>NC_088684.1:37443998-38693998 GCF_028017835.1 Emys orbicularis
ATGCCTAAGATTTCCAAAGGGGTTCACTCCTCCATTTGAAACTTTTGTAGGGGTCTGCAAATGAAAAAAGGTTGAAAAATCGCAGCAGTAAAATAAGCAAGAACATTCAAGGTAAAGTCCTCATAGTTTCCAGAGGACATTAATCCACTTTTTTGCGGGGGGACCCCTTATTTTTTTGAAATACATTTACTTTCCCAAATAGGAATAATAGCTTTTAATCATTATTGGTGAGGGACTGAAATTGCACCATATCTGTTACAATTAAAAGTACATACATCTGCATAGACTTGCTATATAATTTTGGATAGCAAATAGCAAGTTAACACAATTTAAAAGAAAAATGTCTTGCTGATACTCTGTTTTGAGAGTTGGTAGTTGACTTGATGGTATTGCTTTTCGTTTCTGTTACTAAATTATTGATGTATTATATATGATTGTTTAATACATGTGACCATATTTATTGCTTTAGCTTTTATTTGCTTTTGGCTGAATATCATTTCCAGCTGGTGGTATTGTTTGGCAAAGCAATAAATGATGCTCTTATGTACTGTATATTATAGCAGGAGATTTTTAATTAGGTAAATTATTGATATTTTTAACAGAACATGGTCGCTAGCTTATAACATCTTGTTATAATTTGACATCACACAATTGAGGGGGAAGGAAAAAACAATCCCAAAGGGGTGATTCAGTTACTTTATCAATTAGATAGGTTGTTGAATATTTCACTTGAGAGCTTTGAATTGGTGATGCCAAAATATAAAGGAAAATACTTGGAAGTGGTCAGACCTCAGCTAAGGAGTATGGGGTTGAGCGAAATCTGGAGTGTTTTTTATTATTCCATCTTAGAGTGAGACTCAGATTTATTGGTAAAGCCTGCATTTTCAAATTGCCTAAATGTGCATACATTTTAACTGCAATCAAGATGTCGCTACAAGTGTTTGAAACTGTGGACATTTAAGCAACAGGAGTGTTATGTGAAGACTGAGACTCTTTTGTCTACTGTGTTGTTTCATAGTGGTAGTAAAATTTTACTTGAACAATTATGTATTTTAGTAAGCTGGAAATTGCTTCAGTCTTGGTACTAATTATATTGTGAAAAGCTGTGTTGGGTAGTCTCTCCAAAGTTAGGGTTGCATCCAGCTTCCGTTAAAAAGTCCTGTTAGCCCTTGGATAACTCTGACTTGAAAAAACTGGTTTGGCCTGAAAATTTTCACTTACTCTTAAAAGCAAACTGTTTTTGTTAAGTTGTAAGAAAACTGTCAAACTGTTTTGAGTTATAAGTCACTTTAATAAATAAACACCTTTCTCTTCTTCCCACCCTATCCTCCCAAATTAGTTCACATTTGGGGATGTTTTAACATTCCAAAATGTGGGATTTCAACTCTCCATTGAGAACAATTTTACAGCTAGACCCTGCGTAAGGAACATAGCATCATCTAGACATTATAACTTTATCCTAGTAGCTCTATAATGGGATATGTTAAAAGCATAGAAATATAGATTTATATTAGGGTTTTTACTGTTTCATTCTAAATTAAGAAATCTGTTTAAGTGTTCGCAAAAATAAAAGTATTTTTAGCTCTTACACAAATTACAATGTGAAATGCTTGGCTAGAATAGCTTTTTGTTCAGCAAAACAAGCCCAAGAAACTGTTTGTCCAAACCTTGAAATAGACTTTTCATTCTGTTAATGTTTTTTTATAAATATAATTAAATTCTTAAATCCTAGGCCTGAAAGCAAACAGGAACCAGTGAAAACTGAAATGGGTCCACCACCATCCCCAGCTTCTACCTGTAGTGATGCATCTTCAATTGCAAGCAGCGCATCAATGCCGTACAGTAAGTGCAGTGTCTATATAACTGTTACAGATGCCTTGTGTAAGTTGAATTTTGCATAAGTCGGGAACGTATGCCTGACAATTACGCCCCCTCCCCCCCCCCCCCCAAAAAAAAGCGTACGGAACTTTTTCCGTAAGTGCGGATTTTCGTAAGTCGGGTTTGCGTAACCCGGAGAGCATTTGTATATCTCACAGTTACACTAAGTCTATCACGATGTATGTTTGTTTTTATTTATCTCTAGCATTGAAGAGTGCTCTTGACAAGTAATTTAAAATCAGTAAATGGGAGCTGTCTTATGAATAGTGTAGTTAACAGAAATCATTGAAAATGTAACTTTCTGACTGGCAAAATGCATTCTGGCTCTTCTATCCTAACTGCAGTTCACTTAAAGACTACTGTGAAAACATTTTTTAATCCACTGATGCTGAAAGTTCAGATCTGCCAGTGTTCTTCTAATGTAGAATTTATTAGAATAAACAATGGGAGTTTAGTGCTGGTATCTTAAAGTTAAATATAGTAAATTTCAGTCATGAAGCTTGTTGTAGATTTATACAAAAGCCAATAACTATATGATGCTCATTTGGTAGAAACACTGTAGTTAGTTATACAGAGACTTCCACTATAACCATTTTCTTACATTTAGAACTTCCTGGAATGAAATTTTCCATGCTCGGTTTCAACCTACAGTTGAACTGGTTTTGAAAAATTGAGTAAAATCCATTCTTCAGTTTTTGAAGTGTGCAAGGGTGGCAGAAATATACCTTATGCACTTCCAGATTATTTTAAGACATTTCTGTGTATTTTGCTCAGGCATCTTAACTAGGGCATGCTTCCAATTGGTTAGTCTTCCTCTGAGGACCTTCTTCCACTCTTATGTGCATATACACAAAGTAATAGTTTAAAAAATTTAGAAGTTCAGTATTGCACATATGCTGTAAAACTGTTTGTTACTTGCATCAACAGTTCTCAGAATACCAAATATACCACATTAAAAACTCAAAGCACTTGTCCCTACCATACCACCTTTGTGACTTTTAATCAGTATAGCTATTCTTATTCTGATACTATAATTTCAACAACTTCCTCATTTTGACCCCTGTCCCTCCAGTTATACACATACCAGAGTGTACTGAAGGGTCACATAACTACCTAGATTAGAGAACTTTAGGTTCAGACCTACAATACTAATTTTGTTATAGCCAGTATCTAAATAGAAAGCTTTCAAAATAGAAAACTGTTTTATAGATCGGTTTTGAATGCAGCAACTGTTTTTTGACTTAAAAGACTTCAGGCCACAGCTGTCTGTTTAATCTTTCAGTGTTTACATAGTTATGTTCCAGCTATTAAAAGATCCCATGTTTTCAGCCCCGTGCTTATACGTTTGTGTGGAATTTTAAAGCTATAAGTGCAGGGCTATAAATGTGTGGAGTTTATAAACCTTTTTCCTGTTTCTTTATTTAAAAAAATACAAAATCATATGTTCATATAGTGTTGGTTAATATGAACTCTTATAATTAAGGAAGTAAAAGGCTTCATACTAATGTTAACTCAACCATGTTACACTACTAACAAGAATACAAACGTGAATCTTAACACTTGCTCTTCAGATGTTGATCTTTAAAACAAAAATATGACTGCCATGAATACATTGCAACCCAGGTCCAAAATGGGTAATACTGTTTTATTCATCTGTCAAATATTGGCCTGGGCTAGTTGGCAGAATTTTGCAAGGCTGTAATAAATAATGCAGCATATTTAACATGTCTGAATTAAGGATCTTATGCTAACTTCAACTTTTTAGGTCCTTTTTCATAGTTACTGTATCATTACAAGAACAGTTTTTTGGTACTTTAATACTCGGAATCTTTAACATATGGAATAAACAAACATGGCTAGGAATGAATTAACATGACTAAGGAAGTCATAGCTTTAATAGACTTCTTTTAGTTTCTTTTTGTTGATGTGGAACAGCTTTACTGTTTGGTACAGATTTATTAGCAAAACATTTATGTGGCATTGAGAAATTCTGTCATGCTACTCTGACTTCAGACAGTGTTTGAATCAAACTAAATTTTACTTCTGATTTAAATTTTGATTTGAATAATGGTACGCTTTTGCAAAGTGTGTGTGTTAAGCATAAAGTAAGATCTCGATGAAATGATTCAAGTTTGGGGGTTTTGGTACTTATTATTTTGTTGTTGTTTAAGAACGACGACGGTCTACTCCTGCTCCGAAAGAAGAAGAGAAAGTGAATGAAGAGCAGTGGTCTCTTAGGGAAGTCGTGTTTGTAGAAGATGTTAAGAATGTTCCTGTTGGCAAGGTTTGTTTAAACTGAATTCTGATTGCTTTCCTTTTAATTGCTGTGAAACAATCTTTCCTTTTGATTGGCTGACTGTACAGTTGGTTTTACTTTGGCTGTAAAGTGACCCAATTTTGGGGACAGACGGGAGTATTGTTCGCTGTGCTTCTTCCCAGCACAACTTTTGTCATATTTTAACATTTGTTCTTAACACAGTCAATGGTGCTCATCAACTGCAAACACACTCTGAGTCCAAAACGCTGACTGTGAAAGAAGTAATCTTTGATTTTCCCTGGACTTGTTCCAAGTCTAGCATTGCAAGAAAAGCACAAAGAATTGACCTTGCTCAAAAGTTCTTACAATGGAAGGAACAGTAGCCCCCTGGTTTGTCCAGCAAAATCATGGTGGGTCAAATGAACTATATTTTTGAGATAGCATCACCTGAAAATTTGCTTGGACAAATCCGTTGGTGAAATGGAACCCCGGAAAACAAACAAGAACAAGGTTCGGAGTAGAAATAAACTGATATGTTTACTGGAGACTGGGAATAATTTTATTTCACTTTTTACTAAATGGCACCATCAGGACATTTTACTTTATTCAAGAATGCCAGTTTGTCTGGTCCTATATATCTCAGGACCCCAAACTTCCCACTGTACCCACATGTGAAGGTGAACCTGCCTTCAGAGATCTTGCGCAGGATCAAGAGTGCCAGAGGGGGAGGTTCTGTCTCTACACTGTACTGCCCTTTGTTTCCAAAACTCCTTTGGTTCTAGCTTTGTGAAATTAGTTGGGAGGGATGAGGTCAGTTGGGCATGTTTCTGCAGTATTCTCCAAACCGGGAGGAGGGATAGCTCGGTGGTTTGAGCATTGGCCTGTTAAACCCAGGGTTGTGAGTTCAATCCTTGAGGGGGTCACTTAAGGATCTGGGGCAAAATCAGTACTTGGTCCTGCTAGTGAAGGCAGGGGGCTGGACTCGATGACCTTTCGGGGTCCCTTCCAGTTCTATGAGATAGGTATATCTCCATATATTATAAAAGCCAGCACAATTTGTAGTAAACTGCAGTAAACTTCCCCTTTCTGAAAGGGGAAGATCCCATGATGAATTTCCACTTCCTTGTATGGATTATTGCTGCATAGGGGAGCATTAAGTAGTTTATGTAAGAACACCCGAAAGCATTTGCAGGTTTCTCTTGGAGACCGTGTGTTCTAGTGGATAGGGCACTGGACTGGGAATCAGGATACTTGGATTCTGTTACTATTTCTGCCACTGATGTGGTCTGTGACTTTGCAAAAGCCATTTAATCTATTTGCCTTTTGTCTGTCTCTTCCGTTTAGATTGTAAGCTCTTAAGGGCAGGGACGGTTTCTCACTGTGTCTGTACAGTACCTGGCACAATGGTGCTAAATCTGGGGTGAGACCTCTAGGTGCCACTGTAATACAAATATAATAAATGAGGTTGAATTTGTTTTGTACACAGTTTTTGTGATGTGCAAATATAGCAATCTTTCTGCCTGTAAATTTTTATAACTTACAAATGTCCACCAATTGCTAGTAAGGAGGCCCACCCCTCAGGACTACTGTCACCTTTGCTGATTTTTTTTATATATAGAAGGCTAGATGGCACCATAATAATGCAAACAATGTTTCTAAAAGTAAAACTGTAAAATGTTCAAGCTATCAAAAAGAAAGGGACAGGTTCCCTACCCACCAATCCCACTGCTTTCAAGAATGCTTACCACCTTCTCCTCCAGTAATCTCTGCAGACTCTCCTTTGTCTAAACAGAAATGAAGCCTACAAAACCTATTCCTCTCTTCCAAGAAATGGTATCAGGCATGAATCAACAGTTTGGAAAAAATAATTCTCAGTGTCCAATTCTTGTATTACCAACCAAAACAATCACACAGTTGTACTGCTGTTATTCATGTCCGTCCTTTTGCCATCATTTTTCTAATCATGAGATATCAAGTTGACTTATCGTAGAATGTGAACTCTTGATGGCCAGGAATGCGTTTTACGCACCATACTCATTTATGGTACTGTTTTAATATCCATTTATAGCTCTTAGATTGTAAATTCTTTAAGGTAGGGAAACATTACTTCTTATATATTTATATAGCACTGTAAAATGTACAATGCAATGTAAATGTCAGCCAATTTTAAGTTGCAAGCAATAGTATAAAAATAGATAACAAAATAAAGATTTAGATAAACAGTAGCTTCAAGAACCCAGAATGCAAAAATAGACATGCACTTGTAAAGTCCAATGAAAGAGGGCAGAGAAATGCAAGTTGCAACCTTACTGATTCAGATTGCTTAGCTTCTTTCTGCCCATGAAGTTGTGCAGAGCAAGTTGAGGACACACTTAATATCCACTGGAAAAATACTGTTCATTATGCTTCTGTCTTGCAAGCCTCCACAATAGCCAATCTTCTTCATCTTTCAACGGTAGTCTTGGTAATTGTTTAACCTTTTTTAACTCTTTATTGAATGGAAAGACAATTTGGGTCCTCATATTTTAGATTTATACATTGCATGTATCATTAATTTTTAGATGCATACAGACTTCCAAATGGCAAAGTTATCAAACATGTCAAAAAGACAAGATGACCTGCCCAATTTTGGAATGGACTCAATCCTATTCTTTTCCATTCTCCTTCTCCTTCTTCTCTCCTCTCCTCTCCTCTCCCACCCCATACACACACAAAATAACCCAGTTGTCCCTCTCTGTGCCACTACCATCTTTGGAAAAGTAAATGTTTTGTACAACCTCCTGCAGTATGAAATCAAGGCTCTGACAGATCAGGGTTTGTGAGAATTCCATAGCTTGAGGAAACTTCAATGAAAATCTTCTCCTAAGGTCTGCTACCTTAGACACCTCAGATAACTGGAGAGAGGGTGAAGCAGTCCCTCAAGTAGCCAAAACGCAAACCATTTTGAGACTTTGAAGGTCAAAACCACAACACCTTAAACTTCATTCTCTTAATTTATCTTCTGGTGAATCTCATGAAGCACAGGACTAATGTGACCTCTTTGAGAAATACTGCTTAGTAAGCAGGTAATGACAGCCTTCTTGCCGAGAGCAGTACTTGATTGCTATCTTCTAACCAGCAGAAAGCATCTGAACTTCCCTATGATTTCTCTGTTTGGGGCATAGTGAAGAAAAAAAATGTTTGGGTTTAGGGAAAAGACCCTGTGGCTCATGTATTGTCACTTCAGGCTAGAATTTCAGTTGCTCCAAAATTATAAAAATCTTAGGGCTAGTCTACACTTACCGGGTAGTTCGACGGCTGCGGATCGAAGTTCCGAGTTCGATTTATCGTGTCTGGTGTGGACGCGATAAATCGAACCAGGAAGTGATCCCCGTCGACTGCGGTACTCCAGCTAGACGAGAGGAGTACCGCGAAGTCGACGGGGGAGCCTGCCTGCCGCGTGTGGACCGCGTCTAAACCGCGGTAAATTCGAAGTAAGGTATGTCGAATTCAGCTACGTTATTCACGTAGCTGAATTTGCGTACCTTACTTCGACTTGGGGGGTAAGTGTAGACCAAGCCTAAGTTAAAGTTTCAAAGGGAGGTTGAGTTTAGAGCTAGGGACTTAGTTCAGAATCACCACGAAGCATTTGATGGGTAGATTGAACCAGCAAATAGCTTTCAAGAATCTCGATTCATAAAGACAAACTATTCTGGCCTCTGGAAATTTTTAGTGCTGCCAGTACACTTGACTGTGTGCAATGACTTTGCCTAAATCTTTATAATCTCTACATGCTGTTAGGATACTGTGCAGACCAGGTGGTGTGGTCTGTTTTGTAGGACCCTATACAGAGGAATGAATTTAAGATCTGACCAGCTGTTTTTTTTTTTTTTTTTTTGAGGCGGGGGGAGGGTGGTGAAGGGGTGTGGTGTGGACTCAGCCTCTGATCCTGGTAAGATACAATCCTCACGTTGGTCCCCTTGTCCCATTGCTTGGCCTCTACAGTGACCCTATTAACACTGGGCTCTGTCAGTTTCCCCCATAGTTGGAACAGCAACCATGTTATAGAAACAGACCTCATGGAATTGGCAGGAATCTACTGATG
Organism: Emys orbicularis; assembly: GCF_028017835.1. Taxonomy (NCBI): domain Eukaryota; kingdom Metazoa; phylum Chordata; order Testudines; family Emydidae; genus Emys; species Emys orbicularis. The sequence continues at coordinate 37,452,218 of NC_088684.1, forward strand.
TGTATTTGTTCCTTTGGTACTACACAGAAGGATGGTCTGAGTGCAGTAACTCCTAGTTTATTGTATCCTTAAAAGACACTGGAAGACAGGAGAGCAGCAGAACTTGTCAGATGGAAGCTCTTGGATGTAGGTTCAGGTTATTTCCCAGACCTGTATTGTTTCCTAGTTGTGATGTTCCACTTTAATCCTAATCCTCATGGGTTTAGAATGGAATCCAAAGCATATTCCTCGAAGCCCTGTGGGTCAAGGAGATCCTAATTAGAAGGTTGCCAAGGTGGTGAAAACAGATGGATACAGGAACAGGGAGTAATATTATTCAGCACCAAAGTTTTGCACCTGCTATTTCAACTATTAGACTCTGCTGCTTGGAATGGTTGAAATCAGAAGTGTAGGAAAATTGGGTTGAAGCTGCTTCTGTCTTGTACTTTGGCAGCTGCAGTTCCATTTGGTCTGAAGCTTCCTATTGGCAGTGTCCAGGGCTTCCCCAAACAACTTCAGTCCATCAACCGTATCCTGGATCAGGTGAGAGTTCAGGATAGTGTCCCATTTCTAAATTCATAAGCCAAAATGTTGTTCTGATTCTAGGGGATCTTGTGTGTAATGCCCAAATTGGATTGAATGGGTAACAAAACTTGGTCAGAAGATTGGGATATATCCTTTTAGGCAGTGCTTCAAATGTATTTAGTCTTTCTTAGTTTCTAGAATTTTTGCCTTGGGCCTCAACCCCATAGGAAAGATGCCTTAGAGGTGCTCACATCTAACATGGTCCCCGAAAAGGTATGTAGCTCCTTTTCATGGCTGTACTTGTCTTAATCCATTATTCCTTTAGGCATGGCCTTTTGTACATGCTCTGAGGGTAAGGAAGTAGTCTTCTCTTTACATAAAGTAATTATGGGTTATATTGAAATAGGGCAAGCTATTAAACTGGTCTTGTTCAGTCCCATGGTGAATTGGTTAAAAGTGTAAAATTGCACTTTCACTTGGCTAGCTGTGCTGCTTTTTGGAGAGGAAATCCAGTCACCCTGGAGAGATGGAATATTTATGCAGGTTACTAGTAGACCCCAAAAAATGTAATTTCTGAAAGGATCGGCTCTGTAATAGTCCTCTTCCATGTTCTTTAATACTGGGGAGTGTTCGTCAAACATAGTCTTCTACATTGAGCCCTAAGGAGAAGAACCTCAGCAGAATTGCCTCCATTTGTTGCTGAAGAACAGAATGTACCGTTGAACGTTTTATTTTCCTGATCGTTCAGAATATTTTTTTCTCCACTTTGCTTTTTTAGTATAACTTAATGAAATGCACAAGAAAGTGTGTGTTCAATGTTAATAAATGCATATCTCTATGTATGGTATATGGCAAATTTACTCAAATATTTCCTTTTCAACCAATATTTTAAAATATTGAAAAACTAAGGTGGAATATAAGTGGAATGCTGCATCAAGAGAGAATAGTGAAAGTGAGCAGATGCCATGGAAGGTGAATTTTGCTTTTGGAAATGTATTTAAACTTCAGCATTTTTATCTGCTTGTCTTTGTTCTAAATAAGTTAGTCTATTTAATGACAACTCTTAGAGGCTAACACTTACTGAATGTATGACTGTGTACAATATATGCATATATTCTGTTACAATATTCACTTTACAATTTTAGTATTTTAGTTTTGATGGCATTTGCACAAATTGTGAGAAGTTACACTAGCAGTGTGGAATGTCTGTAGTAAACAATTCTGTTTCTGAAAGATATGTCTAAGTCAAATATTTTTATTAAAAAGAATAAAATAATAAAACACCAGGGTTAATAGTGAGCTTCTTTCATTGAACTGAGACTAAAATAAACTGGGAATAAAAATGAGTCTGAGCTACTTGACTAGTTTTAAGAAAAAAATTGCTGTTGTATACTGGTCAACTAATCTTTCTCTAAAGGCAAATATATAATAGATCCAAACTCTTGGGTCTGTGTTCTCTGTGTATAACTGGGATCAGAGCATCCAGTATTTACTTCCCAGTTGGTTGCTTGATTTGTCAGTGGGTGGTCCATCCCGATTAGTCTGACACATAAAAGCCAATAACTACTGTAGCATCTGTCAATGAAGGAGCTACCTTACTGGTCTTTTTTTTCAGGAGCTCACTTCTCATCCCTTCTCTCCCAAATCTTCCTGAATGAAGGTTTTCCCTAGTTTTCCTAAATCAACTCTGAATGACTGTTAGTTTCTTTCTAAATAAAGATCTTCAGTTTTGGTGCTTCACCTTTAAAAAACAGTTTCCTTTTAGGGTCACTGCATTTTTCTTATTCTGTCAGTATTTCTTTTTTACTGAATATATGAAAAGCAGCTCAGTTGCTTTAAATGGTGACTGAAGTGTGATCAGAAGTCTAGAGCAGATTTGCTTTAGGAAGATGTGTTGATCTGTTAGATGCTGGGGAGAGCGCCGACTTTTTCCCCTGTTGCAGGTTATGTAAGTCTTGAAGATGGGAAAGGAGACAACATGGAAGATGGCCTCATAGCTCTCAGTGTTCCTGATAGAAGTTAAGACTCTGTACAGAGCCATCTGTTTTCAGAAGAGGCACAAATCAAGACTTCCATAGCAGCACTTAAACAGTCATTTGTGAGTTCCAATACGTAAGAGCAATGGTTGTGCCAAGGCTTCAGTGTGGTCTCAAACACTCAATCTACAGCACTGGTCACTGGAGAAACTGGCACTGAAGCCTCCCTTAAAGTGTAGATTATTTACCGACATTTCCTATGCGTAGTTTTCCCTGGAATGCCTGGATCAAACTACTTGAGTCCTCCATGCAACATCATTCTTTCTTTAGCATTCCTGCTAGCTAAACTCTGGTCTAGAACATGTTCTCTTTTGGCAGGGCCAGGTTTGTGGCTTTACACCACGTTCTTACAACTTTTCAATCCTGTACGCTCTGTATTAATTGACGCGGAATAGGGCATCAAGCTCACTCCCATCTCTGGGTGAGTGTGCCATATGCTTTGGCACCAGTGCCTGTGATACTGCTGGTGACGTTGTTGCCATTCTTGGTGACATCTCTCTTGATACAGGGTGTTAAGTAAGGTATTCTTTCTCCATCAATGCATCCACTTCCCCGGAGCACTTGGCAGCCTGAGACTGGTTGGGAGAAGGGTTGGGAGTCCATAGGCGTCTCTGTTACCCTGAAGATTTAGAGGGAAGCCCTCATACTCCTTACAACTCCGTAGGAGTAGAGGAGGGTGCTGCAGTTGACTAGTGAACAAAATATTTATTTTATTTCCTTGCAGGCAGGGTACCTGCACAAATCTCACTTAATTTAGAGGCTAGCAAAAGCTCCAGAGTTGTTGTTGTTCCTTGAGATGAAGGCCTTAATAAATCTGAAGGTGGGTCTCATCACCTGATTTTGACTAACACTTTCACCTTTTGTTGGACCTTCATTCGTCCTAGAAGCCTCAAAAGCTAAAGGAACATAACACTTTTTCTGCTGATTTTTCTCTTGTACTTTTGAGAGACTGGTGACTGCAGCTGGAATGACCAAGGAACATGATGGCTTTCCAGTTTGGTGATTAATGAACGCAGTGCTAAACCGAGGAACTTATTTGGCAAGCATACCAGTCATGCATATATAATGTACTTGCCTTTGAAGAGATGCTCCACTTAGAATTTCAGAAGAAGTGGCTGAGTGGCTTTCGACCCCTTTGTAAGGGGAAAGATGGATGTAGTGTAAATGTTCCTGAGTACGCGTGGCTACATCCTTAGACTCGAGTTTTAGTAGTAAACTATTTTTGAGATTGGATTGGGTCAGATAAGTAAGACCACACTGTTCACCGGTTACTGTCATGCGGCTTCTTTTCGTAGCCATTCCAAATACTGGATATGGGGTAGGCGTTAAGAAATCCACCTAAACAAATAGGTGCACAGGAGCCCAGTAACTGCAGAAGAATAATGCCCCTAATAACTAGGGGCCTCGGAGTTAAGACTTACCATCTCAGACCAAACTTCTGTGCTCTGACAAAAAGGTTCAGGGTAAATAAAACTACTTTTCAGCTTTATCTCAAAGTTTTTAGTAACACATCAATTATATTTAATGTGTTCTGCTTGTAGGTACTAAAAGTGGACGGTGCCTATGTTGCTGTGAAATTTCCAGGCACATCCAGTAATACAAACTGTCAGAGCAGCTCCGGTTCAGATCCCGATCCTTCTTCCCTTCTCCAAGATTGTAGGCTGCTCAGAATAGATGAACTCCAGGTACGTTGGATGGAGAAATAAAAAACAGGAATTTGAAATTTCCTCATGCTGTTTGCATACTGAAATCTTACTCTTGTTTTTTAGGTAGTCAAAACTGGCGGGACTCCAAAAGTTCCAGACTGCTTCCAAAGGACTCCTAAAAAGCTGTGTATTCCTGAAAAAACAGAGATTCTAGCAGTGAATGTAGATTCAAAAGGTAAGTGTTTTTTGTAAACTACCCTGCTGCACTTCTAAGAAGTGTCCCCCCCACCCTCCTTGTGGAAAACATTTCAACTGTCAAATTCAGGTGCATGCTTGTCTGCGTTGATTAACAAATATAGTTTGTATGTGTGTTCTGTTGTGTTACAGAATGCCACCAATGAGAGAGGTTAATTTTTTTCTTTCTTGTTCATGTACCCATGAAGGAGTGCATGCTGTCTTGAAGACTGGGAACTGGGTTCGATACTGCATATTTGACCTTGCTACAGGGAAAGCTGAGCAAGAAAATAACTTCCCCACTAGCAGCATTGCTTTCCTGGGTCAGAATGAGAGAAGCGTTGCCATTTTTACAGCTGGACAGGTTTGTTTGGGTTCTCTTGTTAATTTCCCTGTTAAATTTTAGTTGTTTAACTTCTCAGAGCTTTAGTTTCCTAATCTGTAAAATGGGAATGCTGCTTCCTTTTCTAAAACTTGTTTAAGATTTGAAAGGGCTGGGATTTTTAAATGGTTTAAGGGAGCTAGTCATCCAACTTCCTTGACTTTCATTGGAAGTTAGGCACTTAACAAACACTTAAACATGTCTGAAAATCCCATATCAGTACTTTGAAATCCTTGGATGGAAGACACAAAATATTTTTATTACAGAGGAAGCAGCCATTGCTTCAGTGAAGACTTCAGCGAACAGCAGATATGGCTTTGTTCAGGAGGAAAGTAGATTTTCATCTGACCCATTTCTGAACATTTGAAAATAGCAAAAACTATTTCATGCTCTGTGTGTGTTAAGCTTGTTAAGCATCTGTCTAATGGGATGTGAAGTGCATGTGTCTATAAGGAGCTTAATGAACATTTAATCGCTGACACATGCCTGTGCAGCACATCCTGTCTTAGGAGCATTCTGAACTACTAAATCCCCTTGAAGCACTTCCAGAAGACTGAAACTTCTTGAATGTTTCTCAGACCCACGATCTTATTAAATGGAGCCTCCTCTTTGGGTTCCTGTGACATCAAGGTTGATCAGGTTCCAGTGATGGTGTAAAGACAAATAGGTCTGGCTGTGCACTTGCATGCTTTGTTTGCAATATTTTGCAAGTCAGAGCTTCTAACTCCTGTGATGTTAATCTGCTTCTTTTAAGTTTGTCATTCCCCTCCCCCCTTTAAAATAATAGAAACTATGGGTCAAAAGTAAATTAAATCAGTGTAGAATTTGCATGGCTAAATACATAAATCAGGTAATCCCAAATTTAAGGTTGAATATGCAGACTTAACTCAGTATTGTAATGCATATGTAAGGGGACCATCTTTAACTGCATGTCTCTTATTTCTTAATGCAGATTATTATATAAAGGCTATAGAGAAAAAATTATTACACGCACACAGTCGTGTAGGCAGTCCATGACTGTGTAGCCTTGCTTAGGTGACATAAGTGAATAATGGATCTGCAGGCATACATAGGTGTTTAGAAGAAGAAACAGAAAAAATAATTTTCAGTGATTTCTGCAAGCCACATCTTTAGTACAGATATGTAAGAAAATTTTATTGTCAAAGGCATTCTGAAAATGTGTAGAACTCAGTGTTTCCGTTCAAGTTTGTTTGTAAGTATTTTTCAATAAATTATGGTGTCAAAATCCAGGTGGTGTATTAGGATTTATACATATTTCATTTTAATTAAGATTTAATTTTAATTTTTTAAAGTAAATTAACAGTTATTTGTGCTAGTGCCTGTGCTGTGCTAAGCACTTCCCAGTCATTCAAGAAGGGGTGGCTCTTGCCCCAAGGAGCTCAATCTAAGAAGAGGTAGAGAGAGGTTATGAATTTCAAATCAACTAGATATCCTGTGGGCAGCATGACAGAAGTGAGTCTTTAGGAGGGATTTAAATGTGGAAATATATATTATATGATTTTGCAAAATGGTGATCTGGTATTAATTTATTTTTATGTAGGAATCTCCTATTATTCTTAGAGATGGAAATGGAACTATCTATCCAATGGCAAAAGATTGCATGGGTGGAATAAGGGATCCCGACTGGCTTGATCTTCCACCTATTAGTAGTCTTGGAATGGGTGTTCATTCCTTAACAAATCTTCCTGCTAATTCAACCATCAAAAAGAAAGCTGCTATCATCATCATGGCTGTTGAGGTAATGTTCTATGTTTTGCTTACTTCATTACTACATGGTAATCTTAATAACTGCTTTTTTTAAAATGGTAAATTAAAGCATCTTGGTATTTCACTCTTTAAATTACCATTGCATTTCTACTCTTCTGTCATTTTAAATTAAGTAACGTTTTATAAACATGAAAACCAAACACAACTATTTAGTAAACCAAAAGGTCTTTGACATGACTCCAGTATGAGATTTTTAAATTATTTATAATTGTTAGAATTATTAGGGATTATACTTCTAAAGTTTAAAATATTGACTAGTGTCTCTTGCATAATATTGTATTATTCTATTATGAATGTATGTGTTTTCTCAAGTGATCAGAAGTTTGTCATTTTACTGTAAATGCACTACAGTTTGCCTGTAATTTGAACTAGTGCAGGAAATGTTAAAGGAGAAATTGTACGAGTGATTTCTTGTGAATCTCCACTGTTGACCTATAAAATCTTTGGGGAAGGACCTCTTGCTTGAATCCTCTGTAGAGTGCCATGTACACCTATAGCACCATATAAATAATTATACAATATATTGCACACTAGTTTATGCAAAATGCCAAACATGCTAGAAGAACCTCCACTACTTGGTGTGTTAGATTCCCTAAAGGATGAATTTATCATTTGTGCTGTACTGCTGCACATCATACTAGACCTACCATTGGGGTACTCCACATTTTTAGGAGGAAAAGGGGTCACCCAGAGAATTTCAACCTCCCCATCCCACTTCTACCAATCATTAAGAGAAAACCCTATAAAAGTCAGTTCATGCAGACCACTTGCTGTGTTCCTTGGGTCCTACAATTTTGCTGTGTTACATAGTCATTAATCATAGAAATCCTGTATCTTTTGAATTGATGTAACCAGGTATGATGCCAAGAGCCAAGCTTTTGTAGGTTTGACAGATGATTGGTATTTCAGCATGTCCTTTTTCTTTAATTTTCTCTTATTATTTGGTTATAGTAGAAATGACATTCAGTCTCAATATGAGATGATGTTGAGATCATAACATTAAAAAAAAAAAAAGTTCTGGTATATTTGTATTCAACGTTTCCTGTGTTACTAGTGAACATCTTAGACTTAAGCTTTTGCATGTTCATTTTTCAATGCGAAGCCAGAAGTATCTAGAATTGTTTATCTGTCTAAATTTTTTGTTCCATTTTATTAAAGTCTCTTCCTTTTTCTGAGCACAGAAACAGACTTTAATGCAGCATATTCTCCGATGTGACTATGAGGCCTGCAGACAATACCTGATGAATCTTGAACAAGCTGTTGTCTTGGATCAGAATCTACAAATGCTGCAGACGTTCCTCAGCCACAGATGCGATGGAAATCGTAATATTCTACATGCTTGTGTATCTGTATGCTTCCCAACCAGTAACAAAGAAACTAAAGAGGAAGAGGGTGAGCAATGTATCATGAGAGCCTTTTAGAAACTACCTTTTTTTTTTTTTTTTAATAGTTTCTAGAATATTTGAAGGAGAGCCAAAATTTTCAAAACAAGTGCCTAAAATGTGGCACCTAAAATAAATGGCCTAACTTTTCAAAGGTGTGGAGCTTACGCAGCTCTCATTTACTTCATTGGGATTTGTGGGTACTCAGCACTACTTTATTCAGGTGCCTAACTATGGTTTTAGGACAAACTTAGAGCACCCAGATCTGAAAATTTTAGATTGTCCCTTTATATCACTATTAGCTTGGGGTTTTTTACACACACACACACACACACACACACACACACACACACACACACACACACACACACACACACACACACACACACACACACACACACACACACACACACACACACACTCTGTTGTTTAAGTTTTCTTTCCAGGATTATCAAATAACTTGTCTAATGTTTAGTGGTGTCTTTGGTATTTCTTCCATTGAGAAATCTGTATTGGAAAATATGAACAAAGGGCTTTTTGTTGATGTAAGGGACTGACATTTTTTATAGCTTTTAAAATACTATTGCATCAAAAAAATACACATGAAAAGAACATTAAGTTTGCAAAGTCAAGTGCTCAAAAGATCGGAAATGCCAGAATTAAGACTACTCTTGCAATTTTAATTCAGCCCCCTTCTGCATATGCATTATGATACAGTCTTTAATTACATGATCACATACTATTGTTTCCACAGGGCTACTTCATTCAGTGCACAAGATGGACAGTGCTCACCAAATGGGTAGCTATTCAATATTTCTTTTATCCTCGTCATTCAATGTGTGGCCCCATTCCTTATTTATTGTACACCATCCAAACCCTGCACTGAATAAAGATTTAACTTCCTCATGGGCTTTACTGTGGTGCTCTCATAGTAGTATCTTGGTTCTTTACAGTCATTAATGAACTTCTCTTCATAATGCCACTGTGGTGCCCGGGTGGTATCATCACTATTTTACGCATGAGGAACTGAAGCATAGAGATTAAATCCAGAAGTGCCAACTAATTTTGGGTGCCCAGTTTGAGAAGCCATGGGCCTGATTTTCCCCCCAAGTATTTAGCAATTTATAGTACTCTATGTTCAGAGCAAAACTCCCATTAATCTCAGTTGCCGTTGTAGAAGTGTGGATCACGCACAAATCAAACCCCCTGTGTCTCAGATTGGTTACCTAACAAGCACATAGTGGTCACCAGTGAAAAATTTGGTTTGTGACTTTGCCACAGAGTTTCTATATGGTACTGGGGGAGGTAGAAATAGAATCCAATTCTCTAGAGTGGCATACAGCTGCCTTAACTGCAAGACCATCCTTTTTCTTCCTGCAGTTCCCGGTCTCATTCATTACACACCTTCCAATTTCTGTGACAAAAATGAGGCAGGGGTCCTACAGACGAAAGCCTCATTCATTACACAACAGTGATTCCCAGAGCACTGTCCATCATGTGCACTGATTGAGGCAGTGGTCCTGTGGGAAAAAATACTATGTGATCATGTAATTAAAGACTGTATTAAAATGCATATCCACAAGAGGACTGAAATAAGATTGCATTGGCTGGCAACCTTAATTCTGTCTCTTCCTAATTTTGAATACTTGACTGTGCAACCTTAACATTCTTTTGACAATTTTTTTTAAATGTAATTTACCAGGTTTCCTTAAAACTTAAAATCCAAAAAGATAAAAATTCCATCATGTGGAGTCATATTGACTCCTCTCCTCCTCGTAAGTAGGGTTGGGCTCTTTAGTTCCCATGCACAGTCCTCCCTACTTGAGCTAACAGTAGCAGTAGTGGTAGACGGTTATCTTTTGTTGACCTGCCACTAGACAGGGATGGCAGCAAAGGAATGTTGACTCAGGAATAATGGGTTCAGCTCCAGGTTCTGTAGAGGGTGTGCTTGAGCTTCTCAATGAAACAGTTATAAAAATTTTAACCTGAACTAAACTGTTCATCTCTTTCTGAGAGACAGCTGAACCAATTTGGCTTAAACTTTTCAAAAAGACATAAGCCTAAGGCAGTCAGCATGAAGTTTCAGTCCAAATGGTTCGAGTTTGGCAAAGCTATAAGCAACTGAAATAGGGTCTTATAATGGAAAATGTCAGGCAATGTTAAATAAATGTGTTAATACCGGTACCACTTATTATGCTTGTGTATGCTTTTATATATAGACAGTACCAATACTGTAACCTCAGAACTTTGATCAAATTAAAATAGAAACCTTAAGCAATTCTAGTTAAATGCTGGTACAGAAATGCTTGTGAAATTTTTTAACTTGGAATATAAATCCAGTGTGGTGGTTTTTTGCAGTTTCACATTATCTGTCTGAATAAAATAAACAAAGAAAATGACCCTGTAAACTGCATTAACTACTTAACTTGAAATGTTTTGTTTTTAGCTTGTATCTCGCTGAACAGTATTTCTAATGACTTTTATTGATGCCTATTTTATGAGATTCTGAACTAGAATATTTCATAGGGAAGTAAGTAAAGGACTATAGAAGAATATAGTAAATATAATTTTTCATTATCCAGATAGAAGCACTAAAAGTAAATGACTTAGGCCTTGTCTACACTGGCACTTTACAGTGCCAGTGGAGACAGTGCACCAGCGCTGGGAGAGGGTAGTTATTCCCCTCGTGGAGGTGGGGGGTTTTCAGCTCTCTCCCAGCGCTGGTGCCGCAACTACACAGCCACATTAAAGCGCTGCCGGGGCAGCGCTTTAATGTAGCTAGTGAAGACATGCCCTTAGTCATTTCTGGATTTTTAGTTGACACAGTGGTGTTGTGTTTAGATGGCTGGCTGTTTCACAGGAATGTTGTAATCCAGACAAAACGGTTCTCTTTGAGAGAAACCTTTTATACTAAATTATACAATTCTTTTTGTAAAACTTTTTTCTAATACACAAAGCAATGAAAATGTCTTGCTGATCCTATTTGCTGTACCATAGATTTTTGTCAGAATTGCCTGCACGATATTGTTTTGTCGTCAGTATCTTGATTAACTTTATTGGGTTGACACCTCAGAGAATTTCAGAGGGGAGCGCTGTGCAATGGTTTCTTTTGCGGTGACATTTCAAATGCTGGTTCCCTTTGGCACTCATGCCCTTTGTATGTTTGTACAGCCATTAGAGGAGATTTAAGACTCTTTGGGTTGTCGTATATAAAGATACTAATAGTTCTATACCTTATTCATTGAATCCAGAGTCTTATTCCAATAATTATTGCACACGTGTATAAGGCACATAGCAATAATATCTGGATACCACCTTCAAAATGAAAAACATAAGATCCATGTTTTTGCAGATCATAAAGCGCATTCTATGCAATCATTTCCCATCAACAGCTACTTTCCTCCTAGAGCCAGGGAATTTGCAACTGGAAGACTAATTGAATTTAAAACAAACAAATTAAGAGTTTGCAGGAGAGTCTTTAAGATGTAATTAAGATCCCTGTTTTAACTCCTTTCTTTATAATGATACTTTATTTAAAATTTGGCACCAAATGTTTTTCTTAATGTTTCAGAAGCAGAGCGCTCTGAAAGGAATACGTTTGCTGAAAGGCTTTCTGCGGTTGAGGCTATTGCAAATGCAATCTCAGTAGTATCAAGTAATGGTCCAGGAAATCGGGCAGGATCATCAAGCAGCAGAAGGTATAAACTGGTTTTAACAAGCTTGTTTTGTACTTTGAGTACCCCTTGTATGTTAGTGAAACTATAAAAGGTGATATTAGGAATATCAATTTCAATATTCTCATTTATTTTGCCATCATAGAAATTACACTTTAATGTACACAGACCACACACATTGAAATCATAAACCTATCCTAGAAGAGGTTTGTTTTGCCTTTTATCTGAAGTAAATCATGGGGTGCTGTTGTCAGATTAAGGAGAAGGAAATGGGGGTGTAGTGATTAAAGTGCAGGAGTGAGGGCCAGACAGTCTTGGTTCTGTTTCTAGCTCTAGCATGGACTTGTGGGCATGTCTCTTAACTACTCTGGCCTTCAGCTTCCTCAGCTGTGAAGTGGCATTAGTACTTATCTACAACCTGGAGATTTAGAGGCTTTAATTGCGGTTTATAAAGCACCTTATAAACTGCAATTAATTAAAGAGTCTAGGAATAAAAGTGTTTTATAGAAGTGTTTGAAAATTCCTACTTATAGTTACATCTTAGGAAAACTTCTAGGATAGGCTTATGATTTCAGTGTGTGTGGTCTGTATCTATTAAAGTGTAATTTCTGTGATGGCAAAGTAAATGAGTAATATTGAAATTGATATTCCTAATATCTTTTATAATGATCCATTCTGAAAGCTTCTTAGATTCTTTCAACTCTTCTTCCCCTTTTCCCCCCAACCAATCATTGCTATTGGTGGGGGTGAGAGGGGTATGGTACCTATGTTGCTCTAGGTCATTGATAAACTCACAAGGTGTCCCTATTTATTTGCCTGCTGCAAGACCTCTAATTTCATTAAGTGCTTCCCCCCACAAGCCCTCAGATCTGAGAGGTATCTACATTGATAGATGTTTAGGACAGAACTTATAGATAAGTGTAATGAGTTCCTCCTATCTTTCAAGTATCAGGTTCCAGAGCCATTCCTCAGTTTTCCTTTGACTGGATGGGGAGCCTATATGATATTCGTGCTTTGACTATCTCGCCAAAGCATAAATCCACATGAAATAAAACAGTCCTTTGCCATCCCAGGGCCATAGTCCTCTACTCCATATCCATACAGTCTTCCCTTTTGATGCAGGGGAGTAAAAGGTGGAGCCTTCCTCTTACTCTCTCTGGGATCCCTAACCTTGCAACCTCTAAATAAGGTGCATATACAAGGACTCGAGCTCACACCACTTCTTGTCAGACACTGTGTCCTTCTACTGCTTCCATCACAGGCCTCTATTACCACCTTCCCCCACACACCCCCACTGGGTATCCAGCTTCAGCCCTGTTGATGCAGTGGGGATAATAGTTGTGTGCCCTTTCTTCATTAAACAGATCCTTCATCTCCTGCTCCTTTGGGGGTTGAACAACTTTTCTCTCCTTGGGGTTCCTCCTCCTTTTAGCCTTTTCCTCCTTAGTCTTTCTCTTAATGGAGAGACCAACTCCATGTTTTGCCTTATTGCTGGTCTCTTCTTACTGAGGAATAGGTCCTGTGCTTTTTAGCCTGCTTCCCAATTAGCTTTGCTTTCTCACTTGTTCCCTTTTAAAGGGAACAAGACCCAATAACAGAAGTACTAGGCCACAGCTGCCCTTAAAGGGCCAATATATCCTGCTACAATAGAATGTTGGGAGGAAATTTAAAATTATTGCTTGACTGATGTTCTCTCTGTACCTAAGACAATTATGGGAATAAAAGAAGTTTGAGTTGCCTTTAACTACAAAAGTTTTTCTTTGATTTATAATTAGGTAATATACTTAATGTGGAAGTGAATTTATTCTGTTTGGTTTGTATTCAGTTTGAGATTAAGGGAGATGATGAGAAGATCCTTGCGAGCAGCTGGATTGGGTAGGCATGAAGCTGGAGCTTCATCTAGTGATCACCAGGACCCAGTTTCTCCACCAATAGCTCCTCCCAGCTGGGTTCCTGATCCTCCTGCAATGGATCCTGGTAAGATGGCTAATGTGTCAATGGATGTGAGTGTAAAACTAGACATGATTAAAACAACAACAACAAACTAATGACTTTGAAGGTGAATTTAAAATTTAGTGTCTGAGACTGAAATGTATAGATGTTAAAAAATGTCCTGAAGAGTAAGTAATGTTAGTAATGGAGTAATCAGATGTACTTTTTGTATGGAAGCAGTGATTTAGAATTTAAAAGCACTTATTCAAACTGGTACAATTAAACAAAATTTGTTTTAAAAAGTTTGGCAACAGCATTTTAAAGTATTTGCTATAATGTTGGCTATATTGATGTCAGCCTAATGACATGGCTTTTTGCTAAAAGCAAAGTGTCAGTTAAATATAAACAGGTGTATAGTGTAGCTAAAATACTGCAGAAAAAGCTTGTTGTTAGGATGTACATCAATATATAAAAAATATCCCTGTTGTTCTGTTTACTGAAAGATGGTGACATTGATTTTATCCTGGCCCCCGCTGTGGGATCTCTTACCACAGCAGCGACTGGCACTGGCCCAGGACCTAGCACCTCCACCATACCAGGTGAGAACCTGCTCTTTATCTGGATATGCTTTGGGGGGCGGGAAATCACAAAAGCTACCTTTTTGATAGGTTTTTGTGTATCCCAACTGCTTCTCCTTTGTAAATACAGATAGCTTTGGCTTGAAGCAGCATTTTACCCCTATTCTTAAACTTGTTTTTATGTAAAGCACAGCTCAATAGACTATCACATAAATAGCTCAGCTCAATAGACTATCACTTTTATTTACCTGCAAATGTTGTGCATGTAAAAATGTCAATAGTAATATTAAATTGTGCTTACTATCTGTTTCAGCTCATAACATTTCATATTCTCAAATAGACAATCCTTTATATACAGTGAAATGCATAATGTGTTGCTGAAACTGCCAAGACTGTCATAGTCAAGGTGATGATTGATGGTAACCTTAATACAGCTATCTCTTTTTGATGAAATTACTTTTATTAAATGACCCACTTAATAGGGACCCACTTTGGGGATTGTTTCCACAGAAGTATTTTTTCTGATTGTAGGTCCTTCTACTGAACCATCTGTAGTGGAATCAAAGGATCGGAAGGCAAATGCTCATTTTATACTGAAATTGTTATGTGATAGTGTCGTTTTACAACCTTATCTTCGAGAACTACTATCAGCCAAGTAAGGGTTTTCAAATGAAAAGTGCCACCATTGTTTAAAACAAATGTCCCCTGAAGATGATACATGAGCTGAAACGTACTCATGAACATCTTGATGAAAATGTCTTCAATATGTAGGCAAATTTTAAATATGAAGCAGTATATTAAACTAGAATTACTGCAGAATGTCTGCAAGAGTGTGTGTGCACACAGATACGTGGATTACAAAGTACTTCTCAAGTAATCCCTTTTGAGGATATTTAATCTAGGCACTTACACTGTGATAATGCTGTATTGGAGACGGGTATATCATAAGAAATCGACACCAGGTCTAGAGATTCTTTGTGAGAAAAGGTGATATGGAATCCAACTTAATATCTTTGGAGAAGACAAGGGTTTGAAATTTAACTAAATTTTCACAATTGACGAGATTGATAAAATTGATATACTGTTCATACTAGGGAGGAATTAAGAAACAAAGGGACACTACTTAAGTGTCAGGAAACTCTGGAACTTTGACAGACATATTGCCCTTTGTGCAATAAAGGTTTGCTATAAGATGCCAAAGAGGACTGAAGCAAAGATTATAAGGAGTCAAACATTTGAATTCTTTTCTGAAGAGACTATTTATATTATTACAGTAAAAAAAGACTCTTAATTAGTTGAGTTTCTCCCTTTAATCAACATGACAACGTTTTAAATATATGGTAAATTATTAAATTACCAACTCCTTGCTTTTCCTTAATGTATGCGCTATACTAACTTCATTTTTTAATCTTTCCAGTTTTGTTCTCCGTTACACAAAAAAAATTCTTTTTGGTTATTACTTTTATATGTACTTTGAATATGTAATATTCAGCAGCCCCACTTACCCAGACTAATTCCTGTTTATATAGGGTTAAGTTGGCCTATTTCATAGCTTTCTATTGCAACTACAAGTTCAGCATTTTTTGACTTATTTGGTAATAACTTTACAAATTTGTTTACTAGAGATGCAAGAGGTATGACACCGTTTATGTCTGCTGTTAGTGGCAGAGCGTACCCTGCTGCAATTACCATTCTGGAAACTGCACAGAAAATTGCCAAAGGTAAATGAGTTTCAAAAATGTTTTATGCATACAGAGCTGTTTCCTTTTTTTAATTTTGGTTTTGGCATACATACAAAGACAGTAATTGAATGTATAACTAACAAACATTCTTTTATGTAAAGTTGCATATGTTTGAGTAAATGCTGGTGTTCAAAATTTACCCCCACCCAAAATATGGTGCCTGTGTCATGGATAATTTGCTATTTGAGAACATGTACTAATATGTGTATTAATAGCAATGGAGTTTTGTTAATATTACTACTTTGCTCTATACAAGGCCTTTCATTCAAGGATCTGTTGCTTTACAAACACTAATGAATTAAGATAGTATTCTCAAAATGCTAAATGATTTAAACGTCACAGTACTCCTGTAATATAAATGGATCACTTGATCCACTACTTAAGTTTATTCTTTCTGGTTTGGAATACAGTATGTATATATATATATATATATATATATATATATATATATATATATATATATATATATATATATATATATATATATATATATATATATATATATATATATATATTTTTTATGGAGATATCCTACCTCCTAGAACTGGAAGGGACCTTGAAAGGTCATCGAGTCCAGCCCCCTGCCTTCACTAGCAGGACCAAGTACTGATTTTGCCCCAGATCCCTAAGTGGCCCCCTCAAGGATTGAACTCACAACCCTGGGTTTAGCAGGCCAATGCTCAAATCACTGAGCTATCCCTCCCCCCCCCCCCCCCCAACTGATGCAACTGATATGATGCAACTGTACACATATTTAGGTCCCATTCCTGAAAAGACTTAGGCACCTGCTTAACTTCCTATTGTAGTTATCTGCAGGTGTTCTTTGCAGGGAAGACCTATAGTGTGTTGGGGAAGAAGTCTTCTAAATATTATTGAGAGCATTTTATCATTCATATTTATAACTCTTTTAAAATTGATTTTACTATGAAAAACTTTGCTTTAAAACACTTTTATGCTTGAATTTTTCTAGCGGAGGCAACTTCTAGTGAAAAAGAGGAAGATGTGTTCATGGGAATGGTTTGCCCATCTGGCACAAACCCAGATGATTCTCCTTTATATGTCCTGTGTTGTAATGATACATGCAGCTTTACGTGGACTGGGGCAGAGCACATTAATCAGGTAAGTTAAACGGGAATGTGTTTCAACTATGCATTGTCTGTACTTTAGAGTTAGTGTTACTGAACACCACTGGCCCTATTCTTGTATAGATGAACTTCATCTATTAATTCATTTTAGCAGTTTGGAGTTGTGCTATAGTCGTCTTTATCTATTTCCACTTCTCAAAATGGAAAACACAAATAGGTAGCTGGTTTTGGTCAAAACCTTGTTGCTAGTAGAGTTCTAGGGCTGTTTCCCTGAACAGCTTGGACATAGATTTGTAGGTGAGCAGAGTATTCTATAGTCTGACGGATTAACTAGCAGAAGTGTTTCACAGTAGTTCTATTGTGTGTTAAAGGAATATTTTTAAAAGCAAGATTTTAGCGGCATTGCAGGCTTTGATTAACCAACAAAAATGAACCTACTCAGCAGCTTTTAAAGTCCATTTTTACCGTGGGGCCACTACAGCCACCATTTAAGCCTTAATGCAGCTCTAAAAATTGAGGTTGTCTTCCTTTCAGCTTGCTTTTATTCCCCCAGAACTGTCCTGTTGCTCAGTCTTGCCTTATTTTGACATTGAGTTTTAATAGGGGGGAGGGATAGCTCAGTGGTTTGAGCATTGGCCTGCTAAACCCAGGGTTGTGAGTTCAATCCTTGAGGGGGCCACTTAGGAATCTGGGGCAAAATCAGTACTTGGTCCTGCTAGTGAAGGCAGGGGGCAGGACTTGATGACCTTTTAGGGTCCCTTCCAGTTCTGAGATAGGTATATCTCCATATATTATTATTTTATTTATTATTATTTATTACAAGCTTCACTTTTACTGAAAGAATACCAAAGGAATACAGTAAAAGCTTTTATTCAGTGCTTCACCAACTAGAAAGCTCTCTAAACTGGCATTTCTGATCTTCACTGAAATTCCGGTTTATAGTCCATCAGGGGATTTATAGTCTGGCAGAGGGGTGGGGTGTGGGCTCTGGGAGGGAGTTTGGGTGCAGGAGGAGACTCAGGGCAGTAGATTGGGGTGCAGGAGGGGGTGCTGGGTGCCAGATCTGGGGGGTGCTCACCTCGGGCGGCTCCCTGTAAGCAGTGACCTGTCTTGGCTGCTCCTAGGCGCAGGCGTGGCAGGCAGCTCTGTGTGCTGCCCCTGCCTTGAGCACTAGCTTCGCAGCTCCCATTGGCTGGGAACCATGGCCAATGGGAGCTGCGGGGGCGGCGCCTGTGGGCGGAGGCAGCGCGTGGAGCTGCCTGCCTGCCTTTGCCTAGGAGCAGCCGGGACAGGTCACCACTTGCGGGGAGCCGCCCGAGGTGAGCGCCTTCCCCCGACCCTGCATGGATCCGGCACCCAGCACCCCCTCCCATGCCCCAGCCCATTTCCCTGAGCCCCCTCCCGCACCCAAACTCCCTCCCTCTTAGTTAACTGTCATTTTTCACCCCCCATTCCCCCAACATGCCAGATAAAGCATCTTTTACTGTATTTAAGTATACTGTAATATACTTAATCCTGTATCATTGTAGACGATGGAGGCGGAGCAGATGAACTTTTGAGGTCTTTCAGCCCGACATTTTTGATATTGTATTGAATTAATATAATATGTGAATATTTATACTAGATATCCATTGTGAGGGGGAAATTATGCATATAACTTCATGTTTATAAAATGGTCGTTTTTTTCATTTTAGGATATTTTTGAATGCCGAACATGTGGCTTACTGGAATCTCTTTGTTGTTGCACAGAATGTGCACGGGTTTGTCACAAAGGTCATGATTGCAAGTAAGTACACACTGAGTTCACTATCTTACAGTCAAACTGATGTCTTAATTGGTTCCATTCACTAACTGCTTTCACTTCTGATTAGTTGTTGCTTCCTATTCATTAGCTTATGCTACAAAATACTTGCAAATTAATAAACTATTAAAAATTAACTTAATATGAACCAGTCTATATCCATAAATGTTTTTAGTCTTTCTTGCTATTTGAGCAAGGGATAAATGAGCTAGAAACCAAATATACATCCAAAATATTTGATTGCTACAAATTTGAAGCTACAGTCTAGGTAACTTCATTAAACAGCTTAAGCTCAGCTGCATTAATATCCAACATCTATAAACTAACAAGTTATCATCTTATACCCACAAAGATGTGCTTGTAATTTTTAAGTATCTTTGATTTTTCTTCAGTAGGAAAAAAGGATTTCAGTTTAACTTTTTGATGCTTTGGAGACCCCTTTTACTTCTTTAAAAAAAGCTATCTGAAATGTGAAAAGTTATATAGTGAAACTGTCACGCTAAATCAATAGTAGAACAGAATACCAATAAACTGAAGTTGAGTTATTTAGGAATTGTAATTTTTTTTTCTCTTAAATGAGTGTTTTGTTTGTTTACTGTTATTGCAAAAAGTTTGTAGTAGAAAATGAAATTTATTTAAAAACAAACAAACCCAAAAGCCCCTTTCAGTAAATATTTTAAAAATGGATTTCTGAACAGTGATAAAGATTTTTATTTGTTTCAGGCTCAAGCGAACATCCCCAACAGCCTACTGTGATTGCTGGGAAAAATGCAAGTGTAAAACATTAATTGCAGGACAGAAGTCTGCTCGTCTTGATCTACTTTACAGACTGCTTACCACTACAAATCTGGTCACAATGCCAAATAGCAGGTAAGTTTGTATTTGTAGTGACTTGGGGCGGGGGAGTGGAAGGAATAATATGTATGACAGGTTTGTTTTTAAATATTTTTCTTACTAATGTATTCTGCATTACAGGGGGGAACATCTTCTATTATTCTTAGTACAGACAGTTGCCAGGCAAACTGTAGAACACTGCCAGTACAGACCACCTAGAATTAGGGAAGATCGTAATCGTAAAACTGCAAATCCTGAAGGTGAGCCTTTTTTCAATGAAAAGAAGACTGTGTAGGTCTCTGCATTTCACTACCTTTCTCACATGCCACTCTGGCCTTTTTTTTTCTCTTTAGATTCTGATATGCCTGATCACGATTTAGAACCTCCACGATTTGCTCAGCTTGCTTTGGAACGTGTTTTACAAGATTGGAATGCGCTGAAATCTATGATCATGTTTGGCTCCCAGGAGAATAAAGACCCGTGTGTATTTGCAAATATTGTTTCAATTAATTTTTTTAAACTGTTGTTTTTGAGATCTGTCAACTTATATAAATTTTTTTCATTTTGCTTTGTTTTTTCCAAGTCTTAGTGCAAGCAGTAGAATAGGTCATCTTTTGCCTGAAGAACAAGTTTACCTTAATCAGCAAAGTGGTACAATTCGGTTGGACTGTTTTACACATTGCCTTATTGTCAAGTGCACAGCAGACATTTTGGTAAGCACTCTTAGCCATGTTTTAAATTAATTTTGTACATCATGCAATATCCATTAGATATTGATAAGTTAAGAGTTGGTTTTTAATTCAGTTTCAAATATAAGACATGGGATTTTCCACCCAATTCTGCTCTTACATGATCTACTAAATATGCCTTTTTTTACATTAAGGAACTAGCACATTTTTAGATACCAGTTTTCTGTGAATCTTTAATTTAGACACTTGAAACAAAATGCATTAAGCATTTCTAGTGTGATTCCTTACCACATAAATAATACATTATAATGTTGTTTCCATAGCTTTTAGATACTTTGCTGGGTACTCTTGTAAAGGAGCTACAAAATAAATACACTCCAGGGCGCAGAGAAGAAGCTATTGCCGTTACAATGAGATTTCTGCGTTCTGTGGCAAGAGTTTTTGTTATTCTTAGTGTGGAAATGGCTTCATCCAAAAAGAAAAAGTAAGGGTTGTGTTTTACTTATTACATAAATGGATGTGTATGAACTGGTGTTGGTCATTAATAAGGAAAACACTTAAATGGTTTTGTGGGGATAGGTGATGCATAAGGCTTCTGAAACTAACCTTTTACTTTTGGAGATCTGGATTCAAATGATATTTAAGTTCCATATAAAAAGGAATGGTTTGACTCTTATTTTAGTCTCTCTTTTCCCATAGCATACTTAAAGAGATAAGGTGGGTGAGGTAATATCTTTTCTTTCAAGCTTTCAAGTTACACAGACCTGAACAAGAGCTTTGTGTAGCTCTTTCACCCACAGAAGTTGGTCCAGTAAAAGATATGACCTCACCCACCTTGTCTCTCTAATATCCTGGGACCAACACAGCTACAACAATCTACATAACATAGTCACACAGTTCAGCACAATTGGCAGTTTCTTGTAGTGTCTCCAGACTTATGTCAGGTGTCACAGATCAAAAATGAGGTGTGTTGGTGGAACTGTGAAGTTTACATCACACATGGCCCTACCCACAGTGCTGCATTGGACCTCAGCTTTTATAAATTGCATGCTGAACTTACTTTAGTTAAGATATAAAAGGAACCTTAAATTTTAATGTTGAATGGGTTCTGTTTTTTTATACAAAATGTACTGCCTTGACCAACTTTGTTCTGTCAACAGTACACTTGTATGTGCTGCCTCATTTTTGAGGCATTAACAAGAAGTAGTTGAACTAGAACTAGTTGAGAATTTTTCAATAAATGCTGATAAAAGCTAAAGCAAACTTTTTGTTGGTGGAGGGAGGGAGGCTGGCAGGCTCACCCACCCCAGAATATTCAGTGATTGGGTGCTCATCTGGGATGTGGGAGACTTATGTTCAAGTACCTGCTCCAGTGGAAATGTCTACAAAGTAGAACTATTCCAACAGAAAAGACTGAGACCCCACACCTCAGAATAGCTATTGGCTGATGGTTAGGACGCTGACTTGGGATGAAGGAGACTGGCAGAGCAGGGATTTGAACCTGGACATCCCTCATCCCATGTTAATGCCTTAATCCCCATGTTGTTGGCTGTTCTGGGAGAGGTGTGAGAGGAGTTGTTGTTTGTTTGTTTGTTTTGTCCTGTTGCAGAACAGGAAAAGTTTGGAAATCTCTGAAAACTTTGCAGGATGGGAAGGCGGTTCTCCCAGTAGCTCTAATTCTAACCCTGTTTTGACCAACATCATCTTAAATTATTGCAATTTCTGTATCTTCGCTCGTCGTGTAACTGAGTGTTTTGCTTTTTGTTTTGAGAATGCATTACACATATATTGTCTCATATTCTGTCATTGGTTAATAATTTTTACCCATATATATCTTATAAACACTTTTCAAAAGTGTTTATATTTGATTTGACCTATTTGATTCTTCTTTCCACAATTTTTTTTCTAGCAACTTCATTCCACAACCAATTGGAAAATGTAAACGTGTATTCCAAGCATTGTTACCCTATGCTGTGGAGGAGTTGTGTAATGTAGCGGAATCCCTAATTATTCCAGTCAGGATGGGTATTGCGCGTCCTACTGCACCATTTACTCTTGCTAGCACTAGTATAGATGCCATGCAAGGCAGTGAAGAACTATTCTCTGTGGAGCCTCTACCACCAAGACCATCATCTGATCAGTCTAGCAGGTAAAATTAACTACTTATTCTATTCATCTTGTCATGTGCTTGCTAAAATATGGTTTTGGAATGTTCTTTAAAGAATCATTTTATATATTTAGTAGCAGAATGTAAACGCTCCATATTACAAGTAAAATGTTGCCAGAATACTTGGCCATGAGTATATAAATCACAAAAAATTGTGTGGCAGCATCCACAGGAACATAATAAAAGAATAACAGGTCTGTGTACTTTGCATCTGGACCTGTCAGTGTGTGAATACAGGATGCTTTTTACAATGCGTGGGAGGCAGGAAAAACCATAATCAGTTGTTCTGAGGGTAATCTGGTGTTATTTGGCTGAGTCTAGAGCAGTGGTTCTTAACCTTTACTGCAGCCTGTACCCCTTTGGTTCTCAAAATATCTTCTCACACCCCTTATAAAAAATCGTTGAAGTAGGTCACTTCTTTAAACCAAGATATATCATAACTATAGAATAAAAGAGAGAGAATTATCTTTTGTATAATGTTAATAAATACATAGGTTTGATGAAACAAAGTAGTTGTATTTACGTGCCTGTGCTTAATTTGTGTTTTTGATGATTTACCTTCTAAAAAAATCTGGCATGTCTCGCACCCCCCAGAAAGGGCATCTCGTGCCCCCATGGGGTGCGTGCACCCCAGGTTCAGAACCACTGGTCTAGAGAAATGCAACTGCTGCTGGAGACCCCCAATGAGCATGAGAGCAAATCTCTGACCATATTGGAAACACAGAGATGAAGACAGTCTGATTCCAGCCCAAGTGCAGTAAGGGGTAATGTTATTGAAACTCATTCACAGAGAGAGACACTGGATCAAGTAACTTTAGCCAGAAGATAAATAGAAAAAATGCTAGTGTTCAGCAGTACTGGAGAAGTGCTAATGGCTGGGTAAAAGCAGCAATTTGCCAGTGCCCATGGTACTTTCCTTTCTTCACTGACTAGTGCTGTCATCCCCTCTCACATACATGAACACACTGATTAATTCCTGCTGTTTGGGGGTGTTTATGGAAAGATGAACATGTGCTGAGTAAGTGACAATCTAACTCCATTTTAGTCTAATTTGAAAGTGTTTTTCTCATTTGGAAGAAAGGAAAGGAAAAAGCTGGTCCTCCTAATTTGATAGTAAATCTAAGGAAGTCCTTTTCTTCCATCCTCACACTTCCACTAGATTTTTAGATTAGCTCTGTTGTTGTGAGAAGGGAAGTGAATGACTACTACTTAGTTAAAAATATTTATACTGTAATTTTTTCTGTTGCAGTAGTTTACTTACGTTTCTATTTTATTGTAGTTCCAGTCAGTCTCAGTCCTCCTACATTATAAGGAATCCTCAGCAGAGACGGATCAGCCAGTCACAGCCAGTTCGTGGCAGAGATGAAGAGCAAGATGATATTGTATCAGCAGATGTGGAAGAGGTTATTTTCTTAATTTTTCTCAATTTGATACACCATGTGCATTTTGCTGTTTAAATATCAGTGAATAATAATCAGTGGCACTCATCTCTGAGCTAGGAAGTCATGAATTCAGTACTTGAGCATATACATGGTATTGAGACTGCAGTGGCCTCCAGGAATGCTGCCAGTAAGGTCTGCTATACACAAGAAAAAAGTGTGGAGAAGGTCTGCGTTACGAGACAGTAGTGCCTGACTTGATTACAACATGGTTCAGTCTTGCTATGGAAATAGGATTGGACTGAATGGTGTTGTAGACATGTTCTTAAGTTTGAATTTTGCAAAACTAGAACATGATTCAGAACACTGTTAAAGTAACACGCAGTCCTTTACATGCTGCATGTTTCAAGTGTGTTGGGTGATATTTTGTTGTAAAAATACGTTAACATATGGTAGATTTCAGAGCATAGGTCCACCATGAGATCTTTTCCTTTGGATAAGATCCTTTGTAGTTTTCTAGGCGGATGATAAAAAATAAATATAAATATATAAATGTATATAAAAACTCAGAAAGAATTAGTTAATCCTGGTGTTCGTGGCCAACATTTCCCTTTCAATATTAGGTTCTGATGTCCAAGGCAACTTTGTTTGGGTGCCTTGTCTGTTTCATAACACTTCATTTGTGAACTGTCAAATGAGCTGCCACACAAACTAGTGCAAATAAATGCCTTCCTCCTCCTCACCTCTACCAGAATTGTATGCTCAGTTTATACTAGTATTGCTGCAGGAAACAGAATTGTCACTTTGCTTTTTCCAGAATTTTGTTCTTTGAATCATAGTGCAGACAGCTTGTACTTGAACAGAACTAAGATAAATATACATGTTACAGCATAAAAATAAAAAGCATTTTTCAGGTTGAAGTGGTTGAGGGAGTAGCTGGAGAGGAAGACCACCATGATGAACAAGAAGAACATGGAGAAGAAAATGCTGAAGCAGAAGGACAACATGATGAGCATGATGAAGACGGTATACACTTTTCATTCATATACTGTTACTTTATTAACAATTTTATCCATAATGCAAAAGGAGCATCTCTCCTTCCTCTTCCTCCCTCCCCCACCCCTTTAAAATACAAGATTCTGGACAAACTGTTACAGTGAACAAGTCCCCTCCCAAAGAAAAACAGATGCATGTTATTTTTATGTATATCTAAAAGCATAATGTAGGTATGAATAGCAGCTGCTAATGCTCCAGCAATAATACAGCATAAAGAAAGTAATAAATTAAAATTTAAATACATCAGAGCCAGGAAGCCTGTGAAAGAATAGATGAGTTTGCTGAACTACCAAGGAATAAAGGGAGCAATTAAGGAGGCTAAGGTATTGCAAAGAAGCTAATGGCTTCTTAGCATTGGTCTTCACCACAGAATTTTGAGGCAATACAGACTTCATAGCTTCGCTTTTCAGCTAATAAATCAGACACTGACAGATTGAGGTTTCAAAGTGATAGAACAAATTGACAGTTAAAGACTAACAAATCGCTCTAGGCCCTGATGATGATGATGATGATCCAAGAGTTCTGAAGGAACTTCAGAATGAAATGATTGAATTGCTAATAAAGGTACTCAGTTTCACATTAAAATCAGTTGCTATACTAGAGGATAGCAAGTGCTGTACCCCTTTTTTACAAGGATGCTGTGGAAGCTCATGGAAATTACAGAACAGTGAGACTTACTTCAATATTCGATAAACTGTTTGAAACACCCATTATAGAGAGTTATAGAACACTTAGGGTATGTCTACACTACGGGATTAATCCGAATTTATATAATTCGAATTTAGGAAACAGATTTTATAAATTCGAATGTATTCGGCCACACTAGGCACATTAATTCGGTGGTGTGCGTCCAAGCTACCGTACTAGCATCGATTTCCAGAGCGTTGCATTGTGGGTAGCTTTCCCATAGCTATCCCATAGTTCCCGCAGTCTCCACCCCCCTTGGAATTCTGGGTTGAGACCCCAGTGCATGATGGGGCAAAAAACATTGTCGCAGGTGGTTCTGGGTACAGCCTCCCCCTCCCTCCCTGAAAGCAACGGCAGACAACCATTTCGCGCCTTTTTTCCTGAGTGAACTCTGCAGACTCCATACCGCAGCAAGCATGGATCCCGCTCAGCTCCAGAACGCAGTCATGAACATTGTAAACACCTCGCGCGTTCTCGTGGAGTTTATGCTTACCCAGGACCAGAAAAAAGAGGCGAGGAGGAGGAGGCGGCAACTGCAGCGCAGCGACAAGCGTGATGAGGACATGGACATGGACCGTGAATTCTCTCAGACCGCGGGCCCCGGTGCTTTGGAGATTATGATGTTAATGGGCCAGGTTATAGGCTTGGAACGCCGATTCTGGGCCCGGGAAACAAGCACAGACTGGTGGGACCGCATAGTGTTGCAGGTGTGGGACGATTCCCAGTGGCTGAGAAACTTTCGCATGCGTAAGGGCACTTCCATGGAACTTTGTGACTTGCTTTCCCCTGCCCTGAAGCGCCAGAATACCAAGATGAGAGCAGCCCTCACAGTTGAGAAGCGAGTGGCGATAGCCCTGTGGAAGCTTGCAACGCCAGACAGCTACCGGTCAGTCGGTAATCAATTTGGAGTGGGCAAATCTACTGTGGGGGCTGCTGTGATGCAAGTAGCCAAAGCAATCACGGAGGTGCTGCTACGAAAGGTAGTGACTCTGGGAAATGTGCAGGTCATAGTGGATGGCTTTGCTGCAATGGGATTCCCTAACTGTGGTGGGGCGATAGATGGAACCCATATTCCTATCTTGGCACCGGAGCACCAGGGTACCCACTACATAAACCGCAAGGGGTACTTTTCAATGGTGCTGCAAGCACTTGTGGATCACAAGGGACGTTTCACCAACATCCATGTGGGCTGGCCGGGAAGGGTTCATGACGCTCGCGTCTTCAGGAACACCAATCTGTTTAAACGGCTGCAGCAAGGGACTTACTTTCCGGACCAGAAAATAACCGTTGGGGATGTTGAAATGCCAATTGTTATTCTTGGGGACCCAGCCTACCCCTTAATGCCATGGCTCATGAAGCCGTACACAGGCAGCCTGGACTGGAGTCAGGAGTTGTTCAACTACAGGCTGAGCAAGTGCAGAATGGTGGTAGAATGTGCATTTGGCCGTTTAAAAGGTCGCTGGCGATCCTTACTGACTCGCTCAGACCTCAGCCAAACCAATATCCCCATTGTTATTACTGCTTGCTGTGTGCTCCACAGTCTCTGTGAGAGCAAGGGGGAGACCTTTATGGCAGGGTGGGAGGCTGAGGCAAATCGCCTGGCTGCTGATTACGCGCAGCCAGACACCAGGGCGATTAGAAGAGCACACCAGGAAGCGCTGCGCATTAGGGAAGCTTTGAAAACCAGTTTCATGACTGGCCAGGCTACAGTGTGAAATTTCTGTTTGTTTATCCTTCATGAAAACCCGCCCCCTTTATTGACTCATTCTCTGTAAGGAACCCACCCTCCCCCTTCCCCCAGCTTGCTTTCAAAGGAAATAAAGTCACTATTGTTTAAAAATCATTTATTCTTTAGTAATTGATTATAAAAAGAGGGAGAGAACCTGAGTGGTGTTTGGGAGGAGGATCAGCGGGAAGGAAAAGCCCACTAAAAAAAGGTGAAAAAAATGGCAGCCTTTTGCTTGGGCTGTCCACTGGGGTGGAATGGGAGGGTGTACGGAGCCTCCCCCCCCGTGTTCTTACCCGTCTGGGTGAGGAGGCTATGGAACATGGTGAGGAGGTAGGGGGGTTATACAGGGGCTGTAGCGGCACTCTGTTCTCCAGCAGCCGTTCCTGAAGCTCCACCAGACGCCGGAGCATGTCTGTTTGCTCACGCAGCAGCCCCAGCGTTGCATCCTGCCTCCTCTGATCTTCCTGACGCCACCTCTCATCTCGAGCGTCTCTCCTCTCCTCACGTTGGTCCCTCATGTCCTCACGTTGGTCCCTCCTGTCCTCACGTTCACTGGCTTCTTTCCTATACTTGCAAACCGTGTCCTTCCACTCATTCAGATGAGCTCTTTCACTCCTGGTGGATTGCATGATTTCTGCAAACATCTCGTCTCGCGTCTTCTTTTTCCGACGCCTTATCTGGGATAGCCTTCGGGAAGGAGGAGGGAGGCTTGAAACATTTGCAGCTGCTGGAGGGAGTGAAAAAAGGAGAGAATTTTTTTAAAAGATACATTTTTCAGAACAATGCTTATACTCTTTCACGGTGACAAATACTATTCACATTACATAGCACATGTGATTTCTGTGCAAGGTTGCATTTTGCCTCTTAATATTGAGTGCCTGTGGCTTTGCTGCTAGAGATCACAGACGCAGGTCTGGGCAACAGAATTCAGCTTGCATGCTGCCATGGTAAGCCACTGTCTTTAGGCTTCTGCGCCCTGCTTTCCCACATACCAAGCAAAGCCCGTTGTGCTGCAGTTTTCCTGTTAACCTTCAGCAGCAGAAAACAAGCTAACACCCCCCCACCATCCAATTCTCTGGGATGAGTGCTTTATCCCTCCCCCCACCGCGTGGCTGGTATCAGGGAAGATCCCTGCTAGCAAAACGCGAGAAGCTCTGGGCCAATCCTCCCCCCCCCCCCCCCCCTTTGCAGTTGGCTAAATGCAGGGAAGGATTTCTTTTCAGCCACAGGCAAACAGCCCAGTAGGAACGGCCACCTCTGTACCCTTAATTAAATTCCCGTATTTCAACCAGGTTACCCTAAGCGATACCACTCTCCTGAGGATTACACAGCAAGATAAAGAACGGATGTTGCTTGAATGCCAGCAAACACCGGGACCATACGCTGCTAGGCTTTGTCATGCAATGATACCAGATTACTTGCTACTAGCATGGCGTGGTCAAGTGTCCTACCATGGAGGACGGAATAAGGCTGCACTGCCCAGAAACCTTGTGGCAAGGCTTTTGGAGTACCTCCAGGAGAGCTTCATGGAGATGTCCCTGGAGGATTTCCGCTCCATCCCCAGACATGTTAACAGACTTTTCCAGTAGCTGTACTGGCTGTGAATGCATCCCAAGTGCTCAGGGCAAATTAATCATTAAAAATGCTTGCTTTTAAACCATGTTTTATATTTTAAAAGGTAAACTCACCTGAGGTCCCTTCCATGGGGTCATGGTCTTGGGTACTGGCTTGGGAGGGTACTTCAGTCAGGCTGAGAAACAGATCCTGGCTGTTGGGGAGAAGGGAGAACTGGGTGCTCTCTGCCAGCTCGTCCTCCTCCTCCTCCTCTTCCCCTTCCGCGGAATCATCAGGTGTACCTGATGAGATTATCCCCATCTCGGAATCCACAGTCAGAGGTGGGGTAGTGGTGGCGGCCCCCCCTAGAAATGCATTTAGCTCGGCGTAGAAGCGGCATGTCCGCGGCTCTGACCCGGAGCAACCGTTTGCCTCCTTTGCTTTTTGATAGGCTTGTCTGAGCTCCTTGACTTTCACGCGGCACTGATCTGAGTCCCTATTGTGGCCTCTCTCCATCATGCCCTTGGAAATTTTTTCAAAAGTTTTGGCATTTCGTCTTTTCGAACGAAGTTCTGCTAGCACTGAATCCTCTCCCCATATAGCGATCAAATCCAGTACCTCCTGTACGGTCCATGCTGGTGCTCTTTTTCGATTATCAGCCTGCATGGTTCCTGTGCTGATGACCTCTCTGTGGTCACCTGTGCTCTCCACGCTGTGCAAACAGGAAATGAAATTCAAATGTTCCCGGGGCTTTTCCTGTCCACCTGGCCAGCGCATCCGAGTTCAGATTGCTGTCCAGAGCGGTCACAATGGTGCACTGTGGGATAGCTCCTGGAGGCCAATAACATCGAATTGCGGCCACACTAACCTTAATTTGGATTGACAATACCGATTTTGACGCTACTCCGCTCGTCGAGGAGGAGTACAGAAATCGAATTAAAGGGCTCTTTAATTCTAATTAAATGGCTTCGTTGTGTGGACGGGTCCAGTGTTAATTCGATTTAAAGCAGCTAAATCCGAATTAAAGTCGTAGTGTAGACCAGGCCTTTGATGAAAAAGATGTGAAAGGGACTTTTGCAAAGGAAAGTCATGCCTCTCTAATATACTACAATTCTTTTTAGCATGTCAGCAAAATAGTAGGAAAAAAAAAAAAGAACTGATGTATATAATTTATTTGAAATTTCAAAAAGCATTTGAAAAAAGTCCTTCACAAGAGTTACGGGCTAGAAACTGGCATAGATTAAAAAATGAGTAGAAATAGTATTAAATATGAGAAAAGATTAGGTGGGGTGCCCCAAGGATTCATAAAAGGACCGGTTTTTATTCAGTACAATTATTAATGATATAATAAGTGGAGTGAACAGGGAGATGGCAAAAATTTTAGATGACACAATTATTTAGGTTAGTCAAGACTAGAGAAGACACGACTACTGGGGAGACATCATAAAGCGAGACAAATGAATAGCATGATGTCCAACAAAATACAGTATTGCCAAATGCTTAGTAATGCAGGTTGGAAAGAATAATTTGAACTGCTAACATACATTTATATCAGATAGATAGAAAAATAAGAGGGATATTAACCTTTTATATTTGAGGTCTTAAGACAACCACAAACTGTGTTAGGTTAGGAAAGATTTCTTCCTATGGCAAACTTTTCCATAATTGTCTATTATGGGAACTGTTGCACTTTTGTCTGAATTGTCTGGTACCAGCCATTGTCAGAGACAGTATGCCAGCCTAGATGGACCAAAGGTCTGATTAAATATGGCATTTTCTATGTTCCTAAAGGTAGGATTGCCTGGGCTTTTCCTTTTGAACCATTTTATTTGCAGGTAATCCTGATTATCCAGATTTGGGTTTGTCCAAAACTGAAATGTGACTAGAAACTATCAAACTCTGATTACCTGAAGGCTTCAGCTGCTCCCAAGATATTCAGATATTCAGTTTATATGTACATTTTATTTCTTGAAACAGAACATGATCCCGTAATTAAAGGCTATGTAATACATATGCACAGGGAACAGAATTAAGGCTGTAAGTGCCACTTTAAATGTAGAATCTTGTGGCTTGAGTTCTTAATGAGTTCTTAATTCTCAAAACTTAGAAGAAATAAAAGTGTAGAAGTGAGATGGCTTTAAGATGCTTAGTACTCTGTTATAAGCGTGAGGTGTAATAAATATACAGGGCTACACAAATTCCTTTGATATTAAATTATTTTTCTGTAAGCATTAGATGTTAATATTGTTTTTTTTTCATTTTTACAGGCAGTGACATGGAGCTGGATCTACTAGCAGCAGCTGAAACAGAAAGTGACAGTGAGAGTAACCACAGCAATCAGGACAATGCTAGCGGGCGTAGAAGTGTTGTCACTGCAGCTACTGCGGGATCAGAAGCAGGTACACCATTTCATCCTCTCTTGCATCTTTCTTTATTTAAACTTGGAAGCCAGGATTTAGGCATATGTGATAAAGGAAAGTATCTAACTGATTAAATACAGGTTGGGAGAGACTTTACTTGTCAGCTTCTAGTACAAAATCTTTGAAGGGTCACATGCTGCCTAGTGCCATGGGCAGTAAAGGGCAGGGAACAAATGCAGGAGAAATGTGGGGAAATAGTTCTGCCCCCAATTTGTAGGGGAAACCCTTAGCACTTAAATGAGACTTTTCCTCCTGTAATCTTCTCTCTAAAGCTTCTCCTCCTCTGTTTTTCTCACTTAGTGTTTGGATTTGTCTACATTGAGACGGCAGTGTGCAGCCCTCTTAAGAGAAATGAGCTCTTGTAGTATGGCTTTCTGCCTATGTTCTGTTGCCGCGCAGCTGTTGTTAGCATCAGTGTGAAAATACCTGGGAGTGTTGTAAAAGTCAGCTTAAAATGTTTTAATATTTCTTTTCCCTATGTAACTTGAACACTACTTTTAAGTATTTTTGAGAGCAACTGTTCTGCCTTCTTGTTTGGGAGCAGGATCCTTCTAAATCAGAGTTGAAGTCATCTGAAGGTCAAACTTGTACATTGACTTTCTGCTCTATTACTGTTACTGAAAAGGACTGTGGTTTTAATTAAAATGTTCCTTAATCATTTAACTTTCTTTCAAAACATAAGTAAAACTAATTTGATTGCCTTTCCATAAAACTGTCGTGGAAAGTTAGCACTAGTATTTTAAAGACAATTTGTTAGAATGCATTTCTGGATGTTCTGTAAGCATGGTACTTGAACGTTACAATTATAGTTGTTTTTCAGGAAGACGTTTTCAAACACTTATTATATATGTACAATAGTCTGACTGCATCACTGCTTATAAGTGAATTACAATAAACACTATTTTCCTACATAGGTGCTAGCAGTGTTCCAGCATTTTTTTCTGAGGATGATTCTCAGTCAAATGACTCCAGTGATTCAGACAGCAGCAGTAGCCAGAGTGATGACATAGAGCAGGAGACCTTCATGCTTGATGAGCCTCTAGAGCGAACCACAAATAGCTCTCATGCCAATGGTGCTGCCCAAGCTCCCCGTTCAATGCAGTGGGCTGTACGTAACACCCAGAATCAGAGAACAACTAGCACAGCTCCATCAAGCACATCTGCCCCAGCAGGCAAGTCTCAGCAAAGGGAATGCATGTACATCATTTATAAATGGTTTTGTTCTTTGTTTTTGCTGTTTAATAAGACTTGTCTATGCTGCCTGCTAAATCGGCAGTGCTGTGATCTATGCAGCGGTGTCAATTTAGCAGGTCTGGTGAAGACAAGCTAAGCTGATGGCAGAGTGCTCTCCCGTCGACGTCTGTACTCGACCTCCCCGAGAGGCGGAATGTAAGTTGGGGGGAGAGCGTCTCCAGTCAACATAGCGCAGTGTAGACACTGCTGTAAGTTGACCCTAAGTTATGTGGACTTCAGTTACACTACTGCAGTTATGTAAGTTACGTAACATAGGTCAACTTACAGCCTTAGTGTAGACCAGCCCATAGGATTAAGTGTTAAGTATGTTTTTTTTTTTTTAACCACATATTATCTTTTTGCTTTAGCTTAAGAGAAACATGCGCAGTCTTAAAGTGCTTTGCCTGTTTAAGCTTTAGTTAAGAAATTAGTAGAATACAGTATTTACTCCTGCTCCAAGAAGGTATTAGTATTAAGTTTTATTAGTTAGAGCTGCAGGGCCAGTACAGGTACATTATTCATGTTTAATCACTTAAAAGTTTAGTTTATTTTAATAACTTTCTCTGTTGTCAAACACAAGAATTAGTAAAGGGTATATAAAATCATTAATGGTGTCATACTTTCTCTTATCTTTAGCAAGTTCAGCAGGTTTGATTTATATTGATCCATCGAATTTACGTCGAAGCGGCACCATCAGCACAAGTGCTGCAGCAGCAGCTGCAGCTTTAGAAGCTAGCAATGCAAGCAGCTATTTAACATCTGCAAGCAGCTTAGCGAGGGCATACAGTATTGTGATCCGACAGATATCTGATTTGATGGGTTTGATTCCCAAATACAATCATCTGGTATACTCCCAGATCCCCGCTGCAGTGAAACTGACTTATCAGGATGCAGTAAACTTGCAGGTATGGTGCAACTAGAACATTCTAGACATCAATTCTGGTTTCAGTGCTAACTTATTTATTTAAAAAAACAAACAAACAAACAAAAAACCTGTATTTGCATTCCAGTTAATTGCTGTAGAACTTTAAATGTTTTTAACACGTTGGATTATCCATATTTCACACAGAGTAATCTAATCTCTCTGTAAAACCATTTAGGGTAAATTTTTTTAGAGCTTAGAGTTGAAATTGTGTCCACAAACTTTGCGTTATTGCTACTTGGCATTTTTATAGCTCCTTCCGTCCATGTTTGAATGCTTTGAAATAATGTATTATGGCTTGCAAAACTCACCTCTGGGCATAATTTGTGTACACCAGTGCAGTAGTTCCCCTCCCCTTCCCCCAAACAAAAACAAAACACCTTGCAGTAAAATCATTCTCAACAAACTCACAGTCAACCTATGCAGGAACAAACCCATGATAAACATATGTAGAAACAACAGTTGTTTTTTTCCCACTACCCTCTTCAAGGAGAACACTCCAGGTCACCAACTCAAGAGTCAATAGCAGCATTGTGTTCCCAGTTCCTTTAGTCTCTGCGCCAGGGCTCCACTCTCCAGGCGAGTCTCCTGACTCTTGCCTCTGCCCCCAAGTCAGGTGTCCTGTAAGAGAGTTCCCCACAATGTTCCATTCCCCAGGCTTCCCTGCTTGTGAGTCCTGCCCCTGTTCAGGGAACATCTCTTCAGGACCAACTCCTTATCCTCCCTCAGCCATCCACTTAGGTCTTCATTCTGAGAGATCCATTCAGTGTTCTACTCCTCAGGTCTCCCTGATGTTGCAGGTTTAATTTAGGCCCCGAAGCGTTGCACATCAGTTTTGGGTGGTACTCCTAGAAGGAGTGAGCTATAAGGAAGCATTTGAAAGGGTAGAAGGATGACAGCTGTCACGTGGGGAGAAAGGGAGTTCAAAGTCTAAGAGGCACCGTGGAAGAAGACTTAAAGAATGGTTGGAAAATAGACCTGGGGCTTCCAGGAGGAAGGCTTGAGGAACATAGGCAAAGGGAATAGGGAGCAGTAATTTGGAGATGAAGATGAGGAACTTGATACAAAAGGTGAGAGGAAGTCACAGAGAGGAGTGACACTATATGAGGAGCTGGAGAGTAAGATGATTTTTAGCTATGCTATCTTCTATAAGCCACAGTGCAGTGTGGTGGGATATGGGGACTACAGAGATGAGAGCTTCAGAAATTGAGGCAAAAGATGCTCATGGTGTGGAAAGGAGTTTCTGTAGTGGGACACGAGAGGAGAAAGCTGACTGTCTTAGGCCTGGTCCACACTAACCCCCCACTTCGGACTAAGGTACGCAAATTCAGCTACGTTAATAACGTAGCTGAATTCGAAGTACCTTAGTCCGAACTTACCGCGGGTCCAGACGCTGCGGGCAGGCTCCCCCGTCGATGCCGCGTACTCCTCTCGCTAAGCTGGAGTACCGGCGTCGACGGCAAGCACTTCCGGGATCGAGACGCGATAAATCGATCCCAGAAGATCGATCGCTTACATCCGGACCAGGAAGTAAGTATAGACGTACCGTTAGTTGTGGAGGAGAAACAATGCTTAGGTACTTTGGTGATTGGTGCCATTATAAATGGATCAGAAGAAAAGCGAGGACCTTATAACAGCGTGGTTGGGTGCGGGGGAGGCCAGAAAGGAGTTGAATATTGCACTAATATGGTGAAACTCAGTAGGATGATGAAGTTGTTTACAGTGAACTGAGATGTTTTGGGAAGGTTACAGTTTTGACTATTGAGTTTGAAATGGTGGTGGGCCATTCAAGTGATGTAGAAATGACGTAGTCAGGCAGTGAGTATATAGACCAGACTTGAGGAGTTTTTGAGTTGGGCTGTTATTTGGATACACAAATGGGGTCAAGGGGAGGGTCCTATTAGCATAACAGATACAAGAACATGTTTGAAGTCTGCAGGGAGGGAGAGAGCTTGAAGAAGAGGCGGGCAGTGAATAAGGGAATGCGACATTAGGTGGAGTGGGATCAAGGGAACAGATTGATGGGTTAGAAAATGACAGCACAGAGCTGTAGGGTAGAGTCAAGGACTCAAGTGCACAGTGGTAAAGCGGAGTTGAATATAAAGATTGTGGAGTCAACAGAAGAGGGAGATTGGAGGGGGAAGATGGTTCTTACAAAGCAACAGAAATATCTGAGTTTGGATGGAACTCTGAAAAATATGCATCTGTGAGGTGGGTTGTGTGCGATCAGTATCGAATGACATAAGATGGGGATCTCCAAGATTGAGGTCAGAGTGTTTGGTGAAGATTACCTTGAGAGATTCCAAGGTGGTGAGTAAGGAGGTGTTGCACAGTGGGAGCTCCAGGCTTCTTTATAGTAGTGATGTTTATGGGACGCAGCTAACAGCAGAATGGATCTTTCTGGCGGCTTTCATAACCTTCTCCAGGAGTGGGAGTCTTCGTGGAGAGAGATGGAAGATGATAGAGAGATTTAAGTATTTACAGTAAATCCGAGTGAATTAAAAATGTCGTGTCAATACCTCATACTTTAATTGCCTTCCTTTCTGTTTTTGCTTGTGATGCCGCTAACTCATTATGTCTCATCTTTGTTCAGAACTATGTAGAGGAAAAGCTTATTCCCACTTGGAATTGGATGGTTAGCATCATGGACTCCACTGAAGCTCAACTGCGTTATGGTTCTGCACTAGCATCTGCTGGTGACCCTGGACATCCAAACCATCCCCTGCATGCTTCCCAGAACTCAACGAGAAGGGAGAGGATGACAGCACGTGAGGAGGCTAGCTTAAGAACACTTGAGGGTAGAAGGTGTGAAATTTCATTTCATGTTTCAATTGTATGCATTTGTTCATTTTGTACTTGAACCTCTTTACTCACTGGGACATTTTGGGAACCTGGACTTCAAGCATAGATGTGTAACTATTTTTGTAATGTAACAGGAGGCTTCCTTAATTATTGCTACTGTCTTCAATATGAATATATATTTTGGTAAATGCTCTCCTTGCTGATAACTGGACTGATTTTTGTCATAACCCTAAAATTCATAACCTTTCTTAAATGCAATAGTCATAAATTTAATCATTTGGCTATTTATACGTATTAAACTTAAGGTTTTGTGTTTTAATTATTGTACTTCATTTCCCAATACTGGTAGTATTGCAGTATCTTTGAATTACAGGTATTAGAGGGTATACATTCATATACTTTACATGACTTACGTGAGAATTTCTAAGGCACCTTACCACTGTGCCATCTAAGCACCATTTATATATCAATTTTTTCCCTAACAGGCGTGCTACTTTGCTTAGTGCCCGTCAAGGAATGATGTCGGCACGTGGAGACTTTCTAAATTATGCCCTCTCTCTGATGCGTTCTCACAATGATGAGCACTCAGATGTTCTTCCTGTTCTGGATGTCTGCTCACTGAAGCACGTAGCATATGTTTTTCAGGCCCTTATTTATTGGATTAAAGCAATGAACCAACAGACAACATTGGACACTCCTCAGCTGGAACGGAAAAGGTAATTAAGCCAACTCTAGCAAACAAATCCTTACTAGAGTGGCAGAAATCTAGTGTGCTGTGAGCTTGAAAATTCAAAAGATTTGTTCTTTTGTGGTAGCAATGCTTGGCAATCATTGTGCTCACCTCTGCACCGTGTCCTAAGCTGAGCATGCTGTCTGTGGTAAAATGCATTTATGGTCACTGAAGCAAATATACAAAACCTTGAAGCATCTTTAAATCACCCTTGTAAAGTCTACTCCACATCTTTCTCATGATGGTGGTGATGAAAAAATATTTTACTTTAAAAAATAATACCCTGGTCAAGTAGAACTTTGCCAAGCTGCTGTAATGTTCCGCTAGCTTTAATTGTGCTAAGAGATACTGAATAATCTACCTGAACTTTAAGAATGGTTTGTGGCATTAGATAGATCCATGTGACACTGACACAATTTGCACAGCAGTTAATTCCAGGCACCTAAAGCTCCTCAGACATAAGGCACATCAGAGAAGCACCACATAGTTAGTACAAGGTATTGATACAAAAATGTTTGCAGGAACTGGAGCCAAAAACCAACCAATATAAGCATATGGCTAACTGTTAGCAGTAGGAAATGTCATTACATTAGAGATCTCTGCCTTCCAGGTGCCTGTGTGGCTTTCTTTAATGCCTGTTCAGTCTCACTGCTTGACAGAAGAGTAGTAATTAGTTAGAAATGTTGGCATTTAATAATAGTTAAATACTTTCCAAAGGTGTGTGTTCTCTATTGATCTCTCACTACTTGGGTCATGTGACCTCCAGTGTGGAATAAAGAGTTGGCTTTCAAACCTAATAGGTATTTTTTTTAGAAATCTCCCATTTGAAGGAGCAATTCATCATCCTAGAGGAAGTATAAATGACAGCCTTCACCCATCGATTCCCTTTCCCCTTTGAGTTTTGTGTCGCTGACACTTCCTTATGGTTGCCAGATATATAGAGACACAACATTAATCTCTGTCCTTGTAGTGTACCATTCTGCTCTTAGTTTTCATTATTGTATTTTATCATTTTTAGCTTTTTCTATTTACTTGCAAAGTTCATTAATTGTTGGGATGTTCTTGTGACATGAATATTTTAGAGTTGTTTTGACTGCTCTTGTTTTTATTGAATTTGAATTTGTTCAAGAGATACTCCAATTGCAACCTCAAAATAGCCATTATTCTATTTTATGTTTGTTGCTAAATTGTCATGCTAGATCAGCACAACCCTTATTTTCAGTATCTTACCCAAGCTGATTTCCGACTTGGGAACTATGGTTCAAGCCTTTGACAGCCATTGCTGAATGCCTAAGTGTGACTTGTTTCAGAGTAGCAGCCGTGCTAGTCTGTATCCGCAAAAAGAACAGGAGTACTTGTGGCACCTTAGAGACGAACACATTTATTTGAGCATAAGTTTTCGTGGGCTACAGCCTACTTCATCGGATGCATAGAATGGAACATATAGTAAGTGTGTGTGTACCTACACCCCCCCCCCCCCCCCGATGAAGTGGGCTGTAGCCCACAAAAACTTATGCTCAAATAAATTTGTTAGTCTCTAAGGTGCCACAAGTACTCCTGTTCTTTTTAAGTTTGACTTGTTGCCATAAATCCGGGTCTGCAACTCCATGTCATATGACCTCTTGCCTATGAATTGGAACATTCCCTTGAAATATGGAGCTTAGTTCTGCATTGGTGCGATGCATTTTAGTTTTGAAGTATTCACACCATTCTTCATAGGTGTCTGTTTACCAATACGCTGTAAAAACCTAGAACATGAGATTTTTCCATCATGTGAGAGTAAATACTACATTAGTATAGCAGAACTGTATGATTGCTCGTCAAATTTGCTAATGATATATAGATCCTTTCACTTCTAGGTTACTGATTCAAATCCAGCCCTAGTCAGTTATTACCATCAGATGGCAGTTCAGTAACCTGTGTGAAATGAGTTTTTATTGATCCCTATCTAGTTTACAAAGGACAGTTCATACCATGTACACCGCCATCAAAATGGGCACTAATTGAAACTTTTGGCAGTCTCTGCTTAGAGGCAGAGGACAGAATGAGTGCGGAGACTGAACTATCTTATCAAGCCTAGAGATAGTTGCTCTTAATTAAGGTTGAGGTTCATCAGCAAGACATCTTGGAAAACATACTACAGTAGAACCTCAGAGTTACGAACACTAGAGTTACAAACTGATCAGTCAATTTCACACTTCATTTAGAACCAGAAGTACACAAGCAGGCAGCAGCAGAGACTACTAAAAAAAAAAAAAAATAACATAAAGGGAAAGCAGCATTTTTCTTCTGCATAGTAAAGTTTCAAAGATGCAGTAAGTCAATATTCAGTTGTAATTTTTTGAGAGAATAACCATAATGTTTTATTCAAAGTTATGAACATTTCAGAATTATGAACAACCTCCATTTCTGAGGTTCTGCTGTACTGCTGTGCTCCTGCATCACCCTGTCCTGTGGGTAGATTACTTCAGTGTTCACTTCTTCCACGTCTCGCATCCAGTACATTTAATGAGCTCTGAATTCTCCCTCAGATTTAAAAAAGAGGGTAGAAGCTATAACATTTCACACTTCCCCCATTTTAGCTCCACTTCTTTGGCATACTGCAGACTGAAAGTTATTTGGAAAGTTATTGGTAGGATTACTATTGATTAACAAGAATAGGTTAACTATTTGCCACTGGTTTGACATACTTTTTAAGTTACATGCCAAAAGAGTACATTTTGAGTACATTTTTCACTGTGTCCTGTGCAATTTTTTAGTACTAAAATGTCCCAGAGAGATGATTTATAGAGCTTAGCTTTCTCCGATAGGTATCTGATCTCTCAGAATTTTGACAGTGGTATCCACTGTACAACCCTTCTGTAACCTAACTCAAGTGATCATTCCTTTTCTCTTTATACGACACAATTGAACCCCTTCTCTTTCTCTCCCCCCCAAATTGAATTTTTGAAACTACTGCTCAGTTTAGGTATTAATCAGAAGGAGTGCATCAGTGGAGGGTGGGGCGGGGGTGTGTCAAAGAGTAGTCAAGAAATGCCTTCAAACTTTGTGAGACAACTCCCAGTGTAACACAGTGGAGGCCAGTTAGGCTGACGTTAGGAGGGCACCATCTTCAGAGAACCACACGTATGGTAGGGTAACCACCCTTTAATTATTCTATCACTTTTATTGCATGATATTAGTGTTATATTTTCAAAATGATTTATTGAAGAGGACTGACTGATTATTCTCTTACAGGACTCGTGAGCTCTTGGAACTGGGTCTTGACAACGAAGATTCAGAACATGAAAATGATGATGACACAAATCAAAGTTAGTATGAGAGAGAATTTCTGCCATATACCAAGATGGGACATTCTCTATGTTTTTCCCCCTTTGGTTTAATAGTAGAGTCCTGCAAATCTCTGGCTATCCGCTTTATATCCATGGATATCTGCATATGTGGATATCCGCAGACCATTTTTGCAGATTGGATGCAGATACAAATTTTGTATCTGCGCAGGGCTCTTCTTAATAAAGCTTTAACTACACTTTTTTTTTCTGGGTGGGAATTTTGCTACTCCAATATACCATGTAAATGGTGGGATGGAACAAACAAACAAACATTTGGAGTAAAGCTCTTTGTTTTTAGTAATAATCCACTTACAGGTATCACTTTACAAAATTTCATGTCCGCCTTCTAGGTGTGTGTGTGTCTTCCTATTTGATGCCCCCCTCACAGTAGAGAGAAATGATTGCAGCTGAACTATTTCTATATTTCTGTAATGTTTTTACAGTGGCAACAAAAGTTTGAACTTGATCAGGACTCCAAGTTGGTACAAATTGTTGCTAGCACAACTGGGAAAGTATCATTGTGCAAGAGCACAGAATCCATAAACTGAGTGATTGTTTTGGATTATTTTCCCAAGTGAATGAGTGTGGGGAGAGAAGGTGCAGGCTTGTTGTTCTGCACCCAATTTAAAATACCAGTGCTCAGATACTGTGTGGTGCCATTTAAATGCCTGTTAGATATTGCGTGGTTCAACTGACATGACTCCAGACTGGGGAGATAGGAGATCTGGGATGTATTTCCAGCCCTGCAACTGACTTGTGACCCTAAGGGAAGTTGCTTCACTTTTCCCTGCCTGTTGTATTCAATTTGTAAAAAGATCAGGAAGTCTGATCTGCTAGCCGCCTTCATGGTGATCCCAATCTGTGTGTGTGACTTTCAAGAGATGGAATTTAAAAGAGGCCTTGATGGACATACTCAGGTGAAAGTCCAAGATGGTATTTTTGGCTTTTGTTTTTTATAAAAATTACAATTTGGGGGTATAATCTTCTGTAAATTGAACTCTATTGACATCAGTAGAACTTCTTCATCAAAATCGGACTATGGCCCTCAGCAAGTTTAGGGTTCTGTTTCCACTGCAGGAGTTGACATATGCACCAAAGAACATTTTGGGGAATGCAGAAGAATGCACTGTTTTTGATACTTATCAGCTCCTCCGGGGAAATATGCAGTCTTTATTTTGAGTTTTGGCAGGAGTATAAAGGAGGAATTGTCTGTCAGAATTTATTTTAAAGTAATATGTCTGTATGTGTCTCACTGATTCATGCCAGCTCATTTGCATACTTCAATCCCATTGGTTGAAATGAGCTAGCAAATGAAACTGTAGCTCAGGACTGAAGTGCTTTGACAGAATTGGGGTACCCAGGGGTTCAGGACTGGAAGAGCAGGGGCTGCTTCAGATCAGGAGCTACATTAGCTCAGTAGAAGTGAGGCT
This sequence comes from Emys orbicularis, assembly GCF_028017835.1. Classification (NCBI taxonomy): domain Eukaryota; kingdom Metazoa; phylum Chordata; order Testudines; family Emydidae; genus Emys; species Emys orbicularis. The sequence continues at coordinate 37,493,966 of NC_088684.1, forward strand.
GAGGATTTGCACTGTAGCTCCTCCACACTATTCCTGGCTCAGGTAAGATCATTTATCTTTGCCCAGTCAAAACTGTTCTAATTCATCTAATCAGTGCCCATTTGGTGCTGCCACAGTCAAAGGGAGAGGTGACCAAAGCAGCCCAGCAAGGTTAGGTTTAGGGTAACTGAAGGGAATGAAAGGAGTGACTGGTTGAGTTACCTCTGATGTAGCACTGCTACTGCTCAGACTCTTCTGCCTGCAGCACCAAATGGCACTGTCAAGGGGAACAACGAAGAGGAGCAGCTCAGAGGACTTAATAAAATTTAGGTTTACTGGCAGTATCCTGTAAAATTACTACAGGTTTAGGGATAGAGACTGTGTTCTTGTCCCTCCCACCAACTGCCAGTTCAGCTTACATAAGCTACGAAATGTGTGATCCTCTAGTATATTTAATTTTAACTTTGGCATTTCTTGGCTTTTAAATCCCTCACTTCTCATCCTTAAGGTAAATTTTGTATAACCTTTCCTAAGGTTTTTTAAGAGTAAAAACTTTTCTGATATTTAGGTGCTACACTTAATGACAAGGATGATGACTCCCTCCCAGCAGAAACTGGCCAAAACCATCCATTCTTCCGACGGTCAGACTCCATGACGTTCCTTGGTTGTATTCCACCCAATCCATTTGAAGTTCCTCTAGCGGAAGCCATCCCCCTGGCAGACCAGCCACATCTTCTACAGGTGACACCAGAGACTGTATGCTTGAGGACACTTATTTGTAGCTTGTTTTTCATTTCTAACTAAAGTATGTTATTTACTTAGCATGCTTCTATTAATTTTCAGCCAAATGCTAGAAAAGAAGATCTATTTGGCCGTCCAAGTCAGGGTTTATATTCATCCTCTGCCAACAGTGGGAAGTGCTTAATGGAAGTGACAGTGGATAGAAACTGCCTTGAGGTACAGTAGTAGGAATTTTGTTTTATTTCAAAGTATGTGGCTTATGAAAGCTAATAATACAGTGTAATCCCTTTAAAACAAATAAGACAGTTGTGAATGCTTCACCAAAGGGAAAGCATGAAGATAACTTTTAAAATAGTGGTGGGTCTAAAATAGCCTGGTAAAATTTTAAAACTTAAATATATTTTGAACATACTTTTGTATCTGTTTGAAAAAACAATTTATTTTAAACAGATATCTTTAATAATCAAATGCATGCTCTGAGTATTTTTTCAAGGCTACAGTAATTTTGGGGGATTTCATTGAAATGCTCATAAATCAAGACTATTTGAGAGGAAAAGGGAATAAAAAATTCCCACGTCTAAAATGTCCTATTAAGATCACCCAGAGTCTGAACTGCTGCCATCTTGAAGTGCCTTTGTGCTTGAAATTCTGCAATGTGTGGTCTGTGAACAAGCTAAGTCTATCATACCTTAAGTGCAGTTCTGTATAAATAAAAAAAAATCAACAGGAAAATTATATACAAAAGGTCTTCTAAAGTTTTACACACTGAAATTGTGGTAGAAGCATATTCATCTGCTCATGAAGGACAGTGTTCGGTTTTTTTTATTTCTTCAGGATGTCTAATTTGAAAAACTTCATGGTCTGTTTTTAAAATGTAATTAAATGACATCTCCTTGTTTAGGTTCTTCCAACCAAAATGTCTTATGCAGCCAATTTAAAAAATGTTATGAGCATGCAAAATCGGCAAAAGAAGGAAGGAGAGGAACAAAATGTGCCAACAGAAGAATCTGAGACTTCAAAACCAGGGCCTTCAGCTCATGATCTTGCAGCACAGCTGAAAAGCAGCTTGCTGGCAGAGATAGGACTGACAGAGAGTGAAGGGCCACCTCTTACATCATTCAGGTACTCAAGGTGTAAAAGCGAATTGTTCTATAAAATAGTGCTAAATTAGCATATAATCTTATGGCATTTCAAACCTTTAGTAAGAAACTTTTGGAAGTACTTACGAGACTGAAAAGTATTCAGGACACTTCTGAAACTGTTTCAAAGTTGGTTGGATGCAAAGTAGTGCAGACAATTGAGCAGAGGTGGATAGGAAGATGGGTGAACTGGAGTGGTGGAAGCCTTCTACTTCTTACATAGTTTGTATCCAGAGGAGGATTAATTGACTTTCTAGGTAGCCAAGTTCCATGCAGGAATTGGCACTATTATTATCTGTACTGAGAGTCTCAGCTGGGTACCAAAGGTCATTTGATGGGCTTAGAAATTCAACTGCCTTCATTATTAGTCCCCTCCAGAAGAGAAGATTGAGGTACGTAGGAAGGGTGGACAAGCTGGTGCTCTCACTGTTTTGCTACCTCTTCTAGATGGGACTTTGGTCTCTAAAGTAATGATCCAGCATCTTTTATAAGCACTAAAAGCATCCTTGGGGAAAAAAATCCACAAAAACCATGTTGTTAGGAAATTGTTAATGTTGAAATGCGTAGCAGTGGAGTCTGCTTAACACCTAAAAATGTTATACTTTCCGTAGAATAATTCCTCTACTTACGTGTTGTTTTTGTTTGGTTTTTTAAAAATGTTTTATTTAAATTTATTTAAATTAATTTAAGTTAAATTAAATAAATACGTTTGAAAATGAACAGCTAAGGGATTCAGCAGCTTTGCTCATACAAACACCCCCCGACTTACGCAATCATTCCGTTCCGGAAAGCCTTGCGTAACTCGAATTTTGTGTAAGTTGGAAACGTATACCCGTATGTTACGCAAAAATTTCCGCAACTCAAAAATCCTATTTCTGGCTTATGGAACTTTTTCCGTAAGTGTGAATATGCGTAAATTGGGTCTTGTGTAATCCAGGGAGCGTCTGTACTCCTTTTCTTCCTATCACACCATGCAAGTTACAACTCCCCACTGAACCTAAATTGGGCCCCTTTGCTGTGTTCTGAAATAGTGTGTGTGTGTGTACATACACATATATAAGAAATAATATGAAACTTAGAGCTAAATATTTCATAACTACATAGATCAGAGTGTCATACATTTTATGTTTGAGTAATATTTTTATCAATGCACAGGTAAACATTCTCCTTGGAATTATGAAATATAGTCAATATATGTTTAAATATATGTAGATATGGCTAATTAGTATGTTTACTGTTTGTAATGAATAATAGTAATAACATACCATATTTTAAAGTACCTTGGAAACGGATTCCTTCATAAAGAAAAGATTGGAAAATCCCCTAGTAATTTTAACTTTAGGTATGTATATATGCAAAGGGGGCTTTGCTGAGACTGGGTAGGGAGAAGTTACTTGCATGGTCAGATAGAAAGTAAAGGACTATATGGCATGAGGAAAGTGGTTCACCTCAGAACTTTCCTATTTTTGAGGGGTTTTTGAAGTAGAAGAATTACTTGGAAGACAGAATACATTTTCTAAGTGATAAGATTCCACTGATGCACGCCTTAGCCTCGTTTAGGAAATACACCTCTACCCCAATATAACACAACCCGATATAACATGAATTCGGATATAACGCGGTAAAGCAGCGCTCCAGGGGGGCGGGGCGGGGCTGTGCACTCCGGCGCATCAAAGCAAGTTTGATATAACATGATTTCACCCATAACGCAGTAAGATATTTTTGGCTCCTGAGGACAGCGTTATATTGGGGTAGAGGTGTAGTTATGTTTTTGTTAATGAATTGTTTGTGTGGTTGTTTTGGGTGCCATACGGTTAAGTTGGGTTGGCAAGTAAGACAGATTCCCTGAACATGCATCCTGTAACATCCCTATTTTCCTGCACCCACTTCCATGCCATCTTGTGTGTTGTTCTTCTCTATGGTTCTGCTATCCCTTTCATTTTCCCATGATGCACCACCTTTTCTCTCCTCTACATATGACCCCTTCTGTCGACCTTCTCCCCCCCCACCCCCAAAAAACCTCCATTCCTAAATCTGAAATTGTGTTTCCGTGTCACCCCTCCATATGCCCCCTCTCCGCTCCCACACTCTTGCTTCTGGCTCAGTTCAGCAGCTGGAGTCTGAAAGTCATTTTTTATATATCTATAAGTGCTTTTTAAAAATGATGCTCTTTTTGCACTTAAATTCAGTTTCTAACACTCCTCACTCATCTCACATACATGCCCTCAAAAAAAAAAAAAAAAATCCTAAAAGGCAATTCAGATTTATTTTGCTCATCTAAATGAGGAGTTTCTAGGCCAGCCCATCTGAAGAGATGATGAATGGGGAAAAGTATTAGAATAACGTTGAAGTAAACAAACCTAAACTTTCGTAACAGCGTAACTTTAAAACTCTTTTACACAACTTCCTGAAAAAGCGTATCCTGAGATGATATGCAGAATTTCAGGAAGAGTGGTGTTTCTTTGGAGAAGTTGGGAAGGATTTGAAAATTAGGCATAAAGTGGACAGCTGCTTACTCCTCCATTATTTAAAAAAATAAATAAATGATAATCACCAACTTGGTAGGCACGGATTTATTTAATTGGGCAAACTTTGAAGTATTTCTCGCCAGCTTTGTGCGATGAATAGTAATTTGTGAAAGTTCATCTACTCAATCTCCTATGTATTACTTAACTAGGAGAAATGCCATAAATTGCATGTGAGCTGATTTCTGAGTTGTATTTTTCAGGGGCTCTTACAACAAAATCATATCCCTTACTGTAGCTTTCAGTTTTATCACTTAAAACTTTTATTATAGGTGATGGCTGTCAATAATAATTTACAATGCCACTTAAAGTTTAAATTTTGTCCAGATCTTAACAACAAATGATCTCATGTTTGGTATCTGAGCCTCTACATTTAAACTTTCAGTTCAAACCAGAACATGAGCCGACCTGAAGCTCCTATTTCTAGGTGCTAGAAAACCAGGGAATTATTCTGAATGCAGTGATTAAACAAAAGTAAAAATCTACAACTGAGTAATATCAGAGGTTAACTTAGTGTTTGCATTTTTTAAGTATTACATGTTTGTTTTTTCTCCCTGTTCTACTAGGCCCCAGTGTAGTTTCATGGGAATGGTTATTTCTCATGATATGTTGCTAGGACGTTGGCGCCTTTCTTTAGAACTGTTTGGCAGAGTGTTCATGGAAGATGTTGGAGCAGAGCCTGGATCAGTATGTATTTTCTGTGTGGAAGATCGTCGATTGCATTTTGTTTGTTTAAATTCTACAGCTAATTTATTATTTTGGTTTTTTTAAAGATCTTGACTGAATTAGGTGGCTTTGAAGTAAAAGAATCAAAATTCCGCAGAGAAATGGAAAAACTTAGAAACCAGCAATCCAGGGATTTAACATTGGAGGTAAAAAAATTTAGTTTTATTTTCCTGATTTATAACTTAATTAAAAGTTGAATGCAATGAAAACGTCATATTATAATTTTATATTCTGTTGTTAAAGGTTTAACACACACTACAGTAATCTGTGTTTTAGTAATTTGATATAAAAAGTTATGTTTCAAACTCTGTAGGCAAACATTTTGGAACTTTTTTCAGGGTGGGGACTTCGGTGCACTGAATAGTGCTGCGTTGCAATTACTGTGTAGTGTTATGGATTCCTCCTTCTGCTGACTCCTTCCAAACATAGTATTTCATGGGAACTTTTATTCTGAAATACTAAAAATCCTCTTGAAATAACATTTAAAGCTGAAATTAATATTTGATCTTTTGCTATGACAATCATTACAGAAGGGTAAACACTTAATTTAGCCTATGTATTTGCTAGGTTGATCGAGATAGAGATCTTCTAATTCAGCAGACGATGAGGCAGCTCAACAATCATTTTGGTCGCAGATGTGCTACAACTCCAATGGCTGTGCACAGAGTAAAAGTTACATTTAAGGATGAGCCAGGAGAAGGCAGTGGTGTAGCACGAAGTTTTTATACTGCCATTGCACAGGCTTTTCTATCAAATGAGAAATTGCCAAACCTAGACTGCATCCAGAATGCCAACAAGGGTACCCATACAAGTAAGTACCATAGAGAAGGTATTCCGAGGCTACCATTAATCATAACTTTGGACACACTTTTCATTTTGGAATATTAACTCTGTTAATATACATTAGAAAAACCAGAAAGATAGCTAAATAATTAGTAGCTATAACTTCTCCCCTCGATTCCCTGAAAATGTGCATCAGCCTTGACCTGAAGGAACTTCCTCCAGCCTGAAAGGATACATCCATTCAATTCTTTGCCTCTTGGCCAAAATTGCCAAAAAGGGATACTGATTTAGTATTTTTTGAGAGCTAGCTATTTGTCCACTTAGAACCAGATCAAAACAGTCAACTTACTTCACTTAGAATATAAATTAGCCATGAGTATCTACTATATTTGGACATTGCCAATATCGTCATGAAGAGACAACTGAAATGTGAAAGGCTCTATAGCCCATGACCATTCCATCCAGTCCCACTTCGTCCCTGAGATATGAGTGAAGTGGTATGCTATACCAGCACTTCTCTTGTAGAAATTTAAGTTCAGTTTCTGCAGAAACTAAATTTTTCATGGCGGGGAGGGGAATATTTAGTTCTTGCAATTGCCTAGAGATTCTGAACATGTGCCGGTGCAATGCTGAGTCTTCAGGAAGACTAAAATAACTCTAGGAGCTGCATGCTTACCGACATAGCTGAGGTAAAAGATCCTAAATGTAATGGAGCCACTGTGGGTTTGCTGTGGTGGGAGCAGGTCACATAGCAACTGTACTTGGACAGTTTGGTGTGGCTGGAGCAGCGCAGAGGACTGGAGAACATCATTGTGAGATTCAGACTAATCCTCTACTACTGAAGTCTGTGGACTTAATAGTAGTGGCATTGGTGTCACTGTACAGCTGTTCCTCACCTACACACTATTTGGGGGCCAGGATAATAGAAGAAGAATACTTAGTCCTGCCATGAGTGCAGGGGACTGGACTAGATGACCTCTCGAGGTCCCTTCCAGTCCTACGATTCTATGATAAGAATGGCTCTGTTTCCCCACAATCCCGCTTAGAAGCTCTGCTCAGATCATTTTAGTTGGAGTTTGTGTAGAGTTCTACATTTGATCTGAACTTATGAACTTTCTCCATTTATCTTAGGCCAGGTCTACACTACCGCGGTAGTTCGACAGCTGGCAATCGAACTTCCGGGTTCGATTTATCGCGTCTGGTCTGGACGCGATATATCGATCCCGGAAGCGCTCGCCGTCGACTGCGGTACTCCAGCTCGGCGAGAGGAGTACCGCGGAGTCGACGGGGAGCCTGCCTGCCGCGTGTGGACCGCGTCTGAACCGCGGTAAGTTCGAACTAAGGTATGTCGACTTCAGCTACGTTATTCACGTAGCTGAAGTTGCGTACCTTAGTTCGAATTTGGGGGTTAGTGTAGACCAGGCCTAAGTTATGTGTTAACTGATTCCTAATAACATCGTAAAGTCCATGTCAAAAATTCATTGATCGCTTTAGCAGAAACATCCAGCTGCTCTGGATTTGTGTACAAAGTCAGAAGAGGTGATATTTCATTCAATCTCTGTAACTGCTGTTTCTGCCTAACACCAATATTTTAAAGTCTCTCAGGGCATAACTACACTATAAACTTAAATCAACCGATGTTAAGTCATCTTACAGGCACTGTAGTAATTATTGCGGGTCGTTCATGTCCATGCTGACATTCTTCTGTCGGTGGTGTGCGTCCTCACCAGGAGTGCTTCCCCTGACTTAAGAGTGGTAGTGTGGGGGACTGAGAGCCAGGGCTCTCAGCTCCATGTCCAGCTTCCTGCCGGAAACCCGGCTTCCCCATCCCCCTCAGCTCCCCGCCGGGAACGGGGAGCCTGGAGGACAGCCGAGCTTGGAGCAGAGACCAGGCAGCAGTCCAGCTGTGGAGCCAGCTTTCTTGTAAATTTACAAGAATGACAGCCAATAGATGTAACAACGCAAAGTCTACAGGGACCCTGCGTCGCCTTAACTACACCAACATAAGCCCTCATGGGGGTGGAGTTATGTTGGTGTAGCAGGGCACTTGCATTGGTGGGAGCAACGCTGTAGTGTGTACACTGACATAAGTAGGTCGACTTAACATTTTTTTCTTTTTCAGGTCTGATGCAGAGATTGCGAAATAGAGGGGAGAGAGATCGGGAGAGGGAGCGAGAAAGGGAAATGAGGAGGAGTAGTGGCTTACGAGCTGGTTCTCGCAGAGACAGGGATAGGTACGTGATTTATCTGTAATTATGTCCTGGTCACAAGTATTTTATGAAATAGGTCAGTGAGTTTCCAACTATGGGGCAGGCCTCCCAAGGGAGGTGTGGGAATGTGTCAAGGGAGGCGCGAGCTGTGTGGTTTTTTTGTTTTTTGAAAAGAGCTCTGGCTTTCAGCCCCAGGCAGTTGGGCCTCATGCAGAAGGGCTGTGCATACCCAGAAGGCAGGAATAAAGGGGACAGCTGGAATCCTGCTGTCCTAGGTCTGACAGCCCAAGCCCTGCCACCTGGGCTTGGGCGCTCTCTCTTTCTCCCTCCCCAAATCCCTCATGGGTAGGTAGCTCAGGCTCTCCGTCTCCCCCGCATCCCTCACTTGGAGGTGGTGGGGCTCCAGCTGTTAGCCTTGGGGCGGCAGCAGCAGCACAGAAGTAGGGGTGGCAATGGGGCGCTAAGCCTGCTGTGAAAAATGATATTGACGAATATCAGTTTTCACATTGCCATCCTTCTGTGCTGCTTCTGGCGCGGCACTGCCTTCAGAACTGGACGCCCAGCCAACAACTGCTGCTCTCTGCTTTGCCTTCAGAGCCTGGTGGTGGTATATGTATTTGGGGGGGCCTGATCAAATAAGTTTGAGAACCGCTGAAATAGATGAATGTCTGTTCTAAAATTTGGACTCTCCTTTCTTCAAACTGAGAGGATACTACGCTTCTCTCTTTCAAGATGATAGAGCACTTATTTTGAATAACTTCCATATTCTTTTTTGAGATTTGGTATATAAATACATGCTCTAATGAATACGCCCATTTCAGCACCACTAGACCGCTGTTCAACCCCATCTCACAAATCACTCCTGTCATTGCAGTAGCCAAGACAAGAAATGCATTACAAACAACACCATTGTTACTTGGTGGGTTGTCCACCTTGTTTCCCCAAAAGACTGACAGAGTTCAACTCTGTTCCCTTCCCAAACCTTTATATCCAGCTAACTACATGGAATGTTACAATTGCACAAACTGGTCTGTACTATTTTATCTGTACATAAATAATATTATCCAAGAGCTTTGTAAGTTTCCTTTGCAACTAACATAGTCTTATCAAGTTTCACAAAATATAAACCAAGAGGGATGTAAACTGTCATTTTTAAAGGGACTTTAGAAGACAACTTTCCATTGACACAAGGCCCTTTAGACCAGCCTCAGAAGGGAATCCTAGTGATGATCCTGATCCTCTTCCAGCACATCGACAGGCCCTTGGAGAAAGGCTTTACCCTCGTGTACAAGCAATGCAACCAGTAAGACCAATCTGCGCAGTACACTTAAGTCTGTTGTTGTTGATGCTATGGGTATCTTTCACTTAAGATTTCTTTTCTTTATCCTTTGCTTGTGAAATTCATGACTTATTAAAATAGTTGAATTCTATAAGGGTATTTTTTTTGTATCTCGTTTGTGACTTTCTCTAGTTTTGTATTTCTACAACTTGTCATTTGACTCACAAATTCGTTTTAAATCTTGGGTATGTTAAGATATTAAGATTTTCATAAAACCATATTTGAAAGTGAGTGCACTGAAGGAATGATAGGACAGTAAGATCTTGAACTCTTATTTCCAGGCATTTGCAAGCAAAATCACAGGTATGCTACTGGAGTTGTCCCCGGCTCAGCTGCTTCTGTTACTAGCAAGTGAAGATTCCCTTAGAGCAAGAGTTGATGAGGCTATGGAACTCATTATTGCACATGGAAGGTAAAGAATTAAATCAGGATTCAAATAAAAAAGGAAGGCTGGTCTTGTGGTTAAGACAGTGATCTAGGACCCAGCAGATCTGGGTTCAGTTCCCTGCTCTGTCACAGATGTCCTGTTTGCCTTGGGCAAGTCACCTAATATTAGTACCCTCAGTTTCCCATGTGGAAAACAAGAAAGTACTTCCTTTTCCCCACAATGTCTACCTTGTCTTTTTAGATGGTAAACTCTTTGAGGCAAGGGCTACTTCTTACATTGTATATGTACAGTGCCTAGCACAATGGGACCATTATCTTGGTTATGCATCTAGGTGCCACTGTAATATAAATAATAATATGGTATTCTTGTCTGTGTTTTGCTTTAAAACCAAATTGGCAAGAAACTGCACTTCGCACGGTTTGTTTTCAGAACCTGGTTACAATGGCTTACAGTGTTCCTCCTGTCCAGCTGTAGAGATTGGTTGAGGAAACTCAGCTGTATACATGCATAATAAAGAAATGGCAGGCTTGTTCCTTTCAAATTTTTCTTTACTAAATTCTGTTTTCAGAATCATATCTAGTTTTATTATTTTGACTTTTCATTAAAAAATATAACTCTTCTAGTTCCAGCTTAGAATGTGACTATTAATGGATAATGGTAAATTAAATCTTGGCTTGCCTCTTCTCCCCTTAACCCCTCCCCAGGGAAAATGGAGCTGACAGTATCCTGGATCTTGGGTTGCTAGACTCCTCAGACAAGGTACAGGTAAGGATCTGTTTTGCATCCGATTCATGTGTAAACTGAAGGAAATTTAAGATCCAGTTATATTGGCTTGCCATAAAAAGATGTATGTTTTTTAAAATAAATGTAATGTAACAAGCTGTAAATAACCTGCCATTTTGCCTCAGTTATCTCCTCTTGTCACATAAAATGTAGGGCTGTCAAGCGCTTAAAAAAATTAATTGCAATTAATCGCGCGATTAAAAAGATTAGTAGAATACCATTTATTTAAACATTTTTGGATGTTTTCTACATTTTCAAATATATTGATTTCAATTACAACACAGAATACAAAGCGCATAGTGCTCATTTTATATTTTTGATTACAAATATTTTCATTGTAAAAAAGAAATAGTAGTATTTTTCAATTCACCTAATACAAGTACTGTAGTGCAATCTCTTTATCATAGAAACATAGAATATTAGGGTTGGAAGGGACCTCAGGCGGTCATCTAGTCCAACTCCCTGCTCAAAGCAGGACTAATCCCCAACTAAATCATCCCAGCCAGGGCTTTGTCAAGCCTGACCTTAAAAACCTCTAAGGAAGGAGATTCCACCACCTCCCTAGGTAACCCATTCCAGAGCTTCACCACCCTCCTAGTGAAAAAGTTTTTCCTAATATCCAACCTAAACCTCCCCCACTGCAACTTGAGACCATTACTCCTTGTTCTGTCATCTGGTACCACTGAGAACAGTCTAGATCCTTCCTCTTTGGAACCCGTTTCAGGTAGTTGAAAGCAGCTATCAAATCCCTACTCGTTCTTCTCTTCTGCAGACTAAACAATCCCAGTTCCCTCAGCCTCTCCTCATAAGTCATGTGCTCCAGTCCCCTGATCATTTTTGTTGCCCTCCGCTGGACTCTTTCCAATTTTTCCCCATGCTTCTTGTAGTGTGGGGCCCAAAACTAGACACAGTACTCCAGATGAAGCCTCACCAATGCCGAATAGAGGGGAATGATCACGTCCCTCAATCTGCTGGCAATGCCCGTACTTATACAGCCCAAAATGCCATTAGCCTTCTTGGCAACAAGGGCACACTGTCGACTCGTATCCAGCTTCTCATCCACTGTAACCCTTAGGTCCTTTTTTGCAGAACTGCTGCCTAGCCACTTGGTCCCTACTCTGTAGCAGTGCATGGGATTCTTCCATCCTAATTACAGGATTCTGCACTTGTCCTTGTTGAACCTCATCAGATTTCTTTTGGCCCAATCCTCTAATTTGTCTAGGTCCCTCTGTATGCTATCCCTACCCTCCAGCATATCTACCACTCCTCCCAGTTTAGTGTAATCTGCAAACTTGCTGAGGGTGCAGTCTACACCATCCTCCAGATCATTAATGAAGATATTGAACAAAACCGGCCCCAGGACTGATCCTTGGGGCACTCCGCTTGATACCGGCTGCCAACTAGACATGGAGCCATTAATCGCTACCCGTTGAGCCCGACGATCTAGTGAGCTTTCTGTCCACCTTATAGTCCATTCATCCAGCCCATACTTCTTTAATTTGCCGTCAAGAATACTGTGGGAGACCATATCAAAAGCTTTGCTAAAGTCAAGGAATAACACGTCCACTGCTTTCCCCTCATCCACAGAGCCAGTTATCTCATCATAGAAGGCAATTAGGTTAGTCAGGCATGACTTGCCCTTGGTGAATCCATGCTGACTGTTCCTGATCGTTTCCCTCTCCTCTAAGTGCATCAGAATTGATTCCTTGAGGACCTGCTCCATGATTTTTCCAGGGACTGGCCTGTAGTTCCCTGGATCCTCCTCCTTCCCTTTTTTTAAAGATGGGGACTACATTAGCCTTTTTCCAGTCATCCGGGACGTCCCCTGATTGCCATGAGTTTTCAAAGATAATGGCCAATGGCTCTGCAATCACATCCGCTAACTCCTTTAGCACCCTCGGATGCAGCGCATCCGGCCCCATGGACTTGTGCTCGTCCATCTTTTCTAAATAGTCCTGAACCACTTCTTTCTCCACAGAGGGCTGGTCACCTCCTCCCCATGCTGTGCTGCCCAGTGCAGTAGTCTGGGAGCTGACCTTGTTCGTGAAGACCGAGGTAAAAAAAGCATTGAGTACATTAGCTTTTTCCACATCCTCTGTCACTAGGTTGCCTCCCTCGTTCAATAAGGGGCCCACACTTTCCTTGACCTTCTTGTTGCTAACATACCTGAAGAAACCCTTCTTGTTACTCTTAACATCCCTTGCTAGGTGCAACTCCAAGTGTGATTTGGCCTTCCTGATTTCATTCCTGCATGCCTGAGCAATATTTTTATACTCCTCGCTGGTCATTTGTTCAATCTTCCACTTCTTGTAAGCTTCTTTTTTGTGTTTAAGATCAGCAAGGATTTCACTGTTAAGCCAAGCTGGTTGCCTGCCATATTTACTATTCTTTCTACACATCGGGATGGTTTGTTCCTGCAACCTCAATAAGGATTCTTTAAAATACAGCCAGCTCTCCTGGACTCCTTTCCCCCTCATGTTATTCTCCCAGGGGATCCTGCCCATCAGTTCCCTGAGGGAGTCAGTCTGCTTTTCTGAAGTCCAGGGTCCGTATTTTGCTGCTGCTCCTTTCTTCCTTGTGTCAGGATCCTGAAATCGACCATCTCATAGTCACTGCCACCCAGGTTCCCATCCACTTTTGCTTCCCCTACTAATTCTTCCCGGTTTGTGAGCAGCAGGTCAAGAAGAGCTCTGCCCCTAGTTGGTTCCTCTAGCACTTGCACCAGGAAATTGTCCCCTACACTTTCCAAAAACTTCCTGGATAGTCTGTGCATGAAAGTTGAACTTACAAATGTAGAATTATGTACCAAAAACAACTGCATTCAAAAATAAAACAATGTAAAAGCTACAAGTCCACTCAGTCGTACTTCAGCCAGTCGCTCAACAAGTTTGGTTACAATTTGCTGGAGATAATGCTGCCCACTTCTTGTTTACATTGTCACCTGAAAGTGAGAACAGGTGTTTGCATGGCACTGTTGTATCCAGCATCGCAAGATATTTACGTGCCAGATCCGCTAAAGAATCATATGTCCCTTCATGCTTCAACCACCATTCCAGAGGATGCTGATGACTGGTTCTGCTCAATAACAATCCAAAGCAGAGCAGACTGATGCATGTTTATTTTCATCATCCGAGTGAGATGCCACCAGCAGAAGGTTGATTTTCTTTTTTGGTGGTTCGGGTTCTGCAGTTTCTGATCAGAGTGTTGCTCTTTTAAGACTTCTGAAAGAAGGCTCCACACCTCGTCCTTCTCAGATTTTGGAAGGCACTTCAGATTTTTAAACCTTGGGTTGAATGCTGTAGCTATTTTTAAAAATTTCACATTGGTACCACCTTTGCATTTTGTCAAATCTGCTGTGAAAGTGTTCTTAAAATAAACATGTGCTGGGTCATCATCCGAGACTGCTATAACATGAAATATATGGCAGCATGCAGGTAAAACAGAGCAGGGGACATACAGTTCTCCCCCAAGGAGTTCAGTCACAAATGTAATTAACGCATTATTTTTTAATGTGAATCAGCATGGAAGCATGTCCTCTGGAATGGTGGCCAAAGCATGAAAGGGCATACGAATGTTTAGCATATCTGGCAAGTAAATATCTTGCAATGCCAGTTACAAAAGTGCCACACGAACACCTGTTCTCACTTTCAGGTGACATTGTGAATAAGAAGCGGGTAACAGTATCTCCCGTAAATATAAACAAACTTGTTTGTCTTAGCAATTGGCTGAATAAGTAGTAGGACTGAGTGGACTTGTAGGCTCTAAAGTGTTTTAAATTGTTTTGTTTTTGAGTGCAGTTATGTAACAAAAAAATCTACATTTGTAAGTTACACTTTCACCATAAAGAGATTGTACCACAGTACTTGTATGAGATGAATTGAAAAATACTATTTCTTTTATCATTTTAAAAGTGCAAATATTTGTAATAAAAAATAATATAAAGTGAGCGCTGTACTCTTTGTATTCTGTGTTGTAATAGAAATCAATATATTTGAAAATTTTCAGTGTTTTTCTACATTATTTAATACATTTCAATTGGTATTCTATTGTTTAACAGTGCGATTAATCGTGATTAATTTTTCTGAGTTAATCACATGAGTTAACTGCGATTAATCGATCGCCCTAATAAAATGAAGGGTGTTTTTTACTGATTCTTTGCTGAAAGGATCTGCTTCTTTAATTTGTTGTTTTTCAAAATAATGAAGTAACTGCTCAATTATTTAAAAATCCACCATTGCCAAATATTACCAGTCTTTTGAAATGCCAAGACTCAAAAATCTTTTGGTCCTATAATGAGCAGGTTTCAGTATTCTCAATGGGTAACAAAAATTAGCATAGATGTTTGACTTTTAACTGAGATTCTAAATTCGCTTCTTAATCTTTTGTACTAGGAAAATAGAAAGCGACATGGCTCCAGTCGCAGTGTGGTGGACATGGAATTAGATGATACAGATGATGGTGATGATAATGCACCACTATTCTACCAACCTGGGAAACGAGGTTTTTATACACCAAGGCCTGGCAAAAACACAGAGGCAAGGTTGAATTGTTTCAGAAATATTGGCAGGTACAATATTAAGCTAGTTTGCTAGTCTTGTGTTCTCTTGGTATTTCAGATATTTTGTTAGCTTATATTTCTCCAAAGATAAAAGCTGTAATAGAGTTCACTCATCTTGGGTTTGAAATCATGTGGGGGAACTTGAACAACTCAGTCTATTAAATCTTGAGAGAAATCTTAAATTTTTGTTAAAATTTGCACTCGTACCCCTCAGTGTACGTACATGTGTGTGTGAGAGAGAGAGAGAGAGAAAATGTTAGTAGCATCAGATTTATTGCATCATTGGCATTTTAGGTCCCATGACTCCCTCGTCTCTGAGGAGGTAAACTTTCTGTCAAAGGGAACTATTTTACTGATTTTGTAAGCTAAAACTTGTATCTTTGTGCTTTTGCTTTCCCTGCCCCCTTTTTATTTTGCAAGTATGTCAGAGAAGCAGGACCTTAAAGTGCCCCAGTACCATCCACATTATGTCTAAGTTGCACATGCACAGCCAGCAGAACAGACAATAACTGTCTTGGCTTTGATATCTGTGTCCAGATGCCACCATGGGCTCTTAAGTTCAAAAGTGAGTTTCCCTGAAATCATTCCTGGTCCCTTCACTCCCCCCCCCCCCCCCCCCCCCCCGGCCGCAGTTTTCATAGTCTAGTGCAAGATCTGACTGGAATGTCTCAAAGGCAAGCAGTCCTCAAATAAACAGTTGAGCATCCTTGCTGGACATCATGACTATCAATATTTCCCACATCAGTAAAGCTCTTACAAAATAGGCTCTCGAGCTGTTTCCACAAACACAAACAACCTGCTAGCTTCTGGTACAGATGGACTCCAGGACCCTGCTCATGTTGTTGGGCACTGACTTGAAAAACAAGGCCTTCTCTTCCCAAGAAAACAAGGTGTGTATCAAGTAGAACTCGCTCCAAAGACATTTCACTTCCCTAGATTTCTCAAGGCATGTTCTCAAGTGTTCTTATATATGCCTTCATCACCTTCTGTCTATATGATAGCAGTGCAGTGTACTTGGGTGTGAAGACATCAGTCCTTAGAGAAACTCCAACTAGTACAGAACCCTGCACTGCATTCCTCAGCAACGCTGGCTACTTTGAGCCCATCAGACCTGGCCTCTGCTCTACATGTTGGCTTTCCAGAGACTACTGAGTAAAGTTCAAGGTCTCAGTCCTTACCTTCAAGGAGCTTAGTGGCATTTAAAGAGACTGCTTAAAGCTTCAGGATGAGGACCATGGTCAACAACTCGACTTCTGTGGCACAGTGGAACTTTCTACCACAGGGATAAAGCTTGTCTGTGCAGGAGACAAAGCTTTCTCAGTGACTAGTCTGTCTGTGGAATACACTGTCACAAATTAAGGGCTGTCACAAATCTCCCCACGTTCCACTCCAAATGCAAGGTGCTCTTCTTTCACCTTGTCTTCTCTGACATAAATGCATAGTAGTGTGTATGTTAAACAAAACAATACACTGCACAACAACTCCCCCAGGGAGTGGATGAGAGAAGGAGACTAAATCACACATGACAGAATTTAGTCGTGTTGCCTAACGCACTGCTTGAAGATTCTCAATACTATGTCGATGAGGGCAGAATAAGAACCTATTGTAGGATAGGATGAAGTTCTCCAGTTACACCATTTCCTACAGTAAAGGTAACCTTTCAGTTCTGAATATATTGTGGAGCCTGGTGTTGTCTTCCTACCACGTTACTTCATCTCCACTGAAAATGTATGGGACAGAAGGTTGCTTCTGACATCTGTCATTGGACCACACTGTTCCTTTGTGGGATCATGTGCTTCAGAACAAGGCTTGTGACCAGCGCTTGCTCTCTTGAATAAGTCAATGAATTTTTTTGCACCTCATTGGTACTAATGGACTCAGTGCACCTGTCTGTGAAGTAAGTGATCATGAGAAAAACATGCAGGATTGCTCTGCTGAGGCACTTTTTAGAGTGAATTTGTGGAAGTCTATAGGCTTATGCCTGGAGAAGAATGATACCCTTAAAAATCCAGTCACTTCTTGATTGTTTTCACTCCAGTACAGCAGATTCTGCTGATTTCAGAAGAACCATATTCTAAGTGTTTTGTCTGCCTGCGTTTTTTATTGTAACAATTAGCTGAACCCATAGCTTCAAAGCTCATTCAGTCATTTGATATTTACTTACACAACCAGACTCATAATTTTCCAAACAGATTTATAGGGCAGGTGTGTAGAGTTCTCTTCACACCTTTACGAAGTGTAATTGCTCAGCCAGAAGGCAGCCATCAAAATTCATTTTACCAGCCTTTTTGCAGAAATAGTTTTTGCCTAAGTTGTCCTGTCTGTGGTTTTTTTTTTTAATTTTTGAGAACCCTCTTATTTTATCCCTATTTTTGCTGAGTCCTACATAAAATAGGTTTATTGTTTTCTTTCCTCTAACAGTATTTTTACATTCTTGCATTGTTACTTTTTTGATATTTTCTTTCATAGTAATATCTGTGGAGATTTTTAGTCTCCAGGAGTGGAGTTCTGTTGCAGCAGGTATTTTTGAGGAAGTGATCCTTCTTTACTCATGATTGTTCTTTCAGGAAAAATAGCAGATTATTTATTTTTTAACCAAGCTTTCCAGAAAAACTTTCCCCATGGGACGAGGTACTGCATGCACCATTTCAGAAACAGTGATTTCTTTTGGGGGATGTTGGCATTGGGAAGTTTTAAATATGAGGTTTTATAATTGGAAGCTATCTTCAACCTGAACTCCAGAGTTATTTTGTTGTTGTTGTTGAAATATTCAGGAAACTCTTTTGAATCCCACTTCTTTAAACAATTTCCTTTTGTGATTTTCTAATAGTATTCTTTTTGTTCTCAGAATTCTAGGGTTGTGCTTACTGCAGAATGAACTGTGTCCCATCACGTTAAACAGACATGTTATCAAAGTTCTTCTTGGCAGAAAAGTAAGTTGATCACAGACATCTGAACTGCCTTTAAGTACATAAGATTTAGTTTTAAAAAAAATTTATTTTAAAATATATGTTTTGATGTTAACACTGTGCTTGTTTGGCAATACTAAATTTAATTAAAACAGTTGTGATTTTTTTGTTGTCTTACAATTAAACTGAGTTTGCCAAGTGGATGCCAAGGAATTGACTGAGGAGGGTTTCCAATTAATATAATATGCGTGCGCGCTCTCCCTATATCTGTCTATATTAAATATTTAAAATGGGACAGGGTTGATCTTCACGAGCAGAAAAAAGAAGGAAGTTGAAGCTGTGCTGTAGCATTAGTTCTCTTGCTCTTTCTATGTTACTATTTACAAAAAGGCATTTTGTTTAACAATTGAGAGAATTCTTTAATCAGATTTCAAATTCTGCTTCAGGTGTAGACATAAAATTTAAATGCAGTCCAGCAATTGCCAATGTTTTAACTGTTTTAGGTCAAGACCGCATTTTAATTATCTTTTGACAGTATACCTCTAAATATGGTGCCTGATGCAACAAACTGAACAAAGTTTTCCATTATCCCTGGTCTTCATTTTGGTTATTTAAAAAAAAAAAAAAAAAAAAAATCAGAGACAGTCATTGTCCAAAATGGATGTGATTTTAACAAATGGGGTAGGGGAATGGTGACAAAGGAGCAAGAGGTTATGGATGCACAAGAACACCCCAACCCCTTTCCAAAACAGAAGGACATTCTCCCTGCTCTACCATCTGAGTAAAAGCCTTCTAGGGCTCCCTCATGATGACAGCAGAGTAGTGGGCAACATGGGAAAATGAGAAGTACCAAAATTCCCTGTAGCTGAGTTTAGGGGCACCACGAAGTACTGTCTTAGATGGAAAGACAGATAATCGATGGAGCAAAGGCCCCCAAAATGTGGCCAAAAAGGCAAGGATGTGCTCAAAAGATCTGCTTATTGAGGGTGAGGAGGGCAACTATTGGGCACAAATAACCTCCACCTAAAGGAATTTACAGCTGCTGGGAAGAAGCTTTCTTTCTGTGAAGGTGCAGGTGAATTTCCTTCCAGAGTTTTAGGGAGTGTGGAGATGGGAAAAGGAGTGATGTCACGTGCGACCCCATTTTCAAATCCTGTTGAAAAATCCACAAAGGTCTGTTCTGACCCAAGCTGATTTATGGAAAGGATACGTTCCAAGAGTTCAGTTTCCTAGATCTGTAGTCATTCTTAGTGTGGGCAAATGATTTACAACCTTCTCTGTGCTTTGCCAATGCACTTCAATCTGGTGTTCTGTTTCTGCACCTCAGAAAATCAGGATGAGAATGGAAATTACCTTTTTTTGTGATTCTTTCCAAGTGTTTGAGTGAATGCCTCATTACATGGCTATTTAGGTGCCTTATGCTAGTGTACATATTATCCGTTTTAGAACTCATTATGTTGAATATATTTATAAAAACAATGCTACATATCAAACATCTACCTTATTTTAGGTGAACTGGCATGACTTTGCTTTTTTTGATCCGGTTATGTATGAGAGCTTGCGGCAACTTATCCTAGCCTCCCAGAGCACGGATGCTGATGCTGTTTTTGCAGCAATGGATTTAGCATTTGCAATAGACCTGTGCAAGGAGGAGGGTGGAGGGCAGGTAGGTGCAAGCTGAACTTGACTTTACAGTTTAATGTTACTTGTTCGTAGTCTGTCAAACCCCAGACGGATTTAGGGTGAGATTTTCTAAACTGCGTAAGTGTTCAGGAGCACAAAGACCCATTGAAAGTCTGTGGGATTTGTGTTCCTAAGTCACTTAAGTGTTTTTGAATATTCAGCCCCTAGTATTTATGGGCTGTTTAATATAATCTAAATGAGAAATCAGCAGTACCAGGATTATCGGTCTCATCACAAGGACTGGTTTTAAATATAAAACTTCTGTTCATGGTAATAGCCCGAACCAGTAACCCACTGAAAACTTGTTTTAAGAGTGAAAAAGCTGTATAGCACCACAGTATATTTACTGCATACAGTAATAGAAATGATACTCTTGTTTTAACTGTTGCTTTTTTCTGCTTTAAAGTATGTTTTTAAATCCTCTCCCCTTTTGCTACTTCATCATAGGTTGAACTTATCTCCAATGGTGTAAATATACCAGTCACCCCTCAGAATGTTTATGAATATGTCCGGAAATATGCAGAACACAGAATGTTGGTAGTAGCAGAACAACCTCTACATGTAAGTGCTTTGTAGTGTTTTGGAATGATACTGTCAATTTCTGCATATACTGCGTTCCATTCCAAGTTGTCCAACTTCTGAAGGGTATTAATCTTTGTTTCTTGTTACACAGTTGCTAACTTAATTATGTGGAGACCTTGACTACCCTAAAAGCTCATTTGAATAGACCGAAGGATATAAATTCAAAGGAAGAATTAAAGTTAGCTCAATGACTAGTTAGTTAAACTTCAGCATTTACATATAGATTAAAAAAAAGATTCATATCTTGAGTTTACATAACATGTATACTGGGGAAATGCTTATCTTCAGACATATGGATTCTATCTCTTCCATTTTTCTATATTTCTTTGTCAGCCTAGATTTATTTAACCTCTTAGCTCAGAGATTTAACAAGCCAAACTCTGCCAGCATAAAGTCACCGGAGCTTCTGGCCTCCTTATGCCTGCTCTGTGCAAGATCAGTGTGGCTAATGATAGCAGAATTTTTGTTCTTATTCTAGGATGCATTTCATCAGGCCCTGGTGACTTGCAGGCATCTAACTTTTCTAAGTGATTTTTAACTTGTTCTTTTTTTACTTTCTCTTCTAAACCTATCCCCTTCCCATTAGCATTCACTATGTTAGGCATTCCTTCAGACTTCTCGGTGAAGACCGGAACAAAGAAGTCATTAAGCATTTCTGCCGTTTCCAAGTTTCCTGTTACTGTTTCTCCCTCCTCACTGAGCAGTGGGCCTACCCTGTCCTTGGTCTTCCTCTTGCTTCTAATGTATTGATAAAAAGTCTTCTTGTTGCCCTTTATTCCTGTAGCTGGTATGAGCTCATTTTTTGCCTTTGCCTTTCTAATCTTGCCCCTGCATTCCTGTGTTGTTTGCCTATATTCATCCTTTTGTAATCTGTCCTAGTTTCCATTTTTTATGAGACTCCTTCTTATTTTTTAGATCATGCAAGATCTCGTGGTTAAGCCAAGCTGGTCTTTTGCCACATTTTCTCTCTTTCCTACCCAGCGGAATAGCTTGCTTTTGGGCCCTTAATAGTGTCCCTTTGAAAAACAGCCAACTCTCTTCAGTTGTTTTTCCCCTCAGTCTCGATTCCCATGGGACCTTACCTATCAGCTCTCTGAGCTTACCAAAATCCGCCTTCCTGAAATCCATTGTCTCTATTTTGCTGTACTCCCTTCTACCCTTCCTTAGAATTGCGAACTCTATGATTTCATGATCACTTTCACCCAAGCTGCCTTCTACTTTCAAATTCTCAACGAGTTCCTCCCTATTTGTTAAAATCAAATCTAGAACAGCTTCCCACCTCGTAGCTTTTTCAACCTTCTGAAATAAATAGTTGTCTGCAATGCAGTCCAAGAACTTATTGGATAGTCTGTGCCCCGCTGTGTTATTTTCCCAACATATATCTGGATAGTTGAAGTCCCCCATCACCACCAAATCTTGGGCTTTGGATGATTTTGTTAGTTGTTTAAAAAAAGCCTCATCTACCTCTTCCACCTGGTTAGGTGGCCTGTAGTAGACTCCTAGCATGACATCACCCTTGTTTTAAATAAAAATATTTGCTTTGTGATCACTGATTCAGAGGCCAGTATTTAGGACAATTTACTGTACTGCTAAACTGTTTCCAACCATTGTAGGCCATGGGATTTTAGATTTTGAAATTAAATTGTCCTTACTGTCACTTGCCTCCCCACCTTCCCGTGCCCCAAATTGCAGTTCTGACATGATTTATCAGTTAGTATCTCCTGAATATTCATTTCAAGAACATAATAATGGCCATAGTGGGTCAGACCAATGGTTCATCTAGCCCAGTATCCTATTATCCAACAGTGTCTGGTGCCAGATGCTTCAGAGGGAGTGAACAGAATAGGCGATCGAGTCCAGTCCTGGCTTCTAGCAGTCAGAGGTTTAGGACAGAGCATGGGGTTGCACCCCTGACCATCTTGGCTAACAGCCATTGATAGACCTGTTCTCCGTGAAATTATCTAATTCTTTTTGAACCCAGTTATACTTTTGACCTTCAAAATCCCCTGGCAACGAGTGTCAGAGGTTGACTATGCATTATGTGAAGAAGTACTTCCATATGTTTGTTTTTAAATTGACTGCCTATTAATTTCATGACGTCACCTCTGATTCATGTGTTGTGTGAAGAGGGTAAATAACACTTCCCTATTGACTTTGTCCACACCATTTATGATATTATAGACCTCTATCATATCCCCCCCCTTAGTTGTCTCTTTTCTAAGATGAACAGTCCCAGTCTTTTTAATCTCTTCTCATATGAAAGCTGTCCATATCCCTTCTCATTTTAGTGGCTTTCTAATGAGATACAGCTACAGCATTAGTTTCTAGGTCTAGTGGTTCTCAAAGTGGCAGATTTTTAAAGCAGTATCAGAATTCAAGGAAGTGGGAATTTGCGGTAGCGCGCAGCAAGGTAATCAAAAGAATTGTAGATATATTGTAACTGACTAGGGCATAGAAAAAATGGCTATATTGAAAAGCTCAAATTCCAGTGAGAGAGAGAGAGAGCACTTGTTTGTACTACCAATGGTTTGCAAGGTGTCAACTTTAAAAATAATTGTCATTGGTTCCCTCAGTCTATCAATGCTTATTACTGGTCTGGGCCTGAATATTGCAAGTTCTAGACCATGGGCCCAATATAGCTTCCATTCAAAAAGATGTTTTTACCATTTGAGATTGAACATGGAAGAGGTGAACAGCCAAGAGGAAAATTAACTGATATTTGTGAGCTGTGAACTTCATTGTATGTAACTTCTCAGAAATCCACTTAAACAGAAGCAAAGATGGTCAGTGTAAAGTGAATCATGTGACTCTTTCAGGCAATGAGGAAAGGTCTGCTGGATGTGCTTCCAAAGAATTCATTAGAAGACTTGACAGCAGAAGATTTCAGGCTTTTGGTAAACGGCTGTGGTGAAGTAAACGTGCAAATGCTGATCAGCTTTACCTCTTTCAATGATGAGTCAGGTATGAAATACGTAGTCTGTTTAGGAAATGAGTTGTACAGCTAGAAATTTAGTATTATTCACCTGTCTGTCCTTTATGTAGAGATGGATAGAAAGGATAATTTTTTCAACTTTTTCTAAGCTTAAAACCAGCTCTGTTCATTGACCTTAATGAATGGCTCTAAATATAATATGTTAAAAGGATTTTCAGTGTGCCAGACCCTATTATTTGCCACTTTTAAGAATCTTTACCTCAAAATGGGAGAGTAAAATACACAACACTTTCGAGGGTACAACCTCAGTATCACTATATAAATAATCCATCAGAATGCAAGGAGAGCAAATTATGGGTTGTGCTATTTTTTCCTGCCAAATCCTGGCCTGACCATATATTTAGAGTTATGATTGATGTAGTGTAATATTTTAAAGAAATATTTCATTGACCTGTTACAAACTTAGATACAGCTGGTTAGTAGATCATACAGTGTCTTAATTTTATTAGTTGTTTACACCAGTGTTCTTAAGTCTAGTCCTTACATTCAAAAGTGTTTGTGTTAGTGTTTGACATAGCACTGTCCTTGTTCCTAGTGTGCAGGTGTTGTGGGGAGGGGGTAGTGACACTAAGTATTTTACTTGCTGGCATGTATAAAACACGTGCTCTAAATGTTCATTGTCAGATACATTTAATTTAATTATTCTATTTCAAACAGGAGAAAATGCTGAGAAGCTTTTGCAGTTCAAGCGTTGGTTTTGGTCCATAGTTGAGAAGATGAGTATGACAGAAAGACAAGATCTAGTAAGTTGTCCTTCCCCTGTAAAAGGTTGCTTAAGACTGTTTTTCAACAATCAGTGTTGCTTTTCAGTATTTTTTTGTTTTAATGGAAAGGTTTTCTACACTGGTAGAGTAGCAGTAGTACTCAGGAGTTTGTGCACTAGGCTTTCAACTCTTGAGACTGAATATGAAATCCAGCTTTGTTCACAAGAAAATTAATATTGGTGTATCTTTCATTGTCCATATCTCAGAACTCTCAAGCACGTTTGCAGTCCCTGTTTGAGAGGTTTCACACTGAGTAACAGGTGGGCAGAAGATGAGGTTTGAATTGCATTTATAGAGGATTGGAAAAGTTTGCTTGTTATGCACTGTATTCACCCACTCTTTTAAAATGTTCTCTCTTGATCACCTCAGAGATGTCAACCTTCTCATTTTTGAGTGAACTCCACAAAGAAGAAAACAAGGACTGGTGTAAAAAGAGGAAAATCTAGAGCAGATTGGTTTAGGCAAAGGGAACTCAGGGGTGCAATGCAGTATTCACTTTGCTGTGCAAGAGAATATTTCACACTTCTAATACTTTTCAAGTAAACTCTTGGTACTGCAATTTCCATTGCTAGCTATTAATTCATTTGGTATCAGTGCTGTATTTTATAGTAATTTGATTGATATAAAATGGCTAACGCGATTATATAAAAAAGTTTCTGATACACAGACATTATCCTCTTCCCAAAAGGACAGGGAATCCCAACTTCCTGCACCAAGATGTGGTTAATATTTGGAGAGTGTTGCTTCTTTTGATAAGTTGCTTTGATAAATGTGATATTATATATTTGTAGTTGAGAGAAAAGAGGAAATGACTGGGAGTATAACATTGTCGTAATAGTACACAGCACAGCCACTGAGTCTCTATACTACAAGGAATGTTTTATGATCAAGCACCATGACTGCCCTGTGACTTTCCCATTTTACTCATGTCAAAATAATGATCAGTATGTGATACCAATGTTTGTACCATGGAGTCAGTTTAAATATTTCTAGACCAGCAAAAGTTACAGCCTACTTTCTATTCTTTTAGGTTTATTTTTGGACATCAAGCCCATCATTGCCTGCCAGTGAGGAGGGATTCCAGCCCATGCCATCTATCACAATAAGACCACCAGATGACCAACATCTTCCTACAGCAAACACTTGCATTTCTCGCCTTTATGTCCCACTCTATTCCTCTAAACAGATTCTGAAACAGAAATTGTTACTCGCCATTAAGACCAAGAATTTTGGTTTTGTGTAGAGTATAAAAAGTGTGTATTGCTGTGTAATATTACTAGCTAAGTTTTGTAGATTTTTTCCATTTGTCTATAAAAGTTTATGAAAGTTAATGCTGTCATACCCCTGGTGGTACTTTATTGATTAAATGCAAACATTCCTGTACTAAGTTTGTAACCTACAGGCCTAAGGAGCACTAGCAATGTTTGACTGTAACAGTTCGCTAGTCAATAACTTCTTGGCCTAACCCCAGCCAAAGATGACAGCAGAACAATATAATTTACACTGTGATTTATCTTTTTGCTGAGGGAAAATATGTAAAATGTTCAGAAAATTCACTGCTGCCTTTGTGAAAAGTGTTTCAGCAAAGGTTCTTGTATAGAGGGAGTAGGGAATTTCAAAATAAAAAATTAAGTATGTTCTGTGTTTTATTTTAACTTTTTTTATGGTGTTTAATTTGTGGTTGGCTGCAGTTGTGTATCATGTATATTGAACTTGTAAAAAGTTCTTCACAGTTCAGATCTAAGAGTTGGAATCATTCACTTTTACTTATGAAACCACTTTCATTGCAATTTCTGTTCTGATTGCATTGAACTCTGGCACATTAGATCCCATCACTAATATTTTGCATGTAATCTGTACCTTTAGTGAGGTTTTTTGTACATATGATGAGGCCAATGCACATTATTTCATAGTTCACAATCAACATTTTTGTATCCCTGTTTCAGTAAGCAGACAGTCAGGAGATTGTTCCACTTCCAGTTCTAACTAGACACTTGTACTGCGGTATCTCAACTGTGTAAACTCAGCCTGGGCACTTTCTGGTAACTGTAAAATGTTTATAAGATCATGATTATTGAAGATACATTTTGGAAAATTTTAATGTTCGTGAGCAGCTTAACTACTTTTGTATCTAGCCTTTTTTAAGTATCTTGTTACAGTTTTTTAATAAAGAAATTATAGACAAAATACCAAGTCATATTGAAGACACAATAGTTTTTATTTATGTAACTCTGAATATTTTAGCTTAACAGCCTACACCAGACAGTTGTCCATTAAAAATCTCAATTTCTTAACTGAAAAATTGATCTGCATCTGCACTATAAAACAAATAAATAATGGAAGCAATTCAGCCCACATTTTACAGTTAGCAGAGAATCCTGAATGGAGCGAGCCAGGCAACCCCTTCTCTTCACAAAAATGCAGAATTTAAGGGAAAGTTTCTCCCCAAAAATCAAAATTGATTATGATGGAATAAATCTGCAAATTCATTGTAGTGGGACCTACTGTATGTCCACTCTTTTTAATAAAGCGATTATTGGTTTTACAAAGGTAGTCTTTGAACATATAGTAGCCTAGTACTTTTGTCATTAAATTCTTAATGCTTTAATGATTTCCATTATAAATGTTGGAAGGCCATTAGTAAAGAAAAGGAGCAACTTTGGCTGCCCTTGCTATCAAATTCTGATGCTTACTAAGACTTAATAGACTAGACTGATGATGATGGGTTTTGATGAAAGACTTTGTTGTTCTCCTACTTTTCCCTGCATTCTGTGACTCCATATTGCAATGACCTTTCCTTGCTGAGGGGTGCTAAACTGGTTTTCCACCAAAATTGGTCAATGCCACTTTGAGTGCCAAGCGGAGGTGGATGGCCAGAAGTGACCTAAACTCCTTCCTTTTTCCACCCTACCTAAAAATGCAGCATCCTGCTTCTGTAGCACTTCTAACTCTTGCATGCATGGAGGAGGGCTTGGGACCATAACTCTCATCACCATGTGTGCCACTTTGACTCTGAAAACTGTTTTATAAGGCTAACTCTTCTAGACTTGCTTAGTTAAGCTGCAGATGCACCAAGTAGGAATATTTCCACATATATTAATGAAATAATAATAGCATTCCCAAGAACAGCCCTCATAGGCAGGGGGGAGGTTTCAAGTGGTTAGGTAATGGGGACTGGGAGTCTGGCATTTTGGATTCCGTTCCTGGATCTGCCACTGTGACCTTCAGCAAGTTATTGTAGACAAACCCTCAGCTCAAAGACTTAAACACGAGCTGTACTGCTTTTACTAGAGTGGTGTGTAGTTAAAGCAGTACAACCTCCCTGATGTGGGTGCAGTTATATATTTGGTATAAAGGTGCTTTATACCAGTATAGCTATTCCTGTATGGGAAGGGGAATACATTATACAGGTATAAGGCACCTTTATACCAGTATAACTGTACACACTAGGGGTTGTACCAGTATAAATACTTCAGTAAAAAAATCACAGCCCTAACTGAAATAGTTCATATTGGTACAAAAACTGTGTAGATCAGGCCTCAGATTCACAGTCCATAAAATAAAGAAGCTGCCTCCCTCACAGAAGCTTTGTGAGGCTTAATGATGTAAAACTCATCCAAGATCCTCTGATCAAAGGCCGTATGTAAGTGTAAAGTATTGTGTATATATGTATTGTGTGTATATGTATAAAAATGTATGTGTATGTATAACATATAAATATATGTTATATGTATATATATTTCTGTATATAGCATAAACATTTTTTAAAAACCTGTACTGTATAGCTAGGCAGAAATTACACAGGTAACTAGTCTTATACAGTAGTTCACCATATATACACAACCAAGGCATTCTGATGACATAAGCAGAGGGGTTAGCCAGAATAATTTATGTTGCCATCATTGACTTGAAATGTGTATGTTGCTTTATAAAATAGTTTTTCTCTGTATGGTATATTTAAGCAATATCAAGGTTTTTAATAAGAAAAATGTTTATTAAAATCATACACCTTGTTTCCCTTTGACTTAAGCCCTTCTGTTAGTTTATTTTTAAGATGCGGTAGAGAAATAAAAGAAAAAAGGAGAAAAGTTTGTAATATTTCAGTTTTATGGCCTAATTCCTCAAGTGTTCATAATTCTCTAAGTAGTACAGCAGCCGCCAATAAAATGTCAACAAGTCAATAGTTGGTTCCTATTGTAATGATATACCACATCATGCTAACCTGACGAATTCTGGATTTTAATGGTAGTCACTAATGTTCAAGTAATCATACACGTTGCCTAAGTTAAATTCCATGTTGCAACCCCATTCTGGGATTCTAGATTTTAAAAAATGATCTGGTTTTTTCCTCATACTTAGCTGGTTTAATTCCCAGTTTGGCTTTGAAATGACAACTGTTTTTTGCTATTGCAAGTGAGATTTCTGTTTATTAAATCTAAACGTGGAGATTAGAACAATAGACTAGAAAATTTGCAAGCAAAAGTAAAATGTATTCCTTGCAGAATTTTAGTAATTTCAAACAGACATGAGAAACTGGACTTTACTTTTCCCTTCCAAAGATGAGTATGGGGTTTTTTTCATTGTAAAAGCATGGACTATATACAAAACTAATGGGGTATTCTGATTTACTTAGAATTCACCCATCCAAAGAGGAGCAAGGGCAGAAAATGTTAAAATGCCCTTCATCTTTAATTCTATCATTCAAATGGGGAAAAAATGATGTAGGTCATCCAGTCCATCTCCCTGTAGTTGCTGTACTGTTATCTGGGGTAGGTACATCTTCTAGGTATCTATTGATGGGGTCTTTTGTAACAGCCCTTGGAATACCATTCCCTGCTATTCTACCTAAAATTTCCTTTTGTAATGTCATCCTGTCATAACCAAAATGTAGTATATATCATAATTATACACCTTCCACTATCCTAAATAGCTCCTTTCCATTCTGTTTACACTCTTCAGATGTTCATAGATTTACCTCTCCCTTTTGTCTCTTGACCAAGTTATGTATGTTTAACTTTTAATTTTTTCTCATTCATCAGTCCTTCCAGCCCTCTTTAAATTGTTGCTGTTTTTCTCTGAACTTCCTCCAGTTTCTTTCTACTAGTGGTTTGCCCAGGACTGATTGCGATATAGTCAAATCCCCAGTTATCCAAATTTCAGTTTATCTGACATTTGTCCCAAATCCAAATGTTCATAAACAAATTTCAGTTTTATATCTTAAACTGATCATATGAAGTTTTTAGTTGGCCCTCAAAGACATCTGGATAATTGAAATGGAATCATGTGCCTGATGCAGCTGCACTAGAACTGTGTAGAGAAGACAGTACATTCCTGATTTGTGAAATGTCTTTGTGCACCCCAAAACTGCAGCAGCCTTTTTGTTGCCCCCAATTACATTACAAACTATTTCCTACAGTAGACATCTTTTAACACTGGATTCTCCCTCTTGTTGGGTGCGTCATATTTTCCCTAATGTTTTTAACTTGCCTGTCCTAGTTTAAATTTCCTATGGTTTTGTGTTGAAACTGTCTTACAAATTTTGTCACTGAACAAATGACTCAGACATGCTGAATTCCTTGTGTTAGATCTGTGTTTCTCAACCATTTTTATACCAGGGACCATCTCGTTGCCTTCCTAAACTGTGTCAGAGAGATCTCGGGCCAGTGCCAGTCCACAGACTGGTCATTGAGAAACACTCAGTTAGATAACTGAAAAGTTACTTTCCATGAATTTTCAGCTTTTGATTGGAAGGTTTTCTGTGAAATACTTCCAGGGAGTAATTGAGAATTGTGGTGGTGGGGTTTGGGGGAAATCCCTCAAGATTTGATTTGGGAGGGAAGATGCTTGTGTGGTTAAAGTATAGAACTGGAAGCCAAGAGCAACCTGGAATTATACCCAATTCCACCATGGGCTTTCTTTTGTAACATTCTACACACATCTCTATGCCTCAACTTTCTTATCTGTAGAATTGAGAATACTTCCTTACCTTGCATAGGAAATGGGAAATGACTGCCTAGGAAGGAGTACTGCGGAAAGGGATCGGGGGGGGAGGGGGGGCGCGTCATAGTGCACCACAAGCTAAATATGAGTCAACAGTGTAACACTTGCAAAAAAAAAAAAAAAAACACCATCCTTCTGGGATGTATTAGCAGGAGTGTTGTAAGCAAGAGATGAGAAGTAATTCTTCTGTTCTAATCCGCGCTGATTAGGCCTCAACTGGAGTATTGTGTCCAGTTCTGCACGCCACATTTCAGGAAAGATGTGGACAAATAGGAGAAAGTTCAGAGAACAGCAACAAAAATGATTAAAGGTCTAGAAAACATGACCTAGGAGGGAAGATTGAAAAAGTTGGGTTTGTTTAGTCGGGAAAAGAGAAGACTGAGGGGACATAACAGTTTTCAAGTACATAAAAGGTTGTTACAAGGAGCAGGGAGAAAAATTGTTCTTCTTAACCAGTGAGGATGGGACAAGAAGCAATGGGCTTAAATTGCAACAAGGGAGGTTTAGGAAGTTTTTCCTAATGTCCAACCTAACTGTCAGGGTGGCTAAGCACTGGAATAAATTGACTAGGGAGGTTGTGGAATCTCCATCATTGGAGATTTTTAAGAGCAGGTTAGGCAAACACCTGTTAGGAATGGTCTAGATAATACTTAGTCCTTATTAGGATATTATTTAAAAAAAATACACACCCCTGAGAGCCAAGAAATTCTAAATGAAAGTTAAATTTCTGGAAAATAAGTGGAAATTCGGAAAGGTCATATTTACAATTCCACACAAGCCTTTTGGTGGCTGGGCATTGGCTAGGAATATTTGGGAGTGAGGTCTCCTTCCCCTCCTATCCCCACCCCCCTGTACCTTTTAAAGGTCAACCCCTGCAATGTTTGTAAGTCTTAAAGTATCATTGCTGTTAGGCCCCAGCACTAGGGAGAAACCAAACTTTGTTTAACCTTTTTTTCAACAGCCTGGGCCATAGTACATGCTCTCAAGGTCTTTTGATCTGCCTTCTGAATATCCACTTCTGCTAGCTGGAAATGCTTCCCAGCACCTGACTCTTACTATGACCTCAGGGCTTGTCTACACCAGAGTTTGGGCCTGGGGCTAATGCAAACCCCTAGGGCAGATGTACTGCACTAGTGTAAAAAGTGACTTGCATCAGAGCTGTTTACTGAAACGGGGGTAAGCTCTGCTAGTACAAATCATTTTTACACCAGTGCAGTACATCTGCCAGTACATCAGTGCAACATATCCATGTGAGGGGTTTGCATCAGGTCAGCTACTCCATTGTGGAAAAACCCATGTAAACAAGCCCTGAGTGAAGAGGCAGGAAAAAATGTAACAACTGATTAAGACAAATGTTTTCCTCCTGTGCAAACATCTGAAGAGAATTTTTATGGCTGTGTTGGCTCAGGAAGGCCAAACTTTCTGGTTTTCCTCCATGGACCATCCCCCATTCCTCTGTCAAAGCAGAGACTAGCTTTGAAACTAACTGAGGGACACCTTCAGTTACTTACTGTTGTGATATCAACAGAAGATTATGTTCAAGCCTGTTTCAGGAACACATGCTTTAGTAAATATTCATAATGAAGCAGCTGAGTGGACAAACCACTTGGAGCTAATGGAGGATCACTGGGAGGAAGAGTCTGCGGCTCTCCTACATTTCTGGAGAGGCAAAAATCAATGCAGCTCTCAGGTGAACAACTACCTAGGGATTTTAGTGGTATTCAAAAGCAGGTTAGAGACCTCCTTCTGATTTCCATTATGTTCACATATGTAACTACAAATGGTATTAATAAAATTATCAAATCCGCCAAACTTTCTGGCCATAGTGTTTGACTTCGTTCCCAGTGGCAGTGAATTCCGCAGGATTACTTGATACTGTGTGTAATATTTCCTTTTACACTTTGTTTAAAAGTGGTGGTGATCAGTGTAATTGAATTACCTCTTCTCATACTACAGGAAAAGGTAATAAGGAAGGAATTGATCATAATTTAGAATCGCTCACCCAGCTCTGCGGTAATCCTCTATTCCAGACAAAGTGATCCTAAATCTCTCTCATTTGTGTCATGTCCCCTTTGTAAGCAGGCTTTCCCTAGACTATGCCTATCTCCACACTTTGCTTGCTGTGATAGATGATGGGTGGGTTTTTTTGTTCTCAGATGCAAATAATGTTGTTTTTGACTTGGGAGGGAAAATGCAATTCGATGATAATGGGCTGGTATCAAACCCCTTACAACAATACTGAAGTATTCTGGTTTTCTTCTGCTGAGATGATGTCTCTGGTCTTTCCTGGCAGTAGAATTAGTACCTCTTTGTTATGGTAGCTGAGGGCCATCCTTTGCATGGAGTTCGCACCTCCTTTTTTAAAAAATAAACACTGTTGGTTGATAACTTTCTGGGCTTGAGTTCCTCGCAGACCACAATGTAGTTCCCATGTACTTATTCGCTACACTGATACTGACCTGGTCTCTTAATACATTCCATGGGTGGCGTCCCCGAGCCCACTTATGCACTGATGCTTTAAAAACTCTGCACTCCAATCTCGGTCTATGCTGGTTATGTGATATGTATGTATCTCATGATCCTTGTAACCAATACCTGTAATCCCTCATAACTCAAGCCTGACCCCGATGTACAGTACGTTCCCTCTTAACTTGTGTATATTTAATTTTAAACATTAACTTTAATAAATTTTTTATTCCTGTGGCTAAGCAGCTGCCTCCCATCTGCCTGGTGATCTGATGCAGCTGGGGAACACCTGACTCTTTTTTCAGAGTTTTTGTCGTGTTTTGATGCAAGGTTCAAGATGGACAGTTACTGAGTGGTGACAGGGAGTTTAGTGCCATTCAAAACAGATGGAAACACTGTCCCTGCCCCAAGGAATTTAAAGTCTGGACTGGACAAATAAAGAAGATCAGACCTAATATACTAAAGGGCCAGGAACATAGGACATTTGCAAAGCAGTCTTTTTTTTTTTTTTTTTTTAAGTATAATTCAATTGG
Source organism: Emys orbicularis (assembly GCF_028017835.1). Lineage (NCBI taxonomy): Eukaryota > Metazoa > Chordata > Testudines > Emydidae > Emys > Emys orbicularis. The sequence goes on from NC_088684.1 coordinate 37,527,066, forward strand.
CTGTGGAAGGGCTTTACAGATGTATTTTAAGGAGAGCACTTACTGGATAGGGAAGTTGTTTCAGTTGCAGAGGATAGTGTAGAAGTCAAGAACAGGAGAAGAGTATAAAGGGAGAAATTAGTTGTTTGAAATACATTTATATCTCGTGGACCCAATTGTGCTAAGGATACATGGGCCAGTCCCTGCCCCAAGGAAATTACAATCCAAATAGCAAGACAAAGGGTAGGAAGATGGAAGTTCCACTTCTGCCTATTGCAGAAGCATCTGGTTCTGGCTACGGTTGGAGACAGGATGTTATGCAAGATGGACTGCCGGCCTGTTCCAGCCAGGCAATTCCAACGCCTCTAAGGCTATGTCTACACTATGCACATAGCCGTGCACAGCCCATTTCATTAGGGTGTGCAGCCAGGGAGCCCTGCCCTAGTCCTGCCCCCATCCACTCCCTCCTACTTCCCACCCCCTAACTTCCCCCCCTCAGAACCCCCAACCCCCCCTGCTCCTTGTCCCCTGACTACCTCCTCCTGGGACCCCTGCCCCTAACTGCCCCCCCAGGACTCCACCCCCTATCTAAGCCTCCCTGCTCCTTGTCCCCTGACTGCCCTCCTAGGACCCTACCCCCTACCTGTCCCCTGACTGCCCCCACCCATATCCACACATCCTCCCCCAGACAGACCCCTGGGACTCCCATGCCTATCCAACTGCTCCCCACCCCCTGATAGGATCCCCAGAACTCCTGACCCATACAACCCCCCTGCTCCCTGCCTCCCCCAACCCCTCTCCACACCCCTGCCTCCTGACAGCCCCCCAAGAACTCCTGACTCATCCAACCCCCCCAGCTCCTTGTCCCCTGACCACCCCCTCCAGAGACCCCCCCCCACTAACTGCCCCCTCCAGGACCCTCCTTGCTCCCTATCCCCTGACTGCCCTGACCCCTATCCACCCCCCGCCCCCTGAGAGACCCCAGGACTCCCATGCCCCATCCAATCCCCCCTGCTCCCTGACTTCCCCCTCCAGAGACCCCCTGCCCCTAACCACCCGCCCCGGGATTCCAGCCCACCCTGTCCCCTGACTGCCCCCACCCCTTATTCAACCCCCCGGACCCCTTACCATGGGATGAGGCTCCTAGCCTCCCCGTGGAGCCAAACACTGCCCCATGGGAGCGCGCAGCCCCGAGTGCTGCGCGTGGCGGCATGGCTCCAGGGGAGGGGGGAGCATGTCTGCCTCACCGTGGAGCCAAACGCTGCCCCACGGGAGCGCGCAGCCCCGGTCCCTAGAGTGCTGCACGCTCGCGGCATGGCTCCAGGGGAAGAGGGAAGGCGGGGGAGGGGCCGGCGGCTTGCTGTGCTCGGCCGGGCGCTCCGGCCCGGGCGCATGGACCCCGCGGCTTGCCGCGCCGGGGAGTGGAGCCATTTGCCCACCCCTGCATTAGGGTATGCCTGGGCACACCCGGCACACCCCGTGCGCACGCCTATGACTATGCAGCTTTTAGCAACACGGCTGTGCCACTAAAAGGCATGCAGTATAGCTGCTGTTTGTCGGCAAGAGAGAGCTCTTCTGACGACAAAAAACTTCCACCCCCCACGAGCGGCAGCAGCTTTGTCCTGCCGACAAAGTGCTGTTCATGCCAGCGTTTGTCATCGACAAAACTTTTCTTTTGGGGGGGGGGGTGTGGGTGTGTTTTAACACCTCTGAATGACAAAAGTATTGTCTTTCAAAGATAAAGCCTAAAAAGTGTTAGTCTTCTCTTTAGAGCCTGGGAACTGAGGGTACGTCTACACTACCCACCAGATCGGCGGGTAGCGATCTATCTATTGGGGATCGATTTATCGCATCTAGTGTAGATGCAATAAATTGATCCCCGATTGCTCTCCCGTCGACTGCTGAATTCCAGCTCGGTGAGAGGCGGAAGCAAAGTCGACGGGGGAGCTGCGGCAATTGACCCCGCACTGTGAGGACACGAGGTAAGTCGAACTAAGATTCGCCGACTTCAGCTATGCTATTCTCGTAGCTGAAGTTGTGTATCTTAGGTCGACCCCTCCCCCCCCAGTGTAGACCAGGCCTGAGACCCAAAAGAGACAAAGTGATGTCAAACAGGGATTCTGTGCCAGAGCTGGAAACTGAATCCAGATCTCCTGAGTTCCAATCCCATGCCCTGCGAGTGGCTTGAGTGCAGTTAAGGAATTGAGAGGCAGGAGCAGAATAGTGCAGGGCCTTGAAAGTGAGGATGAGAAAACTGAACTCCATGCAAAGGATGGCCTGAAACCAGTGAAGGGATTCAAGCGGCCATATTTTTTGAAGGATTTTTGGATAGATGGAGAAGAGCAAGAAAGGGAGAGGGGAGAATTGCAGTTGACCAGTTCGCACCCTTTTAACCATTAGTGGGATTGTTTGCTCTGACTATGGTTTGTGCTCACATACGTGATTAATACTCTCTAAACCTGGCAGTCAAGTGCTTCACTTGTTCCAGCGGACTAGGCGGGTTTTCTGTAACCACTTAGGCTATGTCTACACTACAGCTTATGTTGGCATAACTTGTGTTGCTCAGGGGTGTGAATACCCCCTCCCCGAGTGACAAGTTACACTGACCTAAGCACTCGTGTGCACAGCACTACATCGGTGGGAGAGCTTCTCCTGCCAACATAGGTTCTACCATTCACAGAGGTGGTTTTATTATGCTGAGCTCTCTCCCATTAGCATAGTGTCTTCACCAGACGCACTGCAGTGACACAGCTGCATCAGTACAATTGCGCTGCTGCAGCACTGTACGTGTAGACATGCCCTTAGTAACACCTGCCGTTCTGCAGGTTGGACAGGAACACCCCTAGCTATTCTGCCTTTGCAACCAGTTTGGCTGCTCCTCCTCCCTTCCAGCTGTCTGTGTGGTAGGACATCCCCGTGTGCATTACCCAGGTACTGGGGGTGCTGCTCTATATGCCTGTCCTCCAATCAATCTGCCCACTCTTGAGGTGTTACAGGTAACTGCCTAAATCTTCCCAGAATGCACCAACAAATAGCAAAACACTGGTAGGTGTGGATGTGCAGTAGTACCCATATTGTGCTAGGTGCTGTACAGACACATAGGTGAGCATGGTCCTTGACCTCTCTTTGTTCTCTTATGACACAACTCAGCTGTACATGCTGTAAATGGGTCACATGAATGTCACAATTGGTTAGCAAGTGCACAGTTTGAATTTGTGTGGATGGGCCAGAAAGAACTGGCAGGATTTGGCAACAACCTGAATACAGAAGTGAGAAAAAGGTAAATGAGTCAAATAACACCAAGGTTACAGGTCCAGGTGCCAGAGAGAACAGTGGAGTGAAGTGTTCAGTATTTTGCCCTTTCAGAACTCTTTTATTGTTTAATCCAAAAACCTATTTGGGTTTTACATGAAGTTTGGACACTGGTAGCTTTTTCTGGTTTCTGCATATAACAAGGCTGCTGCTCCTCATGAATGCTTGCAAGTCCAGGTCAGATTGCTCTTGTGTGTAGGAAGGGAAAAGGTTGCTTTGGGGTCTGGCACATGATTTTTCTATTTTCTTGGCCCTTTTTTAGTTGGAGGGGGTCCTGTTGTTTTTTTTCAGTGTAAATTGGGGTTTGACAGATTAATAGGAGCAGCATATATGTGTGGTGCACACTTAGTTACAGGAGCAAAATATTTTTAATCATTTGTTACAATTTCCAAACTTCCCCAAAACCTGGTGTAATTCAAAGAAAAGCTTTTAAAAGAACATTTGCTCTTTCCAGGTGGAGTTTTCAGTTTTACTTTAATGGGGACAGACCATTCCCCAGTCTCAGACCTCACCCACCTCTTGCGCACAGGCTGATTGCTTAGCTTGCACATGCAGTGACAGAATTACACACAATGTTACAATTTGCTATCAGTCACAATTACTGACATCTAGGCGTTCTTTTTTGCTGTTCTGTCACAATTTAATGCCCCTACCTTACACCAGCCCCCAGCCAGCAAATTGTGACAGTCATAATTTGCTGCCTCTCAACTTCCTCGTTCTCTGGTCCATGGGTAGCAAGGTATGATGGATGTGGAATATATACAAACTTTAAAAAATGTTCAAGGCAGGTCAAAGGTCTGCTTATTAATAGTGTTTTGCGGAAGGACTCATTAAATCTTCCATGGGGCCCTGACTACTGTTGTCAAAACTAACACCAATTTACTTTTGAATGAAAGCATCCACACATAGGGGTTTAAGGTGCTGTGAGGTATGTGCATTAACTTTGTACCTTAAGTATCACACTATCTAGAAATGCCCTTAATAAGGAAAAATGGGAGGGTTGGCAGGGAGCCTCTGTTAATTCCTTTAGTTAAAATGCTTTAAACTGTTTTTCCATGACATTCGCCCAAATGGAAATGCCTCTGATGGAGCAGTGTTAGCCACACAGTCAGTATCAGAGTTGTCAAACTATGCATAATGGTTAATTTAACATCTGAGTCAGCATTATAGTCTGTTCCCTCAGGGTTGAGAAATGTGTATTTTTACCATGGGATAGCGGATGCATTAGCTATCTCCCTGTAAAAACATAGTGGATAAAAGGCACTTTAGTTTCTCCAAAAGGCAACCAATGCAAAGGAGTAACAGGATAATTTATCTTAGAAAATCCTTGATTTTGGCAAGACAGAACAGTAAACTTGTCAAAATAAAGAACATCACTGAAATGTATCATAACAAATATATAGCACACAAAGGCTACAAAATTAAAATATGCAATTAGAAGGATACACACTTCAATAGAAAAATCAACTTTTATATATGCAACAAATGGAGTAAAGAGTGCACTTTGGTGCTTGCAGGATGGGGAATTACTTACAGCCATAAGGATTTTTAATAAGTTTTCAATTATAAAAGGAGGGGGGAATTGCATGTTATTGGAAGTCCAAAATGGTATTGAATATTATAGAAATGTAGACCTGTTTTAGTTATATGGATTCTTTGGGAAAGGAGACTGCAAAAATATGAAGCTAGTGTACCCTAAACCAGGGGTGGGCAAACTTTTTGGCCTGAGGGCCACATCTGGGAATAGAAATTGTATGGCGGGTCATGAATGCTCACAAAATTGGGGTTGGGGTGTGGGCTCTGGTTGGGGGTGCAGGCTCTGGGGTGGGGCCAGAAATGAGGAGTTCAGGGTGCAGGAGGGGGCCCTGGGCTGGGGGTAGGGGTGCGGGAAGGAGTGCAGGCTCCAGCTAGGGTTGCAGGCTCTGGGGTGGGGCTAGGGATGAGAGGTTTGGGGTGCAGGAGGGTGCTCTGGGCTGAGATTGAGGGGTTGGAGGGCATGAGGGGGGATCAGGGTTGGGGCAGGGGGTTGGGGCATGTGGAGAGGCTCAGGGGTGCAGGCTCCAAGCGGCGCTTCAGTCAAGTGGCTCCCGGAAGCAGCAGCATGTCCCTTCTCCGGCTCCTATGTGGAGGCACGGCCAGGCAGCTGTGCACACTGCCCCGTCCTCAGGCACTGCCCCGTCCTCAGGCACTGCCCCTGCAGCTCCCATTGGAGTGCTGGAAGGGGCCATTGGAGCATGGAGGAGCTAGAATGGGGCCATGCTGCGGCTTCTGGGAGCCGTGTGGTGTGGCCTGCGCCCCAGCTGGAGCGCCGGAGTGGGGCCATGCCGCAGGTTCCGGGAGCCGTGTGGAGCATCCCTGACCCTGCACCCCGCGGGGCTGGAGTGCCGGAGCGGGGTCATGCCATGGCTTCCGGGTGCCGCATGGAGCGGCCCCGACCCTACTCCCCAGCTGGAGCGCTGGATTGGAGCAAGCCCCAGACCACGCTCCCCAGCGGGAGCTCGCGGGCTGTAGTTTGCCCACCCCTGCTCTAAAGGCTTAGAAAAAGAATGGCAAAGTAAGAGAAACCCACATATATGTATTTCACTTTCAAACTTTTGTGTGTATAACTCATGATTTTTGAATACTTGTGGTTGTCAGTCTATCTCATGGTTGTATAACTATATTGTATGTTGTATAACTATAAAAATACAAGAGGGGTAGCCGTGTTAGTCTGGATCTGTAAAAAGCAACAAAGAGTCCTGTAGCACCTTATAGACTAACAGATGTATTGGAGCATAAGCTTTCATGCGTCTGACGAAGTGGGTATTCACCCACAAAAGTTTATGCTCCAATACATCTGTTAGTCTATAAGGTGCCACAGGACTCTTTGTTGCTTTATAAAAATACAGTAGATATTTGCCTTTTAGAAGAATTTCATTCGAGATAGTATAGGGCCAGATTTTTAAAGATATTTAGGCAACTAATTTTCAAAAGTATCTACTAGGTCAGGGGTTCTCAAACTGGGGGTCGGGACCCCTCAGGGGTCATGAGGTTATTACATGGGGGGTCGTGAGCTGTCAGCCATCACCCCAAACCCTGCTTTGCCTCCAGCATTTATAATGGTGTTAAATATATAAAAAAGTATTTTTAATTTATGGGGGGAGGGGTCGCACTTAGAGGCTTGCTGTGTGAAAGGGGTCACCAGTACAAAAGTTTGAGAACCACTGTACTAGGTACTTTCCCCCTGTTGCCGGCACAGAGTGCCCGAGGAAAGCAACAGTGGGGTTCGTTGCCCGGTGTGCATCGCGCCAATGAGCACACCAGGGTGGAGAAGCAATCAAAGTTTATTTGAGATCTCAAAGCGGTGCAAGGAGACTTGGCACGTCTCAGATCAAGCACACCAACATAAGCAATTTTTCTCTTTTTATACTTTACTGTAACTAAGCTCTCCCCCCCCCCCCCCATAGTAGTTACATTAAGCAGTAGCAATTACATTTAAGCAGTTAAGTCATCTTGGCGGCTATAAGTCTAGCTCGTTAGTAACTCTTCTTTGAACCGTTATCTTGTCCTTTTCCCTTTGATCTGTTATCTTGCCTTTCAGCCAGAAGCATGCAGGCCTTATTACTACCGCTTTATACCGGTTTGAGCGGTGTTGCAACTGATAACTGACTGTTACACATTCCATTTACTGTTGCTGGCTTGTTAGGTCGATTAAAGTTCAAACATGGAGGAGCTTTGGTTCATTTAGGCCTAGAGCAGGAAGGCTTCATCGACACTCGTGGTCTTCCACCCTCCCGAGTTACCTAGGGTTATGCCTAGTGACACCAACACCCCTTTTAAAAATCTGGCCTCTGGTGAACATGTGGGATGCAGGTTCTACACCGACATGGTGACATGTGAAAAAGCACTAGGCTGCTGGAGAAAGAGGCAAAATGACAGCTGATGAAAGCAATCTCCCTGAGTGGATCAAAGGAAGCTGGAGAAATTTTGACACCAAACCAGGCAATCATTCTGCCATGCTGTCACATGATCCCAAAGAACAAACGTGTCTGAGAAACTCATGCTGCAGACAGCAGGAGCTCTCCGAGAACCACTGTCAGAGCTGATTGCTGAAGCTACTAGCAGCCCTTCAGACAGTCAGGATTACTTGCTAGGAAAAGGTCAGCTAAATAGCAGGCTGCCTCCAGTTAACGCAGGTCAATGCTGCGGTGCTCGGAGCGGAGTGAGTAACTCTCCCCTTGCAGGTGTGACAAGCCCAGGGCAGCCCGCAGAGCCACGCCTGCCCGCTGCAGGAGCCTTATGCAGCCATGGGCCTGGCAGGGGGCTCCTCGGAACAGCAAACCCGGGCAGGCCCTTGTCACTTGTGGTGGGGGAAGGGGGTGTAAAATATTTCACCCGCCCCCTCAGGCCCCTTCGCGCCTCTGCTCCGCCCCCGTGAACAGCCGGGAACAGACTCCCCGCCCGAGCGAGGGCAGCGGCTTCAGCCGAGCTCACTGAGCATGCGCAATCGGAACGCGCATGCTCCGTACCAACAGAACAGCCGCGCCGTTTGTAACGTTCCAGCGGCTCCGCAGCGCCGGTCGAGCGTGTCCCTCCGGCCCGTGGCGCAGCCCCGCTTGGCCGCCGCGCGCCATGGGCGAGCGCCGGGGCCGCGCTCCGCCGCAGGAGGCCGTAGGGCCGGAGCGGGTAAGCGCTGCCGGGGCGCCTGGCCCTGTCGCGGGTCACGCGCCCAGCTGGCTCGCGCTGCGGCCGGCCCCTAGCAGCCTGGTCGGGGGCCTCGGGCTCAGCCAGGACTCCTGAGCGTAGGGGCCCGGCCTACCGCGGGTGGGCAGCGCGGTGCGGCAGGTGTTCGGCGAGCCGGGAACGGAGGCGCCGGTTCTTTATTCCCCCGGCCGCTGGCGCTGAGGACGGGTCAGCGTCTGTCTGAAGTGCGGCTCTTCGGAGGCTGGCGAGCGGGGCGCGAGCCGGGGCTACTGGCTTCGGGTGTGTTCTTCTGAAGCCCCAGTTTGTGGAGCCATGAGCTTCGTTAGACTCGCCTGGCGCCTCCCCGCTCAGCCTCGGGTTGGGATTGTGAAGAGAAGCTGGAAAATGTGCACCGGAAGGCAGCTATGCAAAACCCAGGCCCTAGGGCTATATCAAATCTCATTGGCTTAAAAACTCTCTCATGACTTTTGGGGGTGAACGGGGACTTGTCTGCTTGCGGTTGGCAGTGCTATGGTCATAGTATCCAATGGGCACTCCTGGTCTCAGGGGTTGTCTACACTTAAAATGCCATAGCAGGGGAGCTGTGGCGCTTCAGTGAAGACAATACATGCTGACGAGAGAGGTACTCCACCTCCCTGAGAGGCGGGAGCCAGGACAAGCCCTCCTGTTGCCATAGCACTGCCTACACCAGGGGTTAGGTCAGCATAACTGTGTCGCTCAGGGGTGTAGATTTTTCACCATAGTTATACCAACATATTGAATCATAGAATATCAGGGTTGGCAGGGTCATCTAGTCCAACACCCTGCTCAAAGCAGGACCAATTCCCAACTAAATCATCCCAGCCAGGGCTTTGTCAAGCCTGACCTTAAAAACCTCCAAGGAAGGAGATTCCACCACCTCCCTAGGTAATGCATTCCAGTGCTTCATCACCCTCCTAGTGAAATAGTGTTTCCTAATATTCAACCTAGACCTCCCCCACTGCAACTTGAGACCACTGCTCCTTGTTCTGTCATCTGCCGCCACTGAAAACAGCCGAGCTCCATCCTCTTTGGAACCCCCCTTCAGGTAGTTGAAAGCAGCTATCAAATCCCCCCTCATTCTTCTCTTCTGGAGACTAAACAATCCCAGTTCCCTCAGCCTCTCCTTATAAGTCATGTGCTCCAGACCCCTAATCATTTTTGTTGCCCTCCGCTGGACTCTTTCCAATATTTCCACATCCTTCTTGTAGTGTGGGGCCCAAAACTGGACACAGTACTCCAGATGAGGCCTCACCAATGTCGAATAAAGGGGAATGATCACGTTCCTCGATCTGCTGGCAATGCCCCTACTTATACAGCCCAAAATGCCGTTAGCCTTCTTGCAACAAGAGCACACTAATTGTTGCTAATGTAGACCAAGCTTCAGTCACTACTTTTTGCCTTTCTTTCTTTTGCAGCCACATCTTCCTGGATTTATTTATGTGTGTTTTTGAATGTAGTTCTCTTCTCCGTTGTGTGAATGACTCCCAGGGACAACAGATGTGCTGACACAGTGCTGGCCTTTATTGTTTCAGTATCATTGTGAAGCATTGAAGTATTCTCTCCTTGGACCTAGTGACTTAGGGTGTTACTGCTAATAACTGGTAAAGTTATTCAGACAAAAGCGTGTTTTGTTTTTTAAGTTGACAGCATCTGTATAATGAAATACATTTTTGCTTAGAAAAAAGTCTTAAAAAATGGACATCAGGGCAGCCAAACATCCTTTGGTTTGGTCTGTTTGGCAAAGTTCATAATAAAACATTTTGATTTTAAAATATGGGATATCTTTGTTGAGCTGAGTCTGAGCATGCACTCCTTGATTTCAATGGGAGTTTTGGCTACACCAGGAACATATAGGTCCTGGGGGAGCGTTTGAACTCTTATCATGTAGTAGTGGCTAAATTCTAGGGAAATGTCAAATAAATTTTAAGTGTTTACGTGTATTTTTTCCTTTTCTAAATTTAAATAAGGAAATTTGGTTAAGTCCTCCCCTTACAGTGATGTTAAGGGGTTTGACTTAAAAAGATAGGTAAATACTATCTTCTCTTGGGAGGGTTGTGATAATTAATTCACTTGTAACGCAATCTGTAAGTGCTGAAATTCACTAGAATCCGAACAAAATCTCCAGCAGTTGGAAGCCAAGTATATTTGGTGATTTGTCTATTACCCCACTGTTTAGATATTGATAGCTATGCAGAGATCCCAGCACAATTTGTTGGTTATTTATATTCAAGTAATGCCTAGAGGCCCCAACCAAGATCAGGACCCCATTGTGCTAGGTACTGTACAAACACTTAAGGTATATCTACATGGCATGTTGAGTCCAGGCTCTGATCAGGTTTGAGCCCAAGCCCCCCTTCTGTCCACAACAACTCAGTCTGACTTGGATCAGCAAGCACTCTGGTCTTGGGGTTCCAGGATCCTGCTGGGGGAGTCAGAGCGCGAGGCCTGCTCTATCTCAGATCCAAGCCTTGTCATTTTGCAGTGTGGATGCAAGTCAAACTGCAGATCAAAATCGAAAGGTCTGCGTAGTGCAGTATGGATGAGTTAGCATGGCTTTGATACCTTTATTAAATCCAAAGGCCAATACAATTGCTCTAACCGTGGCTAAAAACCCTAAATAATAAGCAGTTTACTACACCTAAACAGTAATAAAATATTTATAAGCATTTGATCAAGATACTTACAAACAGGTTAAACCCAGGGGTTATTAGTAAGGTTTAGATTTTGTCATGGATATTTTTAGTAAAAATCACGGACCGGTCACAGGCAATAAATAAAAATTCACAGAAGTCCGTGACCGGTCCATGATTTTTACTAAAAATATCCCTGACATAAGGGTCCAGCACCCAGAATGGCTGTGCTGCTGCGGGGCCCAATCCCCACCCTGGTGTGTGGGCAGCTGCAGGGGGTCCGCCTGCCGTCCCCCTGGGCTGGGCTGCTGCGGGGTCCCCCTGCTGCGGTTGGGCTGCTGGGGTGGGGGTGGGAGGCTCCTGCCAACTGCCGTGGCTGGACAGCTGCGGGGATCTCAGCCATCTGCAGTGAGTGGGAGCTCTGGGGGACCCTGAGGGAGCTCCGGGGTCCTCCTGCTGCCCAGCAGCCAGGAGCTGTTGGGGTCCTCCACCAGCAGCAGCTGAGAGCTGCAGGGCTGCCTGCTGACAGCAGTCCAGCCCTGGGGCAGAAAATGTCAGAGAGGTCTCTGGAAGTCACAGATTCCGTGACTTCTGTGACATAATAGCCCTAGTGATTAGACCCATATTGGTTGGCTCCACTGCGGTGATGCAGGTATTAGCAGTAAACCCTCTAAGAGTTTTCTTTCTTATGCCCTTTAACAAACAAGTGATGTCATTGCCAATTACTGACTTCAGGTGATAGCCTGTTTGAGACAGTTCACCCTTATTTCTAGTCTTAATCCAGATAATCTTTACAACCGCCTTTCTTCCCAAGGCCTTTCCTCTCCTCTTCCTTGCTGCTCAATAGTTTTTTCATTGCACTTGGGTTCACATAGATTTTAACACAGGTGTACAGGTTGGCATGGGCCATGTTGGCTCATTTGAAAACAGATTCTTTTTGTTTTATTTAAAACCATCTCCAGTCACCCCTATGGGTCAGAGGCCTTCTTTTTAGAAACTTCCCCTTATCTCATTAGTAAAGCTAAGATGATGTCACGGATTCCATGATTTCCAGAGACTTCTGAAACATTTTCTGCTTCAGCCCCAGTGTGGTGGGGCTGGAACTATCAACTGCAGCAGGGCTCAGGCTTTCATCCCACTGTCAGCCCCATTTTGTCACAGTTATTTTTAGTAAAAGTCAGGGATAGGTCATGGGCTTCTGTGAATTTTTGTTTTTTTCCTGTGACCTATCCCAGACTTTTACTAAAAGTAATTGTGACAAAATGTTAACCTTACTCATTAGTTAGTCTTTCAACCAGACATCCTCCCTACTTTATTACTTCTGGTCTTGTAACGTATTATTTTTAAGGCTTTCCTTGTACTTGCTAGTCAGGGCTTACAACACACATATGTCCTTAATCAAACTCTAATTTTATATTTATACTACACAGGATTAGAACCTAGGTCCTCTGAATCCTAGTCATTACCTTAGTCACAGGACCATCCTGACACCACGCAAGCAGCTGAGCTCCCTGCTTCTTTCAGTAGAAGGCTGTTGGTAACTGGAAGATCATCCTCATTTTAGCAGATAAGGCCCTTGTATGGCCAGGTCATGGTCTTACAGGTGCTGAGGGAAATCTGAAAAAGGAGAAGTACTTATTGTCCCAATGCTAGTCTCCATGCTGCTGCTGCTAAAATGTTATTGTTCCCACTGTTTTGGAATGTCCTTCCCATCTTCTTTTCCCACTCTGGGGTTTGCTTTGAGATCTCCTCCATTGTTTTCCAGGTTACTTCCCTCTTGTATATGCCCCCTATTCCGAAGCTAGGTGGGTGGGGAGTTGTGGGGTGAATGGGTGGAAGACAGTGAGGGGCAGGTTAGTAATTGCACGTTCACTCCTGCAGGCTGTCCTTACATTGGAGGATGTTACCCTGAGGTGAGTCCCCAGAAGACATAGAACGATATTGTTTAAAAAGACAATGGGCAAACTGGGAAAATAAGGTGCACCTCTGTTTGCCAGGATGGTGCCTTTTAGCTAGTGCCGGAGAAGAAGGGAAACACTAGCTATATGGACAGCCCTGAGAGAGCTGCTTTGCCTTACAATGTGCATGCTAACATAGAGCACACTTGGATTGAAATTCTCATTTATAAACACCTGTAGATCAGCAGAGTGCACTGCAAAATAAACTTTTTCAATAATTGGTTTGGACACACAGCATTACCAGTGTTGAGGAAATGATTTAAAATGCCTTGCAATCTCTAGACAGAGAAGGTGGGTGAGGTAATATCTTGCACCTTGCAATCTCTGTGCATTGTGGAATGCCTCTGTAGACTGACTTTTGGCAATGTACCTCCATAAAATTTAATATACTAATGTGATCTTACACCCCATATTCATCATAGAGATATGCTTATGATATGAATATGGCATAACTAAGATATGTTTTGTGCAAGATGGGTCATGTGAGGCATCATTGAAAAGGTTATGATTTACTGAATGTAATTCAATTTGTATGCATGTATCATTTCTGTATCTGAAGTTAGAAATATTAACTATATAATAACTACAACTGTGTTTTCACCCGGAGAACGCCCACCAGACAGTATGCAATCAGCCTGAGTGGGCTATTAGGAAGGACAATAGGACTTTGAAGATACTAATCTCCGTCCTTCCTGAGAAGTTTCCTGGGATGCTGCGTTGACACTGCAGGATCATGTGATCATTTCACCTGGTACAGGATACCATCTTGAAACGCTGGTACTTGTCCACGGGAGCGGGGTGGGGGTAGAAAACAAGATTCCCACCATATGCAAATCCTATTTAAGACTGGGTAATGAATGAATCAGGGCTCTTCTCCACTGCCCAAGAAGTAAGACTACTGAAAACACCTGAAGGATCAAAGGAACTAAGCTGGGGGAGGCAGGGGCTGAGCCCAGGCGAGAAAGGTCAGCCTGTAAAAGGAATTCCTGGTGATTTAAGCTGCAAGCAGTGCAGTTTACCTTCAAGAAACTCTGCAACCTGCTTGAAACAACATTTAGGGTGAGAAATTATTTGTAGCTAGTATTCCTTAGGGTGTGTCTATGCTGGCAGAGTTTAGTGCCGGCAGTTACAGCACCGCTCAGAGAGGGCTGAAGGAAAACCGCTGTTGTGTGTTCACACTGTCAGCTGCCTGCGCAATAGCGTGTTCACACTTCTTGCACTTGCAGCGGTATTCGGAGCGGTGCACTCTGGGCAGATATCCCACAGAGCATCTCTTCCTCTTCTGCCGCTAAGAGTTGTGGGAAGGCGGAGGGGGTCGCGGGGCATCCTGGGTCCTGTCCCAATGCCCTGTGATGCATTGCTTCGCATCCCAGTAATCCCTGTGCTTCCGTCCACATTTGGTGCCATCTTTCAGTGGTTTGTGTACTGCGCGCTCTGCCTCTTCGGTCTGCAGGAATGGATCACGCGTTGTTGACCGGTATGTTGCTATTTCTGACTAACACGTCACAAGTGGCAATGGAGTTATTCCTTAAACTACAAAGACAAGAGGAGTGCGACATTGATCTTGCCATGCATAGCAGCTCCGACACAAGATTGCTTGTGGCATTCATGGAGGTACTGACCACAGTGGAACGTCGCTTTTGGGCTCGGGAAACAAGCACTGAGTGGTGGGATCACATTGTGATGCACGTCTGGGATGACAAGCATTGGCTGCAGAACTTTCGGATGAGGAAAGCCACATTCACGGGACTGTGTGATGAGCTTGCCCCAGCCCTGCGGCGCAAGGACACAAGAATGAGAGCTGCCCGGCAGTTGGAGAAGTGCGTGGCGATTGCACAGTGGAAGCTGGCTACTCCAGACTGCTACCAATCAGTCGCTAACCAGTTCGGAGTGGGAAAGTCGACTGTTGGACTTGTGTTGACGGAAGTGTGCAGGGCCATTAATCGCATCCTGCTCCGAAAGACTGTGACTCTGGGCAACGTGCGTGACGTGGATGGGTTTGCAGAAATGGGCTTCCCTAACTGCAGAGGGGCGATAGATGGCATGCATAGTCCAATTCTGGCACCAGACCACCTAGTCACCGAGGTGGTAATCGCAAGGGGTATTTCTCTATGGTTCTCCAGGCGCTTGTGGATCACTGTGGGTATTTCATGGACATTAACGCAGGCTGGTCCGGAAAGGTACATGACGCACGCATCTTTCGGAACACTGGCCTGTTCAGGAAGCTGCAAGCAGGAACTTTCTTCCCAGATCAGAAGATCGCTGTAGGGAAAGTAGAAATGCCAATTGTGATCCTGGTAGGCTGGACCTGGCCGATGACAATATTCCTACGCTTATAGGTGCGTGCTGTATGCTCCATAATATTTGTAAAGGGAAGGGTGAAAGCTTCATTCAGGGCTGGACCGCTGAGTTTCAGCGCCTGGAGGCTGAATTTGAACAGCCAGAGACCAGGGCTATTAGAGGAGTGCAGTGCGGGGCCATAAGGATCAGAGATGCCTTGAAGAAGGAATTTAAAGCTGAAAGCCACTAATATTTGTTGCTATGCTCGGGAGTGTAGTGCTTGTAATGCTAGGAGGTGATTGTGATTGGTGCAGACGATGCAGTATGAAGGTTATGAAGGACGGAGATTAGTATCTTCAAAGTCCTATTGTCCTTCCTAATAGCCCACTCAGGCTGATTGCATACTGTCTGGTGGGCGTTCTCCGGGTGAAAACACAGTTGTTTTCAGTTAATGGAATAAAGATTGCTTTCAAACCAACACAATTCTTTTATTAAAAAACAACAACCGGAGGAGAGAGACAAACAAAAAAACACACCAGCACTGAGGGGGATGGAGGAAGGGAAGGTCCCAGGAGGAGGTGGGGTCCCGGGACAGTTAAAGATTTGTGTATGTCCAGGTGTCATATGCAACCTTGTCCTTTGGAGTACAGTGCAGTGAGTACTGTACTTCAGCAGGGCTAAACTGCAGAGGGACGGGTGTTGAGTGCAGTGGGTAGTGGGAGGCCGCAGTGCTGGACTGTGACGGGGGAGGAGTGGAATGCTGCGGGTACAGACTGGAGCCAGGAGGTTGATAAGAGTGTGTTGGCGGTGTCTGGGGGGGCATGGGAAAGAGTTTTGCGGCTGCAGGGGATGTCGGTCATGGAGCTGCTTGGTTTGCAGTGCTAGTAGTGCTTGGAGCGTGTCCGCTTGGCGCTCCATAATATTTAAGAGCTGCTCCATGGCTTCATTCTGGCGCACCGCTTTCTCCTTTTGGTCCATCTTCTTGCTGTCCCGCCACTCCTTCAATTCCTGTTTTTCAGCTGCAGAGTGCATCATGACCTCACACAGAAAGTTCTCCTTAGTTCTTCGTGGCTGCTTTCTAATTCTGCGCAGCCGTTCAGCTGGCGATAACAAAGATGGAAACTGGGCTCCCAAGGTCATATCTGTGAAGCCAAAACGCAACATTTTACAGAAGCAGTATTGTTTGCAACACACAGACCACTGATTTAGTGATTTAAAACACAGCCACTATTCACATACCTGTCCCTAACTGGCTGACCCCAGGCAAGCACAGATGAGCCACAAGACCCCCAAAATGGTGAGTAGCCACAGGAGCAGGGGAAATCTGTGTTCCCAGACCCTACTGTACACTGGCCACATGGCTCTTGGGGCCCCACATTTTCCACAGGCTGTGTTCATTATGGAAGATATCTCGTTGCTGAGGGTGAGCAGGGAATCAACGGAGGGTCTTCTCCAAGACTGCTTATGCGGCTCGCCTGTGTGCAGCAATGGTGTGTCCACCCCCCCCCCCCCAGTGATGGCAACGTGGCACGGGAAAGTTACACTTAATGGGGTTAAGAAACAAAGCAGCTCTGCCAAAGAACCTGCGGCAGTGGATTGCCCAGTATCTCCATGAGAGTTTCCTGGAGATCTCTGAGGCAGATTCCCGTGAAGTGAGGGAATCAATCAACAGCCTGTTCTGGCACTCAGACTAGGCACGTGGTGGTACGCGCATCATACAGACACAAGCCTGCTTTCTGCAACCCTTCTGCCCCCAGCAACTCGCTTCAGCAATTCCCCAAATCAAAGCCACTTACCAGGGGACTCCTCTCCTGTTTATGCTTCGCCAAGCTCTGACCGCTGTGACTGGCTAGCCTCCTCCAGGGTAGAGAAGAGCTCCTGGCTGCATGCATCTCTGGCCTCAGAGTTGTCCTTCGCCTCTGGGTCCCTCTCCCGCTCCACATCCTCGTCCAAGATTTCATCCTCCTGGCTTGGTCCACTCTCGACTGGCACGTGAGCCAGTGAAGTATCCATAGTGGAGGTGGTATCGCCACCGAGTATCACGTCCAGCTCTTTGTAGAACCGGCAGCTCATGGGCGCAGCAATGGAGCGGCGGTTTGCCTCCCACGCCTTGTGGTAGGCGTTCTGCAGTTCCTTCACTTTGACCCTGCACTGCAGTGTGTCCCGATCATGGCCCCTTTCTGTCATGCATCATGAAATCTATCTGTAGGTATCATAATTCTTGCAGCTGTAGCGCAGCTGGGACTGGACAGCCTCCTCTCCCCAAATGCTGATGAGGTCCAGCAGCTCGGCATTGCTCCAAGCTGGGGATCGCCTGGTGCGTGGAGCAGTCATGGCCACCTGGAACGATGCTCTGAGACCATTGCACACATCACCGAGCAAACAGGAAGGGGACTTTCAAAATTCCCAAGGAATTTACGGGGTGAGGATGACCGTTGGTCACCTGAGGGCAGGGCAGTAGAGTTCAAACCAATGACCAGAGAGGCAAGAACAGGCATTGTGGGACACCTCCCGGAGGCCAATCGCAGCGCTGTAATCGACCAGGGTGTCTACTCTGGCACCGTGGCTCTGTAGCCCTGGCGCAGAAAGCTGTACGCCTCTTGTCGGGGTGGTATTTTTACAGCGCTGTTTCTGTGCACGAAGTGACTTGGTAGTGTGTACATCTCAGGAATTACAACACAGAAAGCTGCTTTACTTCACAGAAACTTGCCAGTGTAGACAAGGCCTGAGCGTATTAAGCTTAGTTTGCGTGTTTGTTTTATTCGCTCAGTAATCTGCTTTAATCTGTCTTCCATCCCTTATAATCACTTAACATTTATCTTTTGTAGATAATAAACTTGTTTTTTGTTTATTCCAAAACCCAGTTTGTGCAATTCATGATGGGAGGGGGGGAAAGCTTGCATATCTTCCTCCACCTTAAGGGAGGGGGTGAATTTCATGAGCTTATGCTATATCGATCTCTATACAGCGCGAGACAATATAATTTTGGGTTCACATTCCAGAGGGTGTGTGCACCAGAGTGCTGGGCAATTCCCTGAGCTGGGTCTTCCCACACAGAGCTGATTGCAGACTGTGTGATTCTACAGCTGGGTGTGTTCCTACATGTGTGTGCAGTAAGACAGGGTGAGGGAGCCCAGGCTGGTGGAACGGGCAGGCTCATTGGGACCCCAGCACAGCAGGTGGCACCACGAAAGGGGGGGTCCAACCCATCACACCTAAATCTCAGTGCATTGGTAAAACTATGATGCAAAGTAAAATTTCTGCTGCTTCATTGGTTCCTGTATCTGCTGCTACTGTAAATGTGCTTGCCATGCAATGTGTTTGAGATCTTTTTTGATCCCTGTGATACTGATGATTGTGGGATTTTATACTTCAGGGAAATAAAACTTTATAGCTTTAAGTCTCTGTTGTGGGTGCCATTTTGAGTGGGGCAGGGCAGCGTTTAAAGGTTGAGCAGGCTGACCTTCAACATTGTAGTGGACAGCCAGTACCAGAAAATGTTGTTTAAATCCCCCTGTACAGTTTTATTCTGTTACACTATGTAATACTCCCTGGTAGAGTTCTCCACCACAGCAGTTTCAGGGTGGCTGTCCATAATGGGGTTCTTGTATAATATCCAAATCCTCTGGGTCAGGTGTCCAGTGGCTCATAGTATGGGCAAGGTGGTAGGAGCATTACCAGTGGTCCTGTTCTTGTCCCTTGTCTTCAGGTACTTTTGCCAGAACTCCTTTGCTTTGATATGGCACTGGAACCAAGTCTGGGAGTGTCCCTCGCAGTCATTTGCTTTGACAATGGCTTTTAGATGTTTGCATTCTGGTGACTCTTCTGCAGATAGAACTGGATGTGCAGCTCTCCAAAGAGGGCAGTCAAGTCCAGGAGCTCTGCAGGGGTCCACGCAAAAGTACCAAGGTACATGACTGCTATAATGGGAATATGAGCCTGGGAGCGTGAACTCACTACTTCCTGGAATCAAACAGGGGCACACCTGGCTACCCATCAGCATTTAAATAGGAGGATGACATCCAGTGAAGATGAAATCTGAGCAGTCGAAGGCACACAGGTACACAGACAGGTTGATGCAGGTATAAAGCATTGCAGTCTGGTAGCAGTGGGAGGACTGCCAGAATTGGAGTAGTTAGGAATGCATCCACACAAACTCTAAAGTGGTGGGGGGAGGGGAACCTCAATGTAAAGTTTTTCCTGTTCCAAACAGGGTTAATTACTGCAATCTGAGACGCCGAATAATGTACTTAAAAACAGTATGTGTGGACATAAGGACTTTAATGGGAGCAAACCAGAGCTAATCAGGTGTAACATCCCTGCGTGGACAAGCCCTGAGTAACTGCGAGACACAAACTGGTAGTGGGTTATGTGATCTTGCATGTGTATGTGCGTTCAGTTCAATGTTGTTTGCTCCATGAATCTTGAAAATGCAAGCTGGGTTTCTTCATCATACTGCACAGAGACTTTTTTGCAGTGAAGAATCAGACATTCTTTGTACATTGCCTAGTACAAGGCAAACTTCTGGTGGTGGTACTTATTAATTTATAGCACTCAAAATTGTTCTAGGTAGAGCCAGGCAGAAAGACAAAGCAATAAGCTATGGCAAGCAATAGTAGAGATGGCGGACGGAAGAGCAAGGGTTACAGCAGAAGATCCTGCGGTTACTTGGTTCAGACATGTGCATATCTCAGTGGTTTAATTCAAAGAAATTTTTTTATCTTTCCTAAGTTGAATTATTTTAAAAAGGAAGTAAGTGGTGGAGTAATAACGGGGAAACAATCCTCTGAAATGACACTGCTTTTTTCTTTAGGAAAAATAACAGGAGTACTTGTGGCACCTTAGAGACTAACAAAATTTGTTAGTCTCTAAGGTGCCACAAGTACTCCTGTTATTTTTGCGGATACAGACTAACACGGCTGCTACTCTGAAACCTGTCATTTTTCTTTAGGGTTTCTCTTCAGATGCTATTGAAAATGACTTTAAACCAAATGAAGAGCCTCTTCTCAGAAAAAATCCTCGTAGATTTGTCATCTTCCCACTCCAATACCCGGATATATGGAACATGTATAAAAAGGCACAAGCTTCCTTCTGGACAGCAGAAGAGGTGAGTGTGATGTTCTGTTCGGGACACTCAGAATTGTAAGCCACGGTGTGATCTCTCTGCCTCAGCAAGTCTCAGCCTTGTTGGAGATTAGATTGTCAACTCCCTGTTACTCCAGTCTGTCCTTGAGACTCTGCTGGTCTAAACCTTGCCCATGCAGTTAACAGTTAGTGAACCACAGAGACATCTCACTGTGATGCTCACAGAAATTATTAAGTTCGCTGCCTTCAAAGAGAGAGTGTACACGCCAGCCTGTTAGGTTATCTGAAGACTCACACTTCACTTTAACATACACCACTGATATGGTTTTGTAATAAAACAAGAATGAGTTTATTAGTAAAGAACAGAGATGTAAGTGATTCAAGTGGGGTTCACAGGGATCTGCTATGGGTCCAGTGTTGTTGAACATATTTATTAATGACTTGGATATAGGTAGAGAGCGCATACTGATCAAGTTTGCAGATGAGACAAAGTTTGGTGGGGCGGGAGGGGGTTGCCAATACTTTGGAGGATAGAGCTAAAATTCAGAAGTATCTTGATAAATTGGAGAACTGGGCTATAAACAACAAAGGCAAATGTAAGGTGCTGCACTTGGGGAAGAAAAAACAAATGCATAAATACAGAATGGGGGAAAAACTGGCTTGGTAGCAGCACTGCTGAGAAGGAGCTGGAAGTTGTGGTGGATCACAGCCTCAACATGAATCAGAAATGAGATGCTCTTGCAAAAAAAGCAAATGCAGTTTTAGGTTGCATTAACAGAGGCATAGAGTGCAAGTCATGGGAGGTGATAGTTCCACTCTACTCAGCGCTGGTTAGGCCTCAGCTGGAGTACTGTGTCCAGTTTTGGTCATCAATGTATAGAAAGGATGTAGAGAAACTGGAAAGGATCCAGAGGCTAGCAACAAAGATGATCAAAGGGATGTTCAAAGGAATGCAAGCCATACGCGCAAAGGCTGAAGGGACATGGGTATGTTTAGTTTGGAAAAGAGATTAAGGGAGGAATATGAGAGTGGTCTTCAGATACTTGAAAGGCTGCCACAAAAAGTATGGAGAAAAGTTGTTCTCTTTTGCCACAGAGGGCAGGACAACAGGCAATGGGTTCAAACTACAGCATAGCAGATTTAGATTAAATCTCAGGAAAAACTTCCTAAGTGTAAAGAACAGTAGGGCAATGGAACAGACTGCCTCAGGAGGTTGTAGAAGCTTCTTCACTGGAGGTTTTCAAAAGCAGGCTGGATATCCATCTGTCTTGGATGGTTTAGACACAACAAATCATGCATCTTGGCCGGGGCTTAGACTAGATGACTCTTGTGGTTCCTTCTAACCCTATGATTCTATGATACTAAGCAAGAGAAAAAGACAGGTATGATTGCAGACAAAACAAAAATAAAACATGCTTGGTCTCTTGTCCCTTACGTGAGGGATTAATGGCTTTTTGTTACCCTTATATTTCCTGAAGTCCATTGTCTCTGTCTCAAGAGCCAGGAAGTCTTTCTGGGATGCAGAGTCTGTCCCCTAGCCTGCTCACTAAACTCTCTCCTCCATTGTTGTTAGCTTGATAGCTTTGTTTACCTTATGTGTAAATGTGCTCTTATTGTCCTCTGCCTGTAATCAAGCGGGTCAGACAGGTAAATGGACATTTTTTTATCTAGGGCAGGCAGGGTTTGTACACTGCCTTCCAAACACATTTTAAGTGTACACATATGTAACTCGTTGTACACAACCCATACATACATCATGCAATGATTTTTCAGGACTGGCATATGATCAGTTTAAATATTATACCTTACAAGACACCTTTTTAGATACGTATTATGATCACACTGTGATGGGGTTAGTGAGTGTGTCAGGCCTGATATGCGTTGCAGTGTGGTGGGCCCTCTGCCAGTGTGCATTGAGGTGTCTTAGGGAGTATTATGGTCCAGTGGACAAGGCCCACAGTTTAGGAGTCAGGAGAGCTACCCCAGCCAGAATTCACAGTCTTATAGAAGAGTAGATATGTAATGCTTTCTTATTGTCCAACAGTAGTCTTGTGGGAGAAATTAGATGTCACATAAAGAAAATCCTTTTCATTTTAAAGGCTCGTTGCAAAATGCTGTCTTTAATTGCAAGTATCATTAAAGACACATTGGAAAGGATCTCTGTTTTTTGACACACATTGAGGTTTTGAAATCTTGCCACTTTACAGTGCGGAAAAGTTTTTGCATTTACAGTGTTGTGTGGTTCAATATATAAAGTCATTTTCCATTTCTGTAGTGTCTTTCATCCTAAAGTCCTTCACAGACTGATGAAGGGCGCTATGTAAAAGTAAATTATTCTACTCTCCCATTAGAAATATCTTTGCAGACACACTATAGTATCAGACATCTAGTGGTCATTCTAGTGACTCTAAATGGTGTGCATATTCTCTCAGAGTTTCCAAAGATCTGTATTTGTGTGGGGTGGGGGGGAGGGGGGGGAGGGGTGTCATTTATAAGCTGAAAAGCAATTAAATTACGTCATGGTGGCAGATACACTACTGTACTTCATTGCTTTCACTGTGTTTGATTTTAAATTCAATTACAAATGTAATAAAATTCTCTAAACATTTTCAAGTTTGCCAGCATCACTGATTTGCTTAAGCTTCTTCTATTTTTCTTCGTGAGTTATCAACATTAAAGGACAATAATATTGTATTTTTCTTTCTTTTTTACCATAAGGTTGATTTATCAAAGGACTTTCCTCACTGGAACAAGCTGAAATCAGAAGAAAAATACTTCATCTCTCATGTCCTGGCTTTTTTTGCAGCCAGCGATGGAATTGTAAATGAAAATTTGGTAAGGCATCTTTACAATGAGCCCATTTCTCACCAGTTACCATTCATTTGGCTAGCAAAGACTCTTCATTTTAATTTTGACTTAACAATAAAGAGTCACTTGATTATATTTACTAGTTGCATTTTCTCTCTCCCACATAATCTCAGTTTTGCTTAGACATCTGAGCAACCTGTTCTCCCTGGGCCAATATTTAAGACAAATTAGGCCTGTGACGGGTTTGGGCCCGTTGGAGTGTCACCTGATGTGCTGGGATGCCACTGAGTCAGCCTGTTCTGCCAGCCAGGGTCCCCTTTACTTGGCCTTGCTGGGTTAGGCTCACAAGCCTCTTCCAGCCAAGCACACAAGCAGGGCCACACCCAGCTGCACAGAGAGACAGCGATCCGCTCTGGAAAGATTCAGCCTGAGGGGCTTGCTCCAACGCTCTGGTGCCCAGTCTTTTTAAGGGGTACAAACCCAAAGGTTTTATGAAATTTGCCGCCTCCCTCAATGTGGAGGAAGATATGCGCAACTTCTTGCTCTCCCAGTTAGAAATTACATAAACTGGGTTATATTACAAACAAGCAATAAGTTTATTAACTACAAAAGGTGAATTTTAAGCGACTATAAGAGATAACAGAATAAAGCAGAGTACTGACCAAATAAAGCAAAGTAGGCAGCCTAAGCTCAATATACTTAAGAAACAGGTTACACAATGTAAATTCTCACCCAAAATGTTATAATGTTATTTTAGGCAGGTTGCAAAGTTTCTGTGGTTCAGAGTTCTAGTTATATTCCTTTTCAGACTGGACCCCTGTCTCAGTCTGGACACCCCCCCTGCCTTCCCTTCAGGTGGCTTTAGCAGTCTTTCTTCTTGAGCAGACATCATGGAGAGGAGGAGTCCAGTTTGCCTTCCTCCCCACCCTTAAATAGGATTTACATAAGGCGGAAATCCTTTGTTTCCCAAACTTGACCCCCGTTCCCATCCAGTGGAAAGCTACAAGAAGTCCCAGGTAATGTTTAGTATCAGGTGACAAGACCACCTGACTTTGTAGTATCACAGCGTCCATGAGTCAGTGACAGTATGGAGGGTCCGCAGGAAGGCCAAATCTTTTCACAGTCCATTGTCCTCGCTGATGGGCCACTGCCCTATCTGGCTTTTCCATTGTTGTTCCTGAAGTGTTAGCAGTGGGCGTCACCCAAAGTAGCATAATTGAAATACAGATACATAGTCAATATTCCTAACTTCAGATACAGAAATGACACAGGCATACAAATTGGATAATCACATTCAGTAAATTATAACCTTTCCAATGATATCTTACAAGACCCATCTTGCATAAAATATATCTCAGTTGTGTCATATTCATATCATAAGGATATTTTCATAAAGAATATGGAGTGAAACGTCACAAGGCTCACACCTGTATAGTCTGAAGGATTCCAGCCACTCCGTTCCTGGAAACAATCTTTAAGTCCTCCCTTCCAGTGGACTGTGTTCATTTTTGGCTCTTTAGGAATGGAAGATGGGAGTGAACTTCTTCAGTGGTGTCATCAGTGTTTCTCTTTGAGTTGGTTAAAATCATACTATCTCTCCCTAGCATAGCACTTTTAAAAGAATATAGGGGATACTACCATGTCCTGGCCGGTGTTCCTTATCTCAGTAAAACCGATTCTAAGGACCTGTGTTTACTAAGGTGACTTGTTGGGGATATCTCTGAATCTACCAGATCTACAAGGAAGTGATGGATCTCCCCTTTCTGATGATACGGATTTGCCATTTGTAGTCACGCTGGGCTGCAAGATATCTGACCTTAAACCATCAGTGGTGTAGGCCTGAAAATGTCCCATCCTGGACCTTGTGCATGTATAACTTCTGGGCACACATCTAGGGAATACATTATAGTATGGGGTGAGGTTGGAGAAAGAGACACACATTCTCTATGACATAGAGATTTTGTGAAGTACTGGTTCATTTTATTTAATATCAAACCAAAATCCTGAGTGTTTGTGTAATGTGAAGATTTCAGTGTTGCAGTCTGCTGTATACTTTCAGTACATATACAGCATACCTCTTGATTACAGTTTTATAAGCTATATATACAGCAGCTTTATTTCACTTTCTCTCTCAAAGAATAATTCCACAATCTGCTAGCTATTTGCATGCATGTTTGTGAAATGTTTCAATCCAACTGCCCCCATCCTTTCTCCATGGCAGGGAGGTTGTTTTTGTTCATCTCAGGGCTTGAAAATATTCTCTCAGGTAGTGCTAATATCCTAACTGGCACTTTTCTTGGTAGGTGGAGCGATTCAGCCAGGAAGTGCAAATCCCAGAGGCTCGTTGTTTCTATGGATTTCAGATTCTAATTGAGAATGTTCACTCGGAGATGTACAGTTTGCTAATAGACACTTACATCAAAAATCCCAAGAAACGGTAATTCTCAAAGTTGTCACAAAGCCATTGAACATATTACCTCAGTACTGGCTGTGCAGTCTAGAGGGCTAGTCATGTAGCACATGCCAATATCACCTGCCTTCTTTTCCATACTGACTCACTGGGTGGCCTTAGGAAAATCACTTAACATTTCCTGGTCTGTATTCCTCATCTATAAAATGGAGTAATACTAATACCTACTACACAGGAGTGTTGTGAGGCTTAGTTAATATTTGTACAGTGCAATATAATTGATAGATTGAAACAGTTTGGTTATGGATCGTTCTAGGAATTTAATGTTATTTACTGATCTGGGTTTGGTAATAAATATTATATCACTTTACTTGCATCCAACTTGTTTGTTGCTAATATGTCAACAAGAGAGTCTCTCTAGTTTAAATATTAACAGTAATAACAATAGCAAAAAGTTAGTCTGTGGCTGCAGATGTGTGGAGAAACATGGTCCTGTAGTGAGGGTCATGCAGAGCTGCATTTCCCGGGCAGCATCTTGCACTGGGGAAGCTCAGTATCTCCTGGAACTCCAAGGTACATGGGCGGTGGGGAGATGGCTGCTATGTCATTTTGTAAGCTTATGTCCCTACAACTTTTGGGGGTACTTAGCACAGTTAGCTGTGCTAGCCAGATTCAGGAGTTGTATTCCACAGGGGCTGAAATTGTGCCCAGCTCCTGTGTGGGGTCTGCAAAGGAGTCTCCCTGAGCAGGAACTGGCCACTATCTGGCTTATAGTGTGAGATGCACCATACTCTAGTGGATAGGATACTGATTTGGTAGTTGAGAAACCTGGGTTCTATTCTTGGCTCTGCCATGTACCTGCTGTGTGAGCCTGGATAAGTCATTTTCCCTCTCTCTGTCTGTTTGCCCTTGTAGCTTTTGTCTGTTAGATTGTAAAAACTTTGGGGCAAAGACTGTCTCTTACTCTGTGTTTGTATAGTGTCTAGCACAGTGGGGTCCCAATCTCAGCTGGGGGCTCTAGGTACTAATATAATACAAATAAATTATAAGTGTTTGTAATATTACCTTTGTTTCATTCTATAGAGAATTTTTATTTAATGCAATTGAAACAATGCCTTGTGTCAAGAAGAAAGCAGATTGGGCCCTGAGGTGGATAGCAGACAGAGACTCAACTTTTGGTATGTAGCTTTTTAATTAGGTGATTCCATTATATATGCCTCAGATTAACAAAGGGTAATTTTCTGTGTCTGAGCTGCAACATTCCAGAGCAGAATTTCTCCAAAGTTTAAGGGTTACGTGTATCTTGAGTTTCAAGTCCAACCGTGATGTCTAAAAAAGAAAAATTCAGATCAGTGTGTAGATCTTAATCCTGAGCTAATGACGTGTGCCAATGTCAAGCCCCAGTGGGGATCAAAGGTGTAAAAGTTCTGGGGGGTTCTTGTGTTATGAATAAGGGATAAAAAGGCAATTATGACTTTAACATGGGTTCAAATAATACTCTGGGTGTGTGAGCATGTCCAAGCACCCCTCCCCTCCCACTAAAAATGAAATCATCTTACTGCGAGAACTTGTTTGATTCACTAGTGTAGACACTCTTGTTTTGGGTGGGAAGAAGTGAGGTGCAGGTTACGTTGTGTATTTGGGGGGGAAAGAGGGATCATCCCAAGTAAGGTTTTTCTTTGGTAAAATTCAGACAATTATTGGTGGCTTTGCTGAAAATATTTCAGTGAGACTATTGAGAACTGTTAGTCAAGTTCCAAATGTCAGTTGTGGGGGAAACAGTTTCCTTTACTGCAGTCTGCTGGTAGAGTTGCCTTGGCCAGATATATTATTTATATATATATATATAATATATAAGTTATTTATACCTTATTTTCCTTTTAGTGGCTTTGGCAACTTGTATTTTCTATACATTTTTTTCACTTTTTACCAGACACATTGCCAGATGTTTGTTGCATAGATGTTTCATTAGCTCTGACATTGTCAGCTGACTGCTCAGTATGTTCATTCCAAAGTACAGCAGGACCCTGTCGTTTCTTCTGCATACAAAGTGATTGCTAGGGGGTGAAAAGAACCTATTAGCCCAACTGCATTACGTTTTCTTCAGGCGCATTCAGAAATAGACACTCCTGATTTGAGATTTCCAATGAGCATATTAAGAACTTTATTACATATTTCAGTATGCAAGAGCCAGCCAGTAGGCATTCAGCAAGAAATTTTGCTATATGGGTTTTACTATCAGGTATTGCATTTAATCGTTAGCTTTATAAGACACTTATTTTTTAGGATTGTCTGGTATGTTTTTAGAGTTGTCAAGTATATTTCTTCTGCGTGAACTACAGGAATACAGTAAATATGCTATTTGTCTTTTAATTCTTTTCTCCATATGACCTTCCCCTAAATAAACCAGCAGATGGCACCTGCATTCCATTCATTGGAGTAGAAAAATAAATGTCCTTTTCTTAAAATGATCTGTGTGGGGCACAGGGGGCAAAGGTGCCAGAGTTTAATGCACAGACCTTGCACCTCTGGAGACGTGGATATTTATCTATATACATCATCAGGATGCTTTAAAATACAATATGCATTTCTATAGAAGCAGGGCTTTGGTGGGGAGGAGTACATGGGCGTGAAGGCACTGGGGTGTAGAGTGTGAGGAAGAGAGGCCAAGTAAGGGATGGCCCAAGGTGGGGTGAAGAAGAGATGGCAGCAGCAATGGGAGGCAGCAGGAGTGAATTTGGGGACATAGTACTGGAAGGGATCTCTTGGATCATAGGGTCCCCTCCCCTGCTATCACAGACAACTCTGTTATATAATCCTGTTAATAAATTTATCATCTTGAATTAGAGATGAAAGAGTTTAACCGGTTAACCAATAAGCTTGATGCTTATCGGTTTCTGTTAATGATTAAACTCCGCCCGGGGTCCCTCCCAGCCGCCGCCCCGCATGCCCGGGACTCTGCTGCCACCTGGCATCCTTGCGCACCCGGTATCCCTGCGCTTGGCATCCTGGTTGCCGCCTGGCATCCCAGCACACCCAGGGTCCTGTGCCTGGGGTCTGTCCCGGCAGCCGTTATACGGCTACTGTTTTTACACGTTATTTACATCCCTATCTTGAATCTAGCGGGATTGTCTGCCCCACTACTCCTAGTGGGAAGATGTTCCAAAACCTCATTCTTCAGATGTTTAGAAACCTTCTAATTTCTAGCCTAAACTTAATAGAGCCAGGCCATAGAGATCACAACTTCACTAGCCTGCACCACAATAGCTCTGATGTTGAGGGGCAGGTGCAGATTCCATTCTCTGATATTGATGTATTGTAGCGTGTACCTTCCTAACTTCCAGTACACACCCTTCACAAAGGCCACTAGTACCTAGGTAAGTGCTTTCTGCTCTCCTTGGCAGTCTGGCAGGGACGCTGTAGGACTCAGTGCCCTGACTGCTTGCTTTAAGTAGAGGAAGCTCCATAATTGGGACTTACTTAAAACAAGGCTGGCTGAAGCACTAGAAGAGGTAGTGCAAGGAATTTCACAGTGGTGGGGGATGGGGCTAGATGACTTAATAGGTCTCACAAGAGCATAATTGGTAACCCCAGACTGAGGGCTCAGCTCCGGTTTCTTATGCATGACACAGTACGGTCTAGTTGGCCCTTCTCAACTGAGGTTTCTACACTGACTTTACTGATCTTAATAGTGCAGATACACAGATTATTTTGCTTATTTAGACAAGCTGCTATTTGATCTCCAGTGAAAGAGCCCTGCCCTGGGACACTTTCCAGAGAACTTGCTAAGACTTTTATGATTAAATCTTAGGAGAGCAATGCCGTGAGGAATATTATGGTGTATATTTTTGGCTGGAAGGGAATGTGAGGAGGAAAGTTTGGGTCTATCCTATGTGGAAAACAAGTTGAGTCATCATGCCATGTAGCTAATGCATAGAATGTGTTACAAATACATTATTGTGATTAAAGGGGTATTCAAGACTCGTCGTAGACCCTCTTCCTTTAGTCATTCCCCCATTGCTCGTTGCAGGGTGATGGCTCCATTACAAAAAATATTCCACCTCTGTTGTGCCTTTTACCCGCTATACGCTCCACTGATTGGTTTGCAAGGCAGCTTGATTACTAGAATTGTGCAGGTTGTCCTTATCATGAGCTTTCCTCATGGGAGTCCATAATCACTCTGCTCTGCATTCCCCTTGCAGGGACCTTGGTGGACCTCCCCAAGTCACTTCCATTGTTTGTCTTTCTGGTTCCTTCGCTTCCACTGTTGGAAAGAGAAAACTTTTGAAAGTAATTGACCAGTTAAAAGAATCTCTTCTTGCACAGCAAACTAAACCTATGTGCTAAAAAGGCAGCGGAACCATTTCAGATGAATGGCTGCTGAAGAGATTAGCCTGTTTGGCCATCATAAGCATTAAGTAATAGAAAAGGAATATTTGCACTTCCATTGTACCAAATGCGAATATATTTCCTAAAATGGAGCATTTATAAGTGAGCACCTCTAAAAAGTGAGACAAGGAAAATAAAATTTTCTGTATCCAAGTTATGTATTAAAAATTTTTCTGTTAGACTTCAAAAATCTCAGCCCAGTGATTATGAATTCCTTTAGCGTTAGTTGTAATGACTCTAATTGTGAATACATCTGCTGATAATGTGGATGTCAAAGTACAGTGCCTTATAGGATTTCACCATTAATTCAGCTCTGATTAGGCCTTTTTAAGATTAAAGTGTTCTGGTGAATTTTGAACATAACAAATCATTAAGTATTGCTGTATTTGCTCTTGAGATTATCCTAAATCTCCTGCACTTGTGTAGATTTTTTTTCTGGGTAAATGCCTTTAAGCCTCTCAGTGTATGGGTTTACATGCACAGCTATAACTCCTTGGGCTGTGAACTTGTTAAATCTCAGAGGCTGAACAGGTTTAGGCTAGTCATTACCTGGATGAGAGATCTCCAAGAAGCACTCCTGATGTTGCAGGAAGTGGTGCTTGGGGATTCAGTAGGTGGCACTCTTTTCTGCAGTTAACATCAATAGTCTTTGTGGAGTCAGTGGCTACTAGGCAGTGGGAGGTGCTGTCATTAGGCTAAGGCATAAAACAGATTCAGATCATTTGTGGTCATTAAAGATTTTCAGCTATTTTTACAAGAGTCAGAAGAATAATGCTCTAACTTCCTAGATGGAAGAAGCTGTAGAAAGCCGAGTACTTTACAAATCTTAATGAATTGCATCCTGTCTTGCCTCTATCAGGTAGGAGACTACTTTCCCGTTTATGTAGGAACCTGAGAGCCAGACAGGTTAGGCTCACACAGGAAGTCTGCATCTCCCAATCTTGTCAACTAGTCACAACCACCTTCTACTAAGAGGAACAGGGGTATTAGGCCTGACATCCTGACCAGATTTCAGTTTGGGCAATTAAATTCTTCCTTCCGAAATGCCCCTTTTACTTTCAATTGGATGTGCTATTTTTCCTCTCTTCCTGGTCTAAACTGTTGTGTGTTGAACACTTTTAATAGCTGTCCTATTTCACCCCAAATGTGGTTGCATTTCATTGGTGGGTAAATGATGATGTGTGCACGTACGTGCATGCTGTGGGATCCTATGTGATGAAATATAAATATGGTACCTAAGTGGATGATGATTTAGTGCTGTTCAGTATCAATGTGTCTAATGTAAGCTGCACACCTGACAAACTAGAAGCAAATTTGATTTTTCTGAGTCTTAATTTCCAGTGTATTGTATTAAACAGGGGAGAGAGTGGTTGCCTTTGCCGCAGTGGAAGGGATCTTCTTCTCAGGTTCTTTTGCTGCTATATTTTGGCTGAAGAAGAGGGGTCTGATGCCTGGACTGACATTCTCCAACGAGCTCATTAGCCGAGATGAGGTAATATGTGGAACGTTACATTTGTTTGGGGGTAGAGTGTTCCTCTAGCTGAGAGTAGTGGGTGGCTGGGCTCTCAGTGAATCCGCAGGCCAGAGGGGAGAGGCACAATTTTTTCTGCGTGTTCCCCTCTCCCTCTAGAGCTGCTGCCCACACACACTTTGAGCAGAGCCTCATAGCCATGCCAATAAGGGCAATACTTCATCCACCTCTGTCAGCAGCTGTGGGAGAGGAAAAAGAGAATTGCGTCAGGTGCTGAAAAGGTGGGTTTTCACTGGGGAAAAGGGAGAAAGCAGGTAAGTGGATGCAGAAGGTGGGGGAGTGCAAACACCAGTGAAGAAAGGGGAAATCCAGCAGGGCAGAGAGGGTGTGTTGCTGGCAAGACGGAGCTGTTTTGACATGTTACTGCTGATGGGGCTGGAAGAGGGCACAGGCCTGAGTCAGTTCTCTGAAACCCAGCCTACCCTGACATACATAGTAGGATTCTTCCAGAGCTTGTCACGTGGACAGGTGCAGCATCTTGACTGGGGGAAGGAACTGGTTGACCTGTCCATTAACTTTAAGCCACAACCACAGTATCCTCTCACACGTTCAGCCATAGCTCGGCTGAGGCAGTTATGCAGGCAGTGGATGGTGGCAGCACCAGTAAGACCTGCCCTCTCTGCTGGTGGGCACCCTTCCACAGTGCAGCACGTAGCCCCGAGTCTGCAAACCTTGACATTACTGGGAACTGCAGGAGCACTGAAATCCTGTGAGGGAGTAGGCTATTTTTAGAACATGTTTTAAGGGAGAAGGCGTAGGAACAGGGTTGAGAAATAAATTACCACTGGGCAGATGTTAAATGAATGTAGGAGAGCTTAAATACCACCTTGTTCCTAGGCAAGAATAATCAACATCCTGAATAAAGCTATTCACCTAAATCATCTTAAAAGGAAAAGAACTAAGATGAAAAAAAATCCTAATTCACAGTATGAGCAAGGAATGAACTGGAGACACATGGCACAAGAAACAAAGTGATGGTGAATAATGGGAGAGAGCAGACTTGAGCCAGCACAGTGCTCAGCTTCCAGCACTGAAGGCAGCAGAAGTCAAATAGCCAGCAGAGAGCAGCAGGTGTGCACATGTACTGGACTGCGCTGCCAGCCAGGGGTAGCCACATACATGGGATTCTACAGTGCAGCCTGTGCCCCCTAGCTTTACAGTGGAGGTGCAGCCTGCTCACCCTAGGGTCCTAGTGTGTATATGAATGCAGCTGGCTTTGCACTGGCTTCTACTACTCAGGTGGTGGATGGTACAGGTTGCCTTGTCCCTTTCTATAGCTCTCTCCAGGTACAGAACACAGTACTTGCACAGGGCCTTCTGCAGTGCTTGGTCCAGTGTAGGGGATATTTCTACTGAAGTGGCTGACCTTGTTCCCATTCTTGTTCCTCTAGTAACATACAGTAAATATATCTTGTGGAGTGGAACAACTGCTGTTCTGTATTACTGACACTGTTGGGGTGGAACACTTTTTAACTTAAACTATTTCTTAAGAAATTAAAAAGTACAGTGGCTTGTAATATATTTGTAAGGCTGCACCTGCCAGTATCTTTCTGGTATTGAACATGTAGTAGTAGTAGTAGTAGTAGTAACTACTGTAGTAACATGTATCCTCCTAGTCCCTCCTCACCCCATCTTGTAGTGACGGCTCCTCATGGGCGGGGCCCTGCACAGTTAAGGTGCTGTTAGAAAACATACATCAAGTTTAAAATCTGGAGCGCTGTAGAACCTGAAGGACAGATTAATTTGCAAGATAAACATAGCAATGATTGAATCTACTGGCATTGGCTTAAAATGGTAAAGGATTCCATCACAAGGGAAAATAGCCAGTAGCTCTCATTTACTTTAATTTAGAAGGAAGCTATATTATGATGATAGAATTGTTGAAGTACATGATAGGACTGGAAAATAAAGCAATGTATGGCTCAGGCTTGAGGCAACTTTAATGCTTTGGAAAATAAATTCTACTTCATGTCCACTAATAAGATCCAGTTTCATTTTCTATTCCTAGAAGTCATTGTAACCTTTTTCATGCAATCAATATGTGTGTGGTTTTCAGCAGAAGTTTTCTATAAAACTCACTTTCAGGTTAATGTGATCTAGGATGCTAAATACAATAAGTCTAACTGCCCTTTTGTGGCATGTCATTCAGCACCAAAAACCCCCCACAGTTTTCCAGTTCAATTTCCAATGGCATAATTGTAACTAAATAGGTAGTTATTGCAATAAAAGTACAAAATGCACAAGGCATCTGTATTGAGAGAGGCTCAGCACAAAACTAAAATGATAAAACAGCAATATAAAAATCCTGTAAAGAAAAGAAAATGTAAATTGTTTTCTGATGAATCTGGGTTAGACGGATTGTGGGCACCACCTAATGCATGGTTATTTGGGGAATGCACAAGCAGTCATTCTCTTTTAAGCGGGAGAGCCACAGATTTAAAAAATTAGCCAAAATCCTACTAAAATATCAGGTAACATAATGGAAGTACCAGACTGGCTCAGGCTAGTGGTCCATCTAGTGCAGTATTCTCTCTCTGACAGTGGGCAGCAACTGTGGAACCAAAGGAATGTGCAAGAAATCCTGCAGCAGGCAGTTAAGAAAGAAATTTTACTCTGGGAATTTTATTTCTAATGCCCATTCGAGGTTGGCTTATGAGGGTTTATAACTTTTCCAAAACTCTTGGTTGGCTGATTTGTTTTCATCTTCACTGTTGTCACTCTGGGTTTTCTTATTGTCCATATTCTATCCAATCCTCTTCTATTTTGAGTCTTAATGTCCTTGATGAAATCTTGGGGCAACGAGACCTACACACTAACTGCATGTTGCATGAAAAAGTATTTTTCAGTTTTAGATTTGATCTCAGTAATGGAACTTGTTTTGTTAAATTAACCTCCTCTTTTCTGCAAGAGCTTGGAGGGCACGTGAGAGGAGGAAAAAATCTTAATACAGTAACTTCTCGCTTAACATTGTAGTTATGTTCCTGAAAAATTTGACTTTAAGCGAAACGATGTTAAGCGATTCTAATTTCCCCATAAGAATTAATGTAAATGGGGGGGGGGGGGAAATTTTTTTCACCAGACAAAAGACTATATATATCACATGTACACACAGTATAAGTTTTAAACAAATAATTTAATACTGGTACACAGCAATGATGATTGTGAAGCTTGGTTGAAGTGGTGGAGTCAGAGGGTGGAATATTTCCCAGGGAATGCCTTAGTGCTGAATGATGAACTAGCACTCGGCTGAGCCCTCAAGGGTTAACACGTTGTTGTTAATGTAGCCTCACATTCTACAAGGCAGCACAGATGGAGGGAGGGGAGACAGCATGAGAGACAGAGACACACACCCTGTGTGTGTGTGTGTGTGTGTGTGTGAGAGAGAGAGATGGGCATTGCCCTTTTAAGTACACTGACCCCACTCTAAGTACATTGCCTTTTAAAATAGATCAGCAAGTTGAGACAGCAACTGCTGGTAGCAAGCTCCCTCCATCCTGAGCCCTGTCATGTCCTTCCCCTGCTCTATGGAGATGGGGTAAGCGGGGTGCAGGGGTGAGGGGGACACCCTGACATTAGCACCCCTTTTTCCCCACCCCTGCACAGCAAGCAGGAGACTCCTGGGAGCAGCTCCAAGGCAGAGGGCAGGAGCCATAGGCGCCAACTCCCTGGGTGCTCCGGGGCTGAAGCACCCATGGGGAAAAATTGGTGGGCAGCTGTCTCCCCTCCCCCCGCCCCAGCTCGCCTCCACCTCCTCCCCTGAGTGCCCTGTGGCTCCGCTTCCCCCCAAGCTCCCTGCGCTTCCTGCCGCGAAACAGCTATTTCGCAGCAGCAAGCGCTGGGAGGGAGGGGGAATGCAGCGTGCTCGGGGAAGAGGTGGGGCTGGGGCAGGGATTTGGGGAGGAGTCCAATAGGGGCAGGGAGGGGGCAGAGTTGGAGCGGGGACTTTGGGGAAGGTGTTGGAATGGGGGCGGGGCAGGGGTGGAGTCAGTGCCGGTGGCAGAGGAGGGTTGAGCACCCACCGGCACCGCGAAAAGTTGGCGCACATGGCAGTGGTGGGGAGGGACAGCTGAACTGCACAGAGATCTTAGGGGAGTGGGGAGCTGATGGGGGTCTGCCAGTCCACCCTGGTTCCAAGCCCCCACGAGCCAGCTGCAATGGGCTGCTCTTTCTGCAAGCGGTGGACAAAGCAGGCGGCTGCCAAACAACGTTATAAGGGAGCATCGCGCAACTTCAAACTAACATGTTCTCTGATTAATCAGCAACGTAACAACGTTAATCGGGACGACTTTAAGTGAGGAGTTACTGTAAAGATAATTAAAATATCTTGAAACCATGAGTGTTCACAAATCTACTTCCAATGTCTGATGCTATAACATGATTACATAATTTCTGTCCAGTATAAATGAGTGCCCTTTTAAGTTTTGAGAAATACAATTACATCAACGTTGCCATCAGGGTGGATTTGATTTAAATCAAATTAGTGATTTAAATCATGATTTAAATCACTAGTCAGGAAGACTCGATTTAATCATGGATTTCTAGATAAAAGTGCATTCTTGTTGGTTGTTATAACCTTAATACATATTCCTCACAACTCAGAGGTAGATGTAGGTTTCATTTTTAGACGGTACACACTACAGTTTAAATGCATCTAAAATGATAGTATCATAGAGTAACAACTATATTTTTTGCTCAAACATGAGAATTCAAGAATAGTCCAGAAGGAAGACAGGCAGTCCTTAAGAAAGAAGTATGAAATAAAAAACTTTACCAACCCGAAGATCCTGCATGTTCAGACATGTTCTTTTCATCATCTTCAACGCAGCTTCCTCCTGAGGAGGAACACTTCTCATGATGTTTCATTTGGGCAACCAGGCCTTGCATTTCTTTGTTGCACTGTTTGTATTTTGCATGCATGCCTGTCTTACTCACAGGTAGCGGAACTTCATTAAAATATTCCCAAACTGGGTCTCTTTTACTGCCTTCTGCCATTATAGGTTTTCCCTTCTAGTAAGAGAATGGCATGGTAGATCTCAAATTAATGAAGGCTACACTCAGAAAGACCTCAAGACTTCTGGAATATGCTGCTCAAACAGTTTCACTTTTGTTTCTACTGCCTGTCCCTCCCTTCTCGCATTTGTCTCCAGACTTCTCCTTGTCCAGATATATTCCGCTCCCAACAATTTTCTATTCATTGAACTTTTTGAAACTTTTCACTTTTAGAGAGGTAAGGGATTGACTCTGTGTACACAAATTTGCAGAGGGACAATAGGGTTGAGGTCTGTTATTTCTCACCTATAGATATTATTTATCATTTTTGCTGTTAACGAGCATGTTATCTCTGGAGACACAAATCCACAGTTTGAGAACTACAAAACTAAGCATCTCTGATGGTATCTTCTAGACCAGTGGTCTCCAAACTTTTTTGAGCACGCACCCCCTGCCGCGCCGAAGCAAAAAAAAAAAAAAAGCCGCTCCTCCTGCCGTGCACCCCCAAGGATCCTCTTGCACACCCCCTGGGGTGCACACACCCCACTTTGGAGACCACTGTTCTAGACTGAGCACTGAGTCCCATTGGGTAGATAGAAAGATTAACCTAAATAATATATACAGAAGCCCTTGGAACTCCATAAGATTGGGTCCCTATTCCATGAACTATTGGAACTCATTTACAAACCTTTTCTTAAACATTACATGAATATATTGTCTCATAGTATAGAATTAGAATTTATAATCTCTATTCCATGATGAGATATCTTTGAGCTATAATGTATCTTAATTAAAACTATCTTTAGATAGGTTTTTTCCTCAAAAAGCATTTTATCAAAAAAATCCGATTTAAATAAAAACCGATTTTTCTGATTTTTTTTTTTTTTTAAATCATTGATTTTTATCCACCCTGATTGCCATGAAGCAGCAAGTTAGGAAGCTTATTCCTATCAGAGACACAATTATCAGTACAAGGCTTTAAATAGCAAATCATGAGGGGCAGGAGAAACTAAACTTCTTTCATTCTTTTGTATTTCAGGGTCTGCACTGTGACTTTGCTTGCCTAATATTTCATTATTTAGTAAACAAGCCTTCAGAAGAGAGGGTCAAGGAGATCATTGTTAATGCAGTTGAAATTGAGCAGGTGAGCAGACAAGACTGATCGGTACAGTGTCACTGATGGCACAAGAGGATTTTCATGCGTAAAGAAGGTGATGCTGTAGTAGAATTTCCGGAATTCCTAATAAATGACTGGTCCACACATGTGAATCACTGTAAAATTCCAAAACACCACCTACAATCAATCTCTTGGTACTCTTGCTTGTCACAGAATAGAAGGCAGAGATGATTTTTGACAGTACTAGCCAAGTGATTAGTAAAAGCTAACGCCACCACAGGTGGATTTTCTCTTTCATGTTCAGTCACATTTACTTACAGGTAAGATTTTGTTGTTGTTGTTGTTGCTACACATAGGATCTGATCCTGCTCCCCTTGAATTCAACGGCAAAACTTGCATTGATTGTTAGTGAGAATTGGATCGGTCACATAGTAAAAACACCAGTGAAAATTCTCACTGACTCTTTCACAAAATAAATATTAAACATAGAAAGTTGCAAAGAGCTGATCAAAACAGGAGACATTTGCTGTGTTTTTTGTGATGCAAGTTATTTAAGTTGTAAACAACCTCTGGGTCTGATTTCATAGAAACATCACAAACGATATACCACCACCAAGTAAATACTATTTGTTCCCCTTAAGTTGCACTGTCCCTTCTTTAAATGTCACTGTTGTGTTTTACTCCAGGAGTTTTTAACAGAGGCTTTACCAGTAGGGCTGATTGGAATGAATTGCACTTTGATGAAACGGTATATTGAATTTGTGGCAGACCGGTTACTGACAGAACTTGGGTTCTCTAAGGTAAGAAAGTTGAGAGAGATGACACTTCCAAGAAATATTGGCCTGTTAAAATGGCCAAGCAAAGTTGTTTGTGCGCTGCACTAATTTACCACAGGTGTGGGTATCGCACCCATGCTGTACTTATGCGTTCTGCTGTATCTCACACAGAGAACAATGTCAATATACAGATTTCATTATTTGAAACAGAGGAAACCATTGTTTCTCTGGCCAGGGTTGCCCTGTAATTACTACTTGGATTTAATTGGAAGTGTGTGTTGCATTCAGGTGTTCTGATTCTACGAGGCTATAATGAAGTAGAATCATTTATATTCATTGCACAAGGTTAACAGATTAGCATGCCCATCTCTTGGGTGGTCAATATAACGCTGAATTTGCTTAGATGGAAGCAAGTGACCTTTGAAAAATACTGTTACTCTGAGGAAAACAGATCTATTAATAATGCTGACAGGAGAACTTCCTGAGGATAAATCCTTTAATTACACACAGAAAGAAGTGAACCTCTGAAAATAAGTTAAGAGTTGCGTAGAGTTTTTTGTGCTGGATGCATTCATGGTACAAACCCCAAGTAAAAAAACATTAATCAATATATAGGGTAGAGTGGCTCTCTCAGGGTGTGAAAAGTAAACGTTTATATTGCACTGCTTTAGTGGAGTGAGAGCCAAGTCTATTCTAATATCTTGTTTCCTGAGATATTTCATGCTCCCTTGCTGAGTGCTGGTTGCCAGGGTTGGTGGGTTGAGGAGGGGAGACCCAGTCTAGATATTACCTATGAGAAGCTGGAGAATTCCTGCTTTATTTTTACCAAGGGATGTTACCAGTAAGTGGGTGCTGCTGCTTCGAGTGCTGGTCCCTATGTGAATTCCACACATGGGCACGCATGTGCTTCCAGCGCCTGAGATGGGAGATTTGTAGTAAGTAGCGTCTGTTGGTCCTCACATTTGCAGTTGCTCTCCTCATGCTTCAAACTGAGGGCATAAAGGGTGGCACGGACCAATGCCTTTCCAATTCCTTCTTACCACTGCCTAGTTTGACTTCTTTGTGTCCGCATTGATCTTCCTCTACTTACAATATCTGTAATTATATATTGTAAATAGTTTTTAGTAAGTTTAGACCTAGTGTTTAAGTGTGTTAGTATTTTCATAGCTAGTATAATTTGTTTAGTTCTCCGGAGCTTCTCCCCGTGGAAAAGGACTATGCCAAGAGTCCCAGAGTTTAAGAACTGTATCTCCCGCCCTGGTTCCTTCTGCTTCATCAATGAACACTAGCGCTTCCTTTACTGACTTGGGGAGGCTCACTCAAACCTGTGAGGGATGAGACCTCCATCTGTGGAAGCATCTCATGGAGCTGGCCATAAGACCCCATTCAGATGCAGGCTGGGGAGAACCTCAGTATAGTGGCCTTGTTGCGAGTTGTGCCCCTGCTGGGTACAAGCTCTGGACTAGGGGTTTAAAAAATTAAGCATAATAAACTTCTCATAAGAGTAGGGAACATAAGTATAGGCATAAAGAGAGATCTCTATCCAGATTTGCCTCTATGAAAAAGGATCCCTTCCCGTGTTGGTCTAAGTCAGGTAAGTCCTCATTCGCTGGTCCTTAGGGATTAGGTCTGCACAAACGTGTCCAAGAAGGAAAGGTGCAAAGGAAGAAGGATCTAACAGTTCTGGTTTCAACTCCTTCCCCCAGGACAGATTGGCCGTGTCTGAGAGCTTTACACTGTACACCTGGGAGTCAGTGATTCCGGCACACTCTGAGTTCAAGAGTATTGGAGGCCCGGCCCCAGATCCATTGGTCCCCACCTCAGGGACTCCTTGAACTCCAGGAAGAACTGAAACCTTTACCTCTCTGGAACATATTTTTGCTCAGCTCTATTCATAATCTCCTCTGCTGTTGGGCCTGGTCCTTTTTAGAGACATTTCAGTGTCAGGAAAAAACACCTTGAGGAAAAGAAGATCGTCCCCCACTGCATCCACAAGTTAGAGAATTCTTCCATTGGTGCCGCTGGCACCACGGGTAGAACAGGAGCCCACCTTTTCCTTGGATAAATTGAGTGCTCCAGGGGACCCTTCTCCCCAAGGGAGACAAGCCCGGACAGAACCGTTCCTGGCTCTGGGGTTGGGGCACAGACAGGGGTAAGGGAGGCATGACCCTGAAAAGTTTGGGGACCACTTATCTAGACCCATCACCCCAGCCAGTCATGAGGCACGAATCATGGTTTAGCTCATCTTAGTTCTCCACAGAGGTCCAGAATACCACTGAGGATTTGCCTTTTGAGTATAATCTCTTCAGTAAGAAGAGCAATGAGTCAGCAGGTTAGCCCTATAGCTACACTATGCTCTCTTAAGGACTCTAGAACAACTCTCTGCTTCCTGGAGATTTATACCCTGGCCCTGAAGAGAGAGCACCACAAGCAAACCTACAGCCCCAAATCTCTCTTCCCCCCCCCCGGCTCTTTATCACCAGTGCCCTCACAAATCACCTCGCAAATGACAGAAGGTTCAAAGATCCAGGTATACAACTTCCTCTGACTCTGCAACCACTGTCTACCCTCACCCATTATCCAAGAGTTTCGTTGAGAATCACATGCTGATATTGATGCCATGCCGTACTGCCCCGCAGACATTTGGTGGCTGCTACCCACTTCAAACACAACTGGAGGGCAATAACAACAAACAAGTGGGTATTAGAGATCATCTATGCCAGTTAGGCAATATAGTTTGTCTCACCTCCCTATCACAAATCATCTTCTCAGGGACCACTCTCGCGAGAAGATCCTTCATCAGGAGGTGAATTTTGTCTTTCAGAGAGGCACCATAGAACAGGTGCCATCCCAACATCGAGGGAAGAGGGTCTACTCCTCATATTTCATAGTTCCCAAGAAATATGGAGGATGGAGACCAATTCTTGATCTATGCCAATTAAATGTCTTTATTCACAAGTCAAAATTCACATGGTAATACTGGCATCAATAATTCCCTCTCTGGAGAAGAACGCATAGTTTGCAGCCCTCAACATGAAAGATATTTACTTTCATGTGGATATTCACTGGTACCACAGAAGCTTTCTAAGATTCATGGTAGGACAAGAGCACTACCAGTTTAGAGTACTCCCATATGGGCTGGTGACCGCACCCAAGGTCTTTACGAAAGTCATCTCAGTGGTGGCCCAGATGAGGCACAACAGCTACGCCATCTTCCCATATCTGCATGACTGGCTAGTAACATGCTGAACAAGTCAGGAAGCCCAGTTGGCAACCCTGTCCTTGCTCCATTTCTGATGACATTGGGGGTCTGTATAAATAAAGAAAATTTCACTCCCACAAACACTGTAGAATTCATAGGACTGACCTTAGACTCGTCCTCAGTAAAGGCTATCTCCCTTTAAGCAGATTTGAGGCCATGAGCAGTCACTCTTAGACCTCACACTACATTGAGGAGTGTGTTTTTCCCTACTAAGCCGCATGGCTGCATGAGTGTATTTAACATCATTCGCTAGACTCCATCTCTGTTGCCTGCAGGCCTGGTTTTGGTCTGTTTATTCACCGGACAAGGACAACATGAATACCAGGATAACAATACTGTAAAGGTCAGAGCCTTTCTTGTATGGTGGACAAAACCGGACTAGATAGATAGATAGATGTGAGCGGGAATCCCCTTTCTTCCACCCATACTGGACGCAACCATAATCATAGAGGCATCCCTCATAAGATGGGGAGCCACCATGTACAGTCACACTGCACAATGCACATAGTTCCCATGTGAGGCCAGAATGCATATAAATGTACTGGAGAGGAGGGCAGTTCACCTTGCCTGTAATGCATTCCTCCCCCTCATATGGTTCCGTCATATCCAGCTAATGTCAGACAACATGATTGACCGTCCTTTGTGTAAACAAACAGGCTGGAGTGAGATCTCTTCCTCTGTGTATAGAGGCAGTGAATTTATGAGACTGGTGCATCAAGAAGAGCATCTTGCTGTTGGTGACATACTTACCAGGTGTGCAGAAGACTGGCAGAAAATCTCAGCAGGCACTTCTCTGCAGACCGTGAGTGAGAAATACACAATTCAGTCTTGACTGAAATCTTCACCCAGTGGGAAACACCATATTGGGACCTGTTTCCCAGACAAACAAGAAATTCAATCTCTACAGTTGCAGAGCAACATTAGGCTGAGACTCAAAGGGTGATGCCCTTCTGTTATCCTGGACTGACCATCTAAGGTACGTCTTTCCTCCCATCCCCCACTACCTCAGGTTCTATAGAAAATTCGCCACAACAGGGCCAAGGTTATCCTCATCGTATCCAATTGGCCCAGACATTTTTGCTTCTGGACTTCCTATGAACGTCATCCCATCCTCCTACCTATATACGATCTTTTCTGGATCAGGAGAAGGGCAGGATCAGAGATTGCAACCCAGACCCTCTTCATCTCATGGCCTGGTATTTGGATCATCATACCTAAAACGTTCATATTCAGAGGCCATCTGAACTATTCTCAATCGCAGCAGAAAAATCTCCACTAGAAAATGCTCTCTAGCTAAATGGAGGCATTTCTTTATCTAGTCACAATGAAAACAGCGTTCACCAGAATTGGCAGGTATCACTGCCATTTTAGACTATCTCCAGTCCCTCAAGATGTCAGGTTTTTCCATTGGCTAGCTGAAAGTCCACCTGGCAGCAGTCAGTGCCTTCCCTCATCCAGTGAAAAGCCACATTATCTTTACTCACCCTGCCACAATTTGATTCCTCAAAGGACTCATTAGGACCTTCCCACCAGTGACAGTACCCACAGTACATGGGACCTCAGCTTGGTACTCTCAGCTCTTACCTTCAAAATGATGGTCATATGTTCCACGTCATGCCTTTCCATGAAGGTTGCCTTCTTATTTGCCATCAAGTCAGCCAGACGGGTGAATGAACGGGGCGCTCTCATGGCTGATCCGCCGTACACCATATATCACAGAGAAAGTCTGTCTTTATTTCAGAGTTTCACATGAACAAACTTATTCACTTACCAATATTATTCCCAAAACCTCATGTTTTCAGCGAACAAACAAACAAACAAACAAACAAAAAAGACTGCACTCCCTGAATGTCAAATAGGCCTTGGTCTTTTATCTGCAGAGAATGAAACTGAATGGGAAAACACCAAGAATATTTGTCGCCATAACAGAGTGCTCACAAGGACAAATATTATTGACCCGGTGACTCATTAAGTGGATCTCTGGATGCATTATCCTGTCTCATCAGTTGGCACATGTAACTCACCCAGACGGGTATGAGGGCCTACTTTATGAGAGCACAAGCAACCTCAGTGGCATCTCTTTGAGCTGTATCAATGCTGGACGTTTGTAAAGCGGCTATCTGGGGATCCAGCCACAACTTTACAAAGCATTTTGCTCTAGGCCAGGCTTCCATGGCAGATGCAGCTGTGGGCACAATAGTGTTACAGATATCCATACCAACTGCATCCTCACACTTTCCTCCTGTTTGAATACTGCTTACCAGTCACTCATGTGTGGAATATATATAGGGACCAGCACTTGAAGAAGAAATGGAAGTTACCTACCTTTAACTGGAGG
Organism: Emys orbicularis; assembly: GCF_028017835.1. NCBI lineage: Eukaryota > Metazoa > Chordata > Testudines > Emydidae > Emys > Emys orbicularis. The sequence goes on from NC_088684.1 coordinate 37,570,634, forward strand.
TTCTTTGAGATGTGTGGTCCCTATCTGCATTTCAGTACCCGCTCTCCTTCCCCTCTGCTTCAGATGTTATCTAATTCATGGTAAGAGAAGGAACTGGAAAGGTGTCTGTCCAAACCACCCTCGGTTTGAAGCACAAGGAGAGCAACTGTGCATGCATTGACCAACGGACACTACTTGCTACAGATCTCCAGTTTCAGGCACATGGAGCACACGTGTACCCATGTGTGGAATACACATGAGGATCACCCATCTCGAAGAACCCACAGTTACAGGTAAGTAACATCATTTTGTGGATTATTCATGTGGGAATTCATAGGAGCATCATGTTGTCATTTCAGGAACTCCAATTTAATAAAGTTTGCTTTCAGGTCTTTCAAGCAGAAAACCCTTTTGATTTCATGGAGAATATTTCACTGGAAGGAAAAACAAATTTCTTTGAGAAGCGGGTTTCAGAGTATCAGCGCTTTGCAGTTATGGCAGAAACAACAGACAATGTTTTCACTCTGGATGCAGATTTCTAATCTCTCTTCAGAGAGCATCTTGACTTTTTCCCACTCCCCCATCTCACTTCTTGTTGGAAAGTTTTATGTATTTCTTCTGAAGTCTACTAGGATTTTTTTTTCTGGCTTCCTACTTTGTGTGAAGTTATAAATTTACACTTGAATAGACTGTAATTTAGCAATACAATATGTAGGTTATAACCTATAATGTAAATACCTTTTTGCATTGCACCCTGTAAAAAGGTCCTCTTAGAAATTCATACAGCTTCTTAAAGGGATATACAGTAACTCCTCACTTAACGTTGTAGTTATTTTCCTGAAAAATGCAACTTTAAGTGAAACAATGTTAAACGAATCCAATTGTCCCATAAGATTTAATGTAAATGCGGGGGTTAGGTGCCAAGGAAATTTTTTTGGGTCAGACAAAAGGTATTGTACTGTATATTGTACAGTACTGTACTGTGGTTGGGAAGTACCCTGGCTGGGAAGCACCTTTGCAGCAGCAGCGGCAGCTTCCCTGGAGAACAGGCTCGGATTTTGCCGGGAATGCTCCAGGCCCGCCTCTTCCTGTCCCCGCTCCACTCCAAGCCCACCTCTTTTTCTCCCCCCCCCCCACTCCACCTCCTCTCTGGAGCACGCCACATCCCTTCCCCCCCAAAGTCCTAAGTGCCGCCAAACAGCTGTTTAGCGGCGCTTAGGATTTTCTGGGAGGGAGGGGGAGGAGTGGAGACGTGGGGCTTCCCTGCTCCTCCCCCTCCCTCCCAGCACTTCCCGCTTAGGACTTTCTGGGAGGGAGGGGCAGGAGTGGGGAAGCCCTGCGTCTCCGCTCCTCCCCCTCCATCCCAGAAAGTCCTAAGTGCCGCCAAACAGCTGTTTAGCAGCGTTTAGGATTTTCTGGGAGGGAGGTGGAGAAGTGGAGACGCGGCGCTTCCCTGCTCCTCCCGCTCCCTCCCAGAAAGTCCTAAGCGCCTCCAAACAGCTGTTTGGCGGTGGGGGAAGCGCTGGGAGGGAGGGAGGGAGAGGAGGCGGAGAAGTAGAACTTGTGCAATGCTCCCTTGTAAAGTCGCTGCTCTTCCACAGAATCTTACAAGCAGGTAGCCAAACGACGTTATAAGGGAGCATTGCACAACTTTAAACGAGCATGTTCCCTAATTGAGCAGGGACGAAACAACGTTAAGTGGGACAACGTTAAATGGGGAGTTACTGTACTATAAAGAACTTGTTTGACTCATGTTGTTGTGACCATTGGATAAAACTGGCTTTTTTTAAATGGCTGCTATATGTTTTACTGTGCTTTAGTTAAGTTAATTACACCTCTAACTCGATATAACGCTGTCCTCGGGAACCAAAAAATCTTACCGCATTATAAGTGAAACCGCGTTATATCGAACTTGCTTTGATCCGCCGGAGTGCGCAGCCCCGCACCCCCGGAGCACTGCTTTACCGAGTTATATTCGAATTCGTGTTATATTGGGGTAGAGGTGTATTTCTTAATTTGCATCTGTGCCTCACTTTGCAGTATTTTAATCTTGAACCCAGATGAGGTAACACTGCATGTAAATATGTTCCTGCAAACTCTTCTGACAACGGTTTTAAAATGTAAATTCGTGAATCTAGAACAGTGCTTCTCCTTTGTCCCTATGATAGAGTACCCTTCTCCACTGCTTCAAAAACATTAGTAGAGGAAGGAGTGGTGTGTGTTTAGTGGGGTATACAGTATGATTATGGTACGATCTTATCAGATCAGGTGATACAGTTTGCTTGGATTTCCCTGTTAACCTGTCATCTAGCTCAAGCAGCTTTCACGGCACGTGCCAAACCTGGCCTATCAGTAATAGCAGCAAGCGTTCAAGGGAAAATATCCTTCATATAAGATTTGTTTTGTAATATTATAAATCAGGTGGATCTATATTTAAAACTTGAGCCTGTAACGAGACAGAGAAGGAAAAAGTTTTTGGTGGTGTTCAAATCTCAACCTACTTTGTTTAATCCAGTTGCTGCTACTTACATGTTTAGCAGTGTCTTAACAGTAAGCAGACTTACAGCAGCTTTAACCCCTTATTGCACAGGGGTTGTGATCAGCATCTGACATTGAAATATCAATTTCTACATATCTTCTTTATTTTATCCATTCTGCTGGGTATTCTATACTCTCCCATCTTTCTGAATTTCACCAGTATATTTGTAATGTAAGATAGTGTATCGTTCTGATTTTTTCCCCTGGAGGTGTATTTTTTTACTTGAGCCAGATACTGGGGTGATGGTCATCTGTAGAATAGCATGTTCAATGTGCAACATCACAGCATTACAATAGAATTTTCAGACCACAGATAGTCACAATGTACTAGTGTTTTTAAATTATTCTGTCAACACTGTAGTACATTGTGACTATCAGCCCCAACTAGTGAGTGCTGCATAAATGGTGATGTGTGATCTGTAGTACAATCTAGCGTGTGTGTGTATTTTAGTTTATATCACAGGCAACTGCTACCGTATAGGCACAAATTGAGGGGGTGGTTTTATAATTTGACATAGTGACATTTGGTGTAGAAGGAATAACAGTAACAATCCAGCCCAGATTGACAGTGACAAAGTACAGCAGAACCCCATTTTTCTGATTTAATTGGGACCTGGGGCCAGATCGGAAAACTCAGATAATCCAGAGAATGGGTAAGTATGAGGCTGCAGCACCATCTGGCGGTCACAGGAGAGATCTCCTGCTTCTGGAACTGTGTGGGCTGGTTGTTCACTTAATAGGAGAGCCAGATAATGGAGGGTCAGATAAACAGGGTTCTACTGTAGTTACCATCTGAATTATGTGAAGTAAGTCAGGCGTGTCAGTCTAGTTCTGGTGGACAGGTGTCCACATCACAAAAATAAGAATAATTGGCTCCCCCTTGTTCAGAGTCTGAGCAAAGAGGTCAAGGATTTAGCAGGCATGGAAGTAGAACTACTCTTTCTTCTAGAGATGGCCTGTCCAGTCTGGAGGGAGACACATTGGTGGGGCATTGAGGGAAAGCTTGCACCTATGGCTGTACTTGTACCTGTTCTTTGATTAAATAGAGAACTACAACTTCTGGAGCTCTCAATGCAGCATGTTTCATGAGCAGTATGTTCACATGGAAGGAGAAAATGTTAAAACCTGAATGTGACCTGTTTGGGGAAAGGCAACCTCTTTTCTGCTTGTATCATCCTCAACTTGGTGGTATGCGGAGTTTTTTTTTAAGCATTTATCCAATGTTATAATTTAAATTAAGATACTTGATGTTTAGTCCAGGGTATTCACTGTTTTTTATATGGATTTGCTCAGGTCCCTTAGATAAACATAAGATACCAAAGTCCTGTTACAATCTTTATTCAAGTCATGTGTGAAATATTTGTATAGTTTCAGTAACACGGTTCAAAAGATGGTCCTGGCCATGCCAGACTTCCTAAAGAAACGGACGGGGAAATGTCTACGGCTTGCTAGTTCCTTGTTTTATTGCAAAGCCTAAAATGATTTAAATAAAGTTAATAAAGAAATAAACCATGTCTGAACAATGTAATCTAGTGTCTTTGGAGCGCTTGTTTTATTTGGTAGAGGGAAGCTTGGCCTCCATACCTTAGCTCATGATAGGAAACCGAAGATGCACTCCCCACATTTTCTCAGAATCATTCTGTCATGCGGGGCAGGGTTTGCTCTCTCTGCATCTAGCAAGGGGTTTTATCCCTTAAACCTATGGATGTCCCAAAAGCTGTGCAGAGCTTTGGATACCCATTGCCAGGGGGTGAGGATTCTTGGAAATCTACCAAGAGCTTCTCCCTCAGCCCCCTAAAGCCAAAGAACCCCAACCCACTGGTCTCTGTGGTGTTTGGGGCCAGGGAGAGAATGCAGTAGAGCCACTGCTCCCCCAGCATCTATATGAGTGTCTTGACTTCTTGGGCACAGCGTGTTACCTTCATTAATACACACCTACCCCAATACAACGCGACCCGATATAACGTGGGTTCGCATTCAATGCGGTAAAGCTCTGACACGCTGCTTTGAGCAGCATGTTAAGGGGGCTGGGGCCGAGGTCAAGGGATTGGATAAGGGGCAGAGGGTCTCGGGCAGTCAGGGGCTCCCCCCCCCCTGGGTTTGGGAGGCAGGAGCTGTGGAGGGGGCACTTTTGGGGGCCCTGCAGTCCCAGAGTGGTCCGGGGGATTAGCGGGGGGCTGGGAGCAGCCCGCTCCACTTCCCTTGCCCCGGCCCCAGCCGTGTCGCTCGGGGGAGGGGGCTTGGGGGAAGGGATCCCCCCACACTCACCGGCAATGGCGGAAGCAGAGCAGCCCTGCCCCAGCCCGCTGCACTCCGCTTCCCGCCGCAGGTGAGTGCGGGACCTTTCCCCAACCCCCCAGCTCCCCAGCGACACGGCTGGGGCCAGGGCAAGGAAAGCGGAGCAGGCTGGGGCTGCGTCGCTCCGCTTCCTGCTGCCGGTGAGTGCGGGGAGGTTGGGGAAAGGACGCTCTCCGCGGCTGGGAGGTGGCAGAGTGGAGCGGACTGGGGCCAAGTTGCTCCGCTTCCTGCCGCTGCCGGTGAGTGCCTGTCAGGGGGCGGGGTGTGTGGATAGGGGTCGGAGCAGTCAGGGGACAAGGAGCAGGGAGGTTGGGTAGGGGGTGGAGTCCTGGGGGTGATTAGGGACAGAGGTCTCTGGAGGGGGCAGTCAGGGAACAAGGAACAGGGGGGGCAAAAGCAAGTTCGATATAAAGCGGTCTCACCTATAACGCAGTCAGATTTTTTGTCTCCCGAGGACCGCGCTATATCGGGGTAGAGGTGTACCTAATGGAGGGTGGTAATGTTACTCACTGTTTGTTCCCTACTAGGAGTATTTGACAGAGTCTCTATAGCTGAGTCTTTAGGGCTCCAGAGCTGATAAGTCTGCACTAGATTCCTTTAGGTACCCACATTCCTTTTCATATTTTGTTCTCCCTGCAACCATTGATAGCTAATGAACAAACCCCTGCCCTCAGTAACCTGTCCCTTATGTCTCTCTGGGAATTGGCCTTTGAGATAATGAAACATTGTGGCGTTATTGACATAAACTGTGACCGTATAGATTATTGTTGCAACCAGGGTCCTATGGTTGCACCAGGTCTTGTACAGAGGAGGCCAAATGGGGTGTCTATGGGAAGGTTGTAGATTGCTGGTTATGATTATGCTGTCTGTATGTGTGTATCATTTTTGTATTCGAAGTTATGAATATTGGCTATGTACTTGTTTGATTCTAAGTAGCCTCAGTGAAGCATTTGGTCAGCTTCTTGAGAAAGGACTATTCTCAGTAAGTGCCCAATCAAGAAACACTTATCTGACAATCGACTTTGGGAGATGCCAATCCACATCTGAGCTTTCCTGGGAACGTTCAAACTAACATATAAACAATGGCGTCGGCCTGCAAAAAGCTGAATCATTCATAGACATGTGACTTGCCCAGGTGACTGCAAACTCCATCTTGTTGAGGGGATTTTACACAGGAGAACAAAGGGGTTTCCACCCACAAGAGAGAGACTATAGAAGGCCCTGGAAACCCCTCCATTTTGTCTTCAGCTGGCTCAAAAGATAGCCTCTCCACCCCCAAAGAGATGCCTGAAAGAAACTGGAACAAAGGACAGTAACTATGGGAGTGTGAGTGGTTGCTGGATCTAGACTAGGAAGGAGCCTAGTCTGTGAAAGAAGCTTTTTGGAACATCTGTGAGGGTGAGATTTACCTGCATTTAGTTTCTTACTGTATTAGGCTTAAACTTGCGTATTTTTGTTTTATTTTGCTTGGTAATTTATTTTGTTCTGTCTGTTATTACTTGGAACGACTTAAATCCTACTTTTTATACTTAGTAAAATCACTTTTTGCTTATTAATTGACCCAGAGCAAGTAATTAATTCCTGGCGGAGCAAACAGCTGTGCATATCTCTCTTTCAGTGTTATAGAGGGCGGACAATTTGAGTTTACCCCGGGGTGGCCAACCTGAGCCTGAGAAGGAGCCAGAATTTACTAATGTACATTGTCAAAGAGCCACAGTAATACATCAGCAGCCCCGCATCAGCTCTCCCCCCACTCCCTCTTCCCAGTGCCTCCCACCCACCGGTAGCCCCGTCAATCAGCACTTCCCCCTCCCTCCCTGCACCTTCCGATCAGCTGTTTCATGGCATGCAGGAGGCTCGGGGGGGAGGAGCGAGGGCATGGCAGGCTCAGGGGAGGGGGCAGGAAGGGGTGGAGTGGGGGCAGGGCCTGTGGCAGAGCCAGGAGTTGAACAGTGAGCACCCCCGGCACATTGGAAAGTTGGCGCCTGTAGCACCAGCTCCGGAGTCTGTGCCCATACAAGGAGCTGCATATTAACTTAAGAGTCACAGGTTGGCCACCCCTGGTTTACCCGGTATAAGCTTTATACAGAGTAAAACAGATTTATTTAGGGTTTGGATCCCATTGGGAACTGGGTCTTAAGCTGTTTTCAGTTAAGCCTGCAGCGTTTGGGGGATGTGGTTCAGATCTGGGTCTGTAGCAGGCTAACGTGTCTGGCTTAACAAGACAGGGTACTGAAGTCCCAAGCTGCCAGGGAAAACGGGCTCAGAGGTAGTTTCAGCACATCAAGTGGCATTACCAAGGGGGTTTCTGTGACCCAACCTGCCACAAACATATTCTCCCAATTTTGTATATACATGTACGTAAAACCTGTTTAATATTATTGAAAACTACCTGAGTGCATGGAGAGGAGACTGGATCTCAAGATCACTCATTAACCCTGGTTCCATAAGTCCCTGTGGCACTTACGATACATTCAGTTTTCTGTTTGTGTAGGAAGCAAGATTACTGCAGAGCCTAGTTCTACTGCATTGCAGTGCATACACCTCTGCTTGCCAGTGAGTCAGTTATGGATTTTTTTTTTATAGACACTTTGAAAGCCTCTAAAAATGAAAACAAGGTTTTTGCCTTGTACGTGCCCAAATCCTCTCACTTTTGCAAAGAAATGTTCACTTTTTTCCAACCCTTCTGAATTTGAAAGCTAAAAAGGAGTGGGACAATAAGTTCTTCTAGTGTGTGTGATAGTCTGCTGCACTATCCATGAAGAGCATATTATTGGCGTTAAAGATCCAGTAGCATTGGCCCATCAGAGCCATTCCAGGTTCTAGCTGGTTCTCTAGATAGTGTGTTTTCAACCGAAAGAACACTCCCAAGACAGCAAGATGTTCTAGACTGCTGACCTGAAGTCAATAATTCTGGTATCTGTGGCCATTCACTGGTTCAATTTATCTCACTACTGTACACTTCTTTGCCCTTGTGATTAATTTCTAGATCTGTGACTGGTAAGGAGTAAAGGAACAAGAGGTTAAATTTAGGCCTGTTATAGGCATTTGATCAGTCATAATGTAAGATAATTTTTTAAATGTCCCTGTATGCAATAATGGAGAGAATTTGTGAAGGTGCAGGGCCCTGTTCTGTTGTGTGTAGAAAGCCCTGGAAGGGAAGGCCTCAGATTGGATACAGCAGTGATGAATGAATATGGCGCCTAGACAGCTTGTTCGGCCACTTTTGCTCTGATGCAAGTTCCCTTGCAGCAGGTGTGGGTGACAGCAGAATGAAGCAATGCCTAGACCTAGCACAGCCACACACACACACACACAATCCACATATTGCAACACAACAGTCTATCCCTGCCGTGCTGCCATTACCTGGGCTACTGTCCTCTGCTGTATGTTAAATGCATGGAACACAGTCTTTCTGCACACTGTCTTTCCATACCGTGCAGCAGGCAGGGTCATTTGGCCCTTAGTTACTGTTGCATTATATTTTACAATATGAACTAATGACCCAGAAGTGACACATTAAAACCAAATAAATTATCACTGACAGGAGCTAAGGGGTTAATAACAGCATGTTCCACAGAGGGATTGAATTGGTTTTCAAGTGTGTTTGTATCAGTGACCATTTTAAACGATCTGTTTGACACAACAGCATTTTTAATATAACTGAAAGAGCACGGGAGGTTATTTTAATTAAAGGGAGGTGGTACAAAGCAATGTATCTAGTTCCCTCCGATTGCCACCATTTTATAGATTAACCTTCCCCAGTTACTTGTAAGATCAAACAGTAAATTTATCATTATATGTATTATAATGGTGCCCACTGGCCCTAATCCAGTATCATGGCTCCATAGTACTGTGCCTTATGCATACAACAGGAAGATGGTTCCTAACCCAATTTATGCTGCTAAACTGTGTTGTCTTTATTTGTTTTAAAGCTTTAACAGAGAATCAGGATTTTAAGCATATACCGCTGCAATTCTAAGGTGTGCTGTATCCTGTGTGAATGCAGTGCGACAGGAATTCCTGACAAAACACTCCAGTTTCCTTGTGTCATGCTATCAGATTTTCCTGCTTTTGCACATTATTAGACTACCTGTCTGGCATCCTTGACAATCGCTCCCCAGCCTCCACTAGATGCTAAGTGTTCTTCCTGGCCCTTCTTCATATGTTCAGCCAATGAATTATGTTCAGTTTTTCCTTATGGTGGAGCACTTGAGCTAATAAATAAAATATTGGTGTCTCAGTCAGTAAGAGTCTCTGGGTTAGTGCTCATGTAGGGAGAGAAGCATTTAATAGTCTAATAAAAAGTTAAATTAGAAGAAGTTCAGGTTTCACTAATTTGGGTCTTTTTTAAAGCAAATTGAGCATCTTAAAGTGTGACCAAAAGGATTGGTGTTTGCTTTTGACCTTAGGAGTAGAGTGAAAAGTGATGTTGGAAACTTTATCAGTTAAGAAAGTTCATTCCCACCCTGACAAATTTGGATGAGAAGGGAGGTGTAGAAAGTCATGAAACAAAACGAAGTCAGTACTAATCAACACAGCACACAAACCTTTTGGTATTAAGAAATGCTATTTTATGATTAACAGCTGTAGGTCACAACAGTGTTACTGAACTGTCATCACCAATCATTGCTTTACATGAAATGGCTATTGAACAATCGAATAATTTTCTACTTGCATCACATGTTGTGCAGTGCTAGTAATATGTGGGTAATAAAACACAAGATGTCAAAGCACAAGTCCAATGCCTGGGAAACAAATCACCATATCAACCAAAAGTTACAAATAATGTTAATTGTATCCTTCCTTGTGTTCTGCATCTTGACACAGTGGGAAGGTGTGGGGGTGTGTGTGCATGCGCCAATGAAACTGAGGGCTATGCCTGTGGGAGTTCTAACTCCTGGTAGGACCACCCATACAGAGGTCAAAGGGTAGACACCAGATGAAAAGCCCATGGGTCCTCCAGGTTGAGGGTTGAGCAACAGGCCAACAACCTGTTCTCATAAACCAGTTAAGTTATAGAAACACAACAAAGTTGCCATTTTGGCAAACAGCATGATGTAAAGGAATGGTGAAGCCTTGTTCATTCTCTAAGTAACATCTGAGAGCACAGGAAAGATTCAGATCAGACTTATTGTATATGCTAGCCATAAACCAAGCCACCCACCATTTCTAATTTAAAATATTGCATGTAAAATTAAATTTAATATTCTATCTACTATATGTCGATCTTTACTCCTTCCATGCCCAGAGAGAACCTGGTCCCACTCAATTTGCCCACTGCCCATTCCTCAGGCAGGAGACCCAGTGCAGTGCCAGGGATCAACAGGTGGTAATTCCAGTGATGAAGTCCTTATGCTTTGGAGTTACATGCCATGACAACTGCTGGGGTGAAAGGAACTGAGCAGGTGGCGGGTCGGCAGGGACTTATATACACCTCCATAAAGGCCCCACTCTAGGGGTCCCCACAGCCGATCCGACGGGTACCGCTAGGGGAAAAGCTTACCGGTGATTGTGCACGCGGCGCGCGCACACACCTATTAGAATGGACATGAACAACACATCTCTAAGAACCACAGTTACGAGAGGTAAGTAACCGTTTTTTCAAAGGTCTTTGTTGGTTTCCCTTTGTTGGTTATTTTGGTTGTTTTATTCCCATCGTATTCTCTCATCTGTCATCCAGAGATTTTATTTATTATATATATATATATATATATATATATATATATATATATATATATATATATATATATATATATATATATATAAATAAATAAAATGTGTGCTAATTTTTAATCTCCCCAGTTACGTGACATGTAATTTTTAGTTTTGTTCACTGCAGATCTGAAGTTTGATATTATACGTGGTAATGGTTAGATTATTTGGTCTCTTTTGCTAAGGACTCAGGAGTGCGTGCTTTAAAAACTAACTGGAGTTTTCTAACCCTTCCAAGGCTTGGACTGAGGATATAGTTTTGTTTGCTCTGAGCATCCTCAACTGCTATTTTCACCACTTCTATTTCCTCCCACCCCTCTCAGCCTTGTGACTTTTGGATAGTAGGGGCTGTGGCAAGGTCTCTCCACTGAAACAGTGTGAATTATAGGTGCCATAACTAGGCAGCCATTTCTGTTGGCTAAAGTTATAGATAAATTATTCTATGAGAGAACTCCATGGTTCAAATGTTCTTAGGGTTAATTGTCTTCCTGAACTATTGAAATGCTGTTGTTCTAGCAGGAAAGCTGTGGCAGAAAGGAGCCAGGCTTGTTTAGCAGACCTGTAGTCTCGTCCTCTGGTACAAGAACACTAGTTGTTTCTACGATATGACAGGAAGGGCCACGTTCTTAAAAAGAGGAGGCTTGAGGTGCATACAAAAACAACTGGCACTGAGTCTATCGGACTCAGGGCTGGTCCACACTAAGCCCCCAGTTCGAACTAAGATACGCAACTTCAGCTACGTGAATAACACGCGGCAGGCAGGCTCCCCCGTCGACTTCGCCTACTCCTCTCGCAGAGCAGGATTACCGGCGTCGACGGCGAGCACTTCCGGGATCGATTTATCGCGTCTAGACAAGACGCGATAAATCGATCCCAGAAGATGGATTGCTTGCCGCTGAACCAGCGGGTAAGTATAGACGTACCCTCAGTGTTGCCACGAAGGGTTTTACTGAGGCTCGTTAGGCTTGGATAGATTCAGTTTTCTGACTGTCTGTCCATAGGGGATGGTCTATAGCATTATGTAGGAAATGATAAATGTTTTCTATGTCTTTTTAACTATGCTGTAGAATTTACAAAATTAAATCCGTTCTATTAGATCATTAAAAACCTCTAAAAAGAATATTATTCTCTACTACACTCTAGGTTTTAGAGTAGTTTTTATAGAACCTCATTACAGCTCTATAGAATTATATTGGTTTAGTGCCTGTTAAATTAAGTTTTCCATAAGGGTGTGTGATAGGGTGTGCACTCCACACTAGCCCTGATGGAGTTAACGAGGGCCTGAGAAGGCCAATTGGGTTATCTGGAGTCACCTGGAAGAGGGAAGGTCAGAGTTAATTAAGAGAGAAGCCCAGCTAGGACAGCAATGTAAAGCCAGGAGCCTGAAAACAGAAGAAAGCTGCAGTCACTCCTTGTGATGAGGGAGGTCATCAGGGACAAGGAGGAAGTCCAGGGTGAGAGTTAAGTCCTGAGATCCTGCCTGTGAGTATGGAGTCTAGCAAGAGGCTAGGAGGGGGTGAAGTAACCATGGGGAGTAGAGTAGGCTCCCATGGTAAACCCAGAAATAGACAAGTGATGACAGAAAGCTGTGTAGGAAGGAGCTCAGGGAAAAAGCAATAGGGACAGGGATTGAGCAGACCTGGATTGCTGGTGATAGAGTCCCGGAACTTGGTTTAGCAGACACGCCTAGGTTCCCCTGACAGCCACTGGTATAGTGGCACAGAGCCCCGAGCCAAGGTTGAACATTGTCCGGAGCAGGCCGTCCACAGGGGAAATTCTTCCCTGCCCATCTCTAGCCATTTTAAATCCATTTTTGCACTGTAGGATTTAGCAGATGGGAGAATCCAGCCATTGGGCCTGATTCTCCTTGTTCACATAGTAATTCTAAACCAGTGCATCTCTTTTAATTCCAGTGGAGCGATTTCTTATTCATCTCAGTACAAGCAAGAGGAGAGTCAGATGTACCGAGTGCAGGGTGGGAGTGTCTCTTCCTTCTCTTAGGGCAGAAGGCTGCCTGGAAAGCAGGGGTTTGGAGAGAATTTCTCTTTCGAGTTCTGGGCTAAGATAAAAAGAAACTTGGGTTGGGAAAGCATGATGAGAAGATGAGCCTTCTGTGGGCTTCCTGGAGAGGGAAAGTTAGGAAACAAAAGGGAATTTTCTTTGAGACGTGTCTCGGGTAAGGAATTTTCTTCAGTATAGTTAGCTGTGGCTGTGAGTTGGCTTGAATTAATCAGATATATGTTAGTGAGTGGAGGAGTTAATTTATTCTAACAGCAGTTTGGTAAAGAAGTTCAATCCTTGGTTGCAAATTGGACAGAGGGGGGAAAAAAGAGAGCTACTGATGAGCTAAACTGAATTTAAAATAGTGGTGCAGCCTGTGTTTGATTTATAGATAGTTACAAAATGTTCATTTACAGATAGACTGAGACTATCACTGTGTGTCAAGCCCTCTCATTTCCCAGGACCAGGACAGCAAAAGGAAGTCTTCAGGGAATCCCAAAGTTCAGCAGGGAACTTGGAAGTCTACAAGCAGCTACCAACAATTTCAAGGCTTGCAGGGTCAGATCCAATATAAAATTATTCCTATTATGTAAAGCAAATGCCTTTGGAGAGGAATATAAATGCTATGAAGCATTTTGAGCTCTGCGTTCTTTATTAGAGGCTGAACTGAGACAGTGAATTAGAAATCAGAGGCATATTACAGAAATGAACTTCAACCAGTTCAAGACATCTTAAATAGAGCAGGTTATAAAAGGTGGTGATGTTTCTGCATTATAATAGGAAATATTCCTGCCATTTGATGAGAGACTTACTCATCTTTTATTGATTCCTTGAGTGCTTAAGAGGTAAAGAGTTAAACAATAGCATAATAGGCTGCCTATAGTCTTGAATGTGTTTACTGAGCAGTTCCACCCCTCATTCATATTACGTGTAATTGTATTCCTGAAGCAGAGGATATTTTTATTTGTACAACCCCTCCTTAAGTTGTTTCACTCATTATAATGGTGGTGTTTCCCATGTTTATTCATCACTCAATACGTTAATGGAAGTGGTTGTAGGGAGTTTGTCTTTAACATTTATTAGACATTTTTATTAATGTATAGGTCACATTTTTCAGCTAAACACTCTGGAGGAGACCTTTCCCAATTCATTTCTAGGTGACTTGGTTTCCTTGAAACCCACTTCCTCCAGCAACATTTCCATGGCTGACCTTTACTCTGGTGCAATCTACTTCACCCTTTAGACCCTACCTCATTCTCATATCTAAAAATCTGTCCTCCCAAGTCTCATACACAATATATATTTTGTGGAGGCAACAAAGAAGCCTTCTATGTGTTGCCTCATCTTTAACTGGCTTTTGGCCTTCTGGGTGCATAGAAGCCTTTGGGCCAAAGATGCGGCTTGCCATGGTGAGCCCTTACAGTGCAGGTTGGCAGTGATGTTGACAAAATGCAGGGATGCTCTAGGTTCTACTGCATGTTGATCCTGTGTTGGCTGGTTCCCCTGGAGGACACTGACAACAGCCTTTCATTGCCACAGTCTGCTGAGGAGGATAAACAGTGCTCCTGAGCATGCCAGAGGGGAGTGTGTGCAAAACAGCACTGGAGGTCTGGCATAGAATCATAAAATGTAGGGCTGGGGGGGACCGCAAGAGGTCATCAAGTCCTTGCTTTGAGGCAGGACAGGTGTTTGTCCAGACTGTTCTTAAAAACTTCCAGTGATGGGGACTCCACAGCCTCCCTTGGATGCCTATTCCAGAGCTTAATTATGCTTATAGTTAGAAAGCTTTTCCTAATATCTAACCTAAATCTGCCTTGCTGCAGATTAAACCCGTTAATTCTTGTTCTACCATCAGTGGACACGAAGAACAATTGGTCCTCATCCTTTTTGCAACAGCCCTTAACATGTTTGAAGACTGTTATCGGGTCCCCCCGAGTCTTCTTTTCTCAAGACTCAACATGCCCAGTTTTTTAAACTTTTCCTCAAAGGTCAGGTTTTATAAACCTTTTATTATTTCTGTTGCTGTTCTCTGGACTCTCTCCAGTTTGTCCACATCTTTCCTGGAGTGTGGTACCCAGAATTGGATACAGTACTCCAGCTGAGGCTCCAGCACCAGTAGAGTGGGGAAGTTGCCTCCCATGTCTTACATAGGACACTTCTGTTAATATTCCCCAGAACGTTAGCCATTTTCGCAACTGAATCACATTGACTCATATTCAATTTGTGATCCACTATAAGCCCCAGATCCTTTTTCAACAGTACTACCACCTGGCCAGATAGTCCCCATTTTGTAGTTGTGCATATGATTTTTTTCCTTCCTCTGCACTTACGTTTATTAAATTTCATCATGTTGATTTCAGACCAATTCTCCCATTTGTTAAGGTCCAGTTGAAATCAAATCCTGTCCTCAAAAGTGCTTGCAACTCCTCCAGCTTGGTGTTATCTACATATTTTATAAGCATACTCTCCACTCCATTATCCAAGTTAATAATGAAAATATTGAATAGTACTGAACGCAGGACTGTGGAACCCCACTAGATGCATCCTCCCAGTTTGACTTCAAGCCACTGATAACTACTCTTTGAGTACTGTTTTTCCGCCAGCAGTGCACGCACCTTACAGTAGTTGCATCTAGACCACATTTCCCTAGTTTGCTTATGAGAATGTCATGTGAGACACTATCAAAAGCCTTACTACAATCAAGATATATCACGTCTATTGTTTTACCCACCCCCATCCATTAGGCCAGTAACTTTGTCAAAGAAGGAAATTAGGTTGGTTTGGCATGATTTGTTCTTGACAAATCCATGCTGGCTATTCTTAATAACCCTATTATCCTGTGGGTGCTTACAAACTGATTGTTTAATAATTTGTTCCAGTATTTTTCCAGGTATCAAAGTTAGGCTGACCGGTCTATAATTCCCTGTGTCCTCTTTGATGATCCAAGAACAGGGTCAGCATAGAAATATCAACTGCTGGAAGGGTGGGGACCCAGAAGGAGGGAAGAAAGGCAGTTAGCAAGGTGAGTCCTTGATGAAAGAGCCCAGAGCTTTTAGAAGAAAAGAGGCCCCACCCATTAGGCTGCCAGAGTCTCCTCTGCAATTATCCTTACAGAATGGCCAGGGGCTCATTGTGACTAAGAGCTTTTGTATGGACAGCAGGCCCATTATTCTTCCTAAGATGGTTGAAAGAAAAACCATGAGGGAGATGGTAAGACAGCAGGTCTTTTACATCCCTCCCCATCTCTCCACTGTGAGTTTCCTTGCTGGACATAGTCCTTGAGGAAACCCCAGATGAATTTTGATAGAACGATGCCTGTGAGTGTTCTCACATTTGCAGCCTTTAACGTGTTCCTGGAGTGGGGGGCAAGAGGTGGCACTTAATGTCCCTGGCACATTAGTTGGGTGATTTTCCTTTTCATGGTTCCCCCAAGGACATGGGCAATGTGAGGCATTGCTGGGCCATTTCTTAGTCTCCTGGACAAGGACCGGACCACAAGGTTCCACAAGGACGGGACCACTATTGCTTATTTATATATTGAACTGGACACTGACACAGGAAGCTTGGATTCCTAAGGACAAGATCATTGCACTAAGGGAACATATGGCAAGATTTAAAAAAGGAGGCCAAGGTAATGTGGAAGAAAAGCTACCCTCTTGTGTTTCCTTGTGCACAGTGGTTGTGCACTGTATTTCCTCCTCGTTTCTTCTTCCACTGCTTTTTTACAGTCACACCCACTGCTTCATCTAACTACATTTTTTTTGAGGGCAGGCTGGGGCACCTTATTTGGTTTCCTTTTCTCATCATAACTCTGTGTGTTAACCAGCCTTCTGTGCCATTGTATGCTGGAGGGCAACATACAGCCCTTAGGAAATATAGGATTATAAAATAATCAATCACTGATGTCATCAGTCACAGGGTTTGCTTTAATGCTTTATTTACTGTATCCTGTATCCCATCATGGTGTCATTTCCCTAACTCACTGCCACAGGCTACTAGTCCAACAAAAAACTCAGTCAAAATACATAGGGGAAATTTTGTGCACAGTTGCTGAGCTATTGTAGAAGATGTCATGCTACAAATTTGGCTAATTACTGTATCTGTTTTCAGGAGGAATTCATTAGGCAGAGATCCATCTGCATAATTATGAAATAACTATTTTTTTCATCCTGTCCTTTATCTCTCCACTTTCATTTCTTCTATTGGCGGATTTCATTCTTCTCTAGCTCATTAGACTGGCAAGCTTTAAGAAACAGATCTTCATGACAGGTAGGTTTTTCCAAGCTCTTCCAAACCCACTCTTTGGCTATTGATAGTACTTATGAACATGTCCTCAATGCCACTGTACTTAGCAATATATCATCTTTCTCTCCTGCATCTGTTCTATGTAAGTGGAAACATTAACACATGCTGGCTGGATTACAAAATCCAAATGATACCACACGAAGCAGGAGCAACTGCCAAGCAGAGAGCAGTTGTTGCCATTTTTATTTTCTTTCTGTCACAGCTGTTAATCTCTTCCTTTATTGGTGCTGTTGCTAAGCATAGCTCTGAATTAAGGGGATCTAGGCTGTCTCAAGCCAACAAAAAATAGGCTCATTTTTGCCTAGGAAAAGGAGAGAATGTCTTTTCAGATCATTTACCACTCTAGGTAATAAACTGGAAAGACTGTTAGGTTACAGCAGTTGTATGCGTTTCAGCAAGGCTTTTTTGAATAGACATGTACAATAAATCAGACTCATGGAAATGTAGGGCTGGAAGGGACATCAAGAGGTCACCAGACCTTCCGTAAACTGTTGTACAATATACTGTCTTTGGCCTACGGGTGAGGCACTTTCCATATTCTTCCAGATGGAATGAAATATCACATACTATGGCTCAGATCCTCAGCTGATTGGTGGGCACCACAGAATTCAGTAGAGCATTGATTTACATAAGCAGAGGACATGGGTCATCCATTACTGGCATGTTGAAACAAGGGTCGGGAGGAGCAGGGGTGTTGTGGTAAACTCTGATAGCCCAGCCATGTCCCATCCTTTTCACGTCCTCTCTCCGCTACTACCAGCCCTTGCCCCCTCCGGGGTGAAGTAGATGTTGAGGGGAATTTTAGGACGAGGCATAATTTCCACTATGTTAGAAGTTTTGCAACCAAACCACAGCACCCAGCAGTATGTTAAAGTGCTATAGAATGTATGTGCCTGCCAGTTGTTTATAAAACCAAGGACTGTTAAGGTGGCCTCTATTTGCAGAGTGAATTCAATATGAAATGTAAAGTGTTGCTGCAAACTAAGGTGTAGGTGTGCGATGCTATTTCTTAAAGCAGAACAGTGAAGCTGTTGTCTTCCGTGATCAGTTGTATGCCCCAGTGCAGGCTATGGAAGCGAAGGAGTGGGAGGGCTAGTGCTAGCAAAGATTTCCATAAAATTGGTCAAATGGATTCAGTTATTTCTGTGGTCATTCTGGAGACCATATTTGGAGCTGTGGAAGCCAACCAGCTCAGCTGTTAATTCTATAACAAAAACAAAACACAAGACTCGAGCACACACAATGCCATAATCAAATTCAGTGGTAGCTAACGCCCATGGTGGCACACTAATCTCAAATGGTCATATCAAAACAAGGTGCCACATCAGCTGCTGCCAATCCTTTTTGCCTAAATACCCAGGGAAAACCCTGGCTGGAAGATAGTGGGAAAGGATACAAATGGTAATTTTGGAGCAGGGGGAGTTAGTGGTTCACCTCTTCTCCTACAGCTTGTTGACTACTCAGATTCAGGGGTTAGTGTATACAAACTCTGTTGCTTATATCATGATGATAGAGAAACACATGGCCCAACTTTGTGCAATTTCTGTTTGAAGTCAATGGATTTGATTCTTCTCTGACTTACTACAATTGTATGGTGATGTATTCTAGCAGGGCCGGATTAAGACCTTTAGAGGCCCTAAGCGCTGAAAAGATGATGGTGCCCCCCCATATGTAATTCAAAATAAAAACAATACTATACCATAAAATAAAATTTTATATTTTTTGAAATGACACAAAACTTACATGTATGCTGAAATTAAAATAGCTTCTTTCTAGATTTTCTGATTGCAAAATTCTGGATAAGTTCATCGAAGCTGACTTGACGAAGCATGTCCGCTTCCATACACAATAGGGAAAGTGAATCAAGTCTGTCCTGACACATTGTTGTTCTCTGAGGGTTTTTTATTCTTTTCAGCTGAGAAAGAGCGTTCTGCGGAGCAGTTAGTAATCATCAATGTTAGAAAAATACATAGTGTGATCTCTACATTTGGAAATACACATTGTATTCTGTCTTTCAATATTGTGTCATGAAGATCAATGTGACTGAATTTCATTTTTCCTGTTTCATTAAACTTTGCGCGCATATAACAGTGGAACTGCCATACGTCTCCACAGAGATTCATGTTCAAGTCAACAGGGTATGAGTCAACTAGCTTTTGGGAACCTTGTCAGTATTGTTCGTCAGATAAGTCCATATCGTTTAGAAAAGAAAATCTACTTGATACTTCTTTGTACACTTCACCTCTCCTCTTCATATGAGCTTCAAGTGTATCAATTATAGCATAGTAAGTAGGTGTGTCTGTATGTATATATAAAGTTCCAAGCCTGTATTGGTGGGTCCCGCGCTTCCTGGCGGATATAGTGGCCTCATAAGCTCACTGAGGCCCTCAGTATGACCTCCCTTTCCCAGTAAGGCAGCAAAGGTTACAGATTACACTGCTCTACAGCCAAAATGCTTCTGAAATAAATGTAGTCAACCTTTACTAATTCTGGGTCACTGAGAACGAAAATGATGCTTAAAATTGTTGATTGGCTCTAGTTTTCAAGATATGCTATTGGGTCAGTATGTACGACCCTTGACTTGGGAATGGCGGAGGATAAGTGAGTTATAAAGGGAAGGGATCTCAATTTAAACCAGAAATGACTAAAATACATCTTTGACTGGATCTATGAATAAATCTATGACTGGGTTTGGACAGTACTTGCTTTTTAGGCAAAACAATGAATGATGCAATCTGAAGCTGGTATTGCGTCCTCCATGATATGAATTGCATCATGTTATTCCTAGAAGTCATGGATGATGCAATCATAACGAAGCTTACATCACTCTGCTGAACAAATTGCCCTATATCAGCCCTAGAAATCATACAGTGTCGTGCTCTCTTATTTGTCAGTGTTTGATTTTGCAAAGGGACACATTTCTGTTTAGCCAAAGTGAGCAGAGATGCCTCGTACTTGTGTGAACAGTGCAGATAACTTCTGCTATGTTTGTGGTGAAGTGACTTTTGCATCACAAAAGCGCAGTATAACCACTATGGTTAAGAAAGCCCATCACCTTTATTTTGGCTGCAAAATTGGAGATCAGGACAAGAGGTGGGCCCCACACATATGCTGCAACACTTGTGCAACAAATCTTTGCCAGTGGTTGAACAGGAAAAGGAAATCTATGCCTTTTGCAGTGCCAATGATTTGGAGAGAGCCAACAGATCATACCAGCAATTGTTACTTCTGCATGGTGCCTTCAGTTGGGAAAGGTGTGTCAAAGAAGAAAAAGTGGACTGTGCATTATCCAAACATTCCATCAGCTATACGCCCAGTACCCCACGGAGAAGGACTGCCGGTTCCTGATGCACCAGAATCATTCTCACTTGAGTCAGACGAGGAAGAGGAAGAGGATGAAACTTCTGGTCCTGAACCATCAATGTCACGGGACCCACATTTTCTCCCATCCTCCTCCTCTGAACCACACCTCATAACACAAGGTGAACTGAATGACCTTGTCAGGGATTTGGAACTACCCAAGAGTAAGGCAGAACTGTTGGGCTCCAGACTACAGCAGTGGAATCTCCTGGCAGGAGATGTTAGGGTTTCCATGTTCCGTGACCGTCAAAAGGATCTTGTCCCATTCTTCTTCATGGAAGGTCATCTTGTAGCCTGCAACAACATCGATGGTGTGATGGGATGGCAGCCCTCAACATCGTTCACGATCCAGATGCGTGGAGACTGTTCATTGATTCATCGAAGACGAGTCTTCAAGCTGTTTTACTGCATAATGGCAATGTTTTGCCATCAATTCCAGTTGGTCATGCAGTCCATATGAAGGAAACCTATGACAACATGAAACAACTTTTGAGGTGCATAAACTATGACCAACATCAGTGGCAGCTTTGTGGCGATTTGAAGGTTGTTGCTCTCTTGCTTGGTCTGCAGACTGGATACACAAAGTACTGCTGTTTTCTCTGCGAATGGGATAGACGTGCAAGAGATTCCCACTACATCAAGAAAGATTGGCCACTCCGACAGTCATTGGAGCCTGGGAGGAAAAGTGTTCAGCATCCACCACTTGTTGAATCAAGGAAGATTTTGTTACCACCCTTACACATCAAGCTGGGTCTGATGAAGAACTTTGTCAAGGCCATTGACAAAACACAAGCAACTTTCAAGTGCCTCCGTGGAAAATTTCCAAGGTTAAGTGAAGCTAAGATAAAGGAAGGTGTCTTTGTTGCTCTTCAGATTCATGAACTTCTTCGAGATGATGCATTTGACCATGCACTGTGTGGCAAGGAAAAGACGTCATGGAAAGCCTTCCAGTTAGTGGCAATAAATTTTCTCGGAAACAACAAGGCAGACAACTACAGGTTGTTGGTGGAAAACCTCCTCAAGGCATACAAAAGCCTTGGTTGCAACATGTCACTAAAGATACATTTTTTGCACTCTCATCTAGATTTTTTTCCACCGAACTGCGGAGCAGTGAGCGACGAGCACGGCGAGCGATTTCACCAGGACATTGCAACAATGGAGAAACGCTATCAGGGCAAATGGAGCCCATCAATGCTTGCAGACTATTGCTGGATAGTGACAAGAGATGCTCCATTTAATGAATACAAGAGACAAGCCAAGAAGTGCTGAGTAGACACTGAATAGGACTAAACTATGTACATAATAGTTTTTTGCCTTTTGTTTCATAATAAATTTTATTTATATAACCCTTTTGCTGATTTTTAAAGTGTTACATAAACAGGACAGGTGAAATATTATCATGTAAACCATAAACACATGAAAAGACCTAGGTTTACAATTTATGATTAAAACTCTACTATCTATACAATATACATAGACATAAAATGTAAAAACTTAAATATCTTAGAAACAGTAGCCAATCAGTTGTTTTAATTATCATATTTGAATTCAGCACATCAAAATACATAATAAATAGCACATTTTATCTCTGAAGCAGACAACTTCTCAAAAATTGTAGACCAGTGTTATTGAGCTACTTTCATCACAGGCCTGTATGGGAGGTGGGAAGGTGGAATACCCACAGTCTCTGTTGCTCCTTAGAGTCTACTCCTTAGGCACAGTTTGGTCTCCTGCCTGGATCCAAGTCTGTTTCCCTTTTCAAAGGGATCTCTGTAGATCGGGGGGGGGGGGGAGAAAGGGGGAATCCGGGCCCACCCTCTACTCTGGGTTCCAACCCAGGGACCCTAATGATAGCAGCTGTTAGCGGCTTCCCTCCTCCACTGACGCTGCTTTGATTCCCTGGGCCACTTCTCCGTACTCCCCTTTTCCAAGCTTCACCCTTACCTCAGGGTACAGTAATGCATCCTCTCCTCCAGCTCCTTTCACCTGGGCTCCTCTCAAGAGAGAGGACTGGAAAGGAGAGCTTTTAAAGCAGTATAAGTGGGACCTTAATTGATTCCAGCTGTCTCCATTAGTCTAACAGTCTTACCTGACCCTCTGTCAGTTAATTGAGATCAGGTGCCAGCATTAGCCTAACGACCTTAACTGGCTAAATGGACATCAGGTGGCCAGATTGGCCTGGAGTAGCCCTTGTTTGGCTATCCAGGGAACAGGGATCTGCTCATTCTGAGGCTCATCTACCTGCCTTCCACTCTTTTGAGGCTGTCCTGCTGGCCGGTTGCCCCCCCAGCGGCTGCTGCTGTGGGGAGGACCCTGCTGGTGTGACCCTCAGAAGGGAGTGCGAGGCCCCACTTTTTTCATCATTTCTGGGGCCTCCCCTGGCTGGGTTGCTGCTGCTGGGGAGCTGTTACTGCTGCTGGAGCTGAGGAGGGAGTAGAGGAGGCCTTGTTTTATGGAGGGGGTTTGTAACATCCTTGCTTCTGTGGTGGTAGGTGCCTTTGTCGTGGGGAGCTGGGGGAGTGGCCTGGAGCCCTCCCCCTAGTCCACCCGCTCCCCTACTGCCACCACCACTGCCCCCTCCACCTTTCCACCTGCCTTCTGGCTCTGTTCTCTGCTCCCCGGCCCAGCAGTTTGCTCTGCCCTTCTAACCATCCAGAGACCGTAGCGGCAGTGAACGGGCATTTGTATTTCAGATGCCCGTGGGTGCTCGTTTCCTTTCCCCTCCCTTGGCTTTGTCCTCCCTCCCCTGCTGCATTTGGCCGGTGGGCCCCCTTTTCCTCTGCCTCGTCCACTGCCCTGTTCTTGCAGCTGCTTGCCCCCTTTCCCTTTGCTGCCTGCCCCGCCCGTCCCCTTTCCACCGCCCTGTTTGCTCTGGTTTGCCCTGTTTTGTTTTTTGGTCTTTGATTAGTTTGTTTGCCCCGCCCTTGTCCCATGGTGCAGGCATGGTTGCCAGCCCCATTTTCCCCTCTTCTAGTTTGGTTGTTTTTTGAACCCACCCTGTTCTTTTTCCATACCTGAGGCACCCCTGATTTAGCCCTCCCTTGCATTCCGCTCCCAAGTTTCTTGTCCTCCCTCCAGGTCAGCTCTTATTGCCTGCGTGCCCATGTTCTGCTGTTGGCGTTTGAGATTCTTCCCCCCCCCCTTTTTTTTTTCATTGGTTCCTTCACTGACGCACACTCCCCCATGTCTTAGTTTTCCCTTCCTTTCCTTAGTGCAGCTGGGGGAGCCGGTTTCTTTTTCACCTTGTGCTGGAATTGTGTTCCTTGTCTTCCTTTGTCCCTTTCTGTTGGCGCCCCTCCACCCTGCTTTCAGCCTAGCAGGTGGGGTGTAGTAGCCGTTCCTCCCCCCCTTCCCTTCCCTCCCACTCCTCCCTCTCCTTCCTTCTATTTCCCTGCCCTAGCGGCTGTCCCCTTCCCTCCCTTTCTGTGGTGGGTGATTCAGGGGGTGGGACTTCCCTGGCCGCCCCTGCAGTTCCCTTTCAGTCCCCCTCCCCACACCCTCCCTTGCGATGGCCGCCTCGACTGCCGCTGCTGGGCTGCCTGCCATCATTGCCATTGAGGCACCGGTGGGCACGGATAGGGGCTCCCGAGACTCCGCTGCTGCTGCCACGAGCTCGGCCGCCTCCACTTCTGAGACCGCTCCCTTGGCCGGTGGGAAGGGCCAGGGGACGAAGAAGGGCAAGGGCCCTGCCCGGAAGGTGAAACCCTCCGTGACAGTGGTTCCTTCTCCCGCTGCGGCCCCGTCAACGGCCGCAGCTCCCCCTTCTCCCTTGCCTGTTGTTCCCTCCACCAGCTCTGGGGGTGCCGTTCCCTCGGCCCCCAGGGCGTACGCCCAGGTGGCTGCGACCCCTCCCCTCGCTGCCTTGCCGTCTGCTCCAGCCGCCTCCCGGAATACCATTCCCGGCGGCCGGGGGTCCCTTTCCCACCCTCACCAGGGAGCACGGGGTGCGTTGCCTCCTGGTGCCGGCCTTGCCCCACGTAGAAACCTACATACGGGCATTGGCGCGGGTGGTGGGGCCTACGGCCGTAGTGGCAGCCTCTAAGATGTTTGGGAAGGTGGTGTTCTTCCTGGCGTCGGAGGCCGCTGCCCAGGAGGCGGTGGAGAGGGGCTTGGCGGTGGGAGGCATTCACATCCTCCTCGAGCCTTTGGAGGACCTGGGCGTATGCGTGGTGTTCTCCTCTGTTCCTCCCTTCCTCCCCAATGCTGCCCTTTTGCCATTCCTCTCTATCCTGGAGAGGCCCCTGTCTGTCCTCAGCCCCCTTTCGTTGGGCTGTAAGGACCCCGCCCTCCGCCATGTTTTGTCATTCTGCCAGCAGGTGCAGGTTCAAGTTCCACCGGCGGCACGTGACGGGGGGGCTTTGGAGGGGTCCTTTCTGGTGCCCATCGAGGGGCCCAATACCGGGTTTATTATTCTTCGGGGGGGCCCGGTGCTTTCTCTGCCGGGCGACGGGGCACATCCGGAGGGACTGCCCCCTGGCCCGGCTTGGAGGGGCATCTGGGACCCCCGATACCCGGAAGGGCATTGGCTTCATCATCGCCGGCGGCCCTGATCACCCGGTCCCTGGGGTCGCCCCTCCTCCATCCATGACCGTTGTCAACTCCGCTCGGGTCTCGGGGGAGGCCCCCCCGATGTGCCCAGATGAGCGTGCGGGCCCTGCCGCTGAGGTCGGTAGTAGACCGGGGCCCGCGGAGGAGAGGGTGGCAGGGCCGGTAGCAGGACTCGAGCGGGGCTTGCCTCAGGGGGAGTCTGTCCCTTTCCCTGTTGTCCTGCCCTTGCCTTCCCTTACTCTCCCGTTATTGCCCTCGCTCCCAGGCCCTGACCCAGCTGGCCAGCTCCCCTCTTCGGGGAGCTGGGAGCTTGTGCGGGGGAGACGCCGCAAGTGGGGAGCACGGGCCCAGCACCCCCCCCTCGTTGGTGAGGGGGAGGGAACCCCCTGTAAAACTATGAAGGGGGTTGCTGGTGCTGGGCCTTCCGTTGACTCCCCTGCTGATGTTCATCATTTGGAGTCGGCCGAGGTCGTTGCAGCCGCGGAAGTGGGTAGTACCACTTCTCCTATGGAGTCCCTCCCTGAGGGGGTTATGGACGGCGCCCCCGCTGCCCCGTTGCCATCTGTGCCCCCTGAAGGCGCCGCAATGGCTACTGCCCCGGCTGCTGTTGAAGGGGAATCTGTAGAGGCAGGTGGGGACTTTGCCTCTATTTTCGCAGAGATCGAGGCCCTGGGCTTGACCCCAACCTCCGAGGGAGTGGATGCCCCCTTGTTAGAGGACCGTGGTAAGGGTGGTTGTTATCTGGCGCCCCCCTTCCCCTTTCCTCCACCTCAGGTGGTTGCCCCCGTTTTGGCCCCTGCAACGCCCCGGGCCCTGACCACCTGCCCGGCCGTGATTGGTAATCTGGCTGACGCCGCCGTGCCCATTGTGGCGACGGCCGACGCCGAGCGGCCAGGCTCTGAGCCCACAGGTGCACTACCCCATGAGATAGGGCCACAGCTCTTGCCTCCCCCCAGTGCTGTAATCGTAGGTGCCTCGTTTAGTCGGACACCTGAGCCTAGCGCTGTGGAGGCGCCCCACTCCCTTGCTACCCCTTTAACTACCGTGTCGGGTCATGAGGCTCCGTGCCCCGGAGGCTCTGCCACTCAGGCCCTAGATTTTGTCCCTGCTCCCTGCCCCGACCCTGCTCCCATCCTAGAGCTGTGTCCTGTCCCTGTCTCTGACCCTGTTCCAGCCCTTATTCCTGTCCTTAACCTCTTTTCCCTCTCCTCTCCTGTTGCTGCCGCCCCCGGGGTTGCCTCATTTTCTTTTTATGGAGGCCCCCGGGAGGCAGTTTTTGTTTTTCCCTCTTCTGGCCCATCAGGGGCTGCAGTTCTCCCTCCGCCACTGTCCCAAGGGCCAAGTGTTGCGTTGGGTGGCGAGGTGCCGGAGGGACGGGCGCCACGGCGGGGCTCTGATCCCTGCATGCCCGTCTCGCTGGGCCACGGGTCTGGCAGGGGGGTCCAATCAGGGGACGCCCCAGGGTCCGTGACCTCGGTCCCTGCCGCGCAGAGGAGCGAGATGCGCTCTTTCTTGGAGGACACTCGTGGCTCCATGAATAGAGTGCATCTCACTCTTCAGCGCTGGGGCGATTTCCATCTTGTTCTCCAGATCGTGAGGGCCATCATGGGGGAGGGCAAAGGGACCGGGAAGCGGGATGCTGCGGCTTACCAGCGGGCCCGTGGCTTCCGTGATGCACTGCTGGCTTTTGGGGTTGGTCACGGTTTGCTGTGGGGTCCGATGGGAGCCGCTAGCGCCCCAGACCGCGAGGATCATCCCCAGCCCTCCTTATGTCGCTGTCCATCTTTGCCACTTTGAACATCCGCGGCTGTAGGTCGGGTCTCTGCAGGTGCCAGGTGCTCTCCTTCCTTCGGGGGGGGGGGTACTCAGTTATTTTCCTGCAGGAGACCCATGCGGATCCAGCCGCCGAAACGAGCTGGCGGTTGGAGTCGGGGGACAGGGTCTACTTTAGCCACCTTTTGGCCCGTCAGGGCGGGGTGGCGACCCTGTTCTCCCCGCACCTACAGCCCGAGGTGCTGGGGATTACCGAGGTCATGCTGGGTCACCTGCTGCACCTCCGGGTTCGGATGGAGGGGCTAACGTTGCATCTTGTCAATGTCTATGCCCCAGCATCCGGCCTGGTGAGAGCGTGCTTCTTTTAGCAGGCATCCGCCTTCCTCGGTACTTTGGATCCTCGCGAGTGCCTGGTCCTGGGCAGAGACTTGAACTGCACCCTCGAGGAGCGGGACCGCACAGGGATCGAGCCGAGCCCGGCCACTGCAGACGTCCTCAGGGAGATCGTAGACCATCACTCCCTGGTGGACGTCTGGCGCGACCACCACCCGGACGATGCCACTACGTTCACTTTTGTCCAGGTGGAGGAACAACGGTCGAGCCACTCCCGGTTGGATCGCATCTATTTCTCTCGTTGTCATCTTTCGCAGGCCCACTCCTCCAGCATTCGGCCGGCCCCGTTCTCGGACCAGCATTTGGTGGCCGTGACGACCTCTCTTTCTTCGGAGAGGCCGGGGCTGGCCTATTGGCATTTCAATAACAGCCTGCTGGAGGATGTGGGATTTGTGGCATCCTTCCGGGAGTTTTGGCTGGCCTGGAGGGAACAGAGAAGTGCCTTTCCCTCAGCGCGGCGGTGGTGGGATGTGGGGAAGGTGCGCGCCTGGCTCTTCTGTCGTAGCCACACCCAGGGCGCCAGCTGGCGGAGGGATGTGGTGATAGAGCAGCTGGCGCGGGAGGTATTGGAGCTGGAGAGGCATCTGGCCGCCAGCCCCGGAGATCCACCCCTCTGTGGAGCGTACCGGGAGAAGCCGGAGGAGCTCCGGGTCCTCGACGATCTTCGGGCCCGGGGTGCCTTCGTAAGATCCCGCATCCATCTCCTGCGGGAGATGGATCGCAGCTCCCGCTTCTTCTATGCCCTGGAGAAGAAGAGGGGGGCGAAAAGGCACATCCTCTGCCTTTTGGCAGAGGACGGCGCCCCCCTCACGGATCCGGTGGAGATGTGCGAGAGGCCAGGGCCTTCTACGCTGGCCTTTTCTCCCCGGATCCAACCGACGTCGATGCCTGCGGAGTGCTTTGGGATGGACTCCCAACGGTCAGCACGGGCGACCGGGACCGGCTGGAGCGGCCTCTCACTCTGGCCGAGTTCTTGGAAGCCCTCCGTCTCATGCCCACCAATAAATCTCCGGGCATGGACGGGCTGACCGTGGAGTTCTACCGCGTGTTCTGGGACGTCCTCGGCCCAGACCTTGCCACCGTCTGGGCCGAGTCCTTGGAGAGCGGGGTCCTCCCTCTTTCGTGCAGTCGAGCGGTGCTCGCCTTATTGCCGAAGAAGGGGGACCTCCACGATCTTCGGAATTGGCGTCCCGTCTTGCTCCTCAGCACGGACTATAAGGTCATGGCGAAGGCCATCTCGCTGCGGCTACGGTCCATGCTGGCGGACGTGGTCCATCCAGACCAGACCTACACTGTCCTGGGCCGTACCATCTTTGACAAGCTTTATCTGGTCCGGGATCTCTTGGAGCTTGGGTGTAGGGATGGTCTGTCGTTCGCCCTCCTGTCCCTGGATCAGGAGAAGGCGTTCGACCGGATGGACCACAGGTATCTCCTGGGCACTCTGCGGGCATTCGGCTTCGGACCCCGGTTTGTGGGGTTTCTCCAGGTGCTGTATGCCTCTGCAGAGTGCTTGGTCAAGCTCAACTGGACCCTGACCGCGCCTGTCAGCTTCGGGCGAGGGGTGCATCAAGGCTGCCCGCTGTCGGGTCAGCTGTACACTCTGGCCATTGAGCCCTTCCTTTGTCTCCTTCGCATGAGGTTGACGGGGTTGGTGCTCCGTGAGCCGGAGGTGCGGCTGGTCCTGGCAGCGTACGCCGACGACGTGCTCCTCGTGGTCCAGGACCCGGACGACCTGGTGCGGGTGGAGTGCTTGGTCAAGCTCAACCTGTTTATTCAGCAGCCTCCTCCGCCCGGGTCAACTGGGTCAAGAGCTCTGGCCTGGTGGTCGGGGCCAGGTGGCAGGCGAGCCCCCTCCCACCCGCGCTTCAAGCCATCCGGTGGAGCGCGGGTCCGCTGCTCTATCTTGGCGTTTATTTTTCTGCCACGCATCCGTCTCTGCCGGAGAATTGGCACTGTTTAGAGGACAGGGTGACTGGGCGGTTGCGGAGCTGGACAGGACTGCTCCAGTGCCTCTCCCTCAGGGGGAGAGCACTGGTGCTTAACCAACTGGTCCTGTCCATGCTCTGGCACCGACTCAACACCCTGTACCCACCCCCGGGGTTCCTGGCCAATCTCCAGAGGTTGGTTCTGGGTTTTTTTTGGCTGGGACTACACTGGGTCTCTGCAGGGGTTCTCCATCTCCCCCTGGAGGAGGGCGGACAGGGCCTGATGTGCATGCGCACGCAGGTCCATGTCTTCCTCCTCCAGGCTCTGCAGAGACTCCTTTATAGTGCAGGTGGCTCGGTGTGGAGCATGTTGGCGCACAGCTTCCTCCGCCGCCTGCGAGGGCTCCGATACGACCGGCAGCTCTTTTTTCTCCATCTGAGAGGTCTTCCGCGAGACCTCTCCAAGCTGCCGGTCTTCTACCAGGATCTCCTCCAGGCCTGGAGGCTGGTTTCAGCAACCAGGTCCTTTGTGGCCACCGAGGGGGTAGATCTCCTCGCGGAGCCCCTGCTACACAATCCCCATCTTTGTGTGCAGGTCCTCCTTGGTGCGCCGGAGGTTGGTCCTGGAGGAAGTCACCAAGATCGGAGACCTCCTGGACTACGACCTGGGGGGCTGGGTAGATCCCCAGGCGCTCGGTCAGCGCATGGGGCTCTCCACCCTTACGACCCCCCGGCGCGTACTCCAGGAGGTGGAGGCAGCCCTGCTTCCCGCGGCTCGGTTTTTCCTCGAGCGGGTCCTGCGAGAGGGTGCGCCCCGCCCACCCCTCACTCCAGGCCCTCCGTTTTTTTCCATCGGCCCCCTGCCCCGTGAGCCTTCCCGGCCTCCCTCCCCCTATACCTCCAGCCGGCTGCATGACATGCAGCTGGTTCGTTTTGAAACCGCGCCAAGGGACCATCTGTACGCGCTCGTGCTACACACGCTTCATTACCCCACCCTCTTGTCCCACCCAGACACTAAGTGGTGGGATCTTTTGCCAGCAGTGGAGGGTGGGGAACCCCGGTGGGCCAGTTTCTATTCCACCTTAATCCCGCGGCCCGCCTGGGACATCAGCTGGCGGCTCCTGCATGGAGCTGTGAGCACGGGCGTGTACTTAGCGCGGTTTACCACTGTCCCTGAGGCCTGTTCCTTCTGTGGTATGAGGGAGACCCTGGCGCACGCGTACCTTCAGTGCGCCAGGCTGCAGCCCCTCTTCCGGCTCCTCCAGAACCTCTTATTGAGGTTCTGGCTGCACTTTTCCCCTCACTTATTTCTTTATGCACACCCAATCCGAGGCCTCATGAAGTCGCGGGACTGCCTCGTCAACCTCCTCCTCGCCGTGGCCATTCGTAACACCAGAGAGGAGAGGTTGGCAGAGGGAGGGGCCTGCGACTGTGGGGCTGTTTTTCGTTCCTTCATCCGTTCATGTATCCGGGCAGAGTTCCTCTGGGCAGCGTCCACCGGCTCTCTTGATGTGTTCGAGGAGCAGTGGGCGCTGTCCGGGGTTCTCTGCTCGGTGTCCCCTTCTGGTTCCTTAGTTTTGGCCCTTTGACCCACACACCTGTTCCTGTTGTTACCTTTGTTGTCCCCCGAACTCAGTTGAGTTCCGGGTTTAGTAGCCCCTCCTTAGGCTAGAGGAGGGGCTTTCAGCAGTGGGCGGGCTAGTGCCCGCCCACATCCCGGTACTCAATAGGACTACCCTCTTGTATCCTTCTGGCCTGAGTCCGTCAATAATATATAGATAGATAGATGAAAGAAAAAAACCAAATCAAGTACGTATAACTCAGAAAATTGTGGATTGGGAGCGTACTCCAGGGGGTTCTAGGTTGCAGTATAGGGGAGCCGTGACTCCATAGCATCCTTTTCCTCCCAAACATAATAGCCGGAGTGGGTGCAATGGAATTTTGGGAGCAGAAAAGGGGTATTATGTCTGGCATTATCCTCTGTTGGCCCCATGGCTATTCCAGTGGATACCATCTGCAGCTGCTACTATGCAGCACAGAAGAAAAGGAAGAACCAGAGCTGTTTCACAGAAAAGCTTGGCCCTTCATGGATTGGAAGTGCTGTTCCCTAAATCTTGGGGATCCACATGATGGAGAGGCTGCACCCTGAGCCTTTTCCACAGCTCCCCTGGCCCCTCTTGATGGGAAGATTCGATAGAGAATCATGAGGTGAGCCTCATTGAGTTACTGGACTGCCTCCTCACTTCCCAGTGGGTATTTCCATGGCAGGTTAACAACTTGCAACCAAATTACCATGTTGGGAGGGTTTTCTTAAATCTGTTGATTGGCTCTCCATAGGACTGGGCAATGCTGTGAAGCACAAATTTATGTTTCCTCCTGAAAATTAACTGCATCACCCATGGTTTTTCTCTGTAGTTAGATGCATGATGACCTAGGACTACGCAAGTAATTAATGGACTAGTCACTAAATAAATGTGATTGTTTGTTTGTGCTGAACTATAAATAGACAGAAGAAGTACAAATGGGAAAGTACGTGTGATGTTACCCAATTGGTTTCATTACTCTGTTAGTTCAGCATATTTCTAGGGCTGGTGTTAATGAAAGGGGAGTATTGCCTCAGGAAAATGTAGGGCCATCAGTGAGACATCTGTAATAAACATTAGGATGCAGTCTGGGCTAGGAATATTTAAGGGAGATATATTCTGTGCTATGACCTGATCTGTTGGGACCAATGTATATTACTTATTAGCTTTTCATTTAAATATCATATAGCAGGGAGTGGGAAGGGCGACTCTTAGGATTTCCTATTTGGGGGATACAAATTTTCTATAAAACAGTTGCTCAGCAGCAGCCTGTTGGCTTGATTGGAAGCTCCAATATATAGTGTCAATCTCATATCAGTGACTTATTCATTTTTCACATTGCTGTTAAGTAGACCTGGATACCTCCATGCTGGAGGGCTACATCTAGCTGCTAAGGAGTGGAATTAATATTTGTCAACTTCTCCTGCTTTGTGAGGACAACACAATTAAGTTGTATTTTGAAACTGGAAAAAAATAACGAGTCTGTGTCTCTCTCCCCTCCAGCTCTTTAATAAGGTTGTCTGCTTCAGATCCAGTTATAGACCTTTTACAAAATCATTGCTGTGTGTGTCTTTGTATGCAGTAGTGTTGTAATGGTGTTTGGTTTCAGGACATTAGAGAAACAAGGTGGGTGAGGTAATATATTTTATTGGACAAACTTTTTGAGCTACAAAGAGCTCTTTTTTCAGACCTGTGTAAGCTCTAAAGCTTGTCTGTCTCACCAACAGAAGTTGGTCCAGTAAATGATATTACCTCAACCACTTTGTCTCTCTAAATTAAAATAGACCACTTTATGATTATTTTAATTTACACCTTTCTGTTATCTCCTGTTAGTTGCTTTTCCTGCTACACCTCTTTTCCAAATCCGCAGCACACCAGCAACACCAGTATAGGTTCCTGGTGTAAATTACACCTTGACCAATCAATTTAGTGTAATGTATAAACTGAGAAAGCCAGAAGGTTAAATTACATCAAGTTAGCCTCCCTTAGATTTACCCAGACTCATCTCTAAACTTATTCCTGCATCTGTATGAAACCCAGGAAGGAATAAGGGCCATATTCCAGCTTTGGGTACATACGTCAGTGGGAGCCCTCTGATAGGCTATCTGAAGCCAGGACTTTACAGATATATAGTTAACTCTGAACCTGTAAATCTCATGGATTTGCCAGCATGCCTGTGTTGTTCACTACTTAAACATGGAGAGAGATTTTTCAATATTGTGTGTAACCCTTCTGCCCATCTAAGTTGGCAGCAACAAGGGCCGGGTTCTGTATCTAGGGGTTCCGTTTCAATAACACAATGCAAAACCGGCTCGAGCCCCCACCCAGTGACCTGGGACAATTACATACCACCCCCCTGGGTACCTCTAAGAGGCAATACTTCCCCTCTCGCAAGCACGGAGTCTGAGTGTAGCAGAAAATGTTTAATAACATGAGGTAAACGACATCAGCATAAGATTGGAAAAAAAAAACACCAAACAGGATTCATAACACAAACCATGAGCAAAACCCACCCCAGCAAATTGGGCTGTGTCCTTTCCCTTTGTCTCTTGAATCCAACAACCCAAAAATCACCCAGAGTCCCCAAAGTCCAACACCCCCAAAGTCTCTTGGGTCCAGCAACCACCCAAAGTCCCAAAAGTCCAACAACCCCCAAAGTCTCTGTCCCTGGTCAGTGCAGCCCCAGAGCAAAAAAGGGGGGGCACGCAGGGTGTTAAGGGGCACCTTACATGATCCGAGGCTGGCCAGCCGTCTGTTTCTCCGTGGGGGTTCCGCTGCAGCCTTCACCACGAGCCAGTCCACTTTCCTGCCATCCCACGAACTGCTCCGCTCTACAAGCTGCTCCGCTCCGCTCACCGACCTGTGAGCCGTTCCAGCCGTCCCCGCAAACAGCTCTGCTCGCCGTTCCTTGGGCCACTCCAACCGGCCCCACAAGGCTCCACGCCGCTCGCTGCTCCTCCAGTCGTCCCCACAAATTGCTTCGCCAGCTGCTGAGCAATATAGCTTCAGGCTCCCCCACTAGTTAACACTTCACTCAGTGATCTCAGCTCTTAATAACATCAGCTCTTTTGTGATTTCAGCTCTTAGCGATTTCAGCTCAATAGTAGGGGAGCCCTAGTGCTGGTGCACCATTGGCCCAAAGTGAATTCAGCTCAGCAGCCTGTAACTAGACTCCTAAGGGAATCAAAGTTAGCTCTGACATTCAACAGTGGAGAGAGGAGGTGGTGCAATTGGTGTTTCAAACCCTCAGAGGGGGCCCATACCATCAGGTACAAATACCTGTCCCCATCCTCTCTCAATTCACTGGGTTTTGTAACCCATGCCCCTTGTCAAGCAAGTGCTACTTAGGTAATGGTGAAGGACTCACTCAGTCCTTCTGTCATACCACAGTTCCACTGGCCTTGATTCACAGAATCAGGGTAACAAAACTTTATTCTTCCTGCCCCAATAATAGAGAAACTGGGGATCCCACACCAGCCAAAGTAACCACTTTCAGTTGCTGTTGTTCCATGCCAGGCGAGTGGGTGTGCCTATGCAAACAAGATCAGCCCCTGGAGTTCTTTTCCACACTCGCCATAATTCACCACCAGATGTCAGGGTAGAGCTCATCCTGACACTGCTTACATCCTCCCCCCAGCCGAGAATTTGTCGTCCCGACAAATCACACCCTATATACCAACTCACTGGTTCCCTCCAAAGGGCCTCAGATAGCCCACTTTAGCTTCCACAAGCCTGTGTGCTAAACATATTGGTTCCTCACTAGTCACCCCAGGTGCATCATAAGTCAACCGTTTTACTGGTCTTATTACCCTGTCTCGTCTATTGAGACTCTCTGTTACCGTGGTAGAGTGGACAGCGTCTTGAACGACAGATGGGGAGGTTTCCTTTGAGGGCCCCTCGGCTACTGGCATAGGCCCCTGCAGTTCTAGTTCTAACAGTGGAGGGTCCAAGGTGCCCAGGACATCCTCCACCTGTATGTCTCCACTGTCCAATAACCTGTGTGTGTCATCACATGGGGGTCCCACCAGTGGCCCAGTGGTGTCAGGAATGGGCCTAAATACTTCTGCCATGGGGTTTAGGGCGGAAGAGGAGGAGCTCTCTTTTGATGCTGATCGAGACTGAAATCTTGTCTCCATCCCAGGATACACCATGGTTGTGTCTTCCTCCTCAGACTCACTCTCGCATGTGCTGCATAGGGGTAGGTTAGCTGCAGGGGGCTGGCTGTCCACGTTGGAGGGCAGCTTTGGTCCAGCACCTTCGTTCCGCCCGATTGCCCTGTTGTGGCCCATCTCATACGGGGTGTCTACCAATTCCCCCACAGGGAGCAAAAGGTTTCTATGCACTGTCTTTGTCTGCCCTGGACCATCTTCAGGTTTGATCTTGTAGACCGGCAGATCTCCTAGCTTTTCCATCACCAAGTAAGGTATTGCCTTCCATCTGTCAGCTATCTTGTGTTTGCCAGTAATACCCAAATTTCGCAGCAGGACTCTGTCCCCCGGCTGGAGTTCTTGCAGACGTACCCTAGCATCATATCGATGTTTGTTCCGGTCTGCGTTCTTCCGAGCCGCAGATGTAGCTAAGTGATAAGCATCCCGCAGCTTTTCTCTTAGTCGGGATACATATTGCTGATGAGTTTCATAGCTATCTCCATCCTCTGATACACCAAAGCACAGGTCTATGGGTAATCTTGGTTCTCGCCCAAACATTAAGAGATATGGGGTGACTCCTGTAGCATCATTCTTTGTGGCATTGTAGGCGTGCACCAGAAATGCGACATGTTGGCTCCAGGTTGCCTTCTGCTCTGGCCGCAAAGTCCCCAACATATCTAATAGGGTTCGGTTGAACCTCTCTGGCTGTGGATCACCTTGAGGGTGATAAGGCGTTGTCCTAGACTTTTTAATTCCCGCTATCCTCAGCACCTCCTTCAGAAGGTGACTCTCAAAGTCCCGCCCCTGATCCGAGTGTATCCGGGCTGGAAATCCATAAACTGAGAAATATTTCTCCCACAGTACTCGAGCAACAGTGATGGCCCTCTGATCACGTGTGGGATATGCCTGCGCATATCGCGTATAATGGTCAGTCACTACTAGAATGTTCCCAATATTTCTCTTGTCTACTTCTAAAGACAAGAAATCAATGCATACCAGCTCCAGAGGTTTGTTGCTGGTGATGTTCTTCAGATATGCAGCCCTCGTGGGCAGAGTTTTCCTTTGAACACATCGAGCGCAGGTCTCACATTTCCTGCGAACATCTTCAGCCATCCGAGGCCAATAGAACCTACTACGAATAAGTTCCAGGGTCCTCTCCATCCCTAAATGGCCAAAGTCATCATGCAGGGCCCTCATGGCCAGGGCTCTGTACTCTTTTGGCAGCACTAGCTGTGCTCGTTGCTTTTGTAAAGGGTCTGTGGTCACTCGGTGTAGCACTCCCTGAATCAGTTTTAGTTTGGTCCATTCTCTCAATAGTAGTTTACCCTCCGGGTTAGGTGGGACAACCACAGCTGGGCTTCGCCCCTCCCTTTTGGCAAGTAGTGTATCACGAATGTCAATATCTTGTAGCTGGGCTTCCTGCCAGTCAGCCGCATTGAGCATGGGCAAAGGAGATTGGTCCAACGCAATATAGTTCACTGAAGCAGAAGGCACGCATTCAGGGGGCAGGCCCAAAGCTTCGGCAGCACATCCATGAAGACTTTCATGGGACTCTGGCTCCCGGCGACTCACACTGCAAATAGCCCTCACTCCATCTGTGGGTATCACAGCAACTCCTGGTGCCTGTGGACGCCTGGACAATGCATCTGCATCTACATTGCTTCTCCCTGATCGGTATTGAATGCTGAAGTCATAGCTAGCCAAAGCGGCCACCCATCTTTGCCCTGTAGCATCCAGCTTAGCACTTGTTAACACATAGGTCAGTGGGTTGTTGTCTGTCCACACCTGGAACTGAGCACCATATAAGTAGTCTCGAAATTTCTCAGTGATGGCCCATTTCAAGGCCAAGAACTCCAGCTTGTGGGTGGGATAGCGAGTTTCACTATCAGACAGTCCTCGGCTGGCAAAGGCTACAGGTTTACGTTTTCCTTCCAGTTCCTGGTACAGTACTGCTCCCAGACCCTCCAAACTGGCATCAGTATGCAGGATAAATGGTTTGCTTGGGTCAGCAAAGACTAGGACTGGAGCATGAGTTAGGCAAGTAATGATTTCTCGAAAAGCCCTTTCACATCTCTCATCCCACCGTGGCCCAAATGGTTCGAAGGGGCCATAGTGTCTCTGCACAGGAGGCTTTGGGGACCTCCCCTTATTCTTGGTCTTAGATTTGTTCCTGCTGGACTGGTATCCCCTGGTAAGATCATTCAGAGGTTTTACAATCGTAGCATAGTTTTTCACAAATCTGCGGTAGTAGCCACTAAACCCAAGAAAGGTCTTGAGTTCTCTGTAGTTACTTGGACATGGCCATGTAGTGAGTGCTTCTATTTTATCGGGATCAGTACTCACACCCTCTTGGGACACGATGTGACCCACATACTTCACTGAGGTCCTGCAGAACTGGCATTTGTCAATTGAAAGCTTCAAACCATAATCCTCTAACCTATCAAGCACTTTAAGAAGTCTTTCTTCATGCTCCTCCAAGGTTCTTCCAAACACAATCAGGTCATCCAAATAAACTAACACTTGCAGTAAATTCATGTCTCCCACAACTTTCTCCATAAGACGTTGAAATGTGGCAGGTGCTCCAGAAATCCCTTGGGGCATGCGTTCAAACTGATAAAACCCTAATGGGCAGATGAAGGCTGTCTTCTCCTTATCTTCTTCACCCAGAGGGATCTGGTAGTATCCACTCCGAAGATCCAACACAGAGAACCACTGGCTTCCTAGCAAACAGTCTAAGGCATCTTGGACTCGGGGCATTGTGTACTGGTCAACCACAGTACGGCGGTTTAGGGTGCGGTAGTCAATACACATCCGGATTTTCCCATTCTTTTTACGGACCACCACAATGGGTGAGGCGTATGGGCTGCGGGACTCTGTAATGATGCCATTCGCAGCCAGCTCCTGAAGATGTTGTCGCACATCTTCCATCTCGGAGAGGGCAATCCTCCTAGATCTCTCCCTGAAAGGTCGAGAGTCATGTAGTCTGATGTTGTGCTCTACTCCTTTTGCACATCCCACATCCCACTCATGCAATGAGAACACCTTGGATCTTTCACAAAGTTTCCTCCTCAGGCGATCTTTCCACTCCTCGGACAACGGTGAATCTCCAAAGTCAAACTTTGCCGGGTCTATTGTCGGAACTTGAGTCTCACACTGGGGTTTTACAATTGATTCAGGCTCGAAGAGGTCTGCTATCTTTTGTCCTTGCTTCACAACAACATCTCGACTTGTTTCATTAGCAATCAGTATAGTCACCTTTTCCTGGGCTTCAGCAGGTAGGGTTATGACTCCACTGGGGACCAGCACTCCTTCTGGGAGCTCTCCTTCAACTGGCTGCTCTACCATTGCTAATGCCCCTTTACTGCCTTTCAGCCGGGTACTCATGACAAGCACTTCCTGCTCTGTCCTTGCAGGCACTACTAAGGGGGTTGTGCCCATGTACTTCAGCGCCCCAATCGGTAGCTCAGATGTCTCCTTTTTAGCACCCTCAATCTTCCTATAGGCTTCAGCACAAAGCGTATGGATCATCAGGGTATTCAGGTACTGGTCCCCAGCCCGTCATCTGCAGTAATCCGCGAGCACCTTGAAGAGACTGGAGTTGGTCCCTATCAGCACAGACACATCAGAGGTCCCTTTAGGGTCAGGGCATATTAATGCAGCTGTGTCCACCTCTTCTCTTACCCCAGCAACCTCCTCTGGGAATTCCAGGTGCACTATGACATACCCTTGGTAGGGGTATTCATCCATGCTGAGGCCACACAGACCAACGCCAGTCAGTGGCTGTATAGGCAGGTGCCTAAGCATCTGTTGGTAGAATGACTGAAATATAATAGTCACTTGAGATCCAGTGTCAAGCACGGCTTTACACTCCGCCCCTTCAATCTTCACCATGACCTCTGCTCGAGGCCCTATCAGTCCTGCGGGGATCCCAGCTGGACGGTCGCTTCTGGGGGAATCTTCAAATCCTGCAGGCCTGGGTGGTCCCCGTCCCCGGACTCTCTGGCAGCTACCGGATCTCTCCCAACTGATCCTTAGCTTTCCATACACTAAGGAGGGGTTTTCTTCATTATGGCACTTGCCAGCACTGTGTCCATCCTGACCACATCGGTAGCAGAAGAATTGTCCTTTCCCCCTTCGCCCAGGTGGGATGGTGGCTCTAAATGCTGACTTCTCCATCGCCACAGTCAGAGGCGCCTTATTCCTGGAAGTCTTAGCTCGGTCAATGGTGC
This sequence comes from Emys orbicularis, assembly GCF_028017835.1. Lineage (NCBI taxonomy): Eukaryota > Metazoa > Chordata > Testudines > Emydidae > Emys > Emys orbicularis. The sequence goes on from NC_088684.1 coordinate 37,609,429, forward strand.
TTTGCAGTTCAGCTATCCGTTCTGTCAGGACCTGCATTTGTTGGGCAAGTTCCTCTGTGGTGCTCACCATCAGTACACTAGCCGTTTGCAGTGGTGTTGTGCCGGCTGGCTCCAATGTTTGGGCTTCCCAAAACTCGCTGGCAGCCTGCCTTTCTTCCTCTTCTCTGACCTCCTTTATCAGCTGGGAATAACTTGGGGGATGCTCCCGTCGTTCTCTTAGCCGGAGATGGAGTAGAATCGGGTTCTGATACTGAGCTCCTCTTACAATTTGAGCCAGTCTGGTCCGATCCATCTGTTCAGCAGTTACTGCTCCCCTCATGACAGCTCTCTGAAGCAGTCTCTCCAGCCTCTGTATATAGGCTGAAATCTTCTCGCCAATTTGCTGTCGGGAATTAAGGAACTTACAGTAACTGTCTTCAGGGCCCTCTACGCTCCCAAAGGTATGATCAAGGGCCTCTAGGCAGTCCTTCACACTGACCCCAGGGTCAATGAGCTTCAGGGTGCGAATCACATCTAATGCTGGGCCACTAAGGCTCTCTATTAGACATCTTCGCTTTTCTGCATCAGGTACGGCCCACTCCTGCAGCATTTCAGTGGTATGCTCCAACCAGGGTTCAAACTCCTCTGCCCCAGCAAATAATCTTAACTCACGACAAGAGTTTAACATAGCCTGGGACAGCACAACCTTTTCCAATATTTGCCCCAGTGCTTTTGCCCAATCATTGGCTGAGGCTGCGGCCCCTGAGCTAGAGGCTGCAGGGCCGGGGCCCAACAAACCTGACATATTAGCCATTATACAAACAGTAATTTCCTCAAAATATAACCACAATTGTTTCCCAATGCAGTGGAACACTCAACAGGTGCTTGCGAGGGGTACTGACCCAGGGAATCCCGGACGAGCCCCCAAAAATGTAACCCTTCTGCCCATCTAAGTTGGCAGCAACAAGGGCCGGGTTCTGTATCTAGGGGTTCCGTTTCAATAACACAATGCAAAACCGGCTCGAGCCCCCACCCAGTGACCTGGGACAATTACATACCACCCCCCTGGGTACCTCTAAGAGGCAATACTTCCCCTCTCGCAAGCACGGAGTCTGAGTGTAGCAGAAAATGTTTAATAACATGAGGTAAACGACATCAGCATAAGATTGGGAAAAAAAAACACCAAACAGGATTCATAACACAAACCATGAGCAAAACCCACCCCAGCAAATTGGGCTGTGTCCTTTCCCTTTGTCTCTTGAATCCAACAACCCAAAAATCACCCAGAGTCCCCAAAGTCCAACACCCCCAAAGTCTCTTGGGTCCAGCAACCACCCAAAGTCCCAAAAGTCCAACAACCCCCAAAGTCTCTGTCCCTGGTCAGTGCAGCCCCAGAGCAAAAAAGGGGGGGCACGCAGGGTGTTAAGGGGCACCTTACGTGATCCGAGGCTGGCCAGCCGTCTGTTTCTCCGTGGGGGTTCCGCCGCAGCCTTCACCACGAGCCAGTCCACTTTCCTGCCATCCCACGAACTGCTCCGCTCTACAAGCTGCTCCGCTCCGCTCACCGACCTGTGAGCCGTTCCAGCCGTCCCCGCAAACAGCTCTGCTCGCCGTTCCTTGGGCCACTCCAACCGGCCCCACAAGGCTCCACGCCGCTTGCTGCTCCTCCAGTCGTCCCCACAAATTGCTTCGCCAGCTGCTGAGCAATATAGCTTCAGGCTCCCCCACTAGTTAACACTTCACTCAGTGATCTCAGCTCTTAATAACATCAGCTCTTTTGTGATTTCAGCTCTTAGCGATTTCAGCTCAATAGTAGGGGAGCCCTAGTGCTGGTGCACCATTGGCCCAAAGTGAATTCAGCTCAGCAGCCTGTAACTAGACTCCTAAGGGAATCAAAGTTAGCTCTGACATTCAACAGTGGAGAGAGGAGGTGGTGCAATTGGTGTTTCAAACCCTCAGAGGGGGCCCATACCATCAGGTACAAATACCTGTCCCCATCCTCTCTCAATTCACTGGGTTTTGTAACCCATGCCCCTTGTCAAGCAAGTGCTACTTAGGTAATGGTGAAGGACTCACTCAGTCCTTCTGTCATACCACAGTTCCACTGGCCTTGATTCACAGAATCAGGGTAACAAAACTTTATTCTTCCTGCCCCAATAATAGAGAAACTGGGGATCCCACACCAGCCAAAGTAACCACTTTCAGTTGCTGTTGTTCCATGCCAGGCGAGTGGGTGTGCCTATGCAAACAAGATCAGCCCCTGGAGTTCTTTTCCACACTCGCCATAATTCACCACCAGATGTCAGGGTAGAGCTCATCCTGACACTGCTTACATGTGTTTTAGAAATGTTTAAGCTGGTGACTCATAGGGATCTCATTTTAAAGAGAGTCAGGTGGCAAAGCTGTCTCACCATTCATAAAAATGGCAAAAGAGGGTAGATAGATAGGAACCCTTGTAGACGTTCCACAGATTTTCTCAAGTAAATAGTTCCGAGAGATCCACAGGGATCAAGTCAGAACTACCAGAATCAGAACTCTTTGACTTGGTTACTTCTCTCTGCCCCTACAGTAATAAACAAATCTAAGATTCAGCAGTACCTACCTTTAGGCAACATAGAGGCAAATAATTGCTAGTCCTACATACCAGGATAGATTTTGATTATTGAAAAGAAGGTCAAGAGGTGAATTGATCATGGTCTATAAGTATCTACAGAGGGAAAAGATATCTGACACTAGAGAGCTCTTTAATCAAGCAGGAAAAGACATAATGAGATCCAAGAGCTGGAAGTTGAAATGAGACAAACAAACTCAACTGGGAAATAAGGGCAGTTTTTGAAGTGAGAGTAATTACCCACAGGAGCAGCATACTAAGGCATGTCTTGTCATTTCAGGTCTTTAAATCAAGGCTGGATGCCTTTCTAAAAAAAACTCCGTAGTTTAACCACAGGTTATTAGACACGATGTGGGAATTACTGGATGGAATTCTGTGGGCTGGGTTATGTAGGAGGTCAGACTCAATCACAGTGGTCCTTTCTGGCTTTAAAAATGTATGAATCTATGAAGAAAAACTTTCATAAACAGAAAGGGGCTCACAATGATGTTGTCAAGGATGCCTCAACTAAGCTCTCAGAAACTGAGTGAAAACTCCCCAACAGCAAATCAACTTTAAAAGGTGCATGGTCCTGAATGCACTCTAATAACTGCCGGTAGATTGTACCTAGAAGGAATAATTGTCTGTTATATATGTCCTGGCTATCCATAGGAAACAGATAATTGCTAATGAGACACATTATCTTTCACACAAAGTCAAGAATGCTTTTCAAGCAACCTCCCCCCCCCCCCCGCAAAAAAAGTAAAATCCCCTTATCTTGCGTTGCTGCATATAAAAGATTCTATATGGAATAACTGTGTTCAAAATACCATTTCACAAGGAGATTACTAGAAATGGATTAGTTGAATAGAAAATAAGATGTTTATAATCCTTTAGTAATTTGCTGTTGTTTTGACCTTTGCATTTAATTTTTTTAATTGTAGGTGGCCAATGTTGGACAGGTGGTATAATGTGGGTGGGATGACGGTGAGTGATGCAGGAATTTATAGTAGTGGGGAACTGGTTGAATCCTTTAACTGATCACTTCTGGATTAAGGGCCTGATTCTCATTCATGCTTATGCCCCTTTATACTGCTCTTGCAGCCTATAGAGGGGGTGGCCTTAGCGTGGGTGCATGTAAGTTAGTCTCATTTTAAGGCTTCTTTATATTACCGGACCAGTGTAAAGGGGTCTTAGTGTAAATGAAAATCAGGCCCTTGACCTTTGGGTTTTTTATGTTGTCTCAGAGACACAATTCCTTCCCTGGACTGCTCCTGGGGCAGCACAGCTTCTATTGGCTAGAAACAATGTCTCAATCTGGCCGTTAATACATAATACATTTTTTTAAGTTCAATATCTGTATTTTATTAAATTGTACAGAACTGCATGTACTGTATTACAAGACAGAATTGCATTAGTGATACATAATTTCATTTCTGGTCAGACTTCAAATAATTTCCATATTCCTGTGAAATTAATCTCAAGTCACTGTGCTTCATCTTCCACACGATCTGTCTTTCTGAGATGTAATATAAAAACACTCCCCCCACAAAACACAGGGCATACAGAGTATTAGTTAATAAAGTATAGCAACAGACCCAGAGGAATCATAGACTATTCACTTACTTGCAGTAAGAATAAAATGCCACTCTCTTCATTTAGGCTGATGCTAATGCTCATTTATATTCTTCTCTTCATCCCAAAAGGATCCTGATGTAGTTTACAAACTGATAAAAATACTCTTTATAAGCATAACTGCATCCACTGAAACACGGTGGTAGGTGAAATGTGGCAACTCATTAACAAGTGCACAGAAACATCTCTCAACTTTACATTTGAAACTTCCAGGAGAGGCTAAATAGGCAGGATTACCCAAATTGGATCTTGGTCGTGACAGGTTAAACCCAGTCTATCTACCGCTCTTACATAGATTTCCATGGAAATGTTAACAATGCCACATAATCAAAAGATGGCAATGCCAGTATTACTGTGGCTCCTAACACCATGTTGAAGAGCTGATTCAGTATTGATTCAAAGAATGGAATGCCACAACTGAGGAGTTGGTCTATACAGGAAATTATACCAGTATAATTCCCTGTGTGGACATTCTTATTCTGGAATAAAAGTGGCTGCTTTCAGTTTAGTTTAAATCCCTTCCATAGTGACAAACTTAAACTGAAAAAGGCATTCTTATTCCAGAAGAAATGTCCATATACCAATGTAACTGTATCAGGTTAAATTCACCTTCGCTTATAACAGTATCATTTCTCCAGGCAGACAAGCTCTGAATCACCAACACCAGTATCTGCAGCACATAAGTGATCTTCATTGTCTTCCATCCTAGCACTGACTTGGCCAGATCCTGTTTTGCTTGTAAGACCTCATGTGGTCACAACACAGACTCGTGGCTGATGAGAAAGAAGAGAGGTAATTCAATGGTACAATTCAGTCCACGGTCAGATGGAATTACCACACTGGATCTATTCAGAATCTGGGCCTACAAATCAATGCACAAAAATCGACGATAATCCTGGTACAGAGGTTAGAATTCATAGGAGTTGACCTCGACTCCATCCGGGTGAGGGCGCTTCTCCCACATCACAGATTCCTCAGCTTCTCCACACTTTTAGAGCGAGTGCAATCCAGCCCCCAGATTTCAGCCAGACGCTGTCTCCAGCTTCTGGGCCATATGGCCGAAGGCACATCGGTTATAACTCATGCCAGACTGCGCATGAGATGCCTCCAAGCATGGTTCGTTTTGGTTTACAGAATGAACAGAGACAACATAAATAAACTATTACCGATGCCCACCAAGATCAAACACTGAAATTGGTGGAAAGACCCAATAACGCCTGCACAGGAATCCCGTTAGTTCAGTCTCCCCAATCGCCGCTCCTGACCATTGACACATCCCTCATAGGATGGGGCACACATCTCAGTGATTTCACAATGCTGGGGCAATGGTCTCCATCTGGAATAGGCCATCACATCAAACTGCTCGAACTCAGAGTGGTCAGGAAAGCATGTGCTCACTTCCTCCTGCTGATCGGAGGCGCACACACACAAGTCATGTTGGACAACATGGCCTGCATGTATTCTATAAACTGACAAGGAGTCGCCAGCTCACACTCTGTGTGCATGGAAGCACTAAAACTATGGAACTGGTGCATTTCCCACAATATCAGCAGCCTGCCTACTGGGAGTGCACAACGTGACAGCAGACAATCTCAGCAAATTCCCCCACAACCACGAATGGGAGATAGATTCAGTGATACACCACGATATATTCCGGCAATGCGGGACATTGACAATAGATCTATTTGCCACTTACCAGAACAAGAAATGTCCACAGTACTACTCCAGAGCGGGGATTGGACGACATTCCATGAGGGACACTCTCCTCCTATCATGGGACAAGGGCCTTCTTTATGACGTTCCCGCATTCCCTGTAGTACTGAAAGTCCTCTTGAAAATAAAAAGAGAAAAAGAAAGGATCATACTGATCGCTCCCACCTGGCCCAGAAAGACATGGTATCCTTACCTGTCACAACTGGTGCTATGTCCACCAATGACACTTCCAATCACTCCTTACCTTCTATCGCAGAACGAGAGGTGCACTCTCCAGCCCAACCTGCTGATACTGCGGCTCAAAGCCTGGCTCCTTCATGGTTCCAGCACATAGAAACATCTTGCTCTGAAGAGGTACAGGAAGTGTTATTACTCAGTAGAAAGGTGGCTTCCCGTCATACCTACCTACAAAAGTGAAATAGATTTCAGATCTGGTGCCAGCCCAAAGGCGTCACCCCGGATGCAGCCGCTCTATCTGTAATCCTAGACTATCTGGTGGTTCTCAAGAAATCGTGACTGTCTGTTAGCTTGCTAAAAGTCCACTTGGCAGCAATTGAAACCTACCAACAGGTAGAAGGGTACTCAATTTTCTGCCACCCCACTATGAAGAGGTTTCTCATAAGAACATAACGGCCATACTGGGTCAGACCAAAGGTCCATCCAGCCCAGTATCCTGTCTACCGACAGTGGCCAATGCCAGGTGCCCCAGAGGGAGTGAACCTAACAGGTAATGATCAAGTGATCTCTCTCCTGCCATCCATCTCCACCCTCTGACAAACAGAGGCTAGGGACACCATTCCTTACCCATCCTGGCTAATAGCCATTAATGGACTTAACCTCCATGAATTTATCTAGTTCTCTTTTAAACCCTGTTATAGTCCTAGCCTTCACAACCTCCTCAGGCAAGTAGTTCCACAGGTTGACTGTGCACTGTCTGAAGAAGAACTTCCTTTTATTTGTTTTAAACCTGCTGCCCATTAATTTCATTTGGTGGCCCCTAGTTCTTATATTATGGGAACAAGTAAATAACGTTTCCTTACTCACTTTCTCCACACCACTCAGATTTTATATACCTCTATCATATCCCCTCTTAATCTCCTCTTTTCCAAGCTGAAAAGTCCAGCCTCTTTAATCTCTCCTCATATGGTACCCATTCCAAACCCCTAATCATTTTATAGTTGCCCTTTTCTGAACTTTTTCTAATGCCAGTATATCTTTTTTGAGATGAGGAGACCACATCTGTATGCAGTATTCGAGATGTGGGTGTATCATGGATTTATATAAGGGCAATAAAATATTCTTCATCTTATTCTCTATCCCTTTTTAAATGATTCCTAACATCCTGTTTGCTTTTTTGACTGCCGCTGCACACTGCGTGGACGTCTTCAGAGAACTATTCACAATGACTCCAAGATCTCTTTCCTGATTAGTTGTAGCTAAATTAGCCCTCATCATATTGTATGTATAGTTGGGGTTATTTTTTCCCATGTGCATTACTTTACATTTATCCACATTAAATTTAATTTGCCATTTTGTTGCCCAGTCACTTAGTTTTGTGAGATCTTTTTGAAGTTCTTCACAGTCTGCTTTGGTCTTAACTATCTTGAGCAGTTTAAAGCAACAGAGAGTCCTGTGGCACCTTTAAGACTAACAGATGTATTGGAGCATAAGCTTTCATGGGTGAATACCCACTTTGTCAGACGCACGTCTGACGAAGTGGGTATTCACCCATGAAAGCTTATGCTCCAATATATCTGTTAGTCTTAAAGGTGCCACAGGACTCTCTGTTGCTTTTTACAGATCCAGACTAACACGGCTACCCCTCTGATACTTGAGCAGTTTAGTATCATCTGCAAACTTTGCCACCTCACTGTTTACCCCTTTCTCCATATCATTTATGAATAAGTTGAATAGGATTGGTCCTAGGACTGACCCTTGGGGAACACCACTAGTTACCCCTCTCCATTCTGAAAATTTACCATTTATTCCTACCCTTTGTTCCCTGTCTTTTAACCAGTTCTCAGTCCATGAAAGGATCTTCCCTCTTATCCCATGACAACTTAATTTACGTAAGAGCTTTTGGTGAGGGACCTTGTCAAAGGCTTTCTGGAAACCTAAGTACACTATGTCCACTGGATCCCCCTTGTTCACATGTTTGTTGACCCTTTCAAAGAACTCTAATAGATTAAGAATTAATGGAGATATCCTGTCTCCTAGAACTGGAAGGGACCTTGAAAGGTCATCGAGTCCAGCCCCCTGCCTTCACTAGCAGGACCAAGTACTGATTTTGCCCCAGATCCCTAGGTGGCCTCCTCAAGGATTGAACTCACAACCCTGGGTTTAGCAGGCCAATGCTCAAACCACTGAGCTATCCCTCCTCCCCAAGTAAGACATGATTTCCCTTTACAGAAACCATGTTGACTTTTGCCCAACAAGTTATGTTCTTCTATGTGTCTGACAATTTTATTCTTTTCAACTATTCAATTGTTTCAACTAATTTGCCCGGTACTGACGTTAGACTTACAGGTCTGTAATTGCTGGGATCACCTCTAGAGCCCTTTTTAAATATTGGTGTTACATTAGCTATCTTCCAGTCATTGGGTATAGAAGCCGATTTAAAGGACAGGTTACAAACCATAGTTAATAGTTCTGCAATTTCACATTTGATTTCTTTCAGAACTCTTGGGTGAATGCTATCTGGTCCCGGTGACTTGTTACTGTTAAGTTTATCAATTAATTCCAAAACCTCCTCTAGTGACACTTCAATCTGTGACAATTCCTCAGATTTGTCACCTACAAAGGATGGCTCAGGTTTGGGAATCTTCCTAACATCCTCAGCCATGAAAACTGAAGCAAAGAATTAATTTAGTTTCTCTGCAATGACTTTATCGTCTTTAAGTGCTCCTTTTTGTATCTTGATTGTCCAGGGGCCCCACTGGTTGTTTAGCAGGCTTCCTGCTTCTGATGTACTTAAAAAACATTTTATTACCTTTTGAGATTTTGGCTAGCTGTTCTTCAAACTCCTTTTTGGCTTTTCTTATTACATTTTTACACTTAATTTGGCAGTGTTTATGCTCCTTTCTATTTACCTCACTAGGATTTGACTTCCATTTTTTAAAAAATGCCTTTTTATCTCTTACTGCTTCTTTTACCTGGTTGTTAAGCCCTGGTGTCTCTTTTTTAGTTCTTTTACTGTGTTTTTTAATTTGGGGTATACATTTAAGTTGGGCCTCTAATATGGTGTCTCTGAAAAGCAGCTTGCAGGGATTTCACTCTAGTCACTGTACCTTTTAATTTCTGTTTAACTAACCTCATTTTTGCATAGTTCTCCTTTCTGAAATTAAATGCCACAGTGTTGGGCTGTTGAGGTGTTCTTCCCACCACAGGAATGTTAAATGTTATTATATTATGGTCACTATTTCCAAGCAGTCATGTTATAGTTACCTCTTGGACCAGATCCTGCACTCCACTCAGGACTAAATCGAGAATTGCCTCTCCCCTTGTGGGTTCCTGTACCAGCTGCTCCAAGAAGCAGTCATTTAAAGTATCAAGAAATTTTGTCTCTGCATTTCGTCCTGAGGTGACATGTACCCAGTCAGTATGGGGATAATTGAAACCCCCCACTATTATCGAGTTCTTTATTTGGAAAGCCTCTCTAATCTCCCTTAGCATTTCATCATCACTATCACTGTCCTGGTCAGGTGTTCGATAATAGATCCCTACTGTTATAGTCTTATTAGAGCATGGAATTACTATCCATAGAGATTCTATGGAACAGGTGGATTCATTTAAGATTTTTACTTCATTTTTACTACATTTTCTTTCACATACAGTGCTCCTTCCCCCCGCACAACCTGTTCTGTCCTTCCGATATATTTTGTACCCTGGAAGGATTGTGTCTCATTGATTTTCCCCTCTCTACCAGGTTTCTGTGATGCCAATTATATCAATATCCTCCTTTAACACGAGGCACTCTAGTTCACCCATCTTATTATTTAGACTTATAGCATTTGTGTACAAGCCCTTTAAAAACTTGTCACTGTTTATTTGTCTGCCCTTTTCTGATGTCAGATTCTTTTTTATGTGAATGTTTCTCGTCTGATCTGGCCCTTACATTATCCTCTTCCATCCCCTCCTCCTGACTAAAACCTTGAGAATCTCTATCAATAGACTCTCCTCTAAGAGAAGTCTCTGTCCGATCCACGTGCTCCGCTGCCGCAATCGGCCTTCCCCCATCTCTTAGTTTAAAAACTGCTCTGCAACCTTTTTAATGTTAAGTGCCAGCAGTCTGGATCCACTTTGGTTTAGGTGGAGCCCATCCTTCCTGTATAGGCTCCCCCATCCCAAAAGTTTCCCCAGTTCCTAATAAATCTAAACCCCTCCTCTCTACACCATCGTCTCATCCATGCATTGAGACTCTGAAGCTCTGCCCGCCTACCTGGCCCTGCGCGTGGAACTGGGAGCATTTCTGAGAATGCCACCATAGCGGTCCTGGATTTCAGTCTCTTTCCTAGCAGCCTAAATTTGGCCTTCAGGACGTCTCTCCTACCCTTCCCTATGTCATGGGTACCTACATGTACCACGACCACCGGCTCCTCCCCAGCACTACACATAAGTCTATCTAGATGCATTGAGAGATCTGCAACCTTCGCACCAGGCAGGCAAGTCACCATACGGTTCTCCCGGTCATCACAAACCCAGCTATCTATGTTTCTAATGGTCGAATCTCCCATTACTAACACCTGCCTTTTCCAAATGACTGGAGTTCCCTCCCCTGGAGAGGTAACCTCAGTGCGAGAGGATACCCTATCATCATCTGGAAGGAGGGTCCCAACTATGGGAAGGTTTCCCTCTGCTCCCATTGATTGCTCTCCTTCCTTCAGCCTTTCATCCTCCTTAACAGCGCAGGGGCTGTCTGACTGGAGGTGGGACAAATCTACAGTGTCCCGGAAAGCCTCATCAACATACCTCTCTGCCTCCCTTAGCTCCTCCAGTTCTGCCACCCTGGCCTCCAAAGCCCGTACAGGGTCTCTGAGGGCCAGGAGCTCCTTGCAACGAATGCACACATACGCCACCCCCCCCCCCCCACAGGGCAGCAGGTAATCATACATGCTGCACTCGGCGCAATAAACTGGATAGCCCCCAATCTGCTGCTGGGCTTCTGCTTGCATTCTCTCCTACAGCTACCTAGGTTAATGATAGGGTTTTTGTTTAAATCAAGAAGATTTGATTATAGTTTAGGTTAAAGGTTTTAAAGAATGGCAAGTCTACCTCGCCCCCTTCCCACTCCCTCTCGAAACTCCCTGTTAGTGGCCCCTGTTCGCAAAGCTCCCTGGTCGCTTGCTTACTGCTTTATAAAGCCCTGGCCTTCCTGATAGCCTTGCCCTCTGACTAAGGCTCAGCCAATGAACAGAGGCTTCTAGATTTCAAACCTTGGTTAGTAGCTTCCAACTGCCGGCCATAGCACACGGTCCTTCAAACAGACAGACAGACAAACACAAGCTCAGCACACAGCAAGTAACCCCCAAACACAAACACACACTACAGACAGCCACTTACCCCAAGGGTCCGTATTTGCTCTTCCTTCACCTGGAGAACTCCCTCTCGAAACTCCCTGTTAGCAGCCCCTGTTCGCAAAGCCAAAACGAACCTCTTTCCTCAATCCAGACTTCCTATCCCACAATGGGATCTCAGCCTAGTACTAAAAGGACTGACCAGACTGCTATTTGAATCCATGGCCACTTGTCCTTTAACTCACCTCTCCATGAAGATGGTGTTCCTGATCACCATCACCTCAGCAAGAAGGATAGGGGAGATAGCGGCTCTGATGGTGCATTCCCTCTTCACAGTGTTCTTCCCTGACAAACATATGCTTAGACCCAAGGTGACTTCCGTATTTCACGTGAACCAACTCATTCACCTTCCAACATTTTATCCCAGACTTCATCAAGATAATAGGGAAGCTATTCTTCATACACTTGACATGAGGAGAGCCTTTGCCTTCTGTTTGAACAGGACAAGAGTTTTTAGAAAATCTCCGAGACTCTTTCTCTCTATTGCAGATAGGTCAAAAGGCACAGTGATTTCAGCTCAAAAACTCTCCAAATAGTCTCGAGCTGAATCAAACTCTGTTACCAAATTCACAGTGAAACACCCCCATCTTCAATATGCACACTCTATTGGATTGGTCTCCTCGTCTCTCGCCTTCTCCAAGAGTATCCCTATATCAGAAATCTGCAGAGCAGCTACCGGGGCATCTTCACATATCTTTTGCAGAGCACTATGCCATCCTGGAGATTCTGTTGCAGATGCCAGATTTGGCATCACGGTGCTATCATCCATAACAGACTCAACTCCGAAGCTCCAGCCTCCAATGGGGGGTACTGCTAGGGAGTCACCTACAGTAGAGCATCCATAGGGAAACTACTTGAAGAAGATGAGGAAGTTACTTACCTTCAGGACTGGCTCTAGGCACCAGCAAAGCAAGTACGTGCTTGGGGCGGCATATTTCCAGGGGTGGCATTCCGGCCATCCTTTTTTTTTTTTTTGGAAAAATCCACCAATGTACAGAAAAAAAATACATGAAGATCAAAAAAATCTCCAGTAGTGCGATAGGAGCGGGACGTGAAAAATATTGTGTCATGTCGTGACACGGTCACTCATAATGTGAACATGCGTAAATGTGTAAACATTAACGGTTATTGATTAATTAAATCAGGAATCACGATTACTTGTGTGTACTGTGCCGCCCTATCGGCGCCATTTGCGCCAATTTTCGTATCACGTCGGTGCCAGTGGTTATAGGGCTAAAATGCCAGGACAAAAACAATTTTCTGGTGCAGAAGTGAACATTTGTGAACACTTTCTAGAATTTATACCAGTGAATGAAACTACTGGGAAAGTCCTCACAGATGTAATTCTACAGAGATTGGAACACTATGGAATACCTTTAGAAAATATGCACGGCCAAGGGTACGATAACGGCTCAAACATGCGAAGACGACATGCAGGTGCAGCAAAGAATACTGAATTTAAATAATCAAGCTTTTTTCATTCCTTGCCATGCGCATTCGCTCAATCTGGTTGTCAGTGATGCCACCAAATTATCTAAAGATGCTGTTCCATATTTTACCAGAGTGCAAGCAATTTACAACTTTTTTAGTGCTTCCACACTCCGTTGGGCAGTCTTGAAGAAGCCTCTTGAACAAAAACTCACACTTAAACCTCTAAGTCAAACTAGATGGGAAAGCAGGATAGACACTATTAGACCATTCCGATATTCATCAGGAGAGATTTACGATGCACTATTTGAAATAAGCCAGGACTTGTCGTATGATTCTTCATTTCAACATGAAGCTGAAACATTGGCTCAGAAAATGATGCAGTTTCAATTTTCATGTTGCACAGTTATTTGGCATAATATTCTAAATCAAATTAATTTGACCAGCAAAGTTATGGGTACATAACCATAGACAGCCAAAGAGGGGCAGAAAACATCATGAAAATCACCTCTCCCATTAACATAACAAAGGTGGTGACCGTGTCATAATGCTTTAACTTGCATAAAAATGTAATTAGTTTGAGATTTAAGGCTTTTAATAAGTAATAAATAATCATAGTTTATAACTAGAAATCCAAAATGGCAACTGCAATGATTTCATATTAGGAAAATCAAAATGGAGGATTCAGATTAAATTGAGCAATAGAGATTGGGGTGAAATAAAGTTCAGCAAGGAAGGGCTGAGTTCACTTCAAAATACCTGAAGGGAAGGGTCAGGAGGAGGTTCAGCTCGAATGACAGCTAAAGGTGATTGGCTGAGCAGGTATAAGCCCACAGGGTGGAATTGAAGAAGCAACCAATCAGAGAAGGCCAGAAATCATATATAAGGCAGAGAGTTGGCAGGCTTGGGTGTGGGGGAGCAGTGGCTGGAGGAGACTGGAGAAGGAGCAGAACATCAAAGCAAAACATTGAGCAGAGCACAGCAGCAGCAACAACAAGTAAAGAACTGACAGAGCAGAAGGACCCTGAGACGTATCAGAGAGATTTAGAGAAGAAGGAAAGTAAGTATAATCATTTTAATATACTAAAGGTATGTCTCGCTATGATTGTAAATAAAGCTGGATGCCTGCGTCTGAATGGATTTTTACCCCACCCATCCTGTGAGTGTCTGATCACCACTCATAGGATTTTATTGTTAGAACTTAATGTTCTTTAAGGTATAACATTATAATGCTGCTTTATACATATGTGTAATGATGCTGGTTCTGACGGGACCCAACTGAGAGTGCCAATTCAGGACAAATTGCTTAAAACAGGGCAGTTACAGCCCAAGGCTGGGGTTTTTCCATCTCTAAGGCAAACCAGCCAGACAAAGAGGACTTTGGTCTCACCCCACTGGCTAACCACAAGTCACACAAGCAATTCCCTTAGACACCCCAGTTTCCCAGTATCACCACCAGTGCCACTCGTTATGGGGACAAATGGTTATGAAAACCAATACCCCAGAAAAAGAAAAAAAGGTTCTCTTGATCCCAAAGGACCAAGCCTCAGACCCAGGTCAATATACAAATCAGATCTTACCCACAAATCACGCTGTTGCCAATCCTTTAGAATCTAAAATCTAAAGGTTTATTCATAAAAGGAAAAAAATATAGATGAGAGCTAGAATTGGTTAAATGGAATCAATTACATACAGTAATGGCAAAGTTCTTAGTTCAGTCTTGTAGCAGTGATAGAATAAACTGCAGGTTCAAATCAAGTCTCTGGAGTACATCCCCAGCTGGGATGGGTCATCAGTCCTTTGTGTAGAGCTTCCGTTTGTAGCAAAGTCCCTCCAGAGGTAAGAAGCAGGATTGAAGACAAGATGGAGATGAGGCATCAGCCTTTTATAGTCTTTTCCAGGTGTAAGAACACCTCTTTGTTCTTACTGTGGAAAATTACAGCAAAATGGAGTCTGGAGTCACATGGGCAAGTCCCTGCATACTTTACTGAGTCACAAGGCATATCTGCCTTCTCTTAATGGGTCAATTGTATAGCTGATGGTCCTTAATGGGCCATCAAGCAGGCTAGGCAGAGCTGACACCAACTTGTCTGGGGTGTCACCAAGAAGCATAGCGTAAGTTTGAAATACAGACAGTATAGAACCAATATTCATAGCTTCAACTACAAAAATGATACACACATATAGACAGCATAATCATAACCAGCAAACCATAACCTTGTCTTAGACACCTTATTTGACCTCCTTTATACCAGATTTGGTGCCACTACAGGACCTTGGTTGCAACAATGATCTATACGGTCCCAGTTTATGTCCATAACGTCACAATATGTATAGGAAATCTGTGTGTTACATTGTAGTAGATTTAATAGCATTGTATTACGGTTTCATACATATGTATAAGGGGGTCAATGTGTACCGTATTATGCAACATTGTATCCGCTATATGGTCTGTGTAGTCTATTGCGTTGCCTTAGTACATGATTTCTAAATGCAATACCATTGTGTTATGCTATGTGTCATGTATTACAGTGTATTATTTCTTGATGATTTAGAGTATTGTAACTGATTATTTTCTTTGAATAAATGTTGTTGTGTTTTCGAAGAATTACTGGTTGAGTGTCAATCCTTTGAGCGGAAGGCTGTATACTGTACCACCCCCAGCCCTTCCACACAGCTGTCTCCCCTGTCTGGGGTCTGTAGAACCCTACCGGAGGAGCTCCCGGCATGGGGCGCTGGCTCCTGGGAGTGGCGGCCCCACGTTCTGCTTCTTTTGCCGCTGTGGTTCCTGGGAGAGCCCTGAGGTTCAGTGGATACCAATTTCTATCCACAGACATCTGCATCTGCTCATAGAAATTTGTATCTGCGCAGGACTCTGTTGTCATGGACTATTTTTGTGTAATGTGCCAGGTGTCATAGCCGTTCCAGTACGCACTTCGTGCAGTGTTTTAGGGCAGCTGTGCAAGACCAGTCTGTGGCCTAGTTCCTCTTGTTATCCTTGTAAGGATATTGGAAGAGTGTGCTGGCACATGTATCTAATTGCTAAAATAAGTCCCTTGTACATGTTGTGTTGTGTATTGTGTTGTGTTGAGGTCAGTTAGGGCGAGTTGCTACGGGGATAGGTGGTAAATGACTGGGGGGTTGGGTCAGTGGTTACCACGCGGAGTTAGAATATTTAGGTGAGGGGCGGAGGCTGCAGCCACAGTTTAAGTTTAGTTTTGGAGTTGGGACTTAAGGTGACTGAGAGAGTAGACGGCTGCAGCGCCGACATGTTCTGCCCAAATATACAGTTTATCAGATCAGATCCATTATTTAGGTGTCTTGTATGTGCCTTTGTAAGGAGCAAGCGAGACACAGCCTGCATTATCTGTGTCATCTCTCTGTGTGTAAGTTACACTTGATTTAGAATCCTAATGGTCATGGTAAAGCATCTATGCCGCTGTTGCATGGCACGAAAATAAAAATCTGGGCAGTGAGTGAAATTGAAGATGGTCAAATTGAGAAAGCATATTTAGCTAGCTAGTTTTTTAAAGTAGTTAATAAGGGTCGATCACAATGCCAGTGCAACAAATGTTAATAAAAATGTTCAAGCATAAAGCAGAGGATGGATGTGGAGAAAGTAGGGCCTCTAAAAAAACAACGAATGAGTCACCGATACCACATAAAGCCACAGAAAGGCCAAGTCTACAGCCTGAGGAGGGTGAGAGGTCTGCTGAATCGAGGGGTAAGCCTACTGATGAAAAGCAATACGTAGCTGTGTGGTTGAGGGTTCAATTTGACGAATTCCAAAGGAAAAACTATTGGCTGTTTGCTTCCAGTGGAAAGCTAGGGTGTAGAACATGTAGAGATGCTTCCAATTTAAAGCTTTTCTCTGCTCGAGAAAATGGCTTCTCAATGGGCTGAATGTCAGATTTCATCTTTTGGGCAAAATAAAGAAACGAGCTCACATCACTTGGGAAAAAAATTAACAAACACAAAAAGTCAGCTGCTCACACTGAAGCTACAAAAATTCTAGAAACAGCTAAGAAAGACATTCTGATAAACAGTGCAAAAAATGAAGAAGCAGCATTTGAAACCATTGCTCGTGTGTTCAGGATGGCTTACTACACTGCGAAAATGAATCAGCCGTATACTGACCACGAGAGCTTGATTAACCTGCAACAAGTGAATGGGGCTGAGATGGAACGATTGCTTCAAAGCAGAACTGTCTGCGGTGATATCATAGAGCATGTCTCTGCAGAAATGAAGAAAAAAATTGTCTCGCAGATAATTGAGCTCAAATCCAAGATCACTATACTAGTTGACAAATCTTCTACTCTTGCTCGAAAATGAACTTATAATTTTTTTTTAAAAGCCAGTGTTTTGATGGTGTTATGAATTCAATACTGTTTCCTTTGGATTTGATTGAGTTAGACAATGCATCGGCTGAGAACATAAAGTGAGACATAATCAAATGTTTACTACGCTATGGATTCACTATGGAATTACTGACCGAGGTCAGTTTTTGCAGTGATGGTGCAAATGTCATGCTAGGAGTCAAAGCTGAGGTGGGCAAACTCCTATAAAAGACTTCCCAAATATCATTCTGTGGCATTGCCTTAACCATAGACTTGAACTGGCCGTTGATCAATCAAGCACTGGATATTACTGGGGGTACAAATGATTTCAGGGCATTTTTAGACAGCTTATACTCGCTTTACAGCCAGTCACCAAAAAACACCCGTAAGCTCAGTGCACATGCCAACAAACTGCATATCATACTTTAAAAAATTGGCAGAGTTTTCAGTGTACGATGGGTAGCTTCAATGTGGAGGGTTTCAATGCAGTCTGGCAGACTTACCCAGCATTAGCTAAACATTTCGAGGAAGCTTCACAAAAATAGAAGGGAATGAGCGAAACTCCAAGGTCTCCGTTCAAAACTGTGTTCGGTCAACTTTGTGAAAAATATGTTAGATGTTCTAACTCAGCTCATGAATTTGTCTGAACTCTTACAAGACCGAGAACTGACGATCCCAAAAGCGGACAACCTGATGAAAATGTATTTGCAGAGAATCGAGAGCCTGCATAGAATCCCTGGATTGCACACTGAACAGGCACAGCGAGCCGAAAAGGCTATGCCGTTCAAGAACACAAAATCGACAGGCATTGGGAAAAGTCCCACACTTAAGCCGTCACAATTCAGTCAGGCTGTTGTTGACAACATGAGGTGCAAGTTATTCACCACCACTGCTAACAAGGCTAATCAAAGCACAGCAGAAAGCAGTAAAACTGCTTGCCACAACCTGTATATTGCCCCCAGCCCTGTCCTCCGGCGGGGCTGTACAGAACTCAGACAGGAGACGTAGCTATGTGTAAGGGCTGGGGGTGGTACAGCCGCGCCGGAGGAGCTGCCAGCGCAGGGCGCTGGTTCCTGGGAGTGGCAGTCCCACATTCTGCTCCTTTCACCGCTGCGGTTCCCAGGAGAGCCCTGCAGGCCAGTGGATACCGATTTCTATCTGTGGATATCCACATCCATGGGTATAAATTTGTATCCGCACAGGGCTCTAGCCACGGAACATTTTGTGTGTGTGTGTGTGTGTGTGTGTGTGTGTGTGTGCGCGCGTTGGGTGAGGATCGGTACCGTACTGGTAAGAGTTAAAATCTATGTGCACCACTGCTACTTACCTATTGAAGTGGGTCAAATTGACAATTGGTTTACAGTTACAGGCAGGCCACTATTGGGGTGTCGGGTCCAAATTTTGGGGTAACACCAAAGGGACAAACCTCTCGAAGAACCATCGTTACTGCACAAGGTAAATAACTTCCTCTTTCAGAGCAAGTAGAACTAGAACATTTAAGTGACTTTTTCACAAAAAACATTATAAAAGGTTGAATAACAGGCAGTCTGCAGTAGCCAAATAAAGGTCATATGCAACAGCTGTAAGAAATATAGCTCTGATATGCTAGTGTACATATCAAAATACCTGTCAACAAGTTAGAACTTTAAATGCCAATGCCACTGAATTATATCCGCATTTTGTGAAACAAAGGAGAAAATATAAACAGATGATTAAAATTTTTAAAAATACAGCAGTTCTCTTGCATGTTTATTTTTGGTGGGCAAGAATTATGTATTTTAGCAGTTTTGTTCCTAACATGTATTGTACAACTTTAATACCCATAAGTATGAAGAGAAGAACCTGAATTCACAGAACTAAACTTCCTATAACCTAAAGCAGGTTCCTCAAAGCTGCCACCCCAGCTGATGTGAGAGTTTTGATCTCGAAGCGTATCCTTTCCAAAGCACCGCTATGAAATACAGAACTCAGGCATACAGTACTTTGATAGACTACCAAGCCTGTTCCATCCACTGTGGATTCTTTTAAGAGAAGAGCCCCTGATGGTGTTCTGATGGTCAGGTTGCAACACAGGCATCTCCTATAGGTAGGTATTTACCCTTTCACCTCCTGGTATCCATAAACCAGATTCACACACTCTCAATGCAAATTGAACCTTCTTACACCAAGGATGAATCTGGCACTTTATAGCTAATAACTCTAGCAGATGGAACCAGCTTTTCAAGGAATTGCTACAGAAACCTTGCGGTTACCTTTTCATAAGGGAACAGAAAGGGAAGCGTGAGGGGTCAGAGTAACTTAAAAATACAGATTAATTTCCCAAGTTATTTTTGCCGATGCTACTGCATGAATCAAACAGGAAGGAAGAGGAAAAGCAGTGAGAATGAGAAAATAATCAAAGAGGAAAGAAGAAGAAAAAAGAGAATTAAGAAATAGAAAAGACAGAAATAAGAATATGGTCACTAGTAATGGAAAATGACAACCAGATTCTGATCTCAGTAACTTTGGTGTAAAGTCAGTGGAGTTACTCTAGATTTATATTATTGTAACTAAGATCAGAAACTGACTTATGGAGTTTACAAACCAGGAATACTGTAGCATTTGAGTTTGTGTGTGTGTCATGTCAGCAAAATAGACAGAAAAACAAAATGAAAATGGGGAAAAATAATCTTTTCTTAAAGGAAAATTAATTCAATTTTCATACTGTTCATGCTTTGTAAATCGGCTGTCTCTAGCTCATATTAACATATTTTTCAGGTGTTCATGTCATTGAGAAGAGTAAAATCATTTCCCCCAAGTTATGTTGCTTTATGCTGTCATCTTCTAGTTTTAACAGTAGGTGCTTCTTATTCATCAATGGCAATATTTTAAATGGCCTCTGTTTTGTGCCCAGGCATCCATTTGAGAGTGCAAATGGGTATCTACACATACATAATTATCTGTTTTGCATCTAACTTACAATTTGCACATGGGAATACCCATTGGCATGTATAAACGGAGGTCTGTGCATGCATAAGACTGAGACCTTTTGAGAATTTGGCCCCAAGAGTCCTGCAAAATAAGTGGGTGTAAGGATTAGAATCTATTCCATGGATCTTGTCCAACTGTAACAATTCTGTGGTCCTCTAAAGAACATATAGTATTAATTTTCTAGCAGTGACCAGGGTTTTGATTTGGGCTAAAAAAAATGCAAAGGTGTGGAATAGACCAAGAAAAGATAAACCATCAGTGACTAAAACAATATACTGTGAAAGAGGCAAGAAAATTACACCTTGTATCACAAGGGAAATAACATGGTAGAAAAGAAAATTATATAAAAGCAAGAGGAAAAATTCCAAACACAAAGTGGGATTATTACTGCAATTTGCAAATAAATAGTCTATACCTCAGTCTTGAGACAGTGTACTCAGACAGAAAGCCTATAATTATGGTGTGGGGGCTGCCCAAGATCTGGTGCTGTCTTTTAATCATAAATCTGCTCTGGTTGTATTGATAAGATGACATTCACTGGAAGAACTCTGAAATTAGAATTCATGGGGAGGGTTACAAATTGTTCTAAATAGCCAAAGATTGTATGTGTTAAGCTGTATAGTCGTGAATGCCAAACAAATCTTTATGATGGATTTTGGTCAAGTTGTATGCCACGGGAGGATAACTTTGCATAAAGGGCAGCTTTGTACCAAAAAGCCTTAATCATAAAAAGGGACTGGGCCAAATTCTGTTCTCAATACACTGCTGGCTCACTGTATTGTAGGACATGACTAATCATTAACATTGCAACGTGGCAGTGTGAATCAGAGTGCTGGTGTCCAGCAGCTAGGGTGACCAGATGTCCCGGTTTTATAGGGACAGTCCTGATTTTGGTTTTTTTTTTATATATAGGCTGCTATTACCCCCCACCCCCGTCCTGATTTTTCACACTTGCTGTCTGGTCACCCTACCAGCAGCTCTTCTTTTTAATGCTCATCAGGTAGTCCTTTCCCCGTAACTGCAGAAGCATTGAGTAAACCTGCTGTAGCCAGCACTTTGTGGTGTATAGAACACATTTTATGAAGCCCTGTGAGACCTATCTTGCATTATGTTCCACAACAACTACCATTGTTTGACCTCTCTTGTCTCAAGGGCTGGACTCCACTTTGTGTAAACATGTCACAAATATTTATGATTTAAAATAATCACCACCACAGAGATCCAGTTTCCTCTTCCCTGTGATTAACACTTTTCAGGTAGTTCTGGATGACCTTCCAGAAACCCCATTGTCCTTGTCAAGTTTACCCATTCCAATTTGGATCCTTAAGGTCTGAAGGAGAGCGATCTTGGGTATTTGCTTTTTACAGTCTTACTTAACCTCAGTTGCCATAAATCTTTTGCAGACATTTTGTTTGGTTTAATCCATTGTACTGATTTATAAAAATGGTGAATTAATTTTTCTAATGAAGAGACAAGGAGGTGAGAGCACAGCTCAGCATAGCAGCAGCCAATTTACAAAATGAAATCCTTGAAATGGATTAATGCTCATTTTTAACTTATCAGTTGTGGCTGACAAGGTTCTGTTTCTGGTGTGCACGCCTCTCTGTGATGATCCTGGGAACTGTCCAAGGTATTCTCATCAAGGTTGAACTCTGTGCCGCACCTACAGGCAGTTGTGGGCCAACTCTTGCTTGCCTGACATATTTGAGTGGACTCACTGCCTAGCGATTGCCTAAAGCAAGGAGGATTTGGCCCTGTTTTAGCAGGAGTAAAAATTCTTCCTCTGGGTTTTGTTTTATTCTGAATTGTAACGCACTGCCAATGTGCAAGAATGTTCTCTTTCTTGCTCCCTATAAATATCTCGCTCTCTCAGTCTTTTTATAGTAATACAAATAAGGCATAAATCAGTGCTGTACCCTCAAATACCACTGACCTCCTGGCAGATAAGTAGCCACCATGCCACTTGATCTTTATGCAGCACAAATGCAGTGTTGCAAAATTCATAAGCTTAAAGTGAAAAGTGATATGCAGATCCGGAAATACAGGGGGAAAGTGATCATGAATTAATGAGAGTGCTGCTGTGTGGCTGCCAAGCTACTCCTGCCTAGTAGCAGGTTTTATAGCAGCAGTGAGGAAGAGGCAGGAGGATGCAGCACTTGGCACTGCAGGGGAAAAACAGGCTGCTACTTCAGAAGGTGCTGCTAGTCCCAGGGACCAGTGACTATATTAAGGTCCAATAGATGACAAGCCACAAGGCTAGAAATGAATAGTATATATGGTGCCATTGTGACACTTCCCAGGGAGTACCCAAGGGAATGGGGCACCTTGCTACCACCTGGCCATAGCATGAAGAAGCGTTGTCTGTGCCTGCTGGG
This sequence comes from Emys orbicularis, assembly GCF_028017835.1. Taxonomy (NCBI): domain Eukaryota; kingdom Metazoa; phylum Chordata; order Testudines; family Emydidae; genus Emys; species Emys orbicularis. The sequence continues at coordinate 37,632,029 of NC_088684.1, forward strand.
TGTCAGCTCCCCAACTCCACAGGCAACACAAGCAATTCCCCTGTAGACCTCACAGGCCCAGTTGTCTCTCTGTTGGTTAGTGATAGGCACACACTAACCCTTCAGATCTCCAAGTGTTTCCCTGGAGTGTGCAGCCCCTGTTCCACTGGACACATGCTGTATTCATAGATTTGCCAGTTCCAAAGAAGCAGTATACCCCAGCTTACCATTTCCATCATGGATCACCATGCTGCTTAACACACAGCACTTAGATATGTTTATAGTGAAAACAAGTAAAAGTTTATTTAACAAAGTATAGAGATTCAAGTAATAGCAAGTAGAAGTATTGGAAGGAAATTGTTACATATAAAATCATAAGCTGCCTTCTAGAACCTAGACTTATTTAACTCGATATTTTCTTGTCTTATAGAGCAATGTTCACCCAAAGTCCTTCCAGCATTTTACAGCCAAGCTTGGTTGTGACCTTCCGTTCATGAGACAAGTCATGCTGTCAGCTTGCCTCCTCAGTGGAAAATCCTGGGTGTCAATTTGCACCCCCAGATATATCAGAACAATCCACTCTCATTATTCATAAGCAGTGCACCCCCGCCCCACATGTTGTTTTTTCCTGTATACCTCTTTCTTGTAGATTTCACAATCTCTTAATCAGCATCTTGCTCAGTATGCAAATAGACATACACCGGGACACACAATACACAGTGACCAGACAGGGAGATACTGTCTGCTACCCCCTGTCTGAAAGGAACCTCTCCAAGACATGTCACCTCCTGGTTACCTTCCTTAGGAACATAATTTTCAGTATAGGCACATAACTCCTTAGATATTATCCGTACATACATTTTGCAATGATTATGATGACCAATGGGCTACTGGCTCTTGCTAGAGCGACCTCACATGTCACCTCTTAGTGAATTATTATGCATATATCCAACCCAGAGGATCCCTTTAAAACTATATGCACCCCCTCTGCCAGTTGGCACCAAGAGGTTCCTTGGTTACAGCCATTCCAGAGTCTCCATTCTCAGCTGCCTAGTAGGTTGTCAACATCCCAAGACCTGTCCAGGCTAGAAATGCCAGTTTTCCAGTGCTAGCCAGCATTCACTTTTAGCCCTAGTGGCTGGTGAGATTTTTGGTGCAGCCTCCCATTACTAATGGTATAATAAGCAACCTTGGTATGGGGGACGGGGTGTGACTTGTTCTAAGAACCAGCAAGAAAAGTAAAAAATTAAACTGGGGGAGGACACAAAACAAATTACAAAAAGAAAAAAAAAAAAAAAGAGAGAGAGAGAGAGAGAGAGAGAAAGGTTTTTTTGTATAACTCACCATGACCCTGACTTTGGGCCTGATCCTAAGAGACAGAGAGCACCTGGTAGCTTGGGTTGGTTTCCCCCCGCCCCGCAAAGCTGTGATGCGCCAAGAGGAGAGGGGCTTCCGAAGCCCTCTGCTAAAATCCCACCAACAAACTGAAGGATGGGTTGGGGTGATTTTTCAGGGAGTTCACCTCCTCTGGACACTACTGAGTCACCTAGTTTAGAGATGACTCATCCCTGGGTTTCATAGCAATAGTTCTGAGCAGAGAAATATTTTACCTTTGAAGCTGCACCATGTGTCGGGTATTTTCCAAAACTCTTCCTGGGGTAGCCTCCCTGTACAAGGTCTCCATCCAGATCACTTCTCGGAGTCTATCAATACACACTCCGTATATTTTTCAGGATCACAGCATAAACATTTCCAGCTGAGTGCACTTAACACAAGTTTGTTCACCGAGTATGAGCCATTTTGTTTACACAGGGAAACAGATTCCTCCATCTCTCATTTTCTCATCTCCCAGCTGATTGCAATCTCCGGCAGCGCAGCAGGGCTGCTGCTAAGACAGGCTCTTTGCCTGTCCCGGCCCCATGTCGCTCCCATGAAGCAGCCAGAATGGCCCGGAGGGCAAGGGTCTGCCGCCATGCACTACTCCTGCCTACAAGCACCACCCCTGCAGCTCCCATTGGCCGGGAATGGGGAGCTGTGGCCAATGGGAGCTGCGGGGGTGGTGCTTGCAGAGAGGGTCAGCACGCAGAGCCATGTGCCCCCGGCTCTCCCCCAGGGGCTGCAGGGGCGCGTTGGCCCCTTCTGGGAGTGACGTGGAACCAGAGTAGGCAGGGAGCCTGCCTTAGTGGCAGCCACACTGCACCACTGACCGGGAGCTGCCGGAGGTAAGTGCTGCCCAGCGAGAGGCCGCGCCACAGCCCTGAGCCCCCTCCTACAGCCAGCACCCCAAACCCCCACCTGCACCCCAGCACTGAGCCCTCTCCTGGAGCCAGCACTCCATGCCCCCTCCTGCACCCCAAGCCCCAGCCCTGAGCCACCTCCCAGAGCCAGTATGCCAAACCTCCTCCTGCATCCCAAGCCTGAGCCCCCTCCCAGAGCCAGCACCCCATACCCTCTCCTGCACCCCAAGCCACAGCCCTGACCCCCATCCCAGAGCCAGCATCCCATACCCCCTCCTTCACCCCAACACTCTGCTGCAGCCCAGAGCCCCCTCCTGCACCCAAACTCACTCCCAGAGTCCACACCCCATCTTGCACCCCAGCACTCTGTCCCAGCCCGGGGCCCCCTCCTGCACCCATACGCCCTCCCAGAGCTTGCACCCATCACCCCCTCCTGCACCCCAACCCCCTGGCCCAAGCTCAGCCCAGAGCCCCCTCCCACACTGCAAACCCCTCGGTCCCAGCCCAGAGCCCGCACCCCCTGCAGAACCCACCCCCTACCCCAGGGTGGGGGAGAGCGGGGGGGCAGGGAATGGAGTGAGCAGGGCAGGGCTTTGGGGAAGGGGTGGGGTAGATCCTGGGTTGCCCTTAAATTCAAAAAGTCATCTGGTGGGTAAAAAGGTTAGAGACCACTGCTCTATAGAGCAGCCCCAGAAAACTTTGGGTACTTAATAAATAATCATAATTTCCAACTTCCCCCCAAACCAATTTTTGGCTGTAGAGGCATTCAAAAAAAGTTGTAATTATTTTACGTAATGGTGAAGCATTTTTACACCCTCTTCAGATTCAAGTTATTGAACCAGCTTTGAGCAACCTTTTGTGCAGAGACCATGCCTAGAAAATTTCAGTGCAGAACTTGAAAGTTTCTAAAAGTTATAGGTCGCTGAAAACGGGATCAGATAGAAACATTTATGTAACCTGAATATTGGTGGACAGCCGTTCCTGTTAAAATGCATCTGATTTCCACCAACCAAGGCTTTGATTCAGCTCCCATTGAAAGCAATGGAAAGACATCTCCATTGACTTCAGTTGAAGCTAGATTCCAACCCCAGGTTAGTTTTTGTCCCTCTCACACCCGACCTCTTGAACCTGCTTTTCCTGTACAATAATGCATGTCACAATTGCCACCACATTATGGAGAGAGCGCTATGCAGAGATATACCACTGTACCATCCAACATTAAATTAGGCCTAGTCGCAGCCTGTGCTGGTGTCTCTAATGGAAACAGCCATCAATTCTGTGAGCATGCATGGCATAAATCTGCTGGGTGTGCATTTGACAATGACTTTGTTTTGTCATTTCTTGGGACACTATTGAAAATGACATTCATTGTAATGAGTTTGTCCTGGTGTACGTAATTAGAAACACTGTGCTTTAATTAAGAGTTTGTTTTCCAGCCGGTTGGGTTCTATTTTGATAAGACTTTGTCATGTAAATCCTAAATGAAGTTGAAGAAGTAGAACACTGCATGACATGCCTGCTGGGTAATGATTAAAGACAATGTGAGGTAGGCACTCATAAAGGGGCAGATGTCTTTTTGCATATTAGTTACTTACCCCATGCTTTTATGTATTTTCTATTATATTATCATTAGTGTGGAGTCTGCACTTCTGTTACTGAATAATCACTGATGCTAAATGGCTTTACACAAAACCAGTAAGTTCATTTTTTACCTTTGAAGATCATTCTCCGTAATCATCCTCTTCTCCCGATATACTTTATGCATGTGCATATGCATGTATGAATGTTACACATATATCAGGTTTCAGAGTAGCAGCTGTGTTAGTCTGTATCCGCAAAAAGAACAGGAGTACTTGTGGCACCTTAGAGACTAACAAATTTATTAGAGCATAAGCTTTCATGGGCTACAGCCCACTTCTTATGACAGACCTGCGGGTGGCTATCTTACAACAGAAAAACTTCAAAAACAGACTCCAACGAGAGACTGCTGAGCTGGAATTGATATGCAAACTAGATACAATCAACTCAGGATTGAATAAGGACTGGGAATGGCTGAGCCATTACAAACATTGAATCTATCTCCCCTTGTAAGTATTCTCACACTTCTTATCAAACTGTCTGTACTGAGCTATCTTGATTATCACTTCAAAAGTTTTTTTCTCTTACTTAATTGGCCTCTCAGAGTTGGTAAGACAACTCCCACCTGTTCATGCTCTCAGTGTGTGTGTATATATATATCTCCTCAATATATGTTTCACTCTATATGCATCCGAAGAAGTGGGCTGTAGCCCACGAAAGCTTATGCTCTAATAAATTTGTTAGTCTCTAAGGTGCCGCAAGTACTCCTGTTCTTTTTACACATATATCAGTCAGCATAAAATAATGCTGTACATGTTCATATATGCACAGTTTAATAGTTTTTCCTCCCTCTATGTGCAAACTTCAAATGCTGTCTTAAATGTATTGAGGAATGGAGTTGGAGGCATAGCTAACGCAAGGGAGACAGAGACATGGAAGTGTTGCTATGGATAATTAGGCTAGAAAGTAAACTGTTTACAATGGCTATAGCAGATGAAAGCTCCCCAGAAATCCATAACAGCCCAGAGATCAAAACATATTTTTTTTAAAAGTCACACAAAAAGATAAGACTGAACAACACGACTTCTTAACCTCTAACCTGAAGGCCATGGTGCTGCCATTTTGTTGGGTGACATCTCTGGAACCTGCTAGATAGCTAATGCAGAGATTCATACATGGCTGGATCCTGCAGTGTGCTGTGCTCCCTCCACAAGGCACTCAGCACCTCTCAGGAGGCGCTCAGCACCTTGCAGAATTGTTCCCCTAGTCCGGATGATTTTTTACAGCAATTCCAACAGACGGGAAAGTTATCTTTAGCAGTGTGCTGCACTAGCCAAACTAGACAAAAAGTACGATATGCTGTCCAGAGTTATCACAGAATTAAATTGATACCATTCTATCCACTCTACTCTCTAGTATGATCCACAGACCGCCACACTCCACACCCACATTCTACAGACAGTGCTAGCCAGTGCCCCACCACCTCTGGGACAGATTCAACCCTCAGCCAGTCTCCTCTCCAGTTATAAGAAAAGGTCTTGCATATTACCCTTCACCTGTGGTCCAGAAACAACACCTAATCCTCATACTAGATTCTCTCATTCTAAGACAGGAACTGAGAACTCTGCTGTGGGAATGACCCCTGCCCCCTAAGGCAGGAATCTCTGCTGTTCAGATCCTCTAGTCTAGTGTAACCACCTCCCAGACAGACTATTAACCTGGTAATACTGCTGCCCATATTTGGGAAATGTTCTATTTCCCCATACCACAACTTACATTCTCTTTTTTTCCTTCTTCAAATTTCTACACAACTGCAAGACCTGCCTGACTCTTCACCTTAGGAAAGGTAAGTTAGTCTTTGGCACCAATCAACTCAGCACCAAACAAATTAACACTGATATTAAAAGACCACATGCCCAGCAGGGCCGGCTCTAGGATTTTTGCCGCCCAAAGCAAAAACAATTTTGGCCGCCCCCCCACCCCGTTTTTTAATTACCCCCACCCCCGGCCCCGCCTCAACTCTGCCCCTTCCCCAAATCCCCAGCCCTGCCTCCTCCCCCCAGGCTCTCAGGCCTGGGAGGGAGGGGGAGCAGCGGCGCGCGAAACAGCTGTTTCGCGCGCCGCGGCCGCTCGGGATCTCCCCCTCCCTCCCAGGTTTGAGAGCCTGGGAGGGAGGGGGAGACTCCGAGTGGTCGCGGCGCGGGCGCTGCTTCTCCCCCTCCCTGCCAGGCTCTCAAGTCTGGGAGGGAGGGCGAGTAGTGGTGTGCGAGCGGCAGCGGAGGTGAGCTAGGGCGGCCGGGGCACATTTTTAGGGGCGGCATTCTGGCGCCGGCCATGCCGCCCCTAAAAATGTGCCGCCCCAAGCACCAGCTTGTTTTGCTGGTGCCTAGAGCCGGCCCTGATGCCCAGATATGTGAATGCAGTGCTACGCCTTTAGAGAAAGCCTCTTGGAACCCACAGTCCATCGCAGGGAGGATGGATCACCTTAACAGCAGCAGAATATATACAATTACCATAGAGAGATGAAACTAATTATTGAAAATATTGTCAATAAAAATATGCTGGATCATTATGTCAATGAAGTTAGGCCAAAAATATTCAAAACCAGATGTCTAATGTTGGTTACCTAAATCCATGTTTAGCCACCTAGCTAAGTGACCTCCTTTTCTGAGGTGCTGAGCAAATGAAGCTGCCATTGACTTTAGCTACTGATCTCTAAAGTCAAATTTGGTGAATGTTACTGTTGATGACCAAGACTGAAACTAACTGACTCATTGCATGACTTTAATCAGTCAGCTAATGACAAGGAACAGTTTGATGTGTGTAACAATTTAAAGGTGAGCAACTCATTTGTTTCTAGAGTCTAAAACACCAGTTCAAATGCAGAATAGGAGAAACAGGAAACAAAAAGTATCTTGCTGAGAGAATGACTAAGTATAACTATGTATGGAAACCACACGTATGAGGTTATTGTTGACTTACATCTGTGTTAGGACCTTGACCTTTAGCAGAATGCAAAAATAATGTTTCCATTAAGCTGTAACAACTCACAAAACCTTATGCCATAGTTTTAGCATAGAATGAGAGACCTATCTATGTTAGCAGAGAGTGAAGGTTAAAAGAAGTCGGTGGGGATGAAAACATGCAGCTATAATGTAGGCAAGAAGAATGACATAATACCATCACCTTCCTATGTGACCCTGAAGATCAGCGTACCTGTCTTTTTACTGATATTTAATTAACGTTAGAGCTGTTTATCTTTACAGTAACCATTTATAATGTATATACTGAGTGTAATAGCTGTTGCTACTTAGCAATCCATTTATACCTACGTATGTAAATATAGGGTAGCTCATAAATTACTGTAGATGGCTTTAGAAATAATAAACAGCATCAAATAACATTTATAAAATGACTGATTTTTTTATCTTGATTCAGTAATAATAAAACAATACTTTGCATTTTATTTTTACTTTGTATTTGAGGATCTTGGTGATTTTAAAGCCCCATGAGCACCGCTGGGAAAGGTAAATGCAATTCCCATATTACAAATGGGCAAACTGAGACACAGCAAGTCTGAGGTAAAGTTGGAACCAAAACCCCAGGAGCTCTGTATTTTGGGGTGGGATTTGCAAAAGCACTCAGTTCTGGTCTGACTCTGCTTCCACTGAAGTCAAGTTCTCATCTCTGCTTGCACTGAAGTCCACATAATTGTATTCAGTGGGAACAGAACTAGGCCAATACTGAGCATTTGGAAAATCTCACTCGGAGTCCCTTGCTTTAACCATTGGAATCCATTTCCTCCGAGTGTAGGTGACCGAATTCATTTTATTTTTCCCAGGAGAGGTAGACACACTAATTTAACAGGGGAAATGAGCATTTTACCCTTTATGCAATAACCTTTGAGGAATTGCAAACTGACTTCTGTGGGATTACATCTTGGAAGAATTTGCCCCAATGGTGTTTGGTATGAGTTGCAGTAAGAAGCAGGCTTGATAAAATAACCACAGTAATTAGTACTGTGAACTGAGCTGTTTTCTACAGAGCAAAGGCACAGTAGTGTAAAAGTGTTTACAAGTTAGTGTAAAACACACAGGGTTAAATTGTGGCATTGGGTCTCAGCATGAGCTCTAAAGCCATCCCTTAGGGAGCCACAATGTCTCCTGAGGTATATCTACACTGTGGCTGGGAGCGAGCCTCCCAGTCTGGGTAGACAGACTCACGCTAGTGGGCTTGAGCTCGCATGCTAAAAATGCCTCATCACCTTTACTGAGAGTGCCATGCACACTCCTCTCTCCAGTTGGAAAGCCCACGTGGCAGTTACAGAGAAGCGCCTCCTTACTGTCCCTGTTGGGGCACTGCTGTACCTTAGGAGCAGTCATTGTACTCAAGGGAGTGCAAAGACTGCAACTGTGGCCAGTCCCTGAACAGAGGGGAAGGGTTCCAAAGGAAGGGAATGTCTTTGCACCATTCTTGTGCACCCATGCAAAGGCCAGCCACCATCTGGCTTCAAGAGGGGGGGTTTGGTGGTGTGAAGAGCTGCTGTACTGCCAATTTAGAGAGCATAGCTGTATTTTAATAACACTAATGCTGATGAAAGCCATTTCCTGATGGGCCTGAAAGTGCTGTGATAGTAGATAGTGCAAAGGGGGCAGGAGAAGGTAGAAACGGGAGAAACAAACAAATGAACAAACTTTGATGCCTGTGATCCTACAGCCCTTACTCTGCATGTTTCTGCAACTGCTTGTGTTTCTGGGCACAATAGTGCTATTTAGCCTCTGTGCTGCAGTGGGGCAGTGGATTGCTGTGAGGTCTTTGGGAGGAACAATTTCTTCGGGAATTCTTTCCAGTGGGTGAGGGGAGAACATTCATTTTTCTATGACAGTTGTTTGGGGGTGCAGCATACACCCTCCTCTATGGCCAGCCAGCTCTGCTGTGAGTTCATGAAGTGAGAGGGCCATTGACCTATCTTCTTTCCTTCCCACTACTTTTGGGGGGGGTCTTTTGTCTTAGGAGGTGCATATGCAGTCCACTCCACTGGATGGAGTGAGCAGTCCTGTGCACCAGGGATTGCAGGGACTGCAATAGTGTCCAGCTGCTGTACAGTGGGCAGGGAGGATTCCTTGTTCTCTGCCCCTCCGTTGGCACCCACAACAGCTGGGCCCTGAGTGGGTGGGAGTACTCGAGTGGGTACAGCCTACAGGACCCTACACTTCTAACCAGCATGAGCCAAATGCATATGCTTTTAATCAGCGCAGAAGTTAATTCCCAGGCCAGGAAAAAGCAAAGAATAATTGTAGGAAATGTGTTCAGTGAGGGTAACAGCCAATAAAGAAATAACCTAGGACCTTTTGAAATAATATTTGTTTTCTGCAGCTGGCAAGTGATCTGAAGAAAAACAAATCTTACATAATTACTGCCTGGTAGGTGAAAGTTTTCTCATAACTCTACCTTGATGCAAATTAGTTGCAATTTACTTTCCCTTCAGCTTCCGAGCTTGATAAATATAACCAAACTGAAAGGGCAGCTATTAAAAGCAGACCTCAGACATACACAAAAAAGTGCCATTTTCATTATTGAACTGCAGGAAATTACAAGCTATTTCATTAGTACTTTCATTAGTACTTTTATTTCATTAGTACTTTTACATGCAACTCTGTGTTGTTAATGTTAACCTAGTCTTACACCCCCATGCTACCCTACTGCTTATTCAGTGAGATGATGTGAAATACTTTCTACAGCACTTCTTCCTACACTCTTTCAGATTTATTCTATCAGCATTGTAAAAATGCTGATATGTATCTTTACATTAACAGCCCACCAGTGTGTATCGGTACGATTACATAATGTTAAATGACAAATGGAAGTCTTAAGCACTAAAAAAAAAAAAAAAATCTTTGACCTGTCATGTAATAAGGAGCTGCAATTTTAAAATCTTTATACTATTTTCATTCTTTAAACTCATCATTGTATTTTAAATTTACTGTCATTATTTGAGTTATTTTGGACAATAAGATTAATAATTAATACATGTATGTCACTTTCTATCTGAAGAGCTTTAGAACTTACATTGTGATTTCCAGTCTTGTTCCCTGCTCTAACAAGTATACCTATGCCAGTAAAATGCTGTCATCCTCCAATCACAAAATCAAACAAACAAGTACTAACAACAAGTAAGGGCTTGTCTACACAGGGCGATTGAGTGGCATAATTATTCCAGAATAACTGTTCTGCTATAACTATTCCAGAAGCTCCCCATGTGGACATTCTATTCCAGAATAAAAATGACTTTATTCTAGAGTAAATTCTCTGCTCATAAAGTCATCCTGGAATAGCTAAATTATACTATGGGCTTGTCTACGCTACAAAATTGGTTCAAATTTATTAAAGTCGACCTGTAGCCTCCGATTTTACAAAATTGATGGTGTATGTCCACACTATATACATTCCGTCGGTGGAGTGCATGGGTAGCATTGACTCATGGAGCGATGCACTGTGGGCAGCTATCCCACAGTTCCTGCTCCCGATTGGAATTCTGGGTTAGGCTCCCAATTCCTGATGGGACAAAAACATTTTTGTGAGGTGTTTTGGGTACATATCGTCAGCTTCCCATGATGCACTTGGCTTCTATCCCCCTCCCTCCCTGAAAGCAATGGCAAACAATCATTTTCGCGCCTAAGCCTGGGTTATTTGTGCAGAAGCCATAGCACAGCAAGCATGGATCACGCTCAGCTGTACGCTGTTGTTGTGAGCATCACAAACATCTCGTGCATCGTCCTGCAGTATTTGCAGAGCATAACCAGGAGCAGCCGCGCGGAAGAATGTGATGCCATGCAAATAGCTCTGCTGGAAGCCATGGAACAGAGCAATTTGCACATACTGGCAGCGGCATCCGGGGTTGTTGACACAGTGGAACGCCGCTTCTGGGCCAGGGAAACAAGCACAGACTGGTGGGACCACATCATGATGCAGGTATGGGATGAGGAGCAGTGGCTGCATATCTTTCGAATGTGTAAGGCCACTTTTCATGGAACTTTGTGAATTGCTTTCCCCAATCCTGAAGCACAGAAATACCAAAAAGAGACCTTCTCTGACAGTGCAGAAGCGAGTGGTGATAGCTCTGTGGAAGCTTGCAACGCCAGATTGCTATTGGTCAGTCGGGAATCAGTTTGGCATGGGTAAATCTACCGTGGAGGCTGCTGTGATCCAAGTATCCAGGCAATCAATTCACTTCTGCTAAGAAGGGTAGTGACGCAGGACATAGTGGATGGCTTTGCCGCGATGGGGTTCCCTAACTGTGGTGGGGTGATAGACGGAACGCACATCCCTATCTTGGCACCAGACCACCTTGCCAGAGTACATAAACTGGAAGGGCTACTTCTCAATGGTGTTGCAAGCGCTAGTGGATCACAAGGGCCATTTCACCGACACCAACGTGGGATTGTCGGGAAAGGTACATGACGCACGCATCTTTAGGAACTTTGGTCTCTTCAGAAAGCTGCAAGAAGGAACTTTCTTCCCAGACCAGAAAATTACCATTGGTGATGTTGAAATGCCAATAGTTATCCTTGGGGACCCAGCCTACCCTTGCTCCCGTAGCTCATGAAGCCGTACACAGGCAGCCTGGACAGCAGTAAGGAGCAGTTCAACCATAGGCTGAGCAAGTGCAGAATGGTGGTAGAATGTGCCTTTGGATGTCTAAAGGGGCGCTTGCGCAGTTTACTCACTAGGTTAGACCTCAGTGAAAGCAATATTCCTATTGTTGTTGCTGCTTGCTATGTTCTACATAATATCTGTGAAAGTAAGGGGGAAAAGTTTCTGGCGGGGTGGGGGGTTGAGGCAGATCGCCTGGCTGCCAATTATGAGCAGCCAGACACCAGGGCAATAAGAAGAGCACATCGAGGCTCACTGCATCGCCGAGAGGCTCTGAAAACCAGTTTCATGAATGATCCAACACTGAAGTGACAGTTCTGTGTGTTGTTCCTTACCAACCTGCCCCCTTTTTCGCATGTACTGCCCTGTAAACTAAACCCCAGGCAGCCACAGTGTGCACAGTGAATAAAGAGCCTCTTGTACTCAATTCATGCATTTTTATTATGCTAACAAACACTGAACAGAGACAGCAATGAATAGCAATGATAACCAGATAAGGGCATGATAACACAGGGAGGGAGGGCAAGGACACATAGCTTATTACAATTGCACTGTCTAGCAATCAAAGCTGTGTGAATGAGAGCTTTCTGCTCCATGAACCATCCCCTGGAGTTGTGTTCAAGGGATAACGGAACTCCCCCCCCCCCGCCTCGCATTCTAGGACGTCTGGGAGAGGAGGATATGGAACTTGGTGAGGAGGGCAGCTAGTTGATCATTGGGTGCAGTGGGACTCTAAAGTCTAGCTGCCTTTCCTGCACCTCAACCAGAGGCCTCAACATGTCTGTTTGCTCCCCATAAGCCGCAACATCTCCTCTTGCATGTTAGCTCTTGTTCTCTGCTTGCTTTCCTGCACTCTTGGTCAATGCACATGCTCTCTGAGAGTGTGAGTCTCCATGCATGGAGCTGGGCCCTGTCAGCCTTGGAGGAACGTATCAAATCACAGAACATGTCGTCCCTTGTCTGCTTTTTTTGCCTTCTAATCTGGGACAGCCTTTGTGCTGGAATGAAGGAAGCACCCAGAGAACATGTTGTAGCTGCAAGGAAAAGCATACATTGTTGAAAACAAAAGGTTAACTGTTGCAATGAATGAAACAATTCACAGCAGTAAGTACATTCCCTGAGGTACTCGGCCAAATTTTATATTATAAAAGAAGAGCCTGCCAGTAAGGTACAACACATGTGTAAGCAGAGTCAGTATGAGCTCTACCCTGACATCTGGTGGTGAATTGTGGCGAGTTGTGGAAAATAACTTCAGGAGCTGATCTTGTTTGCATAGGCACACCCACCCTGCCTAGCATGAGCCCACAGCAGCCCAAATGGTCACTTTGGCTGCTGTAGGATCCCCAGTTTCTCTGTTATTGGGGCAGGAAGAATAAAGTGTTGTTACCCTGATTATGTGAATCAAGGACAATGGAACTGTTTTATGACAGAGGGACTCGCCATCAACTAAGTAGCACTCGCTAGACAAGGGACATGGGTTCCAAAAAACCCAGTGAATTGAGAGAGGCTGGGGATAGGCATTTGTACCTGATGGTATGGGCCCCTTTGGAAGGCCTGAAATACCAATTGCACCTTCTTCTCTTTCTACTCTGGGATATCAGAGCTAATTTTAATTCCATTAGGAGTCTAGTTACAGGCTGCTGAGCTGAATTCACTTTGGGCCAATGGTTCACCGGCACTGAGGCTCCCCTACTACAAGCTGAAATCACTAAAGAGCTAAAATTACTAAGAGCTGAAATTGCTGAGTGCTGTGGGAAAGCCTGAAGATATGTTGCTGAGCAGCTGGCAGAGCAGTTCGCGGGATGACTGGAGTGGCTCGTGGGACAGCTGATGGAGCGGAGCAGCTGGCAGAGTGGCTCGCGGTGAAGGCTGCAGCAGAACCCCATGGAGAGGCGGGGCAGTTGGCCTGGGACCATGTAAGGTGCCCCTTAACACCGCTGCGCCCCCCCCCCCCAGGCTGGGAGGTAAAACTCTGCAGATAAACTTTTGAACTCTGGGGCTGCACTGATCAGGGACAGAGACTTTTGGGTTGTTGGACTTTTGGGTGATTTTTGGGTTGCTGGACTCAAGAGACTTTGGGGTGTTGGACTTTTGGGACTTTGGGTGATTTTTTGGGTTGCATGACTTAAGACCCTGAGGGGAAAAGGATACTGCCAAACTTACTTGTGGGTAGGTCTTTTGCTCATGGTTTGTGTTATGAATCCTGTTTGTGGTGTTTCCCCAACATAATGCCGCATTGTTTCCCTCCTTTACTAAAAGGATTTTGCTACAGTCAGACTCCATGCTTGCAAGAGGGGAAGTATTGCCTCTTAGAGGTGCCTGGGGGGTGGTATGTAATTGTCCCAGGTCACTGAGTGGGGGCTCGAGACGGTTTTGCATTGTGTTATTGAAACGGAACCCCTAGATACTGAACCCAGCCCTTGTTGCTGCCAACTCAGACGGGCAGAAGGGTTACACATGGTAGAGTGCTGGGCAGCAGATTTCGGTTTGCATGCATGCTAAGCACACACGAAAGGGTAGGTGGTGTGAGGGCACACCCGGGGAAATTTTTTACTGTGGAAACTCTTGGCACATAAACAGGCTTTCCCGGGGAGCACCCTTTGCATGGCTGCACTGCCTGCCACTGTATCCCAATTGTTTACCTCAAATTAAACAATAACTACAATTGCATTTAACCCCTGTAGTGTTATTACAAGTGTGCACTCACCAGAGGTGCCTGCCCCGCCATCACAGTCCCGCACCAGTGGATCCTGGGAGGGGATTGGCTCCAGAGTTAGGAAAAGGTCCTGGCTGTCGGGGAGAATGGATCCACCCTTTGCCTGCTGCTCAGTCTCCTCCTCCTCCTCAACAATGTCCTCCTCATTGTTGCCAGTGGCTGCCTGGGTCCCCTGGGAGGTATCCACAGAGAGTTTTGGGATACTGGTGGAGTCCCCGCCTAGACTTGCATGCAGCTGCTCATAGAAGCAGCATGTCTGTGGCTCAGCACCAAAGCGACTCCCTTGTCTTCTGGATGCTTGCCTGAGCTCCTTTATTTTCACACGGCATTGCTGTGTGTCCCTGGTGTAGCCTTTTCCCCCCCTGCCCTATGCAATTTTGGCATAGATGTCAGCATTTCTCCTGCTGGTTCGAAGCTCTGCCTGCACAGACTCTTCTCCCCACACAGCAATCAGATCCAGTGTCTCCTGTATGCTCCATGCTGGAGCACGTTTGCATACCTGGGGCTGCGGGAAGCGGCGCAGGCCGAGGGATGTGCTTAGGGTGACCAGATGACAGAGGTCAAATATCGGGACGCGGGGGGGGAATGGAGCAAAAAAAAAAAAAAAAAAAAACCAAGCGGGCGTCGGAGCAAAACAAAAAAAACTGCCGGAGCACAGGAAAAACTGAGAACCCACCGGCAGCTCCACACCCCGCCCCCCACCAGCTTGCCTCCGCTCTGTCTCCACCTCCCTCCTCGGGGAGGGAGGGGGCAGCACTCAGAGCCCCCTCCCCGCCAGAGGGACCTGCCAGGGGGCCAGGTGAGTCCCAGGCAGTGCTAGCCTTACCTGGAGCGGCTCCCAAGGAGCATCCAGCAGGCAGGTCCTGTCCCTCTGGCTCCTAAGGTCGCTCGGGTTGGGTCGGGGGGGGCGGGGACAGGGGCGGGGGGCTCGCTGCCAGCGCCTACAAGCCCCCCGGCCCCTGCAGCACACAGTGGAGACCTCCTCGCCGTCTCTGTGCGTGCCTGGGGAGTGGGGCTGCAGCACTCTGCAGGCTCCTGCCGGCCGGCGGGCAGGCAGGCGCTGGGAGTTCAGCTGAGCTGCCTCAGGGCCCAGGAAGAAGAGGTGAGCGGCGCCGGCAGTGCCGGCTTGTGTCCTCCACCAGACGGTTCCCCGATATCGGGACAAAGTGTGTCCCGACCAATGTAAGGTCGGGACGCGGGACAAGTCCCCTAAAATCGGGACTGTCCCAATAAAATCGGGACATCTGGTCACCCTAGATGTGCTGGCCGCCCTTCCTGCAGCCCCCATTGGCCTGGAGTGGCAAACTGCGGCCAGTGGGAGCCGCAATCGGCCGAACCTGCGGACATGGCAGGTAAACAAACCGGCCCGGACCGCCAGGGGCTTTCCCTGAACAAGTGGTGGACCGGCTTTGAGAAGCACTGGTGTAGACCACCCCTAAAATAGTTATTCTAGAATAGCTATGCTGGTCATTTTCCACCATGTGAACAAATTGCAAAATAGACACTTCCCCTGGCTCTCCCAGTGTGCTTTGTTATCTATTTAGATTTGAATACCCATCAGAGCAGGGGCAGCTCTAAGCACACAGGTAACAAATAATACTGAAAAATATTGAAGTATCTGGCTGTAATAGAAGTTGTGGAAAAATATTAGACTTAATTGATTAATGACCTGAAGGTGAATTTAATATGCATTCTGGGGATGTGAAAGTGATCATAAGACTCCTAAAATAGTTTTCTAGTGGGTGGAATATTGAAGAACAAATTAATTCCAGATTTTGTATTTGGTGTCTCTTTTCTCCTGGTGGCAACTACTCAAAAGCTACCATAAAAAGGTTAATGACTGCTCCATTGTGCTGTTATGTGTACTTGCAAAATAATTCTAACTGCATTATTTCAGCAAAGAGGGACTTTATTTCCCCAAATCACCAATTGCATAGACAGGACTTTCCCCCCTCTGAAAATATTTACAAGAACATTTTCCATTAAATATTTTCAGTAGAATACCACCTAAGAAGCAAGTGGCAGATTTATGGAAGCTGGGTATCACATACAAATGTTGTTAAATTTGCTGAACATGCAAAGTAGAGTAACTGTAAAGGACACTAGCAGGCATATTACAGACTGAAAATAATAGGGTCACTTGAAGCACTGAATACTGCAGGATCTCTGAGTAACCAAGCCCTGTTGCAAAAATGTAATTGGAATGCTGTAGAAAAGTATAATGGTGCAGGTTTCAATAGTAAAGGTGAAAGGAAGCATCAGTTAAAGTGACAAAAATGGCCTTATAAAAAGTTTGGTTGAATGGATCTAAAGGTTAATAATCTGACCAGGGTTCAAAATAAACTTTTTTTTTTTTGCTCATAGAGTACAAGAAAATAAAATATAGGAAAGATTCTCACATTGGGGCAAGACTGTGACTCCATGCTAATAAAGAGATGCTCTGTCCCAATAAGAAATCCAGAAGCCCTGTGCCTGACTCATTGATTTCACTGGGAGAACTGGGTGTCAAAGGAATGCAGAAATCAATCACTAAATGAACAGTATTCATATTATAAGGCCATGTCTACACTACTGACGCCACAGAGCCACAGCGGCAGCTCTGCCGCTGTAGCTTCATTCTATAGACGTTTCTGTAGCAATAGAAGGGATTTTTTTCTATCCGAGTGGTGGTAGCTAGGTTAATGAAATAATTCTGCCATTGACAGTCAGGTCTACACTGAAGGGTTAGGTTGGCTTAACTACAGCAAGTGCTGAGGCCATATCAACTTAACTTTTAAGTATAGACCAAGCCTGAAAGCCAACTAGCTAGACTCAAGTGCCCCTGCACAGCTTTTGCTGTAGAGACATAGCCCTAGCATGGAGGCAGCACAAGATTATGTCTACACTTGCAGCATTTTTGCGCTGTCAGTTTCAACGGTGATAGTGAACTGGTGAAAGAAAAGTGCTGGTTTGTGTTCTCACTTACTTCTACAGGCACCAGAGAGTGTTTACATTTGCAGCACTTCCATTGCCGATGAGAGCAGCGCAGAGGGCAGCTATCCCACAGTGCAGCTCTCACCATTTTGACAATAGGTCTTGTGGGAAGGGGAGTGTGTGTGTGATCACGGGGCATCCTGGGTCCCTGCACAGCCTCCTCTTCCCAAACACTGATCAGCTCCAGTAGCTCAGCATTGCTCCAAGCAGGGGATCACTTGCTCCGTGGAGCAGGCATTGTCACCTGGCCAGATGATAAGTGAGCACTTGCCAAGAAAACAGGAAGGGGAGTTTCAAAGTTCTTGGGGCTTTATAGGGGGAGGGGTGGAGGTCTGTTTACCTGGAGTCACAGCAGCAGAGCTGGGGTCGCAATGGTCACTGTGGGATATCCTCCACAGGCCAAAAGCTGTGTAAACAGGAAGAACGGGTCTTCACTTGCACATCACCACAAAAGCATCACCAGGAAGAGCTGTATGCCTCTCGTGGAGGTGGTTTTCTTTTTGCGGTGAAACTTCTGAGTTTCACCGCAAAAAGTCAATGGCAAGTATAGACGCTCCCACTGTTTTTGCACAAAAAAGGGACTTTTCCCGCTTTAACTGGCAAGTGTAGACATGCCCTTAAAACACCCCCCCAAAGTTATAATGTTTAGACCAAAAAGAACGAGGAGTACTTGTGGCACTTTAGAGACTAACAAATTTATTTGGGCATAAGCTTTCGTGGGCTAAAGCCCACTTCATCAGATGTATGCAGTTGAAAATACAGTAGGAAGATATATATATATATATATATATATACACAGAACATGAAAAAATGGGCATTGCCATACCAACTCTAATGAGACTAATCAATGAAGGTGGGCTATTATCAGCAGGAGAAAAAAAACTTTTGTAGTGATAATCAGGATGGCCCATTTCAAACAGTTTACAAGAAGGTGTGAGTAACAGTAGGGGAAAAATTAGCATGGGGAATAGTTTTTACTTTGTGTAATGACCCATCCACTCCCAGTCTTTATTCAAGCCTAATTTAATAGTGTCCAGTTTGCAAATTAATTCCAGTTCTGCAGTTTCTCATTGGAGTCTGTTTTTGAATTTTTTTGTTGAAGAATTGCGACTTTTAGGTCTCTGAGTGATCAGGGAGGTTGAAGTGTTCTCCGACTGGTTTTTGAATGTTATAATTCTTGATGTCTGATTTGTGTCCATTTATTCTTTTCATAGAATATCAGGGTTGGAAGGGACCTCAGAAGGTCATCTAGTCCAACCCCCTGCTCAAAGCAGGACCAATCTCCAACTAAATCATCCCAGCCAGGGCTTTGTCAAGCCTGACCTTAAAAACCATCTCCCTAGGTAACCAATTCCAGTGTTTCACCACCCTCCTAGTGAAAAAGTTTTTCCTAATATCCAACCTAAACCTCCCCCACTGCAACTTGAGACCATTACTCCTTGTTCTGTCATCTGGTACCACTGAGAACAGTCTAGATCCATCCTCTTTGGAACCCCCTTTCAGGTAGTTGAAAGCAGCTATCAAATCCCTACTCATTCTTCTCTTCTGCAGACTAAACAATCCCAGTTCCCTCAGCCTCTCCTCATCAGTCATGTGCTCCAGCCCCCTAATCATTTTTGTTGCCCTCCGCTGGACTCTTTCCAATTTTTCCACATCCTTCTTGTAGTGTGGGGCCCAAAACTGGACACAGTACTTCAGATGAGGCCTCACCAGTGTCGAATAGAGGGGAATGATCAGGTTCCTCGATCTGCTGGCAATGCCCCTACTTATACAGCCCAAAATGCTGTTAGCCTTCTTGGCAACAAGAGCACACTGTCGACTCATATCCAGCTTCTCGTCCACTGTAACCCCTAGGTCCTTTTCTGCAGAACTGCTGCCTAGCCATTCGGTCCCTAGTCTGTAGCGGTGCATGGGATTCTTCCATCCTAAGTGCAGGACTCTGCACTTGTCCTTGTTGAACCTCATCAGATTTCTTTTGGCCCAATCCTCTAATTTGTCTAGGTCCCTCTGTATCCTATCCCTACCCTCCAGCGTATCTACCACTCCTCCCAGTTTAGTGTCATCTGCAAACTTGCTGAGGGTGCAGTCCACGCCATCCTCCAGATCATTAATAAAGATATTGAACAAAACCAGCCCCAGGACTCTCTGAACATGGGATACAGGCTCGAACTGGTTGGAATTTTTCTTATTTCTCATTTTTCAATGAAACTGTCAGTCAAAATTACCACTTCCTACTGAAGCTCCCCTGAAACTCCCTGGGGCTCAGCTGCCTCCTGTGGGCCCACAGTTGTGCGCAGGTTGTCACGGTGCCCTTCAAGTGGGCCCGATCGCAGGGTTTGCTGAGACTCTGCTAGGCCGGCGGGATCCCCAGAGGAGTCCCAGGCCCAGTGTGCCAGCTCCCGGGGGTGGCGGGAGGATGGAGAGGGGCCCAGCTGAACCATGTCTGCGGGCGCTCCGGGGGGACAGGCGCGCTGCTGGAACTCCGGCCCTATCCCCTGCCACTGCGGGAGCGGGACGTGCAGCCCCGGGGTGCCTGGCATCAGCCGCGTGCCCAGACACCCGCCGCCTCCTCCCGCCGCCCCGCCCGCAGCGGCAGGCCCAGTGAGCGCGACTCCGCCTCTCTCCCGCCTTGAGGCGGCCGCTGAGCCAGCAAGCGCAGCATCGCTCTCCCTATGGGGGGCGCTGCCCTCACAGACTCGAGCAGGAAGCGCGGCAGGCGGGGCTGCAGCAGGGGCAGCGCCATGCCCACTGCTCGGGGCTCTCTAGCGGTGCCCCTGCAGCCCCGCCGGGGCGGAGCCACTGGCCTGGTAGCCAGAGCCCTGCGAGCGTCCCCAGCCGCCCCAGCCCCAGCTGCAGAGGCTCAGAGCGCCGTGTGGGCGGTGGCCTTGCTGCATGGCCGCTTTGCATGGTTCTTTCGGCCCCTCACCCCCGGGCCAAATCCGCCTGTCCCCCCCCACTGCCGAGCCGCGACCCCGCGTGCGTGCTGCAGGCGGCGGCAAGGAGCAGGTTTGGCTGGCGCTGGCCTGCCGAGGGGGTGGGGCCGGGCGGGCTGAGGCGTGTCCCTGGCGGCTGTGGTTAGATGGCCGCTGGGGGAGCGGGATGTGTAACACCGGTGTGCAGCGCGGTTGCGCTGGTCGCTGGCCGCAGGAGATGCCGGAGGCTTGAGCGAATCGCTGCCACATGTCTGGGGTCCAGAGAGATTGTCTAGCTGTAAGTTTGCGTTCAAATTTTCTATCAGGCTTTAACACACACGCACACACACACCCCTTCTCCCCGTCCAATAATATGCCATCAGGGTTTTTTTTAGTTATGGGCCAAATCGAGGGCCTTACTGAGAGTCTGATTTTGGTCTCACGTGGGTGTAAAACCAGGGGTCACTCAATTGAAGTCAGCAGCTGTGTTAAACTAGGATCGGTGGGTGCACAGGATCTCAGGGGTTTTTCCTTCCACACTGAAGGCTTGGCTACGCTTAGGGCATGGCTACACTTGCAGATGTAGCGTGCCGAGAGTTAAACCAGCCCTCAGAGACCGCAGCAGGGAAAGCGCTGCTGTGTGTTCACACTGTCAGCTGCAAGTGCTGTGGTGTGGCCACACTAGCAGCTCTTGCAACACCAACACCACAGAGAGCAGTGCATTGTGGTAGCTATCTCAGTGTGCAAGTGGCTGCAGCATGCTTTTCAAATGGGGGGGTGGCATGTGACAAGAAGTGTGTATGTGGGGGAAGAGACAGTGTGTTTTGGGGGGCAGAGTGTGTCAGCATGTTGCCTTGTAAGTTCAGCGGCAGAGGGAACCCCGACATCAGCCCCCACTCCCGCCTCTCTCTCTCTCTCTCTCTCTCTCACACACACACACACACACAAACACCTCCTTCTGCAGCAGGAACATTTAGGGTGACCAGACGTCCCGATTTTATCGGGACTGTCCCGATATTTACTTGTTTGTCCCGCGTCCCGACCGATGTTCAGTCGGGACGTGAATTGTCCCAATATTTTGAACTCCAGCGCACAGGTGGAGGGGGCTCGTGCCCCCCGCCCCCAACTCAGCCCCAGCCCCATCCCAACTCCGCCCCCTCCCTGCCCCATTGGATCCCTCCCCAAATCCCCGCCCTGGCCCCGCCTCTTCCCCAAGCACGCCGCTTTCCTCCTCCTCCCCACTCCCTCCCAGGCTTGCACGAATCAGCTGTATGGCGGTGCAAGCGCTGGGAGGGAGGGGGAGAAGCAGGACGCGGCAGCCTGCTCAGGGGAGGCAGAGGTGAGCTGGTGCGGTGGGGAGTGCTGCCGGTAGGTGCTCAGCCCCCACCAATTTTTCCTATGCTCCGGCTCTTTTTTTTTTTTCCCTCCGCCGCCGGCTCTTGTTTTTTTTTTTTGCTCTGCCGGCGACCCCCACCCCCGCGTCCCGATATTTCATGTCTCTCATCTGGTCACCCTAGGAGCATTCCACAGTAATGTTTGCTTTGTCCCGGAGCAGATAAGCATGCTGGCTGTCAGAAACGGAGCTTTGAAAGGGGATATCCTCATGCCTGCAGCCGAGTTCAAAACAATGACCAGAGTGGCCACTTGACTTTAGGGGATTATGGGATGTTTCTGGAGGCCAATCACAGCGCAGTAATGCAACATGTCGTCCACACTGACACCCCAGCGTTTCAGCCAGGGCGCAGCAAGCTCTATGCTTCTTGTGGAGGTGGATTACCAGGAGTGCTCCAGCTACAGAGTCCAGGCACTCTAAGTACCTTGCCAGTGTGGACACCTCAGGAGTTAGGGTGCCCGGGGCTGATTTAATGCGCTCTAACTTGCAAGTGTAGCCAAGGCCTTACAGCTGCAAATGCACCACTGTAGTGCTTAGTGAAGATACCACTAGCCGATAGGAGAACTTCTTCCGTCAGCATAGGTACTCCACCATCCGAGAGGCAGTAGCTGGTCACTACCTAGCAACATTGTAAGCAAACTGAAAACTGATGGACCAACGGGACTATTTGTTGCATAAAAGGAAGCAAGATTTTGGCTCGCTGTTAGGTATTCAGAGATTAAAGAAAAACATAAGCTTTTAAGTCTTCACTTTCAAAAAAGTCCAAGTTGAGCAAGTCTCTCTTTTTGGCATGTGCACTAGGTGCTATAAATTAAGAGAGATAATATTACTTAGTAACATATTTGTACCCCCTTCGGTCTCTGTGCTTCCAGTGTCAATGGGTATGTCTACATGGCAAAAAAACCCTCTCATGATAGCGAGTCTCAGAGCCTGGGTCTACAGTCCTGCGCTCACAGGACTCATGCCATGTGTAGACATTCTGGCTTGGGCTGGACCTCAGGCTCTGAAGCCCACCCACTCCCTGTGCCTCACAGCCCAAGCTTCAGCCTGAATCCCTTCCCCTTGGGCTGCCAATGCTCCTTTAAACTGTCCCTCCACCATGAGATCCATGCCTTGCTCTTGCCTTTAGTTAGCTGCACAACACCCTCATTAACTGTGACATAAAATTGGACCCTGGGTTGGTGATTATTTCTGTAGGGATTCGAACTCAGGCAAATGCTTTCATAAGCTCTGCGGCGATGATTGCCGCCTTTGTGCATTGGAGGAGATCACCTCAGGGTAGCATGTGGCATAGTCCATGATCATCAAAATATATTGGTATCCTGCTGCACTCTTTTCCAGTGGACCTATTAAGTCCATTCCTACCCATTTGAATTGGGACCTCACCATGGAGAGAGACATTAGAGGACCCTTAGGGACCTTTCTTGGGCTTGTCCACTGACATTCGGGGCATGAAGCGCAATAGTCCTGCACGTTCTTGTGGATGCCAGGTTAACCCTTTTAAGCATTTTCTCCTGCTTGAGTTGCCTCCAAGAGGTATCACATGGGCCAGCTTATCAGCTCCTTTCAGGACCACTTGGGGACAAGGAGTTGCATCCTGACCTCCCCAATCTGAGCGTCCTTCACTGCTCAGTATATTTTTTCTCCTTGAAATACAAAGTGTGGCCATTGCTTTACTAGCCACTATTCCCTTACTTCATCACTGACTGCACATAGGCTCGGTTCAGCCTCAAATTGTTTTGTTGTTCTTTGACTAAATCAACTTGGCTCAAGAACAGGTCGGTGTCAGGGAGTGTGATATGTGTGTCATTGGCTTGAGTCGCCATGGGGCATAGTTCATCAGTAGGGGTTGGGGCCTTTAACTGGGGATGCGGACATCCCTTTCCCTGGCTCATTGTTGTCCCATCCAATTGTTATGGGGTAGGCCAGGTTTGTGGCTACTTTCCTGCGGGCCATATTATTATTTTATTATTATTATTCCTGCAGGTTCTGTATTATTAAGTGCATCCATTTCATGGGAAAGAGATGCACATCCTTGTGCATGCACTGTAGAAATATGATATCTGAGTGGCTCTCCCTCAATCTGGGCCAAACATTCTCTGACCACCATTTGACTACACCCCAAGGCAATTAAGGTTTAGATCCTGACACCATTAACCTGCACTGGAACCACCAATTTCTTTGGTCCTGTCTTGTGGGCTCTGGCTTCTGCCACCCAGATCCACCTGTAATTATAGTCTATGTATGGGCAATGTAATTGGAAGTGGTCTGGTTGCCTGCATGTGAAGCAGTTGCTGGGCAGTGAAGGGGCGTTGGCTGCTTGTGCTCCCACATTTGACAGTGTGTCTGCAGAGGAGCCTCTTGCTGGGCTGGAAACTTCCTCCTGTCGCAACTCACCCTGAGAGTAAAGTCCTGGGCGTGGTCTCTGCTCACTGGGCCATCCTAGTCCTCGGTTTTATAGCCGGATTCTTCAAGTGCTTGTTCATGTCCATTCCATTGTAGGGTGCATGCTCACCACATGCACTTGTGCCGGAAGTTTTTCTCTCAGTGGTATCCGTAGGGGAACAACTTTGGTTGCCCTCTGGAGTGGTGCACATATGCACCGATATAAGGGGCACCGCCGGCTTCCCCCTCCCTCAGTTCCTTCTTGCCAGAACTCCGACAGAGGGGAAGGAGGGCGGGTCATGGAATGGACATGAGCAACACATCTCGAAGAACTACAGTTCCGAAAGGTTAGTAACCGTTTTTCCTTTGAGTGCTTGCTCATGTCCATTCCATTCCTCTGGAAAGTCACTCAAAATGCTTTGGGCTTGTCGTCTGGACCTACTTTTGTCATTTCAAAGGGAGGATTGGAGCGGAGTTGGGGTTAACTGCCCTTACTGGTGGGTTAGATGGTATGTTTTGGGGTTGTGGAGGCGTCACCACCTGTTGCACCAGCTGTTACTGCTGCTCCCTGTGTTGCATGGCCAACTCCCTCATAAATTGCTGCTGCTGCAGCTGTTGTTGCAGAGCCTGTTGCTGCTGGTTGTGTCCCTGGCTGCTGCAGCAACTGGGTCTGTTGCTGTTTTTGCTGTTGTCCATTTTCCACTACCCATTTTAGCAACTTGTCATCTCCATGGCCCTCTTCATTCTCTCTACCCCACTTTTTTTCAGGCTCCCTTCAGGTCCTAGTGCACTGTCCACATTCTTCACCAATTTTTGTAGTGTGTCAAGCTGAAAGCCAGCTGGCCTAGTAGTCAGGCCATGGCTTTCCAGACTTTATCAGTCTCTCTGTTCTGGAGGGGGCCCTGCTGGGTCATATACAGCAGTCCTCAGCCCCTCCTGTGTATTCCATCTTCTCTCCTTGGGCTTTGTTGTGACAGAGGGAAGAGCGGGAGCAAGGTAGGGGGACCTGGGTCCTTCCACTCCACCAGATCGTGACTCAGGGCCCTAAAGGAGTGTTGCAGTGTCCCAATCAGGCCACCTACTGGTCCACCACAAGTTTCATTCTCCCCGGGTCTCTTCCTACTCGGTTGGAGCGCCTCCCTTTGGGGTGTGGTCACAGTCTTAGTAGTAGCAATTTAGTCTGTCCGGGGTGATAACATTCTGCTTTTCAGGGCCTCTCATTGGTTCCCACCTCCGGAGGGGGTGCATCTGGATGACTGTTTCTGGAGTGAGCATAGTCACTGTGACACTCTGTACCCCAAAGCAACACCCTGGCACCCCCATATTTACCATGGTGATATGATTATGATATGTTTTGTACAAAATATGCCTTGTGAAGTATCATTCTAAAAGTCTTGATCTGTTGAACATTAATATCCTGTTGGATTATATGTGCTGTCATTGTATGTGAAGTTATGAAGTTTTGCTATGTGTCTGTTACTGAAATATGTTGTGAAGTTGGAAACACCCACAACCAGCCTTTCAGGTACAACAATGGAGGAGCCAGACACGCGGATGGCCCATTAAGGGGAATCCACACTACCAAGGACTATCCCAGGAACTGTATACAATGGAGACTTCTCAGAGATAGCACACAGACAATGGACACTGCTTGACTCATATCCTAGCAAAGGATTTTTCCAGTAAGCTGGAAGAAGATATAAAAGAGGGGAAGTAACATCATCACTTGGTCTCTCTTCCCCCAACAACTCAACACCTGGAAACAGGTCTGCAGAACAAAGACTGAACTGTGGAGGTGGGCCAAGGCTGGAAAGGAGAATCCCAGCTTGTGTATTAAGGAACTATACCACCAGGACAAGACATTACAGCTCCTAGGCTGGGGAGCTGGGGGGAATTGACTGGAGCCTCTCTATTGTTGGTTCATTAGTGGCTGGCAAAAGCATTCATATAACTCAGCTGGGTGCATCCCTGCCTGTGGATGGCTGTATAATTGCAGTACCTGGAGAGGTTTACAGCTTGTCACAGCATCACAGTGAGAGAGGGAGCCCAGGTTGGTATGCCAGAGGGCTCAGCAGTACCCCAGTTCCAGGTTGCACTCCGGAGAACCCATCACAGTCACTCTGTCCACAGCTCCAGGCATCAACCTTACTTCCTGGTGCAGCCTATAGCTTCTTTGCCCCCTTCTCCTGGACTGCCAATATCCTTTTAAAGTGTCCCGCCACCTGCAGCATGCCCATAGCTGCTGAGGGGCAGGGCCTTCCTAGCCCAATATTGATTCATGCAACTCATGTGTGAGAGAGCAGTATCCATCAGAGCTGCTCATGTGCCCTGTGCCTCCTAATGCTTCCGTGCAAGGGCATGAAGGGTGGGGCAACTGTGACCCTCCATTAGTTTCCTCTTAGCACCCATGGTAGGAAGGTGGAGCCTAGTGAGCATCCAGCCCACTACTCTTCTTAGAGATGTCAACTCAGAAAACTTTACAGCAGGGTGAGGTGCTTTGCACCAACTGCCACACCTCATGACAGACTGTAAACCTTCAGGGTTCAAACCCTGTCTGTCATAAGACGGACTGATCCTCATCAAAGATGGACATTGTCTACCTAGAGGGGAGCCACATTCCAGATAAATGCTCTGTGTGTTTTCTTCTCGAGGACTTGCAAATCCTGGGATGCTCGGCTCAAGTTACGTTTGCTAAGGCACTCCATGAGGTGATCATAACTACCAGAGTGAGGCTGGAAAAGCCAGCATTGATCAGTGCTCCCTTGAGCACACATCATATCCCAGTATCAGACAATGAAAAGAAGGTGCCGGACATTGGCGACTTTGATGCCGACAAACTCAACACCAAGAACAATGGCACTGACAGCCTTGGCACTGGTAGTTTTGACACTGGCAGCCCCAGTGCTGGCATCCCAGGCTATAAAGCTGGCAACTATGCCCCTGCAGAGGGGTGATGCCAAAACTCAGAGCCGAAAGGAGCTCAAGAATAGTTGCAAGCAGAAGGGAAAGTCCTGGAAAGAGGACATAAAACACCAATCCTCCAAGGACAGAGCCTCCAACTCCTCCCCCAAAACTGCACTGGTATATAGGAAAAGAGACTGGTAGGGTACCCCTAGTACCAGTACCCATGATTGAGCCTGGTAATGGCCTGAAATACACCTTGGAGAAATTTGATATCTCTTCTGGAGACATTATCCGAGCCCAGACAATGACTGGCACTGGAGCTGGCAGCAGTATCACAAAAGGCATTGCTATTTGAAGAAGAAATTTACTCCTCTTCATCATCATTGACCTACTTCTTTTCCTTTACCTTCAGAGAGCCATCCCAGGGAGGGGATCAGGTTGCTCTCATTTAGGGCTCTGCCTCAGATGAGGAGTGAGTGGTACTGGGCTGGCCAGCCTCAACTAGGCTGGACCCTCTACTGTGGCATGTTGCCTTGGCTGTATTGACCTTACTGTGGACCATTGTCAGGTGTATTCAGGAGCAGATCCCCCTTTCACTCATCCAGGAAGAGGAGGAGATCCTGTTCTCCAGTGGTGTCATTAACCACGCCACCCACCTGAGGCCAGATGTTGGTCCCTCTGAGCAAGAGATGATGGAGGAACAGCAGTGATCCCCTTCTGCACTCAAGGAATCACCCTGATTGGCAGATGAGGCCATGGAACCAGCCCCCACACTGGCAATTGATCATTTCAAGGCATTCCAGGACCTCCTGTCCCGTATTGCAGAGACCTTGGCCATTGAAACTACATTCATACAGGAGTAGTCCTACAAGCCTTTTGGTATATTAAGCTCTTGACTCTGGCCAGGACAACCCTCCTCATCAGTGAGGGGAACCTAGAGCCAGCCAAAGGACTTTAACAAACTCCGGCCACTCTCCTGCCCACCTCAAAATGAGTGGAAAAGAGATACCAGGTGCCCCCAAAGGGCTTTGACCACTTCTGTGCCCACCCAAACCCAGAGTCTCTGGTTGTTTCAGCAGAGCAGAAAAGTAGCAGGTCCACAAAGGGCATGCCTAAGGATAAAGAGCGTAAGTTGGATGTCTTTGGATGCTGTGACGCATGGCCAGAAAGGGTTAAACATCCTGCCATAGGTTGCCTACCCCTGGTTTAAGAGCATAACCAAACTTTAAGATAAAACTTTACCTTCATGGAACCCTCAGCATAAAGGCTTTCCTTAAAACTTTCGCTTCAGAGAAATATCTACATAAAGGTTAAAGTTTTACGTTACCTATAAGAAAAGTTTAAAGGTGCCAGTAAGGCGTGATTTTAATTAAGTGGGGTTGTAGGCCTGTGGGAATGGAGTTGGACAAGGAGGAGCATGCCACTAGGGGTGTGTAAAAATATTTAGCAGCTGGGTAGGTGCTCATTGTGCTTGTTGTAATGGAGACCTGAAATGATCTGGGCTATGGAGCAATTTGTGTTGAGGGTTTCTGTAGCCAGAGCTGCCCCCTCAGTATGAGTTTTCCCTCTTGCCTCTTTCTATAATTTGGACTTCCAGTCTCTTCCCCTACACACCCTCTTCCCTCCCCACACTTTCATTTTCAGCACCTCCTCATGCTCCCTTCCTTATTTTCAAAATAAAATGTTGTCTCACATATGTCTGTGCTGGTACATAGTCAACATAGCTGGACTCCATGTTATCTTTGAAAGTAACGATAAGGAAGAAGGAAGTTCACCATGGTGGTGGCCTGGATTGCAGATCTCAGGACTATTGCAGGATGCCCTGTCTTCCTTGCAGGCCTACAGTTGGCTCTTGCTAATCTGAAGTGTCAGTGATCCAAGTGTTCCTTTGTAATCTGAGCTCCAAATAGGTGTGTGAAGACAAAGGAAGACAGATTGAACAGCACTATTGGCAAAATACTGACTATTGAATCTTCGAATGTGCTGTTATTGAATGTCCATGTAAAAACCAAACAAACCATGGAGTATTACTGGCTAATGTTACTGTATATGTGTGTGTGCAAATCTTGACTCTTTCCAATTTGGCATGCTTCCTAAATTGGCATTCTCCTAGAAAAGCAGAATGTTTTTTGGTTTACTTACTAGTAATAATAAACAAGGAATTATCACCTTCTACTTGATATTGACATTAAAATCTGGTAGTTCCAAGTAAAACAAATAGTAATAGTAGCTTGAATACCTGCCTAACCTGATTTGTTATCCATTCCCTTTGTTATTTAATTAAGTCCTTAACTGAACTCCTGTTATGTTCTTTTCTACAGTATCTCTCCCACTGCATTGATTTTTATGAAAATTAACCTGTGTTTCTATGCTATATGGTACATTGAGTTCTCCTGAGTAGCACTGGGCACCCTCAACCCACCACAGCTTTAATAAGATTTGAAAGCATTCTTCCCCTTACAGGAATGGGCCCTTACTGAATAATAATTTTTTTTAATGCAATGGAGAAATTCCCACAGAGAGTTCTGCATCATTGATTAGGTATTTTAACTCCATAATAGGGTTTGCAATATTAATACAAAATTTCATGAAACTAAGAATTCTCTTTTTAAACATCTGCTGCAGTAGGCTTTGTAGTATTATCATGTAAAAGCTCTGACTGGAGCTAATTTATGTGGGATGTTGACAGTACTGTAGACCTAATACTCTAACTCTCTTCAGCCCAGATTTGAATATAAGAAAAATTTCAAGCTGTAATTGTACCTTGATGGCTTCAGATCTCCCTCCTTGGTCTCAGAAGGGAGGTGAAACACTGTTAGGATTCCTACTGTGGCTGACATCCCTGTAAAGGTGAAAAAGCTTTTCTCAGCATGAGTTCCATAGAGCAGCTCAAGACAAAATGGAGTTTACTTTCAGAAATATGCAAACCAGAGGCTCAATCTTTCTCTTTCTGAAATAAGCAGCCAAACTCCCACTGATTTTCATGGGTCAGGTTCAGGCCCATGACAATTACAATTCTATGCATTTGAGGACATGAACAATATCTGGAAATGGTATGTGGAGTCCCATGCAGTGCCTGTAAATTTAGATGATCTGAATTAGGCTTGCCCAAACAGATACATTGCATCTTACATAGCGGGGTGTAATTGTGACTTTTTGCTTCCTAAAATCTGATAAAAGGAAAAACATAATTTTTTTTGGTATATTTTAGATTTTGATATTATATATAGATTTAAATAAACAAGAGAAAAAAAGTGTTGTTTGGTCCAAGTGATTATGAAGTGTAGTTTAAAATGAGTTTATTGATTGTATCCTCTGTGTTATTAAAAAGACATGGGGGGGGGGGGAAATTAGGCTTAAGAAATGAACTACCTTGAAAGTGCTCCCATTTCAAAGTTCCTAACTTGAAGAGTCTATGTCCATGTTTCAAAATGAAAAGTCCTTTGGCTCAAAAATGTGTGTATTTTATATATGAATACCTGTGTAGAAAATCACAGTAAAAAAACTGGTATGAGTTAGCTACTTTTGCAGTCAACAGTTGATTTAAAAGCCTCTATGCAATCAGTTGTGCATCTAGTTTATTATTTATTATTCCAATCATTTTTGAGGTGCCCATCACTGTATTATCTTGGCACCCCTTACAGAATTCTGCAGTAAGCTGATTCCAGGTAACTTGGAATCTAGAAATATTTCCAAGGGGAATGTAAATTCTCCTCTCCTTCTTTGTCATCATCACTTTCTTAAATGGCATCAGAGCCAGGAGGCGCTGCATCATTTGGATGTCTCTTAGTTAGGAAAATGTCTGTGCCAGACATGAGACTTGCATTGTATCTTGAAGGTGGCAAGTCTCAGCTATCTGCTTTCTAGCAAGTTTACTGTTTTTTTGTGTTCAGCAGTTGGGGACAGTGGGTAGACCATACTCTCTGCCCTAGATGAGGAGATGGGTCACTAAATTTTGGGATTTCCTATTGCACAGAAAGGTGGAAGGAAGGAGGACCAACCACACTGGTTACACAAACATTGTTAGGGCTTCCTTTCTGCTTTGCAAACAAAAAGCAGTTTACTTGTACTAAGAAGGCAACCATGTGCCAGCCTTGGCCTTTGGATAGGGTGAAAGGCGGTTAGCTGCCAAGTTCACTAACAATGAGGCGTGCAGACAAACTGAGTCCAAGAACTTAGCAGGATTTTAAAAAGGATTAAGTGTTTAGGCACCAATCCTGCAATTAACTCTGCTTGGGTGTATTCCTGTGGTTTTGCAAAGCCCCCTTGACTTCACTGGGCTCTGTGTGGGCTCAGGGGTCTGCCTGAGCGTGGAGTCAGTTGTCGGGTCGGAGCCTTGTATTGGTAATTAGAATTCACAGTTTCTATCTATCCATCAAATATGTACGCATGCTTCAGCACATATGCCAACCATTAACTCCTTGTGGTTAGACAGAAACTTCCCTTATGGGCAGATTATTCCATAATGAACAATTATGGAGATTCTTACACTTTTCTCTTAAGTATCTGGTACTGGGCTACTGTTGGAGAAAGGATAAGGGATTAGATAGACCACCACTGTATTCAGTGTGGCAAAGCTGATGGTCCTAAGCAGAAATTGTGGAGGTATACTACAATTGTGAAATCATTAGTTGTTGTTGTTTTTTAACAACCACAGCTTTCTTCTGTTCCTGAAGGTAGCAAGACTGGGCATTTCTGAAGAATTGTGTTCTGTGTATCTGTGTTTTAATGAAATATGTATAATTTCCCTCAAGCAAGTTATTTTAGCATCAACCTGACAGCTGCAATCTCTGTGCCTTTAAAGTTGAGTAAGGAAAATGTGCAATGTGAAGTCACAAAGGAGAGACTTCGTTAGGTGCCGCTAAAAATTCCAGATGCCTACTGTCCAGGCTCAGAAGTGGTTTCTGCAATCACATATAATTTGATTATTCCACCAGTTTTTTTCAGACTTGATTGCAACTGCACTCCAAAATAAGTACCGTGTTTCAAAGTTCATCTGCTTTTTGAATGATCTGTGTATTGGTTTGTAGAACAGTCACTTGTTTAATTTCCCTTTTTAAAAAAAAGCTTGGTCATGTATTTTTATTCCACGATGAGAAGGTTTCAGATATTTCATGTATATCAATGACAAATTGATTTTTTTAAACTACTTAAATAAGGAATTATTTTTCCTTCCAAGCTTCTATAGTTAAATCTTCAGCTTCTTTCACCTAACAGTTTATGACTAATTCAAAATCAGAGATGTGGTATTGACAATTGTATCCAGGGATTTTAAAAAAGCAGATCTGTGATAAAACCTGTGAGTGAGAGAGAGACTCAGGAAAATGCTGATGTTCACCTCATACATCTTCCACTCCTCTCAGTTTGCAGTCTTGTGGATGGGGCAGAACCTCCAGACCCAAAAGTAGCCCAAAGAATTGTGTGGAAGGCAAAATCCAACTCCCTGGTGTCCTGCACCTCTCTACCCTACCTCTGGGTGCCACTGACAACAGGGTATCTCATGAACTATAGTGCCATTGGCTGGCACTATCCATATCTCACTTTATCTAGGCATCTGTACTGCACCCATCACTGTGGCATCTGAAATCTTTGCGCCTACTGACACTATGCTTTCCTACTCTCTTTCTGAGGAGAATATACAGTGCAGAGTAGAAAATACTGCTGCTCCTGCTGCTCATGCATAATTGTCTTCTGCTGGTTTTTCCAGCAGCGATACCACTGGGTTACCAGGGGAGCGTCCTCGTGGAATGTGTCCTACTTGTTTAACTTCCATCCTGACATCTCTCACCATCCCCTGGAGCTCCAGCTATATGGGGTTCATGCAGAGAAGCATCCATGGTCTTACGGGAAATTTAGGTGCATGGCTTCTTGGTCCTACCCGCCATCCCTTCTGTGGTTTATGGGCCCTTTGTACCCCATTGCCCTGATCCTCTGCACCCCATTTACACCAATGAGTACAGGGCCCTTAGCTATTGAATTTTAAGTACAGTGATCTTGGGTTTATTTGTATTACACACCTAATGAATATTATTCTACATGAGCTATTTTATGCAACAGTAGCCACCAAGTGACTCACAAAGCAGTTTAACCTCTAATGCTCATGTAAACTGAGGCTCTCTAATTTAAATTGTATCAGCCTGATCGTTATCCAGTGGTGCAAGGCTGCTGCCTTCTGATGTTAAAGTATACCACACATTTAAATAGTATTAACGCAAAGGGACAAGAGGAAATTCAGTGTTTGCTGGATGTTTTTCCAAGGGTCATTGTGTCAAGAGATGATAGGAAAGGAATCTTTTTCATTTGTTTAGCTTGCCTCAAGTGCAGAGTATGAAATAATGTCCTTCTAAAAAGTCTGTGTGATGAGGGAGGGGAATGGGATGACAGGGTTATAGGAGGTTGAAAGTGGAATTATTCATCTTCTGGGAGAAGAATCAAACGTCAGTTTCTCATTTAATCAGAAGAATTAAAATTAGATAAAGAGTCTTTTCTTATTTAGAATAGTGCAAATCAGGAGTAGCTCCATTGAAGAGATTCAGCAGTGTGAATAGCTGGTTAAAATGAGAGGAGAATATGGGCCTAGAATAGAACTGCAGGGCATGCTGCTTGCTAAATGGCTTTTACTGCTGAATGCTATAGGGGTGGTAAGAGTTTATTTCTGTAGTGGCTTATTCTTATGGTGTTTCTTCCAGCTGTGAGGAAATGTGAAGAAAATGCCCCTGGAAATACCAGTGCAGCTTGTCTGACCATCAGAGTAGGCAGGGGTCTGACTTTCTTCATCTAGAAGTGACATGTGCAGTCTCTCTCCTTGCTCTGTGACACAGAAGAAAAAGACCTGAGTTGAACTCCCTTCATTCATATCCCAGCACTGTGCCTGCCCAGTGGCTGACAGTTTCATTTGCTGTATTGAAAGAACAATTTGACAGAGGATATGAAACTGTCAGATTTTGCTCAAGAACATTAAGAACACTATCTTCTGTGTAGCAGTTGTGCAGAATTGAAAAAAGGCATGATGGCAGAAAGGGAACGAATAGCAGACTCTCACACAATGTGGTTTATTGTGTTTGCTGTTTTGCTGACTATTTAGTTAACCCCCATTCACATTGTCTCATCACTCATCTTATTTTCCTGAGATTATCACCAAAATATTATTTTCTCCCATTAAACTAATACAAATCTATGAAAACTATATTCTGGTGGGCTTCTTATTCTTTGGTGAAAGAAAGGGATTCTTAGCAATCTAAGAGTCCTGCATTCAGTAAAGGATTTGCTAAGTGACTCCACTCCTGTTGTTGAAGCCAACCTTTTATAAATTATGTCATAAGCATTTTATTTACAGACACTCTTATGTGTGATCACATTTATGTCCTTTCCATTTTATGGTGCCCCTGGCTTAAGGGTACTAAGAGCTCCGGGGCTGGAGCACCCACAGGGAAAAATTAGTGGGTGCTCTGCACCCACCGGCAGCCAAGCTCCCCCCCCCCCCCCTGAGCGTGCCGTGTCCCTGCTCCTCTGCCTACTTCCCAGCATTTCCCGTCTGGCCACCACCAAACAGCTGTTTGGCAGCGTTAGCACGCTCACGGGGAGGAGGGTGGGAGCGGGAACGTGGTGCGCTCAGGGGAGGAGGCGGGGAAGAGGCGGGGCAGGGATTTGGGGAAGGGGTTGGAATATTGGCAGGGAGGGGGCGGAGTTGGAGCGGGGATTTTGGGGAAGGAGTTGGAATAGGGGCGGGGAAGAGGTGGGAAGAGGTGGGGCAGGGGTGGGGCCTCATGGAAG
The DNA here is from genome assembly GCF_028017835.1 of Emys orbicularis. NCBI lineage: Eukaryota > Metazoa > Chordata > Testudines > Emydidae > Emys > Emys orbicularis. The sequence goes on from NC_088684.1 coordinate 37,666,532, forward strand.
GGGTGGAGTGGGGGCGGGGCTGGGGGCAGAATGGGGGTCGAGCACCCACGGGAAAGGGGGGAAGTTGGTGCTTATGAGCCAGGGCTCAAATTGTTGGGGGGAGGTGGAGGTGATACTTTCCCAGGTTCTACCCACTTGAGATGCCACTTGCAGCAGATTGTACAGGTGCTCAAAATATGATCCTATGGGCTCTGCTGGCTTCTCCAGGGTTGGCATCTCCTCCATGTGGTTTAGATACACCGTGGACAGAGCCAGATTAAGCCCTACGTACAATAGACACCTGCATATAGCCCCTAGCTCCCAGAGTCAGGGGATGCAGTCAGAAGTTATAAAACATATATACATTTTCTCATGGTGGTTATTATGTGTACTGGGTAGCAAGGGGCACCCATGAATCAGGCTCCCGTTCTGGGTTGTGACTCATCCCTTTGTAGTGAACAGGGCTATGCATATGACTAAGGACACTTTGTATGTATGAGGTCATAGAATGGATGTTTTAGAAATAGGTTAATATTGTTTATATTAAGTCATTTTGAATATTTGTTTATTATTGTATATTGTGACACAGAGACCCCTTGGCAAAGGTCTACAATTCTTTGCAAACAGTTCTCATTTAAGACTTGACAAACTCACTATACCTAACATGTCTTACAGGATATTTATCCATAAAGAGGAACATGTAAAGTATTTACAGAAAGTTCATAACGTGTCAAGCTTATAATCACTGCAAGATGTATGTATGGGTAATATTTCAGGAATAATGTATTAATATTGAAAGTATGCTTTATGGACTTGGAGTAGAAATTAGTCGCCAGGTGGTATTGTGGCTTGATGACCCATTCAAGCAAGAGGGAGTTAGAAACTGGACCGACCCTTGCGGTTGACACCTAGCTCCCACAAACAAGACACCCTCTCGCTGTAGGCAAGGGATAACAAGGTGACTCTCAGTCCTGGGTGCCCCGAGAACCATTACATATATATTTTTGTTCATATTGGTATAAATAATGTAATAAGCGAAGTGGGAGCTGCCCCTTTAAGAACAGGATGCACACAGAGTGGGCTACTGTAGAAGATAGTGTGCGTTGTGGGTGTGCTGCGGCAGCAAGAGTAGGCTGGGAACTGGGGAGGTCTCTGTCTGCAAGAAGCTGCTAAAGCAAAAGGTTTGAATTCCCAGAACAGACAATGTTTTCTTTAAAAAGAGGAGCCTTGTGGTAAAGGGTGTAACCCAGGAACAAAGCTTGCATGATCAGACCAGCTCTGTGTACAGTGCTGACAGCTGGAAAGCAGCAGGGTCTGGTGAAGCTGCAGCAAGTTCACTCTCAAGCCCCCTGTTCATTTAATTGGGAAATTCATGCTGGGCCATGCCAGATCCGCTAGCTTTTTGTCAGTCATTGCTGTCAGCATCTTCCTTAACATGTGTGACAATCCTTTCCCAAAAAATCCACAACGTGTTCATAGGTAAGGGCAGTGCTTGGCAAGCACTTCAGTGTCCTCATTGTATACACCCATTACCATGTCGTTTGTGAAGTCTTTGGGCAATATTTGTGCTGTCAGTTTGCTCAAGAGCTTTGTCATGGCACATTTTCCCTTTGAGAAAAAATGCCTGAGGCTCTTGCAGCTTCAAAAGCTGCCCTGGGGACTGCCTCTGCAGATGGAGGGAATTTAAAAGAGCAACCACAAGATGTGTGTGCTGGTCTTTGCAGAGACGTTATATCCTCTGCTCTATTAACATGAAGGCTATTTATTTTTCTCATGTACTTTAGAAGTGAGGCAAGAATTCTGAAGACTCCAAGTGGGCCTGTAAAACTAAGCCAGAACTAGGATTCCTAAATGGGATCTCTGAAATTAAAGGTGTTTTTAAAGGATTTTTTTTTAAATGTACCAGATTCAAGGCTGATGTAAGAGGGTGCATCTCCCACTGAAGTCAATAGGGACAGTGTCTGCAGGGCTAAATGCCCTGCAAATGTTTATGGATAGTCTTGACTGGAGGCGCTTGTGACCATCTACTTGGCTCTCTTGCTTGCTTTCAGCTGCTCAGTGGTTCTCAAACTTTTGTATTGGTAACCCCTTTTACACAGCAAGCCTCTGAGTGCGACCCCCCTTATAAATGAAAAACACTTAAAAATATTTAACACTATTATAAATGCTGGAGGTGAAGCAGGCTCTGGGCTTGGAGGCTGAAAGCTCGCGAACCCCACGTAATAACCTCACGACTCCCTGGGGGGGTCACAACCCCAGTTTGAGAACCCCTGTGCTAAACTGTGATAAATAACAGCTAAAAACACATTAAATACTTTCTGAATGTTACTTTCTCACATAAGCAGTTGCTGTAGTTGTAGCGGGCATTATGTGATCAGGTGGGAGGGGAACTGATTTGTGCCACCATGAATGGGACAGGAGGTTGTTCAGAGTGCAGTCTCTCTGTTAAACTGTAGAACATCCTCTGAAAAAAATTGACAACCTTTGCTGAACAGCGGCTCTGAAATGGAACTTGTATCCTTTTGTTTGGCGAACTGGTTTGCCTGAGGGCTAGTGGGCTTGTGCTTGTGTCACACCTTACAGTGCTGGTTGGTGGTCTGTTCTGGCTTCTTAATCTTTATTTCTAAGTTCAGTATTTTGTACTGATTTAATTGCAAGGTGCTAAGTCACTGTACAGTAGATGTCTTATACATGTATCAAACAATATATTGAATAAACTCCTTTCTTCTCTATCTCGACAGCCAGAACCCTTGTCTACATCTTGGCCATCGCTTGTCCTGATTACCATGTCCTGATTACCATGTCCTTTGTGGCCTATCCTCTTGTTCCCCTTCTCCATCAAAAAAGCTGCTTCTGTAAACATGTTTTTCTCCTTCTGCTCTGATCATGTCACTCTCCTCTGAGAATCCCTTTGTTTGCTTTCCCTTGTCTTTGGCATCAAGTTAAAGATTCTTATCTTCACCTTCAAACAAACACAAAATTGGATTATTTTAATTTAAATTGTTTTTATTTAAGTTGGATTTTTTAATTTTGTTTACATTAAAAGTTTTTATTTTTAAAAATAAACCTAAAAAGGAAATCTGAAGTTTGCACAATATATGTTAAGGCCTAAACTTATTATCTTCAAAATATTTAAATAAAAATAAATATGCTGAATCCATGGTCCTCTATCAAAAACTTTGAGTTAAAAGCTGCTTTTTCTATATAAATATATTCCCCTCCCCAGATTCTAACTTTTGAGATCAAGCTTTATAAATATGGGACAGTAGGTCATGTACTCTATCAAGTGCTTGTTTTGTTTAATAAAAATAAATTTTATATGCTGTTTTGTATGTTTAATTAAACTCCAGTTACCATCCTAGTACAGCTTGACACAAATCGTGAGCAAAAAGTTAATTATCCAGTAAATAAGCAATATATCATTGACCATTTTCTATTAATTAATAAGAATCCAAAAATACTAAGCTATGTAATTGCTTAAATAAATGTATATAGTTATCATGAACTCTCCTAGATAGCAAAAGATGTACCAAATGTAGTGTAAAGGCTCTATTTAGTTGTAAATCAACATGTTTTAATGGTTATATCAACCAACAAGAATGCACCTTTCTTTAGAAAATTACTGAAGTGCAAATGGGAAAGTTCATTAAAATTGATTTAAATCGAGGCTTTCCACTTGGTGACTTAAATCACTGATTTAAATTGCTTTGATTTAAATCAAACTACCCTGCTTAGTCTTTTTAACCTCTCTTTTGTTTCCCTCTCCCACTCTGATCTTAATTCCTTCTCTGTTACCTTCTTCTTGTGTGCCTAAAAATGTCTCACTCATCCTTCAGATACCTCCTCCAGATAAATTTCTTCTGCAAAGTTTGGATAATGACATCTGCAAGATTCTGACACCAACTCAACCTGTTACATACTGCAGAGCATATTTTGTGCCAGTATCTGAACTGTTTTGTCTGTGTCTGTTCTAGATTGTAAGATGCTCATGGATCACATCTCCCTATACGGCCCCAAGCACATTGCTGATCCTCAATATAAAATAAGAAGTAGTTTGATATAATTACAGTAAATACTGTTGTGAGAGGAATCATGACAGTCCAGTGACAATGGACTAAAATAATACATTTGGGATAGTTGTAACAAAAATGCAATCTCGCAGATAAAATACACTAGTAGCAAAGCTTCGAATTTTCTTAAAGCCTGTTCCTGCTTCTACTCCCGTGGAAATCAGTGATAAAACTACCATGTGAGTTACTTACGGTGAGTTCTTTGCTATCTAGGTGCTGATATTGGATATCTAGGGTGAAATCCTAGCCCCACTGAAGTCAAAACTCCCATTGATTTCAGTAGGGCCAGGATTTCACCCCTAATATTTAACTTTGAATTTCTTTGCATTTGAGGCACTGGGCTGTTATTATTGCAATATTAAGAGTCTTTCTAATTTTATTTACTGGTTAACTATCATTTGTATATAACAGATTTCTATAATCTCTGATGCTGCTAATGGCTTTGTCATTTCTCAGTTCTTTTATTGCCTCTGGTTCCTCAGTATATGTCCTGCAAAGGAGCACAAAGAGGGCTACAAAGAGAAATAAGGAAAATAATGGGTCTGCCCTTTACAACTCATACAACCCTTTGCATGCACAGATCTAGTGTGTGTTGAGGGGCAGGGTTACTGTGGGCCTTCAGTTAAAAAAACCTGTAGGTGTGCAATATAAAGTTAATAAAGAAAAAATCAACTCAGAAGTGACATAATTCTAATGGAGCAGGAAAACTGACAATTTGAATCAGTGCCCTGAGGCTAACTTTCAAGAACAGAGCACATTTGGAGAATTGGATAATAATGTATTTTACCTATTCTTTATGTAGGATAAAAATACATCATCATCTTGGTAGAGGAGAGGAAAGAGAAGTTGTTCAGGGTGAGCTGGTTGACAACTTTAAAGGCAAACACATATTTTATTCTTTAAAAAAAAAAAAAAAAAGTAAGAACTGAAGTTTGAACTTCCTGTAATGCATTTTCATCTGTGTGCAGGTAATTGTGCTCAGCTAGCCAGAAAAGCTCATAAATAACTTTTGAATCCTAATCAGATTATGGCACAGAGCACAAAATGCATATTTATGGCATCCAAAGTTAGCTATGGATTAGAAATATTGTTCTCTTTGTGGACATTCCTGGGTATAATAGGCTTATAGTAACAATATTTATTTAAGAAAAATACAAATGCTTTATTTTATTCATTAAAAAAAAATGGTGGGAAGAGAGACGGGGCAGAAATAGAGGAACAGGAGTAGTAGTGCAATGAGCTGTCAGATGTCTGTTAACAATTCCTATCGATATTGGGGCAAATCCCGTACCCAGTATAGCGGGGCATGGCAGTGGGGATTTCTGCGGGGACAGGGGAAGGGACTTAGTTTTAAAAATATTACAAAACATCAAATATTTTTACCCTTCATATAATTTAACTTCACAGAATGGGCATGCTGTGTGTAAAAACATAATATAGTTTAATGGTGTGTTACATTTGCAAAGCAGTGTGTGTTTAGTGCAAATTCACACTCTTGTTTGTTAAACGGGGACTTGTGTCTAACGCCTCACAATTCCCAAAGAAAATTATTACTATGTACTGTATATTGCAATAACAATGGCCATATTATAAGCAATAACAAGGGACAGTGTAAACTTCTCAGGGATTGGGAGTCTTGGCAAACGTTGACTCTGTGTTGGTCTCTTCACCCCTAAAAGAACTGGCGAACTGAAGAATGTTTAACCCCATCTGTATAGGGACATATTATGCATGCGGTGGGTATGAGTTGTAGATGTGGTGAGCACCATGGTTCCCATTGATTTCAGTGTGCTATTGCTAATAGGGGAGGGTGAAAAAATTACTCCTACTTCCCAGTAAGCAATGACAAAACTTTCACCACTCACATCCTTAGCCATAAATGTTCTCCCCAGATGACAGCAAGACATTTCATAGCAAGTTATTTCGGCATCTTAATCTGTTTTGTTAAAAATGAAATAATAGAAGAAAAATAAAAGTCTGAGGTCTATGTAGGAGCTACAGCAGCTTCCATGGACTTTAGATAACTCTAGTCTGATTTCTTATACCACAGGGGATTTCTTATTCTGATTTCTTATTCTCATCGGGCAGCATAAACTCCAACCTGTGACACTACGGCCCCATATTATTCATAGATATATTGTTATGATATGATTATGGCATAACTATGATGTATTTTATACCAGATAGGTCATGTGAGGCAGTATCATTGAAAAGGTTAGGATTTACTAAGTATTATTATCCTATTTCTATGCATGTATCATTTTTGTATCTGAAGTTAGGAATATTGTCCATGCATCTATTACAAATGTGTTTACACCTGGGGAACGCCCACTAGACAGAATGCAATCAGTCTGGATGGCCGGTTGGGAAGGGCCAATAGGGAAAACAAGAGGTCCATGAAGATGCTAGTCACCCACTGGGAAGTCTTCCTGGGAACGCTGCAAACAGCCTCTGAGTTATGGCTGCAGGGTCATGTCATCAAATCACCTGGTACTGGACTCCATGATAATACTAGTATTTTTCCACTAACCGGGGGTCAGAACCACACTGGGAGACAAAGGATGCCCTCCATATGCAAAAACTATTTAAGGCAGGGGAGTGGCATCATTGTAGTTCGTTCATCACTAACTCCCTGAAAGAAGGCTGCTGGAAACACCTGAGAAACAAAGAGACTGAGCTGGGGGGGAAGGGCTGAGCCCAGGCTAATGGGTGTCTGAAGTTTTAAGTTGCAAGCAAGGGCAGCTTGCCTTCAAGAATTTCTGCAATCTGCTTAAAACAGATTCTCATTTAGGGTGAGAATTTGCTACTTGTAACCAATTTCTTTAGTATATTAATCTTAGATTGTATTTTGTTTTAGTTGCTGGGTAATCTGCTTTGATCTGTTTGCTATCCCTTAGATTTTAAGTGATTATATCTTTTGTAGTTAATAAACTTGTTTTTGTTTGTCTAAAACCCAGTGTGTGGAAGTCATAACTGGGGAGCAAAAAGCTGTTGCCTATCTCTCTCCACATTGAGGGAGAGGACGAATTTAATGAGCTTACGCTGTACAATTCTCTGTGCAGCGCAAGATGGTATAATTTTGGGTTTGCACTCCAGAGGTGTGTGTGCACTTGAGTACTGGGCAGTTCCTTAGCTGATCTCAGCATCTGTGTGTAAAGCTGCAGCTGGGTGTTTCCCTACCTGTATGTGTGCTGGTTAAGTGCAGTCTGAAGCCTAAGGGAGAGCTTGCCTGGCTTGCCCCTGCAGTACAGTGTAAAGGGAGCCCAGGCTGGTGGGTCAGGCGGGCTCAATTCCAAGTGGCACCCCGGAGGAAACCCGTCACACTACCATTGTCTTGTTTGCAAGCAATGTGCATCTGTAAAAGATGTGTGAGGCAAAACAGGGTTCTTCTAGGATCCAAAAGAAACGACCTTTGTGCTACAATTCACATTACATCCACTACTTCTCATTTTTCCCCACCCTCTGAAAGTCTGATAGTTTTTACTTAAAAAAAATAAATAGTGGCAGGTTTCATTTAGCATTCAGATAAATATGGCTTAGCGAAAAGATTTCTGACGGATCCACACCAGTCAATTGTAATGCAGCTTACACATCTTTGCTTTGGATCTCATGAAAGAATTTGACGCTTCTGTTCAGGCCTGATAACACCATATCTTTGATTTCAACCCAACCCTTTGGAATGAACCCTCTGCTTTTCAAAATAATGTATTTTCTTCCTGAAAACACCACAGTGTGTTCTATTGATCACCTGGATTCTTTTGATGGTTCCCAGTAGTTATAATGTGCAGTATTTCCATGAGTCATTCAATACATGTCGGATTCTCCTGAGAGACTACATTTCTAGACAAACGGTGTGCTTTAGCCCTATTTTTGTACAAGATGCAATCCCTGAACAGGTTTACAGTGAGACTACTTCTGATAATCTCTCTTCAGGCTGGCAGCTTCTGGTTCTTGCATTGAGATACCACTGAAGACTTTGTTGAAGTTTCATGAAATAGGTCCACTTTCCTTATTTTTTTTTTAAGTGGACTGTTCGTAGAATACTCTGTAAACTGCAGGAACCTGCTGGCATGCTTCCAATGGCCCTCCTGCATACACCACTATCATTTCTCTCCCATCTAACTGAGGAGCCAGGTAACTAGTTATGGCTTTGCACATTATGGCACCATATTATAATAATACCAAAGACCACAACTAAAATAAAGTGAAAAGGGAGGGTTTTTATGGAGAAGGATGCAAAGTGATTTTGGGAACTGTGGGGTTCAGGTTGGCAGGGAGGATGATGGGTCAGGAAAATGAGCTTGGGTTGGTAGAGTTCAGGCTCTTGTTGAATGTGAGAAAGTTTTGGCATTTGGTGGTGAGGATGAGGATGGAGTAAGTGTTTATCACTGGCAGATGCTGATGTAGCCATTCAACTTTTTGGTCTCATCACCAGTACCTTTCTCTGGAATGCCATGTCTACAGCCACCCAGATTCCTCCTTACTGATCCTCAGTGACACCCTCCTTATCTTAAAAGCTAAACTTTTGGGGCCCTGCTGCAGTATTTTGGTCCTTGGGCATTTTCAATCTGAATTAAGTATACAATAGGGTGTGCATTTTTCTGAATTCAGGAGCACTAAAAGTTCCCTTTGACGTAGTGCTATTTCAAACCACAGTATGTCAGTGCGCACTAGGACACCTTTAGTGCATAGCAGCAGGGTCCCCGTGGATAGTTAGTGCACAGCACACTGTGGCACTGTAGATTTATACTTCAGCTTGTTGTGCAGTAAGTGTTTGTGTAAACATTCCCCAAGGATTTGAAGGTCCTATGGTGCATTATAAGATTTAGCAGTTCATGAGGGATGCATCTTCCTGGGCCTGAGCAGACACTTTACATAGCTGGGCCCGAATTCAATGTTTATGTCAGGGGAGAGGGTTGCTAGAGGACCACACATTTAAGAATCATTGTGAGTCACTCATCCTTGCCTCTGGGCCTCCAGTTTGGCTATTCTTATTCTAGTACAAAGCAGAGGATACCAGGAGGGGTTTGATATTGTGAAATGGATGAGTATGTAAAGTAACAAGTTTTGCATTATGATATGAGTGGGAGACAGGTTATGTGTGTAACTAGTGACATCAGGCATGGTGATCCCATAACAGAACATTGTGTGTGTGTGTGTAAGACATATGTGATGCTTCCCAGGAGTACCCAGGGTTCTGAGGCACCTTGCTACCACTTGCCCTTAGCGTCAGGAAGCTGTGTCTATGCCTGCTGGGGGTCAGATCCCCAACTCCACTGGCCACAGGCAACACAAGCCTCCCCTCTAGGTCTTTCAGGCCCTTCTGTCTCTCTATAACTTAGCAATAGTTACACTCCAACACTTGAGCCCTTTGAGCATCTCCCCAGATGTGCACCCCCTAGTTCAGTGGACACTTACAATATTCACAGATTTGCTGCTTCCAAAGAAGCAGTACACGTCAGCTTACCAGTTCCACCTCAGATCACAGGTCCGCTTAACACACAGCACTTAGATATGCTTATAGTCATGTCAAGTACAAAGTACCAAAGCAAGTGGAAGTTTTGGAAACAAATGCTTACATATAAAATAAAATCATAACACATATTCTAGAGTCTAGACTTCATTTTACTAGATACTCGTGTCTTAGAATCATAGAATCATAGAATATCAGGGTTGGAAGGGACCTCAGGAGGTCATCTAGTCCAACCCCCTGCTCAAAGCAGGACCAATTCCCAACTAAATCATCCCAGCCAGGGCTTTGTCAAGCCGGGCCTTAAAAACCTCCAAGGAAGGAGACTCCACCACCTCCCTAGGTAACGCATTCCAGTGCTTCACCACCCTCCTAGTGAAATAGTGTTTCCTAATATCCAACCTAGACCTCCCCCACTGCAACTTGAGACCATTGCTCCTTGTTCTGTCATCTGCCACCATTGAGAACAGCCGAGTTCCATCCTCTTTGGAACCCCCCTTCAGGTAGTTGTAGGCTGCTATCAAATCCCCCCTCATTCTTCTCTTCTGGAGACTAAACAATCCCAGTTCCCTCAGCCTCTCCTCATAAGTCATGCACTCCAGACCCCTAATCATTTTTGTTGCTCTCCGCTGGACTCTTTCCAATTTTTCCACATCCTTCTTGTAGTGTGGGGCCCAAAACTGGACACAGTACTCCAGATGAGGCCTCACCAATGTCGAATAAAGGGGAATGATCACGTCCCTCGATCTGCTGGCAATGCCCCTACTTATACAGCCCAAAATGCCATTAGCCTTCTTGGCAACAAGAGCACACTGTTGACTCATATCCAGCTTCTCGTCCACTGTGACCCCTAGGCCCTTTTCTGCAGAACTGCTACCTAGCCATTCGGTCCCTAGTCTGTAGCTGTGCATGGGATTCTTCCGTCCTAAGTGCAGGACTCTGCACTTGTCCTTGTTGAACCTCATCAGGTTTCTTTTGGCCCAATCCTCTAATTTGTCTAGGTCCCTCTGTATCCGATCCCTACCCTCTAGCGTATCTACCACGCCTCCTAGTTTAGTGTCATCGGCAAACTTGCTGAGAGTGCAGTCCACACCATCCTCCAGATCATTAATAAAGATATTAAACAAAACCGGCCCCAGGACCGACCCTTGGGGCACTCTGCTTGAAACCGGCTGACAACTAGACATGGAGCCATTGATCACTACCCGTTGAGCCCGACGATCTAGCCAGCTTTCTATCCACCTTACAGTCCATTCATCCAGCCCATACTTCTTTAATTTGCCGTCAAGAATACTGTGGGAGACCATATCAAAAGCTTTGCTAAAGTCAAGGAATAACACGTCCACTGCTTTCCCCTCATCCACAGAGCCAGTTATCTCATCATAGAAGGCAATTAGGTTAGTCAGGCACGACTTCCCCTTGGTGAATCCATGCTGACTGTTCCTGATCACTTTCCTCTCCTCTAAGTGTTTCATAATTGATTCCTTGAGGACCTACTCCATGATTTTTCCAGAGACTGAGGTGAGGCTGACTGGCCTGTAGTTCCCCGGATCCTCCTTCTTCCCTTTTTAAAAGATGGGCACTACATTAGCCTTTTTCCAGTCATCCGGGACCTCCCCCAATCGCCATGAGTTTTCAAAAATAATGGCTAATGGCTCTGCAATCTCATCCGCCAACTCCTTTAGCACCCTCGGATGCAGCGCATCTGGCCCCATGGACTTGTGCACGTCCAGTTTTTCTAAATAGTCCCGAACCACTTCTTTCTCCACAGAGGGCTGGTCACCTTCTCCCCATATTGTGCTGCCCAGTGCAGCAGTCTGGGAGCTGACCTTGTTTGTGAAGACAGAGGCAAAAAAATCATTGAGTACATTAGCTTTTTCCACATCCTCAGTCACTAGGTTGCCTCCCTCATTCAGTAAGGGTCCCACACTTTCCTTGACTTTCTTCTTGTTGCTAACATACCTGAAGAAACCCTTCTTGTTACTCTTAACATCTCTTGCTAGCTGCAACTCCAAGTGTGATTTGGCCTTCCTGATTTCACTCCTGCATGCCTGAGCAATATTTTTATACTCCTCCCTGGTCATTTGTCCAATCTTCCACTTCTTGTAAGCTTCTTTTTTGCGTTTAAGATCAGCAAGGATTTCACTGTTTAGCCAAGCTGGTCGCCTGCCATATTTACTATTCTTTCTACACATCGGGATGGTTTATTCCTGCAACCGCAATAAGGATTCTTTAAAATACAGCCAGCTCTCCTGGACCCCTTTGCCCTTCATGTTATTCTCCCAGGGGATCCTGCCCATCTGTTCCCTGAGGGAGTCAAAGTCTGCTTTTCTGAAGTCCAGGGTCCGTATTCTGCTGCTCTCCTTTCTTCCTTGTGTCAGGATCCTGAACTCGACCATCTCATGGTCACTGCCTCCCAGGTTCCCATCCACTTTTGCTTCCCCTACTAATTCTTCCCTGTTTGTGAGCAGCAGGTCAAGAAAAGCTCTGCCCCTAGTTGGTTCCTCCAGCACTTGCACCAGGAAATTGTCCCCTACACTTTCCAAAAACTTCCCGGATTGTCTGTGCACCGCTGTATTGCTCTCCCAGCAGATATCAGGGTGATTAAAGTCTCCCATGAGAACCAGGGCCTGCGATCTAGCAACTTCTGCTAGTTGCCAGAAGAAAGCCTCGTCCACCTCATCCCCCTGGTCTGGTGGTCTATAGCAGACTCCGACCACGACATCACCCTTGTTGCTCACACTTCTCAACTTTATCCAGAGACACTCAGGTTTTTCTACAGTTTCATACCGGAGCTCTGAGCAGTCATGTCTTGTTGAGTAATGGTCACCCAACTGCGACCCTCCTTTCATGAGACAGACATAGTGTCAGCTTGCCACCTAGGTAAAGGATTCAGTTTGTTTCTTGGCTGCCCAAGCTCAGCCTTTGTCTTCATTCATTAACAGGACACCCCCTGCTGTTTGTTTCATCTTGTAGATTTCCTGTCTTGTAGATTTTGCAATAACTTATTTTGTCTGTGGTTCAGTATGCAAATAGACATACAATGTGAAGCATACAATACACAAATGAGCAGATAGGGAGATAGGTGTCTTACCTCCTGCCTGAAAGGAACATATCTGAGACATGTCACCTCCTGGTGACCTGCCTTAACTCCAAGACCATAAGGACATAATTTTCAGTATAAATACATAACTCCTTAAATGCTATCCAAACACACATTTCATAATAATTGCCAACAAGTGGGCTGTTGGTAGAGACCTCACATGCCACACTTTGGTGAACTATTATGCATATATCTGACCCATGAGATTCCTGTAAAAATCATGTGCACCCCCTATCCCCTCTGTCAGTCGGCCTCCAGGGATCCCTGGGTCACAATGTACTGCTTTGCAATCCAATGATCTTGCCCTAGCAATTTCATCATGAATATGTCCCTAGACTTAGGCTTGGTCTACACTAAACCCCCAAATCGAACTAAGGTACGCAACTTCAGCTACGTGAATAACGTAGCTGAAGTTCGAAGTACCTTAGTTCGAACTTACCTCGGTCCACACGCGGCAGGCAGGCTCCCCCGTCGACTCCGCGGTACTCCTCTCGTCTAGCTGGAGTACCGCAGTCGACGGCGAGCACTTCCTGGTTTGACTTATCGCGTCCAGACAAGACGCGATAAGTCGAACCCAGAACTTCGATTGCCAGCCGCCAAACTAGCAGCTGGGTGTAGACATACCCTTAATTCTAGCTGAAATATGACTGTAAAATCTGTTAAGAATTTCTGTGTATTTTCAAGGTTCACTGTTTTGGGAACACTGAATTTGCAAAAGCCAATTTTCACTGGAAAGCTGATCCTCACAAAAAAGTTCATTTGTGAGGATGAACAATGTATTTATTCATTTCCATATATCCATATATCAACTTGTATTGAATGCTATTTGATCTTTGTTTCAGTTCTTCTGGGCACACAAGACAGGAGATGCATGGCACATTGTTGCATTATGCCGAGGATAAGTTGACACTTCCATGCTTAATCCCTATTTTCAGTTATTTTTTTATACCTTTCTTAAATTTATCTTCCTTCAGTGCTCCTTGAACACCTTAATCATCCAGTGGCCCCACTGACTGGCAGGCTTCCTTCTTCTGATGTACTTAAAAGTATTTTTGCCATTAGAATTCTCCCAGACCTGAAGAAGAGCTCTGTGTAAGCTTGAAAGCTTGTCTTTCTCACCAACAGAAGTTGGTCCAATAAAAGATATTACCTCACCTATCTTGTCACCTTTTTAATTGCCATTTAACTAGCTTCCTCATTTTTGTGTAGTTCCTCTTTTTTGAAGTTAAATGCTACTGTAGTAGGTATCTTTGGCATTTTTCCCTTTACAAGAATGTTAAATTCAATTACGTTATGGTCGCTATTACCAAGCGGTTCATCTATATTCACCTCCTCGACCAGATGCTATGTTTCACTTAGGACTAAATCAAGAATTGCCTCTCCCCTTGTGGGTTCCAGGACAAGTTGCTGCAAGAAGCAGTCATTTAATGTGTCTAGAAATTTTATCTCTGCTTCCCTTCCTGAGGTGACACATACACACAGTCAATATGAGGATAGTTGAAATCTCCCATTATTATTGAATTTTCTGCTTTTGTCACTTCTCTAATGTCCCTGAAGATTTCATCCACTGTCATTATCCTGATCAAGGGGGTCAGTAGTATATTTCTACTGTTATACTCTTATTGTTCAATCATGGAATTTCTATCCATAGAGATTCTATGGTTAGGGTTGCCAACCCTCCAGGATTGTTCTGGAGTCTCCAGGAATTAAAGATTAATCTTTAATTAAAGATTATGTCATGTGATGAAATCTCCAGGAACTCGTCCAACCAAAATTGGCAACCCTATCTATGGTACAGTTTGATTAATTTAAGATATTTACTGTATTTGACTCTATGCTTTCTGTCACACATAGTGCTACTCTCCTACCCGCTTGACCTGCTCTGTCATTCCTATATATTTTGTACCCTAGTATTACTACATCCCATTGATTATCATCATTCTACCACGTTTCCATGATACCTATTATATTAATATTCTCATTTAATTCCAGGAACTCTCATCCAGCCATCTTAGTATTTAGACTTCTAGCATTTATAGATAAGCACTTGTACATTTTGTTAGCTCCTGGAATCTTGAGATTTTCAGCTTTCATAAAACAAAAATAAGCGTCTGGCCCTCACGGTTGTGTGAGAAGCTTGAAAACATGACCAGGTGTACCCTAAAGACTCAAAACGCAAATAAAAAGAACTTCAAATTTGAATTTAAAAATTCCATGATTTTTTTCAACCTAATTTGTGATTCTTTTGACTCCTTGGGATTGCCAGTACTGTAAAAGTGTCCTCCCAGCCCCAGTCCTTCCTTGGATCTCTCCCTTTTCCTTGAGACTTCTTTGGATTCTAGCCTGTACTTGAATTGTTTTTAAGTTTAATGGAACTGTTGTGTCCTTTGATCTTTACACTACATATGTAATATGAGGGACCAACACAGACACAGTGGAAGCCAAACTAACTACATACAACACAGAAACCTAGCTACATATATAGACTGTTGCTCTGGCAGGGTTGGTGACTACAGGAACAAAGAAGACAGTGAGGGCCACCAGAGGGTTCACAAACTATTTAAAGGATACTACCCACTTCCCACACACTGCAGGAACACTAAAGGAGGCCTCTTCTGGTTTCAATAGTCATCAGAGCCATTAAAGGTACCAACACAGCAATTTCATACTTGAACTAAATGTTACTCTAGATTCTTGCCTATGGCCAGGTTGTGCACTCTCAAGGAAGGGAGAGTGAACAAGGAGCCCCTTTTATATATCCAGCTTTTCCTAGCATCCCCTAGTACAGTGAGGATCCTCACACTTAGGGAGCACAAGTTCTGTGTCCTACCACTACTGTCAACAGTAGCCTCTGCAAAGGGGATGGAGAGTACTAACAAGCTAATGTGGGCTGAGGTGGCCTTACCCCATCACACCTGGGAGAGATGTCAGGATTGGAGGGAGGAATTTAAAAGTGAGAAACCCAGTTCAGTTGAGGGCAGACCTAGGAGGAGAGCAGACTTTCAATCCTCAGCTCCTGGAGAGAGGGCCGAATGAAGGCTGGAGCTCCTTGGACAACTGCTGCCCAATGGCCCCTCCCTGAATGCTGACTCACTTTGAGAGGGGGTCATTCCTCTCTATTTACCTGTGAACTCAGTTTAAGATTACAGCCTGATAAGGCTTCCTGAAGGAAGAGTTCTTAACCCAGCTTTGGGATGGTTCCTCTGTGTTAATTCCTTCTGCGGTTGTCAATCTGGGGCTCAGCTGGAGGGCTGAGCCTCTTAGGATAAGAACTGGAGCATCAAAACCACCCAGATATGAGAGAATATCAGCCTGGGTAAATGTTGGGCCCCACCCAGAGTGCATGGGGTGCCCCAGGAAAGGAACTCTGGTGACTAGGGCCATGACCTTGCCAGCCCTCCACCCTGAAAGTTCTACACCCCACCTGTTCTCAGTAGTTTACTCTAACCACAACTTTTAATGCTCTTTATAAAAAAAAATCCTTCTTCTCTTGACCTTTTACTTTTTGTGTTTTTTATTTTTCCTTGAGGTTTTGGGACACTTTGAAGAAATAATTCAAAGAAGTAGTTACCAGAGCTTCTCCATCCCATTTTTGTAACATTTCTCTTCAGAACGGTCATTTACTAGTGGATAGTGTGGATTTCCTTACAAATATGCAGTGTCTTAGGATGGAATGATACTGCATTCATTCTTATATCTCCAGCCAGGGCTTGTGTAAATAAATATCCAGCAGAAGCTTCTCTAATGAAACATGTTTATTCCACATAAGAAATTTGAAGAATTGATTTCCATGGCACACAGCCAAAAATCTATTCAATAGTGCCATAAAGTCTTTAAAGTACACTATGTGTTGAGACAGACCTGCCAATAGGATAGATCCTGTGAACTGAAGTTGCCCTCTCAAGAGGCTTATGCCATCCCAGTAGCCTTGACTTTCTTTAACAGCAGGCTGTATAGAGTATTGTGAACACTTCAGTTTCTTTTTGACATGCTTTGTGAAAAATGTGTGATCTTGGTGGCTGGCACAGACCACAAGGTATGGCTGTGTTACAGAGCAGGGGGTCTGTACTCTGGCCTAGTGTCTACCTCTGTTTGATCTTTAAATAACATCCTTCCCTGCTACATGAGAATGAAAATTGTTTACTTACAAGTTTCTTCTAATCCTGTGGCTGAAAAGTCTGTTTCATACAGAGCAATAGCTATTGAGCTTACTCCCCTTAAGCAAATGAATAAAATTAATCAGCTGTTTTCCAACTCTGATTTGTCTGATTTATACTGCAATTCAATTTACAAAAAACATGCAACCGTTGCCCAAGCCTCAGCCTCTTAATAAAACACAAGCAAATGTTATGTTGCCAGCAACAAAAATACTCCTGAAAATACAACTTCCCCCTGCCACAATAAATACACAGACAAAAGGGTACCATCTCTAATCCATTGCCAATCTTAAAAATAAAATACCCATTCCAGCTAATGCAAGAAGCCAGAATGAACAGACTGGCTTTGCATGATGTCCTGAACGTTAAACTTGGGCGCTATTGGATCAACAATGGAAGTGAATAGCAGAGCTCCGAGTGCTTTTGCTTCAGCCACAGCTATGTAAATTTAGGGATTCTTAGCAGTATGCTCTGCTGATTTCTACTGTCATGGTGATGCATTGGGGAGGAGGGGGGGGGGGGAGGGAAGGGGGAATCTTTCAGGTAGCAAGTTCCTGAAAAATACATGCCTTATAAAGGCCACAGTCAACAGTTGGGACTAGATTGAGATAAAAAATTACAACTGCTGCACCAAGCACTGAGGGGGGGCGGGGGAGGGTAATGGGTGGGAAAGGACCTTTTGCCCATAGACACCATCTGGGACTCCAGGAACAGCTAAGGGGTCTAGAAGTACCCCAACATTATGAACCCTACTGATGAAGGATGGTCACAACCACACAATAGTGAGAAGGTGTCATCACTGCCATACATACACTCATGATTCCTCCTTCACTCCGCCAGCAATACCTTGTTGGGAATAAGCTTCTACCAGCTGCTCTTGACCAATTTGATTGATTGTATATGTGTATTACAGAGGCATCTAGGATGTCCAGATGAAATCAAGACCTCATTGTAGAGTGCTGAGCACAAACACATAAGAGACACCAGTCCCAGAGAGCTTACAATCTAAACAGACAAGATTGGCAAAGGGTGGGAGAAAGGAAGTAGTATTATCCCCATTTTACACACAGGGAACTGAGGCACAGAGAGACTAGTCCATGGTAGAGCTGCAAACTGTATTCACATCTCCTGAGTCCCTGTCTAGTACCTTAACTACAAGGCTGTCCATCTTCTTCTCTAGGGCCCCAGTAAGTCACATAAGTACATTTTTAACTTTAAGCATGTGATTGGTTCTTTTGAAGCCAGTTGGACTACATAGTTGATTAAAGCTAAGTAAAAACAACGAGGAGTCCTGTGGCACCTTAAAGACTAACAGATTTATTTGGGCATAAGTTTTGTGGGTAAAAAAAACCACTTCATCAGTAAAATCCCAAAATATGGCCAACACCACTTAATGTATTTATTTGATCTTAATTAGATTCTGATATTCAAAACAGTCTGTATATTCCAAAAAAGTGTATATATCACAATTTATGTAATCTATATGAAATGCTACCAGTATTAATTTGACACCTATAGGCCTGGTCTACACTACGAGTTTAGGTCGACTTTAGCAGCGTTAAATCGAATTAAGCCTGGACACGTTCACACGATGAAGCCCTTTCTTTCGACTTAAAGGGCCCTTTAAACCGGTTTCTTTACTCCACCTCCGACGAGGGGATTAGCGATAAAATCGGCCTTAGCAGGTCGGAATTGGGGTAGTGTGGACGGAATTCGACGTTATTGGCCTCCGGGAGCTATCCCACAGTGCTTCATTGTGACCACTCTGGACAGCACTCTCAACTCAGATGCACTGACCAGGTAGACAGGAAAAGCCCCGCGAACGTTTGAATTTCATTTCCTGTTTGCTCAGCGTGGAGAGCACAGGTGACCACGCAGAGCTCATCAGCACAGGTAACCGTGATGGAGTCCCAGGATCGCAAAAGAGCTCCAGCATGGACAGAACGGGAGGTACGGGATCTGCTCGCCATATGGGGAGATGAATCAGTGCTAGCTGAACTCCGTAGCAGTAAACGAAATGGCAAAATATTAGAAAAGGTCTCCAAGGCCATGAAGGACAGAGGCCATAACAGGGAGGCACAGCAGTGCCGCGTGAAAATTAAGGAGCTAAGGCAAGCCTACCACAAAGCCAGAGAAGCAAATGGAAGGTCGGGGCAGAGCCGCAAACGTGCCGCTTCTACGCGGAGCTGCATGCCATTCTAGGGGGTGCAGCCACCACTACCCCAACCGTGTGCTATGACTCCCTCACTGGAGAAACACACAGGGAAGCGGTTTTGGGGTACGAGGAAGATGAGGATGGAGATAATGTAGATAGCTCACAGCAGCAAGGAAGCGGAGAAACCGGTTTCCCCAACAGCCAGGATATGTTTATCACCCTGGACCTGGAACCAGTAACCCCCGAACTCACCCAAGGCGTGCTCCCATCCCCTGAGGGCACACAGGGGACCTCTGGTGAGTGTACCTTTGTAAATATTACACATGGTTTAAAAGCAAGCGTGTTTAATGATTAATGATTAATTTGCCCTGGCAATCGCGGCCAGTACAGCTACTGGAAAAGTCTGTTAACGTGTATGGGGATGGAGCGGAAATCCTCCAGGGACATCTCCAGAAAACTCTCCTTCATGTACTCCCAAAGCCTTTGCAAAAGGTTTCTGGGGAGGGCTGCCTTATCCTGTCCGCCATGGTAGGACACTTTACCACACCAGGCCAGTAGCATGTAGTCTGGAATCATTGCATAACAAAGCATGGCAGCGTACGGTCCCGGTGTTTGCTGGCATGCAGACAACATCCATTCCTTATCACTCTTTGTTATCCTCAGGAGAGTGATATCATTCACGGTCACCTGGTTGAAATGGGGCGATTTTATTAAGGGGACATTCAGAGGTGCCTGTTCCTGCTCTGCTGAACAGAAATATTCCCCGCTGTTAGCCACGCGGTGCGGGGGAGGGGTGAAGTGATCATCCCAGAGAATTGGGTGTGGGGGGGGGAGGGGAGTTAGTTGGGTATGTGCTGCATGTTAACCCAGAAACCGCAGCCCCTCCTTTTACATTGCAAACCCATTTTAAATGGCCAACCCAACGGGTGCTTGGTATGGGAAATGAGAGCGCTACTGTTTGAAACCATTCCCACATGTTAAGAAGGTTAAAAAAGCCAAAAGACTGTGTCTTACCATGGCTGCCTGCAAGCCAAAATCTGTGGCCTGGCACTGCGTGAGTGATCTCTCACACCAAACCGGCAGGCCCTCAATATAAGAGGAAAAATGCGACCTTGTAACGAAAGCACATGTGCTGTGTAATGTGAACAGCAAAATCTAACGTGAAAGAGTGTACCCATTGTTCTCTAAAATGTGTCTTTTTTAACCACCTCTCCCTTCTCCTCCACCAGCTGCAAATGTTTCTCCTTCACAGAGGCTAGTGAAGATTAGAAAGAGAAAACGGAGGACGTGGGATGATATGTTCACGGAACTCCAGATGTCCTCCCACGCTGACAGAGCACAGCAGAATGCGTGGAGGCAGTCAATGTCAGACTACAGAAAAGCACAATATGAACGAGAGGAGAGGTGGCGGGCTGAATCGCGGGATGAACAGAGCAAGTTGCGGGCTGAAGATGATAGGTGGCGTCAGCTTGCAGACAGAAGGCAAGAGTCGATGCTCCGGCTGCTGGAGCACCAAACTGATATGCTCCAGCGTATGGTTGAGCTGCAGGAAAGGCAGCAGGAGCAGAGACCGCCGCTACAGCCCCTGTGTAACCAACAGCCCTCCTCCCCAAGTTCCATAGCCTCCTCACCCAGACGCCCAAGAACACGGTGGGGGGGCCTCCGGCCACCCAGTCACTCCACCCCAGATGATTGCCCTAGCATCAGAAGGCTGGCCTTCAATAAGAGTTAAAGTTTTAAACTGCAGTGTGTCCTTTTCCTTCCCTCCTCCCCCACCCATCCCGGGCTACCTTGGCAATTATCCCCCTAGTTGTGTGATGAATTAATAAAGAATGCATGAATGTGAAGTAACAATGACTTTATTACCTCTGCAAGCGGTGCTCAAAGGGGGGAGGGGTGGGTGGGGTGGTTGGCTTACAGGGAAGTAGAGTGAACGGGTGGGGGGGGGGAGGATTCATCAAGGAGTAACAAACAGAAGTTTCACACCGTAGCCTGGCCAGTCACAAAACTCGTTTTCAAAGCTTCTCTGATGCGCACCGCGCCCTGCTGTGCTCCTCTAACCGCCCTGGTGTCTGGCTGCGCGTAATCAGCGGCCAGGCGATTTGCCTCAACCTCCCACCCCACCATAAATGTCTCCCCCTTACTCTCACAGATCTTGTGGAGCGCACAGCAAGCAGCAATAACAATGGGGATATTCTTTTCGCTGAGGTCTGAGCAAGTCAGTAAGCTGTGCCAGCGCGCTTTTAAACATCCAAATGCACATTCCACCACCATTCGGCACTTGCTCAGCCTGTAGTTGAACAGGTCCTGACTCCTGTCCAGGCTGCCTGTGTACGGCTTCATGAGCCATGGCATTAAGGGGTAGGCTGGGTCCCCAAGGATCACGATAGGCATTTCAACATCCCCAACGGTTACTTTCTGGTCCGGGAAGAAAGTCCCTTCCTCCAGCTTTCGAAACAGAGCAGAGTGCCTGAAGACGCGAGCATCATGTACCTTTCCCGGCCATCCCACGTTGATGTTGGTGAAACGTCCCTTGTGATCCACCAGGGCTTGCAGCAGCATTGAAAAGTACCCCTTGCGGTTTATGTACTCGGTGGCTTGGTGCTCCGGTGCCAAGATAGGAATATGGGTTCCGTCTATGGCCCAGCACAGTTTGGGAATCCCATTGCAGCAAAGCCATCCACTATGGCCTGCACGTTTCCCAGAGTCACTACCCTTGATATCACCAGGTCTTTCATGGCCCTGGCAACTTGGATCACAGCAGCCCCCACAGTAGATTTGCCCACTCCAAATTGATTCCCGACTGACCGGTAGCTGTCTGGCGTTGCAAGCTTCCACAGGGCTATCGCCACTCGCTTCTCAACTGTGAGGGCTGCTCTCATCCTGGTATTCTGGCGCTTCAGGGCAGGGGAAAGCAAGTCACAAAGTTCCATGAAAGTGCCCTTACGCATGCGAAAGTTTCGCAGCCACTGGGAATCGTCCCACACCTGCAGCACGATGCGGTCCCACCAGTCTGTGCTTGTTTCCGGGCCCAGAATCGGCGTTCCACGGCATGAACCTGCTCCAGTAACACCATGATTTCCACATTGCTGGGGCCTGTGCCTTGTGAGAGGTCTATGTCCATGTCAATTTCCTCATCACTCTCGTCGCCGCGCTGCAATCACCTCCTCGGCTGGTCCTGGTTTTGCTTTGGCAAGTCCTGGCTCTGCATATACTCCAGGACAATGCGCGTGGTGTTCATAGTGCTCATAATTGCCGCGGTGATCTGAGCGGGCTCCATGATCCCAGTGCTAGCTATGGCGCCTGGTCTGAAAAAAGGCATGAAACTAGCATCTGACGGACCAGGGGAAGGAGGGATGGAGGGAGGGGCGAGTGACGACATGGCGTACAGGTACAGGGAATTAAAATCAACAAAGGTGGCTGTGCATCAGGGAGAAACACAAACAACTGTCACACAGAATGGCCCCCCCAAAGATTGAACTCAAAAGCCTGGGTTTAGCAGGCCGTTGATTTCACGGAGGGAGGGGGAAGCTAATGAATACAGAACAAATCTATTTTTTACATCTTAAGCTGGCAGCCGACGGTGCAGCATGACTGATAGCCACTGCTGTATGATGACGATGGATACCAGTCGTAATATACCATCTTCTACCAAAAGGCAAGGGGCTGCTGCTGTGTAGCAATGCAGCCCCATGTCTGCCAGCCCCACGTCTGCCAGCACCCAGATCGCCCTTGGCCTCTTCTGGGTGCTTAGCAGAAAATACTGGGCGCTTGGCAGAAAATAGCATACTACGACTGATAGCCATCATCGTCAAGACAGTTCAATAGGACTGAGCATGTCTGCCCAGGTGCCCATGATCGACAGCCACTGCAGTACGATGACGATGGATACCAATCGTAATATACCATCTTCTACCAAAAGGCAAGGGGCTGGTGCAATGCAGCCCTATGGCTGCCAGCCCCACGGCTACCAGTCATGCTGCACCGTCTACCGCCAAAAGGCAGTTAGCTGCTGCTGCTGTGTAGCAATGCAGTCCCACGTCTGCTGGCACCCAGATGACATATGGTGACGGTGAGCTGAGCTGAGCGGGCTCCATGCTTGCCGTGGTATGTTGTCTGCACAGGTAACCCAGGTAAAAAGGCGCGAATCTATTGTCTGCCGTTGCTCTGACGGAGGGGGAGGGGCCTGACGACATGTACCCAGAACCCCCCGCGACACTGTTTTGCATCATTCGGGCATTGGGATCTCAACCCAGAATTCCAATGGGTGGCGGAGACTGCGGGAACTGTGGGATAGCTACCCATAGTGCAATGCTCCGGAAGTCGACGCTAGCCTCGGTACTGTGGACGCGGTCCGCCGACTAGAGCTCGTAGAGCATTTTATGTGGGGACACACACAATCGGCTGTATACAACCGATTTCTATAAAACCGGCTTCTATAAATTCGACCTAATTTCGCAGTGTAGACATACCCATAGTTAAGGTTGTCTAACAACCACCATTAAAAGGGCCTGGTTTCTGAAATGTCTTTTGGGTTCCACCCAAAGTTGGCCAACTTGTAAGTCTCTGAAAATCTGTTTGCACATGCTCAGTAGAAGCATGTAAGAAACTAGCAGCATTATTATCTGAAGATTCCATCTGCACTGAGCATGCTCCATCTCAGGGATGTAGAGGCCGAGCAGGACTTTTTCATACCATTGCTACTCTTGGAAGCAGGCACTAGAACTGAGATCAGAAGACCATCTCTTCTGAGGTCTCATTGTTCCTTTGGCTGGCATCCAGGCAGCATGGAGGAGGGGAATATAGCCTCACTTTCTCAAATGCACAAGGGAAAGGAGGCAGCAGAGCAGAACAGGGGTAAGATAGGGGTGAGCTAGGAGGTGCGGGCTGGGGGATCAGAGTAGAAGGGCAGAGAGGCTGGGATAGATGGGGCAGCTTAGGGGTTGCAGGCTGAGGCAATGGAAGAAGAGGGGGGAGAGGGACAGGCTGTGTGTGTCTGTGGGGGGGATAGAAACAGAAGGAGATAGGGACAGGTTTGGAGAGAGGGAGCAGAAGGATCCATAACTCTACAGTACATTCCCTTCCAGAACCTGGAATATTCCCAACATTCCTCTGTTGTCAGTAAATAGCTGTGAAAAACATTGCCAGAGCATGTTTCATCTGCCTCTGTTGACTGGTCCCCACAGAGGATAACTATCTTCTACTGCTACCAATTACCCTGCTAGTTTGAGTGGTAGAGGTCTGTGCAGTCATTCTAAAGGTGCTACATCTGCTGATGACCCACATAAGGGTCAGTATGTTTCCATGTGTTGAAATTTCTGGGTTTTTTTCACTTTGCTCTTTAAAAAAATTTTTTTTTTAAATTACTTAAAAACACAAGTGCTCATTAGATGGGAAGCTATTCAGTATTGTCATCACTCCAGGTGTGCCTCCATGCCTTTAACTGCACACCATCCAAGCATTGCACTGAATATGGAATTATTAATTTCCTTATGGGCTTTTCTCATCATGGATGTCACAGGGTACACTCCCCACTGGGGCTTCTCCTCATGGCTTCATCTGGGGATTAGCTCTGCCTCATCTGACACCCCCTTCCTTCTCTCAGCTCATGCCATGGCCCCTCTTGCTCTCTAGGAGTCACAGTGCTTCCTGTTCGTGGCTTGGTCCTCCAGCCAAGCTGTGATACAGTTTTCCCCACACCCACTGTCTGGGAAGACTACCTGGAATGGCACCCAATCTAAACTGTGCCACTTTCCAAGTGGATAGAATGGGAACCTGGTCCTGCCAGCTACTCTGGGTTCCAGCCCAGGGACCCTACAATCAGCAGCCAACATTTGCCCTATCTCAACCTTTGCTGCCTTTTCCCTGGGCTTCTTCTTACTCTGTCCGCTGCAGGCTTTCTTCATCATCCTTTCGGGTAGACCCTTTTCTCAGGGTCAGGATGACAGGGCTCCTTCTCCTGGGTTTCCCCTACTCGCCTCACTAGAGTAGAGTAGTCCGGGTAGTCCTCCACACTTTCGCCCCTTCTGCTTTCACTTCCTGGCTTTATAAAAGCCCAGCCTACCCTGGCCCTGATGAGCTTCATCTTCAATTAGGCTTGACTGACAAGCCCTACCTCTGCCCCCAGAGTCATCCTGCCAGGTTAATTAGCCCCTTCTGAGCCACCTTAACCCCTTCCCTTCATAACACCCCATCATAACGGGCAATCATAACTGTAGTGTAGCTTCATGGACATTAATGAATTTATATAAACAAAAATCTTATGAGGTAAAATAGTATTTGTACCACATCAGTAAAATGGGATGAGGCACAGACATCAAGGCCAAAATTGTCATTGTCCCCTAATATTGGGTGCCCAATTATAGCCCCTGTGGCCAGATTTTTCTGAGTACTTAGCATTTTTATATTCAAGGCACAGCTTGCACCTACTCACTCTAGTTGCAGTTGTGAGTGCTGAGAACTTCTGCAGATCAGGCCCTAGGTGTTTCAAGTTGGACACCTAGAAAATGAGGAATGTACAATTAGTGGCCACCTGTTAAGAGTTTGGCTTAAGTGACTTGCCCAGCATCATGTGCAAACTCTGTGGCAGAGGCAGGGATGGAACCCAATACTTCAAGGCAGCATTTAATTGCCTTATTCAGGAGACCACATTTTCTCTTCCTGCAAGTCCTGCCTCATTCATTACACATCTTACAATTTCTGCACGGGTCCTGCAGACAACAGCCTCCTTCACTACACATCCCTGATTCATTCCCTGAGAACTATCCAGTCTATGCTCTTATCAGAGCAGGAAAAAATAGTATGTGATCATGTAATTAGGCAGTATCAGAATGCATCTGACAGAACAAGGAGTAATGGTCTCAAGTTGCAGTGGGGGAGGTTTAGGTTGGATATTAGGAAAAACTTTTTCACTAGGAGGGTGGTGAAGCACTGGAATGGGTTACCTAGGGAGGTGGTGGAATCTCCTTCCTTAGAGGTTTTTAAGGTCAGGCTTGACAAAGCCCTGGCTGGGATGATTTAGTTGGGGATTGGTCCTGCTTTGAGCAGAGGGTTTGACTAGATGACCTCCTGAGGTCCCTTCCAACCCTGATATTCTATGATTCTGTGAAGGGTGGATGAATTAATGTTGCACGGGCAGTCTTAATTCTGGCATTTCCTAACTTTTGCTTGCTTGACTTTGCAACCTTTATCATCTGTGCATACTTTTTTTGTATGTAATTGCTGTGTATAGTAAACATATTTATATAAATGTGTATGAGAGCTCTGCCATTTATTGAACAGTGTGAATGTATATGGAGTTGAAAATAAATAATTTTCTTGATGGCTTTCTAAAAGCTTTTGGAAACCCCTTAGTGTAAATAATGAATGCATAACTTGTTCAAGAGACTTCAGGAACAAATATTAAACTTAATGGTGTGAGGTCTGTTGGAGAGCTTTTGCTGAGTGTACTTCCTGTAACCTAAGTCTTAGAGATGGTCCTGTTAAGGGGTTAAGAAAGTTGTGCTGTGCTAAATATAGTGAAGTTTGGGCTGTCAAACAGAAGCTTTTAGCCCTGACTCAAGCCAAGTGTCAAAAATCTTTCAGTAACTCTCACTTGTGCCCTGTAAGACAAGGTAGTTGGATGGACAGAGGTGACACAAGCTATTTAATCTTTATTTAAGGTTATCACAAGATAATATGGTACAGTTACTGTGAGCTATTGTATTATTATAACACTGTTTTAAGTGGAATTACTGGCTTGTTTCTGTGTAGCTCTTACAAAATACTCTGCAAAGCAGCATTTAACACTGCTGTTGCACTGGGAATTCCACAGCAACTTCTTGATGAAAGTGACTTCTTAGCCTCTAGTGCTTCTGATAAATGGTGCCTTGCTACTAGAGTTGTTCATAATTTTTATGACAAAGTGCCAACTCACAGAACCTGAAATGTTTTGCAGAAACATTTCAGGTTCAATGAACTTTTGGTGAATTAAAGACAGCGTTCCATAGGAACCTCTTATCTTCTGTTTAAATTATTTCTCTAGTTAGTTAGTTTCCACTTCTGCCCCTACAAAATAAACCACACTGTTGTGCAGTGTTACTGACTCAGAAGGGTTGCCACATTCCACCCTCCGAGGTGGCTGTATTTCAGTAGTCAGGGAGAGCGGTTTAGAGTTTCTTGGGCAAAAACAAAAATCCAGAGTGTTGGCACAAAAGTTGTGCTACAAGACATCTGTGCAGCCAGAGAAACCATGGAAGTAGTGGATGATTTCATCTATCTAGGCAGTAAATTGTCATCAAATGGGCACAGCCATCCATCCAGCCTAAGGAGAATTGGTTTAGCAGCCTCAGACATGAAGGACCTGCATAGGGTCTGGAGCCAAAAAAAAAAAGTGAAATTATATACAAAAATATGGATTGATTAAATCTGTGTACTTCTGATCCTTCTATATGGAGCTGAAACATGGAAGTTGCTTTAAAAAGACATGAGGAGGTTGGAGGCATTTCATGTGTGTATTCCTGTAGCAACTATTGGAAATAAGACGGTTTAATTTTATCAGTAATAGGGATGTATTATTTAGAATTGGCCTGGGGAGGACTGAAGTCGTCATTGGTCACTGCTGGCTGGCATTCTTCGGTCATATAGCTCACCGTGGAGATAAAGTCCCCACACACCAGACTTGAGGTCAGGAGGGGACATTGCCTGCCATGGACTGGTGGTTGCCACATGGTTGTACATGATTAACCTGGCTGCAACAGGTCAGTAATAACTGTGTGGAACTTTTAGACACCTGGAATACCACTGTACAATGTGGTCATGGACATTCGGCACCACAGACTCTTGCTTTCTTGTTGATGGTTGTTGGATTGGCTTCTCTACATTCAATCTGTAGAGCACTGGGATCTTTCAGAATGGATGATTTTATATAAATGGAGGTCCTTCAGGATAAAAATATTGCAGAAATCCCTTCCAAGTTCATTTTTAAGTTAAGTCACTGAAGATCTAAGTCTCCTGCTGATCTCATTCATGCCCTTACAGAATGCCAAACTGAAATATTTTGGCACTGTGTAATGTCCCCTGCATAAGCATAACCTGTAGGCAGCAGTTACACCTAAGAAAGTGATTCTTAAAGAAAGATTCTTAAAGAAAGACTCAGATAGAACAGTTTTTCTGGTGATATACTCAAGTTCTAAGAAAAGTACAAGTTCTACAGCTCTATCTGCAGTAGTGGTATCTGCTGATTCCCAGTAGCACAATGGGGTCCTGATCTCTGTTGTGGCCTTATTATTTTTTAATAATTTATTAATAAAAATATTGTTATATACACATTCACTGGTGGACAGAATATATAACTTTACATGAAGGTATAAGTGGAAAGAAGACCGAACTGAAATTATTATATTCTTGAATAAATTTTTGTTGTCCATAAAATGTAGGTACAAGATAAGGACCAATATGACTAAATTGGGATAGAATTACATTAAAAGAGGAAACTTGTCCCAAATCACAGATAGGCAATGCTCAGTTTGTTTAGTTAGCATTAAAGTCTCATATAACTCTTGCTGTGCAGTGAAGAATGGATTCAGTTACTTCCAGATTTCTCACATAAGATGAAATGCACTTGAATTTTGTTAAATGCTGTTAAGGAAATACTGTTGTGGGTTATAAACCTCTACAACAGCAAATTATTCAATATGAGTCTGATTTTTAGTGAAGCACAGGCTTGCACTTTGCAAGTGTATGCCCACACTTTGCATGCACTCCTGGAGGTGAATGTGTGAATTCCCAAGCTGGACACATACATGACTAGATAGGGATATATCTAGTCCTTTGCACATATGGCAGCTCTAAAAGTACTCAGAATCTCACCCTAGATTTGGCTGAAAGCTTTTATATCATAGTGAAATATATGTAGGTATGTACTCGCGATTGGAATCATTTAGCTGGTGTCTTAAACTACTCCTACAGCTAAGGAACCAAATAAAGATCATGATGTATGTCAGTGGTTCTCAACCAGGGATCCGGGGCCCCCTGGAGGTCCGTGAGCAGATTTCAGGGGGTCTGCCAAGCAGGGCCAGCATTAGACTCTCCGGGGCCTAGGGCAGAAAGCCGAAGCCCCACTGCATGGGGCTGAAGCCTGGGGCCCTGAGCCCCGTCACCCAGGGCTGAAGCCGAAGCCTGAGCAATGTAGCTTCGTGGAGGCCTCTGTGGCATGAGGCCCCGGACAATTGCCCTGCTTGCTACCCCCTAATGCCGGCCCTGGCTTTATATGCAGAAAAATAGTAGTTGTGGCACAGGTGGGCCAAGGAGTTTTTATAGCATGTTGAGGGTGCCTCAGAAAGAAAATGGTTGAGAACCCCTGATGTATGTGGTTTCACCACTTAAGCAGTCATGAATAAACAGTTTTCTATTATATTATATAATGTATTTATAGTTGGCTGTCATCCACATGTCAAGGCAAATAAGGAACAGCTTTTTGTTTTGTTTTTTATTCTAAAGAAAAATATTGTATTATGGATAATGTTGCCAGCCACATTAAAAGAATCAGGATATTTGTAGACTGGCAGTCTTTTTTAATGGCTTCATTCTATTTAATTCATTATTGATAAGAATCTAAATGTGGTGTCCAGCTTCTGTATGGAGAAGGATTTTTATCTGCCTTGAACTTTTCATATTTGGAAAATATTACTTACAATGCCTTGAATTTTTTGTGAAATGTGCAGCAAATAACTGGAAATGCAAAACTCTGTAAATCAAATAATTATGTAATAGTGAGAGTTGTCACCTTATTGTTAAGATGGAAACTAGCTTCCCATATAAGTCCACACACTTACACACACACACAATTTGCATCCAGTCCAGTGGTACAACAGTATTTAAGGATAATGTTGCCAGCTGGTTGGGAATCTTCTGTTGAAATTATTTTTTGACAGAAAATGAAGTTTTTGCTAAATTAAAATTTTCTGCAGGCAAACTTTGATTTTTGTCAAAAAAAAATAAAAAATAAAAGACTTTCTGTTGGGAAAATCAAAATGAAATATTTCATTCTGGGTGGGCTTGACCTGAATGAAAATACCCTGGTTTGTTAACTGAACCAAAAAAGGAATGTTTCAATTCAGTTTGTCATTAAACTGCATCTGTCTATGGTACCACAGTGTCTGATGGGAGTTGTAGTTCATGCCCCCATTTTCTCCTATTGGTGGAGCTCCTTGACCAAACTATGTTTCCTATGTAGCTAAGACATTGCAACACCCTGCCTCCTACACAATCCTGTGCCTTGTTTTTAAATGGGTATTCCTGTGAAATCTAAAGAACAACTGGCTATAACTAGGGTTGCCAATTTTGGTTGGACATATCCTGGCAGTTTCTTCACATGACAATCTTTAATTAAACATTAATCTTTAATTCCTGGAGACTCCAGGACAATCCTGGAGGGTTGGCAACCCAAGATATAGCACGCACCAAAAGCAGCATAAGAGATGCAATAGAGTTCATATTTTTGAAGAGAGGTGTGAGTGAACACCCAGCTTATGATAGATGGATAACCTCTCCCCCAAACAAGTGTGAGCTAATTGGGTTTGTGCGTGCACATTCAGATGTGGTATTTGTGCGCACACAGTGGGAAGTGGGGGTAGATGGGAGTGTGATACATTTATAAGCCAAAGGTGGACTCAGCCCCAAATTTTAAGTGTGTGTGTTGTATCAGGCATAGCTGTGTGTATAGCAAAAGTGAAGTAGTTAAAGAATCTTTCCATTTCTGTCTTGCTGCTTTCTGTCCAGCTTCTTCTTTGCTACTCAGTACACCAGATTTAATGAAAGTTGCTGTTTTTGAGACACGATGCTGTCAGAAATAATTGCTTTCATGAAAAGCAGAGAGCTACAGAGAGAAGCTTTAGAAAAGGCATGGCAGAGCTGTGAAGACAGATCAGTAATCATTAGAAGGGAAGGAGAAATGAGGGGAGGTAAGAAAGAGTAGAAAAAATGGTTTTAGTGCCATAGAAATGTCTAAAGCTTTATTTTGCCATAAACTACAGTAATACTAAAATTTTGTTTAGGAAGATAGGGAACAGGTGGATATGATTCAGAGGCTTTGTTTTCACTAATATTATAGGGTTGGGCTCAAATACAATTCACCTGACAAAACTCCTTAAGTGAAAATAGTTAAGCAAAAAAATGTATTTTAAGTTACCATGTAGGCACAGTGAGGCATATTAAGAAGCATGTTGTATTTAAAGAGGTGCAGTATATAATTTTAAAGCATTTTTACATTTGCAAATATACCAATATCATTTAATTATAGTTTCAGTGAATGTACCTATTTTTGACTTAATTCAGAATGGAGATTTTAAATTGCTAATGTTGATATAATATGTACCTCTGCAAACACATGCTGTGTATAAATGTGTATACATACACAATCTTATTCACCCCACACCTGCGAACCTCTGCAGCATAGTGTCTAAAACTTGTTGAAACACTTTCTCCCTTGATTTATGTGTAACTCATCTGGGACCCCAAATGTAGTGAAAAATTCATTCATAAAGACCCCTGCTATAGTCACTGCCTCTAGATTTCTGATTGGATAAGCCTCAGGCCATTTTGTGAAGTAGTCCATAGCTATCATAGAATCATAGGACTAGAAGGGACCTTGAGAGGTCATCTAGTCCAGTCCCCTGCACTCATGGCAGGACTAAGTATTATCTGGACCATCCCTGACAGGTGTTTGTCTAACCTGCTCTTAAAAATCTCCAATGATAGAGACTCCACAACCTCCCTAGGCAATTGATTCCAGTACTTAACCACCCTGACAGTTAGCAAGTTTTTCCTAATGTCCAACCTAAACCTCCCTTGCTGCAATTTAAGCCCATTGCTTCTTGTCCTATCCTCAGAGGTTAAGAAAAACAATTTTTCTTCCTCCTCCTTGTAACAACCTTTTACATACTTGAAAACTGTTAACATGTCCCCTCTCAGTCTTCTCTTTTCCAGACTAAACAAACCCAATTTTTTCAATCTTGCCTCATAGGTCATGTTTTCTAGACCTTTAATCATTTTTGTTGCTCTTCTCTGCACTCTGTCCTTGGGTCTTCCTTTTGCTTTTAATGTATTTGTAGAATGTTTTTTTGTTACCCTTTATGTCTCCAGCTAGTTTGATCTCATTTTTTTTGCCTTGGACTTTCTAATTTTGTCCCTACATATTGTGTTATTTGTTTATATACATCTTTTGTAATTTGACCTAGTTTCCACTTTTTGTAGGACTCTTTTTTGATTTTTAGATTTTTGATCATTGAAGATCATTGATCATTGAAGATCTCCTGGTTAAGCTAAGGTGGTCTCTTGCCATACTTCCTATCTTTTCTATGCAGTGGGATAGAATGTTCTTGTGACCTTAATAATGTCTCTGAAAAACTGCCAACTGTCTTCAATTGTTTTTTCCCCTTAGACTTGCTTCCCATGGGATCTTACCTACCAAATCCCTGAGTTTGCTAAAGTCTGCCTTCTTGAAATCCATTGTCTTTATTTTGCTGTTCTCCCTCCTACCATTCCTTAGAATCATGAACTCTGTCATTTCATGATCACTTTCACTCAAGCTGCCTTCCAGTTTCAAATTCTCAACCAGTTCCTCCCTATTTGTCAAAATCAAATCTAGAACAGCCTCTCCCCTCGTAGCTTTCTCCAAGTATTGACTGCGAGTCTGGATCCCAGGCAAGGCCCAAGAACATCAATGGCAATGTGCTCCAATGGTGCCCCCAGGAGAGCATCATTGGGGACAAGGCTAGGGCAAGGGTTGGAGTAGGACTGGGAGCAAGGCAGACACAGGAGAGATTCCAGCTGTAGGCGAGTGCATTGACCAGTGACAGGCCAAATGCTAATGCGGGACTTAAGAGCAGTCCTGGCAATGCTGCTCAGCCAGTGAGGTGATCTGGTCAATTAGGAGCTTCAACTGCAGTTAGTTCGGTCATCCCAGGCCAAGCTGCAGGCCCGAATTCCCAATAGTCCCCCTCTCCTCCTAACCTGTGAGGGTGCATCCCGGAGGCCCTCGGGCCTGGTTTCTTATTCACACTATTTAGCAGTCAGTGCAAGCAATTGCCAACTATGGCTGGGCAGCTTATTGCTAGGCAGTAAGAAGTCTCCAGTGCGAGACATGTGGTGGCACTGCCAGCCTGCTAACTAGCAACAGGTACCATGAACAGCTGCCTGCATCTGTGGTTGCACCGCCAAAGCTCAGCAATGGGTCGTCGTTGTGGCAAATATGAGTTGTCTTTTAATTTTGATGGATTTTTCCAAACCTTTGTCTATAATGAGAATGAATTGATAGTATTTATTTTGTGATTCAGAGTATCTGGATTGTAGTAAAGTATTTGTCACATTGGGTCAAATTCATCCCTTGTGTAAATGCATTGAAGCCAGCTGAGTTTCATCAGGGATGAATTTGGCGTGGGGTCTCAGGAAATCCTGCTTGCAGAAGTAATTCAAATGGGCTTTCATAGGAGCAATTTCATGTGGACTGAAAATTGGCTGAGGGATCGTAAACAAAGTGTAGTGATTTACTGCAATGAATCAAGCTGGAAGGAGGTGTCTAGTGAGGTGCCAAAGAGACTGATGTTATTTTATAACTTTATTAAGGATCTGGAAGAGGGGTTTAAAAGTGTGTGAAGTAAATTTTGCAAATGATGCTAAGTGACTAAGAGAAATAACTAAGTAGGCCAACAGAGGTTAGAAATATGGCAGACAAAATGAAATAGGTGTGACGCTGGCAAACCAAGTGCCAGCTCTTGCCAAGACTGCAGGCGTTAGCTAAGAACTGACAAAGTCATAGTTAGAGACCAGACTAGTTCACCTGTATGTTAGTTTTGCTCAAAATAGGTATGAGTCCTATAAGACTGTGTTTAGACTTTATGAAATGCTTGTGAGTGGCTGTATGCATTAATCTCACTTGTAATGTCTGGTTTCAGAGTAGCAACCGTGTTAGTCTGTATCCGTAAAAAGAACAGGAGTACTTGTGGCACCTTGGAGACTAACAAATTTATTAGAGCATAAGCTTTCGTGGGCTACAACCCACTTCTTCGGATGCATATCCGAAGAAGTGGGTTGTAGCCCACGAAAGCTTATGCTCTAATAAATTTGTTAGTCTCCAAGGTGCCACAAGTACTCCTGTTCTTTTTTTGTAATGTCTGTGTTCCAGGCTATAAGAAAATATGCAAGTCTTGGTTTATAACTTTGAAAATGTTTGCTCTGAACTTGTGAACTCAGTCACAGGAATCATCCCTCCCATCCATCCATGCAGAAGGATGATCAAAATCAGATGGGCCATCAAGAAGCATCACAACACAAAGGATTGGTTAATGGCCCTATCTCAGCTTGAAAATGCTCTCTGCAAGGAAGCTTGTCATGTGGACTTGGAAGCTGAATGAAGGAAATAAAGGGCTAGTCTACACTGGGAACACTAAAGCGCTGCCGTGGCAGCGCTTTAACGTGCCTTGTGTGGTCGCAGTGCAGTGCTGGGAGAGATCTCACCACCAGTTTTTGCCCTGTTTTTGATGGAGGTAGGCACTCATGGTCGTGAGCCACTCCAGACAGCGTGACAATAAGATTCAGCTTGCAAAAATATAAACTGATATCTTGGGGAGTATAATTCAGTACACTGATATTGAGGGAGAAGGGGTATAGTCTCGTGGCTGAGTCCACTAGCTTGGGGACAAAACAGTCAGCCAGGCTCAACTCTGTTTTAGCCTTCAGTGCAGGCTCTTTTATTCCTCTACCTCTCCCCTGTGGGTGGAAACACTGATCTCTATCACTGTAAGAGGGAACAATAGAATGGAATGCCCAGAAGAATGAATGACTTGAGGACAATTTCCTGAAGGGACCCTTACTCTTGCAGAGCTTTTCTAGCTCTGACATTTACATTTCTACACAGAGTGGTTTGGCCCACAGAAATAAAAATCTGCACAGCATCCATGTGTTTTTGGATCAATGGAAAAAAACAGGTACAATTCAAGTGACTTTTTAAATTGCCTATGAAACCGAGTTAACAAAATAAACGAGCTTATGAACAACCAGAAAATATACTTCTCAAGTGAAAAAACTATAAATGGACTTCTTTGCAAAGAAATGATAAGTTTTCTTACAGGAAAAGCCACAAACTGTCTGGAAAGGAAGAGTAGATTGAATTACTTGCCTCAGTGAAATTAAATACCCAGAAAATTGCTGTGCCTGTGATGATGATGACCAGGACTTGCTCACCTGTGGTTCCCCCTCCCTGTGCTGTGGAGACACAACCAGGCAGGTCTGCCTCTGCAAGCAGGTGCCCTGCCTCAGGTGCAGCTCCCATTGGGAAAATAACCACCAATTTTGGGATGTGTTTGCGTTATTTCTTAGCAGTTTGTCCTGAATCTGATATTCTCAGTTGTGACCCAGTGAGGCATGGTGATTAAAGTCACTGCAAGCAATATGCCAGTTTCAAACTGGGCCCTTGCCTCCCCAGTGCCTTGCTTGTGGAGAATGGGGATGTGCCTGTTTTGGGCACAAAACCCTCTTGCCAGAATTTGGAATTGTTAAGTGGATATCTCTTTTAAAAAGTCTTGTGTAATTGCATGACGCACTTCAATGCATTAGTCTTTTTTGTTCAAACACACACAGAGAATTCAGGACAATAGTAATACATAATAAATGATAATATGTGAGTGCAGAACTCCTTTTCACTTGGCTGAAAGAGTTGATGGAAGCTGTACATTAGAATACCAGTGCCTTTATGCCGGGGGTTCTCAAACTGGGGGTCATGACCCTTCAGGGGGTCGCGAGGTTATTACATGGGGGGTCGCGAGCTGTCAGCCTCCACCCCAAACCCCACTTTGCCTCCAGCATTTATAATGGTATTAAATCTATTTAAAAGTGTTCTTAATTTATAAGGGGGGGTCGCACTCAGAGGCCTGCTATGTGAAAGGGGTCACCAGTGCAAAAGTTTGAGAACCACTGCTTTATGCTGACTCTCTTTCATCAGCTAAGGGTAAGATAGCTTTTGACTGGGTGAATTAGTCTAGAGACCACAGTAAAAAGTGCAGTAGTGTGGGGGTTAAGGGTTGCAAAGCTGCAAGGTAGCTGTCATAGATTTTTTTAAAATATTCCCAGTAGATGCTGTAATGTATCATTTCTTGTTGGAATACCTATTAGAGACAGTAGAGGAAAAATGCTAAAAGTATTAGGATTGTAGTATAGTTGCTTTTAGATGGGTAAATGGATGTTCCTTGGCACTCGTGTATGGCCCCTAAAGGGTGTCACTTCTCCAAGATGAAGCTCATCTCTGAGTCATTACTCTGGGGACTTGGCCTGGCTGTGCTAACTCACCAAGAAGCAGATCTCGAAGTCGCATAACAGGATTTTGGATTAATTTACCTATAGAAGTCACTGAAAAGGTGTTACTGAGACCAAGAGCTTAGCAGAATTAAATAGAAATCTTAAACATTTATATGAATAATCAGAACATCAACAGCTCCACTGAATAGGATATGAATGTCTGAGATATAACCACTCAATGCCTGGAGTTAGAAAGAAACTTCTCCTATTGGCAGGTTTTTCCATAACTGGGAATTCTTGCACCTTCCTCTGAGCATCTGGTACTGGGCACTAGACTAGTTAGATCCTTGGTCTGACAAGTCTATAGCAGTTTCTGTGCTGTCAATTGCTATGCTTCTAAGACATGATTATATACCCTGCTGACTTGATAGTATGCATTAGTCTAGATTTTCACTGGTGGGATATTTTGAAGATACACCCTCCAGTGAGAGATGCTGCCGGATTTCATTAAAAAGGAAACTACCCTTCTCCATCATCCCCCCCTCCCCCGCCACCCACACACAATAAGTGGCTTCAACCTACTGACTTTCAGAGTCCCTTATTTCAGAGTTAAAGGCTTGATTCTAAGAGCTACTAAAATCAAGAGAAAAATTATGTTTGAGATTCAGAAGGTGTCCTCTTCCTCGGTCTTCAAGTGACCATGGAAGCAAAAAGGAGAGAACCTACCTCAGTCAAATAACAATTCCAAGAGCAAAGAGCAAGTGTCCTTTCTGTGTCTGCCTACATTATTTTGAGTGGTTTATAAGAATAAACTTCATGTGTTTTGAGAGAAAGTTGGTGGTAATGTTTTTGAATAGAATCAAAATGGACTCTTGGGAAGAGGCTTTCAGTAATCAAACATTTACTGTTCAGAATTTGCATTGAATGGTGTCAATATTTACTGTTCAGAATTTGCATTGAATGGTGTCAATAGCTCAGTAAAGGGAATTAATTTTTCTATTTATTGAATGCCATCAGTATGTCTTGTGCTGCACATACCTTCGCAAGGAAAACATGGCTCCCAACCAAAAACCATTAGGTTTCATTAAACATTGTGCAGTTTATGACACCAGGGCTGGTCCTAGACCAAATGGCGCCCCAGGCAAGGAGCATTTTTGATGTCCACCCTCCATTTGTTAAAAACTTTTGAATACCTTATTTTTTATTGCATTTTTAGACCATTTCCTGATTTCAATGCACAATTTGCATGCATGAGTCATCCCTGTCATATAAGATGATAAATTTGCACTCTAGGATCTGTAAATTTGTATTTATTCATGCCATATATAAGCAAATAAAAATTCTTTCCCTCTAATCCTTTAGAAACCTTTTAATTTTAATAATAACTGAAATGTACTCACATCAAGAAATTGAGCTATGCACCAACATGGGGTGGACAAGTATTAAATAGTGTTACAGTAGGTGAGAACCCTAGTCCTTTAGTTCAAAAAGTTGCTTTTCTCGCCTTTGCCCTCACAAACTGAAGCACAGTGTCAGAGAGATCCAAAGGCTGGCCAGTGACATTTTCAAGCTATAAAATAGCAAGCGATGTCAGTCTGTCATCAGTCATCATCAATTGAAGATATGTTTTAATGAGCTTCAAAAAGTTGTGCTCGCCACTCGCGACTGTGATCGACAACATGAGCAGAATCCTCAAAGCTATGCACACATTAGGAAAAGTGTCCTTCAGCTCTGCATCATGAATGAACTGGAGAACTCGGAGTGGAGAATGCTTCCTGTGTGGCAAAATTTGACGTATGTTGTCCAATTTGACATAGAGGTCTTTATCATTGATATCTGAACATTCCCCATGTGTCAGCATCCGGTGAAGGTGTGTATAATTGTTCAAGAGCATTTTCCTGTCCGCTGGCAGCTTACTAAGGTCATACAAAACCCCCAGGTCTTTTCATGGTGCTTCATTTGTCCAAACTTTTCTTCGATGGACATTCAAGTAGTGTCAATGAGCAAACAAAAAACCTCCCTCTTGAATTTTTCTTTTGAGCTTCCCATTGCCTCATTTGTGCCCTCGTAACCAAACTGTCTCTTCTTCTGATGACTACGCATTACCTTGAAGACAGGCTCAACTCCTAAGTTTTCCGCCATTTCTTTCGCAGCCATGATGGCATCTTTAAATCCATTGTCTCTGTAGGCTACAATAAAATCAAGGCAGCTTCTCATCAAAGTAGTAGCAGTCATGATGTCCATTGACTGAGGTTGTGAGCAAGGCATTACAAAGTTTACTTGGAACAGGATATAGTGTCAAACCACAACTGAGATCAAACATTTGAAGTCAGTGTTCTGGTTTGCCAGGCTTTGTGCCTTGTGTCGGATTCCAGCCTCGGCTTTATTTGACTGCGCCAGTTCCATCAGGGCATCGTAAACCTCAGTCACTTGGTACGTCACTGGCCTTACACTGTCAATGCGGCTCTCTCAGCGAGTGTCACTTAGTGCTTCATGGTCAGATTTGTAACATTGTCCATGAGGATCTTCCACATGATAGTTGATGCTGAAAACAGGACTTACATAATTTGCAGTATTCCAAAGAGAGATACTGAATCTAAAGAAGATGCCACTGCATCTGACACAATCAGGTTGAGGGAATGGCAGCCACAAGGCATGGAGAAAGCTCTTGAATTCAGTGCAAGGATCCTTGCCTAGATGCCATAGGCAGCGGGTATCAAAAGGCAGGGGAGGCGAAGACTCCCCTAACGCAGGCTGTGGCCCCACCCACACTCCACCTTGAGGCCCCGCCCTCACTCCCCCTCTCCCCTGAAACCAGCAGGGGCTCAGCTCGAGCCGTCAGCCTGGAGTTTGGGACTCGGGCCAGTGGCAGGGTTGAGAGACAGGGTCCACTGTGTGAAGGCGATGAGGAGTGAAGATGGAGG
Organism: Emys orbicularis; assembly: GCF_028017835.1. NCBI lineage: Eukaryota > Metazoa > Chordata > Testudines > Emydidae > Emys > Emys orbicularis. The sequence continues at coordinate 37,705,661 of NC_088684.1, forward strand.
TCCAGGGTTGTGGGAAATGTCACCAGATGCAAGGAAATGGCAAAAGAAGATATGGAGCTGGGCTAGGTTTGTTGGGTCAGAGAATGGGGAGAGGGGAGAGGGAGAAAGGAGGTGGAGCTGGTGGTAGAAGAAAAAAGGAAAATGAGAGGAAGTGGGAAAGACAGCAGTCAAGTGGCAGAGAGCTGGATCGGTTGATGAGAGTCAGAGCCTCGGAGGAGTGGCTGGGTGGCAATGAGCTGGATCGGTTGATGAGAGTCAGAGCCACGGAGGAGTGGCTGGGTGGCAATGAGCTGGATCGGTTGATGAGAGTCAGGGCCATGGAGGAGTGGCCGGGTGGCAATGAGCTGGATCGGTTGATGAGAGTCAGGGCCATGGAGGAGTGGCCGGGTGGCATGAGCTGGATCGGTTGGTGAGAGTCAGAGCCACGGAGGAGTGGCCGGGTGGCATGAGCTGGATTGTTCGGTGAGAGTCAGAGCCACGGAGGAGTGGCCGGGTGGCATGAGCTGGATCGGTTGGTGAGAATCAGAGCCACGGAGGAGTGGCCGGGTGGCATGAGCTGGATTGTTCGGTGAGAGTCAGAGCCACGGAGGAGTGGCCGGGTGGCATGAGCTGGATCGGTTGGTGAGAATCAGAGCCATGGAGGAGTGGCCGGGTGGCATGAGCTGGATCGGTTGGTGAGTCAGGGCTGTGGGAGAGTGGCTGGGCAGTGAGTGTTCAAGCTGTAGGTTGCAATTACTATGACAACATAAACAGAAGTTTAACAAGTATCAAATGGTGATGTCCTAAGAGGGAGTGGCTGAACTTTGAAGGCCCTCTGCTGCTGTTTCTGGATGTGCCTGCCCCTGGGCAAGGCATCAGAAAAGATGGAGGCTGTCTGCATTCAGAGTGCATATATACACTCCTGCTCTGTGTATGTGCGTATAAAATACACACACACATAGATTGTAAAGTGCTGCAAAATGCATGTGATGCTTGTGTATACACAGGCAACATCCAAACTCAAGAAGGCTTAAGAAAAGGTTGGAATGGTATATGGAGATTATTGGCTTTAACATGGCTCTGACACAGAGCTGATTTACAAACACTGTCACATTTTTTACAGCAACACTGTATAATTTGCAGTACAAATAACACATAGTGTAATTAGGAAGAGGGAGTTCCAGTTAGTGCTGTTATATAAACCCTGAGCTTTAACACTATAAAGAATGAGCTTTAACACTATGAATCTGACTTTCAGAACCAAATAAACAATTCAATTGTACAGTCTCTTATGAATGAAGCTTTGTTAGTAACTATTTCCATTCTTTTATCTCACTAAATATTATGATTGTCTATCATATGGGTAGAGCTTTTGTTTGATAAAGAGATAGTCACCTAATGAGAAGCACTTGGTAAATACAGCAAGGACTTAAGAATATTCGTTTCAAAGCGTACAAGTGCTAGTGGGCTGGAAACAATGGTTTACAGTTCTATCAGCAGGAAATTCCACTTGTTCATTAGAACTGCTATGAAATGTGCTGGTGATAAGGTGTATATATTTGTGGGCTTCTGCTCATTCTCCATCTGTAGTGTCTTGGATGTATGCTATACGTGTGGAATCATGGATATATGCTATACAGTATATCAGTAGAACACCAAAGGTACTAAAGTGATGTGCTCAACATTAACTCTGTTAAGCAGGATACTTTGGTTTGTTACAAAGCCAGCACTGGCTTTATGCTGAGAGAATACTCTGGCATGTGAGCAGGTAGCAATTGGCATCTTTGCTGCAGGTGGCCACAGCCTGCCTTCTGCTTCCACCATCAGTCTTTCCTACCATATGTCTGCCATTGTAACTTCCACTGACAGGGAGGCTCATTGAGTTTGCCTGGCTTGGGTTACCCAGGCCTCAATATGAAAAGGTCAACACTGTCTATAGTTTGAACTGTGAATCTTGCAGATGATTTAGTCTAGTTTGACTCTCTTGTTTGGAATGGGGGATGTGCCCTACATTGCTCTCTGTTGATCTCTTCTGGTGATGGGTCCAGATTCACTCCAGGGGTCTGCACTGGTGTAAACTGGGGTAGTGGTGCAGGCCCCTGGTGGTGGTATTCTTCCTGACATTGTTACTAGGAAAGGGTGGAAACACTGACACTTGGGATTCTGAAAGAAAATCTGAGGTCTCCCCTTTGCCCCAGAGTGGCAGAGGCAGTAGAGAAATGACACAGAAATACTATCACTTTTTACTGGCTGTGTCAACGTGTGTGGTGTTATTTCATAAGTCTCTAGTGTGTTCCTTGATGTTCCATAGAGATGTTCAGTTTCATGAGATGAACTTAACCCAGAGCAGAAGCAGCCACACAAGTGTTTGTAGCCAACTTTCTCTCTTGTGATCTTGTTCTCTTCTTGGTAAGATTTGCTTCTATGTAATCTCCCTCATTGGAGCCTGCAGACAGGGACCCGTACTGAGAACCCAGCACACCAACTATCGGTTTTAGTTGCTAAATGGAAACTCCCACAACTTCCCTCATTACAAGAATATACAAATACCTTGTAACATGTGCTTTTTTTCCTTTGCAATTGCTGTAGTTTGTGATGCATTATTAATAATGTTATTACAGTAGCATTCAGAGACCAAGGTGAGGACTGTGGTTCCCTTTTGTGCTGCGCAAAAACAAAATAAGAACATGTAGTGGTGAGATCTATTTTGTGCACTGTGCAATGCCGTCACTTGACAGGTATGGCCTATGCATAGTTTCTGTGTGACCTGTCAACCCAACTCTTTTTAAAATGGTGGCATCAGAAGGTCCTCAATGAATGATTTTAGGGGGTGGGAGGGCATGTGTGTGTGGGAGAATCCTGTTTGAACACAGGCCAAATTTAAAATACAAGAATCAGCATTAGGAATATGTACCAACTGATGGACTTGCTGCTACTGTTTTAGAAATTTGTCCTTGATAAGAACTAGTGCATACTCTGTATGTAATATGGTATGTTTGTGTAGCTACTTGTCCTTTCACAATGTGATTCTACACTATAGCTCATATTGAACAGAATGGCAGAACTGCTCACTGTGTGTGACTATGTCACCCTATATTGGCTGCAGCCTGGAGACAGTATAAATCAGTGGTGGGCAACCTGTGGCCCGTGGGCCGCACGCGGCCCGTCAGGGTAATCCGCTGGCAGGCCGCAAGACAGTTTGTTTACTTTGACCGTCCGCAGGCACAGCCACCTGCAGCTCCCATTGGCCGGGAATGGCAAACCGCGGCCACTGGGAACTGCGGGCGGCCGTGCCTGCAGACAGTCAATGTAAACAAACTGTCTTGCGGCCTGCCAGCGGATTACCCTGACGGGCCACATGCAGCCCGTGGGCTGCAGGTTGCCCACCACTGGTATAAATGTTCATGCGACTTCACAAGCATAAAAGGTTTATTACCATGGGTTATTGTTAGTCATGTTATATTTCTATTCGGTGAGGAAACTAAAATATCTATGAGCTGCAGCATGAAATCGTGACTGTATTACAGTAGTATAGCTCATTAAAACAAAAGAGGCACTTGTTATGTTTTCCATACACAAAGAACATAACATGTACCTTTCATCTGGAGTACTTGTTCTTTCAGATTCATAAAAACAATAACAAAAAAATAACCAATCCCTCCAGGAGAGAGGGCACAGTGTAGTTTTTTCTTTCAACCTGTAGGATCCTCCATTCTGAAATGACATACAGTACTCAGCCTCCCCACCAAAAAGTGTTTTAGTCTCCAGTTTGCGAATAATAATAGTAGATATTGGAAGTGAGAAAACGTATGTTTATAAGATATCTTCTTCTTGACCTTATCTTTAAGGCGGTGCATTTTAGAGGAAATGGATGTATGTACTGTGGGTAGTTTTATACTGGACATGAAGGGAAGTGTGTTGTGGAGGAAAGGGTGTTTGGGTATTATGATATATAAGTGGTAAGGGATGTAGATTAAGGTTGGTATAGATGTTACTTGAATTTTTGTGATTGTGTTCACAGAAAATGCTTTAGAGCAACTTTAACTCAGTTAACTAAGATTTTTTTTTTTTAGGTGGGAATTTAAAGATGCAGCACACAGAAAACAGAATCATAACATCTCTCCCTTTGCTTACTTACCTCATCAATTTTAAAGTGGTATAGCTAGCATGCTAGCATCTGCCATCATTTCTGTCATTTTGAGTGAAGGTTGCTTGCACTATGGGCGGCCCTCATTTTTAATGTGAAAGTGAAAGGATGTATATTGAGACTATACAAAACTTTCAAACAACACGAAGTTATTTTTATCTTTTTTATTTTGTGACAAGGATATGTGATTTAACTATTAGTGATGTTGTAGGAAAAGGAAATCTGTGCTTCTTTTTAAAAACAACAAAAACTCTCTTCCTTTCTTTGTGTAATCAGTGCACCAAATTTCCAGTGCTGTATCTCTCACACCCTGTACAATCATACAGTGCACAGGGAGTATAGACAGTAATGCATGCTGACACTACTACAGCCTTGCACCGTTGTCATGAAATTCAGGAACACAGTCTACTACCTGCTATGTTTACCATGATCGTAAAAGAGAAGAATGATATTTTACTTCCCCATAAAAAAAATTACATACTCCAGGTGAGGCGAATAAGTAGAATTTTGCAAGGCTGCACCACCCATTGTTTGTCACCACTGAATACAGAGACAATATATTCAGCTCAGATTTAGACAGATAACAGCCAGCTCTAAAAACTACTGTTACATCTACGCTGCAACAGAAAATCCATGGCACTGAATCTCACAGCCCAGGTCAGCTGATCCAGGCTTGTGGGGCTAAAAATTGCAGTGTAGATAAGGTTATCATACATCTTGGTTTTCCTGGACATTGCCTCTCTTTTGATCCTCCATTTTCTGTCCAGGTGGATTTTTCAAACAACAGGCAATGTCCAGGATTTTGGCAGAGCAGATGTTGCAGTTCAGAAAGAGCCCCGATTGGTCTGCTTCCCAATTGGTCCCTCCTTGCATCCGCAGCCGACTGGTCCATTCCCCTGCAGCCACAGCTGCCAGATTCTGCCCAACCAGTTATGCCCTCAGCTACTGAAGGTGGGTCTATCTGAAATGAAAGATTTTTTTCCCCAATACACCCTCCAATCCACACCCTTTATGAATAACATGTTTGTTATTGAGGAGTCCTATTTGAGGCATAGAGCACTGTACTAGCTATCTGAGCTGATATGCTGACATCATCCTTCTGTGTGTGGAGCAAGAATTCTATTAGTGCAACAAAATAAGGGGGCATAATCCTGCTTCCATTTAAGTCAATGACTAAACTCCCACTCTCTCTTCTGTGGAAGCAGGACCGGCTTCTGTGCTTGCGAATGATTACAGACTGATTCATTTTGCTTGTAAAAACATTTAACCCCTTGTGTTATGCTCTGATGTTCCCCAGAGCAGCAATCCTAAAACACAAGGAAATTGAAGCAAGACCTGCAGGTAGGTACATCAATCAAAACATGTAATCACCAGTTAAGTCAGCAACAGTCTAAATAAAACTTAATTGTAGTCCAAAGGGCAGGTATGTAGCAGCAGGTCCCGAGTAACTGCACGCACCCATGCTATGTGTACGTACACACACACACACACACACACACACACACGAACTGGAACACTGAATTTGGGGAGCAGGAACCAAGGGAGCAGTAAGCAGGAAGGCAGTCAATGAGCCTGGTCTATTGTTAAGTGAGGAACTTTTTCAAAACAGTTACGTTACATTTGTTTTAAGTTTTGAATGGACAGCCATTATATGTCTACACACACACACACACACACACACACTTTAAAGAAGCCAGGTACTATATGTCTACACACACACACACACACACACACACACACACACTTTAAAGAAGCCAGGTACACCCTCCAAAGAATGGAAATATGTACTGACCGTTTACAAGTGTTCCTTGTTTTGTATTTGGCATCCGGATCTCTTACTTCCTTTTGGACTATTCTTGCCTGGAAATGAGTTTACTCTGCCAAAATAGTCCACCTTTTTCCTGAAAGATTTGGTATTAATAGTCCTGACAAAATGTTTTGTTCCTGTATAGTACACTGATTCAGTCTAGTAGTTAGTCTTGGATAGAGATACCAAACATGGTTGCATAACTATTTTATGTTTGGTTGAAATAATTGGCAGTTTAATATTTTTTTCTGAGGTTGTGCTATATGTACCATGGTAAGTATCTCTAACTAAATGTTTAGAAGAAAAGTGTGATTAATGTTAATTATGTGACTGATGTCCATGCTTTTGTTTGGGGGAACAAATGAGTTTTATTAAAATACATTGTGTGGCCTGTGCTGTTTCAAAATGCAGTTACAGGACTGTAAATTGCCAAGGAAGGCTTTTCTCATCTCTGCTTTTGATTGTCTGTGTTTGTCTCCGCATATACAATGTTCACACACTGCTTTCATTCCACACAACCTGACAGGCCCAAAGTTTTAACGTTACAAGTTTTACTTATAGAACATCAGATTTTCTGGCAACACGGAACCTTTGTAGATGTCTGAGCTGAAATAATTGTCAAGCTTAGTTGCTCTTGACCTAGCACACATAATAGAACCAACCACAAGGTTGGATAAAAACACTCTTGGAAAGTCTTGTGACATTTTCTTGGAACTTATTATTTCTTAAGTTTCCATTGTTCAGTTTTTTGGTCTATTTTATTTTAGCAATCTGAGTGTTCTTGTGATAGGGAATGAATGATCCTTGGTAAGGGTTATTTGTTCCTTGTTGCAGAGGAAAAAGTGTAATTTATATTTTTGTAAGGCCTTTCCAAGTGTTGTCTGGTTTCCTGGAGTTCCCAGTAATTATTATTGTAGACTATAATTGTTAAATTGAATTGACTTTGTAGGCATTGTGGCACCAAACATTTCCTTTAAAACGTAATACAATTTTAATTAACTTGTATCCAGGTCTGTGCTTCCTATACAGCTGTACACAATGAGAGCCATGTGTTATTTTATTCTTCTAACATTTAAACAAGTGTGTCACCTATAATGCTAGACAAATTTGTATCTGTTTCTGTGGAAAGTAGTGATATATGTGTTTATCAGCATTCTCTTATTCTCCTCTACAGCATAGAATAGAACTGGGCATTCCTTTGGCAATCTAGAGGATTGAAGAATTTTACCAATACTCAAGTATCAGAGGGGTAGCCGTGTTAGTCTGAATCTGTAAAAAGCAACAGAGAGTCCTGTGGCACCTTATAGACTAACAGACGTATTGGAGCATAAGCTTTCGTGGGTGAATACCCACTTCGTCAGACGTGGGTATTCACCCACGAAAGCTTATGCTCCAATACATCTGTTAGTCTATAAGGTACCACAGGACTCTTTGTTGCTTTTTACCAATACTGTATGTCTTATTTCCTCTCATAAAATATACCTCTTGTAACTTAGTGGACTAGTCCAGACCATAAATTCAAGCAGGTTCTACACCTTACTTTTGTTTCACTCTGAAGATTGGCTAGAGTTTTTAGGGACTTATAGTTTTCTTGTTACACTGTTTGTTAATTTTCTTACTGCCAGAACATCACTGATATTTTGGGATTGGGTTTTTGTTGTTAGGGACTTGGTTTCACTTGTATTTCATCAAACAAGAAATTATTTTAATGAACACCTAGGAAGACAAAGTAATTTTAAACAAATCATTTTAAACAGAAAAAATAAAGTAAATCTTCACTTTAACAAACCCACTCCTCTCCCTCATCCCCCATCCCATCATTTGTATAGAGCCTTTTAAAGAGAAAAATATGTGCTGGATCATTTCTCAGATAGCATCAAATGCCCTTCTGGTGTGGGGGAAGGGACTGTCAGTTTAAGTGGTAGCTCTTAAACTCTATTGCCAAAGTCTGGCTTTGTTTCTTCTCTCTAAATACATCAGGGAGGTAAACACCAGAGAGGGTGAAGAGCTATTTAAGATAAAAGACCATGTTGACATAAGAACAAATGGGTATTCACTGTCCATGACATTTGAAGAAGGTTTCTATCTCTCAGGCCTTGGCTACACTTGCAGATGTACAGCGCTGTGAGTTAAACTGACTTCGTGCAGCTGAGTAGGGAAAGCGCTGCAGTCTGTCCACACTGACAGCTGCCTAGCGCACTGTCGTGGCCACATTTGCGGCAATTGCAGCGCTATTGGGAGCGGTGCATTATGGGCAGCTATCCCACAGAGCACCTTTTCCCATTCTGGCGCCGTGGGTTGTGGGAAGGGGGCGTGGGTGCAGGGCATTCTGGGTCCTGTCCCAACGCCCCATGATGCATCGCTTCGCATCCCAGAAATCCCTTTGTTTCCGTTCACCTTTGGCGCCATCTTTCAACGGTTTCTGTGCAGCGCGATCTGTCTGCAGGAAATGGAGCCTGAACTGCTGAGGCGTATGCTGACTTATCTCGCCAGCACGTCACGTTTGGTTGTCGAACTATTCCTTAAGATCCAAAGTGACAGTGAGAGTGAGGAGTCCGACGATGCTATCGAGCCGCGTAACGCGTACGACACGAAATTGCTTGTGGCATTCACGGACATGCTCAGCACCGTGGAACGCCGCTTTTGGGCTCGGGAAACAAGCACTGAGTGGTGGGATCACATCATCCTGGAAGTCTGGGATGACGAGCAATGGCTGCAGAACTTTCGGATGAGAAAAGCCACTTTCATGGGACTGTGTGAGGAGCTTGCCCCCACCCTGCGGCGCAAGGACACGAGATTGAGAGCTGCCCTGCCAGTGGAGAAGCGGGTGGCTATTGCAGTCTGGAAGCTGGCAACTCCAGAGAGCTACCGGTTGGTCACAAACCAGTTTGGAGTGGGAAAGTTGACCGTTGGAATCATGTTGATGCAAGTTTGCAAGGCCATTAATCGCATCCTACTCAGAAGAACCGTGACTCTGGGTAACGTGCAGGAAATAGTGGATGGCTTTGCACAAATGGGGTTCCCTAACTGTGGAGGGGCGATAGATGGGATGCACATTCCTATTCTGGCACCACCCCACCTAGGATCCGAGTACGTTAATCGGAAGGGGTATTTCTCTATGGTTCTCCAGGCGCTTGTGGATCACCGTGGGCGTTTCATTGACATTAACACAGGCTGGCCCGGAAAGGTGCATGATGTACGCATCTTTCGGAACACTTGGCTGTTCAGGAAGATGCAGGCCGGGACTTTTTTCCCAGAGTGGAAGATCACGGTAGGGGAAGTTGAAATGCCCATTGTGATCCTTGGAGATCCCGCTTACCCGTTAATGCCGTGGCTCATGAAACCCTACACAGGGAGCCTTGACAGCAGCAAGGAACGGTTCAACTACAGGCTGAGCCGGTGCCGAATGACTGTGGAGTGTGCCTTTGGCCGTTTAAAGGCCCGCTGGCGATCTCTGTATGGGAAGCTGGACTTGGCCGAAACCAGCATCCCCGCGGTTATATCCGTGTGCTGAGCCCTCCATAATATTTGTGAAGGGAAGGGTGAAAGCTTCACTCAGGCATGGACCTCCGAGGTTCAACACCTGGAGGCTGAATTTGCACAGCCAGAGAGCAGGGCTATTACAGGGGCCCAGCGCGGGGCTGCAAGGATTAGGGATGCCTTGAGGGAGCAATTTGAGGCTGAAAACCAGCAGTGATATCTGGTGCCCTGCACGGGAGTGAAGTGCAGTAGTTCCAATCTTTAGGAATCAGTGTTTGCTAAGCAGACAAGCAGACTTGCAGTGCCTGTTTATTTCCTGGGCTAAGGAGTCTTTTACTTTATGCAATAATAAAGAATGTTTTCAAAGCCAAAAAATCCATTTATTGAAAAGAAAAAAAAATTATTTATTGAAAAGAAACAAGGGGGTGGAGTGGGGAACAGTACAATCACAGATTCGCGTATGTCCTGTCTGGTGTGCTGTGCAGTGAGTGCTACACTTCAGGACAGCTATACTGCATGGTGATGGGGGTTGAGTGCAGAGGGTAAGGGTCGTGGTTTTCAGGGCTGGGTGGTGAAGATACTGGTGTTGGAGGCAGTGGGTGGCGTGAAGAACACGGAAGTTGGGGAAAGTGGGTTGGAGGTGACTGTGGGGCACAACGGAAAGAGTTTTGGGACAAGGGCTGTGGGGGGGGTGGCATTTGCGTTTGCGGTACTGCTCCTCTTTCTGCATGGCTACCAGCTCCTGGATAGCATCTGCTTGGTGCTCCAGGATGCTTATGAGCCTATCAGTGCTTTGCTGCTGGTGCGCGGTGCTTTGCCGCCTGTGCGCTGTGTTTTCCTGGCGGATCCTGCTTTCTCTCTCCCTCCAGTCCTGTGCTTTCTCATTCTCCTTAATAGATTGCCGCATCACTTCTTGCAGCATGTCTTCTTTGCTTTTTCGCGGTCTCTTCCTGAGTCTTCGCAGTCTCTGAGCAGGCGATAAGAGGGACGGCTGAGGTCTCAAGGTTGATGCAGCTATATAGGCAAAATGCAACATTTAACAGAGGCAGCATTGTTTATACCAGACAGAGTAATGATTCCCCCCGCACTTAAGGAGTAGAAAACACACAGGGTCTACACAATAGCATAATTTTCCCGTCCGAAACAGAGCACACATATTCCACGGGAGCCTCAAAATGGTGAGTAAAGGGGACTGATTGTTTCAGGGCTGCACTGTCCTCTGGGTTTCTGTGCCTTGGGGAGAGCCAACAGCTTCAGGGGGCACCTACACTGAACACTGTCCCAACATTTTCCAGAGAAGTTCGTCCTGGACTATATCTCGCTGCTGAGGGTGACCTGGGAAGCAAGGGAGGGTCTTCTACTGCAATGCGGCTTCCGCCCTGGCCCATATGCAGCTTGCCTGTGTGCAGCAATTGTCCCCCCGCCCCTCGCGGCACACTGGTGCAGACACGTTAGCCTGGCTGGGACAAGGACCACGGTGGCTCTCCCGATAAACCTGCGCAAGCACATTGCACACATTCTGGATGAGACATTCGAGGAGATTACCGAGGCCGATTACCGCAATGTGATAAACCACATCAATGCACTATTCCGCATCTAGGCATGCATACCTAACCCTCCTCTCCCAAAGAGCCCGCACCGAAAAAATTCCTTCCCGAAAAAAAAACCCGCTTACCGGGAACCTGCTCTTCAGTTTGTCCTCCACCAAGTACCGGCCGCTGCGACTGGCTACCTTCCTCCTGGCTCGAGAAGAGCTCCTGGCTGCATGGCTCCAGGGATTCCGGGGTGTCTCCATCCGGCCCACCACCATCACTCCCGTTTTCCTCCTCCTCCTCTTCCTCCTCCCCCCCCACACCGGCTCTGAAGTGTCCATGGTGGTGCTCGGAGTGGAGGTGGGGTTAACCCCAAGTATCGCATCCAGCTCTTTGTAGAATCGGCAGGTTGCGGGGGGAGCACTCGAGCGGCCGTTTGCGTCGCGGGCTTTGCGGTAGGCACTCCGCAGCTCCTTCACTTTAATCCTGCACTGCAGGGCGTCCCGGTCATGGCCCCTTTCCATCATGTGCTTTGATACCTTCCCGAAGGTATCATAATTCCTACGGCTGGAGCGCAGCTGGGACTGGACAGCTTCCTCCCCCCAAACACTGATGAAGTCCAGCAACTCGCCATTGCTCCATGCTGGGGCTCGCTTGGCACGTGGAGGCATGGTCACCTGGAAAGATTTGCTGATAGCACTCCACGCCACGCCGGGCTGAGCAAACAGGAAGGGGATTTTTTAAATTCCCGGGGAATGTAAAGGGTGGGTCACATGGTTGGTTACCTGAGGCCAGGGCAGTAGAGTTTGAACTGATGACCAGAGTGGCTAGAACAGGCATTGTGGGATACTGCCGAATAATTCTGGAGGCCATTCACAGCGCATTGGGTGGCCACACTGGCGCCGCGGCGCTGCAGCGGCAGCGCAATACTCGCTATTCCTCTCGGAGATGTGGAGTACATGCAGCGCTGCAACCACGGAGATACAGCGCTGCAAATGCCTTGCCAGTGTGGACGGGGAGTGAGTTACAGCGCTGGGGGCGGCTTTACAGCGCTGTAACTCGCAAGTGTAGCCAAGGCCTCAGAGGAGTGGGGTTCTGGAACAACCCCCCCAGTAGGAGTTGTGGGGACAAGCAACTTAATTAGTTTGAAGAGAGAGTGGGACAGATTTAAGAGTGAGATTGTAGGGTGGGGTTGCTTGTGATAGTGGGAGGCAGGGCTTGGCAGACCTAGGAGTCCCTTCCAGTATGTGTCTTATGTTCCTAAAATCTCATGCTTTAGGGCTTCAGTAGTCACCTGCAAGGCTCAGGTAGGAACCCCATTCCCCCCCCCCCCCAGTGTATTCTGCTTTTATTTTTCATTTTTGTCTCTTTCCTCTGAAGCTTCAGGGATGTCCATGACTGGATATGGGACACCGGACGGGGTGAGCCGGTGCTCTGAGCTGGTACTAAGAATTCTCTCTCGGGTGCTTGGCTGGCTGGTTCTTGCTCGCATGCTCAGAGTCTAACTGGTTGCCATATGAGGGGGTTGTCAGTAAGGATTTCCCCCCTTTTCCCCAGTCAGATTGGCAGTGACCTTGGTGTTTTTCACCTTCCTTTGCAGTGTGGGGCACGAGTCATTTGCCAGGATCATCTAGGTATATATCACCATCAATTCCCTCCCACTGCAGGGGCCTCAGGCCCTCCTATTCTCTGCCTATGGCATGCAATCGCTTAGTCTCCTGAGGGTTGTAATACTTTGGTCTAATTTCAGTTGTTGGGTTTAGTGTGTGGGTGCTGGTCGGACTAGATGATCTGATGGTCCATTCTGGCTTTAATCTCTGTGATCCTTAAGAAGAAACAAGACACACGCACACAAAGCATGAGAGAGGAGGGAGGAGCAAAAGATGAGAGTGCAGCTTCTCTCTCTGATGCTTGCAGTTCAGTTACTGTAAGAGCATAGGCATCTCCCACAACATACAGACCATTTAGTCATTCCTGGACCCAGTTTCTGGAAAATGTTTGCCAAATGCTCCACAGAAAAGAATGGCTAAATGGATGTCAAACTTTGCCCATCAAAATAGTCGAATCAAAACAACATTTGTAATAGCCCATACTGTGATACAAATAAAGATCATAGCAGAGAGAGATGTTGCCTGGAGTTAATAGTGGAAAAATGAGTCCCCTGTGGGTTTGAAAATTGACAGTGGATGGGAATATGCAAAGGTGCCTCTCAGAGCCACTAATAGATGGGTCTGTGAGTCTGAATATTTACCTTTTTAAAAAATTTACTCATGCCAGAAAGTGTAGTGTCTATTTAGTCATAAAACACACTATTTATTTCTCATTTGAGGACACCTGATAATAACAACTTGTAACCAACTTTTATTTTTGTTTTGAGAACAAGAATGCTTTTGTACCCCAGAGTATGGTTCTCCCATCTCTTCATTTCTCTGCATATTGCCTCTGTGCAGCACAGTATGTGCTCCCCTCATGGTGTGTACAGCACAGCATAGGATGCTCCTAATGGTTAGAGAATATTTTACCATTGACTTCAGTGGGAGCAGGGTTTGGTCCATAGTATGTTTGTAGTGCCTGCTCTTGACAGAGGAACAAAGTGTCACAGAGTTGCACTGATCACTGTGCTGTGCATCTTTAGTTCAGATAAACTTTGGTGCCTTCTAGTGCTGTTATATCTGAGATTAACCTAATAATCAGAATTTGGGACTCACCCAAGGCCCACTGAAGTCAATGGAAAGACTCCCAATTATATAAATGGGTTTTAGGTCAAATTGTTTATCCTTTGCAGTCATGCTTGATTCCTAGAACTGAGAGCCTCATAATTCTTCCATTTTTCTTTGTTTGTAGCACTTTTATTCAGCTTTAAAGTCTTTTGTGGAAAAGGAAAATGTTTTAAGTATTTTGTAGAACTATATCCAACTTGTTTATGAACAGTATTCTGGATGTAGGCTATTCACCACAAAACTTAAAAGTTAAAATTGTTATTCCGCAAAGCAAGACTGGTTTGCCAAGCAAACATAGCTACTGTACTTGTAAATTCTTTTTTACTGATTTTGTTTTTCAAATGAACAAAAGAAGGTAGCAGAAGTATCCAGCACATGACAGAGAAATAAGGAAAACAAAGGATGATATAGTAATTAACCAATATACAGAGATAATGGAATGATTTAAAAAAATTTGAACAAGAAAACAGTGACATTTCAGGGCTGATATTATCAAATACAGTTTGATGCTATCGGAGCCCTTTGATGGGTATATAACTTTGTATCTCAGCTACTAAAGCAATGATATTACCCAGATATTTTTTTAAAATGTAGCATCAACTGCTAGATTAAATAGGAATGTCTCTGCCAGGAGATACTCTAATAGAATTCTTTGAAAGTAAGTGTCATAACTATAAAAGGAAGGGTAACAGCTCTCTGTGTACAGTACTAAAATCCCTCCTGGTCAGAGACTCCAAAATCCTTTTACCTGTAAAGGGTTAAGAAGCTTGGGTAACCTGGCTGACACCTGACCCAGAGGACCAATGAGGGGACAAGATACTTTCAAATCTTGGGGGGGGGAAAAAGGCTTTTGTGTGTGTCCTTTGTTTAAGGGGGTTCGCTCTTGGGACTGAGAGGGACCAGACATCAATCCAGGTTCTCCCCATCTTTCTAAACAAGTCTCTCTTATTTCAAAATTGTAAGTAAAAGCCAGGCAAGGCGTCTTAGATTTACTTTGTTTTCTCAACTTGTAAATGTACCTTTTACCAGAGTGCTTATCTTGTTTGCTATACTTTGAACCTAAGACAGAGGGGATTCCTCTGAGCTCTTTAAGTTTGATTACCCTGTAAAGTTATTTTCCATACTGATTTTGCAGAGATGATTTTTACCTTTTGCTTTAATTAAAAGCCTTCTTTTTAAGAACCTGATTGATTTCTCCTTGTTTTAAGATCCAAAGGGGGTTTGGATCTGTATTCACCAGGAGTTGGTGAAAGGAAGGAGGGGGGAAGGGTCAATCTCTCCTTGTTTAAGATCCAAGCAGTTTGGATCTGTATTCACCAGGGAATTGGTGAAAGGTTTCTCAAGGCTTCCCAGGGAGGGAATCCATCGAGAATGGTGGCAGCGGGACCAGAGCTAAGCTGGTAGATAAGCTTAGCAGTTTTCATGCAGGCCCCTACATTTGTACCCTAAAGTTCAAAGTAGGGATACAGCCTTGACATGGTGGCACAGCGGTGGGATCGTTTTAAACCCAAAAGCCAGTAAGAGATTTTTTTTTCCTTCTAGCTGCTTGGAGAGCAGAGCTGAAGGTAGATGCATATCTTATCTCTCCTTGCCTGAAGGCAGAGGTGTTAAGTTTTTTTAACAAGGTCCTTTGTTAAGAGAAGGGTTCAATTAATGAGCAAACAACTGGTAAAGATAATTTACAAGCTGAATTGTGTTTTTTTTCTTTTTTACATCCTCGGAAGTAGCTAGTTAGAAACTCTCTGTTAACTCAGCAGCACTCAGCAGGAGCCTGAGCTAAATACATCCCAGTTTCAGTCAACTGCAGAGGGTGAGACCCAGCACAAGAAAACCAGGAAAATGACTACCAGTGAAGCAGCTAGCAAACTAGAACTGGCCAGACTAGAAGCAGAAGAAAATGAGAAAAAACATCAGAGACTACTTCAAATTAAAAAACTCGAGGAAAAAGCCAAACAGGAGGCCCATGAAAGAGAGGAGAAAGCCAAAGAGGAGGCCCACAAGAGAGAGATGGAGCTGGAAAAAGCCAAAGAGGAGGCGAGAGAAAAAGAAAGGAAGCATGAACTGGAAGCAGCACGTGCTAAGCAGGATGCATCAGACCATCCTAACAATTCCTCTCCAAGTACCACTTCCCATCCCAGGAAATTCCCCACCTACAAGGCAGGCGATGATACTGAGGCCTTCTTAGAAAATTTTGAAAGGGCCTGCCTTGGATACGACATCCCTCCAACCCAGTACATGGTAGAGCTGAGGCCGCAGCTCAGTGGACCCTTAGCAGAAGTGGCGGCTGAAATGCCTAAGGAACACATGAACAGTTATGAACTTTTTAAAAACAAGGCCAGACTCAGAATTGGGCTAACACCCGAGCATGCCCGTCGGCGATTCCGAGCCCTAAGGTGGAAACCTGATGTGTCATTTACCCGACATGCCTACCACATTGGGAAAAATTGGGATGCCTGGATATCAGGAGCAAATGTTAAATCTACGGAAGAGTTGCCCTTCCTATTGCAAATGGAGCAGTTTTTAGAGGGTGTTCCTGAGGAAATAGAAAGGTACATCCTAGATGGGAAGCCCAAAACTGTAACCGAGGCGGGGGAGATTGGAGCCAAATGGGTGGAGGTGACAGAAAAGAAAAAAGCTAGTAGCAGTTGGAGCGAATATCAGAAGGGGCAAACCGAAACAAAACCTTATCACCGGGGACAACCCAAGGCCCCACCCACATCCCAAGGGAAACCCCAGACGCCTTCTCACCCCACCACACCAGTCTCCATCAACCAACATCGCCCCGGTGATACCTTAGCAGGGCGATGTTTTAAATGTAATGAACTGGGGCATATAAAGGCTCACTGCCCCAAGAACCCCAACCGATTACAGTTCATTACACCCCAATCACACCAAAGAACCCCAGACCCAGATGCCTCTCTCATACCCTCGGAGCGAAGGGAAACCTTGAGAGTGGGCGGAAAGAAGGTTATCGCTTGGAGGGACACTGGGGCACAAGTGTCAACTATTCACCAATCCCTAGTG
Organism: Emys orbicularis; assembly: GCF_028017835.1. Taxonomy (NCBI): domain Eukaryota; kingdom Metazoa; phylum Chordata; order Testudines; family Emydidae; genus Emys; species Emys orbicularis. Next base: position 37,722,350 of record NC_088684.1, read on the forward strand.
GACCCCAAACTCATCAACCCGGAGGCTACAGTGACAATTCAACCCTTCGTGTCACAGTCTGTAACCTTGCCTACAGCCAAGTTGCATGTCCAGTACAAGGGCTGGTCAGGAATGTGGACTTTTGCAGTCTATGACAATTATCCCATTCCCATGCTACTGGGGGAAGACTTGGCTAACCATGTGAAGCTAGCCAAGAGGGTGGGAATAGTCACCCGCAGCCAGGCTAAGCAAGCTTTCACCCCCATCCCTGTTCCTGAGCCGTCCACCAGGACCCCGTCTGTGTTACCGGAGACCCAACCACAGGTGGTGGAACCGGATCCCCTGCCAACGACTGCAACAGCCGTAGTGGATCCAATCCCAGAGACCCAGCCAAAGCCAGTCCCAGAACCGGAACTGGCAACGCAACCAGCACCAGAACCATTGCCAGCACTGAGTCCAGCGCTTGCAACCCCGTCTACAACTCCAATGCCAGAGGACACCAGCGAGCCTAAACTGGCGGAAGCAGCAGATAACCCTACCCAAGAGGCTCAGCCAGAGCCTGAAATACCACATAGTGCACCAGCGGACAGCGGTTCACAGTCAATGGAAAAAGCCCCAGCACCTACATCGCTTCCAGAGGGACCAAGCCCCAGTCCACAGTCCAAGGAGGAACTGATGTCTCCAGCATCAAGGGAACAGTTCCAGGCCGAGCAGGAAGCAGATGACAGCCTTCAGAAAGCTTGGGCGGCGGCACGGAGCACCCCACCGCCTCTCAGCTCTTCTAACCGATCCCGGTTTGTTGTAGAACAAGGACTTTTATACAAGGAGACTCTTTCTGGTGGGCACCAGGAAGACTGGCATCCTCAAAGACAGTTGGTAGTTCCCACTAAGTATCGGGTAAAGCTCTTAAGCTTAGCCCATGATCATCCCAGTGGCCATTCTGGGGTGAACAGAACCAAAGACCGGTTGGGGAAGTCCTTCCACTGGGAGGGAATGGGCAAGGACGTTGCTAATTATGTCCGGTCTTGTGAGGTGTGCCAACGAGTGGGAAAGCCCCAAGACCAGGTTAAAGCCCCTCTCCAGCCACTACCCATAATTGAGGTCCCATTTCAGCGAGTAGCTGTGGATATTCTGGGTCCTTTCCCAAAGAAGACACCCAGAGGAAAGCAGTACGTACTGACTTTCATGGATTTTGCTACCCGATGGCCGGAAGCTGTACCCTTAAGCAACACCAAGACTAAAAGTGTGTGCCAGGCATTAGCAGACATTTTTGCCAGGGTAGGGTGGCCCTCCGACATACTTACAGATTCGGGAACTAATTTCCTGGCAGGGAACATGAAAAACCTGTGGAAAGCTCATGGGGTGAATCACTTGGTTGCCACCCCTCATCACCATCAAACCAATGGTCTGGTGGAGAGGTTTAATGGAACTTTGGGGGCCATGATACGTAAATTCGTAAATGAACACTCCAATGATTGGGACCTAGTGTTGCAGCAGTTGCTTTTTGCCTACAGGGCTGTACCACATCCCAGTTTAGGGTTTTCACCATTTGAACTTGTGTATGGCCGCGAGGTTAAGGGGCCATTACAGTTGGTGAAGCAGCAATGGGAGGGGTTTACGCCTTCTCCAGGAACTAACATTCTAGACTTTGTAAGCAACCTACAAAACACCCTCCGACACTCTTTAGCCCTTGCTAAAGAAAACCTAAAGGATGCTCAGGAAGAGCAAAAGGCCTGGTATGATAAACATTCCAGAGAACGGTCCTTCAAAGTAGGAGACCAAGTCATGGTCTTAAAGGCGCTCCGGGCCCATAAAATGGAAGCGTCGTGGGAAGGACCATTCACGGTCCAGGAGCGCCTAGGAGCTGTTAACTATCTCATAGCCTCCCCCACCTCCAACCTAAAGCCTAAGGTATACCATGTTAATTCTCTTAAGCCCTTTTATTCTAGAGAATTAAACGTTTGCCAGTTTACAGCCCAGGAAACTGATGACGCGGAGTGGCCTGCAGGTGTCTACTATGAAGGAAAAAGGAATGGTGGCGTGGAAGAGGTGAACCTCTCCACGACCCTGGGACGTCTGCAGCGACAGCAGATAAAGGAGCTGTGCACAAGCTTTGCACCGATTTTCTCAGCCACTCCAGGACGGACCGAACGGCATACCACTCCATTGACACAGGTAATGCTCACCCAATTAGAACCCCACCCTACCGGGAGTCACCTCATGCCCAAGCGGCTATACAAAGGGAGATCCAGGACATGCTACAGATGGGTATAATCCGCCCCTCTACCAGTGCATGGGCATCTCCAGTGGTTCTAGTTCCCAAACCAGATGGGGAAATACGCTTTTGCGTGGACTACCGTAAGCTAAATGCTGTAACTCGTCCTGACAACTATCCAATGCCACGCACAAATGAGCTATTGGAAAAATTGGGACATGCCCAATTCATCTCTACTTTAGACTTAACCAAAGGGTACTGGCAAGTACCACTAGATGAACCCGCTAAGAAAAGGTCAGCCTTCGTCACCCAGGCAGGGGTGTATGAATTCAATGTACTCCCTTTCGGGTTGCGAAATGCACCCGCCACCTTCCAAAGACTTGTAGATGGTCTCCTAGCAGGATTGGGAGAATCTGCAGTTGCCTACCTCGATGATGTGGCCATTTTTTCTGATTCATGGACAGAACACCTGGAGCACCTAAAAAAAGTCTTCGAGCGCATCCGGCAGGCAGGACTAACTGTTAAGGCTAAAAAGTGTCAAATAGGCCAAAACAGAGTAACGTACCTGGGACACCAGGTGGGTCAAGGAACTATAAATCCCCTACAGGCCAAAGTGAATGCTATCCAAAAGTGGCCGGTTCCAAAGTCAAAGAAACAGGTCCAATCCTTCTTAGGCTTGGCCGGATATTATAGGCAATTTGTACCACACTACAGCCAAATCGCCGCCCCGCTGACAGACCTAACCAGAAAGAAACAGCCAAATACAGTTCAGTGGACTGATAAGTGTCAAAAGGCCTTTAACCAGCTTAAGGCAACACTCATGTCTGACCCTGTGCTAAGGGCCCCAGACTTTGACAAACCGTTCCTAGTAACCACAAATGCTTCCGAGCGAGGCGTGGGAGCAGTTTTAATGCAGGAAGGACCAGATCAAGAATTCCATCCTGTCGTGTTTCTCAGCAAGAAACTGTCTGAGAGGGAAAGCCACTGGTCAATCAGCGAAAAGGAATGCTACGCCATTGTGTACGCGCTAGAAAAGCTACGCCCATATGTTTGGGGACGGCGTTTCCAACTACAAACAGACCATGCTGCGCTACAGTGGCTTCATACCGCCAAGGGAAATAACAAAAAACTTCTTCGGTGGAGTTTAGCTCTCCAAGATTTTGATTTTGAAATACAACACATTTCGGGAGCTTCTAACAAAGTGGCTAATGCACTCTCCCGGGAAAGTTTCCCAGAGTTAACTGGTTAACAATTGTTTTTGGAATGAAACATATTGTTAGTTTTTATATAATCAGTAGTATGTCTAAAGGTACGTGTGTCTTATTAACTCTGTTTTCTCCTAGAGCTCCAGGAAAGAAATCACAGCCAGTGTGGAACCAAACGTCCAACACTATCTGTGATTTGGGGGGCGTGTCATAACTATAAAAGGAAGGGTAACAGCTCTCTGTGTACAGTACTAAAATCCCTCCTGGTCAGAGACTCCAAAATCCTTTTACCTGTAAAGGGTTAAGAAGCTCGGGTAACCTGGCTGACACCTGACCCAGAGGACCAATGAGGGGACAAGATACTTTCAAATCTTGGGGGGGGGAAAGGCTTTTGTGTGTGTCCTTTGTTTAAGGGGGTTCGCTCTTGGGACTGAGAGGGACCAGACATCAATCCAGGTTCTCCCCATCTTTCTAAACAAGTCTCTCTTATTTCAAAATTGTAAGTAAAAGCCAGGCAAGGCGTCTTAGATTTACTTTGTTTTCTCAACTTGTAAATGTACCTTTTACCAGAGTGCTTATCTTGTTTGCTATACTTTGAACCTAAGACAGAGGGGATTCCTCTGAGCTCTTTAAGTTTGATTACCCTGTAAAGTTATTTTCCATACTGATTTTGCAGAGATGATTTTTACCTTTTGCTTTAATTAAAAGCCTTCTTTTTAAGAACCTGATTGATTTCTCCTTGTTTAAGATCCAAGCAGTTTGGATCTGTATTCACCAGGGAATTGGTGAAAGGTTTCTCAAGGCTTCCCAGGGAGGGAATCCATCGAGAATGGTGGCAGCGGGACCAGAGCTAAGCTGGTAGATAAGCTTAGCAGTTTTCATGCAGGCCCCTACATTTGTACCCTAAAGTTCAAAGTAGGGATACAGCCTTGACAGTAAGTCCTAGGATATTTGGTTTTAGTATGTTGGAGGATATCATATGAAAAATGTCTGATCATTCTTAGTCATATGGGAGGTGTAGTCTGACCCAGGAGCTCAGCCCACAGGTAGGAAAGAGGGTATGAGGCACTCAAACGACAACTCCCATGAGGCATTATGACACTACAGACCGATATAGTTTAATACTGAACTGCCTTGAAACGAAATGTCTCAATATTTATGAATTGAAATTTTTCGGAACTTTTCATTCTGTTAAAAAAAAAGTCAATATTTCAACTTTTTGTTTCAATGCAGGATGAAAACAAATGTTGAAATGCTGGAATTTCCAGTGGGATGGAAATTCTGATATTTGCTCAGCTCTAACAAATAGCAAGAGAGCTTTGTGCCTGTAGACTGAATATTTTGTAAAACTACTCAAAATGAAGGTTCAAGGGTACATAAATAAAGATACCACTTAAGTTATTTGATATCCATAAATCTGCCTTGGTACACTCAACATGGCAAGACAGGGTTCAAAAAAGAACTAGATAAATTCATGGGGGATAGGTTCATCAATGGCTATTAGCCAGGATGGGCAGGGATGGTGCCCCAGCCTCTGTTTGCTAGACATTGGGAATGGGCGATGGGATGGATCATGTGATGGTTACCTGTTCTGTTTATTCCCTCTGGGGCACCTGGCATTGGCCACTGCCGGAAGACAGGATACTGGGATAGATGGACATTTTCTCTGACCCAGTATGGCTGTTCTTATGTTCTTATATTCTCATTATTTTGCCATATAAATATGAGAACATCTCCCATCTCATAAAAATAAACACATGAATGCATTGGTTTGGGCACTGTATTACAAAGGGTGTGGGCATATATACTGTTAGCCAGGAACCTGTATCTTCACTGGGGAATGTTATTTGCTGTCTGAAAAACATAAACTAAAGGCTAAATTAGGGCTTGTTCTTTATGGAGGAGCTAGATGGGAGGAGAAGGTGTAAGGAACCCCTTGTCACTAGCCAAACCATACAGGAGCAGAATTAGAGGTGACATCTGGATGGGGCCATGGCCCCTCCTTCCCTGCACACCAGATAGTTTCAGCAAGGGAGCTGGCAGATGTTCAGAAGTCCTGGTATATACAGGCATACCAGTGGCTTGCAGGGCCATGATTTGCTGGAGGCAAGCTAGAGCGACAGAAGCCTGCTGCTGACCAGGACAAACTCTGCTGACTTGAACAGGAGAAGAAAGTCAAGTCATGAAGTCATGCTCATGGGACCCAGGAGGAAAGACATGAGAGTGTATCAGATCAGGGGCTAGCAGGCATATAGATGGTGGGTGTAATGAACCTCAGCTCTCTGCCTGTGGCCTGAGTCAATATGGACACCAAAGAAGGTTCTGGGTATCTCTGTGGGAATATGGGAGACTGTGTCTTGTGGTATGTTATTTTGGGAAATAAAACGGGGGCTTTAAAACCAAATCCAGCTTTTTTCTCTGGAAAAGGTGAATCAAACTTCCTCAGTTGACTGCAAACATGCAGAGGGAGGTGTCAGCCAGTCAGAAATGCAAATGGAATACCTGTCAGGGAGAAGGGAGGTAGGATCCTCCCTGCAGGTAACAAACACTAATACCAGAGACAGCCAGAAAGTAGGGGGAACTCCCCCTTCCACCTCCCCTCTTCTGTCTGATGGTCTGTGAAAATGTAAAGGACCCTGAGCTGGGTGGGGGAGGAACTGCTGCTCATCTTGACTTAGTGTGTGGGGAACAAAAGGCAAACCCAGTGTATGTGTGCATGGGGGTGGTATTCAATACTCGTCCATATCCCCCGCAGAGAACCTGAGGTTATGCCACAATGATCCTCAAGCCCCGACCTTCAAGGAGGTGGGACAGAGAAAGGAACTGGGCTATGGGGAAGAATGTTTATTACGTGACTTGTTGTGATTTGAAATTATAAAAGGTACACTGACAGCTTTGTGGGGCTCACAGCTGGAGTCCCTCCCCCTGCCCCAGTCAGAGAGGAAATGTGAAGTAATAGCAGCCATGAAACTGACAAGAATGTCAAATTCACTGCTGGTCAGCTCTCTGCTGTGAAATTGAGCCCTGTGCTGGGCTACAGCTTTGTCTGTCAGTCCCAGGGCAGGTTGGGGGCTCCTGCTATGAGCCCGGCACTGGGCCGACAGCTCGGGCTGTCAGTGCCAGGGCAGGAGGTGCGTGGCTCCAGCTGACAGCCCTATGTGGGGCTGACAGCCAACAGGCGAAGTAAATAAAGCAGTGGAGAGGTATCACTCACTGGAGTGGTTTACATGTACTGATTCAAGCTAGGTTTTCCAGAGACTAGGGACAAAGAAAGGGCTTTTGGTATAAAAGTATGAGCGTGAACCAACTCAATGCCTTCTTTGTGGCTGACCAGATGGACAGGACCTTCTGTCCCAGGGGGCTGGAGCAACACTTGCAGAAAGATTGAAAGGACTCTGAGCTACCAGGGCCCCATAAAACTGATGGGTGACCTCTGGTAAGCTTTTAGCATGTGTATAGGAACCTTTATTATTTATATATATATATATATATATATATATATATATATATATATATATATATATATATATATATATATTGTCTCTGTAATGCTTTTACCTTAAGAATAGAGGTTTTTGCTTAGAAAGAGCTGTGTGGTAACTTGGCACTCAACTTCACTGCTTATAGCCCTCGGAGAGAAAGCAAAGCACAGGCACTGGCTTTTAGGTAGATTGGCTTTCTGGGGATAGCTCTCTGCCTTACACTGTAATGTGCAGCCTTAAAACCCCCTTGGTCAGAAGGGAGTGGGACAAGGGTCCCTACCCAGAGGTAGTGATGGCTGAAGACCTGACACCTGATTGAGCATTCCTGGAATGGACTTGTGGGGGTTTGGTGGTGGGAAGCATATAGGTGCAGTTAACCTGAAACTGTGACAGTATGTGTATGTATGTGTGTGTATGTAATTATATAATACACACACTGACAAAATTAGACACACATACACTAAACACACATTTGTTATATATTTTGCCTGTGAACTCATTGTATATGAGTATACAAGAGTGAAATACCTGCAGGCTGCATGGAAACTTTTTAAAAACGTCACTATAGAGGCTCAAATTAAATGTATAGCCCACATTAAACAAAAAAGTAAGAGGACAAAAAAAATTGCCACCATGGCTAAACAGAATAAAAGAAACTGTTTGAGGCAAAAAGGCATCCTTTAATCCTACTGAGGAAAATATAAAGGTGTATAAACGCTGGCAAGTCAAGTGTAAAAGTATAGTCAGGCAGTCCAAAAAAGTATTTGAAGAGCAGCTAGCAAAAGACTCAAACCAACAGCAAAAAAAATTGTAAATACATCAGAAGCAGGAAGCCTGCCAAACAATCAGTGGGGCCACTTAATGATCGAGGTGCTAAAGGAGCACTCAAGGAAGACAAGGCCATTGCAGAGAAACTAAATGAATTGTTTGCATCGGTCTTCACTGCAGAGGATGGGAGGGAGATTCCCATACCTGAGCCATTCTTTTTAGATGACAAATCTGAGGAACTGTCTCAGACTGAGGAGTCAGTAGAGGAGGTTTTCGAACAAATTGATAAATTAAATAGTAATAAGTCACCAGGACAAGATGGTATTCATCCAAGAATTCTGAAGGAACTCAAATATGAAATTTCAGAACTACTAACTATGGTATGTAAGCTATCACTTAAATAAGCTTCTGTACCAGATGACTTGAGGATAGGTAATGTGATGCCAATTTTTAAAAAGGGCTCCAGAGGCAATCCTGACAATTACAGGCTGGGAAGCCTAACTTCAATACCAGGCAAATTGGTTGAAACTATACTAACAAACAGAATTATCAGGACACATATGTAAACACGATTTGCTGGGGGAAGACTCCACACCCCTTTTGTAAGGGGAAATCATTCCTGACCAATCTATTAGAATTATATGAGGGTATCAGCAAACATGTGGACAAGGGTGATCCAGTGGATATAGTGTACTTGGACTTTCAGACAGCCTTTGACAAGTTCCCTCACTAAAGGCTCTTATGCAAAGTAGGCAGTCATGGAATAAGAGGAAAGGTCCTTCCATGGATCTGTAACTGGTTAAAAGATAGGAAACAAAGGGTGGGAATAAATGATCCGTTTTCACAGTGATGAGAGGTAAATAATGGTGTCTCTAGGAACCTGTAGTGAGACCAGTGCTGTTCAACATATTCATAAATGATCTTGAAAAAGGGGTAAACAGTGAGGTGGCAAAGTTTGCAGATGATTCAAAATTACTCAAGATAGTCTAAAACAGACTGTGAAGAGTTACAAAGGGATCTCACATACTGGGTGATTGGGCAACGAAATGGCTGATGAAAGTCAGTGTTTATAAATGCAAAGTACTGCACACTGGAAAAACATATTCCCAACTATACATACAAAATGATGGGGTCTAAATTAGCTGTTACCACTCAAGAAAGAGATCTTGGAGTCAGGGTGTGAAGTCCTCTGAAAACATCTGCTCAATGTACAATGGCAGTCAAAAAAGCTAACAATGTTAAGAACCATGAGGAAAGGGCAGGGCCGGCTCCAGGCACCAGCTGAGCAAGCTGGTGCTTGGGGCGGCAGATTGTTCGAGGCGGCATTCTGCCCAATCCTAGGGCGGCACGGCCGCTTTTTTTGTTTGTTTGTTTTGTTCTTGTTCCGCTCCGGCCGCCCTGTAGGGGGCGGCGGTGTGGAGAACCAGAGCGCCCTGCAGGGCAGTCCTCTTCCTTCCCTCCCCGCCAACCGGAGCGGAGCCCTCGCGGCAGGCGGCAGGAGGCGGCGCAGCGGGAGGGGCCGCGTGGTAGCGCCCCTGCTGTAGCCCTGGCCGCCCCCTTCTCTCTCTCTCTCCCGCCTGCTCCCGCCCCCTCCCCCCCCAGCCGGTCCCCCTGCACCCGCGCTCCGGCCGCGCCGCAGGTTTTTTTTTTTTTTGCTTTGCCGTTCTGGCCGCCCCGTTTTTTTTGTTTTTTGTTTTTTTTTGCTTGGGGCGGCCCAAAAGCCAGAGCCGGCCCTGGGAAAGGGATAGATAATAAGACAGTAAATATCATAGTAATTTAAAAAAATTGTGTAGCTCAGTTTGAGTTTTTAAATTGTTAACAAAATAATTTATCTTTATTAGCTAAGCACTGAGTGACTTCTCACCAGCTATTTTCTGTGTTGTCAGCTGCTTTCTGGAGGAGGCTCCTCTGGAGTGTGCTTATCTTTCAATTAGCAAAGCTTTTTTTTCCTGCAGCTGCAGTGATTAGTTTATTTTGCCTGAGAGTAAAACAAATTGAACACATAACATGGCAAGTGTAGGAGTACAGTAGAATAGTAAAAACGTACAATGTATCACTGGCATTTTCATTATTGATGCTATCCCTGAGTCTTTGCAAAAGCCTTTTGGTTAAAGCATTTCCAAAGCCATTTAGGTAGTTTTGGAAGAACAAATTACACTTTCTAATTATATTGGTCACTACTATAGAACCTTCTATCTAAGGGTGTCTCGGTGCCTTTGTGAATTATCTTAGGTATGCATTGCGATTCCCATTTTAAAGATGGGGAAACGAGGCACAGAGATGGAATCCACAAAGAGACTTAGGGGTTGCAGTGCTGAGTGTCACAGCACTTAACTTTTAGGCACCCCAGAGAATCAGGAACACACTGCATTTCACAAAGCCTGAGTTAGGTGCCTAGGCTCTTATACAATGAATAGGGAGAGATAGGCACCTAAGAATAATATCCACAAAAGCCAGCATGCTAGGTGGCTCCGCAACTAAGCTAACCAATGGGAGATGCCAACCAGAGGGGTGTCTGCTAAGCCTGCCCCTCTTTCGGAGATAGGCTCCTAAATCCAGGCTGCAGGGAGAAGTCTGTATCTGCTTAGCCGTCCATGAATGGGAACCAGCTGCCTAGAGTCACATGGCCTTGGTGCCTAAGCCATGAGTGCTGCCTTGCTCCACACAGAATAGGCAGGGGAGAGGTGATGCTGCTGCTCTCACCATCACCCACCTTATAACTTTCAGCCTAGTGGTTAGAGCTCTGACCTGGGATGTCAGAAACCCAGGTTCAGTGCCCTACTTTCTGCCTAGGGTGACCAGATGTCCTGATTTTATAGGGACAGTCCCGATTTTGGGTCTTTTTCTTATATAGGCTCCTATTACCCCCCACCCCCATCCCGATTTTTTGCATTTGCTGTTTGGTCACCCTATTTCTGCCAGAGAAGAAAGGATTTGAAGGGGGGTCTCCCACCTTGCAGGAGAGTGCTCTAATCACTGAGCTATGGGATATTCTGATGTGGGACTCCCTCAGTCCTTCCTGTTGAAGCTTTTCCACTGTGGACAAATAATGACAGAGCAATTGGGGCAGGGGGACTGGACCCTGGGTCTCCCACCTCCCAGGTGGGTACCCGAACCACAGGACTACAGAGTCATTCTCTAGCATTCTTTCTCCCCCTTCTCCCCCCTTCACAACCCCCAAATGTCTGATTCCACTGTGGATGATCTGCAGCCGGCGATGGCAGATTTGGAATGGGATCTGATCCTGTAGGCGGCCTCTGAGCACCCCGATTGGATCAGGCCCCACATGTGGCTTAGGTGGCCAAACACCTGTCTTTCACTGGTTCATGAATTGTTCTGGAGCTTAGGTGTCTAGCTGCCTAGAGTGGAGCAGCAGTGCAGAGACCAGAGGCAGAGACATAGGCCCCTAGGGAACTTTTACTCTGAAAACTTAGGCACAGAGTGAGTTTAGGCACCTATAGGGTTCAGCAGAAGTTTTGTGGATCACAGTGGAGCCAAAACTGGAAATTAGGCTCCTGAACCCAAGATTTGTGTGCTTAAGTCTGAGGATTAGGGGACTAAATACCTTCTTGGATCCATTCCAAGTGACTTGCCTAAAGGGTATAGAACAGATCTGTGGCATAGCTAGGCATAGAAGCCAGGTCTCCTGGATTGTAGATATGCATTTTAACAGCTGAGATTATCTTGTTTATTTAATTAAACATATTCTGCACCTGTAGAGCCAATTTCTGCTCCTGCAGTCATAGCCAGCGTTTAGAGACCCATGAATCCTGTGATTCCTCTCTGATTTGGGTGAATCTGTAATTGTTAAGGCTAATCTCAGATTTCATTTTAAAACAAGTAATTTCTTAGCCATTTTCATGGGAAAGATAGCCTGGAAAATGTCAACCAGTCACTAGGGCTGGCTGTCAGAGTGACTTTTGCTAAAAATTAGGAGTTATTCACAATTCCTCTTACAGCAGGGGTTCTCAAACTGGGGGTCGGGACCCCTCAGGGGGTCACAAGGTTATTACATGGGGGGTCATGAGCTGTCAACCTCCACCCCAAACCCCACTTTGCCTCCAGCATTTATAATGGTATTAAATATACAAAAAATGTTTTTAATTTATAAGGGGGGTCGCACTCAGAGACTTACTATGTGAAAGGGGTCACCAGTAAAAAAGTTTGAGAGCCACTGTCTTACAGTCATCAGGCTGTCTCTAGGGCTTGTGAAACCCACAGCCGTGGGTCCCAGATTTTGGAGGGGTGGTAAAAGTCAGACCAATCGGCAGCTATTGAGGAGGAGATTTGCCAGCGGGGCTGCTGCTAATGATGTTAGAGCCATCACAAGCTCCCTGGCTGTTCCTGACTGTCGGCTAATGAGCTGGCTCATTTGGTGAACACTCATTATGGCCTGTGATCATGCAGATGGTGACACAACAGCTCAGTAGCACATGAGGCAGTGTGCTCTAGTGGACTAAGTTTGGAATTGAGGTCAGGCACTCACTCCTATATTCTAATCTCAGCCATGACCTCTGTGGCCTTAGTCAGTTACTGAACCTTTCTGCCTTAGTGTCCCCCAGCTGTAACATTGTGATGACAACACTTACTTTTGGACCTCCATGTGTGCATTCTGATGGGTAGTAATATTAGTAAAGTGCTGTATATAATAATGAGAGACAGAAAGGGCTGTGGAGGTGTGCTGGAATAGAGGTGAGAGACAGGTAGAGCAGAGAAAGGTGAGCCAGAGGAAAGCAACAACTTTACATGTGAGAGGACAAAGAACAGCCAACAGGATGTGGGGAATATGAAACAGGAAGTAGGAGAGAAAAGGAGAAGATACCTTTCAAAGAAAGAAGAGAGGAAAGAATGAGTTGGACGTGGAAGGAGAGAAAGATGATAGAGAAACAGGAGAATAGAAATGGCAATAAAAGACATGCAATGTCTAGGTTAATGAATGTAATGTAATTTATTTTCTCTAATTTTACTGTACTTCTCTGGCACATGCCCCGTATGTTTTCAGGAACATGACAGTTCGGCTATTTTGAACTCATGTTACCTTAACATTATTGCTAGCTACTCTGGGATCTATGGCTGGCTAATTAGAGGAAGAGGATAAAACACACATAGTGGGGGAGTCATGACTCCAGATCACTAACTTATTTGAAGAATTTTCCCTTGAAAAACATTTTCAAATGTTGGCAACTACGCACAGAGCCAAGCCACCTGGACTCCCCTTGTGCTCCAGAAGAGAAGATTGCTTGTAGCCTGGACAATCATCTTACTGACTTCTCCCCCAAAGTCCTGAGACTGGCCTTGTGCATTGGGTTGTGATCATGGTAGACATGATCTGGTTAATTTTTTGGTGAGAGGCAGGAGAAGAGGGACACAGGCACATCCCAACATGCTACAGGCAGTTCTGCCTATTTGAAAATAGAGTGGGCAAGCTTTTCCCCAGAGTCTGTCAGCTTCTGCCAGCACGGGCCAAGGTCATATGAAGACTAGTGGAGGGTCCTTGTACTGCAGAAATTCAGCACATTCCCCTCAGCAACCTCAACAGTGAAGCACCTAGCGATCCCAGATGGCAAAATGCAGCTACTAGCCCCTGAGGAAAATGCTGCAGGTATAGAGATTTTTTTTTCCTTGTCTTCATCACAAGGAATCTCTTGCTGTTGTATTTCAGATACAGAGGTGTCAATAAGGCATCAGCTGGAGTATTGTGTCCAGTTCTGGGCTCCATGTTTCAGGAAAGAGGTGAACAAATTGGAGAAAGCCCAGAGGAGATCAGCAAAATGATTAAAGGTCTAGAAAACATGAAGAAAAATTGAAAAGATTGGGTTTGTTGTCTGGAGAAGAAAAGACTGAGGGGGTCATAACAGTTTTCAAGTACATAAAAAGGTTGTTACAAGGAGAAAGATGAAAAATTGTTCTTGTTAAGCTCTGAGGATAGGACAAGAACCAATGGGCTTAAATTGCAGCAAAGGAGGTTTAGGTTGGACATTAGGAAAAACTTGCTAACTGTCAGGGTGGTTAAGCACTGAAACAAATTGCCTAGCGAGGTTGTGGAATCTCCGTCATTGGAGGTTTTTAGGAACAGGTTAGATAAACACATGTCCGGAAAGGCCTAGTTATTACGTAGTCCTTGAGTGCAGGGGATTGGACTAAATGACCTATTGAGGCCCCTTCCAGACCTTCACGTGTATGATTCTGTGATTATTAAAAAGGTTTTAGACTGGTAATTTAAGTAGTTTCTGTGCCATTATACAGTTTCATTTCCTGTCTGTGGCTCTATTCTGAGGTGTTATGTCTGAGCCAGACATTCCTAAGAATGAGGAAAAAAGACCAACTTTCCAAGGAGTAGTCTGTATGCTTCCATGTTCCTTGAGTCAAATGCACATACAAGCTGTCTGAGGTGCCGGGGGAAGGCCATCTCCTGAGTTGTTGTTTGGTGTACTGGGCCTTTATAAAGATATTTTCTAACCATTAGAGGAGTGAAGTTCTGGAACAGCCTTCCAAGGGGAGTAGTGGGGGCAAAAGACATATTTGGCTTCAAGACTAAGCTTGATAAGTTTATGGAGGGGATGGTATGATGGGACAGCCTAATTTTGGCAATTAATTGATCTTTGATTATTAGCAGGTAAATATGCCCAATGGTCTGTGATGGGATGTTAGATGGGGTGGGATCTGAGTTACTACAGAGAATTCTTTCCTGGGTGTCTGGCTGGTGAGTCTTGCCCACATGCTCAGGGTTTAACTGATCGCCATATTTGGGGTCGGGAAGGAATTTTCCTCCAGGGCAGATTGGCAGAGGCCCTGGAGGTTTTTCGCCTTCCTCTGCAGCATGGGGCACGGGTCACTTGCTGGAGGATTCTCTGCACCTTGAGGTCTTTAAACCACAATTTGAGGACTTCAATAACTCAGGCATAGGTTAGGGGTTTGTTACAGGAGTGGGTGGGTGAGATTCTGTGGCCTGCGTTGTGCAGGAGGTCAGACTAGATGATAATAATGGTCCCTTCTGACCTTAAAGTCTATGAATCTATATTTTGCTTCAGGCCTTACTCATAAAGAAAGCCCTACAAGCTAGACTTTCGATCCATCCTCTGCCCAGGGCCTGGTTCTTGTGTACACCTGCATCAGCTTTGAAGCCCTCTAAAGTGGGAGTACAAGACCAAAACTTTCATCTTGCTCCAAGTTCCGTGCAACTCTGGCATTTGTTTCCAGGGCTACTTCAGCTTCAGTGAGACTTGCACTATCGTTTAAGTGTTGGTACTAGGGTATTCTTGGTGCTGGAGACTTCACTGGTGCTTCCTCTAGACTGGTGCCAGCCATTAAAGCTCAGTGCTGGCACCTGTTTGATACTGAGGAGGATTCTTAGGGTATTATCTACTCTTTTGAGCTGGGGATGTAATTCCCAGCTCAAGCAGACATACTTGCACTAGTTCTCATCAAGCTAGCATGCTAGAAATAGAATGGAGCTGCAGTGTCCTGAGTGGTGGAAGGGGCTAGCTGCCCCAAGTACCTGCCTAGCATTATGGATGGTTATGTACTCAGAGTAGCTAGCACCTCCTGCTGTTTGCGCCTCCCTGGCTACATTCTATTTTTAGCACGATAGTTCAATCAGTAAGTGGGCAGTAGTTAACGTCATTAAAAACAGGGTCTCAGACAAGCCCAACATTTGTGGAGGCTTTGGTGTTATGCTTCTTTGCCCATGTAAAGGTTAAGAGGAAAGAACTCAGAGACCATCACCTGTTGTGGAGACTTGGTACCATTGCAGAAGAGAAAGAAGAAACTTCACAGATCCAAGTCTTAGTGCTTACTCTTCTATGGCTAAGGCAGCATTGGTAGTCTGCCTCTGTAATATTTGCATCATACGAAAATTGTAGGACTGGTCCCTGGAGTTCTGTGTACACATTTTGACAGCACTACTTCCATGAATTGGTATTTGTTCTTATGCTCACTTTGGGAGGGCAATTCTACAATCCTTGTTGAACTAGAACTCCTGAACCCAACTTCACAGGGAATATTCTAAAGCCACCTTGAAGAAGAAAGTACGTTTAGTCACTAGTAAGTGTGGTTCATAATTTTGCCTCTGCATATTCACACTAACTGTGCACTTTCCATTCCTCCTGCAGGTTTTACTGTGAATAACTCTGGGGTATAATAGGAAGAATTGAGGCTGCTGAGGACAGCACAACCAGTTGTGAATGCAGCTCTGAATGTTCCATGCCATCAGGGGGCACTCATGTGGTCCCAATGGTCATGGGTTTTCTAGAAGATTCAGGCAATATACTTGAAGAATTGCAGTTACTGGTAAGACACCTGTCTTTTTGGCAACTGTTTTTAAGCTAATTTGAAAAGTGTGATAAGTCCCCTGTGCTCAGTCTGCAAGTAATACAGAAAAGAATTATTGAATTGACAGCTAATTGTTTTTCTTTATTACGGTTCTGACAGTACTGTTATAGCTATTCTTTCCTTGTGAGCAGCTTAATTAAAAGAAATGACATTATGTGGTGTCCAGTCAACCCCTTGTCATATAATATTACATTTATAGCAGATATGGTTGATATTTGAGTTCATTCCTGTCAAGCTCATTTGGAAATGTTGGTGCTTTAAACACTGAGTAAGAGCAGAAGCACATCCACAAGACATTTCTGTGATGGGTCAAGTGCTGATTCAGAGGAAAAGAAATTCTATTTCCACGGCTTGGTCTCAGAACAGAGGCTGAAAGGTTGATGTATGGAAGGGGAGAATGAATAAAATATTACTTCATGATAACCACTGTTGTCAGGTTTAAATTTTAAATGGAAATGTTCAAGGTTATTTTAATATTTGGCTTCCTGCCCATCCCAGAGGCACTCACCAGTTTCTAGCCTCTTCACTAAAATATAAATTTTCACTGCTGATTAGTCTCCTGCTGTGAATTGCATAATTTCTTACTCTGTTGAAAAAAGTAACTTTTTTTTAGTTAATCTGATGTAAATAAAACAATTACACTGAAGTGATTGAATTTTCTCTTTAATACATGAAAGGCAGATGCACAATATGCAGTTTGTTAATTTTTTGTAACCACGCTAATCAAAATTGTAGACGGAAAATAATCAGAGGGATTATTATTGGATTTTGTATCTGTTGGGGAAAACTGCATGGCAAGGCCATATGCTGTTTGAATCCACACTGTATCAGAAATTCATGTTAGTTAATGAGTTGCTGTATGCTAGGAGACATAGTGTTGTCCCTTTATAGGCACATGGGGCCTTTCAGCATTCAAGCTAATCGTTCAAGTTAATTACTTCTGCTGACAAGGAACAGTGAGGAAGGCAGGCAGCAAATGATTGTGCAGACTTTAGAAGGGTCTTTTCTGAAATATGGAAATAAGAAAGGCTTTTGCCAAGAAACCTTTAGTTCAGTTCATACTATGCTAGGTGCATTAGAGCTCCTGATCTAGTCACAGCAGCATTGTGAGTGAGTACCAGACACCGAACTCATTTTGAACATACAGTTACGGGTCTGCGTTCTTTCTTTGATGAAGAGTATGGCTTGGCTCTGCTTCTTTGATGTTAATCTAATTCTTCTCAGTCTTTTATTCCAGTTCCGAGCAACAGACATGAGTTCATGGCAGGATGATAAATAACAAACATCCCCTCTTACGCCTTTACAAAACTCAAGCCAAATGGCTTCCTTGTAATTAGAGCTCTATTTAAAATGTCATCCTCTCTTTTCTTAGGGTGTAGTTCTCCTGCAAGATGCACTGTGTTATGGGACTCAGAAGGCCCTCCACTAAATTTAGGCTTGAAACTGACTCTTGATAACATGTTTATGAGGAGGTGTATGAGATGTCATTTTCTTTGTATATCAAGTGTGTGCCATGTCTGTCTTTCTGTCTCTTTAATTTTACAAAGGTGATTATAATTTTAAGAAACTACTGTTTGAGGTTAAGCAAAGATCATTCTAATCAGTCAGCAGCAGTGATCTCTCTTATGGGATTCTGTGTAAATGGATTGTAAATGTCTAGTGACATTGGACTATATTCAACCCTGGTGTCTTGGGCCTGATTATTGTGAAATTTAGTTGAATTGTAAAACACAGACCTCCTCACATCATCTCTCCTTCCCCCTGCCCCTCACCCCCCACTTCTGCTCATCATACCCAACAGTATGGAATGATGGGCTTTCCACCTGCTTGGTGAATGACAGGCAGACTAATGGACATTTAGCCTTTTTCCTGCCAGAGGCATTCTCTCTCACAGCACTTCAGCATGAATTTCATTTGACTTCTTCTGTAGATAGCTGAAATAACGGATACAAACATTAAATAAACTTATGCAAAAAAATGCTTCCTCTCCCAGCTACAAAATGCATGTGCATCTCTCTGGTAATAGTAATTAGCACTTGTTCTGTTCAAAGAACTTTCACAACAAGCTTGAGAGGCAGTTAATATTATTATCATCCACATTTTACCCGTGGAGAAACTGAATCACCAGTGGACTATTCATGTGCTTAAAGAACATGCTTATTGCTTTACAGGATTGGGAGCTAACTGACTTGTCTGAGGCCTGAGAGGGAGTTGATGTCAAGCAAGAATTAGATTTAGAAATTCCTAATTCCCAGCCCTTTGCCCAATCACTTCTTCAATCCTTTCCTCTAGCAGAATCAAAAAAGTTAAGGCCAGCATTTCAAACTAATGTGTCTAAAGTTAGGTGCTTAAATCCATATTTAGGCACCAAATTAAGCAGACTGATTTTCAGCAGCTGTTGTTATTATAATTGATTATTCTTGTTTATAAAAGTATGCAAAAATACCTATCTAGCACTCTAAGTGCATCTGATATATATTACAAAAAAAGGTGGCTGAAACGAGCAGCTAATCCTTTTGTAACAGGAAATGCTAAGCCCTTGAAAGCAGGGTTACAGCTTGACACAAACCTTCTCAAGCTGTGAGGAATTCTGGGGTTGTAGTTCCAGTGGGACCGTGGGAGTTGTAGGCTGGGCAGCAATACATACTAGGATAGGGTGAGGGGCTTAAATAAGCTCCCTTCTTTCACAAGGACAAGAGATCTGGAGGGCATGCTCCTCTGCAGAGTGCACCCTGGGAGGAGCTGTGGAAAGGAGCCTGAGAATGGGCAGAGGGCAAGGCGTAGAGGCATGCAGGAGAATATGGTCCATGAAGTGGAATAAGTTGTACATTTGTGAAAAGACCATCACCCAGCACCCTGGGGTGTAGGTTTGGACTTGTGCTAGGAAGTGGGCAAAGGAAGCTGCCTGGGGCAGTGTAGGTTTGAGGCCTGAGATCGGCCCTTGCCTTTTTGTTTAGGGGTTCCAGGATAGTAGTTCCCTCCCCTGCATCAAGAGGCTATATCTTGATGCCTCAAGAGAGTGAAGAATGGCTTGTTACCACTTTTGGCCCAAGTGATTACCAGTATTTGGGGTCTTGTGGTTTGTTTCATTAGGAGGAGAAATTTTGACAATCAGGTGCAATCTTTGGTGCAATCCTGTTTATTTACAAAGAATATACATAAATTCTTGTTTCCCCAAACACAGTAGGAATAAAACAGGAGGCAGTTTCTTTGCTCACAGTTCCAAGCCGCTTTCCAGCCAGAGCTTTTTCTTTCCAGGCCACATTTCCTAGTCCTTCTCTTGCTGTCCGCTTGGCTTTTTGGCTGCTTCTCTTTGCCTGTTCTCTGGCTGGTTCTGCTCCCAGACAGACAACTCTGTCAAGCAAAACCCCTCTGCCCAAATAGCTTGGTCTCTGACCAGCCTTGGACGTGGCCTATGTTTTGAGCAGTGGCTCAGAGTGGAGGTTTCAGCTAGCTTACTCCAAAAAGAAGCTTAACTACTTACATTTATCCAGAATGAAGGATGACTGATGCACCCACCAGCCTCAACAAAGTTTAACCCAACCTCTTTCATCAGAAACTTGTGGAGCCATTGTTATGGTTTGGAATCCCTCTTAGGTTGGAAGAAATGGAGGTTTTTCTAATTTAGCTAGAAGATTCAGTGAAACTAGATACCTGCCAACATTTGCAAACACAAGTAGGAGATTCTTCCTCAAGCTCCTGTGCATATGGATCCCATTCATGGTGCACTTGTGCCTTGCACAGGAGTTC
The DNA here is from genome assembly GCF_028017835.1 of Emys orbicularis. Lineage (NCBI taxonomy): Eukaryota > Metazoa > Chordata > Testudines > Emydidae > Emys > Emys orbicularis. The sequence continues at coordinate 37,742,080 of NC_088684.1, forward strand.
AAAAAACATCTCCAACAGTGTCCACTAGGGGTTGTGGCTGCACCTCTCATGTTCTCTCTCCCGAGAGCATAAGGGGCAGGGCAGTCACAACTGCTAGCCAGCTCCTTCTGACTGCTCTGATAGAGAATTAGAACTGCTCTGTGTCCCTCCTTCTTGGTCAGATCATTTTCATAGGCCTTTTATTTTATGCCCATTGGCTTAAAAAACAATTGGCTGTTGGTAGGTTTTTTTTTTTTTTTTTTGTAATTTAGTTGCTGATGCCGGACTGCAGCCGTTAAGCCTCAGCCGTGCTCACTGGGTTTTAAATCTTGTCCATCATGCAGTAGAATGATTCCACTGGAAGACTGACACACCGTATACTTACAGTGCCTTGGGGAAGGCCACATAACTTCTAAGTGTGCGATTTGCAAGGCAGTCAAGAAACGCACACAGAAGTCTAGTGAGTCAAGGCTCAAGATTTTCCTGATGGAGAAATCCATGGCAGCAGCTGCTGAATCAGAGACTTGAAAGGCCATGGGAAAGCAGCCCACTTCTGCTCTGGTCACACCTTGAATTCGCCGGAGATGAGAAATCATGCTGAGACTTAGAGGTTCAAGAGAAACCTCACAAATCTAATAAGAGCTTGCCACAGCAGGCAAACATCCTGCTGGAGCAGTCAGAAACCCCTGCTGCCCGCAGGAGAAAGGACCATGGCTCCAAGGAGCCGTCCTGTTATTGACCTGAATCCCTGGCACTACATAAGAAAAACATGGGTGGCAGGTAGCAGAGGCCGGGGGCCCCACCCACGCTCTGCCCCCAGACCTCCTCCTGCCTGTTTCCAGTTCCCTTCCCACTCTTCTGTGGCTGAGAGGCTGGGGTAGGCAGGCTGGGGCCAGGGTTCACAAGACCTGGGGCTTGGGGGCTATGGCGCTCGGGCCATGCCGCGCTGCTCGCCTGGCACTGGGGTTGGGGGCCCTGCAAAACCACATTCAGTGACATCAGCTTTGGTGTCAGTACCAGTGCACAGCACATCCTTGCCATTGACACAAACAACATTAAGTGGCTCATGATTGGCCCTGTCCGCCTTGGTATCAGAGCATCAGAAACACCTCTCTCATCAAAGTGCTCTGGATGTGCATCATGAACAGGGCAAGTGCTAATTACTATTACCAGAAAGATGCATATGCATTTTGTAGCTGGGAGAGGAAGCAGTGCCCAAGAGGTCACCTCTGAACACTTTGGATTCTACCTTGGTACTGACAGTACCAATTTGATCATAATTTATAACCCCGGAGGAGATTAGGGTTAGTCCAGAGCCAAAATCTTCTATATTACAGGCCTCGCCTGCCTCAGTTTCTCCAAGATCTTTGCAGCAAGAACCTATGGTACCAGTCATGAAAATAGTTTTACGATCTGCTGCTACTGAGGTTGAGGAACTTTCCATTCCGAAACAGATTATTGCACCTCCTGGACCAGCCCCTCCACTAGAGAACTTTTCTTCATCCTCTTAGTCAGCTGAGTCTAGTAAAAACCTTCACCAATCCCTACCAATAGAACTAAACATCACAAAACCCTTTCTTCATGGTTTAGTCCAGTTAGGAGTCCACCAAGTGGTACTCACTTACTTCTGTGGATGCCAGTACCTTGGAATTCTATGCCTTGCCCGTACAGATGTCAGTTGTGGCCCTATTGGCCTCCTTGGTACAATCCAAGTCAACAATTTCCTCCTCTCTGCACTTCAGGAGCCAGATTCCCATGGCGAGATTTCCTTCTACTTGCCCATTCTTCCCCAAAATCTACAGTTTTGGAAACATAGCAACCTCTGTCTGAGGAGGAGGTAGAGCAGACCCGGGATGAGCCTTCTCCAGCAAGTTTTCTTCGCCTCCTGAAGAAACCATAGTGTCTTCTGCTCCTTTGACAGTAGGGGGCTATGGTGCTTCCTGGGGTGCCCAGGACTGTGAGTCTCCTTGTTATCCTCACCTCCAGCAAGAGGAAGATTTGCTTGTGCTTAATTGGATGTCAGTTCCCTGATACCACCAATCTGTTAGTCACCCAAACAATCTCCTCAAGCCTCTTCCAGGCTTTACTGTGCCTTGCAGGTTAACAGTAAGTGTACCCCAGCCCCTGAGCCCTTCTGAAGTATCTCCCTGTAATATCCAGCCTCAGTCACTGGACACTGACGGAAATGACCAGGTTTGCTGTTTCCAAGGGAAAAGTATACACACAGCTTGACTGGTACAACTCAGGATCAGGTCCTTTGTAACATCACAGCAGTGAGATCCCTTTATTTTGAAAACAATAAATTTATTATCCAAGGCTCAGATTTAAGAGATTAGTGAATAAGGAGAATAGAAACAGAAATGGTTACATATAAAACAAAAAGTATAACATGCTTCTTAGAGTCTAAACTCAACTTTAACAGGCTAAAATCCTTGTCTAAAGTATCAGAGGGATAGCCATGTTAGTCTGGATCTGTAAAAAGCAACAAAGAGTCCTGTGGCACCTTATAGACTAACAGACGTATTGGAGCATAAGCTTTCGTGGGTGAATACCCACTTCGTTAGACGCATGTGATTTCCCAGCATCACCAGCCAACATGACTGGAATCCCACCTTTCATGAATGCAAAAAGCGCTGTCCTTTTTACTCCCATAGTGATGGATAAAGATGTGTCCTGTTACCACCTTCTTATATTCCCAAATTTCATTGTTTTGTCCCCAGAGTCAGGATGACTCCCCCCCCACCCCCGCAGGGGTTCCTTTCCTGGTGTGCTGGCTCCAAGTTGTCTTTACGTACTTGTGTTAATTCCATATGCAAAAAAGGGCTTCCATTGTCTTGATTTACAATGCGTAATCTACACATGAACCTAGGCAGATATCCTTTTGTCTGGCAAAACCTGTTTGTCAATCCTGCCTGGACACAGACGCTAAAATATATTTGCATACATACACCTTATAATGATTATGAGGATCAGTATGACATAAGCTTTCACTAGACACCTCACCCGACCCTTTTTGAATAAATACTATAAAAGCAGTGTGTTAGATGTCGTAAGTTTGTCAGGCCTGATAGGAGCTGCTGTTACAGAACACTGTAACAGCAGCTCCTTTGCCAGTTGGCATTGAGGGGTTCTTAGGGTCACAATGATTTTAAGGATTTTCAGGATCTTTTAAAGAGAATGGCAGAGACATTAGAAATTCCCCAGGAACTGGTGCAGGAAAAGTATACTAAACTGTTTGATATTCTGCAGCCTTATACTCAAATAGGATCGTCCTACCCATTAATGAGGGTGTTCTCAAGCCAGCTAAAGAATTGTGGGCAACACTAGCTTATATAACGGCAACTTCAAAATGAGCAGATTGGAAATATCAAGTTCCCCCAAGGGCTTTGAGTATTTTTATACTGTCCTAGCTCTTTCCTTGCTAGTAGTCACTGCTGTTAATGGAAAATCTAGCAGGCTTTGAGATCTACCCTGAGAGAAAGAGAGAGAACCACAAACAATTGTATTTTTTTTGGAATCCTTTGCTTCCCTTCAGGTTAGAATTTCTAACTATCAAGCAATGCTTGCTCAGTATAACTACATACAACAGGACACTCAGAACCCTTGGGGGGACTTGATATTTCCAATGTGCTCCTTTTGAAGTTGCTGTTTTCAAGATAAACTCCTGCAGAATTAAGAGACAAATTTATGTCCATCTGTTCTAAAGGTATGTTAGCTTCAAAAATATCTCTGAAAGCAGCATTAGACTCAGTGGATGCAGGAGCATACTCACTGGCAACTGCTATTGTCATTTGAAGAGATTCTTGGCTCTCTGCATTGGGCCTGCCTGGAGGGGTCCAGACTGCAGTACAGAACTCACCTTTATAATGTTCAGGATCTTTTTAGTGCCAAGACAGGTGACACATTGCCTTCTCTAAAGGATTCAAGAGTCAGATGAAGACTGTTGGGTCTCTATACCACGTCTTTCGAGAGAGAACAGCATAGATCTCAAGTAGCTGCCAAACAGAGGTCTAAACCTTCTACTTCTAACTATTTTTTTCATCAGAGACCTTTTGATCAGAGTAGACAGAGTCCTAGATTCTAGAAGAGGAAACTGTCCAATTCTTCCAATATCTCAACTCAGTCTGGTCATGCTCAAAAGAAGCAATTTTGAAACCATGGTCAAGGATATGGATTCAGTGTTCATAGATCTATACCTTTCCTCCCCACCTTTTTGGTTCCTGCCTCTCTTTTTTCAAGGAGTTTGTAAGCACCTGGAGAATAATAGTCAAAGTTTGCCCTGAGGCATAGATGGCTCATCAGATTGATGCAGTTTGGTGTGCCAGTTTCCATAGCTGATGCGACACTAGGGTGTGAAGGGGCTTCTCAACCCTATGGGTTAAGTGCCCACTTTGTGGCTAGGTGAACTGGAGGTGATCTTGTAGTGTGAAATCAAGTGATCTGAAACTAGGGTCCTTGATTTCAAAAGGGCAGATTTCAGGGAATTAGGGAAATGAACTGTACTGAAGAACACAAGGATCTGAATGGGAAGGAGGCTTAGAATTACTTCAAGTCAAAGTTGCAGAAACTATCTGAACCCTGCATCCCAAGCAAGGGATAAAAATTTGGTTGCAGACCAAACTGGATGAACAGGCATCTCAAATCGGTGATTAGGAGACAACAGAAAGCCTACAAGGAATAGAAGGTGGGATGGATCAGCAAGAAAAGCTACCTCTTGGAGGTCAGAAAACGTAGGGATAAAGTGAGAACTGCCAAAAGCAAAGCAGAGTTGGATCTTGCAAAGGGAATTAAAACCAATAGTAAAAGGTTCTATAGCCAATAAGTAAAAAGAAAACAAGGGAAGAAGAAGTGGGACCGCTAAACACTGAGGATGGGATGGAGTTTAAAGATAATCTAGGCATGGCCCAACACCTAAACAAATACTTTGCCTCAGTTTTTAATAAGACTAATTAAGAGCTTAGGGGTAGTGGCAGAATGGCTAATGGGAACAAGGATATGGAAGTAGAAATTACTACAGTCAAGGTGGAAGTCAAACTCAAACAGCTTAATGGGACTAAATTGAAGGGCCTGGATAATCTCCATCCAAGAATATCAATTGAATTGGCTTCCTCAACGGCATGTTTTAACAGGTTCCCAGTGATAGATGTTTGTGGAACAGCTACATGGTCATCAATTCACACATTTACTAGACGTTATTCCTGGAGGATAGATGCTCAAGTTGGGAGAGTGATCCTTCATTCTTTGTTCAGCTAAACTCCTAGTTTCCATCTCCTGAAGAGTCAAACTGCTTGTTAGTCATCATGAGTGAGGATCCACAAGCACAGGAGCTCGAAGAAAGAAGGGTTACTTGTGGATCCCATGACTTGGTCTCCTTCCCCACAGATCCAAGTCTTATCCGTGAGGCAAAGGAACTGATTGGTGGTTGGGGTCACCTGGCCCCTCATGCTGTCAGAAAGGTGAAGAACGAGAGCATGCAGGGTGTATGCGCAACCCCTAGTGGATGCTTTTAGAGAAGTTTTACATAGTCTTGTGTGGGGTACAAGAGCACCATGAGTGGGATCCACATGCACAGACCATCTTGGAAAATCCAAGTTACTATAAGGTAAGAAATCATTCTTTCTACTTTGCAAACATTTGCAGACAATGTTGCCTATTTGTCCCATTTTTACCCATTCCATGCATTCATTTCCACTAGCTTTCATTCCACGTCCACTTTCACTCCAACCTGTCTTACCACAGCCTCATTATGAACATACTTCCCAGACACAGCTTAATCCAGTACCTATCCCATTCATTCTTCATTCACCCCACCATTCATGCAGCCTATAAACACAGAGTGCACTCATTCTGTACCCTCATCCTCACGCTCAATGCCCATCCATTCTACATGCACCCATGCCCGCTCCACACACCCATTCATTTTCTATCCAGTCATTCTGCGCGCGCACACCCCTCCTACACTTCACACCCATTCATTCTGTGCACACATGCCATCACAAATAGGTCCCCAGAGTCTTCAACACGCCTCCCAGTAGACTGCTGCTGGGGGACCACCCAACCCTGATCGTCCCCTCACATATACCTCTGACCCTTCCAGTGCCCCTATGTGCCTCTGATGCCCCATGTGTATCTAACCTCCAAATCCTCCCATGTGCCTCTGATCCCTTGATCATCCCATGTGCACTATTTCCACATGTACCTCTGATATTCCCTCCTCTCCCCAGTGCCCCGACCCACCTCAGTTATCTCTGTCTCTGACAGCAGCATGGCATGGGGCTACTGCTGGTCTCTCAGGTAAGAAGTTCCCAAACCAAGGCAAAACCAGCAACTCAAACTGTATTTGGAAACCAAGAATCATTGCTTAATAAACAGGCTTCTGCATCCATTTACTTTTCTATGTTCATTTAAAATGTAACCTCACATGTGCATGCTGCAATGATCTAGCCATCAGGTGGTAAGGGCCTGGAACACAGCTGGGTCTGCATCTGAGGGAAATGGCCACAACAAGGACCTTCAGTGCACCCAAAAATCATTGGCTTTGGGGAGCAAGGGGACCTGAGGCTGTTTTTATTTTTTGTTTCCTGTGATGACTCTATGGAAGTCCAGTGTGTGATAAACAAATTTAATTGTTTGTTTGGAATTGAAGTTAACAGATTTAAAATATTTTAGTCCTCCATCATCAGACTGAAAACTATCTGTTTCCTCTCTAATTCCATCACCAGTAAAGTACCAAATGTATATGTTATACAAGCATACTATCAGTCCTCCCCCCCGCCCACACACCCACCTGTGAAGCATTCTGCCTAAACCAGTAATAACAATAATATTTCAAAGTGGGTCGTCTGCTATTCTGAGTGTACAGACTATGAAATTCAGCCATTGAGCAATGGATGAATATAAATTAAGCAAGTTAAATTGCCTATCAAATCAAATTGCTTTAGAGCAGAAGTCTTATTGGATTTAAAAATGAATTGCTTTTCCATTAATTTGTACTGAAGTGGTGCTATTAAAGTGCTGGTTTGCTATGAGCTATGTATAGCTCCGTTTACAGGGTGCAGTCTCTAAGCAGCTAATTAACATAATTTAACTGAAAGCGATTGTTGAGAAAGTATCATTGATTCTAGTTTGAAGGCACATAATTATATTGTGTGTTAAGGTTTTTTCATTGTTGCCTAATGTACAAGCGTGATAGGGTTTTTTAGTGTGGCCATTTTTTGACTTAGTCCATACATTTTTTGCTGGAACTAAATAGAAAATATAGCGGGTTGTGTTTTAAATATGCAGAAAGGCATTCTACATCAATTATTCATTCTGAACAGAGCCAGAGAACACTTACTATTCACGCAGACAAACAGGGAGGATGGGGAAGGGGGAGTTCCAACACATGGTCTCAAATATAGATTTAAAAAGGAAAATTTAAAAAATGCTTCTACCAATTTAAATAAAATGGAGAAACCCACAAGGATCACTTCTCAGCCGCTGCTGTCCTCCAACTCTGTGAAAGGTAGCTGAAAACATACTACTGGCAATAGTTCTTGACCATGTCCTTATTATCAGTGAATACAGGATGTCTGTAGATGCAGGAGATTACACTCATGGAAAATGAGAGGTTTCTTCTCATGTGTATGGAATGTCTTGGATAGGTCACAACATGAAGATAGTTCATCACAACAGACTCTTCAAATACACTACCCTCAAATCATACCTCTTTTAAAAAAGCATTTCTTTAAGAACATATCAATGGCCATATATTTGGACCAGCGGGCCATCTTGTCCAGTATCCTGTCTTTAACAGGCTACTACCACAAACTTTTGAGGAAGGCGCACAAACCATGCGATAGGCAGTTATGGAATAACCTGCTCACAGAGAATGCTTCTACATAATCACCACTAGAGGCTGATTTATGCCCTAAAATCATGAAGGTTTATTGAATTGGGTATACAGGGAACCTCAGAGAATCTTACTATATCTCGCTGGGCTGAGATTTTACAAACATATAAAGAGCACAATAAAAGGAGTACTCTGTTTTATATCATTGTATCAAGCCAAGGATTCCAGGTATCTTGAAAAGTGTTATTTCTAATCAACAAACCAGTTCTTCACTTGTGGTGTACCGTGAAACTTCAGAAATTTTTGGAACTTTTTCTGATTTCTGTTGCTGTGCAATCTGTATCTCTTTTTCTATGGTATTATTTTCTGATTTATGAATGCTTTCTTTCACGTGCATGCTATGTTTCTATAGAGAAAGCAATCTTTTTTCCACACTTGATCTTCTCAGCTTGTCCACCCGCCACAAAATTTATTTCAGAAGTCTATGATTTTCAGCTTAGTATGTAAACTTGTATGCTTATAAATGTACATCTCTCTTTTCCTGATGAGCTAAATTCAGAGGACGGAATAGGAACATCCAATGCGATATTTCAGTGTTGTCACAATGCAGGAGAGGTGAGCCATTTAGCAGACCAAAGATAAAGGGGAGAAGGGAAAGGAAGGAGAAGCAACTGGCTTTGTTCTCATGCTTTCATCAAAAATCCTCAACATTTTGAGGGGACATTGATTTTGTTCCATTCAGTGGGAACTGTGTGCAGAAATGTTGGTGATGGCAAGCAGTGGAGTTACAGTCGTATTATGCAAATAAGGATTATAGAATAAAAAGCTAATGTTTACTATGTTAAATATTTGGTTTTAAGTTCAGTGGCTTCGAGCTCCAATGCTCCAAATTGTAAGCAAAAGGCACTCTGTAAGTTGATATTACTGTCAATCAGTGTAATGCAATTGCATAACTCTTCAGAGACAGTTAATATGCTGTTCATTGGAGGTTACCATAGAGATGCAAAATTGTTTTCTTTTCTCATTGATGTGAGATGTGCAGTGAATTTCAATACTTTACAGGAGTGGCAAAGTCAATACAAACTGCGGTTGCTCACATTAATGCTATTCCTGATAACTCAGCAGGTGATATTATGTGTTTAAATGCAGAAATTACATCAGTTGAATTCAAGTGTGATGTTAAAGTGATTTTAGTTAAACCAGGACAACTTTGTGTGTGAACACTTTTTATAAAACAGATTAAAAAAGAAAATGCAAGAGTGTCCACATACAAAGTTGTGTTGCTTTAATGAAATCACTGTAACATCACACTTCTATTTAAACCAGTAGAACTTTGTGTAGGTTATGCTTTAATGGAGATAGGCTTCCCAAAATGCATATGGCTTTCTGTACATTAGTTGCTATGTACACACAATATGAACGTACCCACACCTCTATTACTGTTACTCAGGTGTATCACTTATAAGGAAGAATGGGCTTGTGGTTGAGGAAGCAGGAGAACTGGGAACAAAACCTGTGCAATAATATACCCTGCCACAGAGTCCCTCCACATGCTTTCCTGGAGAACAGTGCTGTCAGTAGCATCACAGCCCAGTTAGGCTAATGGTGGTGGCCTGCGCTCCCCTGTGCCTCACTTTTCATAAGGAAAAACAGTACTTTGCACTTGTCATAGCTCCCTTGCTAAATTCGCCACCTCCTTTCACCTTGATCAGGAGATTCCTCTCCTTCCCCAACTTCTGCAACAAACCCCAAGGCACAGACGGGAATCTTCTGGCACGGCTTGGATTTCTATAGGGCCTTGAAATCCTACTTTTCTTAAACAGCGAAGTCCAGAAATTCCCACTCACTCATACTAGGTTCCCACTAGAGACTTAAAATCTCATCAACTAGTTTCCTGTCAGATCCATTCCTACATCTGGCCTGCCTGTGAAGGTGGGGGCAGTCGCTGCATGCCCTTTGTGACAGTTGTGGCTCTGCAGCACACAGCCTCAATTCTTTCAGTCATTATGCAGACCAGATTAGTTCAAACATATACCCACATTCAAGGGGTCTGGTTTATTAACTCTGTCTACAGAGTGTAACTCACTTCTTTAGCCACTCAAATCCGTGCCCACTCTGGATCCAAGTAAGGGTTCTGGTCAGTTTCCTCCTACTCCTCAGTGTTGATAAGCTTCATAATGAAAGGAGTGCTAATGGTTATGTGATTGGAATTTCCAACAAGTATTCTATATTGGATGACCCAGCTGTCTACCATGAAGGAAGAGTGGACTTATTGTAGGATTCTATCCCATAGATTGCTGGAGAACTTGGACTAAGGAGACTGAAAAAGCAACACTTGATTACAGATGACACCATCAAGTTATGGGAGAGAAAGAAAAAGAGGTGCAGGGCAGAATAGATACACTGGAAAGTCAGAATCAAGTCAGTGAAGAGAGAAAGAGATGGACAACACATGAAAAGAAACATCTTGAGCGAGCAGTCAAGAGGACTTGTCGGAATGATCATAGTCAGTGGTGAGAAATTCTCTGAAAGACATGGCCAAAAATGTGTACTTGAGACTTGGAAGGTAGAAGGTCCAGGTTCACTTCCTACCTCTACCAGAGTGTAGTGTAGCCTAATCAGGCTGTTTGACAGCTTTTGACTAGGGAGCCTAGAGACAGAGGACTGGAACCTGGACGCAGGTGGCTAGATCTTCAGGCTTGCAGAGCTCTATATGGTGTAGAATCCACTGGTGGAGAGGAACAGCTGGAAGTCAAAGGCGGCTCTAAACCACCTTGTAGCGGGGCAGTAACCCCACTCCTGCCCTAAAGGGCTTAAATCAGCCCTGTGAGAGGGCTGTAGCGGGGAACCAGTAAGCCTGGGCTGACTGGGGAAGCAGCCGCAACTGGGCCACGCCCCAATCAGGCCGCAGCTGGCCCTATAAAGGGGCTGCTAGGCTGGAGCAGTCGCTCTCTAGATGTTGAGAGAGATGGGCCTGGCTGCTGGGAGCTGAGCAGGGTACCTAGACTGGAGCAGGACTGGGGAAAGGCCAGAGGAGCTGGGGAGCTCTTGCTTGGAAAACCCCCAGGCTGCGGGCCTTGCTAAAGGCTGAAGAAGGTACTGGGATTGCAGAGGGGCAGCCCAAGGGTAGGCAGAGGCAGCAGGTCCAGACCCTCCTTGCCGATGATGAGTGGCAATTATACTGCAGTCCGCCCCAGTGAGCGGGGGCTAGATGGTGACTAGCAGTAGCCAAAGACTGAGGCGAGGTGGGGATAGGGGGTTGGGGGTTTCCTGGGGAGGGGAGACCCAGTGAGACTGTGGGGTACTGCAGGGGGCAGAACCTCGAGAGAAGGGGCACTGGGGTCTGGGAGGGACACCTGGGCCAGCGGCAAGCGAGACACCGGCCTGCAGAGGGCGCTCCAGAGGCTGGCGAGCTAATTCCCTGGACGACCAGCAGGAGGTGCTACATGGTGAGTCGTCGTGCCGTTACACACCTTTATGTTCCAATAATCCTGGGGCTGGCTGAGTGTTGGGTTAGGCCCCAGTGTAATTTAGAGCAGCTATAGGGCTTCTCTAATCTGCACCTAGCTGCAGTATCCCTCAAATGGCTGTGCTAGCAACTGGGAATGCAGGAGCACAGCAGTGCTCTGGCTATTCACCTTTTCCCAGCCATAAGCCTAGTGCATTCCTATGCATGGGTTGCAAAGGGATATCATAAAGGGCCAGCTAAACTGGCTCTGACACTGGAGATTCCTCTGGGCCAAAGGAATCCTCATCAGATGACTGTAGCCAATTTTAAATTTGTTGTGTGCTGATAAAACAAAGCAAACTTCATGGCGGGGCGGGGGGCAAGGATCTGGCCTAGAGTGACTTAAAGAAATGGAGTTTGGAGGGAGGGGTATGGTCATTCTTTTCTTGCCTGACTCTCATCAGAGAAATGGAACTATCTATTGCCCATGCTGGTTGGCCAAGTCAAAGTTCTGTTAGGAGATAAGACTGTTTCTTTTTCTTTTTTATGTGCATATCTTCTTTAATTTTGTTCCCTTCCAGATGTGCTGTGTATTGATTTTATAAATGTGTCTATTTTAAAGCAGCATTTTCAACAACTTCTTGGTGCCTTCCCTCCTCCAAACATAGCTGACTCCCATCCCCAATGATCATAGCACTATACACATGGCCATTTGGGGGAGCATTAGCCAAATGATGATTTGGCATTCACCCCAGGTTTAACTGATTCCCCTTCCAGTACATAAGAACATCAGAATGGCCCTATTGGGTCAGATGAATGGTCCATCTAGCTCAGTATCCTGCCAGAGCTCTTATTCAAGTCTATGGCAGTTCCAGACAGAAGATGTGGCATTAACCGTGCTTTGCAACTCACAGTACATGATCACTGGAAAACAATAGGTCATAACTAGAGATGACCTCAAGTTGGGAAATTCAAATCTGGGTATAGATTTCAAAACGCCTTCCCTGCCAAAATAAATAAATAAATAAATGTTTGCAGTTTCTCAGATCCATGGTTTTGGTTTGAGTCTGTTTCTAATGAAAATAAAATTGAAAGAGAAGAATTAGTTCAAATAGGATGGCCACTGCCACATCCTCAGAATAAAGGACATTCCAGTACTTCCGAGGTCATGCCGCAAGGAGGTTGCCATTTTGAAGAGCGCGCCATCCTGCCCCTGCTGGTGTGACCTCACATGCACAGTGCATGCAAGATCATGCTGGCAGGAGTGGAGAAGCATGCTCTTCAAAATGATGTCCCTCATCCATGGTACTGGACATATGCTGTCAAGACTGATTCCCCACTCTGGCTCTTCGAGTGCAGAAGGTGGGGGCCCGCAAGGATTCTAAAAATTAATACTTGCCACTCCAGGCTTGTATTAAACTCCAAGGTTACTGCTTTTCTCTGACCTGGGCCTGGTAAACGCTGCCACCACCCAAGTGAAAAACTGCCTCTTGCAAATCCTGGAAAGACTCACTTGGCCTTCCCTGAGGCCCCTTGGCTTTTCCACCCCTCCCTTGGGGAAGCTGAGAAAGAAAACAAACAAAAGGGAAACCCAGCTGTTGCCACCAGCTAATTGAAAAACATATGCACAGACCTTTTGAGACACAAAACCAATCGGGTTTTTAAAAAGATAAATTTTATTAAAAAAAGAAGAAAGAAAACACATCTGGAAAATCAGGCTATTGCTAGATGTTATAGAGCAACTGAAAAGGGGTTAAACACCAGGAATGGCTCCCTGGGGTCCAGCTTAACCTTACAAAAGAAAACAAAAATACCTGAGCTTAGCACAGAGGAAATCCACAAGCCAGAATAAAGAAATAAATCTGATCACGTCTATCTAAACATTCCCTGTCCCAATGAATCCTTCTAGGTAGGGAAGATAATTTTTCATACCTGGTTCAAACTTTACACAGCATTCCTGCTGCCCCATCTCTTCAGCCAAGAGAGAACAACTGAGAGACAAAGGGAAAGTTTTTTTCCCATTTTTAAAAAGTTCTAGCCTTCCCATTGGCTCTTTTGGTCAGGTGCCCACCCCCTTTCCTTTACTTGGGGGACTTTTTTAACCCTTTACAGGTAAAGCAAGCAGAGAACAGCCACCAAGAGGGACTTTATAGCTAACTGGCTGGCTGGGTGTCCATAAAAGGGAGCTTCTCCCCCCCCCCCTTCATTTATCACATATGCACACCCGATTTTTTCCCCCTCAATATCAGATGGGTCAAAACCATAGAAAAAGAGGACTGTCTGGCTTAAAACAGAATGAATGGCCTGCCTAATTTCAAATCACTGATGGAACATCTCAGTGGTTTTGTTTGTTTATTTGGTGGTAAAGGTATATTTTGTTCACTTAAGTAAAATGTTAAATATTATAAATTTGCAAAGACTGTAGATAATTGTAACTGAAATTAAGATATAACATTTGTTTGTGTTTAATCTAGTGGACCTATAGGTTACAAAAAGCCATTTTAGACTGTGATGAAGATAGCGATTTGTCTGTAGTTTCTGTTAATCTGTTTGCCAAAAATCTTGGAAAAGTAATAGATTGAGTTAAATTGTTGTAGATTTAACAATAAATGATTCTGTCCAGAGGGATTAAAAGCGATTTGAAATAAAAATATTATATTGTAATTTCCAGCATCTTTTCATGCTTAGATATTCCTTAACAAGAAGAATCAATACACTGATTCATTGTCTTGTAATATAGGGCAGACATATTATTTTGTCCAGAAAACTGGCAGTCTGAAGGTAATTGGCCCTTCTGTGATCACTCTCAGTTCAGTTTAAGCATCGACAGGTCAATCCAACTATCATTTTGTTACACTGTGTGTGGTTGTGTCTTGCTAGAAATCTCAATCCACACACTTGCTTGGAAGCTTTTATCAAACTGCCATTCAGAACTGTCTGCTTCCTTACACTGCTAACTGGTAAGCCCTAGAGAGGTATTCATCTGATTTTAAAAAGATTTCCCTAGTGCACTAGTACTTATGGTTAGAAACAGGAAAGAATTGCATTATCCAGGGCTCTATCACATTGAGCTGAATACTTTAAGTATAAGGTTGCAATGTCATCCTGCTATTTGTATCGCCATGGATCCAAGTAATGGACATCTTATTGCATAATAATACTTGCTGCAACTAGTGAGATCAGTTACTACTAAGTGACAGTACCAGTGTAATCAGTTTCTTAAGGCTGAGTACAAATTCTCCTTTACATAGGTTGGAGCTTATAAAGTTGGTTACTATTTGTGATCATGAACTAGTAATTGGTTAGTGAAAGTGCAGTACTGTTGATAGATGTTCAGTAGGGCAATGCATCCCAACTCCCATGTGTGCTGAGCCCTCCCTGGAAGCCTGCTATTGGACATGCCACTGGCTGATCATGACTTCTGAAAGCAGCTTTTACAAAGTGAAGACTTACTTAGAGAGAGTTGCATTGTAAGCATGGGAAACTCCAGAGCTTTTGTTTTAAAATGTGATTATTTACTATGGGCCGAGGCCTACCAGGACTGCATGATCTGACCCTCAAAGTTTCTCATGTAAGTGATTATAGGTGCAAACTTTTGCCAAAATATTTTACTTTTGTCAAGTTTTGCAAGGTTAACGCACAGATATTCTCTCACACACACCCCTCATTCCCCTGCTTCCATTGACAAAATTCTGCTCTTGGATTACGTCACTGTGGTGCCTTTTGTGCGAGTAGCAGTTTGGGGTAGAGACTGAAGAATAAGGGCCAAATTTATCATTGCACTGCATCTTCTTTGTTGAGGAGCTCCTGGGTAGCATAGAGCTGGCATAATGGCTGTAGCAGCAAAGGGGGCATGTCAGGTGCGTTCCTTGGGGAATAGGGACATAGACAACTGAACACGAGGGAGGGCAGCTCCTGAGGCTGCTCTAACCTTCACGGGGGGGTTAACAAGCAGGAGCGCCACCAGCTTTTCTGCCGCCCTAGGCGGCGGAAGGTCCCGCCCCGAAATGCCGCCCCCCACAGAGGCGGCGGAAGGTCCTGCCGCCAAAATACCGCCGCGGTCGCCGCCCCCCAAATTGTAGCCCCCTAGGCGACCACCTAGGTCGCCTAATGGGTTGTGCTGGCCCTGTTAACAAGTAATCCTGCTAAACCCAGAACAGGAGAGGCAGAAAGGCCCAGAGCCTCAAAGGTATTTAGGCACCTAATTCACATTGAAATCAAGAGATAGCGAGTAAGGATAATGGAAACACAAGGTTACATATAAAACAAAATCATAACATGCTTTGTCATGACTAAACTTAACAGGCAACCCTCCTGTCTAAAGAAGTTTATTTCACCCAACGCCTTTTGCAGCATCCTCAGACACATCTGGTTGTGATCTCATTTTCATGAATGTAAATGCATTGCCCATTTACTTTCCAGGTGCAGGAAGACTGGTGTCTTCTTTGTTCACCAAATATAGTCCAGCAAACTTTTGAGGTACATCTCAAGAGAAGGTTCTTTTTTACCTGGTGCATTTCTATACCTGTTAGTTCCTTTCTGAAATTCTTGCCATCCTTCATCTGCAGTCAGCTTAGATGGGTGATTGGAGACCCATTGTGAATGAGACAATACTTAATACATTTTAATAAGGAGACAGGTGAATAAAGATCCCTTTTTGTGACAGAAAATTTGTTTGTCAACTATCTTAATAAAGACTTTAAAACATTTTCAGTTTACGTACATGACTCCTTACATAATATTTGTACATACATTTCACAGTGATATTAATGACCAGTGCGACACTGGCTTTCATTTATGACCTCATGTGACATTCTTTGGTGAACTAGCATGTACCTACCAGAAACAATACGTTCCTATAATCCTCATACATAGTTTTACTGTGTGTAATTATATTAAGGTACTAAAGTTAAGTACTCAAAAGTTTGGAAATACCAGAACTTAGGTTTCCTGTGTGTGACTTCTTTACTTAAGCTGTCATGAAGCTAAATGCTTTACATTTTTGAAAATGTACACTCCCTATATTTTTGTACTGCTGTTGGATCTCTCTCCAAGGCTATGTTAATCTCTCTCTGCGACACATACCTGATGTGATACTTTACCTGCTGCAACTTAATCTTATGTAGCTATGAAAAGCCACATCTCTTTCACTTTGTACTGTGTCATGTTGAATGCAAGTAAAATAAAATCAGTTTAAAAAAAAAGCAACCTAAAAACAGCCACTTGTGATAACCTGAGCTTTTGCCAGCTCCATGCCCTAACTTCGTGGTACAAATTTAAGGATCAGTTCTACAAAGATTTACACGTGTTTAACTTTATACACCTGTGACCGGGTGTACCAGGCCCTGAGCCCCCCTGCTTGTGATCCTACCACATCCCATTCCCAAATGAAGCAGTTGGAGGTGAGTCCTCCAAGTAGCCTAGAGAGGCTGCGTGGGATGCAGCCAATCAGAGAGAGGCTGCATGGAGCAGCCAGTCCTGGCCCAGCAGGCCCATATAAAAGGAGCTGCAGTGCAGCCCAGAGAGTAGTTGTTGCCTGGAGTTTGCTGGCAGGGGCCAGGAGAGTAGAGAAGGTTAAAGTCTTCAGCCTTATGGTAAGGGTGAAGTGTTCGTGAAGGTGCTGGGGCCACAGCGAAGTGGCCCAGGGAATCATAGCAGTCACACAGTTTAGTTAAAGGGATACAGCAGTTGGCTGCTATTCTTAAGGTCCTTGGTCTGGGACCTAGAGTAGTAGGTGGGCCTGGATTCCTCCCTCCCCCCACCCCCATTAGCTACTGGGGAAGTGGCCTGAATAGTGAACTCTGATACACCTCTGGGTGGAGACCTGAACTGTTTAGTGGCCCAGTTGGAGAGCTGGACCAGAAAGACCCAGAGGGGGTGAAGACCTTGCCTACAGAGAGAGAGCCCTGGAGGCATGGCTTGATACCAGGGCTGGGATGTTTAAAGACTGGGACTGCTTAAAGCCTGAGCCTAGGGAGGGCTAGAGGAAGAGGCCAACTGAGGAGTACTGGGATAGGCCCCTTTTGGACTATTTACCCTGGAAGGGGGTTGTATTTCACATTCAGACTGTGTGAGACTTGGCTGGAGGGCTGAGTCATGGAAGACCTACTGCAATTAGAGTGTGCAGGCACATCACTTGGCCAAGGGGGCACTCATGAGAGATGGGTGCCACCCCATGACAACACCCTAGGTAATCACACTGACTATGATAGGAATGCTTACAGATGTAAGTCTGTAAGATTGGGGCATACTCTCTTCTGGACCACCTGGCCTAGCATCCTAATTTGTGGAAGCAAGAATGAGTATTGCTAGGGCATCAGTAGAATATCTTCGGTAGTGCCATTTAATTAGGCAGGAGGGTTTTCATGTAGGATGGAAGGTATCTCTGAGACCCATCCTTTTGTTTCCTTCTTTTAGGATCTGATCATGCAAAGTGCTGAAGGTAAATGGACCTGAGGAGTCTCAGCACCTAGTAGGATTATTGTTTGTGTTATGATAGAACCTAGAAGCCCCAAACAAGATCAGGCCCTCATTGTGCTATAAATATAGTAAGAGCAGTCCCTGCCCTGAAGAACCTGCAGTCTAAAGACAGACACAAAAAGGGGGAAATAGTAAATATAGTGTCATCTCCACTTTACAGATGGGGAATGGAAACACAGATATTAAATGACTTCCCCAGGGTCACATACAGTCTGTGGTAGAGCTGGGAGTTGAATATAGGTGTCTTGAGTCCTAACCAAGTGTGTCAACCAGAAGACCAGCCTCTTGGTTGAACCCTTAGGTTCAGGCTCACCACCCCATCTTCAGGTGCAGAGGGCCTAACAGATGTAGAAGAACCTATCACTCTGGTTGGGAATGAGAGATCAGTGGAAATGTCAGTTTTGGTTTTGATATTTTAAAATTGTAAGTGTACTCAATTTTTTGGTGAGTGCATATTTTATAAGTCAGTAACAATAGCAACAAATGGTATAATGTAGTATTTTCCATATTAAGTTATGACCCTCTCACCACTTATCACCAGGTCCTTAAAGGGTTAAAAAATTGTGCTCCGTCTAGACAGCAAGTGTAGATATGATGGTAGGTTTCCTGTAAGGCTTAACTTGTATCAGCTCACTTTATTTCCTTTCCAGATATTATCAGTCCACCAATTCTTATGTAGGAAAAGAAATATTGGCAGTGACTGGGTACTAATATTCCTTCATATTGCAGTACAGGATTTGTTTGCATTTTGTCCTCTGAAATAATCTCCATTTAGTCTCGATTTTTGTGATAAATTGAAACAGGACTTTACACAATTATTTGTATCCCCAAGGCGATAGTTGGGACATCTTTGTAACCTGGAGTTTCATTAAAATAGATTGGAAGGGTTCAATAAACTGGAAATATCTGAAGAAACTTAACCTTTCCCCCTCATTCTTATAACACACACATAATCAAGATTATTATTTTATTTTTTTTTTAAAAAAAGAACTTTGCAATGTTCACACATTTTGTAGGAGCTAAAGCTGCTTCCTTTGTTGGATTCTTCAAAAACATTCTCGGACTGAGCGCTGTTAAATATTATCCTCTCTGTTTGAGGGTTTTTTAAATACATGAAAGAAACCTAATCAATCAGGTAAGGCACTCCATAGATGGGAAGCACACATAAATCTGCTTCGACAGGAGTGCTTTTTAACCAGACAGTTGTTATTCCTACAGAGGTGTGTAGAGCAAGTTCCGGTTTTGTTTTTGGGTGAGGAGAGGGAAGCCACATTTCAGGGCCCAGTCCTGCATTGTTCCAAATGCCCTGACCCCCCGCCCCAGTCTTCACTGGGGCATGAGGGTGTTCAGTGCTTCACAGGCAGGGTTCAGTACTCTACAGGCTAGTCTAAAATGGTAACTTTGAGATTCCCAGTTAAATTCTCCCACCAAGGGTTGAATACATTCTTAAGAAATGATTTTTTTTATACTTCATAATGGGATGTTTTTTACTTCCTGGAAGAAGCACGATCTATTCTGCTGCATAGCTTACTCTACTGTGTGTTAGCTGGAATGAAAGCTAAGCACTTTAGGGAAATACTCTATGCTTGCTTATTTTGGGCTGGGTAGCTTGTTTTGATATGGACTGGATATATCAAACTTATTTTAAAGTTTGCTTCATCTGTCCTGTGGATCCTGGTAGACAAGAATCTGTCTATTTTTGTTACCCACATAGCTGATATTTAAATAAACACCAGTTATTGATAACCCTCCTCTAGAATCCTTTCATAAACGTTCATTACTTTTAATTTTCATTAGTTGAGGTTGAAAGCTGACATCAGTGGAAAGTCAAGTGGAGGTTTAACCACAGGGAACTCTCTGTACTAGCTCTTTGTGCCGGTAGTAATGGAAGTTCCTTTCCTCCCCTCCCCGCAACTTTACTTAAAGTTGCTCCTGTGACTCTCATTCCCTCAAACGTTAACTGTGATCCTTGCCACCATAAGTCAGAGTATATGCTAGGGGAGGTTTTATCTTACCAGACTTGCATACACAGTAAAAGCTGGCATGCCTATTGGGTACAGAACAAAACCCCTTTGTTGCTAAAGGCTCCTTACTTTGCATGTTGTGCAGTGTGGTTTGTAGAGTATAAATAATAACTACACCAAGTGCTCACTTGCTTCAGAAGTTTGTAATGATGAATGAAAGGATGTGGGGCTTGCTTCTGATTTCTTACTGGTTTTATGCCAGGTGTACCTTCATTGGTGTGCCCATTTACACCAGATGAGGATCTGTCCCATGAAGTCTTCCAGAACCATCCCAAGTGATCCTGGTAACCACAGTGCTTGAAGCATTTATATAAATGTATATATTTCTGTATTGCCTATATTGCCACTTCTGCTCTATAAAAGCATTTTTTTCCCAATGAGACTATTACATGGAACTCCCACATTAGACCAGTCATAATTTACAGGAGTGTAGATATGTTGTTCAAGCCGCATTTTAAGTAACTATTCAGACTTTATGTATAGAGTTGTCAGGAAGCACAAAACATGGGTCAAAGGGCATACTATACTGAACAAGACAAAAACATTGACAGAAAATAACTTAGTTATTAGTTATCTCAGTAATTGTAGTGTACTGGGTATCCTTATTGTATCCAGAGAACTTTAAGTAATACTGTGAATACATAAATAAATGAGTTACCTGTGTAAGGCAAAACAGGTTTATCGGGTTGACCGATGTAGACATTTAGGAACACAAACAAATGGTAAATAGCTCACTTGGAGGAATGTAAAATCATTACCAAAATAAATTCTAGATGGAGCTAGTTGCACTGCCTATTATGAAGGATGCACAACACCTCCCATTTTAAGATCCTGTTTTTAGGTTGCCAAACAATTGTTTGGGCTAAAATTTGCTAGTCTGAGTGTCAGCCTCAGACTGAATTATTTTGGAGCATTTCAGCCAAAGTGGTTCATCTATTTCCAAGAATGAGGATAGAGAAAATACGTTGTTTTGCCCATGTTAAAGAGTCAAGCACTGAAAAACTAGGAAATGCTACAAATAAGGTTGCCTGTGCAACCTTAATTTGGCCCTCTTGTGCATGTGTAATTACATGATCACCTACTATTTTTTCCACAGACTCAAGACTCATTCAGTGCATAGGATGGGTGGTGCTCTGGGAATCAATCAATGCTATGTCGTGAAGGAGGCTGTTGTCTTCAGGGTCCCTGCTTCATTTGTTGCAGAAGCTGGAAGAAGTGCAGTGAAGGAGGCAGTGAATTGCAGGGAGAGAAAGAATGATCTAATGGTTAAGGCAATTGAATACTGCCCTGGAGAGTTGGATTCTATCCCTGCCTATGCCCCAGAGAACCTGCATGATGCTAGTCAAGCCACTTAAACCAGACTTTTCAAAGGTGGTCATTAGTTGTGTGTTTCTCATTTTCTGGGTGCCCAGCTTGATATCATGGGGTCTGATTGGTGGAAGTGCTGAGCACTCACAGCTGCAGCTGAAGTGAATGGGAGCTGTGCTTTGAACATAAGCGTTACATAATGCTAAGTACTCTGAAAAACCAGGTTCTAGTTATCTCAAATTGGGCACCCAAAATTACCATATATTTTTAGTTAATTTCTCTGTGCATCAGTTCCCCATCTGTAAAACATTTTCTCACGTCACCAGGGTATTGTGAAGATACATCAATTAATTTATGTGAAGTACTCAGATACATGAGAAGCAGAGGGTTTTTTGTGCTTATATCAGCAGAGCTTTTACCAGTGTTTCTGGCTGGGATCCTCAAGGCCCTTTCAGTGGAGGTGTGATTGTCTTCCAAGTCCAGCTGCAGGGTTGCTGGTATTCAGTTACTCAGGACCTATCAGGTCTCCAAATATTGCTTCATCTGGAACATTGATTGATGTTTTTACAATCACACCATTGGCTTTCTGATATTCCCGTGCAGTATCCCATTGTTTGGTTCCCTCTTGAATTGAATAGGTTAGGTCAGTGGTTCTCAAACTTTTTTTTTCCACGGACCACTTGAAAATTGCTGAGGGTCTCAGCGGACCACTTAATGATCTTTCCAAATGTTGTTTGTACCCTTAGCTAAGTATTGTAAAGCACTTTGGATAAAAGTGCAATATAAAAAAACCTTAATAATAATAATAATCTTTTTTTGTTCTACAAATAAAAGCACACAACTCATATTTTAATAGTCTTACCTTTCTAATGTGCCCTCTCTCCCCCGCCACGGCAGCCCCCAAGCTGGGGCTGGGAAGGAGGGCTGTCTCTCCCTGGCAGCCACACCTCTGGAGCTGGGGAAAGTTGCTTCTTTCTCTGGCTGCCGCAGCCCTACACATCCCAAATTGCCCCCACCCCTTGGGCTCCATTAATTAGGTGGGTGGGCCTTCATTCTCTTGTGTGCGGCTGCCCAGGTGCACACTTTAGAGAGAACTATCCACGGACCACCTGAATGGAGCTCTCAGACCACTGGTGGTCCGCAGACCACAGTTTGAGAACCTCTAGGTTAGGGTATCAGATTTTATCTCCATTCCATTTTTTATGTTAGTTCCTACCCAGTTTTATCTAAGTTGTTGACTTTTGCAGTTAACTTAACCACTTTAGCATCCATTATAATGGCTATAGATATTTTAGTTTAAGCTGTATTAGAATTAATTTGCTCTAGGACATATCTGATGTAGCTATCTGAATCACAAGAGTAGATTGTGCCTCCTGATGCTTTCTGGCCAAAAGAAGATGGCACCTCACCTTTTGATGTCTTTGATTATGTCTACACAGCAAGCATCAGTCCACGACAGCAAGTTTCAGAGTCTGGGTCTACAGACTTGGGCTTGCAGACCTTGCATCATGTCCTTAAAAATAGCTGTGTAGATGTTCAGGCTTCGGCTGAAGCTTGGAGTCTGAAGCCAACCTCCTCCCTAGGCTTCAGAGCCTGAGCCCAAATGTCTACAAAGCTATTTTTAATGATGTAGCGCAAGGCCCACCGCCCAAATCTGTTGACCCAGGCTCTGAGACTCGCAGCCATGGGTGGCCACTTACTGGGAAGACTCCCCTTTACAGTTTCTTATAAAATGAAAACCGCTCCCTGCCCCAGATGCTCATGGACTTTTAAATGTTGTCACGCCTAATGTTGCAAGTAGCACTCAGTGCAATAACCTGTTGAATTTTTAGACATTAAATTGTTTTCCCAGTAAATTGCTGGTTGTTCTCAAATCTGCTGTGCTGTATTGTCTTGGTTTTCCCCGTTCTCGTGTATTCAATCCTTTTATAATCTCAGTCTTTCCCCATTTCATCTAGAATTTGTTTATGCTTCAGTACATGGTGCTGTAAAGCTGCTGGTGTCACTACTTTCTTTTCCTCACCTGTTTCAATGCACAGTATATGCTTGTCAGGCATGGAACCATATAAATCCTAGCAGGTGAATACAGTGTCCCCTCCCTCACCTGCCTCCTTCACGTCAGCCAGGAGACGTGATGGCCAGTACAAGGGAGCATTTGCTGTACTCTCTCCTAGAAAGAAGCAGAAGGTACCTTCCAGACTGTTCACCCGATATGTGCTGCCTAGGCACAGTGCCTCCTGGTATTCCTGCTTAGGCAGTGTGGCCCAGCACTGCTCATAGCACAGGTCAGTGGCAAACAGCCACAATATAGCCCTTAAGCTTTTCACATCAGGACCTTGTCTTCCTATTTACCTGTCTGCTGTTGGCACTATAGAAATAAATCCAATAACTACATTCACGTAACGTTATGGTGGTATGGTTAAGCACTCAAATCCGGTAACATACTGCAATCTTCACTCTTCCTCAGGTATGCATTATGACACTGATTAACTAGATGATCATGCTACTCATACTTAGAAAAAAGTATAGTATGCTTAGATAACATGTGTAATAAGATATAGCAGTGCTGTGTTCTACTCCTTCTATGCTTGATAGTCTGTGACATTGCACTCTATATGATTTTATGAAAGTATGCGGAGTATGAATATAATGTAACTGGAATATGCTTCATGCAAAAGGTCTCTTGTAAGGTATCATTACAAAGCTTATAATTTACAGAGTGCGGTCATCCTATTTGTATAAATGTATCACTCTTGTATCTGAAACTAGAAATATGAAATATAACTCTGAGGGCCTATTGTAATTATGCAAAGTGTGAGCCATTAATGGTGGTTTGGAATCTTGATGACTCCCATTAACCAGGACAATTGTCTGTAGATGGCTCTGTTTATTTGTAAGTCTTCCTGTATACATGTGTGCTGGCAAGTGGGTAATGAAGTCTTACAGTGACATGTGATCAGGTCACCTGAACTGGAATCCGTCTTTAACCTGGTGCTTTTCCATTAAAAAGAAGGGGTGGGAACCCAGAGGGACAAAGGATTCCCGCCTTATGCAAAAAAGATATAAGTGGGTGGAACAGAACAAAGGGGAGCCATCATGGGAAATCCCCTAGCTATCACCTGAGCTGGAAGAAGGGCTGTACCAGGGGAAAGGATTGTGCCCAGACTAGGAAGGCATCCAGTCTATGAAAGAAACTTATTGAAACATCTCTGAGGGTGAGATTTTATCTGTATTCAGTTTTATTACTGTATTAGACTTAAATTTGCATGTTTTACTTGGTAATTCACTTTGTTCTGTCTGTTACTACTTGGAACCACTTAAATCCTACTTTCTGTTTTTAATAAAATCACTTTTTACTTATTAATTAACCTAGAGTATGTATTAATACCTGGGAGGGGGCAAACAGCTGTGCATATCTCTGTGTTATAGAGGGCGAACAATTTATGAGTTTACCCTGTATAAAGCATATACAGGGTAAAACAGATTTATTTGGGGTTTAGACCCATTGGGAGTTGGGCATCTGAGTGTTAAAGACAGGAACGTTTCTGTAAGTTGCTTTCAGTTAAGACTGCAGCTTTGGGGCATGTGGTTCAGATCCTGGGTCTGTGTTGGAGCAGACTAGCGGGTCTGGCTCAACAAGACAGGGTGCTAGAGTCCTAAGCAGCCAGGGCAGGAAAGCAGGAGCAGAAGTAGTCTTGGCACATCAGTTGGCAGTTCCCAAGGGGGTTTCTGTGATCCAACCCGTCAGAGTCCATGAAAGAGATGTTGGAAAAGTATAGAGTACACAGTGCCTGGACAATATACTGTATGAAATATAATAATATTGAGCAATAGTGGAAAATATTCCAGCATGCATAGTGGTTTAGAATTAAGCTACATTAACTATTTTCAGTGACCACATCACTATCCATAGTCCTTTGTGACTATATCTTACAGTAAATACACTATTTCTACTCAACACAAATTAGCACCTGGAAGCACAGACATTTTTGTCAACCTTTGGAAGACTTCAGTTTACAATTTACGTGCACTTGTCCAGTGAGGAAATAGAAAAGTTACCAGAGCATGTGATTGGTTGTTATCACAGAGGTGAGCCCACCTATTGAGTATAGGAAATGAACTGACTGCTACAATGGATGCTGCAAAAGTGAAGTGTTCAGAAAGTGCCTTACTGATCTCGTTTCTCCAAGTGGCCATAACACAGCCCTGAGTGAGCTATTTATTGCTCCCTTTCCAGTTTCTGCTACAGGATATCATCTATTCGGTAGAAAGATATTCAACGCTTTGTTAAATCCAGTAGGAAAAATAGGTCATTGGTGCCAGAAAGATAGATAATTAGAATGCCCTGAGGCTCATTCTCAACACGGTGCATGTTATTTCCATTCTTGCCTTCCTATTTGTTTCTTCTTGATCACTTGTCAGTTTTATATACAGCACTATCAGGAGCTTGGCTCATTCATACGTAACTAATTTATTGAATTATTGTATTACTGAAAGTGAAGAGATGCTGTACCCCTTCTGTCCAGTAAAAAATGGGAACTCCCTGTACCTACTTCTACGATTAAGAGGAGAAAAATGAAATCAAGAAATACTGGATGGGGATGGGGGGCGTTTAAAAGCCAAGAAGTGGTACCAGGTTCTCTTATGCAGAATATCCTTTGCAACATCCTCCAGAATAATATATTTTAAAGTAAGATATGCAGTGGGAGGGCTGGGAGAGGAGATAACTTTGTTCATTTAAATCCTGCTGGAAAGCACATATCACTGAAGAAAACAGGGCTAGGGGCCAGAAAAATATATTACTTTAAATTTTCTTTTGATTGAATTGCTCACACTCCTCTAACTTGTTTCTATTCCTGTTAGTATGCTGAATTTGAAGGTGCCTGTGATGGAGCATCTGCCCCACACTGGTCTATAAGGGGTAATAGAGCCCTAGGGAGGCTGCAAAGTAGGCAGCCAATTAGAGAGGGGCTACAAGGAGCAGCCAATCAGGGCCAGGCAGGCCCATATAAGAAGGACTGCAGGGCACAGCAGCTTCAGTTACTCCCTGGCACTTGAGGAGGGAGGACTGGCTGCCTTGCAGAAGGAAGAAAGCAAGCTAGCACCTTGGACAGAGCAGTGCTGGGCAGGATCAGGGGGAGTGAGAGCGAGCTCCTGGCTGACAAAGACTGGCATGCTAAGGCCCCAAGATAAGAGTGGAGAAGGTGCTGGGGCTGCAGGGAAGTGGCCCAGGAAAGTAGACTGAGAGGTTGGAGGGGATGCAGTATGTGACTGCAATCTACAGGGTCCCTGGGCCAGGACCCGGCATAGTGGGTGGGCCCAGGTCCCCCCATCACCACTGAGGAAGTGGCTGGACCATTGAATTGCAGTACTGTCCCCTGGAAGGGGGAGCACAGAGTATGGCAGAGCCAGAGGGCTGTGCCCTGAAGAGGATGCTGTGGTCCTTGGAGTGACACGAGTCCAGGAGCAGAAGTGACAGTGGGTGAGACACCGCCGAGAGATGGCGTACTGAGGCATACTGACTGTGGAGCTGATCCACAAGATGACCAGCAGGAGGTGCTAGCATGGTAAGTCTCACCCCATCACAGTGCCTTATTAATGTTTGGTCAACACATCTTACGTTTTTTCTTAAGACACACAGCAGATTTTTCTGCTGAAATCCTGCCACTTTGTGCTGCAATGCCAGCAGACTCATTCATAGAGCTGGAGCATCTAGTCCCATGAGCATCCCGGTGCAAGAAGGATCCTCTAGTAACACAGATCTGCTGTAGAGACTCCATGCCACTACCTCTCCCTGATACTGGCACATGGGTGTTTCTGAGGACATCCTCTATATCCTGCTGCTCCCCAGCTGTGGCGCCAACAACTTCTACCATCAGCTAATAGATAAAACTGCTGTATCCTTTGCCCAGGGGACCAGCCCCTCAGCCTGCACACAGCAGCCCAAAGATCAGCAATGCAAAGGCAGACTCCCCTCTGCCCCCACCACGACCACTGACCTACAATCTACACTGCCTGCACTTCCCAGGATCTGCTGTAATGTATTAAAATTGCAGCAGTCTTCATTAAAGGTAATGATACTCAATGCAATTAATAACCAGAGAGAAGGAACACAAGCCAAAATAAGGAAAGAACAGGTTAAAGAATATTTAGATGTATTCAAGTCTGCAGGGCCTGATGAAATTAATCCTAGCCGAAGCAATCTTGGAACCGTTAGCAACTATCTTCACCTGACCTCCAGCAGCTCATGAAGTCCCAGAGGACCTGAGAAGGGAAAACCTAGTACCAATTTTTCAAAAGGGAAACACAGAGGACCCAGAGAATCAGAGGTGCCAACTTACTAAGTTCACAGGGGGTGCTTGACCTCCCCTGCCCACCCTGCTCCACCCCGGCCCCGCCCCAACTCCACTCTTCCCCCAAGCCCTTGCTCCTGCCCTGCTTCTTCCTGCCCCATTCCACCCCCTCCCCCAAGCACCCCCTGCTCCCGCTCCTCCCCTCCCCACCAGCACCTCCTGCATGCCACTGAACAGCTGAGCGCAGCGGGGGGAGGAGCTGATTGACAGGGCCCACCAGTGGGCAGGAGAGCTGGGGAGGGGGAGGAGCTGATCCGCGGGGCTGCTGGTGGGTGCTGGAACCCACTATTTTTTTCCCATGGGTGCTCCAGCCCTGGAGCATCCAGAGTTGGTGCCTATGTGGGAAATTATAGACCAGTCAGCCTAACTTTGATATCTGGAATGATACTGGAACAACTTATTACAAATCATTTTCTAAGCACCTAGAGGATAATAGGATTATAAGGAATAGCCAGCATGGATTATAAGGAATAGCCAGTATGGATTTGTCAAGAACAAATCATGCAAAACCAACCTAATTTTGCTCTTTCACAGGGTTACTGGCCTAGTGGATAAGGGGGGAAACAGCGGACATGATATATCTTGATTTTTAGTAAGGCATCTGACGTAGTCCCACATGACATTCTCATAAGCAAACTAGAGAAATGTGGTCTAGATGAAATTACTGTAAGGTGGGTATAAAACTGGTTGAAAGATCATAGTCAGAGTAGTTATCAATGGTTCAATGTCAAACTGGAAGAACATATCTTGTGGGGTTCCCCAGGGGTCAGTCCTGGTTTTGGTACTAGTCAATATTTTCATTAATGACTTGGATAATTGGATGGAAAATATGCTGATAAATTTTGCAAATAACATCAAGTGAGGTGGGGATTAGATTTGGAGGACAGGATTAGAATTCAAAAGGACCTTGACAAATTGGAGAGTTGGTCTGAATTTAACAAGATGAAAGTCATTAAAGTGCAAAGTACTTCACTTAGGAAGGAAAAATCAAATTCACAATTACAAAATGGGGAGTAACTGGCTAGGCAGTAGTATTGCTGAAAAGGATGTGGCAATTATCCTGGATCACAAATTGAATGTAAGTGAACAATGGTTGTGGGCCACCTCTTTTGTTGCCACTGGAGAGCTAGCTGTCGGCATCTCCCAAACTCACAACATATTTCAATAGCAACCATATAGCAAAATCTCATAACTTCGTGCACACTAATGATGTACACATTTTGACAGAACAATGTGTTTCAGCCGATCATGACCTTTCATATGGTATCTTACATGGCATGCTTTGTATGAGATATCACAGCCATATACAAATGATGATTATGGGGATTACAGGGTGCTATTTTGAGGTCCAGTACATCACAGTGATGCAGTTGCAAAAAAGGCTAATATCAATCTGGGGTGTATTAACAGGAATGTTGTATGCAATACCTAGGAGATAACTGTGCTGCTCTACTCAGCACTGGTGAGGCCTAGCTGGAGTACCCTGTCCAATTCTGGGCACCGCACTTTAGGAAAGATGTGGACAAATTGGAGGGAGTCCAGAGGAGAGCAACAAAAATGATAAAAGGTTTAGAAAACCTGACCTATGAGGAAAGGTTAAGAAACTGGGCATGTTTAGTGTTGAGAAAAGCAGACTGAGGGGGGACCTGATAAATGTCTTCAAATATGTTAAGGGCTGTTATAAAGAGGACAAGAAGTAATAGGTTTAATCTGCAGCAAGGAACACTTATAGTTAGGAAAACTTACTAATAATTAACCTAAGGATAATATCATGGGGTGTATATACCCCATGCTGGTTTAGCAGCCAGAGGGTTAACAAAGCAACTGTCTGCCTGCTCAGCCAGAGCTGATTGGCAGCGCCACAGCAGCTGTGAGGATAAAAGGGCTGTAAGTAGGTGGGTGGGTTGGCTGTCAGAGGGATTGTGGAGAGAGGACTTTTCCAGCAGACTAGGGAGAAGCTGCCAGACAAACCAGCCCACCAAAGAGGGAGAAGCAGGAAAAGACTACAGAGGTAGGCAAAAAGAACAGGAGTACTTGTGGCACCTTAGAGACTAACACATTTATTTGAACATAAGCTTTCGTGGGCTACAGTCCACTTCATCAGATGCATAGAATGGAACATACAGTAAGAAGATATATATCTATATACAGAGAACATGAAAAAGTGGGGGGGGGGGGGAGTCGGGGACCTTGTGTTCCTTACCTGTTACTTAACAGCACCTATAGATTGTTAACACTGAGATCATCTTCCAAATGTGTTTTTCCTACTATTTATGCTATTTGTTTGTCTTGCGTTTCTTACAACTTGGATTCTGAAATTGAACTTTTCAGATATGCTTTTATTTTTAATCAGTTTCTATAAAATTTCACTTTTGGGTTCTCAGGCACTAAATTCCCAAACCAAATACCTAACTATCTGTGTGTCTGTGGTTGGATTGGTGTACTTCTCTACAACCACCTCCTTAGAGTGGTGAGGGGAAAAAGGCGGGGGGGGAGGCTGCAGCCCCAAAGCAGAATGATAAATGCAATGACTGCAGTTCTCCCTTAAGCAGGCCTTCGAGCTCCCAGTCTCTCTCCTCCATTCTTTTGCCTCCAACTGGCTGTCTTCCACAGTTGGTGGGGATTCTTCTATGGCCCTGGCTCAGTGCTCCCAATTCCATCAGGCCCCTCTTTCAGCAGCTTCCCTACAGGCCTACTGTCAACCTTTTGTCCTCTAGCTTTGGGGTACACCCAGAACATGTGGAGGAGTTTGCTAGGCAGGAAAACTAGGCTGCCTATCTTCCAGTCAGTCCAGAAATCATCATCATACCTAAACAAAGGCAGTGTTGTATTTTAACAGGGGGTCCCACAAAGATGTTCTCCCCCGCCCTTAGCCTGTGATAAATACTGTACGCCAGAGATTAACATATTAGAGGGGATAGAGGAGAGACTGAGGAGACTCATCATTTCCCTCCGTGATGGAGGGATGCAGCATCTGGCTACAGCCATGATATGCAAAGTATTTTTTATTTATGCTGCTTTTAACAGCAACAAACACTTATTTGATCAGGCCCCCCTTCTTTGTGTCTGTAATCATTTAGCCCCCCCCCCCCCCCAAATACATGTACCGCCACCCAGCTGTGAAGGCAGAGCAGAGAGCAGCGGCTTCTGGTTGGGCACCCAACTCTGAAGGCAGTGCCACACCAGCACAGCACAGAAGTAAGGGTGGCAATATGAAAAGTGATATTTGTCAATATCACTTTTCACAGCAGGCTTAGTGCCCCATTGCCACCTTTACTTGTGCTGCTGCTGCCACCCCAGGGCTGACAGCCAGAGCCCCGCAGCCTCTTGGTGAGGGATTTGGTGGGAGGGAAGGAGAGCCAGGCTGCTTCCCCCTGAGCAATTGGGGCAGGGGGAGAGCCCGAGTCCAGGTGGTGGGGCTTGGGCTGTCAGCCCCAGGGTGGCGGGTCTCCAGCTGTTCCCTTTATTCCTGCCTTCTGGATACGCATGGCCCTTCTGCACGAGCCCCAGCCACCTGGGGCTGACAGAGATCTTAATTAACCAAACAAAAACAAAAAACCACACAGCTTGCGCCTCCCTTGACCTATTCCTGCACCTTTCTTGGGATGCCCGCCCCAGGGCTTGAGAACCACTGCTTTAGGTAGACCTTTTACACAGCCTGTAAGGAAGCGACCATTAACAACTGAAGAAAAATTCTTCTGCCACTGATTCCCTAGTTCAGGACATCTAGGGAGACCTCTAGTCAAAGCTGTGGAATCCCTTTTTATTCCTACTGCACCATTAAAGGCAAAGGGCTACTACAATTATCCCTTGAGAAGTCTAAAACTAAACCATCCTGTCTGTCCACAGCAGTACCAACAAATCACAGGGCCTCTCACTAGGCCCCAGCAAATTTTACTGGACGGCTGCAATTTTTCCTCAGGTCCTGGACCCATTCCACCACTAACAGATGGACCCTAAAACTTATCTGTGACACAACTGAGTCTTTCTCTCAACCCTGTTGTGCATATTACATAATTCTTACCTTCCCACTGGTGAACAGACAGGTGTGGAATAGTGTCCCAGGATGCAAGTCCCATAGCTTGGGACTTACTCAACTGGGCAAAGCATTAAAAAAAGTACTGCAGAGAGCAGTGATGGTCTGGATGATCTAAAAAATTGCAATTTTCTTTCTAAAAACAATTCAAACCACAATATGACTAGAAAGTTGAGATCTTCCATCCTTGGAAAGGCATAGGAAAGGACCCCTTTAAACAGGGGTGGAAAAGGTTAAAAGACAAATGTCAGTGAGATTTTTTTTGTTTTAATATTACTTAATCACTATTTCACAATTCAACGTTACCCCTTTCTGCTCTGTAGAGAGAGGTCAGCCCAAGTTAGCTCCCTAACAGCAAAGGGAGGAGGGGAATTGTTTTTTCTCCCCACCCTCCCCTCCCCTCCAATAGTAGTATACAAAAACTTTCAAGACAAATGTAAAAACAGTGTAACCTATAATATGCTGTATAAATAGAAGTAAAGGAAAGGTGGCCTTTAGTTTTCCTTGTCCATGAACTTGCCTGTGGTCAGTACCTTCTCTTTGCAGCTTACTGGCTGATTACTGGTCTTTGCGCATAGACACTGAAAAAGCAGAATACTGTTGTCATTGGCTAGTTGGCTACCAACCAAGGCAGTGAAGTAATTTTATACCTGTAATCCAAGAACAAATTGCTGAACTTAAACAAAATCGGAAATATACTGGAAAAAATGGTCATTGCGCAATATACCAAGCAAAATAAATGTAGGGCCAGATTTTTAAAACTTGCAGGTGCAGTCATTTGTGAGCAGAAAAGGAGGCCTGGTAAAAGCTGGGCTGAAAATCAGGCCCTGAACCTTTACAATAGGGTCTATCCCTTTAATGAGAGAAGAGACTGTGTGCAGTAGAAGCTGGTAGCTGGCCAGTGGCCATCTGTAAAGTATTTTAGAACTCTGAAGCACATAAGAGAGATTAATGCATCTGCCAGAATACAATGTACAATCCTCTGAGATTTTACATCTATGGCCTTTAATGGAATATTTCTTTTAAATAGTACATAATTTGATTAACAGGCACAAATGAAATTCTACCTGATTGAAACAAAATTTACTTTATTGCTCAGAGAAATAATCTAAAATATAAAAGAAAGATCTGTCTCAGAATCTCATTTTGAAAAAACTGTATTCTAAAGGAAAGCAAACAATATATTCTTCACTTTAAGCAGAGATTTGTAAATATAGGTGGTTGGTCTGGTTAAATACAAAGTGCTGCCTTAAACGTAAGTGGGCCTGGGACATATACCCTAGGTGCACTGAGATATGATAAAATTCCCTTACCTTGGCCTTATGGCAACCCAAATGTATGTTTGTTTTGTTTTTCAGCAAAAAGCTGAACTCTTCAAGGGCATTTGTTACACTAAACCATTTAGAACATGATAGTTTATAAGGTATAAAACATACAGAGGATGGTGGTGGTGTCAAACTAAGTACCTTCAATTCTATGGCCTCTTCTACACAGGTTTATTGAAGTGTGATGGAGTTTTAACACAGTTTGATTGGGCTAATGTAGTCAGGGCTACATATTAGAAGAACTTCCTTCACTTTCCTACACAAGTTCTTACTGATCAGTACAAAACACCTTCCGCCATCACTACAGGCACCGACTTTCCAAAGCGCCAGGGGGTGCTCGACCCCTGGCTCTGTCCCAGGCCCTGTCCCCACTCTACCCCTTCCCCCAGGGCCTTGCCCCCGCCCCACCTCTTTCTGCCCCCCCACCTCTTCCCGCCCAGTTCCGCCCCCTCCCTGAGTGCGCTGCATCCTTGCTCCTCAACCATCCCTCCCAGCCTCCTGCATGTCATGAAAGAGCTGTTCATGGCGGGCAGGAGGCACTGGGAGGGAGGGGGTGGTGTTGATCTGTGGGGCTCACTGGCGGGTGGGAAGCGCTAGGGGGTGGAAGGGAGCTGATATGGGAGCACCCACCATTTTTTCCCTGTGGTTGTTCCAACCCTGGAGCACCCA
Source organism: Emys orbicularis (assembly GCF_028017835.1). NCBI lineage: Eukaryota > Metazoa > Chordata > Testudines > Emydidae > Emys > Emys orbicularis. The sequence continues at coordinate 37,775,533 of NC_088684.1, forward strand.
CGGAGTCTGCACCTATGCCCATCACGTTGATTTAAAACACTCCCTTGCCCCAGCATTTCCTAGTAAACAGCGGAGGAGTGAAGAGTATCTTACGACATAGCTTCTCTCCTCTTTTCTCCACAACCCAGAACAGAGAGCCATGGGGATCTTCAGAGCACTCTCCCCTGCCATGGTTGGGGGAATCTGAATCTATCTGGGACCATCATTGTAGTTCCTTACCCCTGTGAGTGTGGAATTTAAACTCCCCCAGGAATGTCGGGGGTGGGGGGGTGGTTAGCAGGTTAGCAGAGATCTGTGGCACCCCAACTCCCTCCCCCCTTGGCCTGAGGAAGGCAGAGGTGTGGAATTTATTTTTTCCTCTCCTCTCCTCAGACCTAGGGAGGGCAGTGATGTGCGCCTCCCTCCCTCCCCCCCGCCATGGTAAAAAACAGCACCCTTCCTTCTCTTCTGTCTGGGGCCAGGCAGCAGCAACAGCAGAGTTGCTTCAAGCCTGAGCAGGCTGCAGTTTAGTCCTGTCCTCTGATAATAGCCTTTGCACAAGTGTTCCTCTTGCTGCTTTAAGGATAGGTTTCATTTGGTACTGATGAAGGAGGCAGAGTGGAGTTCCCCTCATTTGAAGTTCTTTTAGTAGCATGCTTTTTTCCTTTAAGTATCCTATGGCAGGGGTCCTTTGTTTAAGGCAACTGCATGATGCCAGTAAATTATGGCAGTTACACATACTATACTCTGAAGTTTTCTGTTGTCTTACAAAATGTAGGTAGAATTTATTACCTTAATTTCCTCCCTGCTGTGATGCAGGGCTTGACAATGCTGGTTAGTTGACTTAGCCAAATAAAACAAAAGACCGACTGCAACATTTTAAAAGTATGGCATCCTTGAATCCCAGATGAATCTTGTGAGTTGTCAAGGCAGTGAAGAACTCTTCACGTTTTTGAGGTGCAGAGAGCCCTACTGCTCACTATATGTTCCTGTGGCCTGCATCAGGATGGTATTGCCAACTCATGATTTTTTCCAGGAGTGAAATGATTTTGGCTGGGGCTGAAGCCTGTCTCAATGATGTGCTCCAGCCTTCTAGTGAATTTTAGCCCTCTGGTTGGCTGCCCATCCCAGTGGCCCTTATCAGAATAAAGAAAACAATATTATAGCTAAAACTTTTCTCTCTGGCTTCACTATCGAGCAACTTAGAACTGACCTCAGCCCTGTCCTGTACGGCTTATAGATTTAAAGAAATAGTACAGATCTTCACAAGCTAGTTGTTCTCTGAGGCAAACCACATAGCTAGTACCAATGTGGGGCCCTGATCACTGAGTAGACAAGTTTCCACACACTGGAGAGGACCAGGGGGTATGAAGGGAATGTAGGGTATGTCTACACTGCAATTAGACACATGCAGCTGGCCTGTGCCAGCTAACTCAGGCTCATGGCAAGGGGCTGTTTTAATTGTAGTGTAGACATTTGGGCTTGGGACTCTGTGAGGTGGGAGGGTCCCAGAGCCCAGGCTGCAGCCCAAGCTCAAACATCTACATTGCAGTTAAACAGCCCCTTAGCCCGAGACCTGGGAGCCCAAGTCAGCTGGCATGGGCCAGCCATGGGTTTTAATTGCAGGGTAGAGGATCTTGCGACATAGCTTCTCTCCCCTGGGGAGAACTTAAGAGACCTCAGTTCAAATGTGGTTTGGGTCACAAATGAACTAAACTAGTTTTCCAAATTCGCTTGGGTCCTTGGGCATATTGCAGTCCCTCAGGGTTTGCACAGCTACCTGTAATTCCTCAAAACAGGCCTGATGATGGAACAGAAGCAGAGACTGTGTGGTGTTTTTCTGACGTGAACAACTGTGGACCATGATGACCCTGAATCAGAAAGAGACTGTCTTGGGAATTTCTAAAGCACCATCACTGTAGTATATAGGGTCTAAACAAGACTGCAAACTCATTTCCCCTGTATAAACACTCTCAGCAGGTCACAGGGTTCATACAGGAAGCTTTCTTTTGATTCTTATGCTGTATAAAATGGGATGTGAATTGCCAATGACACACATTAAAAATAGTCTTCATGTGTGCCTAATACAGGTGTTGGAGCAGGGTCTCCTACTGTGTTAGACTCTTGCAGTTAGAAACCCAGCATGAGAAACCTGTTGGCATTTGGCATGCAATGTAAATATTGATCTGTTTGAGTGGAAAAAGAGAACTGTAGGATTGTCTAGATCTAACAGTGTATTGAAAGCCTGATCTACTGATTTTATCTTTGCAACACAGGAAATGTCAAAACTTCCTTAGCCATTCCTGTTCGTTGTCATAACAGTTTATGAAAGATCTGCTGGGATTGCTAGGGTCATGTTAAGTGCTATTTTATCACTAAAACAGGTAACAAATGGATGTAATTAAATGCTATTGCATACTGTAACTTCACAGCATCTGATCTGGAAGCTCTCATTTTTTCTGTATATGAAGTACTTCATTGATTCTCATTATATACTGTTATGCTCTTGCAAAGAGATTTCCATGGCCATCCAAGCGTCTTGTGGGTGGCTTTTCTCATTTAACATGCATAGTGCTGTTTGTGAATCGCTGTAAAAATGATATAGGTTTATATCATTACAAATAGCATCATTCTGCCTGTGAATTACATGAGCGCTAGTATTTATTTCTGGTGTTGTGGTGCTGTGAGTTTGATTTTTGGGGAATGTATTTTCCCAATATCTTTGAATATTTTGCTGTGACACTTTCAATAGTCTCACCTACAGTATCATGTAAATTTACCGAGGGAAAACCTGTTAAAGAAATATTTTTCCCCTTTACTCTATAGGGATGTTGCTTTTTTGTGTCAGCTTCAATCCAAGCATTGTCAGATGCGGCTTTGGTATTGTTCCACAGAACAGTGCACAAATAAGAAATCACACACCAGGGAATGCAAAAGTTAAGGTTGTATCTACAACCTTAACTCTTCATAATGCAGCTGCACTAGGAGGCATACAGCCTTTATTTATATGGCTGCATACTGCTTCTCAAATGTTTTTAGCCCCTTGGCTGATCCCTTATACACCTTTCAAAAGCTGCAAGAGGCTTTCCTCAGCCCCTTCACTCCTTAAAAGGTTGGCAGGAACCCTTTTCTCCAGCCAAGAGCCTCCTATCAATTTGCAGTAATATTTTTTTGACCAAACATTTGTGACCAACTAAGCTCCATGCATATCTGCAGTGCATCTTTGCTTCATTACCAGGGGCAGGGGGACGGAAACATAAAAAAACCTGATATTTCAAAACCCCATATACTGGTCAAATCAAAGCCTTGTTCTAGAGGAAATAGGTTATCTGTCTAACCAGGTTCTTGTATTGGTGCCCATCTCTATAGTATCTGATTACTGGGCACTGCTTCTCAACAAGGTCTATTTTAATGCTTACCCTCCAGCTGCTTATGTTATGAGGCTATTCAAAACAGGTCACCAGAAATTTTTTATAATGGGAAAAGTGTTCCTTCCTCCCCCCTCCCATGTCAATTGCAGTCAAAAGTGGTGTCAAGTTTCAAGATAAGGGTATCTGTAGTTCCTCCTTTGTGGTCCCTCAAGGACACCCACTTAAAGGTTTCGGCTTCCAGCCATCACTTCTTGGGTGCCAAGCTGGGAATGGGTGGCAGGGGATGGATCACTTGGTGATTACCTGTTCTGATCATTCCCTCTGAACCATCTGGCATTGTCCACTGTCGGAAGATAGGATACTGGTCTAGATAGACCTTTGGTCTGACCTAGTAAGGCTGTTCTTATGATCCTCATCTCATGACTTTGGATTTTAAGTCTCTACAGTACCCTGCCATATACTGTGATCTTCCCAGCAAGCCAGACTGCCTAAAGGCCTGCATGTGCACTTTGCTTTCTCTCCAAGGACTATGACCAATGTATTGCCTGCAGTTACAAGTTACCACACAGCTCCTTCTGAACAATCACATTTATTATTCGGGTGAAAGCATCACAGAACTTTTTACAATGATAAAAAGCTTACCAAAGGTTACCCCCAACTCCAGTCTAGGGCTCTGGTAGGTTTTACTCTTCCAGAACCCACAAATGGGTTTTCCCTGTGGTTACAAGTTCATCCATCTTACATCCAGAATAGAGACTGGGCTGGTCAGATGTTTCTTTATACAGCTTAGGTCTTTGATCTTGGCCTTCTGTAACAGGAAATCAGCAGACAGTGACCCTCTCCTTAGAGCAGTGGTTCCCAAACTTTAACAACCTGTGAACCCCTTTCACTAAAATGTCAAGTCTCGTGAACCCCCTCTTAAAAATGAATATTTCCAGGGATTTTCTCCTTTACCTGAGTATAAATTATAAAAGCCGTGATCTTGGAAATATAAAATTTGTTTTTGTGACATGTTTATTACACACTATGTATTATTAATTATTATTTATCATTACAGTATTTTTATTGCATTATGAAAATGGCAACTCTTCCAAGATCTCACTTTTGTAGCTTGTATCACTTTGAATAAGCCTGTTATAAGACAAGGCTCCTATGTTTCATCAAGGAGTATCAGATGTGAAACAGCATGAAGGTATTTAAGAAGCCAACTCAAAGAGTTCCTCCTACACAAGCATTCAGGTCTTGAGCAGTCCAGGCAAACAACGCACGTTACAACAAAACTTAAACTTGTTCTTCATAATAATTTTAAAAACAATATTAGCTACCTATTTAATTTTAAAAACAGCAAAAAATATCCACCTCCCTTTCCATTTCTTATAAGGAGTTTTGAAGGTTAAGTCTCCTCAGTGTCCCATGCTGTCCGGGGTTCCTAGGGACAGCTCTGTCCGCCATTAGGGAATTTCCCCCCAAGAACCCCCTGTAACATTTTGTGAACCCCCAGGGGTTCACGAACCCCAGTTTGGGAAACACTGCCTTAGAGCATAGCTTCAAAAGACTGAGTTTTTGCATAATCAGAGGTGGGGAATTTGCATTAACCTCTCCCTAAGAATTCTCCAGGAAATCCGCTTAACACTTATTGTCCCAAAAGTCCATACTTTCCTGGCACATTTTCAGTATAATCTTTTGAACTCCCAGGTGTCTCATCTATTTCATTTTGCCCCTAGAGAAGTTATATATAATCCTGGCCCACAATAATATGTAATCTTAGTACAATAAGGTCCTCCAAGGATATTGCAGGGAACTGTCATATCTGTGACAAGTGGCTGAGCCATTTTTGTTTAATGCTTTATTTAAAAAAATTCACCTTCAGGCACTGAGCAGATGTGAACAATTTCAGCTCAAATGGGTGCAAGTTTGTCAGTTATGAATGAATGAAAACAGAGTTTTACAATGGAAACAATCTTGCAATCTCAACAATAAGCAATCTTTAGTGCTACTTTATGTTTATAGATGCTTTACATACATTTTGGCTGTTTCATTGGGGACACAAGAAACTTTCTGATCATTGGGATTTATGATAATTGCAAGTACGCTTTGTATGCCGGATCCATGAGTCTTTGCATTTCAAACTCGGCTGGTCAGCTCCATTTGTTATACACAGTCTGAAATCGTATTTGGTTGTACATCATTGTAACTCCATTGACTTCTATAGAGAGTAATGAATCAAGTCTTTAGCAAGTTTGCTGGAATGCTAAAATGTATACAGCATAGCCACAAAGTACACAGCATAGCCATATGAGTATCATCATGATCCTGTATAGCACAGGTCCCCAAACTGTGGGGCATGGAGGAACATTTGGGGGGCATGGCTGGGGCCTGGGCCAACCCTCGGGGGTGGGGACTGCCATCCAGTTCTGCTCCCAGCTGCTGGCCCTGCACCTGGGGCCCCGGCTCCAGGGGGGACATGGACTGTGGTAAGGGGGGCATGAGGTAAAAAGTTTGGGGGTCACTTCTGTATAGGATGTGCAAGTATATTTCCAGGGCAACAGAAGGGTTGGTGTAGTACAAGAGCTATTTCAAGATATTTCTGCTACTTTACCCTTGCGTCAGAAGTTAATTCTGTATATCCTCACTGAGGTGCCTGTTCTGTGGTTGTCTAGAGGAACTGTATTTGGCTATTCTTTGGCACTTATTAAAATCAATAAGTGGAGTATAGACCACAGTGCTGCTAATCCCTGTGACTGGTATTAAAGTACTTTGACTTAAAAAAAATTATTTGCCCAATATGAAGACTACACCGAGTGGGACTAATATACTGTATTGCACAGTAATATGCAAATACTGTATAAATAGAGTATCTTGGGACAAGCCTCTGTAATTTAACAGGCTGGAAATGAGATTATAATGTTTGGAAGAAAGTGCAGTACTGAAGGGAAAGGCTCTAGCCCCCTCACCCTTTTGTTTAACTTGCTGCAGAGCAGTTGACTTCTGAGTGAGATGATTGACTAGAAGTGATTTTTCTCCAGGTGACATTTGCAATAATTACATGGTGCCTGGCTTACATGGTAGGTAATAATCAGCATGGCCTTCAAGAGACTTTGGAAAATGGCTCTAAAAATAATTTTCTGAACCCTTACTAAGGCTGTTCCAAGTACAGGAAATTAAGTAAGTATATGTTCTGCATATAGGTAGGCTAGGAAGGATTAGACTTATCAGTAAATGTTGGTTAACCTTGATTTCACTGTACACACTGAAGGTGATGGGGGAATTCCATTGATGATCAAAAATTACAGATAGGCAAAGTAAGAAAAATCCTGCTTGAGAGCTTAGTTTAATTTAATGATATTTACTTAATAAATTGTATTTTATTTATTTTATTTACTTCGTATGTTTTGACATGTGATGTTGACAATTTGTGTTTTAACTGTTATAAAGCTCTAACTTTTTGAATCTCAACATCTATTGTCATTAAACAATTCTCTAACACCGGCCCATAATTTTGCACAGCTGTTAAAATAGATATAAATAGATATAAATTTTAAAAATTGCTTAAATAAACATGGATATTATCCATCAAAATTATTTAAAAAAATAGAACTTTGCCAAGCTTATATATAGGCTTACTTCTGTAGACCATTGAATAACCAGGATATACAGAGAACTAAGATGAGAAATGGAGAAATCAAGGTAAATTAAATGTTAAAATCCTGCAGGCTTACAACCCATGTTCCTTACTGGGCTGCTGTATACTGCTGTCCATACACACTGGAATAAGCAAAATGGATGATGAGTGTAGCTTCCCTGCTTCAGCCTTTAATATTGGCTTAGATTGTATATGAATATTTTCCATTGTTCTGCACCTGTGACCCTGAAATCAATGTTTTATCAAAGGTAAACTAAATGAATCAGAAAGGAAGCTGAATCTTACAGTAAATGAATGCAATGGATCCCTCAATGAGGAAGGAGAGGCTCGTGGGTAAATGTAGAAAGCTCTATCGCATTGTTTTCCAGCATTGGCAAAATGGATGTCTGTCTGAATGTCTTTGAGCTTGATCCTCCTCCACTGAAGCCAGTAGGAGTTCTGACATTGGTTTCAGTGGGAGCAGGATCAAGCCCTTGCTGAAATACAGGCAGAAAAAGAGAGGGTAATTTGTATAGAAGATACCTGCTTAATTGTGCAGCACACAGAAACCATACAAGACTGTAAAAGTCTGTGGAGCAGGCATTACATTCTCCCAGTGCAATGGAGCCCCAGGCCTGATGGGGGCCCTGGGCACTACTGCAATACAAATGATAGAATTATCAATGTTGCAAGCCTGAAATATTCTTGCACTTCGATATGAGATGCTTAAATTTATACTTTCCTATGATATCATGTAGTGGTAAATATTAGGTTGTCATGAGACTGCATTTAGCTTTTGTTGGGTTAGAAGAATTACAAACGAAGGGCAAATGACCAGATATTTCACTTTTCACTTACTGGTTCATAGAAAGTAAAAATGGAGGTTCCTGTGTATGAATCTGTCTGACAGAGCCAGATTTTTAAAGTATGTAGGAATCTAAACATGCAAATAGGTGCCTAGTTGGATCTTCAAAAGAGCCTAGGCGCCTAACTCCCACTGAAGTTATATTGAAAAGAATCTAAGGCCAAATTTTTAAAATCCTGTTAGTCCAGCTGAACTGCTGTCTTGGTCCTCGTTTTCACACTTCCTGGGTTGGCTAAGACCTACTCTTTTCCTAAACTCCAGAGTGGCAGGTTCTGGCCTCTACTACTTCTGGGGATGGGGCCTCATGGCCCAACCATTCTGATTGGCCTACATTTCCCCCCCCCCCCCCCCCGGTGTGCAGTCATGCTGCTTAGCAAGCCTGATAGACTTGGCACCTGCAAGCATTTTCCTCCAGGAGCCTGGGGTCAGTAGAGGATGGTCACTTACATGTTTCTGGAATACCGGACACTCTGGTACTTCTGGGAATGCCAGGACCTTGCCCCTGCCAGTGTGACCTCAGACACATGGTGCATGCAAGGTCAGGCTGCATGGGGGTGGGATGCTCTTCAAAATAGTGCCTCCCATGCAGCGTGACCTTGCATACATCTTATGTGCGAGGTCATGCCAAACAGGTGGTGCCACTTTCCAACCCTGCTGGTGTGACCTTGTGTGTGAGGCCACACTGGTGGGAGTGGAGCGGCGTATTCTTAAAGATGGTCTCCCCCATCCAATGTCAGGCTAGGTCTACACTACAGCGGGGGTCCGACCTAAGATACGCAACTTCAGCTACGTGAATACCGTAGCTGAAGTTGCGTATTTTAGGTCGGCTTACCTGGCTGTGAGGACGGGGGAAAGTCGACCGCTGCCGCGCTGCCGCCGACTCCGCTGCCGCCTCTTGCCGTGGTGGATTTCCGGAGTCGACGGCAGAGCGATCAGGGATCGATTTTATCGCGTCTTCACTAGATGCGGTAAGTCGATCCCCGATAGACCGATTGCTACCCGCCGGATCGGCGGGTAGTGAAGACAAAGCCTCAGACACAACCACGTCCGGTTTTGTCTGAGTACTGGATAGGGGACAAACCCTAGAAAAACAGAACTGTCTGGTTTAATACTGGATGAGTGGCGTGCTTAGGTCAGTAAGAGTATGCAGTGGCACAGATAATAATGAGATGAGCATTCCTCTTGAGCCCCTAGGGCAGGGGTCAGCAACCTTCAGCACGTGGCCCATCAGGGTAATCCACTGGTGGGCTGTGAGACACTTTATTTACAGGCACAGCCCCCAGCAGCTCCCAGTGGCCATCGTTCACCGTTCCCGGCCAATGGGAGCTGCGGGAAGCAGCTCGGGCTAGGGAGACATGACTTAGCCTGGGTGTCCCCCATTCTCCCTGGGCACCAAGTTACAACTTGCCTGCTGAAAGTACCAGACTCCCAACCAATCTGTGTGAGTGTGTGCTGCAGGTAGGATTGCTAACATTGTATTTCAAAAATAAGGGACTGTTTTCCTAGCACCCCCACCCCATCCCTCCTCCTCCTCCTCCTCCCATTTATTATCATTAATAATAAGCAGTACTTACACACCTTCACCACAGGTATTTCTTGCTCCTTTTTGCAGCACTCAGCCACTCCCAATTTTTGTTGTACAGAGATGGAAAAAATGAGGGGCGCCCCTTTTAATGAAAGACTGTTGGGAGCCATGTGGCTAGGGCTCCCTTTCTGCCGGGGCACAATTTAACAGACCAGTATCTTTTGACCTGTTTTCTTAGCTTTGGCCCAATGGCCCTGTTGCCAGTGTTAAGGCTAAGGAATCCTTCACAGCTATAAACCTGGCTATTGTATAAGGAACTGCACTTTATCTAGGCCATTCCTGCCTGATTTCTTCTGACAAGCCTTTTTGATCTAACTCTGCATTCAGGCAGAATAATATCACACAGATAGACTGAGGGATATATGACTGTTATAAAAAACAAATATTTCCCACCTCTCTACACCTAGCATCAAAGGTGGGCACTTCCCTGCTAAGTACACCTCTCCCATAATGCCCACATCAGTGAAATTGTGTTCCGTGAGTGCTCATTATGCAGTCTTGAAAGGGGACTAATAACTATTTTAAAACTAGCAAAGGCACAACTCATTAAGAACATGCCAAGTTTCAGTGTTCAAACGTCAGTCATTTTTGACTTGCAGTAGCCCTATTGAAAAACAAGTGTGGTTAGCTTTTTGGAAAACTGTTTAGAAGAGCTACAAAGGTAATAGAAGCATAATATTAAAAATAAACAAAACATTTTAAAACACAAAATTCCCCTTCCCTCCGTATATCAATTCTTGTCATGAGAGAATCCAGTCCTGGCTAAACTATTTCAAAATTGGAAATGTTTGTTTGTCCAATGAATTTTATTCCTTCTCTCTGAACTCTCATGTGTGATTTAGGTATTTTTTGTTTGTTTGTTTATTTTTAATGAACTTTCAAGTGGAGAGCAAGTATGGGAAGTGTGTTGTGTTTTTGTTTTGGTTGATCCAGGAAAATAAATCCGGAGTCTTGACTTCCAATCCCCTGCTCTGCTTTAATGAAACAACATGGTTTACTGGACAGTCTAACTTTTTCCAAAGGGCTCACAGGTCATGTTATACATGGTAATGGCCATATTCCTAACGATAGCCCAGTAGCATTCTGTGAATCCCTGGAATGGTTCCCAGACTCTGAATCACAGAAGAGGTGCTAACAGGAAGTCTGCTGCTGGTCTCTCTAAAGGGGAAAGAAGATTTTGGTTTCTTTTGTCAGTTTCTTTAAAAAAAAAAAAAGGCAGAAGTTGGCTGCTGGCCTCCTATAGGCTTTGTGTGCACTTTGAAAATAAGCTGTTTGACAATTGCTCTCAAAGTTGTTTGCAGTGTTGTAACCATTTTGATCCCAGGATATTAAGAGACAGGATCTTAAGTAATATGAAGAAGAGCTTGTGTAGCATGAAAGCTTGTCTTTTACCAACAGAAGTTAATCCAATAAAAGATATTACCTCTCCTACCGTGTCTTACTAATGGCTCTCCAATACAGCTCCCCCATCAGTACTCCTATAGTGATTGTGTTACTGGTGTGAATGGAGTCAGTGGAAGTCAAAACCCATGGCAGGAAAATATGGTAAACGTTCACCTTGCTTTGCTATTCCGGTATGGAACTTGGTTGAACCTGTCCACATCAATGAGTCGGCCTTGCTCACCACCAGTTGAGGGAGTGCCCACTTGGAGATGTGGCTGACATCCATTAGCAAACCTGGTATATTTCCATACTTGCAGGGGGCAAAATCTTACAAAGGGAATATTACATGTGTGGTACTGTTTTTACAGTGCACAGAAACAGTTGCTCAGATACCATGGTGATAGGTACTTTATAAAACCTAGACTGGTAGAGAGATTTTTCAGTACTTTTTAATAAGTCTTCAACAAAAGAAGACATGACAAACCGGGAACATACATGTATTTGCTTATAGCTACCTTCTTCAAGTATTGGATTTTCGGTAGTATGACTCATGGTATGTACCAGACCTTCATGGCCCCCTCCTGGAGGCCCCACTGCCGGTACCCTGCCACCATTCTTTGAGAAGAAAAGAATGATGAATATTAGACCTCCCAAGCTGCCTAGAAAGGCATCCTGGTAGCAGCCATTTTGGAAACCAGTGAGCTCTGGTCTTCCAGCAGCTAGAAGAGCTGGGGACCAGCAACAGCCAATCAAGGTCCAGCAGACTGAAATAAAAGGAGTTACCTGCTGTCAGCAAGTCGGTTCCTGGCTGGAGCCAAAGAAGGGTGTGCTTCCTAGACTAGAGCCCAAGCCCATTGCTGGCCATGATCAGTGGCAGGTGTTTAGAGGGAACCCTGCTGATCCAGTTCCAGAGGGAATTTAGCCCAGAAGGGTATGATACTCTGTACCTCAAAGCAGCATCCTGGAACCCCCATATGATTATGATATGTTTGGTACAAATGCACGTTTTGTGAAGTGTTATTTTAAGTCTTGATCTGTTGAACATTAATATTCTGTTGGACTGTATGTACTTTCATTGTATGTGAAGTTATTAAGTATTGTTATACGTCTTACTGAAATACGTTGTGAGGTTGGGAATGCTCATGGACATCCTTTCGGTTGCAACAAAGTAACAGCCATCACCTGACAGCCAGGTGTTAATAGCTCATCAACACCCAATCCACTATCCCAGAGACTTCTTGGAGAAGGCATGTATGCCATGGGTGCACACCCATGTCACAGCAAGGATCTTTCCAGAAAGCTGGAAGAAACTATAAAAGAGGAACAGTGACATCACTTGGCCTTTCTTCCCCACCCCCCATCTCAACACCTGGAAGAACATCTGGAAGAAAAAGACTTCGAACTTTCAAACTGGGGGAGTTTGGTCCCAAGCTATGTATTGAGGAACTGTAAACTGCTTGTATCATATGTTAGAATGAGACTGCTTGATTCAAATCCTGCTCAGTCTGTTAGAATTTAGACTGAATTTAATTTTGTTTCTTAGGTAATGAACTTTGATCTCTGTGCCTGCTACTTATAATCACTTAAAATCTCTTTCTGTAGTTAATAAATCTGTTTTATATTTTATCTAAAACAGAGTGGGGTTTGGTTGAAGTGCTTGGGAAATCTCAGCTCAGATTACAAAGGCTAGTGTGTGTCCATTCCATAGTGAGGGAGTGGTGAACTGCTTAATGAACTTGCACTGCCCAAAGGAGCCATGAGCAGTGTAAGATGGTACAGTTCTGGGGTGGAAGGCTGGAGCTGGGGGGAATTGGACGGAGTCTCTCTATTGATGGTTCATGAGTGGCTGGGAAATCATTCATGTAACTCAGTTTGGTGTGTCGTTGCCTGGCAAGTCAAGTGTAAGAGTATATGCTCCTTTCTATGTTCCTCAGTAGAATTTGACTTCCAATTTTTAAAGGATGCCATTTTGCCTTTGCTTCTTTTACTTTGTTTAGCCATGGTGACACTTGTAATCCTCTTACTATGATTTTTAATTTGGGGTCTTCATTTAATTTGCATCTTTTTATGGTATTTTTAAAAGTTTGCATGCAACTTGCAGGCATTTAACTTTTGTGACTATGCCTTTTAATTTTCATTTAATTAGCTTCCTCATTTTTGTGTAGTTCCCCTTTCTGAAGTTAAATGCTACTTTGGTGGACTTCTTTGGCTTTTCCCCCTCTCTCCCAAAGATGTTTAAATTTAATTATATTTAAGGTCGCTATTATCAAGTGGTTCAGCTATATTCACCGCTTGGACCAGATCCTGTGTTCCACTTAAGACTAAATCAAGAATTGCCTCTCCCCTTCTGGGTTCCAGGAATAGCTGCTTCAAGAAGCAGTCATTTATGGTGTCTAGAAACATCATCTCTGTATCTCATCCTGAGGTGACATGCACCCAATCAATATGGGGATAGTTGAAATCTCTCATTATTATTGAGTCTTCTGGTTTTTATAGCCTCTCTAATCTCCCAGAGCATTTCACAATCACCATCCTGGTCTGGTGGTTGGTAATAGATTCCTACTGATATATTCTTATTATTCAAGCATGGAATTTCTTCTGTAGAGTTTCTATGGTACAGTTAGAGTTATTTAAGATGTTTATTATATTTGACTCTGCTTTCTTTCACACATAGTGCCATTCCCCCATCAGCTTTGTCATTCCTATATATTTTGTACCCTGGCATTACCGTGTCCCATTGATTATCATTATTCCACAAACTTTCTGTGATGCCTATTATATCAATATCCTATTTTAATACCAGATACTCAGGTTCACCCATCTTAGAATTTAGACTTTTAGCATCTGTATACAAGCACTTATCAAAGTTGTCACTTTTTAGCTGCCTGCCATTATGTGACGTAATTAAATGGGGACTCTTCATTTGACTGTTTCTCTTCAGTTCCTACCTGTATTCTTCAGTTCCTGCATGTTTTAAGTACAGGGTTTGTTAGTTAACTTCTGTTTCAGAGAATACAGAAGAACAAACTATTATATAGGTTCTATATAGCAAGTAGGGGCCATTACTTTTTTAAAATTCTAGATGACAGACAGGTGGATGCATGGTATTTGTTTTATTTTTTTAAATATATTTAGAATCTAGAGAAATTTCCCCACAGATCAATTTTTTGTGACAATATCCCTTCAATTTGCTAGGCAAATCTCACAATATTCTATCACCAGGGTCCCTCACTTGATATGATAAATATTAATACTTAATGAAGAATTTTAAAAAAACAATTATGCTAGAGTTATCCATGCAGAGCCCTTGCATTGCAGTTGGGGTTTTTTAATCTCAGTTTAGAATATATGCAGAACTAAAGAATTTGCTTCTTCAATATTCTATAATAAAAATCACCTACACAAATCAGAGCAAGCTGCACCCTCAGGTAACAATATTGAATCCCCGGGGCTCTCAAGGGTACCTTCCTGCTTAACTAATTTATGATAAAGTAGTTATCTCCTTGTTTTCAAATCTAGATTTTTCAATTTCCTGCTATTTCTTTGACTTTGGAACATAAGCTATGTAGTGAACTTCTGTCAACTGATTTTGAAAATGTTAGCGCTGTATATAATGTGACTATATTCTTTTGTAGAGTTCCAGTAAATTAGTCAGGCCTGAACTTTCCTTCCTGGAACTGTATGGCTGTGTCAGAGCCGTGCTACTTCTCATCCTTTAAAATAACTGATTAGTCCTACACGAGACCTTATTGACTGATTTTTTTTTTTATTCTAGAAATTACCCAAAACAGGAACATAGAATCTGTATACCTTCTGATTTTTTTTTTAAGGGGCTGATTTCAATCCTCTGCTCTGATGCTGCGCTGTAGTTTTGATTCCATGTTGAATTCAGAATTAGAAAGGACTGACTTTCTGGTTTTGCTTTAGATGGAGCCAAAACTTCATAAAAATAACTAGTCTTGTGAGATTTGGCCCAAGGCATCAAAAACTTGTGTGCTCCTAGCAGATAGGAGCGTGCATCAGGAACATGGATTATTCCCTACCCTGCCACTTATTTGCTATGTGATGTCACTGCTCTGTGCCTCAGTTTCCCCATAGATAAAATTGGGGAAATAGTGCTTTTTGTAAAGCACTTTAAATCCTACAGGTGAAAAGTGCTTAGCAGTAAAGCTTGCACAATTCCTTCCATGAAAGATGGAGGAAATCTTGTACGAACAGTTTGTGAGGCTTCTGCTATTTTGAATTGAAATCTTGTGATATTTCAATGCAGCTGAATCCAAACCCTAGCCCTGATTCAACCTTAAACCCATATCTTGATTCCTACCCTAAACCTAATCCAGATCAGAGCATCGCCTCCTTGACCTGACTCTTGTTCATTATGCCTTTTTATTTTGCTTTAAACCAAATGGTTGTATAATCTGAGGTCTCTCTAGAACTCTTTTGTAACAAATTTCCATTCATGTTTCCCCTTCAACTTATTTTTTACACAGTTGCACATACAAAGAAGACTGTGGTGCTGCCTATTGCTGCAGGAAATCATTATGCTTTGTTACAGAACATTGCCTGTAGCATCAGTGAAATCCTCAGCAGCCTTCAGTGAACCTGTATCTTATCAAAATATAGTGTTTAGTTGTTTTCAGTAATTCTCTTATGATGGTCTTTGGTCATCTGCTATCTGTAGTAATCTGATTCCTGATTTTAGATGACCTCCATCCCTGGGGCTTGTGTGTTCTTTTGTAAACTGATAGTATTTAGTGTTATGTTTTTAATAATTTCATTTCCTTCCATTGTTCTGAGAAACAATATTTCCTTTCACTATTTTTCTGCTGTTACATTAAATTAGAAATGTTTTCCCGGTGTAACTTACATCATTTTGCTCTTTTCCCTTCTCTTCTTTCTTTTACAGTTTGCTCAATCCTCTGGATAAATCAGTCTTTCGTATTTTGAAATGCGTTGTTTGTTTTGTTTATCACATCATTATATCTTTGCTGAACTGCATTTTTTACAGTTTGATAGTCAGATTTAATTGGGGAGAAAGTACATTGCGCATTTTATGTTCCTTGAAAACCACTTGATGTTCCATAACAAATTTTAAGACATAAAATAAATTAGGAGTCTGAAGGAATGTAGTCTGCTCTAACGAAAGCAGAGTGGAATTAAATATAGCAAAATTTGGTGCTAGTGAAATAGTACCATGAGCATAGACTCACTTGATTGTTTTAATTGGTTGGGATTGGAAACACTATTTCCAATGTGGGGCTAAAAAGTCCTTGCTTAGACAGAGAATCTAATGAGTACCTAGTGCTACCGGAGGATCATATTGTGCTATTAACTGTTAGGCAGAACTCTTAATTAGTTTCACTGGGGCTTCCAGTTAAAAATTTATGGTACAATATGGCCAATAACAAATAAAAAGCCTGGCTTTCCAGCAATCTCTCCTCACTTTCCACTGTAGTAGTGAGGAAAACTGCAAACCCCAAACTGTGCAGTGTTAAACCCCATTGTAGGTCTAGTAACTCTATTGAAATCAATGAAGAGGACCGCAGGGTTGAAATGAACGGAGTTACTTTGGATTTGGACTGATATAACAGAGTGGAATTTGGCTGGGCATATTCACCAGATTCTACCTTACAGATCTTACTGTGCTAATTGTTTCTGCCTCAAGGCTAGGGTAGCATCTGTGTGTTGATTACTGCAAACTGCCTATTAAAAACAATGGTGTATAGCAGCTGGAGGACATAACACTAACCAAGCCATTTTTCATTTAACTGCTGTGCCACAGTATTTCAAACTTTTCATAATCCCTATCCAAACTGTGGGCCTGCTCTGTAATAATGTATGAGTGCTGTAAATGCCACAGTTACTGGGGGAGTTAGTGTATGTTTATAGTGGTTTAGTTTAGTAGCAGCTTGTTGGAAATGAGACTGTGACTCAAGATGAGCAAACGGGGGCGGGGGGGGGGGGGCTATATTAATGAGACAATAGGAGAACAGCTGGTTTGGAGGGGTTTGGCTCAACCTCCTGTGGAGCTCACCAAACTCATCTTGGGCAGAGGGTCCAAGCCTGGGAAGCTGGGGAGAACAAAGATTATGGCAATTTTTAAGGATTTCCTCAAGCAGCAGGGAGATGCTGTTCTCAGGGGGCTCTTTAGGGGAAACAGACTGGCACCTACTGGGATGTCTGAGGAAGCTAGACCTTCCTAAGCTCCCATTACAGGGTGGTAGGGCTTTGGGTAAGACATGCATGTTGACCATCTGTTTTTAAGATCCTTTTTCTCTTATGCCATGCTTTGTTCCTTCTGGAACAATATTTTGGTTCAAGACAGCTGGTTTGGTCAGGTATGGGGGGTCCAGCTGGACCTACTGGGTAAGCAGGGTTGGTACACAGGGTGCTGTAGTCCTGGGACCAGTCTGAGTGGGAAAATTGCAGGTTTCCACACTGAGAAAGCTGAAGGCCTAAAATCTGAGACATGAGGAGAGTGCACTGAAAGACTAGAAAAGGGGTCAGAGGTGCAGCTAACTCTGTAACCATGACAACAGTTAAATTATAAACCTCTCATTTGTAAAAACATTATGGTTTCCTTTTACCAGGCATCTTGAAATTGTTTTTCTGATAGCCCATTTTTCTTTTACCAGTTATGGTTTCTTTGTTTGTAGTCACATTCCATAATTCATTTTGTTCACAGGCAGTGTCCTCTTTCCAAACTATGTCTAGAGCTTCTGCTGTATTTTTGTTCTATACATTTTTTACATACAGATATTAAAATTTTAGCTATTTAGAAGGTAGATGTGTTTAACTTTCCTTTCAGGTGATGAATAATGGATACTCAAACCTGTATAAATCTTCCACTTTCAGTTAAGAAGATCCCAAGCAGTTTCTAAGGAAGTCACTTCACCCACCAGTGAAATGCAGTCACTTCTGGGGTGGAACATGGCAGTTGTTTTACACTATCTCATGGTTATGGTCAGGAATTGATGAATTCCATATCTAGTTAAAACAGCAATGGTTTTTAATGACAGAAATGTTTAGGTTATTAGACTTAGGGTATGTCTACACTTGCAGAGTTTTTTGTACTGTAAGTTTCACCGGTTCCCTATCACTAGTGAAAGAAAAGCACTGGTGTGTGTACTCACTTAATTCCTCAGGAGTCAGAGTGTTTACACTCTGAGCACTTCCATCGCCAATAAGAGCAGCACTGTAGGCCAGCTATCCCACAGTGTGTCTCTCTCCATATGTCTTGTGGGAAGGGGCGGGAGGTGAGCGGAAGGCATTCTGGGTCCCTGCTCAGTGCCTTGTGCTGCACTGATTCATGTCTCAGGAGCCGCATTACTTTCTTGTTTCTTTCGTGTCATTTTTTTTTTTTTAAACCCCCTGCTATCTGGCTGCTTTCCCCACCACATCTACAAGCAAAGGGAGCTTCAAACTTCCCGGGGCTTACAGGGGGAGGGGCAGACATCCATTTATCGGGCGTCAGAGCAGCGGAGATGCTGGCCAGAGTGGTCACTTTGGGAACTGTGGGATGTCCTTTGGAGGCCAAAAGGTGTTTACACTGGTAGAACGTGTCTTCACTTTCACAACAGTGCAAAAAGAACAGCGGAAAGAACTGTATGCCTCTTGTGAAGGTGATTTTCTTTTTGCGGTGAAACTTCTGAGTTTCACTGCAAAAAGTCATTAAGAAGTGTAGACACTCCCGCGGTTTTAGCACAGAAAAGGGAGTTTTTTGCGCTTTAAATGGTAAGTGTAGACATAGCCCAAGTTTGCCTGAAAGTACTAATTTGCTTCTGACTGTTAAACAACCAAAATAAAAACACTATTTACCTCACTCTTCCATAGTACTGCATTGCAAATTCAGCTAAGCAGAATAAAAAGTAATACTTTTTTAGTCATTAAAGTTTAGTAGTTCTGATTCTGAATACAAAGGGAGCAGATCTATTCTTATCTGAAGAAGAGCTCTGTGTAACTCGAAAACTTGTCTTTCATCAACAAAAGTTGCTCCAATAAGATATTACCTTACCCACCTTGTCAATTCTTACGTAGTTACTTTTCAAAGTAGAATCCATTTAAAGTTTTATATATACGGTTTGAGCCTCTCCCTGTAGATTGTACCATATTGTTATCCTGGAAGGTGTTAATGGCTACTATCAAGTGTATTTGAGCTATAGATCAATCACAGAGCTGGTAAAAATTGATGGGTGTGCTAAACACTTTACATTTAAGCTAACTGGAAGGAGCAATTAAATGCCCTTTATTAGTGATAGCTGAAATAATAGTAAGCCACTACCCAAGGCAAAGTGCGGCTCATAAGAACTTAAGGTATGTGGATGGAGGGGTTTCCTTGAGGACTGACTGCTAATGCAGGGGTTGAGGGATTCATTAGTAGTAGCTATGTGTGAGGCAAAAAGCCAGGGAAGCAGTGGTGAGCATAGCCCCGGGTGGAAGCCAAAAGACAGAAGAGCTTCTTTTGGGCACAGTACTTACTGGAAATGATCTGGATTTCTTTAAAAAAAAAAAAAAAGTCTCCTGCTGTTTGTTTCTACTGTGTTCATGGAAACAGGACTCTGTGTAGTTTTTTTTTTTTTTTTTTTTTTTGGTAAATAAACAGGATTGCACCAAAGAAATACCTGACTCCTATCATCAATTTCTGTTCCTAACAGAAACAACTCAGCAAGGCCCTGAATACTGGATAACCACTTGGGTAAGGAGTGGCAACAGTGTTTAAAGTGTTCACTAACTAGTTCATTACACATTGCTTTTAAAAAAATCACAGAGGAAAGTGCCTTTTAGCTAATGTATATATTCCCTAGTGCATACTGCTTTTTCTTCCAAACATGCCAGCATCAAAGCTGACATTCTCATGCATTATCAACAAAATTGTTAGCTCATCAGTTTTAAGGGCAGAGCTAATCAGTTACACCTGTGAAACCCACACCTTTCAACCTGCGAAGGGACATTCTATGGAACACCATGTGTGAGGGTGTCAAAATGAACTGCAAACAAAATAATTAATGTAAGACATTTAAAATGCTCTGAGACATCTTCCTTTCATGTAAATAATACTTCCTATAACCTCAGGCTCATGATTCCTTATTTCTGATGTCAATAATTCTCCACAATAAAAATGAGGACACCAAATTTGTGTGTCATGAAGGGATGTTTTGGTCTAAAATGAGTGACATCCTTTGAAATTGGGGACAATTCAATGGTAAGGTGCCACCCATATAAGACTATGAAGTTGGAGAGGTGTGTAACTGAGGGCTTAATTTGGCCTGCCAAACCTTGATTACTGGTGGTGTGGTGATGCACAAGAAGGAAAGAACCCAGCTTGACTTTCAATTCCAGGTTGAACTTTCAAGGGTGGCAATTAGAAAAAAAGTATGCCTTTCAAACTGAATGCATTTGCAATGGAATCCTTGAGAGACCGTACACACAGAGCCTCAGAATGTTATTTGTAATACCACTTTTCTAAGGAGAACCTCTCTAAATCTAATGGCATCAAACTTGCCATTTTAGACTTCTCTTATCTGTATGCGTGTGTAATAAGGGGGTGGGGAGTGTCCGACTGCAAGCCAAAAGGGGGAGAAGTTAAAGGGGTGATCTTGATACCCAAATGTTTGTTTTGATCCTTGTTTCACTTTGCATAAGAGCATGGAGCTGACCTAGTCTGAGCCATGGTAGGTTTACCTGCTGTGGTGAGACATGTAGAGGAAAGGGAACTTACTGAATAAAATAAAATTGTCATTCTAGCAGAGCTCTGGAATGTGTTCTAGGATGTAGTAGATGAATGAGGTGGAAGTGATAAAATTTAGATCAAATCTTTCCAAAGAGGATATCATTTGTAAATCATCTAGGGCAAGATCATACAAGGTGTTGACTGCTTCTTATGAGGTGCTGTGCATCCTCAACTTCTACTTACTGCCAAATTCACCAAAACTAAATATTTCCAACTTTACGAAATAGTCATCCTCTGGGATAAATATCTGCAGCATTCTTGATCTTTGCCAAAGCAGATTTTTTTCCAGGAAGCCCTTTGGTCACTTTTAAACTGGGGACATGTTTCAGAATTGCCCATTTCCTCCTCTCCAAAAATTTGCCATTCTTTTGAACATTGTTCCATCAAAAATGTTCAAGTCTGAGAGCTTAAACTTAA
The DNA here is from genome assembly GCF_028017835.1 of Emys orbicularis. Lineage (NCBI taxonomy): Eukaryota > Metazoa > Chordata > Testudines > Emydidae > Emys > Emys orbicularis. Next base: position 37,796,485 of record NC_088684.1, read on the forward strand.
TATGGACATAATTTTTTCACTGTGGCATGGACTGGGAAGCCAACAAAAGTAAATTAAAGTCTTCAAGCTTCTGATTGATTACTGTTATGGGGAAGCTGCCCTTTTTCCAGAAGTTAGGGCTTAGTCTGCCTAGACTGCAGTATGAAGGCCCCACCTGGGGATAAGTGACTGTGATTAGTAAATGAGAACTTGGACCTAGTAAAGGTCCCTATGTATATTCCACTGTGGGTACACATGTGCTCCATGTGCCTGGAGTTGGAGAATTCTTGAAAGCAGTGTCCATTGGTCCACGTATACGCCCTCACTGTCCTCATGCCTCCAATCAAAGAGATAAAGGGTGGAATGGACTGACTGACTCCAGTTCTTAGCACTGCATGGCCTAGGTCAGAACCTACAGTGGCTGGAGCTTTTCTTCCTTTGTTCTTCAACTCTAAACTATTTACAGATTGTACTCCATAGCTTTTTAGATAAATTTCATAGATAGATTCCCCATCCTGGGGAATTCCCTTCCCCCTCTCCCCCCATACCTATTACACGTACTGGACTATGCCCTGGACTCTAGGCTTCAAAATCTGTGCTCCTTTCCCATGCTGCTTCTTGGTCAGCTGTGACCATCAACACTGCCTGTATTGCTCACATGGGAGACAGGAACTTTCCATAAAAAGCACTTTAACAGAGACATTTGTGAGGCCACAGTTGAACTGAGGTTGGGGAACACCCCTGTACATTGGCCTGACTCAGCAAGGAGTGTGCCTCCTGCTCTAAGTCCACTTCAAAGAAGTCTGATGCAACCCTGCCTACGTTGAATAAGTCTTCCTACGCAATCCACGAGGCCTGAGGACCTTCTGAGTCTTAGGGACGTGACAAGAGAGCCCAGAAATCCAGGTCTCTCTCAGTACCAGACCATGCTCTGGCGGCAGCAGTACCTCTGGTCCCAATTAAACTTAAACCCTGGGAACTGACAGCACTGACAAAAAGCAAATATTGGGCGCTTCCGCCAGCGACAGTACTCTCCTGACTATGATGACTGTAACTACTCCAGCTCAGTCAATTTGGGTGGACAGGCCCCCCTCCCACTCCAGGGAGAGCAGTCTTACACTACACCTGCCAACATTGTTACTCTTCATGAACTCCCGTTGCCATCAGGTCCTTTCCTCATGAGGCAGGTCCTGGCTCCACCAGGAGATACAACATATGGGAGGAGTCAATCCCCCAGAATCAGCATTTTTTTAGGAGACTCTGGACCACCCTAGGAACTGATATGTCCTCCTCAGAGGCATACCTTCCTGGACGAAGGACCTGGACTTGTCATGAATCAATCTCAACCTCCAAACCTATCTTGGAACTGTTGGCATCCTATGCCATGGCAACCTCCACAACCACCTTTTGACCTGTCTTAATGGCCATATTGAACATAAGAACGGCCATACGGGGTCAGACCAAAGGTCCATCTAGCCCAGCATCCTGTCTTCTGCCAGTGGCCAATGCCAGGTGCCCCAGAGGGAATGAAAAGAACAGGTAATAATCAAGTGATCCATCCCCTGTCGCCCATTCCCAGCTTCTGGCAAACAGAGGCTAGGGACACCATCCCTGCCCATCCTGGCTAATAGCCATTGATGGACCTATCCTCCATGAATTTATCTAGTTCATACCACCCCACAGCCAACACAAACTGCCAGGGAGTCAGTACACCTCCTCTGTGAGAAGATACAGAGCTTCCTCCTGACCCCATGGACGAGGAAGATTACAATCCTGATTTGGCGCTTCTGCTCGTACCAACGAGACTGTCCTCATCTTCAGATGAAATAGTCACTCCAATATCCCCACTTCCCTCCCCTGTCCCCCCGTCTCCCCCCACCCCAGTGATCATAAGCAGTTCCAGGAACTGTTACATAGGGTTGCAGATTTCCCGTGAGGAAGTTTGGGATCCTCCAACAAACTCCTGGACATCCTACAATCCTTTTGGATCCAGCTGGATGGTGCTTACTGTTAATGAAGCCATTCTGGAACCAGCTAAGGCAGTCTAGCATACCCCAGCCACTTATGCCCCCATCCCTAAGAGGGCAGAAAAATGCTGTTTTGTTCCAGCCAAAGGGCAGAGTTCTTTCTCATACTCTTCGGTTGTTCAGGCTTCCATGGGGTGATCTAGACAGCAACATCCTAGATCTATTCTGGTTGATAGAGGGTAAATGCTAGACTTATTGAGAGGGAAGGTCTTCACTTCTACTAGCTTTCAGTACAGAATAGCCAGTTACTAAGCACTGTTGGCTAAGTATGATTACCTGAATTATTCCAAATTCATGGACTTCCTTGACAAGCTTCTGCAACCAGATAGAGCTCAATTTCAGGCTCTCATGGAGGAGGGCAAGTTGGTTGCTAGAACCGCTGTCCAGTCAGTGGCAGATGCAGCAGTTGCATTTTCAAGATCAATGGTAACTGCCTTTGTGATGTACCGTAAATCGTGGCTTAACACTTGGAGGTTTCCCAGGGAGGCCAGAACACCAGGGAAGACCTGCCCTTCAGTGAAACTCGGCTTTTTTAACCAAACGACAGATGAGTCGTTACACACTCTAAAGGACTCCAGAGCCACCCTCCCACCCTGTGGATATATACACCTGCCCTGAAGAGAATTCCACAGCAATCATATAAACCTATATGATGGCTTAATTTTACCATCAGCAGCCTTATGCGCCTCCCTGTAAGAGGTAAAGCACCTGTTTCCCTGCACCATCCATGGCAATATCATCATTCCAGCCCTGTCAAAACAATATCTTTGATGGAAGTTAGAGCTGCAAACCAATGTTCCCACCATCTGCCAATTCCCAGACGTGGGGGGGGGGGGGAAAGGTGCGGTTGGAGGGTCATCTAGCATTCTATTTCCACCCCTGGAGTGCAGTAAAAATGGACAGGTGGGTGTTATGCATCATCCATTCTGGTTATGCAATTGAATTTATCTCCTTGTCCACTCCCAAACCTCCACCCCTGCCTCTTTTCAGTGACCATTCTCATGAGGAGATACTCAAACAAGAAGTAGAATCCCTCCTACAGTGAGGAGCAATACAGTAGTACCTCATCAGCTCCACAGAAGGTTTTTACTCAACATACTTCCTAGTACCCAAGAAGAAGTACAGCTGGAGGCCCAACCTTGATCTCCGTCATCTCAACTGCTTTATTTGCAAACTGAAATGTCACCTGGGCACCTATAATCCCATCTCTGGAAAAGGGCATATGGTTTACAGCTCTCAATATGAAGGACGTGTACTCTCACATGGACTGCACCCTGCTCACAGGTGTTTTCTCAGGTTCATAGTGGGCCCTGACCATTTTCGATAGAGTGCTCCCATTCAGCCTTGCTGCCATCCTCAAGCGAGCAGCGGCCCCCAGGAGCCGGCCAACAGGGAGGCTAACAGGGGAGTTTAAGTGGGAGTTTACAGGGGGAGGTGGAAGGGGAGGCAGGGGGTGCGGTGGCCGGTGTGCTTTGTTCTCGCAGAGGCTGCAGGCAGACACCACAGCAGCCATGAGCCAAGCAGCAGGGGACACAATGCAGATGAAAGCATGTAGCAGCTGCGGTATGTATATAGTCCTAGCAGGTGCACCTGATCAGAGGTATGTCTGTATGAAATGCCGCCTAATTGCCCTGTTAGAGGAAAAGGTTCGGGGGTTGGAGATGCAGGTAGAAACCCTGGTGGAGTTTAGAAGGGGGTTTGAGCAGCTAATGGAGCAAAGGCAAGGGGTGGCTGAAGGAGCATGCTCGGGGGTGCAGATGGAAGGGGGGGCTATGGTCTCTGAGGGGGGAATGTCAGGGGGAGAACAAGAGCAGTGGAAGCATGTGACCGTGAGAAGCAGGCCAAGGAAAAGGAGGGCTAGTGAGGGGGAAATAGAACTCAGGAACAGGTTTGGGTGTTTGGCTAACGAGGAGGGGACGCAGCAGGTGGTAACTGATGGTGAGAGGCAGAGGAAGAAAAGAAGGGCGGCTAGTCCAATAGACAGCGGGGAGGAGTTGATGGAAGTAGCATCAACACTCTGCCCCAGGAGGATACAGGATGGCAATAGGGGGACTATAAGGGAAAATAGAGACAGACAGGAGTTATGGCCGCAGGGAACAGGGGATAGATTGGTAGATTGCGCTGCCCCCAGGCAAAGGCAGGTTTATGTGATTGGGGACTCCTCACTGAGGAGGTTAGACAGGCCTGTGACCAGGGCGGACCCGGAAAACAGAAGGGTGTGCTGTCTGCCGGGCGCTAAGATACGGGATGTGGACCTGCGGTTGAAAAGGATTCTAAAAGGAGCAGGTAAGAACCCCTTGATTGTCCTTCACGTAGGAACGAATGACACGGCTAGGTTCTCGCTAGAGAGAATCAAGGGAGATTATGCCAGGCTGGGGAAGACGCTTAAGGAAGTCGAGGCTCAGATTATCTTCAGTGGGATTCTGCCTGTTCCTAGAGAAGGACAGCAAAGGGCTGACAGGATTGTGAGGATAAATAGCTGGCTAAGGGAGTGGTGCTATAAGGAGGGCTTTGGGATGTATGGCCACTGGGAGGCTTTCGGGGACAGACAGCTGTTCTTGCGGGATGGACTTCACCTGAGTAGGGAAGGAAATAGACTTCTGGGAGGGAGGCTGGCTCATCTCATCAAAAGGGCTTTAAACTAGGAACTTGGGGGAGACGGTTGGGAGATGTCCAGTTGATCTCCACGCCAGATTCCAACACTGAAAAAGAGGGCGAGGAGATAAGCACAGATATAGGTAAGGGTAGGGAATTGGACATAAGAAGGAGGGGGCGGATGGACACTACGGGGTCCGTACCAAAGTACATAACTAATGGGAGAAAGGATAGACAGCATACGGTAAGATGTTTATACACAAATGCGAGAAGCCTAGGTAACAAAATGGAGGAATTGGAGCTCCTGGTCCAAGAAATGAAACCTGATATCGTAGGAATAACCGAAACGTGGTGGAATGGTAGTCATGACTGGAGTGCAGGTATGGAAGGGTATGTGCTGTTTAGGAATGACCGGAAAAAAGGTAAAGGTGGGGGTGTGGCGTTGTATGTCAATAATGAGGTAAACTGTAAAGAAATAATAAGTGATGGAATGGATAAGACAGAGTCTGTCTGGGCAATAATTACACTGGGTAAAAGAACTACTAGAGCCTCCCCTGAGATACTGCTTGGGTTGTGCTATAGACCGCCGGGATCTAGCCTGGATGCGGACAGAGAACTATTTAACGTTTTTAAGGAAGTAAAAACTAATAAGAGCTGTGTGATCATGGGGGACTTTAACTTCCCGGACATAGATTGGGGAACAAATGCTAGCAACAATAATAGGGCTCAGATGTTTCTTGACGTGCTAGCAGATGAATTCCTTCATCAAGTAGTAGCGGAACCGACGAGGGGGGATGCCATTTTAGATTTGGTGCTGGTGAGTAGTGAGGACCTCGTTGAGGAAATGGTTGTAGGGGACAACCTTGGCTCGAGTGACCATGAGCTAATTCGGTTTAAACTAAATGGAAGGATTAACAGAAATAAAACTGTGACTAAGGTTTACGATTTCAAAAAGGCCAACTTTAATAAATTAAGGCAACTACTTAGGGAAGTGGATTGGGCTAACATACTTAGAGAGCTAAAGGCAGATGAGGCCTGGGATTATTTCAAGCTGAAGTTGCACGAGTTGTCCAAGGCCTGTATCCCGAGAAAGGGGAAACGGTCAGTAGGCAGGAGAATTAGACCCAGCTGGATGAGCGGGCGTCTCAAAGGGGCGATTAAGAAAAAACAGAAAGCGTACAAAGAATGGAAGAGAGGAGAGATCGGCAAAGAAACCTACCTTATTGAGGTCAGAGCATGTAGGGATGCGGTGAGAAAGGCCAAAAGCCGTGTAGAGTTGGACCTCGCGAGGGGAATTAAATCCAATAGTAAGAGGTTTTATAGCCATATAAATAGGAAGAAAACAAAGAAAGAGGAAGTGGGGCCACTGAAGCTTGCAGATGGAGTGGAGATTAAGGACAATCTAAGCATGGCACAATATCTAAATGAATATTTTGCGTCGGTCTTTAACAAGGCTAATGAAGGGCTTAGGAATAGAGGGAGCGGGACAGAGGGGAATAAAGGAGGGGCGATTGACATTAAAGTATCAGAGGTGGAAGCCAAACTTGACCAGCTAAATGGGACTAAATCGGGCGGACCGGATGATCTTCATCCTAGAATATTGAAGGAGCTCGCGCGAGAAATTGCAAGCCCCTTGGCGATAATTTTTAATAAATCTGTAAACTCGGGGGTGGTACCGATGGACTGGAAAATAGCTAATGTGGTTCCTATTTTCAAGAAGGGGATAAAAAGTGACCCGGGTAACTACAGGCCTGTTAGTTTAACTTCTGTAGTATGCAAGGTCCTGGAAAAAATTTTGAAGGAAAAAGTAGTTAAGGACCTTGAGGTGAATGGCAATTGGGACAAATTACAACATGGGTTTACGAAAGGAAGATCGTGCCAAACCAACTTGATCTCCTTCTTTGAGAAAGTAACAGACCTTCTAGATAAAGGAAATGCGGTGGATCTAATTTACCTAGATTTTAGTAAAGCGTTTGATACTGTGCCGCACGAGGAATTATTGGTTAAATTAGAAAAGATGGGGATCGATATGAAAATCCAGAGGTGGATAAAGAACTGGTTAAAGGGGAGACTGCAGCGGGTAGTACTGAAAGGGGAACTGTCGGGTTGGAGGGAGGTCACCAGTGGGGTTCCTCAAGGTTCGGTTTTGGGTCCGATTTTATTTAATCTATTCGTTACTGACCTCGGAACCGAATGCAGGAGTGGGCTGATAAAGTTTGCGGATGACACAAAGTTGGGAGGTATTGCCAATTCGGAGAAGGATCGGGATATTCTGCAGGGAGACTTGGATGACCTTGTAAATTGGAGTAACAATAATAGGATGAGATTTAATAGTGAGAAGTGTAAGGTGATGCATTTAGGGATGACTAACAAGAATTTTAGTTATAAGTTAGGGACGCATAGGTTGGAAGTGACGGAGGAGGAGAAGGACCTCGGAGTCCTGGTTGATCGCAGGATGACTATGAGTCGGCAATGTGACGTGGCTGTGAAAAAAGCTAATGCGATCTTGGGATGCGTTAGGCGAGGTATTTCTAGTAGGGACAGGGAGGTGCTGCTTCCGTTATACAAGGCGCTGGTGAGACCTCATTTGGAGTACTGTGTGCAGTTCTGGTCTCCTATGTTTAAAAAGGATGAACTCAAACTGGAACGGGTACAGAGAAGGGCCACTAGGATGATCCGAGGAATGGAAAACCTTTCCTATGAAAGGAGACTCGAGGAGCTCGGTTTGTTTAGCCTAACCAAAAGAAGGCTGAGGGGGGATATGATTGCTCTCTTTAAATATATCAAAGGGATTAATACAAAGGAGGGAGAGGAATTATTTCAGCTTAGTAGTAATGTGGACACGAGAACGAATGGATATAAACTGGCCATGGGGAAGTTTAGGCTTGAAATTAGACGAAGGTTTCTGACCGTCAGAGGGGTGAAATTTTGGAACAGCCTTCCGAGGGAAACGGTGGGGGCGAAGGACCTCTCTGGCTTCAAGATTAGGCTTGATAAGTTTATGGAGGGAATGGTTTGATGGGATAACGTGATTTTAGTCAATTAGGCATTAACGTGCCATCGCGGGTAGAATGAGGGTCCGGCTGTAGAATCTTGCCTGTATGCTCGGGGTTCTGCTGATCGCCATATTTGGGGTCGGGAAGGAATTTTCCTCCAGGGTAGATTGGCAGAGGCCCTGGAGGTTTTTCGCCTTCCTCCGCAGCATAGGGCAGGGGTCGCAGGCTGGAAGATTCTGTTGTGGGTGGGTCAGCTTTTGTGGCCTGCATCATGCGGGAGGTCAGACTAGATGACCATATTGGTCCCTTCTGACCTTAAAGTCTATGAGTCTATGAGTCTATGAGTCTTCTCAGTGGTAGTAGTAGCCCATATCAGGCATTTCGGTTTCACCATCTTCCCCTAGCTCAGTGACTAGGTTCTCATTGACAAGACATATCAAGACGCCTATGAGTCAACTTTGTCAATGCTTCAGCTCCTGTGTTCCCTGAGGGTCACTGTAAACTCTTCAACATGGACTCTAGACTTCATCAGAGCATCCCTAAATTCAATCATGGCAAGGGCTTATCTGCCAATGGACAGGTTTCAAGTGATGAATGACCTTATAGATCAGATTATGAACCACCCTCAAGCATCAATTAGAATTTGTCTCTCTCTCCTGGGGCATATGGCTTCATGCACTTATGGTACACTGTTCACCAGACTCCTCCTTTGTTGCCTGCAGGCATGGCTTCAAACAGTGTACTCACCAAACAAACAGGCCATGAACGCCATAATAACAGTTCCTATCACAGTAACATCTCTACTGTGGTGGAAGAATCCCCATCAAGTATGGATGGTGTGACAGTCTATACTATTATGCTCACCACTTTAACAAGACTGTGATAAATTTTTGTACAAAGTATGGCCTGTGAGATATCATTTAAAAAGTCCTAATCTGCTGCATATCATTATCCTGTTAAAATGTGTAGCGACACTATATGCAAAGATAAGATTCTACTGTATGATTGTTGCTGAAATGCATTGTAAATCTGAGTAACACCTACAAACCAAAAAAAGAACAGGAGTACTTATGGCACCTTAGAGACTAACAAATTTATTAGAGCATAAGCTTTCGTGGGCTACAACCCACTTCTTCGGATGCATATAGAGTGAAACATATATTGAGGAGATATATATACACACATACAGAGAGCATGAACAGGTGGGAGTTGTCTTACCAACTCTGAGAGGCCAATTAAGTAAGAGAAAAAAACTTTTGAAGTGATAATCAAGATAGCTCAGTACAGACAGTTTGATAAGAAGTGTGAGAATACTTACAAGGGGAGATAGATTCAATGTTTGTAATGGCTCAGCCATTCGAAGTCCTTATTCAATCCTGAGTTGATCGTATCTAGTTTGCATATCAATTCCAGCTCAGCAGTCTCTCGTTGGAGTCTGTTTTTGAAGTTTTTCTGTTGTAAGATAGCCACCCGCAGGTCTGTCATTGAATGGCCAGACAGGTTAAAGTGTTCTCCCACTGGTTTTTGAGTATTATGATTCCTGATGTCAGATTTGTGTCCATTAATTCTTTTGCATAGAGACTGTCCAGTTTGGCCAATGTACATGGCAGAGGGGCATTGCTGGCACATGATGGCATATATCACATTGGTAGATGTGCAGGTGAACGAGCCCCTGATGGTATAACCGCATTTGCTCCAATCCCTCAGATAGAGACAAGCACCTACAAGATCTCTATCAAGTATTCTTAAAACTACAATACCCACCTGCTGAAGTGAAAAAACAGATTGACAGAGCCAGACGAGTACCCAGAAGTCACCTCCTACAAGACAGGCCCAACAAAGAAAATAACAGAACACCACTAGCTGTCACCTTCAGCCCCCAACTAAAACCTCTCCAGCGCATCATCAGAGATCTACAACCTATCCTGAAAGATGATCCTTTACTCTCACAGATCTTGGGAGACAGACCTGTCCTCGCTTACAGACAACCCCCCAACCTAAAGCAAATACTCACCAGCAACCACACATCACTGAACAAAAACACTGACCCAGGAACCTATCCTTGTAACAAAGCCCGATGCCAACTCTGTCCACATATCTATTCAAGTGACATCATCACAGGGCCTAATCACATCAGCCATACCATCAGGGGCTCGTTCACCTGCACATCTACCAATGTGATATATGCCATCATGTGCCAGCAATGCCCCTCTGCCATGTACATTGGCCAAACCGGACAGTCTCTAAGCAAAAGAATTAATGGACACAAATCTGACATCAGGAATCATAATACTCAAAAACCAGTGGGAGAACACTTTAACCTGTCTGGCCATTCAATGACAGACCTGCGGGTGGCTATCTTACAACAGAAAAACTTCAAAAACAGACTCCAACGAGAGACTGCTGAGCTGGAATTGATATGCAAACTAGATACGATCAACTCAGGATTGAATAAGGACTGGGAATGGCTGAGCCATTACAAACATTGAATCTATCTCCCCTTGTAAGTATTCTCACACTTCTTATCAAACTGTCTGTACTGAGCTATCTTGATTATCACTTCAAAAGTTTTTTTCTCTTACTTAATTGGCCTCTCAGAGTTGGTAAGACAACTCCCACCTGTTCATGCTCTCTGTATGTGTGTATATATATCTCCTCAATATATGTTTCACTCTATATGCATCCGAAGAAGTGGGCTGTAGCCCACGAAAGCTTATGCTCTAATAAATTTGTTAGTCTCTAAGGTGCCACAAGTACTCCTGTTCTTTTTGCGGATACAGATTAACACAGCTGCTACTCTGAAACCTACAAACCAGTTTTCAGAGAGACACACTAGTACCCCAGACAGATGTTAAAGGGCCATCACCTTCTTAAGCGGCCATCCTCCAGTGGGGGGGGAGGTGTAAACAAGAAATGTACATTTAATCACAGGGACGAGTCAAACCTTATGTCCACAATGGACTGCATGTCACCATGACTCAGCAAGGATGTTTCTAGCACAAGAAATTGAATTATAAAGAGGGAGGAAATCACTTGACTTCTCTTCCTCCCAACTTTCCGCTCATGACATCGACTCTCAAAGAACTGAACTAAGGGGGAGTGGTTCGAGGCTGAAAGGATACTCAATCTGCGAAATTTACTGCAGCATATGGTGAGACAAAACCTTGTTTTTAAGTTCACTTTGCTTAAGTTAGGTATTAGCTTGCATATTACTCTTATTTTATTTTGTAACCAATCTTGACATTTATGCATCATCACTTAAAGTCTATCTTTCTGTAGTTAATAAGTTTATCTTATTGTTTTATCTTAACCAGCTGTCACATATTCCTCTCCCTCACACGTGATGACCACAAGTGATGTCAGTGGCACTGACTCTACTTCACACTTGCAAAGCTGCTACATGGCGTTCCATTCACGTGTTTGAGAGGCATTACGCTCTAGTACAGGGCTTCTCCACTGACTCATCCTTGGGGACAGCACTCCTTCAAGTGGCTCTGCCGTCTGCAGTCTCGCATCCTCCGTGTGTGCTGCTTGTCAGTCATCCACAGTGGAATATACACAGGGACCAGCACTCGAAGAAGAAAGTTACTTACCTTTATAATAACTGGAGGTTCTTTTGAGATGTGTGGTCCCGGTCTGTATTTTACTACCCTGCCCCTTCCCTTCTGCTTTGGATCATTCTTGGATTCACAGTAGAGAAGGAACTGAAGAAGCAGTCAGTCTGTTTCATGCTTTATTTCCTTGGTTGGAGGCAGGAGGAGAGTGAGGGCTCATGCATGGACCAGCAGGCCCTGCTTTCAAGAATTCTCTGAGTCTGGGCACACAGAGTGCATGTGTATCCACTGGATACATGTGGAATACAGATAGGGACCACCACATGTCAATACTGCCAGTTACTGTAAGTTAAGTAACTAACTTTCTTACCCAAGCTCAGTTAGTGGAGAAAGCCCAAAGGAGACCAGAAGCTCTTGTGAAGAGAAATTCCAGGAGAGGACTGAGCTGGGAGTCTAAAGGATGAGCTCTCCAGGGAACCCCCCAAAATGGGGAACACCTAAGAGGAAGCTCCCTCTTTCGGAGCACTTAGTGCCGCAGTTGGCAGGCATCCAAGAGAACCTTGTGTCAGCCCGGTGGTCTCCCAGACACAGGCTGGAAGCCTGGCCTGGCAAGGGTCACTTGCTGTCCTTGAAGAAGAGTCACAGTGGATGGACCTCCCTGGAACACTGATTCCAGAGAAGGACCTTACTTTGGTAGAGACAAGAGGCCTGACATCAGGGGCGAGACCGGAATGGAGAGAAGCCCTGGAGGAGAACCTGGATAGAGGCAAACACTGAACTCAAGTGGGTGACAAATGGATAACAATGACCAGGTAATCCAGCTAAGATATTTGGGCGAAAGTTTTGTTTGTTCCATGTTGTCTTTTCTGTTAATAAATGGGGATGCATGACAAGAAAGATGGCTTAAGTTATGAGTTGATGCCTGGAGAGAGAGAAATTAGCATGTAAAAATGTGTATTAGCTAAACACTGGATAGTAAAAGGTAATGCAATCCCTGAGCAATTCTGCCATCCTGTGATTTCAGGATCACCTGCACTTCATTACTGTTTGAGGTGCAAACATCACATATCAGGGACTTACTGTGCTGGGAAGCATAGGCACACTTAACCACACAACAGTGGACCAGTCAGACAAAGTGGGGAGGGAAGGATATGGTACAGAAATAATTGTATTTGGTGCAACAAGTAGCAGCTGTGGCACATGGTCTGTCTAGATATTGTTGACTATTCTGTAATCATTCTCACTGGCGTGAGTTTCAAGGAAGAATCTGATGAAAGGTAATATATTAGCTATGTAGATTTTTATGGGGAGTGCCTCCCATCTGCTTCAATCATTAGACTGACTTATCTTTTCACCTTGGGTACTTCAACCATTCTTGTCAGTTACATAACCAATGCTATTGAAAACAAGATAATAGCGGAGATAAAAATAGGGAATTAGACCTTGAATAAGTTAAGCAGCGAGATTTTTATCTGTCAAATTATCACAGAAAACTAAAACACCTCAAAGGGGAGGGGGAAAGGCACTCTAAAATATTGCTTTTTAATTTATATTTTATACCAGTTCAGTGACTTAAGCTTTTCTATTATCTTTCCATTATTTACATGGAGTCAGTCCTTCATCAGCTCTTGAATGTCTGAGTCTGGTGATCTCGGATAAAATGCATGAAGGAAACAACCCAATAACTCATCCTCCTGTTTTCAGCACACTCACAAGCTGCTAACTGCACCGGAAGCCCCTTTTGACTCCACCTAATAGGTATAATAGAAGTATTCTAGGTCTGCATTAACTGCAGGTAAAGCACAGGTGATCCTCCGCCTTTCTAATGAGCAATTTCAGGAATACTGGCCAAGATTTTCAGAAGTGACTAGTAACAGTGGGTGCCCAACCGGCAACACCTTAATGAGATCTACTTGTCAGAGATGTTGCTCAGCACTTCTGAAAATCAGGTGTCTCAAGTTGGATACACAAAATAACTAGTTGCTTTTGAAAATCTTGGCCATTGTCAACTAATTACAGGTTCGAATACTAAGATTCTTTTCTATACATAATAATAGAATTTGAAAGATTATTGAATATTTAAACTCCAGTCAAAACCAGTTTATTTAAATGTTCCCCTTGTAATTTTGCAAAGCCCAAACAGCATTATGCTAGTGCGTGGGAACCAGAAAGCAAAACTGACCAACATGTAAGTGGAGTGAAATAACAGTGTACACTGCAAAATATTAATTTTTTAAAATTGTTTAAACAAAATTCAGTATAAGACATAGAAGTAAAGAACTTAAGAAGTTGCAGGTTGACAATGTCTGAGTTATTGCTATAATATGAGTAAAGTGTTTGTGCGTTGTGGGGGCAGGACTTACTGTTGCTTTTTTGCTATCTTTTTGTGCTTTGCAGTCTCAGTGGTGTAGAAGTCAATGGCTTGTTCTCACAAATAGAATTTGTCAGTTTAGAGACGAGTCTTTGGGGGTAACCATGCCTACCAGTGGTTACGGAGGTAGGAAGCTATGCTAGAAACTTTTCGTGATTTCCCCCTGCCCTGCCTCTCAGGATGAAGAAATTTGTATAACAGGCCCAGTGTTTTTGCCCCCTTGGGGATCTTAGGCTTTCTAGAGGGAAGGTATCACACTTCCACACTGAGGGTCACTAAAACAGTGGCCAAACTACATTCATTGATTAAAGTCCCATTTTCAATCTGGGATTCGGACATGGTACTGGGTCATATAATGAAGCTAGCATTTTGAGCTGAAGTCTACCATTTCATTGTCTTCATTATATATAAAGGTCGCCTCTTTAGTGGCAATTGCATTGTCTAGAAGAGTAATTGAACTTAATATGTTGTCTAATACAGGATCATTGGTACAAGTTTTTCTTCTAAAATGGTAACTTGGATTGCTCAGAATTTTTGTCTAAAGAGATCTCATTTGATATTAGTCAAGGCAACTTTTTACCACCTTTATGTGCAAAACCATCTCACCATAAGGGAAGTCAATATGTATTGCCTTTTACATGAGATGAGCGACTAAACATTATTTGTCAGAACAAAGCCACTCAGAACAACCAATACCTTATTTGTCATGTATGCAGGAAAAATATATCTGAACTTCTTAAGGCCACCATATCCAGGTGGGTTCAAGCAGCTATTCAAAATGTTAAGCAGATGAGGGATCAGGCAAAACTCCTCCTTCAGAGAAAAAGCTCACTAGCAATATCAAATTTTATTTTGTGCACAGAGAAAAAATCACTGTTGTATGAGGAAATCTGCAAAGCAATGACCCAGACATCTATCCAGTCCTTAACAAGACAAATTGGATTGGATCCCTGTGATGCAGAGACTCACTGATACTCGCTGGCAAAGGCTTCATTACTCTGTCAGCAACTCCTAACAGGCCCGACGAACTCGCTACCCATTGCACACCATTTTCTTATTTTTTAGGGATAAAGAATATCATGTTAAGGTATCTAAAAGGCTTATCATGCTGATCTTCGTAATCATTTTGAGATGTATGTACAACTGATATTTTCAGTACATACACGCAACTCCTTAAATATGTTAGAAACTGTGTCCCAGGCAGAGCTGACAAACAAGTTTTTTCCAGGCAGAAGATAAGCTATGTTTCTCTCTTATATGTAGATTAAGCATTATAAGCCAAAAACAATAGAAGCCCCATTAACATACAAGCCAACAGGAAGAGAAGAACAGGGGGAGACTAGCTTTGTCTAGCGGTGCACTGGGGGACTAGGGACAGCACCCTGTTGTCCATCACTGAGGGAGTAAAAAGGACAGCGCTTTTTGTATCCATGAATAGTGACCCTAGCCACGTGGGTTGGAAACACTGCCAGAAAGCTTTAGGTGAGAAACTGGTTTACACAAGACTTTTAGCCTGTTAACTCTAAGAAGCATGTTATACTTTTGTTTAATGTGTAACCATTTGTTTCCATTATCCTGATTCATTATATCTTAAATCTGAGCCTTTGATAATAGATTTAGGAATGTTTTCACTATAAATGTATCTCAGTGCTGTGATTGTTATAAAGGACCTGATCCTGAGTTGTACCAGTCAAATTGTGTGTATACTGTTCCCTTGGGAAGAGAGAGCCTGGTAGTTACAGTGAGTGTCCAGTGACAGGCTGGACTCTTCACAGGAGCTTAGGGACTGGGATACACCAAGTGTTAACCTGCAAGTCAAAATAAGGGTTGTCAGAGCCCTGAGGAGTTTGTCTGTCAGACTGGTGAGTGTCACAGAGCTGACACCTAGTTTAGCACCAGCAAGTCAGTCTCTCTCTCACGCTGAGGCAGGGAGGTAACATGGTGACTCAGTCCTGGGTACCCCAAGAAAGTGTCTCACTCATTATCAGCAGATGCTGCTTTATGTTATTGGATTCTGCATTCTGCCATCCTTCCTTGATCTACCTTACTAATTTCGCTCCCTTCTTCATTTCTTGATTGCTTGCTAATTCCCAGAAGTCTTCTCTCTGAACTGATGGATTCCCTGTGTGATGAGAACAGGAAAATTTTTTGTACCTGTAAATTTATCATCTTACCTTTAATCATTTTTGTTGCCCTTCTCTGTACCTTTTCCAATTCAAAAATCTCTTTTTTGAGATGGTATGTCCACACCTTGAATACTGCATGCACTTCTGGTCACCCATGGATTTATATAGCAGCACTATGCTATTAACCGTATTATCCCTTTCCTAATGGTTCCTGACATTGTTAGCTTTTTTTTACTGCTGCTGCACCTTGAGCAGATGTTTTCAGAGAACTATTCACAATGACTCAAGATCTTTCTTGTGTGGTAACAGCTAATTTAGATCCCATAATTTTGTATGTATAGTTGGGAATGGAATTTTTTTCCACATATCAAATGATGATGCTTCATTAGACTGATTCTTCAGAGCTCCACCCCAATCAGTCCGCTGCAGATTAATTGCTTAATATGATAAATCGTGGCTTTTGCCAGTTGCTGGCCTAATTAAGAACATAAGAACGGCCATACTGGGTCAGACCAAAGGTCCATCTAGCCCAGTATCCTGTCTTCTGACAATGGCCAATGCCAGGAGCCCCAGAGGGACTGAACTGAACAGGTAATCAAGTGATCCATTCTCTGTCACTCGTTCCCAGCTTCTGGCAAACAGAAGCTAGGGACGCTATCCCTGCCCATCGTGGCTAATAGCCATTAATAGACCTATCCTCCATGAACGTATCTAGCTCTTTTTTTGAACCCTGTTATAGTCTTGGCCTTCACAACATCCTCTGGCAAAGAGTTTCACAGGTTGACTGTGCATTGTGTGAAGAAACACTTCCTTTTGTTTGTTCTAAACCTGTTGCCTATTAATTTCCTTTGGTGACCCCTAGTTCTTGTGTTATGAGAAGGAGTAAATAACACTTCCTTATTTACTTTCTCCACACCAGTCATGATTTTATAGAACTCTATCATCTCCCCCCCCCTTAGCCATCTCTTTTCCAAGCTGAAAAGTCCCAGTCTTATTAATCTCTCCTCATACAGAAGCCATTCTATACCTCTAATAATTTTTGTTGCCCTTTTTTGAAACTTTTCCAATTCCAATATGTCTTTTTTGAGCTGGGGCGACCATATCTGCACACAGTATTCCAGATGTGGGCAGACCATGGATTTATATAGAGGCAATATGATATTTTCTGTCTTATTAGCTATCCCTTTCTTAATGATTCTTAACATTCTGTTCACTTTTTTGACTGCCGCTATCCACAATGACTCCAAGATCTCTTTGTTGAGTGGTAACAGCTAATTTAGACCCCATCTCTTTATACGTATAATTGGGATTATGTTTTCCAATGTGCATTACTTCGTATTTATCAACATTGAATTTCATCTGCCATTTAGTTGCCCAGTTGCCTAGGTTTGAGAAATCCTTTTGTAGCTCTTCGCAGTCTGCCTGGGACTTAACTATCTTGAGTAGTTTTGTGTCCTCTGCAAATTTTGCCACCTCACTGTTTACCCCCTTTTCCAGATCACTTCTGAATATATTGATTAGGACTGGATCCAGTACAGACCCCCGGGGGACACCACTATTTACCTCTCTCCATTCTGAAAACTGACCATTTATTCCTACCCTTCGTTTCCTATCTTTTAACCAGTTACCAAGCCATGAGACGACTCCTCTTATCCCATGACTGCTTACTTTGCTTAAGAGCCTTTGGAGAGGAACCTTGAATTATTTTATTCACGGTAACCATCAACAGTTAAAGGATGGAATGATGGTAGCATAAGGATTTCACAGCCAATTTGATGGGCTCAAGTGCACAATAATCTTAAGTTAAATTTAACCCTGCCTGAAAGAACGTGATTGAGGATTTTAATTCAATAAGTGATTTTTCAGATCCAGATCCTTAAAATAAGGAACCTTTCCAACATTGGGATAAAGCATGTTTCAGAATCCATAAACAAAGTGAATTCTTCTCAATTTTTGGAGCTCACATTTTTGAAAAATAGCATTTCGGTTGTGGAGCATCTGAAAAGACCAAAGCCTCTCTGTCTTTCAGTCAAAACGTTCATA
The DNA here is from genome assembly GCF_028017835.1 of Emys orbicularis. Classification (NCBI taxonomy): domain Eukaryota; kingdom Metazoa; phylum Chordata; order Testudines; family Emydidae; genus Emys; species Emys orbicularis. Next base: position 37,814,176 of record NC_088684.1, read on the forward strand.
GTATGACAGCTCGGGAGCCAGTAATGATTTATAAGCTTTTGCAGACTCAAAAGCTGTTATAAAAATGTTATGCTTCTTCATTACTGTCTGATCACTTTGTTTTAAGACTTTGCAGCAATTCTCTATTCTTACTCTTTTCCATATTGTAAGGGACTGGGGTCTAGGCAGTTGGCCTAGCAGTCACAGCTGGGCGCAGGAGTCCACATGTCAGGGACAGTAGTTGGTGAGCTGGGGTTGGAGGAATTGCTAGAGCTGGGCTCAATAAGTAAGAGTCAGGATCAGAGTCGGGCCAGAGTCAGAGACCGAAACCAGAAGTAGTACCAGGCTGGGGAGTTGAGAGGCAGGAATCAGGGTCCGAGTCTCAGTCCAGAGTCAGAGACTAGCAATTAGAGGTAGTACAGGCTAGAATCCGGAGTCAAGAGTCAGGGTCAGGCTGGGATTGGAGACCAGAGATCAGAGACGAGGTGAGGTCTGGTGTTGCAGCAGGCCTGAAGTCTGGTGTTGCCAGACTACTTCCTGGGGCACCCTCCAGGGTTAAGTAGGGTGGTTGGCCCATTGGAGGGCCACAGGGTACTGTCACTCTGGGTCCCTTGGGCAGTACTTCCTGCAGCACAGTGCTCCCTGGCTGTGGCATTGCCTCCTGGTGGCATTGTAGGAACATCAGCTGTCCTAGGCTCTGCAGACCCAGCTTGTAGTTCCTGCATCCTTACACATAGCAGCAGAAGGCTCACTGTGTGTCTGTCTGACCCAAGAATCTTTTACTGCCAGCTCGCAAGGGGAACAGAGGGAGGTGCATAAGGGTTACAGGAATCTCCTGACTCTGGTATTTAAATTCTTGCTCACCAAAAGTGTCATGTGAAGTCTTGAATAAATGCCTGTGTCACTCTGGTCATCAATATCATTGTGAAATATATGTACAGGTACTATGTAAGGAGTGGTGTGTATGTATGTATACTGATATTAGAGTCTGTGTTTAGGGACTGGCGAGGTGACAAATGGGTTTTCTTTCAGATGAGAGGTTTATCCATCTATCTGTTTCCATGTAAATTAAACACTGTCTTATTCACAATGGGTCTCCTATCGCCTGTCTGAACTGAATGTTAATGAAGGATTTTGGGGACTTCAGGAAGAAAATAACAGTTGGGGAGGTGGGTGGGTGGGGGAGAGAACCATAACTTGATGTGCACATCAAAGGTTTGCTTGAATATATTTGGGGGGAGGCAAAGGGGGGGGGCAAAGGAGCTGCCTACACACCCTTCATTGAGGTAGTAAAAAGACAGCAATTTTGTTCCATGGGTAAAAAAGGGTCTCAACAGGGCCTGGTTGGAAAATGCAGGAGTGGACTTTGGGTGAGATAAGCTCCTCTAGAGAGGAGGTTAACCAGCTAGTTAAGTTTAGTCTCTAGAAAGTATGTTGTGATTTTGTTTTACGTGTAACCCTTTGTTTCCAATATTCTTACTCACTATCACTTGAATCTTGAGCCTTTGATGATAAAGGTATTCTTGTTTTCAGTACAGATATATCTAAATGCTGTGGTGTTAAGCAAAGGGATGATCTGGCATTGAATCTTACAAGCTCTTGTACACTATTTCCTGTTGGGAATAGCGGGCCTGGTAATTCTGACAGCGTTGATTGGATAAGGGGCTGGACACTGCAGGAAATGCTCTGAGGACTTGGTGGTGGTGTATGCTTTCACTACCTGTATAGAGAGTGAGGCTTGTGCTGCCAGAGGCTGGTGGTTTCAGGGAGCTGATCCACAGCAGATACAGACAGAATTGCTTTACGTTAAGGAAAGGTAGTAGTGAGGTGCCTCACAATTCTGGGTACCCTTAGAGAGAGTCAGAGTGCCCTACAGCAAACCCACCTAACTGTTTTCCATTGACCAATCCAAACTGCTGCCCAGCAGGAATTGGTTTACCAACTATTGTCAGGGCACTGACACCATCTGCAGTGATAAAAAATAGGCGGCCAAATTCTGCTCTCAGTTGCACCAGGATAAATCCAGAGCAATTCTACTGAACTTTGTAACTGCTCCAGAATTATGCTGGTGTAAATGAGCAGAATTTATCTCCGTGTCTTATTTTTTTCAGTTCCAAGCCACATTGTGTAACTTTCCTTGCACTAGTGTAACACCAGCATGAACAAACACTAGATTTAAGCTTCAGAAATGCTGCTCAGGATTGTAAATATTAATGTTCATATACTGGCTGCTCTTTGCTGATATGCAGTCATCAAAAGATAAGTGGAATATTTTCTTTCTCTCTTGAAATAGCTGCTGAATTTTGAAGTAATGCACTTTCGTGCTGTAGTCCAAATGTATTTGCATTGAATTTGGTCATTTTGGCATGGTAGGGAAACTTCTCTGTTTAAGAGTTTCATGTGTATCAGGTGAGGTGTAAAATACTTTAGTGAAGACCATCCCAAACTATTATTTAGGGCATTATAGCTGGGAGAAACCTAAATAACTTCTTTATTAACTTAGTAAAATGTCATTTTGCCTTTTTGTTTGTTTGCTTTCTAGTTCTTAAACTGCTACAGGTGTGAAGTCTCTTGCTTCAATTGAAACTTTTTTTAATATCAATATAGAGTTTTGCTTTTGGATATATGCAGGGTGACCAGACTGCAAGTGTGAAAAATCGGGATCGGGATTGGGGGGTAATAGGTGCCTATATAAGACAAAGCCCCAAATATCGGGACTGTCCCTATAAAATTGAGACATCTGGTCACCCTAGATATACAAGTCCTTTGATAGACTTGCTGCTTATCTTCCGAATTTGTGAGCATGATTTTTGTGTTTCAGACTGGCCATACTTCTTACAGAACCAACTTTTAAAAAATGAAGGCCAAATGCAAAAACGTGGGTACAAAGGTGTAGCCTCATTTGCAAGAGCAAATATCAGTTATACATGCAAATTGGACAACTGCATGCACAATTAGCTAGAAATAGCTAGTTGCATCTAGCTATTGGTGTGTGCAGTTTTTTGTGTGGGTGCAAATGTGAGAATTTTTGCATGTGGACCTAGATCACTAACTTTTTCAAAACTTGGTCCAACTCCTCAGCTTGGTCCAGCTCATAGTCTGTCTGTGTACAGCTTGTGCTTGCCATTCTTACCATCATGTACCAATTGATCAGAATGACTCCAGATCAGAAACAGGGTGAATTTCAATTTCTTTTCAGCAGAGAAAGTTGTTCACCTCCAAAGTTCATATTGTCAGACTATTGCTTAGTATGAGCTTGACTCATGGAACAGACAATGAAAAATGAATCTAGGATTTCATTTTCGAGTGCACGCACTTCCCTCACTCTTAGTTCTCCCCACTATTGCAGTTTCTTTGTGTAACTTCAGGACCATGTACTGAAATCCAAAGAATGATGATACTATCTCAGGATTTTTGGACGGAAAATCATCCAAGGCTCATGGAGTTTGCATTCCCAAGATGGCAGGACAGATCTTAAGAAAAGGAATTTCACCCAATTTGTTATAATTTTTGCTTGCTCTCATCCCATCTGAATATTTTGATATTTTTCAGTAAAATCATCTGAGCTATGTGAGTTATATGACTGAAAAATACCTGTGTGTGAGAGACAGACAGGCAGGCAGAGACAGAGCTCAAAATTAGCTTGCTTTTTAACATTTGAGATATGTTTGTAGGAAAACTAGTTCAAGTTTCAAAGTTGAATTTATAAAACTGGCATTTTAATGCTTTCACATTTGAACACTTCTATTCATTTTTTTGGTGGAGGGCCCTTTAAAGTGGGTTAGCAGAGTGAGCACAAGTGGAATCCCTTTAATTATGATGTGCTCTTAATTGCCTATGATCTTTAGCTCTTAAAAGCTGCTCTGCACTTAAGGATCCCACTATGCAGCCATAACTCTATAAGCCACTTTAAGAGTTTAGTGATTTAAGGTCTTTTTGGTGGAGCTTGAAGTTGAAGGCCTGAAAGCTCTTAAGAATATCAGAGTTCAGAAGGCATTGATTAGTTCAAAAGGATCTGGATTTCTGAAGCTCTGGAGGACCACATCCTTACTCCTGCAGAGCTTCTAAGCTACACTGAAGTGCAGTGATGACTAAGAACTTACAGGCTATGCTGGCAAAGCCTGTAAGTTCCAGACCAAGGAACTCCCCAGACATGGTGAGCAAAGCCAAAGGAGCTTATAAACTCTGAAGCCTTGAATGAATTATGCAGGTTCTACCAATGTGCCTCTATGCCACACCACCTTTTCATGGATTCTATATATGCATCATATGTTACACAAGACTATTTTCAGAAGCCTGTAGAGTTTTAAAACAATTTATTGGGACTATTTTTCTTATCCTTTGTATAATACAATTGTCCTAGTCATCATGAGATCAACTGGGAGTCATAAAAATCTCTAAACATGACCTAAAATAGCTTTTGTTTGTACCTAGAAATCACAAAAGTCCACTTCCTCTGGCCCTTCCAAGGCTATAAGTGAAGTGAGTATTAGGTTCACTGGGAGGCTTGGAATTATCCCTGCCCGATGGTTTATACCATTTCTAGCCCTACAAGACCAGGAGATACTGTACTTAAGCTGTGACACTTTAAGTATTGAAAAGCTGTTACAGGGATTTGGTTTCTCCAGTTATTTAACACTCTCCTAGTGAATCCTAGGAGTGTCTAAAACTGACATGGACAAGATGGGGAATTGGGGCTGCAATATCTTTGTTTAGTGTGCAAGTATGATGCATTCAGATCAGTACAATATATGCCCACTTTATGTGTATTTAAATACTCTTTTGAGTGTTTACATTGTGAAATACTCTATTTTAGGGTTATCTTCAAAAGGTTAGCAAATTCTGTTGTCTAGTGTATTTTGGGGTCCCTGTTTGTCGTTTATCAATAAGATTGGACAGTTTCAAATGTGTTACCCTTTAGGGCATGGAAAACCTGCTGTCCACAATGTGCTATTTTTTTAGGGCTCAGTTAATCTTTTGTCTGCATTTTGGCTTCATCAGCTGACCAGTGAAGTTCCTTGCAGTTTGTTCTATGTAGTGTGATGTATTGCTGTAGGAACAACTGTGGTATCCTTTGTCTATTACTCAGGCTTGTCAGATTCTGGTTTTGAATTATCTGTTGGCCTGGCACTTTTTATTAAGAGAGAGCTGTCCCCAAGATTTCACAAACCCATTTGTGCATATGGTGTTTACATAGGAGTTTTCATTAAGTTTGTCTTGCTAGTTCTCAAGACTTGACAGGTCCTTTTATGTACCCAAGTCTTGAGCAGTAAGTCCTCCTCAGTGCATTGTTGTGCTTTGTATTTGCATTTTTTATTGTTTCCATACTAAGCATGAAATTCAAATCTGTATCCAGAACTTGATATTCATTCTCTCTCTCTCTCTCAACTGAATACTTGAAAAATTCTGTGGTGCTCTTACTAAAAGAAGTTGGGCCAATTTATCCTACTTCAGTGGAGTTACACTGCCAATGAATTTGATTTGTCTGTATTTTCAGAATAACCCAGAGTTATGCTTAAGTGTTGGAGGTTTAAAGCCAAGGAACAGCTGTAGACTGTGTTTTTTCTCAGAGTATCTAGCTACAATGTATTTTTTTTTATGAAAGTGCTGTTTTTCATGGAGCACAATGGTAATCTTAGAGGGTAACACTAGATGTCATTAACACATTTTAATCTCCAATATGAATCTAATAATACCTTTATTAAAAAGCACAGGGCTGACTGTCAAGAAACAGGGCACACACCCCAAACTGGTTGTGTGTTTTATAATTAGATGTCACCAACCCAGTAACAAGAGTGAATTCCTAGATCACTATAACTTTGTACAGTAGGCATTTTAATATATGCTCTTGTTAAGGTTGAAATTAGTTTCCCATGATAAAGTTAATTTTGAAAGGCTTTTCCCCTTCTTTCAACTGTAACTTCACCAAAACCAGACCAATCCACCTGAAATTTCACATGAGCAAAAGGTAAACTTTTCTGGAGCTTTTGGATCAAATTGGACAACTTGGTTGGAAGATATGAAGCTTGAAAGAATGAGCTGGGTTTCACTTTTGGAAAATGTCCCTTATTGTTTCTTGGGCTTGTTAGATCTCCAGAACAGCTTGGCCGGCAAGCACCCAATTTGTTTTATTCTGTTAATTCTGGTGAGAGTTGTTGTCTTTGAATTTGGAGGGAGGCCCTATGCTATTTAACATATGTATCAATGACCTGGAAGAAAACATAGTCATCACTGAAAGTTTGCAGATGGGAGAGTGGTAAATAATGAAAAGGACAGGTCACTGATTCAGAGTGATCTGGATCACTTGGTAAACTGGGTGCAAGCAAACTATATGCATTTTAATAAGGCTAAATGTAAATGTATACCTCTCAAAACAAAGAATGTAGTCCATGCTTACAGGATGGGGGACTCTATCCTGGAAAGCAGTGAGTCTGAAAGAAATTTAGGCGTTGTGGTGTATAATCAACTGAGCATAAACTCCCAATGTGACACTATGGCCAAAACAGCTAATATGATCCTGGGATGCATAAATAGAGACTCTTGAGTAGAGGGGGTTATTTTGCCTCTGAATTTGGCTCTGGTGTGACTGCTGGTGTGCACTGAGTCCAGTTCTGGTGCCCACAATTCAAGTGGGCTGTTAAACATTTGAAGAGGGTTCAGAGAAGAGCCACGAGAATGATTAACGGATTAGAAAACATGCCTTATAGTGATAGACTCAAGGAACTCAATCTGTTTAGCTTAACAAAGAGCCAATTAAGGGGTACTTGATTAGTCTGTAAATATCTACAGGGGGAACAAACATTTAATAATGGGCTCTTCAATCTAGCAGAACAAGGTATAATACAATCCAATGGCTGGAAGTTGAAGCTTAGACAAAGTCAGACTTGAAATAAAGTGTAACTTTTTAACCGTGAGAGTAATTAATGATTGGAACAATTTACCAAGGATGCTGGTGGAGTCTCCATCACTGACAACTTTGAAATCAAGATTGGATGTTTTTGTAAGGCTATGTCTACACTACACAGCTTTTAGCGCCATGGCTGTGTCACTACAGCTGTGCCGCTAAAAGTCGTGCAGTGTAGCCGCTGTTTGTCATCTCTGCTGCCGACCAAAAACTTCCACCTCCAATGAGCAGCATTTGTGTTGTTGTCAGGAGAGCACTGCTGCTGACAACGCGCTGTTCACACTGGCGCTTGTCGCGGCAAAACTTTTGTGTTTTGGAGGAGTGAGGGTTAACACCTCTGAAAGACAAACGTTTTGTCGTTCAAATGCCAGTGTAGACATAGCCTAAAAGATAGCTCTAGCAATGATTTTGGGGAAGTTTTGTGAGGTGAACAGGAAGATAATGACAAGAGCCTGGGGCGGAGTCACATTGCTGCTTGATGTTACTGTTGAGCATGTACCTTGCTTAACAGTACAAGTATTTTTAAAATGATCCTTTCTTCCTGTTTTGAATAAGGGCTTGAATTGTGCCTGAACACTGTTCTGTCACTTTTTTTTTGGTGTTCTCGTACTGAGTGATAGTACTAAAAGTATCCCGAAGTCCATTGCAGCACTTCTTTTTAAAGATTTGGTCACAGTTTTGAACTGATATTTGAAGGAAGATGAAGTCCATAAGGCTACCTTCTGAAGCGGTAATTGCTTCTTTTTCAGCAGGCAAATCCTGGTTGAGAAAGAAACCTCGGATAAAACTTTTCAAACATCTGAAGTTCTTTAAGCTTCAGAAATATCCATGTGGACTTATCAGTTCAAAGCATGGAGTAATGATCATGTTTTAGAACTGCATGCTCCATTAACCTAGTTACAGGCTCACTAGCATTAGGTCTTAGCCTTGGTTATTAAAAATGCAGCGTTTGAGCATCTCAGGAGCATTGCTGCTAGAGAAGAAAAGAAACATATTTTGCCTTTTCAAAAATAAAAAAAAAATCCTCATGCACATAGAGCTACAATTATTGGTGGACCTGTATGCATGATCAGGCCTGAAGAATGCCTATCCAATTATTGATTTTTATTGTCCCTCAGTTCCTCTTTCTTAACCTCTCTTTTCCACCCCTCACCCCCCCAAAAATCAAACAAAACAGCTTTGCCAGTGCATGTGAGTTTAAAAAATCAGTAGAGCAGGAATCATGTCTATTAAATGTAGAAATACACACAATCATAGAGGAACTGGTTTTTTTAAAGCGACTTATCCAAGGGCTACAGTCTAAAGCTCTAATTCTGCAATCTCTTTGGTCTGCCTATTATCAAATTTCAGGATGGGGCTCAAATCTCAGAAGCCTGACAAAATATGGGTATAACAATACGGCTGCCAACTTGTACTGTTTGAATGTCTTTAAATTAATGTTGATTGATATTTATATTTATGGAGCTATGTTTTCATTGCTGGATTATCAGTCATTGTCACTTATCTTTTTGTTCAGTTTCCTTGTAAACAAAGTCAGTTGCGTCTCATGTGTCTCTTTATGGAGAGCATGTATTAAATCAGCCATGCATGGCTGAGCAGAGCCAAGGAAGGAATCTAGCAAAGTAGTGGGCCAGATGGACAAATCATCAGGGTTTTTTTTCCTTTGTAAACCATAAACAAAAGAGAATGATGGGAATGTATTGAATTGAGAGGGATACCCTCTGGGATATCACCAAAAGAGCAAACATAATGGGAAAGAGTAAATATAGTGCCAATCTATAAAAAAGGAAATAAGGACAACCCGGGTAATTACAGACCAGTCAGCTTAACTTCAGTACCTGGAAAGATAATGGAGCAAATAATTAAGCATTTTATTTGCAAACACCTAGAAGATAATAAGGTGATAAGTAACCATCAGCATGGATTTGTCAAGAACGAATCATGTCAAACCAACCTCATAGCTTTCTTTGACAAAGTAACAAGCCTTGTGGATAGGAGGGAAGTTGTATATGTGGTATATCTTGACTTTAGTAAGTCTTTTGATACTATCATAGAAGATTAGGGTTGGAAGAGACCTCAGGAGCTCATCTAATCCAACCCCTTGCTCAAACCAGGACCAACACCAACTAAATCATCCCAGCCAGGGCTTTGTCAAGCAGGCCTTACAAACCTCTAAGGATGGAGATTTCACCACCTCCCTAGGTAACCCATTCCAGTGCTTCACCACCCTCCTAGTGAAATATGTTTTCCTAATATCCAGCCTAGACCTCCCCCACTGCAACTTGAGACCATTGCTCCTTGTTCTGTCATCTGCCACCACTGAGAACAGCCTAGCTCCATCCTCTTTGGAACCCCTCTTCAGGTAGTTGAAGACTGCTATCAAATCCCCCTCACTCTTCTCTTCTGCAGACTAAATAAACCCAGTTCACTCTGCCTCTCCTCATAAGTCATGTGCCCCAGCCCCCTAATCATTTTTGTTGCCCTCCGCTGGACTCTCTCCAATTTGTCCACATCCTTTCTGTAGTGGGGGGCCCAAAACTGGATACAGTACTCCAGTTGTGGCCTCACCAGTGCTGAATAGAAGGGAATAATCACTTCCCTCGATCTGCTGGCAATGCTCCTACTAATGCAGCCCAACATGCCATTAGCCTTCTTGGCAACAAGGGCATACTGTTGACTCCTATCCAGCTTCTCATCCACTGTAATCCCCAGGTCCTTTTCTGCAGAACTGCCGCTTAGCCAGTCGGTCCCCAGCTTGTAGCAGTGCATGGGATTCTTCCATCCTAAGTGCAGGACTCTGCACTTGTCCTTGTTGAACCTCATCAGGTTTCTTTTGGCCCAATCCTCCAATTTGTCTAGGTCACTCTGGACTCTATCCCTACCCTCCAGTATATCTACCTCTCCCTGCAGCTTAGTGTCATCCGCAAACTTGCTGAGGGTGCAATCCATTCCATCATCCAGATCATTAATGAAGATGTTGAACAAAACCAGCCCCAGGACCGATTCTTTGGGCACTCCGCTTGATACCAGCTGCCAACTAGACATCGAGCCATTGATCACTACCCGTTGAGCCCGATGATCTAGCCAGCTTTCTATCCACCTTATAGTCCATTCATCCAATCCATACTTTTTTAACTTGCTGGCAAGAATACCATGGGAGACCATATCAAAAGCTTTGCTAAAGTCAAGGTATATCATGTCCAGTGCTTTCCCCCATATCCACAGAGCCAGTTATCTCATCATAGAAGGCAATCTGGTTGGTCAGGCATGACTTGCCCTTAGTGAATCCATGTTGACTGTTCCTTATCCACCTTCCTCTCCTCCAAGTGCTTCAAAATGGATTCCTTGAGGACCTGCTCGATGATTTTTCCAGGGACTGAGGTGAGGCTGACCAGTCTGTACTTCCCTGGATTCTCCTTCTTCCCTTTTTAAAAGATGGGCACTATATTTGCCTTTTTCCAGTTGTGCGGGACCTCCCCCAATTGCCATGAGTTTTCAAAGATAATGGCCAATGGTTCTGCAATCACATCCGCCAACACCCTCAGCACCCTCGGATGCAGTGCATCCGGCCCCATGGACCTGTGCATGTCCAGCTTTTCTAAATAGTCCTTAACCTGTTCTTTCTGAGGGCTGCTCCCCTCCTCCCCATACTGTGCTGTCCACTGCAGCAGTCTGGGAGATGACCTTGTCTGTGAAAACTGAGGCAAAAAAAAATTGAGTACTTCAGCTTTTTCCACATCATCTGTCACTAGGTTGCCTCCCCCATTCAGTAAGGGTCCCATACTTTCCCTGACTACCTTCTTGTTACTAACTTACCTGTAGAAACCCTTCTTGTTACCCTTCACATCCCTTGCTATCTGCAACTCCAGTTGTGCTTTGGCCTTCCTGATTACACCTCTGCATGCTCGAGCAATATTTTTATACTCCTCCCTAGTCATCTGTCCAAGTTTCCACTTCTTGTAAGCTTCCTTTTTGTGTTTAAGCTCACCAAAGATTTCTCTGTTAAGCCAAGCTGGTCACCTGCCATATTTGCTATTCTTTCTGTCTTGCATGACCCTTTTAATAAACAAAATAAAATGGAGCTACTATAAGGTGGGTGCATAAACTGGTTGGAAAACTGTTCCCAGAGAGTAGTTATCAGTGGTTCACAGTCAAGATGGAAGGGCATATCAAGTGGGATCCTGCAGGGATCAGTGCTGGGTCTGATTCTGTTCAATATCTTCATCGATGATTTAGATAATGGCATTAAGAGTACACTTATAAGGTGTGCAGACAATACCAAGTTGGGAGGGTTTGTGAATGCTTTGGACGATAGGATTATAATTCAAAATGATCTGGACAAACTGGAGGAATGGTCTGTCGGCAGTTGTTGCTGTATGTGTCTGTGCTCTCTGCATGCTGCACTGGCTCTGGCCAGATAGCCTGTACAGCAGGCTCCAGTTGAACTGCCCAAAAGGACCTTAGACTCTGTTGAGTAGTGAAGGCTCTCAGCCAGGTTTATTGTCGACACAGCATGGTTCAAGTTCTCTTTCTATTGCAGTCTGAAGTAAATAGGATGAAATTCAATAAGGACCAATGCGAAGTACTCTAATTAGGAGGGAACAGTCAGTTACACACATGGAAACGACTGCCTAGGAAGGAGGACTGCAGAAAGGGATCTGGGGGTCATAGAGGATCACAAGCTAAATAGGAGTCAACAGTGTAACGCTGTTGCAAAAAAAGCAAACATCATTCTGGGATGTATTAGCAGGAGTGCTATAAGCAAGACAGGAGAAGTAATTCTTCCGCTCTACTCCAGTTGAGGCCTAATCAGCATGGAGTATTGTGTCCAGTTCTGGGCACCACATTTCAGGAAAGATGTGGACAAATTGGAGAAAGTCCAGAAAAGAGCAACAAAAATGATTAAAGGTCTAGAAAACATGACCTATGAAGGAAGATTGAAAAAATTGAGTTTGTTTAGTGTGGATAAGAGAAGACTGGGGCCGGGGGAGAACGGGACATAAGTTTTCAAGTACATAAAAGGTTGTTACAAGGAGGAGGGAGAAAAATTTGTTCCTGTTTAACCTCTGAGGACAGGACAAGAAGCAATGGGCTTAAATGGCAGCAAGAGCAGTTTAGGCTGGATGTTAAGGAAAAACTTCCTAACTCTCAGGGTGGTTAAGCACTGGAATAAATTGCCTAGGGAGGTTGTGGAGTCTCCATCATTGGAGATTTTTAAGAGCAGGTTGGACAAACACTTGTCAGGGATGGTCTAGATAATACTTAGTCCTGCCTTGAGTGCAGGGGACTGCACTAGTTTAACTCTTGAGACCCCTTCCAGTCCTATAATTCTATGAAAAATTGATGTTAAGATCAATTTTTCCCCCCAACTCTTCATAAGTGACCTGGTGTAATCATGCCTCAGTGGGTCACAACTGAGGATGCCAAATTCAGGAGAAAGTGCTGAGAAGTAGGGCAGATACACCCCAAGACTAGTGGCTAATCCCCCATAGGATATACCAAACCAACAACAAAAGTAAGCTTCTGTTTTACCACATTGGCTAACAAGAAGTCATAAGAGCAGTTTCCTTAGGCATTCCCATTCTTATATCATCACCAAAACCACTGAGTTCAGAGATAAGTGGTTCTTTAAAACCAATCTTCTCAAATAAAAGGTTCTTCTGATCCCAAAGGACCAGCCACACACCCAGGTCAATATATAACTCAGCTATTACCCAAAAATCACTCTGATGCCAATCCTTTGGTATCTAAAATCTAAAGGTTTATTTATAAAAAGGAAGAAAAGTGAGTTAAAATTGGTTAAAGTAATCAAATACATATAATAAATGCCAAGTTCTTGGTTCAGGCTTGTAGTAGCGATGGAATAAACTGCAGGCTTAAGTCAAGTCTCGGGCTGCTTCCAAATCATTGGAAGGACCTCAGTCCATTGGTTAGAATGCTCCCATTAGCATAGTCCAGAGGTTTGGGCAGGAAAGAGGCAAAATGGAGGAGTTTCCAGGGCCTTTTATATCTTCTGCCATGTGGAGGGACTCCCATTGTTCTTACTGTGGAAAAGTACAGTAACAAGATGGTGATTGGAGTCACATAGACAAGTCATATGTGCATGCATTTCGCCTAGTCACAGCAGGAAATTCCATTAAGTGTAATAGGCATCTCCCATGGTTCATTGTCAGTTAAATGTTCTTTTGATGGGTCACTCAGTTTGAATAGTTCCTCCAAGATGTGCTGGTTAACTACCTTGTGGGCGTTACCCCAGGAACAAACATTTGAAATATGAGTATTGGCTCTATACCTATAACTTCAAATACAAAAATGATACATGCATACTGATAGCATAATCATAACTAGCAAATCATAACCTTTTCATAGACACCTCACTTGACAAACTTTGTACAAGATTTGTTGCAAACATATAACAGTGGTTGCAACAATGATCTATATGGTCATATTTTAATCAGATAACGTCACACCTGATATAAAGAGTAAAGAGCACAATAATTAAATTCACACATAATACTAAATTGGGAGGAGTTGCGAATTCCAGTGAGGACAGAGAAAAAATACAAAGGGAACTAGAGAGAGTAGAAAACAAAATGGGATTCAACTTGGAAAAATGTGAGCTAGCACATCTCAGACAAAATAATCCAAAATCAGATGCCAATCAATAGAAAGGATAGATCTGGGAAGAAGTAATGACACTTATGGGTAATACTGAACAGCAAATTAAAGAGGGGTCAGTACTGCCATCCCAAGCATTAAAAAAAAAATCATGAGTAAGTCCTGAAAATCATGATATTGGTTTAAAAATCATGAGGTTTTTAAAAGTGCATTTTGGATTTCTTTATTTACCTGATGATTTTTTGACCTTTAGAGTGCACTAGGGTCACATTTGTAGAGTTTTCTTTGCAATCACAAGGGCTAGAAACTTCGTCTTTTTTTTTCATTTATTTTTTACAAATGAAAGCTAAGAGTCTCACATTCACGTGACTCCAGCTGTAAGAAACCCATCAAGTATTATGACAGTTGTGATTTAAAATTATGAGAATTGGCAACATGTATGCATCTGTCTTCACTGCAGAGGATTTCTACACCTTAGTAATTCTTTTTAGGTGACAAATCTGAGGAACTGTCCAAGATTAAGGTATCAATAGAGAAGGTTTTGGAACATATTGATCAATTAAACAGTAATGAGTCACCAGGACTAGATGATCTTCACCCAAGACTTCTGAAGGAACTCAAATGAAATTGCAGAACTGCTAACTGTGATCTATAACCTATTGCTTAAATCATCCTCTGGCCAGATGACTGGAGGAGAGCTAATATAATGCTGACTTTTAAAAGGGGCTCCAGAGGTGATCTTGGCAATTACAGGCTGGCAAGCCTGACTTCAGTACCAGACAAATTGGCTGAAACTATAGTAAAGAACAGAATTATCAGACACCTAGATGAACATGATATATTATGGAAGAGTCGAGATGGCTTTTGTAAAGGAAATCATGCCTCACCAATCTATTAGAATTCTTTGAGAGAGTAAACAAGCATGTGGATAAGGGTGATCCAGTGGATATAGTGCACTTGGACTTTCAGACAGCCTTTGACAAGGTCCCTCACCAAAGGCTTTTAAGCAAAGTAAGCCATCATAGGATAAGAGGGAAGGTCTTCTCATGGATCAGTAACTGGTTAAAAGACAGAAAACAAAGGATAGGAATAAATGGTCAGTTCTCACAATGGAGAGGTAAATAGTGGTGTCTCCCAATGATCTATACTGGGACCAGTCCTGTTCAACATATTCATAAATGATCTGAAAAAAGGGGTGAGCAGTGAGATGGCAAAATTTGCAAATGATACAAAATACTCAAGATAGTTAAGTCCAAAGCTACCCCCGACTCCCTGTCCCGATTTTTCACATTTGCTTTCTGGTCACCCTAGTCACTGGTTGCCAGGGGATGCTGTGAAGGCCAAAAGTATAACTGGGTTCAAAAATAAATGCAGTTCATGGAGGATAGGTCCATTAATGGCTATTGCCCAAGATGATAAAGGATGCAGAACATGCTCTGGGTTCCTGAACTTCCAACTGCCAGAAGCTGGGACTGGATGACGGGATGGATCACCTGATAAATTGCCCTGTTCTGTCTATTCCCTCTGAATCATCTGGCACTGGCAGCTGTTGGAAGACAGGATACTGGGCTAGATGGACCATTGGTGTCACCCAGTATGGCCATTTGTATGTTCTAATGAGACAATGTTGGTCAAAGATTTGCAGTGGTCTTAGCACACCAGCAGCCTAGCTGTTATCCATTACAATGGTTTCAGCCTATTTATCAAGAGAAACTTGGCATGCCGCAACTAGATATCATGCCATTAAGATTAAGCCAATAATTATCTTACTAGAGATTCTTGAAAATACAAAATTAAATGCAGTTTATTTCAGAACATTGCATTGTATGTAGTAGTGTATTAATTTTGTTATTTTTATGAATAATAGTAATAACTACCTCTTGTATAGCACTTTTTCATCAGATCTCAAAGCACTTTACAAAGGATGGCAGTATCAGTATCCCTATTTTAGAGATGGGAAAATTGAGGCATAGAGAGATAAGTGACTTGCTTAAGGTCACTTAAGCCTAGTCTATGCCACAGAGTTAGGTCCACACAAGGCAGTTTACGTCTACACTAAAATTTTGCTCCCACCAACATAACTTACCCGCTATGCTGAATTAATAACTCCACCTCCATGAGAGGCATAGAGTTTATGTTAATTACTTACTTTGACTTTAGTGGCTTCCAGAAGGTGTCCCACAATGCCCCACCTTGACTGCTCTCTGGTCACCATTTTGAATTCCACTGCCAGGTGGCTAGGTACACAGGTACACACTCTTCCCCTTTAAAGCCCTGTGAATTTTTGAAATTCCATTTCCTGGTTGCCTGGCTTGGAGAGCTCACCTAGCAACTCTTGAGCATACCTAGTAACTGCCCAGTTGACCATGCCGGCTACATGCTGCAGATGCTCTCCTGCCTGGAGCATACAGGAGGTGATGGATGTCCTGGGTCTGTCTGCAGGCACAGCTCCAATCCGGCCATAGAAACATCAACATCTATGAGCAGATTGCTTGGGGCATGGAGAAGGGCCACAAGAGGGACCAGCAGTAGTGCTGCTTGAAGGCCAAGGAGCTGCAGCAGGCGTATCAGAAGGCAAAGAAGTCTAACAGTCGCTCTGGTGCAAAGCTGCAGAACTGCTGCTCTTAAAAAGAACTGCATGCCTCCCTCGGCGGAGACCCATCCCCTCCCAAGAGCCCTGTGGATACTTCGGGGGAGCACAAGTCACAGGCCCCCACCATGAACAGCAAAGAGGAGGAGGTGGAAGAGGAGGAGTATGGGGGATCCAGTGGTGCAGCTAGCCAGGATTTGTTTTTGAGTCCTGGGCACTCCAGCCAGTCCCGCATGGGTGAGCCTGATACAGTAGAAAGAACCTCTGGTAAATAGGCAGTTTGCTTTGAAATTGCAGGGATGGAAGCCCCAAAGTAGCAGGACAAATCTGTTGATTTAATTTTTTTTACTTATGCTAGAAGAGGTAGAGAAACAGCCAACAGAGGTAGAGTTGCTATCTGCTACTCACTCCCCTCTAGAGTTAGGCACAGAACAGTTTGTTTAGGTGCACCGAGATGTCCCGTGAATCCTCTGTAGAGATCCTGAGAAAATTTTCCTGGAGGCAGTTTGCAATCCTCTGCCGAAGGTTTCTGGGGAGGGCTGCCTTACTTCTTCTGCCACGGTAGGACACTTTCCCATGCCACTGAGCGATTTACTTCAGCGGACACCATTGCAACACACAGGCTAGCAGCATACAGCACTGATCTGCAGTTGGACACCTGCAGGAGCTGTTCCATTTCAGCCTCTGTTACCCTTAGGATGAGAGATCAGCTAAAATCACCACCACCTGTGGAAAACTGTGCCAGTATTCAGTTCAATTGCCCTATACACATATATTCATTATATTCATGCCTGTGAGCTATCTCCCCCCCCCTTATTTTTCCAACTTTCCTCCTCAATCCCCCGGGCTGCACTCACCATGGCTGGGACTGTCACTGTGCTCTATGAATCCCTAGGAGAAGTGAGAATGTAGTGCTTGAAACTTGTGTGCATCAAGGGGAGTGAGTTTAGTATACCAAGTTTCCATTATCTTGTGAATACACTCACAATAGTACTTCTGTGTATTGTATCTTTTGCAGCTGGCACACCAGTGGAGTGGCTCAGCCAGATAAGGAGGAGAAGGAAGAGGACATGGGATGACATGCTCGAAGAAATCCTGCATTCCTCTACTGCTTTGGATACTGAGCACAGTGATTAGAGGATGACACTTGCAGACAGCATGGCCAGGGATAGAGCAGAATGGAGACGAGAAATGCACAGGAAAAGGAGAGGGATGTGCAGCTGGAGATGCTAGCGCTTCTCAAGCAGCAAACAGATATGCTGCAGACTCTTGTTGACCTTCAGGTTCAACAGTTCCGTGCTCACCTCCCTTTGCAGCCCCTAGAGAACTGCATTCCTCTTCCCCGCCTCCCCTCTCTGCATTCCACATAAAGAACAGGAGTACTTGTGGCACCTTAGAGACTAACAAATTTATTTGAGCATAAGCTTTCATGGGCTACAGCCCACTTCTTCGGATGCATAGAGTGGAACACACAGAAAGAAGATATTTATACATACAGAGAACATGAAAAGGTGGAAGTAGCCATGCCAACTGTAAGAGGCCAATCAATTGAGATAAGCTATCAGCAGCAGGAGGAAAAAAACTTTTGAAGTGATAATCGAGATGACCCATAGAAGGTGTGAGGAGAACTTAACATGGGGAAATAGATTCAATTAGTGTAATGACCCAACCATTCCCAGTCTCTGTTTAAACCTAAGTTAATTGTATCTAATTTGCATATTAATTCAAGTTCAGCAGTCTCTCTTTGGAGTCTGTTTATTTATGGCCTGTCCTCGCTTACAGACAGCCTCCCAACCTGAAGCAAATACTCACCAGCAACCGCACACCATACAACATAAACACTAACCCAGGAACCTATCCTTGCAACAAAGCCCGATGCCAACTCTGTCCACATATCTATTCAAGTGACACCATCATAGGACATAATCACATTAGCCACTCCATCAGGGGCTCGTTCACCTGCACATCTACCAACGTGATATATGCCATCATGTGCCAGCAATGCCCCTCTGCCATATACATTGGCCAAACCGGACAATCTCTACACAAAAGAATAAATGGACACAAATCTGACATCAGGAATCATAACATTCAAAAACCAGTGGGAGAACACTTCAGCCTCTCTAACCACTCAGTGACAGACTTGAAGGTGCCAATTTTGCAACAAAAAAACTTCAAAAACAGACTCCAAAGAGAGACTGCTGAACTTGAATGCATCCGAAGAAGTGGGCTGTAGCCCACGAAAGCTTATGCTCAAATAAATTTGTTAGTCTCTAAGGTGCCACAAGTACTCCTGTTCTTTTTGTGGATACAGACTAACACAGCTGCTACTCTGAAACCTGCATTCCACATGGTATTCAGGGCCGCTGCACTATCCCTACCACTCCACTCCGGAGGAGAGTACAGGCAATCACAGCTGCACGTACACTGACCGGTGAAAGACACAGTTGGTGTATGTGTTTGTGAAATGGAAATGACTGTTGTTTCCCCTTCAAAAATTCTTTCCCCTTTATTTAAGTTTTATTCACTTATAAATGTGTCTGTTTGCCTGGGTATGGAATCAGTCTATTTTTGGAAACTTAATTCATCGTTATTAGTTCACAACATATGCTGACTGGGACTGACATCATTCACAGATAATCGTAACAGATGCGTTTGCAATTTTATATTACTACACACACAGCACTCATTACAAGGTTCATACTGGGGTGGAAAAGAGCAATACCAGGTAGAGCACACCACAGCAATACACATTACTGTGGCTCAATTTCAAATGGTCTTTCAAAGCCTTCCTGAGCCGAATAGCTCTGTGTTGTGCTCTTCTTATAGCCCTGGTATCCAGCTGCTAAAAATCAGCAGACAGCCATTCCAACTCCACCCTGGTGGAAACGTTTGCTCTTTTGCTTCACAGATACTATGCAGCACACAGCAGGCAGTTATAGCCATTGGGATATTTTTTTTACTGAGGTCTAGTCTCATGAGTAGAAAGCACCAGCAACCTTTCAAATGACCAAAGGTCCATTCAACTGTCATTCTACAGCTGTTTAGCCTGTTGTTGAAGTGCTTCTTGGTGCTGTCAATGTGGACGATGTATGGCTTCATGAGCCGTGGGAGTAAGGGATAGGCTGGGTTTCCCAGGCTGGGTCTCCCAAATTGTAATCCACCCATCTGGAAAGAAAGTAAGTCCCTGCTTGCAGCTTTCTGAACAGCTCTGTGTTCTTAAAGATGCATGCATCATGCACCTTCCCTGACCAGTCCACACTGATGTTGGTAAAGTGTCCCCAGTGATCCACCAGCACTTGCAATACCATAGAAAATAGCCCTTTCTGTTGATGTACTCTGTGGCAAGGTGGTCTGGTGCCAAAATGAGGATATGTGTGCGGTCTATCATCCCACCACAGTTTGGTAACTCCATTGCTGCAAAACCATCCACTATGTCCTGCACATTGCCCAGTTCTTCATAGCAGGAGGTGATTAATGGCCCTGGACACTTGCGTCAGAACAACCTCCACAGTGGATTTCCCAACTTCAAATTGATTCCTGACTGATCAATAGCCATCGGGTGTTGCAAATTTCCACAAAGCAATCACCATTCGTTCTCCACTGTCAGTGCAGATCTCACTTTGATGTAACTGTGCTGGAGGGCTGGGGTGAGCTCTGCACAGAGATCCAGGAATAAGGCCTTGTGCATCTGAAAGTGCTGCAGCCGCTGCTTGTCATTCCAACCTGCATGAGTATGCAATCCCACCAGTCAGAGCTTGTTTCTTGGGCCCAGAACTGGTGCTCCACCATCTGCAGCTGCTCTGTGAATGCTGCCAACAACTTTGAATTATTTCTTTCTATGTCCCACAGCAAGAATCATCATGTTCCCTGCAGCTCCTCTGGCAACTCTGCAAATACTGCAGGATCCGGCCCCCCATGCACACATCGCTCATCACAATAGTGCACAGCTGTGCAGGATCCAGGCTTCTGACAAAGATGGCAGACAGCGAGAAGGGATGCATAGGGTTGTGAGGAATTTTGAAAAGATGAAATTATTGGATGAAGAACACTGCATTATGGGACATTGAATTTATGTTCCTAGTCACCCCAGCGCAACTTGTTTCAGCCCCATCAGGCATTGCAAAATGTTCCCAAAACACCCTGCGCTAGTTAGTGGTGAGTTGCACAGTGGGATAGCTACCCACGGTGCACTGCTCTCTGCAGCAATGCAAGCGCTGCTAGTGAGGACGTGCACTGCCCACACAAGGAGCATAGTGTGGGTGTGCAAAAGTGATTTAATTACTGTGGCACCTGTATGCTGACGTCAATTAAGTTTACATAATTTTATAGTGTAGTCATGGCCCTAGCAGTCTGGTGGCAAAACCAGAAATGGAAACCAGAACCAGTTCTGCTCCCTAGGCCAGTGCGCCATCCACTAGGCTACAATGTCTTTTGAATGCTAGCTAAAGAGCATTACCTTTGCCAGTATGATAGGATGACTTTCACCACCTGCCCCTGGAGATCAGGGGTGAAATCTTGGCCCCCATTGAAGTCTATAGCAAAGCTTTCATTGACTCCAGTGGGGGAGGGAGGGGTGTGGATTTCACCCCAAATGTTTTGTGTGATGGACCTTAGCTTACATGATTAGTTTTCTGTACAATGGCAAGAGTCATTCTTTCTCCTTTTGTTTTACCACTTTCCTGTCATGAAAGGCTCAGGTTTATGAAAAAAACTGCCTGACGATTTTGAATCTCTGTTCTTCAGCCCTCTTATTTTTTGCCTCCCACTATTGATTCAACATGGCTGAAAGTCTTTTCCTGTCAGAGTAGCAGAAGAAGACAGAAATTGAAGGAGTTTTGGTTTGGGTGAAACTGAGCTGCAATATACAATAGTTTCGTTTAAATGCAAGTAAGATGGGGTCATGGCCATTAGAATTTTCAGATTTGTCTCTTATGCCATTGTACTGTATATTCAAGTGGTTACTTCAATGTTCTATCAACAAAAATGGATTTTGATTGGCACCTACTTGTTCTTTGCTATCCTCTAAGCCCCACATTCACCCTGTTCACCAGATTTGTTCCTCAACTCTTTGGACCTGATCCAGAGCCCATGTTTCCATTGATTTCAATAAGTTTTGGATTGTATGCTTAATATTTTGTGTAATCAAAACATTTCAACTTTCAGTTTTTTTGCAGGTATTCAATAAGTTTATTGTCTAATAATAAAAATATTGGGCCAAATTCACCCCTTATGAGACTCCAATGAAATGAGTAGAGTTGCATTAGGGATGAAGTTGATTCTTCGAATTTTTCAGTGTCAGAAATTAAAGCGAAGAAAACCCTGTTAATGTAGGTGAAATCCTGCCAAAGTCTTTTCGATTACAGCTACTTAAACTTGTACAAAATGTTAAAATGTTCTTGAGGTGATAATGAGTTAAATGTCAATGAAAACCAATACTGTGTGTCTTAAAAGGAAAGCAGCAACCTCTTTGCAAAATCCAAAAATGTAACTTTTCAAATTTACTGAGCCAAACCTACAGCCCTGCAGATAAAATACTGGACTTTGCAAGTGAGCATCTTTCAAAATAAACTGAGAGACTAGGGGAAGAATAGTTTAGTTTGGTAAAGAACATTAAAGGTGTAGAATAGATGTAACTGGCAACGTTTGTAAAGTGCAGATAATGGAAGTGACTGTAAGAGAAGCAGGACTATTATCTGGCCTGGAAAAGATGCAATAAAAATAAGTTGATTTTTTCCAAAACCCGTATCTTCTGTACTTCTGCAGAGGGTTCTCCATTATCACTTTGATTTTTTTCCATGATAAATTGTCAGGCCTGCTTGACAGGAATAAGGTGAGAATACTGAATTCTTTGAAATACAGCATTCATTCAGGAAACAATCACAGAAATATATGGTACTGTCAGTGCTATACCAAACATTTGTTATGACAGTTTCTCCAGTACAGCATTCCCGTGAAGACAACTGTCACCGTTTGCCATTAATGAATGTCTAAAAATTTTCTCTACACATTATGCTCATTTACTAAGCTGCCCAGGCTAAGGATGAGCAGATCATATATACTGAAATGCCCAGACATGCATTTCATTATAGGAGTGTGAAAGGGACTGCTGTAAATTTTGTCTCCGTATAAGACCAGATAAACATCAGTTGGAGTTTTAGTGCATTTTATTCTTGTAATTGAATTTCTTGTATCTGTATATCTTACTACATGTTGTGTTGTTTTAGGAAAGATCAGCTCACCACATCCAAATGTAATTAAAACTTTGGAATATCACATCAGGCAGCTGTTGTGTAGGTGCAGTATACTTTGCCTAGCAAAACTTTTGGAATCTATGTTTTTCAGAATTTTTTTTTAAGAGTTTTTTTTTTTTTTTAAGTTTGTGTAATAGTTTCATATCTCTTTTGGCTTGAATCCTAACTCCCATTGACTTGAAGGGGACTATCTGTGAGAAGAAGGCAAGCTAGATTTGGCTCGTCACAGATATGATTAAGTTAAGGTATATAAAAGTAACCTCGTATTCATTGCATCGCCTGGATTGCTCCTGCCATGTCAGTGATTTAAGGCTTCCTGCTTTCTTAATCTTGTAAGCGAGGAATGTTGCTAATCTCTGAAGTTTACATGTACCACCATGTCCTGTTTGTCTAGCTCATGGCTAGACTGGAAATAGCAGCACATAGAGGCCAATTTTGCATGCTTCAACACCCAAATGGAGATTTAGGCATTCATTGTTCAAACAATTACAACAAAAAAATGCTAAGAGTACAGTACTCTGTACCTGTTTATAACACACATTATTTTTCTCCTTCAAAATATAAATAATCACATAGCTGCTCAAGAGGGAGGGAAGGAAGTTTATTTTAGGAAACAAGTAAAATATGTGTATAGATGCAAATAATAAATAAATAAATTAATGGAAATATCCTATCTCCTAGAACTGGAAGGGACCTTAAAAGGTCATCAAGTCCAGCCCCCTGCCTTCACTAGCAGGACCAAGTACTGATTTTGCCCCAGATCCCTAAGTGACCCTCTCAAGGATTGAACTCACGACGCTGGGTTTAGCAGGCCCATGCTCAAACCACTGAGCTATCCCTCCCCCTCCATAGTATGGAGGAATGCAATGTTTTTATGTGTGTTAAAGCAGGTTACACATAGAGGATTGGCTTTCTGTTATCTATATCAGACTTACTACGCCTTGTTCATATCTAAAACTAGTTTAGGCTATTTATCAATTCAAGGGCCATATCATCTCATTGGTATTCATGAATGGATTTAGATTTGTTGGGTCTGGCTGGGCACATGTGTGTTTGGGAGACTGGAGGGGAAGGTCTCTCCTTGTGATACTGGCTCCCTCAGCCTCTGTGCTTGTACCCTCCTCGTGGAGAGGGGTAGGGAATTGCTAGGCCCATGACATGACTTTGGGAGGAAAGGGAGGCCCGAGGAGCAGTGTGAGGGAAAGCCCTCTCCCTCCATAGGACTGGAATTTCCCTCCTTTGCACATCCCAGATTAACAGTGTTGAGAGGTCTCTCCTCCTGACTGTACCCACACTCCTCCCACAACAGGACAATCTGAATGAAATTCAGTGAGGTTCACCTTGCAGTTTTCTGGCCCCTCTAACTGCTCCCAGGGCTATTTCTACATCAGAGTGTTATTCAATCCAGTGGGGAAAATCTTAGCTTGGAGATTGACAGAGGGTAAAGTATCAGGGGGTAGCCGTGTTAGTCTGTATCTACAAAAACAACAAGGAGTCTGGTGGCACCTTGAAGACTAACAGATTTATTTGGGCATAAGCTTTCGTGGGTAAAAACCTCACTTCTTCAGAAAGCTTATGCCCAAATAAATCTGTTAGACTTTAAGGTGCCACCAGACTCCTTGTTGTTTTTTTAGAGGGTAAAATGTTTTCCAGTGTGTGAGGAAGGCATATTGTAGGCACTACTGGAATACAAATAATAAATGACAGATTGTGCCGACCAGAGTGTAAAAAGCCCTACTCTGTAGTTTTCTTGCCCAAACTCTTTGTGGTTTACTCATGTGCACTAAAAGTAGGTCTTAGGGAGTCTTGATGAGAGCATTGCAGGGCTGTTAGGCTTAATGAGTTAATTTTTCTAAAGTGCCTTGGGATCCATGACTGCAAGAAGCTCTAGAAGTGCATAATATTTGCTGTGAACAACTCCGGTTGCTTTTCCATACCACCAATGCAACCTGTAATGTATGTTAACTATACTGATAATAACTAACCTGATATTTACCACACAGTTTGTATCATAGTCTTCATGCATTGACGTTGAGGCCAGATTCTGATCCCTGCACACAATGTGAATAAATGATCTGTGTGTCAGACTTCTGGGGGCCGGCTGTATGGAGTCCTTTCCATCCAACCAGACTGAGGTGTGAGGATCCACATACATTGAATCCTTTCTGTGGGTCTGTTTCTGTTCTGTCTTCAAAATGCTTGTTGCTGATGGAGCCCTGTGGATCACAGTCCCATTGCCTACAGGAGGTAGGCTTTTCCTTTGTGTGGGTTGTCTGCATCCTGCCCCTGCCTACATAGCACAACCATAAGAATTCTGCTGCTGCTTTGGGGAAAGAAGGGCACAGGATCTGGCCATAAATATGCGGGTTTTCCTGTGTACGCAAGTTTGCACCAGTTTAACTAAACCTATTTAAACACCGATTTTAGTTAAATCTGTACAACTGTGTGTGTAGACTGGGTCCAAGACTGTTAGCTTCTCTGGGCCAGGACAATTACTTATGCAACTATACATCAAGAAGCACACCGGTATGGCTTCAGAAATAATCTAGAAAGTATGATTGTCCTTAAAAGCAAATCAAAGAAAAAGAAAAACAGGATGAAAGGAAAGCTTAAAAAACAAAGACTACAAAGGCCCTTCATTTTTGTAATTTTGCTATATATTAGATGTAATGTTACAATTATGTTTTGCTGAGACCTAAGTATCACTTTCTGTCATGAGTATAGAAAAATAACTTTTGGACAATGTTAAAATAGTAGAATGTATAAAAGTATTGATAATTTAGCAGTTGGCTTTGGCTGGCATGCTATAAAACCATTCTTTTACATTCAAATTCAGTAACCATTGAAGTACTGACTGCATTTAAAGGCATTTCATTCTGGATGTTTTAGTCTAAAAATATAACAAGGATATATAAAGAAAGGGTTCTTGAAAAGAAACAGTTCTAGAGACAATAGAATTTATGAAGGCAACACAAGATGTATGGTTTGGTCTAAAATATTAATGCACATTGACGTACCTGTATAGGGATTTTGTTTGGTGCTATGACTGACAATAGAATAGTCTCTCTTTAGTACTCTGGCCAATACACATTCTGCTACATTGTGAAATTAGTCACAAAACAAATCTTTAAATGTTTCATCCTGTAACTGAGGACATTCAACTTCCTTGTTGGTATGCTTTAAAAAATAAATTTGTTATTTTAATCTTTCCTAGTTTGAGGGCAATACAACTTGAACTTAGATTTTTGTTTGGCATTTTGTAAAGTAAACAGACACTTAGGATAGTGTGACTATATTGATATCTATATTACATATATTCCTATTCTGTTTTTAGGTTTGTCCCCATTTATGTTAGAGGCCGACATATGTATCAGGGTAAGAGAACTCAATACAAGCCAATGTAAAATTTGCCTTTACATAACACAATGCTGTTTTTTAAAATGAATCATTTTTAAGACAGTGTCAGATATCTCTAAATATAGTCTACAGCAGGGGTCTCAAACACGTGGCCCACAAGGTTATTTTCTGCGGCCCGCGAGCTCCTCGCGGCCCCCCCCCGCCCTCCCCCAGCATTTACCTAGAGCGGCTCCAGCCCGACGCGCACTGGGGGCAGGGCAGGCTCCCTGCCTGCCTGCCCTGCCCCCGTGCCGCTCCGGGAAGCCGACGGAACCTGGGGAAGGAGGGGCGCAGGGGTGTGTGTGGCTGTTGCTTCAGGCATCGCCCCCAGCAGCTCCCATTGGCCGCGAATGGGGAACCGCGGCCAATGGGAGCTGCTGGGGGCAGTGCCTGAAGCAACAGCCACACACACCCCTGCGCTCCTCCTTCCCCAGGTTCCCTCGGCTTCCCGGAGCGGCGCGGGGGCAGGGCAGGCAGACAGGCAGGGAACCTGCCCTGCCCCCGGTGCGCGTCGGGCCGGAGCCCACCCCCTGAACCTCTCCTGCAGCCGAACCCCCTGCCCTGAGCCCCCGCCGCACCCCTGCCGCACCCCATACCCCTCCTGCACCCCAACCCACTGCCCTGAGTCCCCTGCTGCACCCCTCCTGCACCCTGACCCCCTGCTGCACCCTGCACCCCTGCTGCACCCCAACCCACTGCCCTGAGCCCCCTGCTGCACCCTGACTCCCTGCCCTGAACCCCCTGCTGCACCCCGCACCCCTCCTGCACCCCAACCCCCTGCCCTGAGCCCCCGCCGCACCCTGCACCTGACCCCCTGCTGCACCCCTCACCCCTCCTGCACCCCACACCCCAACTCCCTGCCCTGAGCCCCCGCCACACCCCTGGGGGCAGGGAGGGGGCAGAGTTGGGGTGGGGATTTCAGGGAAGGGGTTGGAATGGGGGCAGAGAAGGAGTGGGAAGAGGCGGGGCAGGGAAGGGGCCTCATGGAAGGGGTGGAGTGGGGGCGGGGCCGAGGGCGGCGGGGGGGAGGTGTCAGTAAATGCGGCCCTCGGGCCAATATACTAGTCTTCATGTGGCCCTCGTGGTCATTTGAGTTTGAGACCCCTGGTCTACAGCAAAAGAAAAATGGGGGCTGGGATGGGGACCCAAAGCGCAGTAATGTTTTTGAAGGCTTACTTTATTCTGGGAAAGGCTATGGTGAAGAATCATGTTACCCCAGCAATATATTGAACACATTTGAATAATTTCAGGGGCCTGGTTCTGCACTCGTTCCCTCATGCTGGTACAGCTGAGAGCTGACTTGGGCCTACGGTTTAACTTACCTCACCATTTATATCACTCCTGAGTTGGGCTGGGATATTTCCATCTGATGCTGCTCCCCACATACACAAGGTTGGAATTGTGCACAGATGCAGGCAGAACTGAAGGAAGGAATGTCTGGGGCTATGGTAACAGTACCTGATATTTTGGCACAAAAGTCAATGAATCAGAGATCAGGCTAGCCTGAAATACCCCGCACAACTAAGTAACCATCAAGCTTCCTCTGGCCAACTCTTGCATTTAGTCCCCTTCTCGTTTGGTGAGGGGATATTGCCTGCAATGGTTTCTCAAACAGTGAGGGAGTGGTAAATTCACACTAAGGGTACATCTATACTTACCTCCGGGTCCGGCTGTAAGCAATCGATCTTCTAGGATCGATTTATCGCGTCTTGTCTAGACGTGATAAATCGATCCCGGATCGATCCCGGAAGTGCTCGCCATCGACGCTGGTACTCCTGCTCCGCGAGAGGAGTACGCGGAGTCGACGGGGGAGCCTGCCTGCCACGTCTGGACCCGCGGTAAGTTCGAACTAAGGTACTTCGACTTCAGCTACGTTATTAACGTAGCTGAAGTTGCATATCTTAGTTCGAAGTGGGGGGTTAGTGTGGACCAGGCCTAATAATAGTAATCCTCTTTCATAACAGGCTCAGTTCCTGAGCCAGAGCTACTGCTCTCACTTTCCCCCAACCTTTTAAGACTACAAGCTCTTTAGCACTTGCTATCTCTACAACAGCTTGTCTTAGTTTTTTAATAGTTCAGTGGGGGAGGAAGAGGAGGCAGGGATAGAATGCTAGTGCAATTCTGGGTGCCACTGACTAGTGCATCTAGCTGATTTTCTCTCTCATAGTTGTTGCTTTTCTCTTGGTCCTCATCCTCTTGGCGGTCAGCACCCCAGAGATAATCATCAGAACAGCAGCAACGAAAATTTAATTTCAGGCCCAATGTACTTAATTTGAAAAACAGCCAAAGCCGTTATCTTTGTCTTCTCTCTCTAGTCTGTTAGAGATCTGTACTGATTTTGGAATCACTGAGCTAATTTGCCAGAAAAGATGTACAGTGCAAGATAAAAATCCCTGCTCTGGGCTCACAGAGAACCTGGACAGGTTTATGTTGTTTGTTTGCTTTGAGCTATAAATCATCATGCAAGTTTCAGAGCAGACTCACAAAGAATAGCCACGAAAATCAAAAGCCTCTAGGCCACAATGAAAAATAAAAACAAGATTTTTATTAGTACTTTTTAACACCTCCACCCCTGTTTTCTACCAGCAGACACCCCATCTCTCTCCTTCCTACTTCTTTCCTCTGGATCAGCTGTTCAGTTTCTATTAGAAAGGAAATACTCAGTCAGAAGCTGTTAGCTCCTGTTTGAATTTTTCAGTGTAAAATTAAACCAAAGCAGCTGATTGAGCAATGGGGAAGCACTGACTGAATCTCTGATTTAAGAGGGGAAGGAAGAAGATAAACTAATATTGGAGTGTGTGGCGCGAGGGTGGGGGGAGAATCTCCTAGACCACAAATCTTGATTAGGTAGAAACGCCACTGACATTGTTGCCCTTTCTGCACAAAACTACTCAAAATGCTTTAAAATAAAACAGTGGTAAGTTTCTTTGGTTTTTGTAAGATCTTAAGTGATATTTTTGTTTCGTTTTTTTATTTTTCCTTTTTCCCAATTTAGCACTATACAGATTAACAGAACTATCACACAGCAAGAAGCTTGAGTTACAAACAAGGAATTGTTTAAGCTAAACAGGTATTGTAGGCCAAATGGTGAAGGCATAGACTAGGAATTCATTGGGTTATCCTTGATCAGGATCAAATCCTGCCAACTTCATGCACCTTTGGCAGTTCCATTTCAGCTTATTGATAATGGCTAGGCAGGTAACATGTTATATTTATATCCACAGCTAGTCTGCAAAATATGCTTCTATTTCTGTTACCTCATCCTTTTCTCTCCACCTGTTTGTTGTATCTTGTCACTAAGACTGTAAGCTCTCTCGGGTAGGGCTGTTTTATTACATGCTTGTACAGTGTCTTTATACTGGGGCCATGATCCCTCATTGGGGCCTCTAGGTGATATTGTAATACAAACTTTCAATCCTCACTGAAGAGTTGGTTACATAAATAGTCTGAACGCCCTAACGTGATAACCAGTAGGTGCTGTGTGGTTACTAAAACATGGTATTGCCATAGCAATATTTAGCGGTATCTATGTAACTCTGAACTTAGATTCAAGCACCTTTCAATTATACTGAGAAGTGACTTGTTTAATAATGATGACTAACCCTCAAAATGTTCCAAGGTTAACTTTGGAAAAGCTCTCCTAAACTTTGGTTACTTACCCAAATCCAGTTGGATCTCTGAAGTTTTTGTTCTGCTCCTTTTCTGCATCCAGTGCTCCAATTATGTCCTTCTCTCCTTTCCCAAATAACTCATTCCTGACCTTGCTCAGTCCCTTCAACCCACCTGAGTACAAATCACCATTCTGGCTAATTCTTCTGAGCTAGACCGACTGGGCCTGATTCTGATCCTGTAAGTGGGGAGTAGCTCTGTGGAAATACCCATGTAAATAGAAATCCGAATCAGGCTCACTAACACTGCTATCTGACCTCTTTTCCTGCTTCAGCTTGCTTTACTTTTATTCTACCCTTATATTTAGGTTTCTGTCCAAGACAATTGGATCCTTCAAAAATATTCAATATGGGGGCTGAGGTTCAGGCTAGTTCTTATTAACTGCAAATTGGTTTCTCCATCCCTCTACTGCTTAGAGCAGCAACGCCGTATGTTCCATGTAAACATTAAATCATAAACGGTTTCACTAATTAGAATTATAAAGGGGTGATAAATTGAGGGTGCTTCTTATTCATGGGCTAATAACTGTATAATGGGCCTAGCATTCTTGTCCAATATGAATCAACCTGAACTCTGTTGGCTATTTCCAGAATATTTGGTTTTCTTCTCCCAGGACTTTAGGCCTGGGCCTGTCAACTTCCCAGGCAAAACTAAATTTCAGAGGAAGAAAGAAGTCTGGTGCCCTGTGTCTTAACTGGTCCAATTACTGGTGGCTCAGTAGACTTGGGACAAACAAAATTACATAAAATAATTAAACTCTGTCATAGAGGCCATGGAACTAACTTTAAACGGTATTTAGGCACCTAAAGATGCAGAGAGGCACCTAGTGGGATTTTCAAAATCATGCAAGCGCCTGGGAGTTAAGTGCCTAGGAGCTTTTGAAAATCCCAAAGGGTGCCTCTCTGCATCTTTAGGTGCCTAAATACCTTTTAAAAATCTGGCCCCATGTGCCTTCTTGAGCCTCAGGTTCCTGCCTTGCCTCCAGATCTGTTCTGTAGTGTCCATTGGGCTGGCCCAGAAGCTGTCTGGGAGAAAGTTGATGACAAATGGGGGGGAAAAGGGGTAATCAAGCCAGTTTCCTCTGAGACAAGTACTAATTTTTTTTTCTCTAAAATTCAAGGATCCATGTGAGCTTCAAGTAAATGAGAGGAGAATGCCGTTCATGAAAACTACAATAGTCTTCTTTATCTTTTCTATTTCACTTGGATCCTCTGTTCAAAAGTCTTATTGGTATTTTGCTTAGCCTGTGCATGTTTCTTGGATTCTTACATTAATTTTCCTGTCATCAAAATTTGGACCAAAAATATAAATATCATTCTGTGCATAGCTCTTAAACTGATGGCTTAGCAGCCATTTCTAAAGACTGCCTGGACAGTGTAAAACCCCATTCTGTTTATATGCTAATAATTAGCAGTAAGCTGTTCATCTGTTAATACATTTGTTATTTCATGCTTGCAAAAGAACGGCATGGTATTTAAAACATGTTTACTAATGTCTCATTAATCTACCCATTGTAAAGTTAAATATTCACTTTTGACTGATCTCATTTACAGGGTGGCTATTGCTGCACTGGTTCTTGTGACAAGATACCATCTGATTTCTTGGAAAGATTCAGGATCTCCAGCTGGATCTGTGAGTGAACTTTTATAGTCTGTAGGATATTACTTTTCAATAAGTAAACCGGAGAAAGAAAACTAGCTGCTTACAATATAAATAGATTGCTGCTTAGTGCCGTTTCTGTGATTTTCCCCCCCCCTATTTTTAGTGGCTAGGAACTGTCTTCATTTTCAGAGCACTGGGCAAGGGACCAATTGACTATCAATCCATAGTTAAATTGCTGATTGGGAAAGGAAGAGAGCCAGCCCTTCCCCCAACCAGCTTGATAGCTTTCTTATTTTTAATTCCCATTCCAAGGTGATCTTCCTGCAGAGACGCCACTTAGGGAGAAGTTTTATTTGGCTTCCTGTGACATACAGCAAAGACTTAAGAGATTTTGAAATGATCCTTGAACCTAGCTGGCTGCTTCCTGAAAGCAAGCAATAAATTTTCTTAATCACAATCAACATTTTCCTCACTTGACATATAAAACCTAGCTGTAAGTTTAAAAAAAAATTATTTGTTTTGGAATCTGGCCCTACCTTTATAGTTTTTCTTAAAATTTAGCCTTTTGAAATTCTGTGGCTGTATAATTAGTATATTAGCATAATCAAAACTAGATTCCCGATAAAGACAGGAGCATCATTATCATCATAAATAAATGACTGAAGTCAAAAGCAGCTTGTTAAGATAAATAATGTCGCAGTATACAGAATAAAGAATGTTCATTTCTTTGAACTGTTTTCCCATGAATTAAACACACACTCTGGGCCAAATTCTAAGGTTCTTAGTCAATTTTTACTCTGCCTCACTCAAGCAAACTCCTTTTGACTCCTCTTGCGTAATGTCTGCATGAAAGACCTGCTTGTTCGGGTTTTTTGATTTTTGCATTGTGGCAATTTCAACGTGATTTACTAATGAGTACTGAATATTACCGAGGGCCATAGAATACAAGAAACAGTATCTTTTTCTTTCTACTTGGTCATACTACATACTGTATTTACAGCTTCTGGAACAACGACAAAGTAACAAAACAAAATGTTTTCGTTCGTATAGTATATACATATAATTTTGCCATAAAATATGTTTGGGTCAAGTTTAAATGTCAGCATAAGCAGATGCTCTTAGCAGCTGTTTTGATTTGATAGATCTCGTAGTTTAGCTCTCATGCATAACGTATTAATGGAAATTACCTGTGCAAAAATGGTGTGCTAGTGGACATGAAGCAGCTCATTAAGGTTAGCCATTTGGGTTGTGCCTGAGCCCTGGTCTACACTACAAAATTATGTCAGTATAACTACGTCTGGGAAAATCCACACCCTTGAACGACACAGTTATACCAACCTAACTCCTACTGTGGACAGCGTTATGTCGATGGGAGGGCTTCTCCTGTTGATACAGCTACCGCCCCTTGGGGAGGTGGAGTTCCTCCGCTGATGGGAGAAGCTCTCCCGTCAGTGTAGGTAGTGTCTTCACTAAGTGCTACAGCAGTGCAGCTGCACCGGTACTGCTATGCCACTGCAGCACTGTTAGTGTAGATAAGCCCTAAGGTTGCCTAAAGGAACACCACTTGCATAGCTAAGTTGCTTTATTTTGACTGCATGGGCAGCACTGGAAGACATAAGAAGCATTCAGAACAGGAAGTTGCAGAAGGAACAATGTCAGTGTATATGAACTGATGATATAAACACAAGCTGTGCTAGCATGTTGTGTTACAGGTGTGAGGATTGTCACCTGTCTCAGTTTATTTGGTAAATTGATGTCCATTGGCAGTTTAGATGACTAGTGGTTTAAGTGATTGTAAGCAAGAGGAGTTCTCACCCTGTTCTTCATACAGGTTGTGTTTACACCAGTGGTCACCAACCAGTCTATCGCAATCGACTGGTTGATCCTGGAGCCTCTGCCAGTTGATCGCGATCTCTGGCCGCTAAAAGTCTGGTGGCGCAGCGGGGCTCAGGCAGGCTGCCTGCCTGCCCTGACCTCATGCCGCTCCCAGAAGCGGTCAGCTGCTGCACATCTCTGCAGGCCCTGGGGGAAGGAAGCTCTGCATGCTGCCCCCGCCCCCCACCAGCCAATGGGAGCTGCAGGGATGGCGCATGTGGGCAGTGCACAGAGACCCGCTGCCCCGCTTCCTCCACCCCAGGGGCCGCAGCGATGTGCCAGCAGCCAGCCGCTTCCGGGGGTGGCGTGAGGCCAGGGCAGGCAGGCAGGTAGATCCTGAGTTGATCTTAAATTCAAAAACTGATCTTGTGTTGGAGACCACTGGTCTACACTATGGAGCCTATGTTGGCATAGCCCTCCAGTGAAGAGGCATCCTACACAAACAGAAGGAGTTTTTCTGTCATTGTAGGAACATCATCTCCCTGAATGACATTAGTGACATCGACAGAAACACTCTTCCATCAGCATAGCTGCGTCTACGGGGGAAGGTGGGGGTGTCGACATAGCTATTGTTGGTCAGGGTGTGTTTTTTTTCACACCCCTGACTGATGTGGCTATACTGATATAACTTTTGAGTGAAGACCAAGCCAAGTACACACACATTTGATCTTGTCCCAACTATCCACTATCCCATGGTTTGCCTTTATTGTGATCTTAAATAACAGCAAAACCATAAACCTCAGCCTAAGCATTCTCCTGAGCTTTGTTGTTCATAGGTAAGGCTGCGAGTTTTTCATAGAGGTCACGGAAGTCAAGGATTCCGTGACTTTCTGGGACCTCCGTGATTTCTGAAGGGGTGCTTACCTCGGGGGGGCTCCCTGGAAGCGGCGACATCCATCAGCTCCTAGGTCGAGGTGTGGCCAGGCAGCAATGTGTGCTGCCTCTGTCTGTAGGCACCGCCCCTGCAGCTCCCACTGGCCATGGTTCCTGCCCAATGGGAGCTGTGGAGCCGGCGCCCAGGGTGGAGGCAGCACGCAGAGCTACCTGGCCACGCCGCCGCCTAGAGAAGCTGAGGGCAGGGGATGTCACTGCTTCTGGGGAGGCGCAGAACCAGGTAGGGAGCCTGCCAGCCCGGCCAACTGCCCCTCCCCAGCACCAGTGGGGGTTGTGCCCCTGGGCCACTTCCCCCCAGCACCTGTGGCAGCCCCATGCCGCCTCCTCCCATCCAAGGTTTAGCCAGGGGTATATAATATAAGTCATGGACAGGTCACAGGCCGTGAAGTTTTGTTTACTGCCTGTGAGATGTCCATGACTTTTACTAAAAATACCCGTGACTAAAATGTAGCCTTATTGATGATAATCCCTGCAGAATTCTCTGTTCTTTCTGCCAAAGAAACACCCAAACCTTTTTATACATCTGGGTTAGAGCTAATAGTATTCACCTGCATGGGTGTCACGTGAACCGCCGGCTGAGGGAGGCTAGCCCCAGCCCCACCCCTTCTGCCTGAGGCCCCTCCCCTTCCATGTCCCCCACTGGAGAGCAGGGGTCCCTCCCCCCCACTGCAGTCGCTGGCTCCCACCCCAGGCTAGCTCCCCCCCAGTCCTGGAGCGAAGGGAGAGCAGGCAGCGTGGCCGTAGCCCCCCTAACCCTGGAGCACCATGAGGTTGGGCGGGCAGTGCGGCCCCAGCCCTGGAGTGCCGGGAGGGAGGGCAGGCAGCGCAGCCCGAGCCAGGGCCACCCTACAGGGACACTGGACTCCAGCCACAGAGTGAGAAGCAGGAGGACCTGGGGGTGGAGCATGGGCGGGGCCATGCCTGGCTGTTTGGGGAGGCACAGCCTCCCCCAGCCTATGTTACCCGCTGCCCATGCCCACCTGCTCTGACATCAGTGAATCAGCAAAAAAGCTCTACTTTATTGTTAACAAATATGTAGGGTCTTGGAATCTGGCACCCTGTTGAAATAGTATTCAATACATATTTCCATTCATTTATATATCCCCTGTAGTATAACCTTTCTTAACCTTAATAATTTGGTATCATAATTGGGCAGCTGTGATTTCTAAACTAAATTCAAGATTAAGATGTGGTACTAACAATATTTTAACATTTGTGTGTACCAAAAGTTGGATGATTTCATTTAGAAGCAAAGCAGACCATTCACTACATAAGTTAAGTTTGCAAGATTTTTTATGGAGTCGGAAGCAAATATAACTTGAAGTATGCAGCCAATATGTCTGTTTTAGGAAGAAACTTAGCTCCAGTGCCCTTTGTAGTAGCTCTTAGGAATCGTATTCAAAAGAACTGCACTTTCCCAATTATTTTCAGTTCTCCCAACCTTTATGCTTCCATGGCTTGCCCTAAGGTGCATACTAGGGAAGATGAAAGGGACACTGTTCACATGGATCTGCTATTTTTCTGTATTAATTGGAATCTTCTTAGTGTATGCGGAATGTGCCTCAGGTGGCCTATGACCAGGATTCATCACTGAATTTGGGCCGCTGGTTGGATCATTAGCTTCCCCAACCCGGCCTGGTACTGATGGGGAATGCGACATGAACACTGATCCATGCCCCCCATTAATTGGAATAAATGGAGGCATCTAGCCCGAGTCCCACATATGGGCAGTGCAGAGGCATGCCGCTGCAGTAAGTGCTCTAGCTAGCATAGCAACTGTGCCACTACTAAAATCTCAGCCTGTCTTTCTGATGTCTCCTTGTGGATGTCTGTCAGCTGAAGCTCCATGTGGCTAAAACAGAGCTATTAATATTTCCCTCCATGCCCTTCCTGCTACCTCTGTGACCATTCTCAGGGTACCCTGGACTGTGATTCACCTTGTTACCCCCTGTCTCCAGCATGAGGGAAGCCACCAGCCTGTTAGCCACCCAAGCACTCTCCTCTAGGCTATGCCAGCCCTTACTTTGCAGCATTCCCCTGTAGAGTCCAACTCGTTATCCATTGAACACTCACAGAAATACCTGCTCTGCTTTCCCCTTAGGTGGCCACATGACCCTCAATACATAAATTCATCAAATTCTACCAATTAGTCATCCAATTATTAGCAATGACATTTTGGGGAAGAAATCTTCTCCATATCTTAGTGCCCAGGGGAAGGAGGAGGATATATATAAATAATATATCTCATTTTGGATGTCCATATTTCAAGGATGATCCTGCTTCCCATCGTGGAGGCCCACCTCTATGAATGTCCCATTGTAACAGATCTGTGGACCTTAGCACGAGGAAGAAAAGGAAAATTCTCTGTTTTCCTGAAAAATTTCTTTCTTTGAATAATAAGGTCCATAAATCTGGCCCATGCTGGAGAGAAATGGAACATCCACAAGAGAGATGGAATTGACCTCCAGAGATCTGAGTTTTTCATTACGGGGAATTTCTCATGCTCTGTCCTAGGAGAAATTGTTGTGCTTTCCACTCAAAATATATTGAACACAATCTGTGATTTGGAAAGTAGAATTTAATTAATCGGGATGTGAAAGTTATCTCAACTGGAGGGAACTTTGTGGGGGCAGGGCATTTCTCTGCTGCCACTAACAAGTCTATTTCTGTATCCAACCTGCAAGCAAGATAATGTACTATTGTAATGGATCTGTGGACCTCTTGAAGAAAGGACATTTTCAGATAAGTACTGACTAGGAGTTCTAGATAGGAGTTCTAGAAGTACTGACTAGGAGTTCTAAATAGTTTTGAATTTCTGTTACATTTATCAAATCATTTCAGTGCCTTAAATACTTTATTTTCAGGGTGATCTTTCCTTTGGAAAGATTATTGGGATTTCTGCTGTTTAGTTATAGTATTTTGTAAAGTGAGGGGTTGTTCTAGGTATTAAGAAGCAGGGAGCATGGGGAGGTATTTGTATGGATCTTACAAATTATTCAGCATTTCACAAGGCCCCAGGTCTTGCTCCCATTGATTTCAATGATAAAACTTCCATTGATTTTCAGTGATGCAGGATCAGAGCCATAATGTGGACTTAAGTGATTTTCTCCTCCCCTTCCCCCAAACCCCAGACTTTCAAAGTTTTGAGTCCTATACTTATGGTAGATATTTTACCTAAATTATGTCATGTGTGGTGATGGTAGGTCTGTATTTTGTGTAGGTGCTTGTACTGGAAAACAAGATAAGGCCAGATCCAAAGCTCGTGTAAATCAATGTAGCTCCATTGACTTCAAAGGGATTCCCAAACTGCCATTTGATTGATCTACACTGATTAACATCAGCTGAGGATCTAGCCCATAGATTTTGTTGTTATCTCTTTACTAAACTGCTGGATAAGCTGTCTCTATACTCACTTGTGAGTACAGGTCCACCTGCTGAGACTGGTGATTGTAGTATATTTTGAATACTGGTAATTTAATTCTTCTATTTGCTCAGATCAAGAAAATAAAATCCCACCCATCTGTTTAATAAACACTTTTATTTTACAACCGGTAAGAGTCAGATCTCTTTCATGGAACAGAAGGCTCTAATTCAGTTGACTACAAAATGTAATACAATTTTGAGGACCCATAAATACTTAAATGGGATACATGTAATGACATCAATTCTGGCCTAATGGGATACAGAGAGAAATATAACTATTATGGTCTTTGGGGATGGTGTTTGCAATTTCATTTGCAAATGCAAACAATTGCATTTTTATCTTCCATTAATATTCTCTAAATGTGCTGGTGGAATCAAAGTTTTCTGACAAAAGGGAGAATGCATTCTCTACGCCTCTGCAATGCTCAAAGACATATTTTAAAATAACTTTTAAGAGAAGGCATGGTTTGATCTTCAGAAAAAGCTTTTCTATTATACTGCAGTGATTGAAATGTATATAGCAAGGGCACATTCACTAGGTTAACTCGATCTTGAACTAATATTTCACAGCTGTTTGAGAGTTATTAAAAACTCTGTTTCAAGACCAAGAAGAGATTCAGGTCTGAAGTGTAGCAAATCAGTCAGATGAGCATGCCAGAAGGGTAATATTAACTGGACAGTCTCCTCGGTGTTAGGTTAATTTATTTTCAAATAGGTACATGCAGACCTGTATCCAGTGGAGTTCTCCTCCATTCCCAATCAGCCTCAATGCATACTTTAGGCACTGAGATTAAAGGAATCTTTTTTTCTGCTCAAGACCCAATCAGTAATTTTATCTCCCACCCATGAATAGTTTAAACACACAAAACCAGAATCTCACCAGAGGGAAGGGTATAAAGGTACCTTTCTGCAACTTTTCCATTCCTCTGGTGTTGGGGGCCGCTGGGATTGTTTTGATCTCCATTACAAAATAGATCTTCCTCAGCACCCCTATAACTTGTGCTGACAATAATGGCTTCCTGTGGGCTGTTCCGCTGGCCCAAGATTGCCATTATTCAGCACGTTCTAGCCATGTTCCTTACTTCCTGGCACATCTTCAGGACACCCTCTTGCCAGGGGGCCAAGAGTGAGTGATGTACAGCTGGCTTTATGCCTCCCAGGAATTCCTCTGTGCGAGGGGAATCCCAAACTGGCCATATTAGCCAGCTGTCCTAGACACTGTAGCTGCCTTTGTTGATATCTCCATGAACAAAACCATTTGCTTTTAGGAAACCAAACACAACACTGATATGCTGCCATTATTTTAATTAAGGGCCCCTCCAATAATCCCCCCCCCCCCACCTTAGCTTGTGTTAATAGCTGAGTACCAAGTGTGCATACATTTACAAAGAGAAGGGCCTGGGAAATCAATTGATTTGTTTTCATATTTATGCTTGCCCAAATGGTCACTTTGGCTGCTGTGGGACCCCCAGTCTCTTTGTTATCATGGCAGGAGTAATAAGGTTTTGTTATCCTGGTTATGTGAATTAAGGACAGTAGAACTGTACTTGGCATTTTATGATGGAGGGACTCGCCCTCAACTAAGTAGTACTCGCTAGGCAAGGGACATGGGTTCCAAAGCCTAGTGAACTGAGAGAGGCTGGGGGCAGGTATGTGTGCCTGGCAGTGTGGGCCCCTCTTCTGAGGGCCCTAAAC
The DNA here is from genome assembly GCF_028017835.1 of Emys orbicularis. Classification (NCBI taxonomy): domain Eukaryota; kingdom Metazoa; phylum Chordata; order Testudines; family Emydidae; genus Emys; species Emys orbicularis. The sequence continues at coordinate 37,853,075 of NC_088684.1, forward strand.
ACCACTTTGACTTCTCCTCTCGCCACTGTGTAATAACAGAGCTAATTTTGACTCCATTAGGAGTCTTGTTACATGCTGCAGCACTGAAATCACTGATACCTAGTTCTAAGCATTAGACCTACTTTGGGCTAGTAGTGCACCAGTGTGTGTGGGGGGGCTGAAGACATATTGGTGAGTGGCTAGCAGGACAGCTAGCAGAGAGGAGTGGCTAGCAGGATGGTTAGCGGGGTGGTGAGCTGTTAGCAGGACAGCTGGTGGGGAGGAGCGGCTCACGGTGAAGACTGCAGCAGAACCCCACAGAGAGGCATGGCAATCGGCCGTCGACACAAGCAGCGGAGCATGTAAGATGCCCCCATACCTCCCCCCACCCCTTCCACCCAGGCTGGGAAGTAAACTCTGCAGAGGAACTTCTGAACTCTGGGGGGGCTGCACTGACTAAGGACAGAAACTGTGGGAGGGATGACTTTGGGTTGCTGGACTCAAGAACCAAAGGGAAAGGACACAGCCCAATCTGCTTGAGGGTGGGTCTTCTAGTTCATGGTTTGTGTTTATGAACCCTAGTTGTGGTGTTTTCCCAATTTAATGCTGAATTGTTTACCTCATGTTATTAAAGATTTTTGCTACACCGAGCCTCTGTGCTTGCGAGAGGGGAGGTATTGCCTCTTTGAGGCACCCAGAGGTGTGCGTGTAATTTTCCCAGTCGCTGGGTGGGGGCTTGAGCTAGTTTTGCATTGTATTGTTGAAAGGGAACCCCTAATAATAAATGGAGATATACACCTATCTCATAGAACTGGAAGGGATGATCATCAAGTCCAGTCCCCTGCCTTCACTAGCAGGACCAAGTACAGGTTTTTTTTGTTTTGTTTTCCCCCCAGATCCCTAAATGGCCCTCTCAAGGATTGAGCTCACAATCCTGGGTTTAGCAGGCCAATGCTCAAACCACTGAGCTATCCCTCCCCTCTATGTACTGAACCCGGCCCTTACTGCTGTCAACTCGGCCTGGCAGAAGGGTTGCATCTACATTTCACTCATTTTGTTTATCTATTCACATGTGCAAGGAAGTCTTAAAAGGGAGGCATGTCAACAAAATGTATTTGTGTAATTATTTAAAAATCTACACAAAGTTACTTTAAGTATCTGCTTGTACCTCTTTTCCTATGAGATACATAGCAGTTATGCTGTAGGTTAGATGAGTGACATTTCATTATAATGCTTATTCTGAAGGGATCACTCAGTGGAGGTAATTAATGGCTTGAGAATGACATTTAAACATATATTTGATACTTTTTCTAGAGTTAGGACAAAATTATGCAATTTATTCATTTTGATTAAATCTTTTAGCTTGCAACTGGCTTCAGATTTGCATAAACTCCATAGCTGATTAAAAGAACCTCACTGTGCTAAAGAGATCAAACAAACGAAAATCAGGATTTCCCCCCCCACATTTCTCACCCTCAGTATACCATCTGATTTCCATATAAGATTTGTCATTGTTCAAGAACATACATTGTATTACCAGATCTATAATTAATGACAACTCAGTAGAATAGTGTCAAACCTGACAACATCTCATTTATTTGAAATGTTAGTGCTTCTGATAAAAATGGAAAGTCCTGACCGCAATGGGGATTTTTTAGACCATGCACATTTCTCTTTGTTCTAAGTACCTTCTGGGGAAAGTTGAACTTTTGGTTGAGCCCCTCCCTGATGAGATTCAAATGGAGAACACGAGTCAAAGTAAGGAACATTCACACTTCTTCACTTCAGTCAGCCAGATAAATTGCTCTGTTTCCCAAAATGTTTTTTATGAGGGAGGTGGCAGCACTAAAGACAATGAAGGACACCTTCAATGTCAAAGGAAGGAACATATCCAGCAAGTTTCAGGTCCAAGAAGCAGAAGACACACAATTCAGAACTGTGACTAAAGACAAATTGCAAGTGCTTTTAGGTATATGGGAAACTTCCATTCTGTCACTTCCTAGGAGCATATGGGAGGCATTGCATAATGGCGATAGTTCAGTTGTCTGCATAGGGGCATGGTGACAAACAGAGGAGATTTGCGTTATATGCTTTGTTGGTCTATTTTAAAAATATATTAGCAGCTAATGTTTAACCCTAGGACAAGGAGGAGGCCACAACGTGGCCAGCTAACATAATTCTGAAGGTGTTAGACTTGTAAGCTTGTCTGCACAGAAACTTGCACCAAAATAACTAAATCGGTTGTAATTCACACCTGCTGTTCTTGCAGGGCACGTTGGTGTGAGGGCACTCTGAGTTTGGAATACAAGCCTTATTTTGATTTAGCATATACCCCAATTCCTTACCAAAAAATAACAAAAAGATGTAAGTTACATTGATTTAGTTATTTTGGTGCCAGATCATCTATACTAAGTTCTAAATGGCATTTAAAATTGTGTCAACTAACACAACAAACAAGGCAAGGCCATAACATGTTTTTAAAGGCATGTGTATGCTAGGTGCCAACACCCCTCAAGGCTATGTCTACACTTAAACCACTACAGTGGCACAGCTGCAGCTGCACTGCTGTAGTGTTCGCTGCAGCGACAGGCGGGATTCTCCCATCTCTGTAGTTAATCCACCTCCCCAAGAGGGGGAGCTAGGTAGATGGAAGAATTCTTCTATCAGACTATAACAGGGTTAAAAGAAGAACTAGATAAATTCATGGAGGATAGGTCCCTCAATGGCTATTAGCCAGGATAGGCAGGGATGGTGTCCCTAGCCTTTGTTTGCCAGAAGCTGGGAATGGGCGACAGGGGATGGATCACTTGATGATTACCTGTTCTGTTCATTCCCTCTGGGGCACCTGGTCTGACCACTGTCGGAAGACAGGATACTGGGCTAGATGGACCTTTGGTCTGACCCAGTATGTCCGTTCTTATGTAACCTAGCACTTTCTACACCGGGGGTTAGGGACTCGGTATAACTCTGTCGCTCATGGGTGTGGTGTAGCTGGGTTGACCTACCCTTTTAGTGAGACCTAGCTTCAATTAAAACATGTCAGCTGGCATGTTTTTTAAACAAACATCATTCTTTTTCCTAGTCTAGGCAGGGCCATAGGGCCAGATTTTCAAATATATTTAGCCACATCTTTAGATGTTTAAGTGAGAGAGATATCTAGTGGGGTTGAGGTTCCTAACTCCCATGAGTTTAAAAATTGACATCTAATGTAGTTAGGCACTTTTGAAAATCCCACTAGGCACATCTGCATCTTTAGGTACCTACAGAGCCTAATCCAGCCTTTTGTGACTAATTAGTAGCTTGACATGGCCAGGAACTGCAGGTGAACGCTTGTTTTGGTGTTTGTGCAAGAAATGGTTCTGATGAAATGAGAATCAGCCATAATGTTTGGCTAAATCTCAATCCTTATGTCTTGTGCACTTCTGTTAATTAAATGTTTTGGAAAATAGCTCTACACTGACTTAAATAAAAGAGAGCATCCAAAGAAGAAAGGTGCCAGAAAAGACAGAAAAAATGTAATGGGAAAGAAAACAGCAAGACAACTGCTTGGGTGGCTGTTGCCTTAGTAACAGGAGGTGTCAAGGCTACTTCCCCACTCTGAACTTTAGGGTACAGATGTGGGGACCTGCATGAAAACTTCTAAGCTTAACTACCAGCTTAGATCTGGTTCGCTGCCACCACTCCCAATGTGCTAATTCCCTTCCCTGGGTAGCCTTGAGAGACTTTTCACCAATTCCCTGGTGAATACAGATCCAAACCCCTTGGATCTTAAAACAAGGAGAAATTAACCATCCCCCCTCCTTTTTCCCACCAACTCCTGGTGGATCAAGATCCAACCCCCTTGGATTTAAAAACAAGGAAAAATCAATCAGGTTTTAAAAAAGAAGGCTTTTAATTAAAGAAAAAAGTAAAAATCATCTCTGTAAAATCAGGATGGGAAATAAATTTACAGGGTAATTAAACTTAAAGAGCCCAGAGGACCCCCCTCTAGCCTTAGGTTCAAAGTACAGCAAACAGAGGTAAACACCCTAGTAAAAGGTACATTTACAAGTTGAGAAAACAAAGATAAAACTAACACGCCTTGCCTGGCTGTTTACTTACAAGTTTGAAATATGAGAGACTTGTTCAGAAAGATTTGGAGAGCATGGATTGATGTCTGGTCCCTCTCAGTCCCAAGAGCGAACTCTCCCCAAAAACAAAGAGCACAAACAAAAGCTTCCCCCCCACCAAGATTTGAAAGTATCTTGTCCCCTTATTGGTCCTTTGGGTCAGGTGTCAGCCAGGTTACCTGAGCTTCTTAACCCTTTACAGGTAAAAGGATTTTGGAGTCTCTGGCCAGGAGGGATTTTATAGTATTGTACACAGGAGGGCTGTTACCCTTCCCTTTATAGTTATGACAGGAGGGTAATTAAGAGGGTGAGGATCGATGTAATAGATTAGTAGGGGAACAGAATAAACACTATGCGGTGAAGAAAGGGATGGTATATAAAAGGGAAGCCTCTCACACCAAGGGGACTGGTTGTAATGACACTGAATGAAATTCTATGGGAGAGAAGACCATAATTCAATGTGCTGCGACCGTGGAGTGGGCTAGGGCATTGGAGAAAATTACTGCGGGCATGGAAACAGCCGGACCCCTGATCCAACGCAAACACACCGCCACCACGTTTCCAGGTAAAGTGAAAGTCACCTATCCTTCCCCTCACTGCTTCCCCTGTGGATCCTGAGGTTGCTGGCACCTTACATGCATAAGGCTGCAAGCACAGTCAGCTGTCCACCAGCCCAAGCTTATCATCTCTGCCCCTGTGGCCAGCTTAGTTTAGGGTGAAACCAATGCCCTCAACCCCACAGCTGGAGCCTTTGGTGACCAGTGAGCTACTGAGATGGGATATGGGGAGAATAGGCAGAAGGGGCAAAGCCAACAAAAACATACAAAAGTTCCAAAAAGAAATGCAAATGTGAAAGGCAAATACACAGGAAAGAAAAAAAAAAAAAAGCAAAAGAAAGAGAAACTGGGCATGATAAAGGAGACATAGGGCTTGTCTATATGAACAGGTACAAGTGATCATGACTTGATCACAGTTATAAAGTGGAAGTAGAATAAAGGCCAGACCAGTTTTATATATATACTTGGTGCTGTAATAGGGCCAATTAACAAACCTGAAAACAATTGAGTCAAGTCAGTTGGAAGGAAGAATTTAATCAGAAAAATGTGAATGATAATTGGAAATAATTTAAGAACACCTTATAAGTTCTCAGAAAGCCACAATTGAGGAATAAGGTTGTGCTGGTTTTTAAAAAAACAACCTGGTTTAGTGAGGAAGTGAAGGCAATTATAAACAAAAATAACAAATGGAAGAAAGGGGAAGTTGATAGTAATGAATATAAATCAGCAATAAAAAAAAGTTTTTAAAATATATTAGCAACAAAAAGAATCCTGACAATGGTATTGGTCCATTACTAAATGGACATAATAGAATTATCAGTAATAATGTAGAAAAGGCAGAAGTGTTCAATAAATATTTCTGTTCTATATTTGAGGAAAAACAGCTGATATAGTCATATTATGGTGATATCTCTTTCCATTCCATTAGTATCTCTGGAGGATGTTAAACAGAAGCTACTAAAGTTAGACATTTTAAAATCAGCAGGTTCAAATAACTGGGATCCAAAAGTTTTAAAAAGCTGGCTGAGGAGCTCACTGGATGGATAATGTTGATTTTTTTCAAAAAGTCTTGGCGCACTGGGGAAGTTCCAGAAAACTGGAAGAAAGCTAATGTTGAGCCAATATTTAAAAAGGGTAAATCGGATGATCTGGATAATTATAGGCCTGTTAGCCTGACATCAGTCCCAGACAAGTTAATGGAGCGACTGATATGGAACTTGATTAATAAAGAATGGCAATTTAATGTAATGTAAGTAATGCAAATCTGCATGAGTGTGTGGACAATAGATCCCGTCAAACTAACTTGATATTTTTTATGAGATTACAAGTTTGGCTGATAAACGTAAGAGTGTTGACCAAAAGCCTTCTGTAACATGTTTGACTTTTAATGTGTGCCATGTCAATGGATTCAAAACCAGCTGACTGACTGATCTCAAAATGTAATTGTCATAGAGCAGGTGTGTTTCTAGTGGGGTACCATGGGGATCAGTTCTTGGCTCTATGATATTTAACATTTTTATCAATTACCTGAAAGAAAACAAAGTAATCACTGATAAAATTTGCAGATGACCCAAAAGTGATGGGAGTGGTAAATAATTCAGAGTGATCTGGATTGCTTGATAAACTGGGCCAAACAAACAATAGGTGTGGGTTTTTTTATGCAGCTAAATGTTTGTGTGTGTGTGTGTGTATATATAGGAACAAAGAATGTAAGCCATACTTACAGAATGAAGGACTCCAGCACGGGAAGCAGTGGGGATTGTGGCACACAATCAGCTGAATGTGACGCTGTGACTCCCAATGTGACGCTGTGACCAAAAGAGTTGATACAATCCTGGGATGCATAAATAGGGAATCCTGAGTAGTTCAGAATTTATTTTGCTTCTGTATTTGACACTGGTGGGACCGCTGATGGAATACTGTGTCCAGTTCTGGTGCTCACAATTCAAGAAGGATGTTGATAAACTGGAGACCGTTCAGCAAAGACGAGCACATAGCATAGCAGGACATGGTGGAGTTGCTGTCCTATTATGTCACATTTATTTTGCAGCAGTGCCAAAAGACCCCAGTCAGGATAAGGACCCCATAGTGCGAGGTGCTGTGCAGACATATGTGGAGACACATTCCCTACTTGAAGATTTACTATCTACATTTTGCAGGACCTAAACATTTATAGGTAAACACAGGACTTGAAAAAATTGCTTGCCTAGGACAGTAGGAATTTCCCCCTGGCAATTGTTATTAACCACTGCACTGTCTAGGTGTGTGTGTGTTTTTTTTTTTAATAGGGAAGCTTAGACAGTTTGTCTGAGGAGAGAACCTTCCAAACCTGACCCAACATACGATTTTTGCCTGAGTCTGCAAATGGACACAGATTAATTGCCTCTGCCACTGCTCTAGTTTTCCTAAATTGCAACAGCATGAAAACTGTCCAGAGATTAGTCGGCATTCAGTCATGCTACTGGTAGCCTTGTGAATAGCAGTGATATTGACAAAGAAGTCTGCCAACAAGGGATATCTGGGCTTGGTGCGGGAGGGAAGGGGAGAGGGGGAAAGTGTGTATTTGTATTTGGGTGTTCACCTCTTCTCCATCTTTGTATGTTGCTCAGTTTTTAAAGGCTAGTCAAGCATGGGGAAACTGACCAGAATAGATATAATGGACTAAGCTATTTTGTTGTTACTTTTCTGGAATAGCTGCCCGTGTGGAGTTTTATTCTGGAATACGGTGCTTACATGGGGAGCTGTTCCTCAACACTATTCTGGTCAGTTCCCCCCGGAGACAAGCCCTAGACTGTATGCTGTTTGGGGCGGGGACAGCATCTACAGTATTGTAAAATGTCTAGCATTGTGAGGCTCTGATAGTGATTGGAGTCTCTCAGCATAGCAGCACAGGTATCTTTCCCCCAGCTAATGGATTTAGTCCTTGAATTTGTAGGTGTCAGATAAATTTCTCAAGCTCTGTGTAAACAGTTTCTCACTAATCTGGTTGTGAAGGTGACTTTTGTATTGCTGCTCACTGCGCTACTGTCTTGTTTGCTGTGAAGCCAGCCAAGTAGAAGAGAGGTGTGAACTTCCCCCCACTAATGTTAATAGAGTGCTAACTTCAAAGGCTGGTTTGGCCATGTTAAATGTTAACACTTTTAAGCCTGTTGATCCAAAACAGAAACGTACAGCTCCAATAATAGAAGCACCATAATGTTATAATCCTCCCACTGGTGTTACCTTGCACTCTATACTGGGCTCTTGCAGAATTCTTTGGAAGTACACAAGACTGCATTATAATTTCATCTTGTCAATGACCACGAGGTAGGGCAGACAAATTTAGGAAAAATAAGAACCAGCCCAAATATGCTTCCATCTCTCTAATTCAAACTCACCCATTTTAAGGTTTGAGTAAGGGACGCCCTTTCCCTTCCCCAATTCCCATTACTTCCTCTTTTCTGCTTCCTGACTCACCTACAGTTCTTCAGCCCTTCTGGGATCATCCAATAAATCCCAAAATGGAATTTTTTTTCATAAGAACATAATATAAGAATGGCCATACTGGGTCAGACCAAAGGTCCAGCTAGCCCAGTATCCTGTCTTCCAACAATGGCCAGTGCCAGGTCCCCCAGAGGGAATGAACAGAACAGGTAATCATCAAGTGATCCATCTCCTGTCACTCATTCCCAGCAAAGAGAGGCTAGGGACACCATCTCTGCCCATCCTGGCTAATATTGATGGACCTATCCTCCATGAACTTATCTATTTCTTTTTTGAACCCTGTTATAGTCTTGGCGTTGTATGAAAAAATACTTCCTTTTGTTTGTTTTAAACCTGCTGCCTATTAATTTCATTTGGTGACCTCTTTGGCTTAAGTGTAATTAAAGGTGGCCCTCTCCTCTTGATCTCAGGTTTCCATATGAACACTTGGTTCCTGCTATTGTTACAAGTAATCCCTAAAGCCATGTCCACACTGAATCCTGACTTCTGATTGGGACATTCTGGAAAAACTTCACACCATTTCCAACAGCAGTTCAGCTCCACCATCAGCAGCTGAGTGCGTACCACTGGCATCTCTCATGAAGGGCAGTTTTGTGATTCAGCAGCTGGACTGGGCCTCAGGTTATCTGGGGTCAGTCCCTTGCTCTGCCCATGACTCTCTTTGTGGCCTTAGGCAAGTCCCTTTGAGCTTGTCTATACCAGGTGTGTAACTATACTATATAAACGCTGACTACAGTGTATCTGCACAAGTGTAAAAAGCAGCCTGCCCCAGTGCAGCATGTCTACAAGAAGGGTGCCCCTTCACTAGGAAAAGAGGTGTGTTCTCCCTTTGTGTTCGCTAACACATGTTAGCTAACATGAGGTAAAATGCTAGTAAAGACAATGCAGTTTTTCAGTGTGTAAAGACAAAACATGCTTGCAGGTCAAGCAAGGTAAAGCCTAGCTTTCTCATCATTTTTACATCGACCTGTTACCATGTGTGAGAACTACAAGCTGCTTAATTGTCACTAGGATTTTACCTCCTGTTAGCTAATGCAAGATGAGGATGCACCATTTTTCCCAGGGAAGAGTTTGCAGTGCTGCAGCTATGTCAGTGTGGCTACATCAGTGAAAAAATCCTCACTGCAGACAAATCCTTAATCGCTTGGTGCCTCAGTTTCCCTGTGTGTAAAATGAGTATAATGACAATTATCCCTCTTTATATAGAACTGTGAGATCTGTGAATGAAAGGTACTGTAGAAGAGCTAGACGAGGGGCATAGCTACCAGTGCTGTGAGCGTGGCTCCCGGCACTCGGGCACTGTCTACACTGGCACTTTTAGTGCTCAAGGGGGTGTTTTTTCACATCCCTGAGTGAGAAAGTTGCAGTAGTGTAAATTGCCAATATAGACAAGCCCTAACAAGATGATGTTTGGAGTCTCATGGACAAGTCACATGTCCATGCATGATTTCGCCCAGTTACAGCAGGAAAGTCCATTAAGACTAGATAGGTATCTTCCATTGTAAGTTAAGTGTCCTTTAATGGGCCATTCTACTTGAATAGTTCCTTCAAGATGTGCAGGCTAAATACCTTGTGGAGTTACCCCAGGAGCAAACATTTGAAATACAGGTATAGAGCCAATACTCATAACTTCAAATATAAAAATGATACATGCATACAAATAGCATAATCATATTCAACAAATCATAACCTTTCCATAGACATCATGTCATGTTTTGTACAAGATTTGTTGCAAATATATAACAGTGGTTGCAACCATGATCTATATGGTCATATTTTAATCAGATAACATCACACATACACTCTCAAGGAGAAGACCACAAAGCAAGTAGGCCCTCACCCTGGGCTGAGGTTTTCATGGGTGGGATTCAGCCTAGATAGAGTTTACTGCAGTAATCCATTCTGAAGGTGACAAAAGGATAAATAGCTATGGGGTGTCATAGGTTTCACCCCCATTCTGAACTTTAGGATACAGATGTGGGGACCTGCATGAGAACCCCTAAGCTTAATTACCAGCTTAGATCAGTATGCTGTCACCACCAAATCGTTTAAACAACCGTTTATGAGTCATTTGGGAACTCTGTCTTCCCCCCCACAATATCTCCCTCCCAAGTACTATAACCCTTCCCTGGGTTGTGTAGTGGGGCGGATGCCCCACTCGCTGAGAATTTAGGCTGCAGCAGGCCAGTGGGCCTGTGCAGACGGACAGCATTGAGGGGAAGGGCCTAGTCGGTGCAAGGGGCCGAAGGGGAAGCGGCCCAGGGACGTGGACAGACGGAGGGAGGGAAGGAGGGCAGGACGGCTGCCACTAGAGGGTTCCTGGGTTGGGACCCAGAGTAGTGGGTGGGCCTGGGTGCCCCTCTTCCCCCCTTGCCTTACACCCGGCCGACGGGAGTGGCCGTCTTGGGCTGCACCAACCCCCTGCCAAGAGGGGTGTGACTTTGGAGGTGCAGTTGCCCACATTGGCCAGGGTGCAGAGAGACAGCGGATTGCGGGCTCAGACGCCAACCGAGGGCGAGACGATGGACGGGACACCACCAGGAGGGGGCGCTCCACTGGACAGAGCTAATTCCCAGAGACAACCAGCAGGAGGTGCCAGGTGGTGCGTCCCAACCTGTCACACATGGTGGAGAATGTGGGCACTAGCGGTCCGCCCCTGATGCAAGGGGCAGGGCAAGGACTGTGGGACAGTTGCCCAGAACATTGAGAGACTGAGAGACTGAGACAAGATGGTGGAGAAGAAAGACTTTTACTGGAGGGCCTGGGTGGCTCGGCTTGCCGAGCAGCAGAGAGAGGTGCTCTGGCTGCTGCGGGGGTGGGCACCCAGACCGGATAGGAGTCCAGGCGCCAAGGGCAAGAGACCAGGGCCTGGGCTCAAGAAATGTTTCGTCTCTGGGCGAAAGGGCCACTTCAGGAGGGAGTGTCCCTACTGGGAGGGAGCAAGGAGGCCCCACACAGACAAGGCGCCCCCTGTGAGAGTAACAGGGGGGCCCCCAGCTTGTTGGGTCTGTGGGGAGCAGGAACACCTAAAGAGAGAGTTCCCCTACAGGGCTCCCAAGGCCCGGGCCAGCCCAGAGGGAAGGGCTGGGGCCCAAACAGGCTGTGATAGGGCCGTGGCAGGGGGAAGGTGCCGAGGGTGCTTCCACTGCCACACCAAGGGCCACAAAAAGAGGCATTGCCCCCTGAGGCAGAAAGGGCGGATGCCAGAGAAAGAGGCTCAGTATAGGGCTAGCCAACAGGGGGTGGTAGTCCCGGCCGAGGCCCCCAAAGAGAAGGGGGCTGGGGCAGAGAGGCCCTGCGTAAAAGAGGGAACCCACATAGGGGCCGGGAGGGCCAAGGTGGGAACCCAAATGGACGTGGGAACCCACGTAGGACCAGGGAGGTCTATGGTGGGGACCCAGACCATAGAAGAGGGAAGCAGGTGGCTCCAGTTGGTGGAGCGCTTGCGCTTTGAAAGAGATTCCCTGAGGGCCCAGCTGCGAGAAGCACAGGGGCGATAGGGAATCCCCCCTCCCCCCGAGAGGGTTCTTAAGGGGGAGGGTGTGTAGTGGGGCAGCTGCCCCACTCCCTGAGAATTTAGGCTGCAGCAGGCCAGTGGGCCTGTGCAGATGGTCAGCCTTGAGGGGAAGGGCCTAGCCGGTGCGAGGGGCCTTGAGGGGAAGGGCCTAGCCGGTGCGAGGGGCCGAAGGGGAATCGGCCCAGGGACGTGGACAGATGGAGGGAGGGAAGGAGGGCAGGACGGCTGCCACTAGAGGGTCCCTGGGTTGGGACCCAGAGTAATGGGCGGGCCTGGGTCCCCCCCTCCCCGCCTTGCCTTACACCCAGTCGACGGGAGTGGCCGTCTTGGGCTGCACCAACCCCCTGCCAAGAGGGGTCTGACTTTGGAGGTGCAGTTGCCCACATTGGCCGGGGCGCAGAGAGACAGCGGATTGACACCCCCCCCCCCCCCCGGAAGGGGGCAAGGATGGACTAAGGGGCACTGCCAGAGGGCAGTGGCTCGAAAAGGACGCCGCGAGCTTGTGAGCGACGCGGGCTCAGACGCCAACCGAGGGTGAGACGACAGACGGGACACCACCAGGAGGGGGCGTTCCACTGGACAGAGCTAATTCCCAGAGACAACCAGCAGGAGGCGCCAGGTGGTGAGTCCCAACCTGTCACAGTAGCCTTGAGAGACTTCTCCACCAATTTCCTGGTGAACACCGATCCAAACCCCTTGGATCTTAAAACAAGGAAAAATCAATCAGGTTCTTAAAAAGAAGACTTTTAATTAAAGAAAAGAGGTGAAAGGAATACCTCTGTGAGAGTAGCATGCAAGCTACTCTCACAGACAACAGCTTCAAAACACAGAGGATGTTCCCCTGGGCAAAAACCTTAGTTACACAAAAGAAAACCCAATTTGATTATTCCTCTATGCAAAAAGAAAAAGTCACGAAAGGAAATAAACATAAGCTAATTCATTCCTTCTCTAATACTCACTACCCTGGTTGATTCCTGGGTCTTTTCACTCCAGCACAGAACTTAATGAAACAACAAAAGAAGAACTTCCCTCCTTCCTCTTGAAACATCTTGTCCCCCCATTGGTTCCTCTGGTCACGTGTTAGCTAGGCTATGTGAACTTCTTAACCCTTTACAGGTAAAAGAGGAATTAACCCTTAACTGTCTGTTTATGACATGGGGAGAGGCTCATCCAAAAGCAAAGGTCCCAATCTCCTGTTAGGAACAGCTAGAAAAAAGCACTTTTGGCTTGAGTATCAAAATCAATATACACTGTGAAAACAGTAGCAAAATGCACCCTGACCCTAAACTCCTTCTTCCCTTAATATGCTTTCAGAACTCCCATTAATCTCCATGTATAGGCAGAACAAAAGGAGACAAAGCTTGTCTACATGGAAAAATGTACTGGCCTAACTATAACAGTATAATTGTACGTAAAGAACAATACCCGTATATATCCCCCTGTAGACACTCTTATCCCAGAATGAGTGCCTTTTTCCAATTTACTTTATGCCACTTTCAAAGCAACATAAGCTAACCATAAAAAAGCACTCTGATTCCAGAATAAGTGTGTCCACTGGGGCACTTACACTGATATAGCTATAGCAGAATAATGATACTGCTATGTAACTGTGCCAGGCAATTTCCCCATGTAGACAAGCCCTAAGCAAGTCCAGGTGGTAGCTGATAGGAAAACAGCTTTAAGGAAAATCTTATTCAGAAGCTTTCACCAACATTTTTATCCCATTACAGTCACACACACACAAACAGCCCAAACTCATCAGGACAAAGGGCACAATAAGAATTCAAACAGTGCAAGACTCTTCTACTGCAGTTCATTTATGTTCAGGTGGATGTTTTGTGTTGGCTTAGCAGAATATTAAAGATGTAAACCCAGATGCAAAAGTAGTTTTTGTTCTCCTCCCTCCACTGCCCCGCTGAAAGTCCTTGGACCAGATTCATCCCAGATGTAACTTTAGTGATTTTTGTAGAGTTACGTCAGGGTCAGTTTGGCCCACCGGTCCTCGTTAAAGGAGCTTTGTAAACTGTTTTTGGACTTGGTTTCTAATGCCTTTTTGTGGAGCTCTAAATTTAAAGTATTGTTTATTCAATTTCTCAATATTTACATTTGGTTCCTATTCCAGTAAACAGATGCCATATTATATCATACTACTGTTCAAAACCCCCAAGGAAATTAAAAGCAGAAACTCTCCATTACAATAACAATAAGGCTGCAACAACAGCCCACAAATGCAAAAAATTCCAAATTCAGGTGCCAGGGAACCCTTTTCCCACTGTTTATCCAATGATGCTGTAGTGTGTAATATATGCACAATATTAGGAATGTAGGAATTGCCATACAGCTTTAGAGCAGTGATAAATCTAGTCCAGGTTCCTGTCCTCAACAGTGACAATTTCCAGATGTTTCCAGAAGGCTCTACTGTCCTAGTAAGGGACAATTATAGAATAACCTGCTCATAAATGATATATATCCCTAACTATAGGAAGTTGACTTAGGACCATACGCATAAGGGCTTATATTCTGTATTTGTTTAAGTCCTATCTAATGGATAATGAGAACATTCATAGTTATATATAAACGTCCAATCCTTTGAGTTCTGCTAAGCTCTTAGGCTCAGTGATATCTTGTGAAAGTGAGTTTCACAGGTTAGATATGTATTGTGTTTAAAAAAAAGAAGAAGGATTTCCTTTGGGCCTTTCAATTTAATTGCCTATTTCCTTGTTCATGTATTATGAGAGAGCACTTGATTTGCCTTCTCTGTCCCAGTCATTATTTTATTCACCTTTTTTCATTTCTCAGAGGAGCCCACCGTACTTGGTGATGGTTTTGTATCAGCCTATGCTGCCCTCTCAAGTCTTGTTCCCCCCATACACAGTGGAACCACTGTGGCAGCTCTACAGCTAAGGTCCTCCACAGATGAGGAAGGGGCAGGATTTGTCCTGTAGAATATAGTTTTCTGTTCATTGCAAAATCTTTCCGGAAGCTATGTGAGTATGAGGAAAGATGACAAGGACTCAAGAGTTGGTTCTTTTCCTGATTCAGCCAGAGATTTCACCTGTGATGTTGGGCACCAGTCAATTAATCTCTTGGTCCTGTGGTTTCCCAACTGTAAATTGTGTGTTGTAGAGTTGCTGGACCTCCCCATCAAGGTACATAACTGTACCTCAGCTTCCTCACCTCTTTGGGCTGGTGGGCCACCATCTTCCCCTCGTGGATGGGCAATTCAGAGTTTGAACAGTTAGCCCTTCAGCCAATCTTCCTTTTAAGACCACCTCTTTTGGGGATTAACAAAATGTAGTACCAAATCACAAGTAGTGGGTCGCTGCCCTCTCTGGGCTCCGTAGCCTTTGCCCTGCATGGCAGGGGTGTCCTCTCACCCTTCTGCCAGCACAGCTGTTGTGTAGGGGAGCCTGGTTCCTCCCTCAACTTCAGACTCCAATCCAGAGACATTAAAGTGCTGTTGTGATGTGTCCCTTTTGCTTAACCTACTCTGCTCCTCTCTGGGACACTTCCTATGCACCCTGACTCCTCCTCCATCCTCTTCAGGCCTCCTCTGTTGAGCACCTCACAGGCGCCGTCAGAAAACCACCTAACACCTGGGAGCTTTCCCCAGACTGCCACAGTCAAACTCCAGAATCCTGCAGCTAGAGAGCCTCCCCACACTTCCTGCTCCCTGCAGGTCTCTCTCTCTTTTGAGCCCAGGCTGTTCATTATATGGTCCTAGTACAGTCATATGACCCTTCTGGGACTTCATCTCCCATCCATCCCTCCCATAACTACCTCTCCCAGAATATTCTTGCAAGGGCTGGAATAGGCACACTAGGATCCATGCATCCCTGTGGCAATGGGAAGAATAATAATTCCTTATCTCATATGAGTGTACTGAGGCTAAATTCATTAATATATGTGAAATGCTCAAGATACTATGGTGATGGTTACCTTGGAAGAATTGATTACTGTAGATCCAGTAAAGACAATAGTGCTTGGAATAGACAGATGCTATATAACATTTATTTCAAAAATAGAAATTCATTCCTGCTTGATTGCAGGAAGGTTGAAGATACTTTTGTATTACACTTTTCTGTCGTTAATTAGATGGAGTGATTTTTACATAATACATCAAGCAGAGTGCAGTGTAGACGGGGGAGAAGGTTGTTTTTAATTACACTACATTTATTCAACCATGTTAATGTCAACATTGCCATCTGTCTAGCTCAGCCAAGATAGTTTGGCATTTGTTTCCAGGTATATAAATCCTTGTTCTGAAAATTGAAAAGGGGATGGACCATGTTAGGGAGTTTGATCACATTTTTGCAAAATTCACCCCATACCCTGAGAACATGATAATGCTTTATCTGGCTCAGGGTCACAAAAAACATCTCCTTCTGAATAAGGGTGACATTGGCGGCTCAGACTCTTTGATCAGCACCGACTACAAAGAGTTTAAAAAGTGATACTTTTTTCTTCAGTATTGCATTTCAGTGAGTATAAAGGTGATTTTTATTCTAATGCAGTCTAACTACTAAGCCATTCCCTTTAAAGACTACTTTTGTGTGCAGAGATCAAAAAGTACAGTATGGCTTTTTAAAATAAAATCCGGGCTTCCCTCCTAATGTATTCAATGTTTGTACTTCTTTTAAAAAATCCCTGTTTGAAGTTTATTTCAGGAGGTCCCACATTGACACATCTGTGTCTTTAAGTAATATTTTTAACCAGAGGATGCCAAATTAAACTCCTGATTGGACACACACAGTGGTCAAACCTAGACATCACCTGCTGCTGTTATTTTTGTGTTTCTAGATTCTTTTATTTATTTACTGCAACTAATAGTAGATGATATTTTGTTTTATATGGAACATGTGGACAAAGGTAGACAATATATTCAAAAATGAAAACTGTAAAGACTGTGATAAAGCCATCTTTATCCGCTAGTCTGTTTGGTGAAATGAGCATTGGGTCTGGTCTTGTGTACATATACTCAGAGATATGAGGGACACATCTGAGAGAAGCATTCTTCACTTTGAATTGCTTTTGAATGGAAGTAGAGAAGATACAACCTCTGTTACATAAGTTACTATAGTTAACCATCTTGTGTCAGGAGAGAGCATGTTGCCAGACTCTTATAATTTTGCTGGCTCTGTGTGCTCAGTAAAAAGGGAGTTAAAGGAGTTGCAATGAAAAGGAAACCTCTCTCTTATTGGATTACAGTATAAATAGCTCACCATGATATGCAAATAAGGAAATAAGAAAAATATTCTGACTTATTGTGATTTGTTAATATCATGATAAAATCAATTCTTCCTTTTAATGGCATTTGCTGTAGGAAGGATTATTTTTAAATGAATTAATAAACTAACCCATTTCATTAGCTAACTTGGCAAACAAGATATGGGGAGTTAGCTTTTCTAAATGCCATTTACAGGGACAGCACCCAACCCTGAAATCCTTGAGTAGTCCCAGGAGTAATCCCATTGACTATAATACTGTATAAACCATCATGTATCTTGTCAAACACTAAAGGCAAAGAACAAGTCTCTTCATAAACTATTCACTGCAGCCTGAGATCAGCCCCAGAAAAAATGTTCATAATGCTTTAATTCTTCAGCCAATTTTATGGAAAGCAAAAAACAAACTGTCTGGGTATCTAACTTACGAGAAGTTCCTACCCGTGCTCAAAACTTGAACTATCCTGCCTCTTATTAGCTACCCTGATGCATCAGAGAGCAAGTCAAATGTATTGAAAGTTACCATAATACAGACACAAGCTCCAGTCAGGATTGGGCCCTCATGTTGGGGACTGTCCAAACATAGAGAAGAGACAGTCCCAAGGACCCTAGCTGATTTGTAGAGCAGGATCGCCAATGGCCTTTGCAGATGATGCAAACAGGCAAATGGAAGTTGCTTGTTGCAAAAGTAACCTTACTAGTGGAGAGAGGTGGTAGAAGAACAACTTGGGGTAAAGGCAGCCCATAAAAATAAAGCTTGCAGGCTTGGATTTCCTGCTGGGGACTTTGATACTATGTTGGTGGGCACTATGGAAAACCCTGAGGTGGTTAAATCTGGAACCTCCATTCATTGCATGACCTTTGAGCCATGGTATCAAGTTAACATGAAAGTGATAAAGTGAATATTGAGACATGTCCCCTCATCTTAGAATTGCTGTAGCAAATTCTCCACATTCTACAAACTTGTACCTTCTAAACACAAGCTTCACTAACCTGTCTGACCAAGCGTATTTTATATTGACTTATGGTTCATAAACCTAGTGAAGAAGGTTCTTAGGGGGAGAATGGGAACAAAGCCTGATGTACTCCAATTCCTGAAGTAGTGCTCCAGGTCAGGGTTGAGACAGATTGTTCTAGGATGTGCTGCTGCCTGTATTTGTGCCTGCCCTTTGAATGAACAGAGACCTTCAATCTCCAACACAGCACTACATGCTCTTTAAAATGTACTTTTAAAAAAAGACCTTGAAAGGGGGCAAAGAGTCTTGCTTGGATCATTGCTGTGTCTGGGGAGAACCCAGCAGAATAGGATCCATATTGCACCGTGGGAGAAAAAAAATAGTAAATGAGAACACAGGACTCTTCTACAACTCAACAATGGAAGCTGTCAGCTAAGTTGCTTGCAAAGGGGCTGCTCTTGTTGCTCCTGTGGTCAGACAATGTAGGTGTGTGTGGCTCACAAGCCCCCTCATGGAGGAAGTAGCAGAAAAGCCTCAGAACTTTTGCTCAGACTTTGCTTTGAGGAAATAATCTTTGTTAAAGTGGCTGCCCTACCACAGCTCACTTCTTCATTTAAAAATATGCATCTGAGTGGGCCGAATAACGTTGGCAGATTCTGGCAGGTTGCAGAGAAGTTGTCAAACAAGATCTGCTTTCCTTCCATATCTAACTTTTGCCAGCGGTAAGTGGATATAACCATGTTTGCAGCTCCCGTAATGAATTGTCGGTCTGCTGTACATGAGAAAACCTTTACCGCCCAGATATGTTTACAGAAATACAACTCATTAGCAAATATCCTTGTTGCAATGGGAGTGAAATTGCTACTTGGGAATGCATGAGATTTAAACCTGGGAATACATAACATTTTGTTTTGTTTTGATTGCTGGATTCTGAATTCATGAAGTTTAAATCTCACATTTAAATGGAAACAAGAGAAGAAGAGTGATTCCACTCACATTTCTTTAGGCCTGCTGCCGTACCACTATATGCTGTGATCCTATTAACTTTCACAAGTTAAACAGGATTATGCTGGATGGGAGACCTCCCATGTGTACACAGCAAAGAAAAACCTGCAGCTGGCCCATGCCATCCAACTTGGGCTGAGGGGGTATTTCATTGCTGTGTAGACTTCCAAGTGTAATGGGATCCCTGGGGTGCAGCCTGGAACTGTGGGACTGTTGTGCCCCCTTAACTCTCCAGCCTGGGCTGTCTCTCACAATGCTTTGCTAGTGATAAGCAGCGAACCCCTCCGGGTGCTGTTATCACTCAGCACAACCGCATGAGGAGCCCCCCACCCAGCTAGATTGCATGAATGCTCCCAGAACCACTCATGAATCACAGAGAAAGGCACCAGCCAAATCCCTCCCAGCCTTGTACCTCAGGAATATACTGTCTTGCACTGCTCAAGACCCTTTCTTGAGCAACGCAAGTTTATTAATTGGTTCACCACTTCATCAATGGAAAGTGGACGTACACCAGCCTTTGCAAACCTGAGCAGATTTACCAAGGACTTCAGGCAAACTCACTGGTAAAGATAAACTGTCAAACAAGTTTACTGATCACAAAAGATAGATTTTAAGTGATTATAAGTGATAAGCAAAAAGTCAGATTTAGTTACCAAAGAAAACAAAATAAGCGCACAATCTGAATCTTAAACCTGTAAGACACTAGGCAGTATTTAGATCAAGCAGTTTTCTTACCCCACTAGATGTTATAGTTCATAATACACAGGTTTTACCCTCGAAACCTGGACCAGTCTCCTCTGTTGGAGTCTTTGGTCTTCTGAGCATCCTTGTTGCTTGCAGCATACGTGGGGGCAGGAGAAAAGGCAAAGCATGGGGCCACTGTGTTCTGTTTTATACCCTTGGTATATGTGCTTGGAGCCAGGCATGTCTGGTGGGCATTGCTGAGTCACAATTTGAAGCAATACTCCCGATGTGTCTCCTGTGAGTGAATCATTGAATTGTAACTCCTCTGCTGGACAATGGCTGGTGATGTCTGTTCAGCACCCATCCGGGCGTTGGATACCTCCCTTGTCGTTGTCCCTGGAGAGTTAGTATCTGGGTGATTCCTAAATCTACCACATATTTTAGTGACAAGCATACAACACAATTGTCATAACTTCATATGCAGTAATGATGTACATATTGAGATGAAACCATGGGTTTCAGCAGATCATAACCTTTCCCCTGATATTTCACATGGCATGCTTTATATGCAATATCACAATTATATATAGATGAGGAATATGGGGGTTACAGGGCGCTTCCCCAAGGTATAGAGTATCACACCAGGCTTGGGCTGGAGCCCAAACTGTGGGACCCTCCCACACCGCAGGGTCCTTGAGACCAGGCACCATCCTAAGCGTGGAAGTCTACACAGCAATGAAACAGCCCCGCAGCCCGAGCCTGAGCTGGCTGGCAGGGGCCAGCCTCAGGTTTTTCTTTGCTGTGTAGATGTATGCCAAGAAACATTTAGGTACTGCAGAAAAAGGTGATGGCAACACAGTAAGATGTCATACTTTCCTGTGAGGAGGTATGGAATGAGTCCCAACGTGCTTTTAGTGGGTACTGTACTGCTGGAGATGCTGTTTTTTTGGAAGATATGTAAAGATGAGGCCCTGAACATTCATGGCCATTGAAGAACTTTTTTGTGTGAGCTAGAATGTTTAATCTTGATGTCCTGGCCAAATTCTGATTTGGTTGGTTATAGTTTCTCTACTGAAATCCACCTTGCAGTTTAAGTTGGATACTTCACTGCTTGTGCTAAAATTGTTGTGGGGGTTCATAGATTATGTCTAAGGAGTCTATGAAAGGTTCTTGCATAGAACAGTGGTTTTCAGCCTGTGGTCTGCAGACCCCTGGGGATCTATAGACTAAGATTTCCAAAGGGGTCCACACCTCCATTCAAAACTTTTTAGGGGTCCGCAAGTGAAAAAAGGTTGAGAATCACTGCTCTGGAAGTGCAAAGCGTTATTGTGTATTGAGGTTGCACTTTCAAGAGGAAAAATAATTTCTTTTTGCATAATTACCTCAAACTTGTGACTGGCTATTGAGACTTTCCATTGTACCTCACTCATTATTTATGTTTAATATATTGATATGATGTGTTTATTTTGTTCAGGTATTTATTTTGGAAAGAGCTCTGTTTGCATTTGTCTCTTAATATGAAGTACACATATGGTGACATTTGCTTTGCTGGGATTGATGCATTTCTCCTACCCCTCCCTCACCCCTTCCTTAATGCCTTCACTTCTACTGAAACGTACTTTGTGCTTTGACAATTCCAAACGCTCCTTTTCGGTTTCAGTCCAGGTTAACTCTGGCCAGCTCTTGTTCCTTTTATTCAAGCAATGTCCTTTCACACCAGAGAATGTTTCTATCTAAATAGTGGCTGAAACAATCTTTTAAAACACCTTTGATATTAGTCCCCCTGTCTATCTCCTGTCATTTATGCCAGAGAGGAGCAGATGTTATATCCTTCACATTTAGAACATCTGAACTGTTCTCTCTCAGAAGGCCTTTCTTTTGCCTTCTTCTGGTATGTCTTGTATGGTGACCTGAGGTCATCTGGGAGTCTCCCATGATATTTGGGCTGTGAGGGCATAAACCCTGAATAGGCTTTTTCTGTATTTCATGCTGGGTTGGTGGAAAAGTAGTTAATTAGGATACTTTTAGGTCTTGCCTAGAAAGTTAGGTAGATGGGACTTAATTGTCTCCGCAGGAGAGAAGAGCCAGCTGAATGTTCCACAATATGTTGCTCCATTTCTGCCTGTTAGTAAGTAGAATGATCTTCTCATGCTACACATCAGCTGTATTTTGGCTTGCAACAAGTCTACTACCAAGATGTCGCCCACCAAGAACATGCATGTGACATTTTTCCAGGCATTTAGCTTTGTGTTTTGGATGAGCTCTTTGAGCTCTCTCTCTCTCTTTCTGACACCTGTCTCTGGCTATACGCAGTTATTAAATTGTAAATGGCATACACCTTAATTTAATATAAACTGTTGCGAGGTTGCTATGCATTTTCATCCTTGGAATCTTTTTCCTCCTTGGTTCCTTGTCCACTGTGTGCTCTACACCAGGGGCTTTCCCTGAACAAGCAGCGGCCTGACTTTGAGAAGCACTGCTCTACACTTTACATTTTATCTCGCACGTGAGGTTAAGATTCCTTTTCATTTTAAAATATACTCTGCTTTTTAAAACTTTTTATATCTAAGGCACTGAATCCTTAACAGCTGGAGAGTCCATTGGTCATCTGTGGGTAGCACAGAGTGCTTCAGAATAAACTGGTGTGACACTCAGGAATTGCACTGTGATATTTGCATCCTGACCAGTCAGTATATGATGATGAAAGCCAAGAATAATAACAATAGCACTGAGCACTTATATGGTATAAACAGAACCCTCTTAGTACAAAGGGCTACAGCATTCTTGTTGGCAGAGAGAGAGAGCAGTGGTAGAGATGAAGGAGCTGCTAGCTGTAGGAAAGAGGCAGCAGCAACTGTGAGTGGTGGGAGACCAGAGCAGCATGGTGTTCTGCTCTTGGCCTCACGCTTCTTTGTGGTGGAGTTTTAACAACGGGCACCTGTGAGCCTCCGCCAGTACCTCTCTGCTTCCACCTGCTCTGTCCAACCCCTTCTTACCTCCTCCACATTCCTTACTCCAGTATTATGGCTGCCAAAACTATGGGTTTCCTCCAAAGACTGGGTTTTCCAACTTTCCTTTGGGTCTACAGAGAAAACTCATCAATCAACAGAAGAATCCCCACTGATTGGCTGTCATCCCCATTGTCTGACATCCTGGGAAAGGCAGCCAATCAGAGTTGCAGTGCCCCCCTTTTCTCCCTCCCTCCAGCACAGGGTTGGAGTATACCTGTGCATCCAGTGCTGGCTGGGAAGCAGCATCTCCTGCTGGCTCTGCAGCAATCTCTGGCCCCCTCTCGGGGGATGTCTACACAACAATTGCTACAGTGGCACAGCTACACCACTGTAGTGTAGACACTTGCTACAGTGATGAAAGGGTTTTTTTTTTGTCACTGTAATAATCCATCCCCTTGAGAGGCAGTAGTTAGTTCGACAGAAGAATTCCTCCATCGACTTAGCAGTGTCTACATGGGGACCTACGCTGGCTTAACTACGTCTCTCAGGGGTGTGAATATTTCAATGTGGCTAGGTTGACCTAAGTTTTAGGTGTAGACCGTGACTCTGTCTGTTCTTGCCCCACCTTTGACATTTGGAAAAGGGATGAGGATCCTGCACTGCTGCTGCCCCCACCCTGGCCTGGAAAGGATATGATCCTCCTGCTTCCGCCTCCTCTCTGGCTGGACTTCTAAAAGTGAGGTGGGTTGGTAAAACATAAATGTCTGGGGCAGCACGCGTATGTGAGAGAGAGACACACACACATACATCATGGAGACACTGTGGAGGGAGGCTATGCTAAAAATGAAATGCCTGGGAAAGTTATCTGCATGTGAGGAGGTGTGAACTCCTTGAGGGGCTGTTGGGCTGGTGGTGCTTGAAGAGAAAACAGAAAAGAAAAGCCAGAGGAGGTGAGTGAGTGAGTGCTGGGGGAAAAAATGCAGGGGGGAACAATTAAATTCTGGTATCTTACTCTATCACCCCTTCTGGTTTTATATAAGTATATTTATGCAATTTTGTGCTCATTTGTGCAAACTTATACAAGTTTGCATATCTACTGGGATTAGGTTTGATGATGTTGGTACTTAGGCAGTACTGATGTAATTTTGTTCAGTAATGAAAGAGTTAACCTATACTCATACCACCACATTATACATATGTGGAAACTGAAGCACAGACTGCCAATTTCTGCCCCAGGGCAAGATGGCACAACTCCTATTGACCTCACTTGCATTGTGCGTACTTACTCTGGGGCTGAATTTTGTCCAGAGAGTCTAAGTGACTTGCTCAAAGTCACACTCGAAGTCGGCAATAGAACCACCAAAAAAAAATCAACCTTCTGCTGGTGGCATCTGACTCGGATGATGAAAATGAACATGCATCGGTCCACTCTGCTTTGGATAGTTATCAAGGAGAACCCATCATCAGTATGGATGCATATCCTCTGGAATGGTGGTTGAAGCACAAATGGACATATGAATCTTTAGCGCATCTTGCAACGCCGGTTACAACAGTGCCATGCGAATGCCTGTTCTCACTTTCAGGTGACATTGTAAACAAGAAGCGGGCACCATTATCTCCTGCAAATGTAACCAAACTTGTTTGTCTGAGCAATTGGCTGAAGTAGGACTGAGTGGGCTTGTTGGCTCTACAATTTTACATTGCTTTATTTTTGAATGTAGTTTTTTTTTTTTTGTACATAATTTGACATTTGTAAGTTCAACTTTCATGATAAAGAGATTGCACTACAGTACTTGTATTAGGTGAATTGAAATATACTATTTCTTTTGTTTTTTACAGTGCAAATATTTGTATTAAAAAATAAATAGGAAGTGAGCACTGTACACATTGTATTCTGCATGGTAATTGAAATCAATATATTTGAAAATGTAGAAAACATCCAAAAATATTTAAATAAATGGTATTCTGTTATTGTTTAACAGTGCAATTAATTGCAATTAATTTTTTTAATCACGTGAATAATTGCAATTAATTTTTTGACAGCCCTAATTAGAACCCCTCCCAGGGTTTGAAGTATGACTCCGAAATGTCATATGTCAGCACAATGATGATTGTGTTATTGACATTCAACCTTTCAGATATAAGTGTGTATTCTCGCAGTGCCACTGCAACAGTTCTGAATTGTCTTGTTACTTCTCTCCTTACAGTGTGCTCTGATAAACAGAAATGACATTATTACTGTATGACAAAAAACAACAAATCCCACTTATTGCTTTTACTAAACTGTAAAAATGTGATCAATCCAGAGATTCTCCATATTATACCTATGCTATCAAAATCCTAAGAAACTGGCATATTGTGAACCATTTTTGTTGACAGGGCACCTTAAAACTCTTTAACTTGATATTGCTATTCTGCCCATGAAGAAAACAGGAGCAGAGCTTTCCAAATTTGCATTCATCTTCCTCCCACCCCGTCCTTGTCAGCTTAGATAAATTAAATAACAGTGAAGCTAGTGTCTAACAAATATGTGGGTGGCAAGGCCAATGTTTGAAAATCATACAGTAGGTCAGAAAATAAAGATAAGGCATCCATTTTTAGTAGCCTTATCTACAAGAGAGGAGCAAGATGTGTTTATATAATATTGTGTACATTATTATATTTATTTGATGCCTTATTTTTGTGAGGAGTTCATAGGTATTGTTGACTACTTTGAAATGAGGGCCTGCTATTGCACAGGTGCCCAAAGTATAGGTTATAGAGTCCTAAAAATTAGCCTCCAGCTGCCCTTACCCTATAACTTCAGAGTGAAGACAAAGTGGATTCACTGCAGGTGTATTAGTGCTGGTGAAGCCAACAAGGCAATTTCTGTAAGTGACAGGTAAAAGTACAACCACATGTTATGGTTGGAAGCATTTATATTTGATTTGAAAATAATGATTTCCTATCAAATCTGGAAAGCCAAGAAAGATAAAGTTTTTATAATATGTAAATATATATTCAGATTAGTTGTGGGCCCCAGCTCCTGGCCATTAGTCCTGCTGTCCCACAGTGTGGACACCCTTGTATTAGTAGTAGTGTAATTATTTTGTGATGAAGCTTCTTGGCATCTGACTGTGGGCTGCCTCCTGCCACATCTAGCCTGACCAATCTATTCCTTGTCCAAAACCCCTTGGGTTTTAAACAACCAACCAGTATTTCCCCTGTAGTCTCTTCATCCACCTGTCATCTATAAGACAGCTGCCATTAGATGGACTTTTGCTGCCCCTCCCCTTCCCTTCTGCTTCCCCTAGGAGACTATGCACCTTACTTCTGGAATCCTCTGGAGCTCAAGTGATTTGGAAAAGTCTTCTTTTTGCCCTAAACTAAGTCTCCCATGTGGCCCCATCTCCTTCACTTTTTGCCTCTCAGTAGCAAAGTGATGGTCAGGACCTTTAAAATGAGGCAAGAGAATGGAGACACTGAAACCAGACACCAGTTTATACATCATTATACTATACTCAGTTCAAGCAAAATGTCAAAATCCACTGGAGTACATTTAATGTCAGTTATGAAGCACAAAGTAGTTATTTCTACTTTTCAAAGTGTTTAAAATCTATTTGGGTACATTAGTGGTGAACTACAATCTGGTAAACCATGAACATCCTTAAATAATCTCAACCAAGCTGTTTCCAAACTAGAGCAGTGCCAAATTCACAATTTTTAGTTTATGGAAATTCACATGAAATATTTTTTCATTTTTCATAGCTTTGAACTCTTTCCAATTTCTGTCTTTATTTACATTTTTGAGCAATTGATGATTTTTGTCATCTAAAACTTTAGCAAACTCATTTCCTCTTAGGTCAGATGAGCTTTTGTTTCATTCAGAAAGAGGCAAAATTTTGTTCAACAGTTTCAAATTCAGTATGTTAGCAAAAATTTCTCTGAAATTGGACACATTTTTGAGTTAATTAAAAAACAAAAACATTTTCAGTAGTTTTTCATTTTCTTAGAAATATTTTCCACACCTCTATTTCAAATATTGTACGTGTTAGTCCCTCAGGATCTGATCCAACTCCTATTAATGTCAGTAGAAAGACTGGCATTGACTTCAGTGAGAGTTCGCTGAAGCCCTAAAATATCATAACATTTTGTATGACTTGCATGATTTTTTTTTTTTTTAAAAAACTACTCTGATTAGTATTACACTGGCTTGGTCCCATTCTTGGTTATTTGATTCTTCCATAATGATAGTTTCTCATCCATGACTACCAAAATAAAAATAACAAATATGAAGCAGACAGACAATTTTACAGTCCAGTTGGCAGTCCCACTAAAACCTTAGTAAAAGATTCTGTTCTGCGCCTCAAAAACATCCATGTAAGTCAGTGATTAAGTAGATCAAAGACGTTTACTGGAGACAAGTGTCTTCAGCAGCAGTTGACAGTGTATAGGCAGAACCATGAGCTAGCAAATGCCTAATATAGGATCTAAAAGGACATTGTCAAGTCTTTCCTGAAGAGCAGCAAATGTGTGAAAGTGTAGCACCTCTGTTACTGGCTTTAAATAATTATATTTTATCACAGCCCTAGTGCTAGACTATACTTGGTTTTGCTTGAATTTTTCCTAATTTTTATTAAGCTGTGACTGATTTCTAAGATTTCCTGTAATTTGGCGGAAAACGTTACATTTTGCATTAAAAAGTAAAATAGAGAGCACATTTTTCTGCATCACAACTTGATGACTGTAATGCAAAAACCTTTTACATTTTATGGAGTATAAAGGTCAGTTTGTTGTTTTTACCATCTTCAGAAGATCCCAGTGATAAAACTAGAGTGTGTTGCACATGCATCTGATGCCAGGGCACTGGCTGTTACCTTTTTGAGTAACTGTACCAGTTTGCCACACAAAGATGTAGGCGTATGAGCTAGCAATCTCCCCATTTTTTTCCACAGTCACCACTTCCAGTTCCTACATTATAGTGATAAAACTGTGATCCATCTTCTGTGCTGAGCCCAGGTATGTTGCTGCTGTCCATCTCCCATTCTGGTACACACTAGTGGTGCACTGCTTACTTGTGGCACTTCTAGTGTTTGCTACTCTATGATAGACTCTCCTTAAAAGGGACTGTAGGTTCAGTTTAGCATCCAAAATAATAAGAATATACTGGTAATTTACAATAATAAAAATAATACCTTTACACAGTGAAGTTCAGATTCTAATCTAAACCTTATATGTAAATCTTTTAGATCTCCCATTCCACAAACATTTTTATATATGGTTTAACTTTAAGCAAGTTAGTGGTTAAATTGAATTCAATACACAGTTTGTTCTTAAAGCTGAGCATGTGCATAAGTATTTGCAGGATGAGTGCCTACATCTACAAAATTAGCCGTAAATTCTCATGAAAGCAGGTTTTGGAGTTTGTCATTCAAATACATCCTGTTTCCATTTGGCCTGGGAATCCAACAAGAGCAGCGTTTCTCTTACAGCATTTTGGTGCTTTTGGTCAATGTGGAATCAGGTTGTGCCAAAGGTGACAAAAATGAATAGTGGTCACATTTTAAAACTTTAAAAAAAACCCCACACATTTTCTGGCCCTTAATTGGCTCAATTGCCTTTGGGCTGGTTAGATTTTGGGCAAAGGCTCAGGTCCTGTAATGTCTTGCCTGCACTAACACTAATAAGATCTAATAACAATGATTTGAAAAATTAGCCATCCCAGCAAGAATAAGAGGTACATTGGGGTGGGTAATATTCCCCTTCATCAACAGGATTGCTTCAAGGATGGAGAAGGAGGCAGCCCTCCTAAAGGATAAGAACGTACGTGTGATAATACATCGCTGTATCAAGCATTCTTCCTGGCTTAGTCTCCAAAAGTGAAAAACAATTTTCCAGTAAAACTTTTCAATGATAACTTTTTAATAGAGGCAATCCCTTCAGTAGGAGGATTTCAATGTTGGATGGATCCTCAGGGTTTGGGATTTCTTCAAGGCAATGACCTTTTTGGTGTGGGAGAATGTTTCATGGACAGCATCTGAAAAAAGTAAACCCTTTGTTTAAGGACCTTCCACACGTAGCAATATAAGAAATAACTGTACCGGAACAGATGTGATGTCTCAGAACTTAAAGCAATGATACAACCGCAGGGTCAAGAATTTAGCAAGATTCAAAGAGGGATTGGACATTTTTATGACTAAGAAAAGAATAACCAGAGTTATAATAGTAAATATTTTTAAAAGGTTAGGAAGAAATATAAAACCTCATGCTTCAGGGCGTACGCAATCTCTGACTACTAGGCCAGGTCTACACTACAAAGTTTTGTCAAAATAGCGATGTCAGTGAAGGATGGAGGAAAAAACCCACAGCTATGCCAGCAAAACCCCCAGTGTCGATGCAGCTATGCCAAAAGAAGAGAGCTTCTGTTGGCATGGCTAATGTCATTCGTGGAGGTGGTGCTACTGTACCAGCAGGAAAACTTTTTCTGTTGGCATAGACTGCCTCTACACTAGGGGACTTGAGTGGAACAGCTGTACCTGAATATCTGCAAAGCATTTGTAGTGTAGACAAGAACTGAGAGGTAAGGGACTTTTTAGGGGCTTGGGGCTTCTTAGGGGTTTCCTGGGAGGCAGACTGTGCCACATCTGCTTACTGCAGGGGTTCTTGTACTTTCTTTTGAATATCTGTTGCTGGAATGGTAGACCCATGAGTCTGATCCAGTATGACAATTCCTGTGCTCCAGATTTTGCCACGCTTACACATGCTGAGTGGTACCTTAATCCATAAATTTCCCAAGTGGTTTCAATGGAATTGTTTGAGGCGTAAGATAGTCAGCATGAATAAGGATAGCAGAATGTGGCAAATAATGTCTAGAAGGTATAGTAAGTGTGGGACATAGTAAAATAATATAACAGCATATCGCTATATTGCCAGGGGACATGGGTAAATAATTGGTATGAATGCCATGAAATTGGTACTGACTAATTTGATTAAGTACTTATCCCTTCTCCCTATTCTGCTCATAAACACTGACCATATGAAGAGGTCTCTCATAAATAACTCTGGTCCTTTACTACTAACCTCTAAAATAACTAATTTTTGTTGGCCATAAGGAAGCGTTATTGGATCCTTTAGAACAATCTTGTCTCTGTCCCATAATTCTCTCAATTAATTATTGATTACAACTGGACAAGCTGCATTGTTCAGGGAAATGTAATAAGTGAAGGAATTAACTGTGCATGTTGAAGATACTTCAGACATAGTGACAGTGTTAGAGCTACATTACATTCTTCTATATCCATGTAATAGGGTCTCTGGTGGTATCACCAATCAAAGTAACTACACAATTTAATACTAAACTATAGTCTCTCCAGTACTGCTATAAAAGTCATTTGCATTATAACAGGCAGCACAACTGGCAATGGAGTAGGAACTTTAGCACCCCCAAACTCTGAATCATTTTATTTCCTACTTAGAATCTGTGAGGTGTAATACACTCTGAATTCTTTAATGGCCTGGTTCTGATCCTGCTTACACGTTTTACACACCAGTGAAATACTGATTTTTGTTGAGTTACTCCTGATTTGAAGTAATGTAAGTGAGTTCAGAATCAGGCTCTAAATAGTGTATGTGTATTTTTAGATGTTGAATGGCTATGATGCAAAAAATAAACACAGTGGTTATATATAAGGATCCTTAGCTCTTTCCAGTCTTCCTAATAGACCAGGTAGGATAAAAGCTGTAACTTCAGATGTGAAATTAAACATGTTGTTTAGCACAGAAATAATGGGAGCTAATCTTCTAACCAATGCAACAAATGAGAATGCCCTCTGAGCTAGATCAAAGCACTTTCTCTGTTAATGTTTTTAAAACAGGCTGCTAACTGGGCATGATGTATGTCAGTTTAAAGCTATTGCAGCTGCAGGCAGGGTTTGTAATGAACACAAAAGAAGCACTCCAGCATCAATCTTTCAGAGTCTGCAAGCCTGGAGTTCTGTTATAACTGTGACCTGTTTTTATTTTCTGGCACGGCCTTTCATTAGAATGGCAGTTGCAGGAACTGCTTCTTTGGTTGATAAAGTTTTACCTTCCAATAGTTGTTCTGGCAATGCAATGCAATACAATATAATGCAAACCTCACTTCCATGTAGAAGTGAAAGTAACAAGCCCCCCTTAAAAGAAAGGACAAAGTCTGAGGCCAAAACACCCACAAAATGGATGTGGTTAACCTGGTAACGTTGCTGTAAGAACAGTCAAATACTCATTTAGCCCAACCCACAACAATATAGTCTTATTTACAACATGTTTTGCTCTTTCAGAGTCCCATAAGATTAAAGGACCTGTTCCTGCGAGATGCTGAGGAGTCTAAACTCCCACTGGCTTCCGTAGAAGGGCCCATACCTTGCAGGATGAGGTCTGAATGTTGCTATGTCCAATAAAAATGAGAATATTTCTCCAAGACGAATACACGACTGGATTCAGTGCTACCCCTGGGCAGCGTCTGCTAGGGGTGAGGCGCCTAGAGAGCTGTACCTTTGTGTAGCAGAATTCTCAAGAGTGCAGGAGGTGGCTATATTGTCTTCCAATCTCCTCTGGGGCTCAATCCCCCCCATCAGCACAGCTGGCCTAATGGGCACAGGAACAGTGAAAAATGGTACCCTATGTATATACAGGAGCGAATCTGGCCCGGACATCACTCGTATTATAGCATTGCAGTCTATAAAATACTCTGAGAAGTGGAATAGTGTTGTTGTTCTAAACATCCCAACTTGTGCAATTGTTATTACACTGATGCCCAAAATGTGCTAGGCTCATAGGAAGAGGCTGTCCCTGCCCTGAAGAGCTGATGTTCTAAGTAGACACTAGCTGGAATAGTCACACACACTGGGGCAGTGTTAAGGGTATTGTGGTATCCTTATTGTCGTCGGCAAGTCAAGGTCACAGAACTCTCTGCTAACCCATTTTACACCATCCACTATGCCTTATGTTGCCCATCCACTATGCTTCATCACCCAGTCTATTGCTAAAGCGAAGAGGATTGGTGATGACTCACCCCCTTGTCTAACTTCAGCCACAGTATCAAACCTCTCACCCAGGCCTGTATCCGATCTCACTGCACATCTACTTCCAGCATGTAAACTCCTTATGGTGGTCAGCTTATCTGG
Source organism: Emys orbicularis (assembly GCF_028017835.1). NCBI lineage: Eukaryota > Metazoa > Chordata > Testudines > Emydidae > Emys > Emys orbicularis. Next base: position 37,884,684 of record NC_088684.1, read on the forward strand.
TATCTGGTATCCCTTCTAGCAGTAGTCCCTGGGTTCTCTGGGTGGACACTATTGAATGCTTTCTTAAAGTTGATTAAGATGGGTTTTTGCCACATAGTCACTTTTTTGATGATCTGTCAAAGAGTAAATACAGTATACTCCTGTTTATCTGAAACCCTGCTATCCAGACCTCCATATTATCTGACTCTCTTCCTTGTCGCCCATGTATCTCCTGCTGCAGGATGAGGACGGGATTCAGATAATGTGGATGTTTGGATAATAGAACAGAGATCACTGGCCAAGACTGTGAGGAGGAGGAGGAGGAGCCCCCAGCTGTGGAGGAGCAAAGACAACCGAAACTTCTGCCCATTTCGGGCTCAGCTGGTAACCTTCTCCTTTGCAGGTTTGCCCCAGCTTCAAACTGACCCAGGTTCCTGAGTTTCCCGCCCATGCCTGAAGCTGTTGTGCTCTCCCTCTCCCCAGGGTTTCGGGCAGGCTCTTGGTGGACCCCTGTCTCCAGTCAGGCTCCCAGCTCAGGGCTCAGCCTCTCAGCCCAAGAGAGAAAGCTCCCAGCTACCTCTCCCCTGGGTCTCTTCCCTGGCCCCTCCTCTAGGGCCTGGGATAGCTGCCGCTTGCAGATCCCTCCCATGCAGTAAGGACTTCTGCTGTGCCCTTAATCAGGAGCTCTCAAGTTAGGTCTATCCTCCTATTCTGTCTGCCCCCCACTCTGAGTGGTCTTGGCTCCCTTTCAAGCTTCTCCTCCAGGAGAACCAGGCTCTGCAGGCGCAGTGGAGCGTAGTCACCTGGGGCAGAACTGCTCCTTAACCCCTTCTGTCCCAGTGTAGGTTTTATACACCCCATCACAGAGGCCTTTGATGGCTGCTCTAATTTCATTGGGTGTTATCAGTCCATCTTCTATTTTTAACTTTGCTTTACTAAGAATGACATGGAACAGAAAGATTGCCCATACATCAGAGGTAGAACAAGAAGCAGTGAAAATTGGACTGCAAGTAAATGCAGAGAAAACCAAGATTATGCAGGTAGGAAACTGGACATAAGCTGCGAAGTTGTACATGGATGGAAAAGAAATTGAACAGGTAGAAGAGTTCTGCTGCCTGTGGAGAGTGATGACATTTGATGGTGGCTGTGATAAAGATATTCATATGAAATTAGGAAAAGCAAATGCCACATCTGGAAGTATGAACAATATCTGGTCAAACCACACCAAACTAAAGGTCAGATTATACCATGTGATTGTACTGAGCCCACTACTGTATGGAACAGAGACTTAACTGATGACAGTGGGTAACAACAACAACAAAAATATTGGAGGCTGCCCATCACAGATAGCAGAAGAAGAGACTACACATTTCATGGAAGGACAAAATAATAAATGTGAGAATAAGGGAGCTGACAGAGCAGTATGTGTTAGAAAATATCATCAAAATTCTCTATTGTAAGTAGGGTTTTATATCAGTTTAATATTAGCTGTTTGTGTTTAGCTTTTAAATAGTTGCAGTGAATATTATACCCTCTGCAAACATGGATTTGATTTAAATGACAAACTGCATCTATTCTGCTTGTGTTTTCTTGCCATCTCACTATTTTAAAGTTTTGCTGCTGGGTCTGCAGTATATAATTTTTTTTTAAATGAGTTTGAATGGGCTAATTTGGTTGAATTATCCTCAAACAAGGTTGAACTGCATTTCTTAAATCATTTCAATTTGTTTGCAAATGAATTTTAAATAGAATTTTGCTACCATTAACACAAGTTAGTCCTCTAGGCATTTGGCCACGTTGGCTAACAGCCTGAGGTTTTACAGTACTATACATTACGAATGGAGGAATAGCTCATTTTTAAACTCCAGTTTCTTGTAGCTGGGCAAATTGTATGGCCTTTGTAAATAGCTGGCTAGGTTAACTTTTCACAGTGTTTCAATTTTATTGGACACACTTAATGGCAGATGCCAAAGAACACATTTTTTTGTGCAGTAGTTTTTCTTTAATCAGGTAATGGTGAGTTTGCTTTGACATCCAGATAGACACTGTGACAATCCTCATTGATCCTAAAGACTGGTTTAGACAGTGTTCCCTTAGTATGTTTTTGGCGTGGATCTTTGTTTTTAGTTGCTTCTCTGTTTAGCTGGGCATAAACAGAGAAGCAGTTAAATAATGCATAAATATGAGCATTGTCTTTATTCTTTCCTATTAGGCTGCATCCCATACTATAAATAGCTGTATAAGATTTCCTGCTTGCTTTGCAGTGTCCGGGGTGACACTGACTCATTTTTGTTCTATGTGCTATTTGGATACTGTTTACTGTATACCTTCAGCCTTCCTATTTTATGTGGTCTTGTTCCATATTTATTGTTGCTAATCATCCAAAGATCCCAATAATTTTTCATCTTAGCAACATGAAACTCTCTCTCTCTCATTGGATTCATTTTCCAGCATGGACTTTCCAGTGGGTGAATCCAGTCTCATTTTATAGTGTTGTGTTGTTGCATTGCCTAGTTATATGTTGCCCTGCAGAATATTAAAGAGTGCAATTTACCTACCTTGCCTTTTATGAATTTGTGTTTTCCTGCCTTTTCCAGGACAGAAGCAGAGTACGGTAAATAGAAGAGGAACTATTCAAGAGGCAGCGTACAGCAGGCGGTATGTACATAAGAAAAGTTATGAATTTAGGGTAGACCATAGATGAGGGGTGGGCAAACGTTTTGGCCCGAGAGCCACATCTGAGAATAGAAATTGTATGGCAGCCCATGAATGCTCACAAAATTGGAGTTGCGGTGTGGGAGGGGATGAGGGCTCTAGTTGGAGTGCAGGTTCCGGGGTGGGGCCACAAATGAGGAGTTCAGGGTGCAGGAGGGGGCTCCGAGCTGGGGTGGGAGGGTAGGGTACAAGGGGGGGTGAGGGCTCCGGCTGGGGATGAGGAGTTTGGGGTGCTCCGGGTTGGGATCGAGGGGTTTGGAGGGCGGGAGGGGGATTGGGCTGGTGCAGGGCGTGGGAGGAGTGAGGGCTCCAGCTGAGGGTGCGGGCTCTGGGGTGGGGCTGGAGATGAGAGTTTTGGAGTGCAGGAGGATGCTCTGGGCTGGGATCGAGAGGTTTGGAGGACGGGAGGGGGATCAGGGCTGGGGTAGGGGGTTGGGGCGCAGGGGGAGGCTTGGGTGCAGGCTCTGGGTGGAGCTTACCTCAAGCGGCTCCCGGAAGCAGCAACATGTCCCTTCTCTGGCTCCTATGTGGAGGCTTGGCCAGGCGGCTCTGCACGCTGCCCCATCCGCAGGCACTGCCCCTGTAGCTCCCATTGGCCGCGGTTCCCGGCCAATGGGATCTTCAGGGTGGTGCTTGGGGCAGGGGCAGCATACAGAGAGGAGTCGCCTGGCTGCCCCTATGCATAGGAGCCAGAGCGCCGAAGGGGGGCCCTGCTGCTGCTCCTGGAAGCCACATGGAGCGGCCTCCAATCCTGCTCCCTGGCTGGAGTGCCGGAGCGGGGCAAGCCCCAGACCCCGCTCCCCAGCAGGAGTTTGAGGGCCGAATTAAAATGGCTGATGGGCCGGATCCAGCCCGCGGACCGTAGTTTGTCCACCCCTGCCATAGATCCAAGGAATCAGTACTCATTCTTAAAGGCTGAAATGACACATTATTAAAAGCAAAGTTTCACAATTTAAATAGAATAAAGGCAGATTGTGGGTGTAAGGCCACAGCCCAGTCATAGGGTCTGTGCGGAACCGCACCACCCCAGATGATGTCCCTGGGGCATTGTGTGTGAGGCCGATAAATTGCCTCTACAGCACCAGCAAGATATGGGCAGAGCACCCCGGTACATACCATGAGAGGGTGCAGCATGATTCAGCCCCACTGTCCAATGTTGAGGGAGGGCAGGGACACAGCTTTGCCCTTATTTGTCTTCTCTTCGCATCCTTTAATGGTGCTAAATGCCACTGTTGGTGTTACCATTACACAGTCCTTAGCCGCCAGGGATGAAATTCTCCCCTGTGCAGAGAGGGACAGCACAAGGCTGAACTTAAGGCCTCCAACATGGACCATTTTGTTCTAAGTGACTTGCCCAGTGTCACAAAGAAAGTCAGTGTAAACACTGGAAATAGAGCTCTGGTCTCCTGCTTCCCCGTCCAGTCACCTGGGTCATAGCATCTCCATGTGGTGATGCCTACCCGAGTTACAATGACAACTAATCATTTGTTCTACGCTTTAGTGTTGCACCGTTCTGTTGCCATGGCCCGTCACTGCTCTGTGACGTGCATTTTTCTACTGGTGGAGAATGTGGAGAAATCATCTGTAGTTTTCACTTGCAGTTGGGAGATGAAGGATCTCTGTTGTGATTGACTGAATAGCATTATTGTGACAAAGGATACAAAAGCACTTAACGCAATCAGTCCCCCTTTCATTCCGTGTATGGAATAGTTTTCAGTTCCCAGTTAAATTCAAGTGAAAGAGAAATAAATATTTCTTGTATATAAATTATTTATATATTAAATATTACAAAGTCAGTGCAAATCCACTGGCTGCTGCCAGCTGTCTTTCATTTACCTTTGGCGGGCTCCAAGGCCCACAGAAGTTAATAGAAAGACTCCTATTGACGTCTCTGGGTGTAACAATGGGCACTTAGCGTCATTTAGGCATTGAATTCAATTGAACTATTCACAGAGTAAAGTTAAGCATGTGCATAAGTGTTTGCGGGATTGGAGAGTTGTATTGTGTATATCTCTGCCTATGAATTGCCACCTGAGGCAAACAAATCATAATTCTATTTATTTTTTTAGGGGATTGGTGCTAAAAAGTGGTACAAAATATCACCCCTTGAGAGCTTTCATGCAGATCTGTGTATTTCTACAATCCAGATTAAGAGTTTGGCAGAGTGTGAGAGGGGATCATGATAGTCCCTATTGTCACCTAAACCTTTTTGAGGGGTGAGGTAGGGAAAGGAAAAGAGGCAATTTTTTTTTGTTTTCTTTCTCTGTGGGGCAATGCTGTTTGTTATTCTGCAAATGCATGGGGATGTAGTAGTTGCTAATATTGTAGTAGTGACTAATGTATGTCTCAGTGTCAAGGCAATGCAAGATGTGTAGGTTCTACTATGAAAGCAGCCTTTGTGCTTGGATTTATGCAGGTAAAACACATTCATGGTGTAGATGTCCAAAAATCAGTGTTTTGAAGCATGTGAAATGATGGATATGCAAGTTTAGAGAACAAGTTAAGGCTGCTTACGGATAAAGCGATTGAGGCTGTTATGGATAAAGACCGTAACAGTTCAGCTTCTGCAGATTTATAAAAAGGTAATAATAGAAACTTACTTTTCAAAAGCAACAGAGAATCCTGTGGTACCTTTAAGACTAACAGATGTATTGGAGCATAAGCTTTTGTGGGTGAATGCCCACTTCTTCGGATGCATGTAATGGAAATTTCCAGGGGCAGGTATAAATATGCTGGCAAGAATCAGTCTGGAGATAACGAGGTTAGTTCAATCAGGGAGGGTGAGGTCCTCTGCTAGTTCAGTCAGGGAGGGTGAGGTCCTCTGCTAGCAGTTGAAGTGTAAACACCAAGGGAGGAGAAACTGCTTCTGTAGTTGGCTAGCCATTCACAGTCTTTGTTTAATCCTGATCTGATGGTGTCAAATTTGCAAATGAACTGAAGCTCAGCAGTTTCTCTTTGGAGTCTGGTCCTGAAGTTTTTTTTGCTGTAAGATGGCTACCTTTACATCTGCTATTGTGTGGCCAGGGAGGTTGAAGTGTTCTCCTACAGGTTTTTGTATACTGCCATTCCTGATATCTGACTTGTGTCCATTTATCCTTTTACGTAGTGACTGTCCAGTTTGGCCAATGTACATAGCAGAGGGGCATTGCTGGCACATGATGGCATATATAACATTGGTGGACGTGCAGGTGAATGAACCGGTGATGTTGTAGCTGATCTGGTTAGGTCCTGTGATGGTGTTGTTGGTGTAGATATGTGGGCAGAGTTGGCATCGAGGTTTGTTGCATGGATTGGTTCCTGAGTTAGAGTTGTTATGGTGCGGTGTGTGGTTGCTGGTAAGAATATGCTTAAGGTTGGCAAGTTGTCTGTGGGCGAGGACTGGCCTGCCTCCCAAGGTCTGTAAAAGAGAGGGATCATTGTCCAGGATGGGTTGTAGATCACTGATGATGCGTTGGAGAGGTTTAAGCTGAGGACTGTAGGTGATGGCCAGTGGAGTTCTGTTGGTTTCTTTCTTGGGCTTGTCTTGTAGCAGGAGGCTTCTGGGTACACGTCTGGCTCTGTTGATTTGTTTCCTTATTTCCTTGTGCGGGTATCGTAGTTTTGAGAATGCTTGGTGAAGATCTTGTAGGTGTTGGTCTCTGTCTGAGGGGTTGGAGCAGATGCGGTTGTACCTCAGTGCTTGGCTGTAGACGATAGATCGTGTGGTGTGTCCGGGGTGGAAGCTGGAGGCATGAAGGTAGGCATAGCGGTCGGTGGGTTTTCGGTATAGGATGGTGTTAACGTGTCCATCACTTATTTGTACTGTGGTGTCTAGGAAGTGGACCTCCCGTGTAGATTGGTCCAGGCTGAGGTTGATGGTGGGGTGGAAGCTGTTGAAATCATGGTGGAATTCTTCCAGAGTCTCCTTCCCATGGGTGCAGATGATGAAGATGTTGTCAATGTAGCGTAGGTAGAGAAGGGGCGTGAGTGGACGAGAGCTGAGGAAGCGTTGTTCCAGGTCAGCCATAAAAATGTTGGCATATTGTGGGGTCATGCGGGTGCCCATGGCGGTGCCACTGGTCTGGAGGTATATATTGTCACCAAATTTGAAATAGTTGTGCGTGAGGATAAAGTCACAGAGCTCAGCAACAAGTTGTGCTGTGTCATCATCAGGGATACTGTTCCTGACAGCTTGTATTCCATCTGTGTGTGGGATGTTTGTGTAGAGAGCCTCCACATCCATGGTGGCTAGGATGGTGTTTTCTGGGAGATCACCAATGCATTGTAGTTTTTTCAGGAAATCAGTGGTGTCACGGAGATAGCTGGGAATGCTGGTGGCATAGGGTCTGAGCAGAGAGTCTACATATCCGGATAGTCCTTCAGTGAGAGTGCCAATTCCAGAGATGATGGGGCGTCCAGGATTTCCAGGTTTGTGGATCTTGGTTAGTAGATAGAATAACCCCGGTCGGGGCTCCAAGGGTATGTTGAATTGTTCCTGTGTTAGTGTAGGGAGTGTCCTGAGTAGATGGTGCAGTTTCTTAGTATATTCCTCAGTGGGGTCTGAGGAAAGTGGCCTGTAGAATTTGGTATTGGAGAGTTGTCTGGCAGCCTCCGTCTGGTAGTCAGACCTGTTCATGATGACAACAGCACCTCCTTTGTCAGCCTCTTTGATTATAGTGTGTAGCTGGATAAATTGACGATATTGCTGGGTGAGTTAGGGGTACCACTGTTGTGGCCCCATGTGGCAGGTAGGAGTTTAGACAGTTTACGGTCCTTTTTCCTTTGTAGAGAGGTGAAGTGTGTAGTGTAGATCTCCTGTCTCATTTTAGTGAAGTCCATTTGTGTAAAGGGTTGGTTATTAATGAAAGTCTCCAGGTTGGAGAGCTCTTTTTTGATGTTTTCCTGTTTGCTGTATAGGATGCTGATCAGGTGGTTCCTCAGTTTCTTTGATAGTGTATGGCATAATCTCTCACTGTGGTCTGTGCAAGATGTAGATAGCAATGGATTTTTCACCTTCAGTCCATTTGGTATGATGTCCATCCGTTTGCAGAAAGTCGTGCAGAACGCAATGTCATCCACAGCCTCAGAAACAACCCTGACATTATAATCCCTCCCTGATTGAACTAACCTCGTTATCTCCAGACTGATTCTTGCCAGCATATTTATACCTGCCCCTGGAAATTTCCATTACATGCATCCGACGAAGTGGGCATTCACCCACGAAAGCTTATGCTCCAATACATCTATTAGTCTTAAAGGTGCCACCGGATTCTCTGTTGCTTTTTACAGATCCAGACTAACACAGCTACCCCTCTGATACTTACTTGTCAAAGAAAGTGGTTATTTTCACCTGTTTTCGTATATGACCAGATCCTGCGGTCCTTACCTCCTATTGAAGTCAATAGGAGTTTTGCCTGTGTCAAGCCAGCAGGATCAACCCCATGATGGCTAAAGCAGTAGAAATTATTCCTACAGTGCATTTTAAAAAAACTTTCACTCTAATTTAGCAACTTTTGAGTATCGGAGGGAGAGAAAGGTGAAAAGAGCTTATTACCAAAGAATGGGGAAAGATGTCTGGTCTAAGCCAGAAAACAGATGCCAGAAGTGCTTTCCTACTGTCTCTTCTGCGAAGACTAACACTATGAGACCTTTCTCTATTATCTCTGGAGGAAAAAGTTAATGAGGCATCTGCCAGAAATATGGCGTAACAATGTGTACTAGAACAGCACGTTCCCATGCCAAGAGTGAAACTATGAAGCACCCTCTCTGATGAGCCATTCTTTTGATTCTGGTCTGAATTGTGCTTGTCCTGTAATAAAAGTGAAGGCAAGCAACTAACTCTGGCAATTTAATCTGACAATTACAGTTTATCCATCCAACCATGTGAGGCACAAATTAGCTGCTGCTGGTGAGTTGGACAATGATTTAAAGGCAAGAGATACAGAGATGTCATGTTCAGTACCAGCAGGGAAAAGAAATAGAATCGGTTGTTTATTGTGTCCAACTTCAATACAGATGATATTTTTTCCTCAGCTAAATAATGCCTTAGGAGAAGCATTGAGAGTGGGGAATGAAGGGGGAGTGACAGTCAACAGCGTGTGGACGATTAGCCCATTTCCTCATTCTGGAGGCCCCCCCAGATGTTCAGACACTATATAGTACTGTGATGGTAACTCTAAAAAGCATAGAACCACCTAGAGATGTTTGGCTGAAATGCTTGCCCATGTACTAGTCCAACAGGCTTGGCATAGGAGTTTCAAACAGTGGGGCCCAATGTTACATGTAGAAATGAAGCATTGATAAAGAGTATCCAGAATGCCAACTGTGAACAATTTCCTCTGTCACACGGAGCAGCCACGTCACTGACTGTACAAGGAAGTTTGGGTCAGGTATGCTCAATATTTGTCTTGGAGACATTTCTGTTTGTATGAGAATGCACCCTTACTAACAGCTCTACATTTCTTATATTTACCAAGGCAATGAAATCAGGTGACATTTTAAAACAAACTGTGAATCCTGTGACTAGCTTTTCATGCTTTGTATGGTTAGTCGGGGCTTGTCTCTCTGAGTTGGTTTCTGTATCTTATTTTCACCAGTTAAGGGTGTAGAAATATGCTGCAATTGGCCACCCATGAACGGGTTGCAAAATACTACAGTCATTTACAAAGGAAAATAGTTTCCCATTGCCAAAAGCTAATCTGCCTTTAAGTGCTTCAGTGTAATGGAAAGAATTGTGCCAGAATCAAGAAGATTCCAAGAGGGGAAAAAACAATGCAACAGACTGGTTTCTGAATGTGGACGATGAAACATAATGTCAAATATGCTGTCGACTCATTTTTCAAAAATAAAACAGGCTACTCATCACGAGCCAGTTCATGTAACAATGACATTGAGTGTTGCTTATATGAGAGGTCTCAATGCTGGCAAAAAAAAAAACCTCTCAAAAAACAAAAGAGGAAAAACCCCTAGTATTAATTAGCTACTATAATATTAACTAACAGCAGTTATTTGAATAAGATAAGCTGTACAAGAGTATACAACAGCAGCCTCAGAAAACTTCCAGCTCTGTTCCATATACCTTTATTTATAAGTGGCGACTTGCAGTGAGCAAGTTTTGAGCTGAGGATTATTTAAGTGTTGTCATCCACCTTAAAATCAAGCTCCTGTGCGATATTTTGACCCTAATATATATTTGGGAGGGGGCGTCACATTCTGGGGTGCAACCCAGACTAGTAAGGGGTTATGTCACCACCTGCCCTGCAACCGTGGGCCCTTCACAATGCTTTGCTGCTGTCGCTCCCAACCTGGGCCCCTCACAAACATCCAAACAACATGCAGGGCACACCCTGAGTGTCTGTGTATAGCTGCAGCCTGCCTGTAACACTCCAGTCACACTCTGGCTTCCACCAGCCTGGGTTACCACTTGCAAGGTGACCCCAACACACTCCCAGTCCTTTTTCCCCAAAATGTGTATTCTGCGCTGTCCAGATGTTAGAGGTCCATTGCCCTGGTAAGGGGTCAATCAATAGTCAACCGTTTGCTTTTTAACTGGAGTTACCCAAACACTGGATCAGTTTTGATTAAAGAATAAAACAAGTTTATTTAACTACAAAGAGAGAGATTTTGCATGAGCACAAGTACAAGCTATTAAAGTCAGAAATGGTTACAATAAAAATATAGAGAAAATGCTTTCTAGTAACTAAAACTTAACAAATTAGACTCTGTTCAAGGTAAAATCCTTACCACGTGTTCCTAGCAACAGGGCTGACAAAATTCTCACCTCAGAACTCCTCCCAAAGTCTGATTCCTTTGTTGTCTTAGGTGAGAGAGAGTGAGAGAGATAGGGGGAGAAAGAAAGAGAGAATATCTGGGGTATTTTGCCCCACCCTTTGAAATGCATTTTCCTGAGGGTTACCCCTTGATAAAGTTCCTTCCAGCTGTGAGGACGGAGACATGGAGTCTCATGGTGAAAGAGGTTCCATGTTGTTGATTGTTAAAATGCAGATCGATCTGTTCCTGCCCCCCTTTGCTGCCGAAGAATGCCCACTTGACTGCCAATCAGCTTTGATGACACCTGGCTAGAGGCAGCGGCTTGTTCTTTGTTTTTGAGAAAGAAATTCACCCCCTCTCCAGACCTGTCTGGTAAACACATTTCAGTCATAATTTCAGCTTATGTTCATCATGTTGCTTACACACATTTCACCATGATATTATTGACCAGTGAGTTATTAGTTTTCAAATGATACCTCAAAAGGCATATTTTGTACAAAGATTATTACAATAGTGTGTAGTGTGTGAAAACCGCGATACATTCGGTCAGGGGATTCTTTTTTAGTTTAGGGTGTTTAAGTCTTGGGTTTTTTGTTTTGTTTTGGTTTTTTGTTTGGGGGTTTCTTATTTTCCCCCCTCTCCTTTTTTCTCCAACCTTTTTCAGTGGCAAAATGGAAAAAGGAAAAAGAGGGAATAGAAATAAAGAAAGAAAATGCAGGCGTGGGGGATGGATGGAAGGAAACACAAAAATTTTCAAAAATAAAAATGCTTGCAACCCAGAAATTGTGATTTTAAAAAAATTATGAAAAACTTTGAATAAACAAAAATTGTTTCTGTTCAAAACTTTGGAACTAAAATAGTCTGATTTTTTTTTTCATTTTTCAATGAGCTCTTGTTACAAGCAGCACCTGAGATCATTGTAACTGAAGGAAATTTGAAAGAAAAATACCTATTTTGTTTCTTTCTTTCTTTGGTGTACTTGATGGCACTTTGAGTCGGTTTCCACTGTGGTTGTCAGTCAATAAAGCTCTGATCCTGCAAACACTTAAGTGTACCTGTTTAACTTTACTCACATGAGAAGTCCCAATGGGAATAAGGTTATTCATGTGCTTAGATGATTGCAGGATCAAGGTCCTAGTTTTCCCTGCTGTTTATGTGGGTCTTCCACACGGTAAAAGGAGAGAAAAATATTTAGAAAATTGGAAAATATGATTGTAAAACCACAAAAATATTGGTAGTAGGACTCAGGGACAAGTGCAGTACCTGAAACTACTTGTAATACAATATACGTAATTAACTAGCTATGTCCCTTGTATATATTACCCCTAAGGATATCCAAATTCAACAATGAATTAAGCATTTTGGATAATGCTATAGGATTTACTGATGGGATTAATAAATTATGGCATTTTCCCAGCAATTAACACTAAAGTCTTTCATCTGTTGTAAATATTAACAGTGTGTCCTGGTATTACAGTGACAGCAGTGTGGAATTCATGCAAGAGTGCTTTCGAGTTCAGCACAGCTGCTACTGCTCCAGGGCCAATTCCTAGCGACAGGGCTCTGCAATGAGCTACTCTGGGGGGCAGGACTGGGGAGGAAAGAATTCTCACTCCCCTGGCTTCTGAGCAATAGCAGAGCCTCTTCTAAGATGTCACTGCAGCTTCAGAGCTGTAGAAGCCGGGCAGCTTGTATTTGCTTAGAGTATTTGCAAAGCCACAGGCCTACTGTCCCTCCCCTGTCTTGCTCTTCAAAAAAACATGTACGCTGGGGGGCAGAGACCACCGTGGAGCAGAGCATCATGGGTGGAGGCCCCCAAAACCTATTCCTTCTCCCCAGTTTCTGCAGTGTAACTGCATCATTTCCATGCATAGATGTGGGGGCATGATTTGGTACTTAGTGGTAAGCTGGTGGAGTTTGTATTTTCATATCCCAGTACGGGTCTCAGCTGCAGGGCTGGAATTAAAATTAAAATTATTGCTGGGATATTTTTAAAACGTAACTGAGGAACATAATTCATCTATCAAAAAAAAAATCTTGCTATTTAAATATAAGGAATCAGATCCATCCCTGTAACTATACTGCAATCTGTAGGCTAAATTCACCAAAACAAATAAACCAAATACACCGAAGCATAAAGAATGAAGGATAATGTACACCAAGACTATTAGGCTGAAAGAGGGAAATAGCAAAGCAGTAAATATCACTTACATTTGAGTGTGCACTATGATCTGTTCTGCATGATTCAGAGAGCAAACTCACTGTGTTTTAACCTTGTGTTCCCTGCTTCAGAGCATAGACGCTGAATTGTGCCATACAAATACACTAACTTTTGAACTGTGCTTACAGAACCACAGCCAGGTGCAAGACAAAACCTGCACATATTTTGGCTATTGTGCAGATCCCAATTTGTCCCAGTCTGTTCACATAAATCAACAGCCCTAAAGGTAGGTGATGACAAAATGCTAGAATTATTCTTGTTAATCAAATAATCCCTTCTGTGAGACATTACGTCAAAACAGTTTATAGGTCTGCTGGAGTTTCTGGGGGTCTCCACAATTCCCCTATAACACATATTAGATAACTTTATCTTGGGAATTAATACTAGGTGCTATTGCTCATACTATAAACCTTATATTTGCTGGGTCTTCTCACTGCTTGAAAAGACAGCGCCATTAAAAAAACCCAAAAGCTGTAATCAAAGTTATCTGACCATTCCATAATTAAGAGTACAAATTGTTGGTTCTTGGGAACTGAATCATTATTGCTCCTTGAGAACAGAAATTACTGGTGCTAACGGCTATCACAAAAATGGAGAGCTTGGGATTTTCTTATAATGCTGCATTCATGAGAAACCATCTTCCACCTGATTTGACTTGAACAATAATTCTTTCACTAGCCCATCATTCGTGCATGGGAAGTAGTGAACCACTTTTGTTTTATGGTTTTCATTTCAAAACCTCTGCTGCTTGTAATGCCTCTTAGCTGTTTGAAAAATAAACATGGGTTTTTCTCATGGGTTTTGTCCATCCTATTTGTCAAAGAGAGCAGAAGTTAACATGACTACATTTGCTGAGCTCTGTCTCAGACTCTCTTTCTGTATCTATTTTGTTGGTGCCAATAGGAACATAAACAGCTTTTTTAAATACAAAGCGAAACGTGTTGGTTTTGGTTTGTTACTTTTTTTGTTTTGTTTGCTTTTTAAAAGCAACAGAATTATGGATATTTTAAAAAGGACTTTAAATATGTAAGAACTTCCATGACAATTTTCAGATGTAGTTATAGTAAAAAAAAAAAAAAGGGAGAGAGTCGTCAGATCCTCATCTGGTGTAAATTGTTGTAAAAAGTTGCTATGTTGGTTTACATTGGTCTTCTGTATGTACAAATGTCGTCTTGTGCAGCATACCTGCACCCTGTATGTATTCTACTTAGCTTACGGCCGAAACAAAATGGATCTATTGTTAGCACTGCAAAGCCAGTACAGCGATGGGAGAATGAACTGGATTCTATTCCTCCTCCTGTACCATCAACAATCAGCTAAGCTCTGGTTGCAGAATCTTATTACTGGTGGTGACGATATAAAAGGCAGAACGAAAACAGATCACAAGGCGAGTTTACAGCACCAGAAGTTAGAAAATTAATTAATGTAGTTGCAAGCGGAGGATGTTTGAAATGGAGTCTCTGCACAGTGTTCAGCCAGGATATTTGGTGATAGAAGCAAGCAGAGACTTTCTCGTGATGCTCTGACCTTCTGCTCGTGGAATTCAAAGCGTAGATAAGACCTCGCTAACACCCAGGATCTTATCAGGCACGAGATGGCTGATCTAGCTTGCATTAATGATTCCTGGCGGATGATACGGCAGGCCCAGTTTGTATATTCAGTTCATCACAAATCAAGGAACGATGGATTATTGGATGCTTTTCTAAAAGATCTGCTCTAGGAATTATTGTGGGGAAATTCTATGGCCTGTGTTACACAGTAGGTCAGACTAGATGATCACAGTGGTCCCTTCTGGCCTTGGAATCTATGGCTCTGAGAGGAGATGAGTTGTAACCAGGGCCAGCTTTAGCAGGTGCGGGGCCCCACGCCGGGACGCGAATTGTCTCGCGCCCCCCCAACTCCGCCCCGGCCCCGCCCCCTCACTGCCCCATTGGATCCCTCCCCAAATCCCCGCCCTGGCCCCGCCCCCAGCCCCGCCCCCTCACTGGCCCATTGGATCCCTCCCCAAATCCCCGCCCTGGCCCTGCGTCTTCCCCAAGCATGCAGCATTCCTCCTCCTCACCCCTCCCTCCCAGGCTTGCGCTGATCAGCTGTATGGCGGCGCAAGTGCTGGAGGGAGGGGGGAGAAGCAGGACGCGGCTTTTTTTTTTTTTTTTTTTCCTGCTCCGCCAGCAGCCCCGGACATTGCGGGGCCCTCTTAGGCCCCATTCCGGGGAATCGGCTGAATCGGTTTAAAGCCGGCCCTGGTTGTAACCATTACATAAGAACATAAGAACGGCCATACTGGGTCAGACCAAAGGTCCATCTAGCCCAGTATCCTGTCTTCCAACAGTGGCCAATGCCAGGTGCCCCAGAGGGAATGAACAGAAAAGGTAATTATCAAGTGATCCATCTCCTGTCGCCCATTCTCAGCTTCTGGCAAACAGGCTAGAGACACCATCCCAGCTAATAGCCATTGATGGACCTATCCTCCATGAATTTATCTAGTCATTCTTTTTGCATCACGCCTCCAGTAAGTAGGAGATCTACAATCCCAAAATCCCCTCCCAGAACTGAGCAGTCATACACCACTGATCCTGGTGTAATCTCCCCTTGTTCACTTATGGTGCAGGAATCTGCTGATGCAACAGACTCTGTACTACTATTCCAGCAAAGAGGAGAGAGAGCACCAAGGTCTCTAATTTGGTTATGAGATGGTTGGGTCTTCCTTCCCTTCCTCCTAATTGTGGAAGGCTAGATTTCTTCACCTCAACATGCTAGCTTCATCCCTGTTCTTGCATTCTCCCCAGCTGTCATCAGAACCCCGCACCCGCTCCTGCTGGGAGGTCAGGGAGGTGATATTCCCAGGGAGCGAATTGTTACATATGACAATCACACTGGGCAGAGTCATGAACATTTCCCCAGGGAGCTGGACGGGTTGGGAGTCCAAGGAATTGCTCTGCAGTCATACTGAATGTGTGGGGAGGTAGAGCTTGAGTCTTGCAGTAGCACCTGGGGTTGTGGAGTCTGGAAGCCTCTGACTGAGAGTCTCTGCCTCTCCAAGCATTTTACATGAAAGAGCTGGAATATAAGGCAACAAGAGCTGCTAGCACAGAACAAATGTGCATATAGTTATTTCCAAGGGTTACAGTGGGTTGAGTTGCATAGCATTGCAGACCTGGCCTGAACAATAGAGGGAGAGCTGAGTCAGCTCTCAGAAGGATTGGTTGCTTTTGGGATGGCATTTACATTTCAGCAAATTATTTAAACCCTAAAATTTTGTTGTGAGCTAAGCAACTTCTATTGCATGGACTGTCTAGCTTCTTACATTAGTGTCTATCCCTATAGTTTCTGATCACCTGGCATTGCTGGAGGCCACCTTAAGCCCTGGCTAATTCCTTTATTCCCTTTTAACATCCCCAAAGCCCTACCCTCTTCTTTCTTGTCGTGACACCAGTCACTACAACTTTCTTTCATTTGCACCTAGATACTACAGTTAATAGCCCAATCTAAATTCCAAGCAGGAAAAGGACGTTATGGTGGAATTAAGGCTATATCAATAACATAAGGGTAAAAACCATTACAAGGCTGTTGTAATTATCCCAAAACCACATTCAGGAAATTTAGAGTTAAGTTTACATTTAAAAGGAAGCCAAACACGTTAAGGTATGGAAATGCACAGGTAAAGCATCCAAACAACCTTCTGCCCTGTAATGACACCCAGCAATAAGAATATGTTTATGATTAAGGCATCATAGTGTTTGTGGTGCCAGGATAAATGAAGCTGTTTTTTGAAGACATTTGGTTTTCAATTTTTTTTTTCATTTTCCCCCTCTCGGTGTATCTCTTGCTGCATAGCACCCAGCGGCTGCTATGCTGCCCTTATGAGCAAAACTAATTTGGAGTTGGGGATTTTACCATGTAAAAGTTAAAATAGTAAGTCAGGGGAATGACAACTTTTCTACCAGTATTTGCAAGTAGATATGCTCTGAGCCCTCCAAAGGGTGAATGCTGTTGCTTTTCCTTTTCTGTGTGTTTTACTGATTTAAAGCTTGTTAGTGCTGCTGGAAAACGGTTTTGAATTACATTACAGCACTAGGGAGAAGTGAAGCTTTCAGTCACATTGTTCTGTGGAGAAGCTCTTTTTCAGTCATTTTTGGAGGCAGGCCTGACAGGATTTCAGCTGAGCCCTGTAAAATAGAAAGATTGACTATTAGGCTTCTGTTGTTTTCTGTGGCAGAATGTCCCCGTCCCCCGCACCCCTCACACTTTTATGTATCTTTGAGCTGACTGAAAAATAATTATAATATTCACATACATATAATTAGCATATTCTAATAAACAATAGCCATATTTAAAGAACTTTGCTGCAGGCTGCTGTTCCCCGTTTCTGAATATCTGCAGAAGGAATAAATTTTAAAAAGGAGTGGGAATGGGTGGGGAGGGTTCATTTTACATTATAAGAGCAAGATAGGGTGGAGACATATCAGTTGGGCAGGAGACAGAAAAATAGAGCTTAAGTGGAACTTAAATGGAGTCTAAGCCTTGTGCTGGCCTTCTGCACACAGGTGAATTTCACCTGAAGGCAGTGGCTGTAGCTGCTGTTACTATAAAGACCTGTGTTGCTTGGTACTGTAGATTAAATTGTAGTTGCCCGAGCAAAAAGAGTCGATATGATTACAATAAAATGAGGCGTCTGCAATGGAATTTTTCAAAGATAAGAGCTTGTTTAAACATCATGATCTACTTTCATCTAATCAAACATTTGTTAAACCCATTTTGTGTTTTTAGGTTGGAATCACTGTGCAAATAATGCTTCAATGCCCATTAATGACAGGTACTCCCGGTGCTCACTGTGTCTTAGGCTAGGTCTACATTAGCACTTTTGTCGGTAAAACTTATGTCGCTCAGGGGTGGCCACCATAAATTACACTGACAGAAGCACTGGTGTGGACAGTGCGATGTCAGCGGGAGATGCTCTCCCGCGATGTAGCTACCGCTGCTCATTGCGGGTGGTTTAACTATGCCGATGGGAGAGCTTTCCCGTCGGCATAGACTGGCTATATGGGATACCTTACAGTGGCGCAGCTGCATTGATACAGCTGTGCCACTGTAAGGTCTCTAGCGTAGACGTAGCCTTAGAGAAGGGCGCATCCCTGAGCAATGTTCTGTCTGATGCTCTTTCTCCAAGTGCACTCAGAGTAAAGGAAGCCCACTTGAAACTGCTCTTGCACAAGAGATTGGTGCAACCTTCCTTAAACACCGAGAGAAAGCCAGCTGGTCAATCTCTCTCTGTTAGTATTCTGGTGAGATGAAATTCCATGCTGAGCTCCTGAGCTGCATCTACTCAGAAGCCACATTCATCCACAACTCTGTTGGTGCTGATGTCTTCTGACCGGCAGAAAGGAGCACCGCTCCAAAGATGAGCCAAGGTACAGGTCACTGTCCCCAGCACCTGTCAAACACACAACAGTCATCAGACTCCCGACTCATCTGTCTAAGGGCTATAAGCCTAGTTACCTCCAAGTAATCGGTGCACAGTGCTGCGCTGGGTACCATTCTCTTTGCACTAACCCAAGCACCAAATGCCTCTATAATCAGAGGCCCAGTACCTTCCATGTGGTACTGGCTACTTTATGGTACTCACTACATTGGCACTGACTATCTCAGCTCCTAACTGTACACAATGCTGAGTGACTTATTGGTGGGATTGAGACTGGAGTCACCTTTCCTTGAGAGACTGAGGTTGACAGTATCCTCTCCGGTGAGTGCCCTAACCACTGGGCTATGGTCATTCTGACATTCTCTCTGGCATAATGCACATTTAATTATTTCACACACAGTGGAACAGCTTTAAGAGGAGAGGCTGAGAGAGAACCACAGCAGAATATTCCACAGTCTGGTGGTTAGGGCATTCACCTCAGAGGTGGGAGATCGATATTAAAATCCTGACTTCTAATTAGGTAGAGTGGGGAACTGAACTGAAAACTCCCACATTGTGGGGGAGTGCCCTCACCACTGACCTAGAGGGGGAATCTGTCTCTTATGGCCATTTTGTGTGGAGCTGGTAGGACCATGCCACTGTTCTATCAAGAAACAGTTTAGGCACCTGGGAGGAGAGAATTCCCAGCTCTGGATCCCAAGCAGAAATAATTGCCTCCTTCCAGCTGGGACTTAAGGGCCTAATTCCCTGATGGGGAGGGGCTTAAGACACATCCCTTTTGTCAGCATCAGCTAGGGCTAATGTAGGCAGCTCCCTGCCTAGTGTGCTAGCTTTTGTGGACCCCACTCTGAGGTGCTCTATACGAGGCAGTGGGGGGATTGAATTGGTGTCTCCCACATCCCAGGTGAGTGCCCTCACCACTGGGCCAAAGATTATAAGAGTAGCAGTTGCCACTCCTCAGACATTTTGTGTGGATTTAGATGTGCTCTGAGAACACCTACTGGATTGGGCCCTGCAGGCAAAATGGGCAGGGGAATGCTTACTCTGAGGATCCTGCTGGATCTTAGGTATGAGATAGGTGCCGAGCTGCTGGTCAGGACTGAGGCAACCATGCTCATGCTCAGCTGCTGGAATTTAGGCACCTTGGGGACTTTAACAGTGGAAAATTTAACACTTAGGGACCTTAGGCACGTCCAGAATTAGGTTAGTTGAATGCCAGTAGTGCCTAAATGTTGGATTTAGGTCCTAAAGTGGCAGTTAGGTACCTAAGTCCCTTTGTGAATCTAGCCCCAGGCCAGTGAGAGCTTACCTTCCACAGGAGCAATTCCAAACAAGAGTAGTTCTCATCAACCATTTTCAAGCTTATCTAAAAACATCAGCGAGAACATGTCTCAAACTTCTAGGTCACATGGCCTCCTGCACTTTTCATCCAGCATGCCAGATTTCATCTACAGTGCATGCAAAGATGGTTGAAATCAGTGTAACTACCCATTAGACACTGAAAGGACATGATGGTCACAGTCCCTCACAAAGTCCTCTCCTCATTGAACTGGGACAGAACCACTGCGGGTGTGCAACCAAGTACCCTTCTGTATACCTCTGTATATCCAGACTTTGGTGATAGACGCCTCCACTCTGGCATGGGGGCTCATTTAGATTACCTTCCAATTCAGGACCCATGATCCCCTCAAGAAGTTCACCTCCATATAAATGTCTTACAACTTGAAGCCATCCACCTGGTGTGCCAACATTCCTCCACTTTAGGGATCCACAATATAAAAGTCTGACAGACAATACCACAGCTATGCATTATGTCAGCAAGCAAGGGGGGAAGTAAGATTATCCCCATTCTGTCAGGATTAGAAACTATGTGCCTGTGGAACTGATTCATTCCAAACTAATTCACACTGGTAGTTCTGCACCTTCCCAGCCTTCAGAACAACTTGTCAGATCAATTTAGCAGGCAGTTCTCCAACTCATTCCTACAGAACATCTTTCACAAGTGGGGATTCCCAGAAATAGACTTGTTTGCCGCAGACCAGAACAACAAATATCAGATGCTCTGTTCCAGAGGGGGCTCCAGTCCAGGCTCCTTGACAGATGCCTTTCTGATCCCCTCGACACCAGGACTGATGTATGCCTTTCCACTGACTCTCATGATACCAAGGACACTGAAGCAACATGGAGGACTGATGATTCTGATAGCCCCAGCAAGAGCTAGGCAGTTTGGATAATCAGATCTGATGACCCTTGCAATACAGCTCCCCCACCCCCCACCCCCACCCTTTTGGCTGTACCCGATGAAGTCTCACAAAACAACAGTCAGATCCTGCACTCGGACCCAGCGTCATTACAGCTGACAGCCTGGATCTTGGCTGGATGATGCCCACCAAAAGAAGCTGTTCAGCAGAGGTTCAGAGCATTCTGCTCCAAAGCAGGAAACTTCAACCAGAGTTACTTACAAAGCTAAATGGAAGAAGTTTTCTAGTTGGGCATCTCTGCACCAGCTTTCTCCTGTGACATCACCAGTTTCAGCAATATTGGACTGTTTGGTAGCCCTGAAACATTCTGGGCTTTCCATCAGCTCCATAAGGATCCATCTAGCATCACCTTCCTATCTAGGAGCCTACAGTGGCAAGATTCCTTAAGGGTCTCATACATATTTTTGCCTTAGTTTGGGAGTCCCTTCCTGCTTGGGACCTCGATATCATATTTTCAGGGTGATGGGACCCCACTTTGAGCCCTTAGCACCCTATTCATTGTACCACCCATCAATGAAGACTGCCTTTCTGGTAGCCATTACATCAGCTCAAAGGGTAGGTGAGATTCAGGCCTTCGTGACAGATCCTCCTTATAATTAGACATGGCAGAATTAATTTTTTTTTATATATATAATTTCAATGGATATAATCAATGTTTATTTTAAGCATTTTTTTAGATTTTTATATATTTTTAAATTTTCACAGTTGCAGGAAATTATGGTGATAATTTAGTCAGACATTTATTTAATGACAGACATTGAGATTCAAACAATTAAAGTTTAATAAACTGTTAAAACACAAATGGTCAGTATCACCTATAAAAAGTAAATGAATACAAAATATATAATACACAAGTAAATACCCTTAAATCAAATCAACAAATCATACCTACTTTTACTATTCATTTGCTAGTCCATTTTTAATAAGCCTAATTCGGAAGTCCAAATCACTAGATTTTAACTCTAAGAAGTTCTCATGCAGAATTTTTCTTACCTTGCCTATTTGTAAATTTTGATTGCTATCAATGGAAATATTTTTTCATGGATTTGTGTGTACAGTGAAATTGATGTTTATTGATAAAAATCTAACCCATCCTAACCCCTTTATAACTGTTTCATAAGGACAGAGTCACTCTTTGGCATCCCCCCCCCCCTAGTTTCTGCCCAAGGTTGTCTCAGTTCCATATCAATCAATCCATCACCTCCCAATTTTCTTTCCCAAACCTTGTTCAACCCCAGGGGAAGCTAAACTTCAAACACTAGATGCAGTGAGGGCACTTCCTTTTTATGTCAAGACAACAAAATCATATAGGAACATGCTGAGACTATTCAGGGCTTTTGCTGATAGAATTAAAGAACAACCTCTATCTTCCACATGTCTCAGACGACAATGCCACGCGACGATTGGAGAAGTGTATCGGCTGCCACTGGACGTAGTGCGAGAAACGCCAGGAGCTGGGAGTCCTAGTGCCACAGGTGAAGAACACAGAGCACAGAATCATCACTCCAAGAGCTAGAACCATGCTGGAGAGGACACTGAAGGATGCCATCTGCTGCCAGTACGTGGAAAACCTGAAACAGAAGCCAGACCAGAGCAAGGCCTTTGAGCTGACATGCAAGTGGGATGCCAGCAATCACTTCCTCCCCGGGAGCAGCTTCACCCAATTTGCTGACTGGAGATTCATCCACAGGCCCCAGCTCAACTGCGTCCCACTGAACGGAGCCGTCTGCCATGGGAATTGGGACAAGCAATGCAGGAAGTGCGGCTACGCCAATGAGACACTACCCCACGTCCTGTGTAACTGCAAGCTCCATTCCAGAGCCTAGCAGCTGCGCCACAATGCCATCCAAGATCACCTAGTCAGAGCCATCCCGCCACCCATGGGAAAGGTGGCTGTGAACTCCACCATCTCCGGAATGGACAGCCAACTGCGACCGGACATTGTCATCAACAACGAGGAACGGAAGAAGATCATCATGGTGGACATTACAGTTCCCTTTGAAAACAGGACCCCGGCCTTCCATGACGCCTGATCTTGAAAGCTGGAGAAATATGCCCCTCTGGCTGCCACGTTGAGAGCTAGGGGCAAGAGGTTCAAACTCAAGCGCTGATAGTTGGCACCCTGGGCGAATGGGGCCCCAGTAACGAGCGAGTGTTGAGAGAATGTGAAATCGGTCAACGCTACACTTGGCTGATGTGGCAACTCATGGTGTCAGATGCCATCAGGTGGTCAGGGGACATCTATCTAGAACACATCACTGGATATCGGCAATACCAGGAGAGATGAGCTGGAGTGCTGATGAGAAGGGAAATCAGAAAGTAATTGAAAAACTTCTCTGATGGATTATATCTACTAAGGGACAACCTATCCTAAATGCTCAATTACTGAGGGACAATCTGTACTCTTTCCTATATTTGCTTTCTACAACTAACTCTCTGTATAACTTTTCATGAGTGATGTACCTGAGGTCTTGGCTACACTTGCGAGTTACAGCGCTGTAAAGGCTCCCCCAGCGCTGTAACTCACTCCCCGTCCACACTGGCAAGGCATTTGCAGCGCTGTATCTCCGTGGTTGCAGCGCTGCATGTACTCCACATCCCCGAGAGGAATAGCGTGTATTGCGCTGCCGCTGCAGCGCTGCGACGCCAGTGTGGCCGCCCAATGCGCTGTGAATGGCCTCCAGAATTATTCGGCAGTATCCCACAATGCCTGTTCTAGCGACTCTGGTCATCAGTTCAAACTCTACTGCCCTGGCCTCAGATAACCAACCATGTGACCGACCCTTTACATTCCCTGGGAATTTTAAAAATCCCCTTCCTGTTTGCTCAGCCCAGCGTGGTGTGGAGTGCTATCAGCGAATCTTTCCAGGTGACAATGCCTCCACGCGCCAAGCAAGCCCCAGCATGGAGCAATGGCGAGTTGCTGGACCTCATCAATGTTTGGGGGGAGGAAGCTGTCCAGTCCCAGCTGCGCTCCAGCCGTAGGAATTATGATACCTTCGGGAAGGTATCAAAGGACATGATGGAAAGGGGCCATGACCGGGACGCCCTGCAGTGCAGGATTAAAGTGAAGGAGCTGCGGAGTGCCTACCGCAAAGCCCACGATGCAAACGGACGCTCGGACGCTCCCCCCGTGACCTGCCGATTCTACAAAGAGCTGGATGCGATACGTGGGGTTAACCCCACCTCTACTCCGAGCACCACCATGGACACTTCAGAGCCGGTGTGGGGGGGGGAGGAGGAGGAGGAGGAAAAGGGGAGTGATGGTGGTGGGCCAGATGGAGACACCCCGGAATCCCTGGAGCCATGCAGCCAGGAGCTCTTCTCGAGCCAGGAGGAAGGTAGCCAGTCGCAGCAGCTGGTACTTGGTGGAGGACAAACAGAAGAGCAGGTTCCTGGTAAGCGTTTTTTTTTTTTCGGGAAGGAATTTTTTCGGTGTGGGCTCTTTGGGAGAGGAGGGTTAGGCATGCATGCCTAGATACGGAATAGTGCATTGATGTGGTTTATCACATCGCGGTAACGGCCTCGGTAATCTCCTTGAATGTCTCATCCAGAACGTGTGCAATGCGCTTGTGCAGGTTTATCGGGAGAGCCACCGTGGTCCTTGTCCCAGCCAGGCTAACGTGTCCGCGCCACTGTGCCGCAAAGGGCAGGGGGACCATTGCTGCACACAGGCAAGCTGCATATGGGCCAGGGCGGAAGCCGCATTGCAGTAGAAGACCCTCCCTTGCTTCCCAGGTCACCCTCAGCAGCAAGATATCGTCCAGGACGAACTCCTGTGGAAAATGTTGGGACAGTGTTCAGTGTAGGTGCCCCCTGAAGCTGTTGGCTCTCCCCAAGGCACAGAAACCCAGAGGACAGTGCAGCCCTGAAACAATCAGTCCCCCTTACTCACCATTTTGAGGCTCCCGTAGGATATGTGTGCTCTGTTTCGGACGGGAAAATTATGCTATTGTGTAGACCCTGTGTGTTTTCTACTCCTTAAGTGCGGGGGGAATCATTACTCTGTCTGGTATAAACAATGCTGCCTCTGTTAAATGTTGCATTTTGCCTATACAGCTGCATCAACCTTGAGACCTCAGCCGTCCCTCTTATCGCCTGCTCAGAGACTGCGAAGACTCAGGAAGAGACCGCGAAAAAGCAAAGAAGACATGCTGCAAGAAGTGATGCGGCAATCTATTAAGGAGAATGAGAAAGCACAGGAATGGAGGGAGAGAGAAAGCAGGATCCGCCAGGAAAACGCAGCGCACCGGCGGCAAAGCACCGCACACCGGCAGCAAAGCACTGATAGGCTCATAAGCATCCTTGAGCGCCAAGCAGATGCTATCCAGGAGCTGGTAGCCATGCAGAAAGAGGAGCAGTACCGCAAACGCAAACGCCACCCCCCCCTACAGCCCTTGTCCCAAAACTCTTTCCGTTGTGCCCCACTGTCACCTCCAACCCACTTTCCCCAATTTCTATGTTCTTCACGCCACCCACTGCCTCCAACACCAGTATCTTCACCACCCAGCCCTGAAAACCACGACCCTTACCCTCCGCACTCAACCCCCATCACCATGCAGTATAGCTGTCCTGAAGTGTAGCACTCACTGCACAGCACACCAGACAGGACATACGTGAATCTGTGATTGTACTGTTCCCCACTCCACCCCCTTGTTTCTTTTCAATAAATAATTTTTTTCTTTTCAATAAATGGATTCTTTGGCTTTGAAAACATTCTTTATTATTGCATAAAGTAAAAGATTCCTTAGCCCAGGAAATAAACAGGCACTGCAAGTCTGCTTGTCTGCTTAGCAGACACTGATTCCTAAAGATTGGAACTACTGCACTTCACTCCCGTGCAGGGCACCAGATATCACTGCTGGTTTTCAGCTTCAAATTGCTCCCTCAAGGCATCCCTAATCCTTGCAGCCCTGCGCTGGGCCCCTGTAATAGCCCTGCTCTCTGGCTGTGCAAATTCAGCCTCCAGGTGTTGAACCTCGGAGGTCCATGCCTGAGTGAAGCTTTCACCCTTCCCTTCACAAATATTATGGAGGGCACAGCACACGGATATAACCGCGGGGATGCTGTTTTCGGCCAAGTCCAGCTTCCCATACAGAGATCGCCAGCGGCCCTTTAAATGGCCAAAGGCATACTCCACAGTCATTCGGCACTGGCTCAGCCTGTAGTTGAACTGTTCCTTGCTGCTGTCAAGGCTCCCTGCGTAGGGTTTCATGAGCCACGGCATTAACGGGTAAGCGGGATCTCCAAGGATCACAATGGGCATTTCAACTTCCCCTACCGTGATCTTCCGTTCTGGGAAAAAAGTCCCGGCCTGCATCTTCCTGAACAGCCAAGTGTTCCAAAAGATGCGTGCGTCATGCACCTTTCCGGGCCAGCCTGTGTTAATGTCAATGAAACGCCCACGGTGATCCACAAGCGCCTGGAGAACCATAGAGAAATACCCCTTCCGATTAACGTACTCGGATCCTAGGTGGGGTGGTGCCAGAATAGGAATGTGCGTCCCATCTATCGCCCCTCCACAGTTAGGGAACCCCATTTGTGCAAAGCCATCCACTATTTCCTGCACGTTACCCAGAGTCACGGTTCTTCTGAGTAGGATGCGATTAATGGCCTTGCAAACTTGCATCAACACGATTCCAACGGTCGACTTTCCCACTCCAAACTGGTTTGCGACCGACCGGTAGCTGTCTGGAGTTGCTAGCTTCCAGATTGCAATAGCCACCCGCTTCTCCACTGGCAGGGCAGCTCTCAGTCTCGTGTCCTTGCGCCGCAGGGTGGGGGCAAGCTCCTCACACAGTCCCATGAAAGTGGCTTTTCTCATCCGAAAGTTCTGCAGCCACTGCTCGTCATCCCAGACTTCCATGACGATGTGATCCCACCACTCGGTGCTTGTTTCCCGAGCCCAAAAGCGGCGTTCCACGGTGCTGAGCATGTCCGTGAATGCCACAAGCAATTTCGTGTCGTACGCGTTACATGGCTCGATAGCATCGTCGGACTCCTCACCCTCACTCTCACTGTCACTTTGGATCTTAAGGAATAGTTCGACAACCAAACGTGACGTGCTGGTGAGATAAGTCAGCATATGCCTCAGCAGTTCGGGCTCCATTTCCTGCAGACAGATCGCGCTGCACAGAAACCGTTGAAAGATGGCGCCAAAGGTGAACGGAAACAAAGGGATTTCTGGGATGCGAAGCGATGCATCACGGGGCGTTGGGACAGGACCCAGAATGCCCTGCACCCACGCCCCCTTCCCACAACCCACGGCGCCAGAATGGGAAAAGGTGCTCTGTGGGATAGCTGCCCATAATGCACCGCTCCCAATAGCGCTGCAATTGCCGCAAATGTGGCCACGACAGTGGGCTAGGCAGCTGTCAGTGTGGACAGACTGCAGCGCTTTCCCTACTCAGCTGCACGAAGTCAGTTTAACTCACAGCGCTGTACATCTGCAAGTGTAGCCAAGGCCTGAGTATTCCGATTCTAATACCTAAACTGTATCGTTAAATTTATTCGCCTAAATTTGGGTTATTGGAGATTATCTACTATATGTATTTTAGGACTTTTAAACCAGATTTTTTACTTTTGGATAATCTAAGCACTACACCCAGATGTACAGACGCTCTTTCCTTAACCTGTGTATTATATAATTTTAACATTCGTTTTTATAGAAAATTTTACATCTGAGCACCTGTCTTTTTTGTATTTATCCTCACAACACCCCCATGAGATAGGGAAGTGCTCTTATCTCATTTTACAGATGAGGAACTGAGGGGGAGAGAGACTAAATTACTTGCCTAAGATCATATAGGAAAAAGACCCCTGAACTTTGGTCCCCTGAGCACCAGAAAGCACCTAGATACTGGATCAGCCTCATCTCCTGGTGCTGGTAGTGACTAATGGTAACTGCTGAAGAGGAAGGCAACATCTCCTTGAGAAAGCACCTAGCAGTTGTACCATACTGTTGTTCTTGGCAAGAGAGTCTCCCCTGGCCACTGCAGGCAATGATTGTATGCCCTCAAGCATGAAATTTGATTACTCACTATTATCTCAGCTTCAATCGCTACTACACAAATATTTCTGGTAGCGAAATTATTTGGGTGTATTTTAAATCTAACCTAGGGTGACCAGATGTCCCGATTTTATAGGGACAGTCCCGATTTTGGGGTCTTTTTCTTATATAGACTCCTATTACCCCCACCCCTTGTCCTGATTTTTCACATTTGCTGTCTGGTCACCCTAATCTAACCACAGTATTTGAATGGCTGATAACCTCTTCCAGAAGAGAAATTAATATGTTCCCTACAAACTGCATAAATTAGGGGGTTTTTTTTATGTTCTAAAGATTAGTGTCCTTCAATTTCGTCAAGTGTCTTGTTCTGTAACAGAGTGAAAAGGAAGGCTGGTCAGTTTTCAACAGTCCCTTCATAACTCTGTTTACTTCAGTCATCTCCCCTCTAGCTCTCTTCTTTCCCATACTAAACCTTTAGTCATCTCTCCCATACATGGATGAAAGCCTTTCCGCTAGTGCTCTTTGTTATCCTTTCCTAGGTCTCTTCCATTTCTGCTCTAGCTTTCTTAAAGTGAGGTGGCTAAAACTAACTTCAGAGAGACTTCCATTGTTTGATTTGCTGTCATCATTCTGTATGTACCATTTTTGATAATGCATCCTATGTGTATGTGGGGCTTTGTTTGTCTTAATCTGCTTTTGTGCACTGACCGTCATCTTCCTTCCTTCAGATGAGCATAAAAATAATTTCCAGTTACAACCCTTCTTTTTCCTTGCCACTTATGAAAGGCGAAATTCTCCCACCCTGCCCTCTTCTGCAGCAGCTACAAAGCTCCGGATGTGTGGCAATGCAGAGACAGAAGGAAAGTGGCAATTTGAGTAAAAGAGCTGATTTTAGCTGCTCTAAAGTTTCAATAAAATCGGAGTCTGGTGCTGTATCTAGTAGGGCTCTAGACGGTGGGTAAAGTGTTTGTAAGGCTTTAATTTTTTTTCTTCCCACGACATCACTATCCAGAGCAGCAGGAAAAGTACTGCATTTCTTTTCTCTAAACAATGTGCTTGGAGTAGGATGGCGGGGGGGGGGTCCCCCAAGTCATTCGGATGTTAGCGGGGAGCGTAGCTGGGGTCCTACAGCTGTTCTCATTCAGACTCGCACAATGTTGATTAGCTACGCTGCCATGCGTAGTTTGCCTCGGTGCGGGGATCTGCTTGCAGCGTTACGCTTCACCGAGGAGCTGGGCTTCCCTAGACAGCTCCCGGCCAGAGAGGCTGACACCCAGCGGTTCCCGTGGCTGTCAATAACAGCTCAGCTATGTTAATTTCACCCGCCACGTTGTGCAAACCCTCGTCTGGGCGTTGTCAAGGCCGGTCACTGTGCAGAGCCGCCTGCAAACTAACCGCGGAGACAGAGTCTCTACGTGCGTTGAGGGCGGCTGCTGATTTATTGGGGTGGGGTGGGGTGAGAGATGCTTTTTTCATCTGGCTGATGATAGGCATCAAAGTGAGGTTTGGAGAGGAGGGTTTTATTTTTTTTAGTAAAGTGTCTTTTCCTAAAGGGACATGAGTAAAAACACCCCCGAGCAAAGGTGGCCCCGACTCCTCCTCCTAGCGAAACTGAAATGAGCTCCTGGTGTTTGGGTTGTCAGGGAGCCCGTGATGGTTCAAATGTGCACACAGTATGACAGATGACCTATTGAAATAATTTCAGAGCCGTGCTGTGGTTGCTACGACAACCAATGCTCTCTTGGCTTTCATCTGGCCATGTGACAGTGACTTTGACGTCAGCTGGAGGCAGAGTCTGTGGTTTAGTCCACACAGCCAAAGGCTTGTGAGAATCTGGTGGATGCTGGACTTATCCCCCTTGCTGCTGCTGCTTCCCAGGGGCTGCCAGGGCATGGACTACTAACGCCTTGCATTTCTACCGTGGGAGGCTACCGGTTTGCTTTATGCTCTAATCAGGTATTATAATATATATATTTTTAAAAGCGTGTTGTGGTTGAGTTTTCTTTTTGCTGGTTTGTTTTGGCTGCAAGTTTGCCTTGATGAGCAACTACAGACAACTGCAAAGCAGCTTCCAGTTACTAATTCTGTGTGCAGACAGCAAAGCAAAGTTAAATTTGGATTAATGGTCCATGAAGGGAAAATAAAATATAGTAAGTAGTTCTTGCTTGACACTTTAAACCACTACATAGCAATATAGAGGAACATCAGCAAAATATTCCGTCTTGGTGTACACAAAAATAATTGTGTTAGGAATTTTGTTGGTTTAGGCATCAGTATTGTTGGAACTTTTTAAAATTGCTGTCTTAAACTGAGAATCAGTTTTCTTGTTTTAATTCCCGATGTGTTTAACAAGCCAACAATAGACATAGATAGGAACATTATGCTACTAGACTCCAAAAGTTTGAGTTCTCTGTTAAATCATGTGTGTTCATGCATGCTCTCAGCACACGCTGCAATCATACAATGTTAAAGCCTTTTATCAGAGCCTTGGGGCATGTGATTGATTGACTGTATTATGTTTATGGAGGAAAGGGTCAACAGCTTCCTGAAAAATAATCTGAAATATGCCAAGATACCAAGATAACTGTAATGTATGCTCCTACCCCTTTCCTCCCCTACACATGCGCACACAGAGCTTTTCTCTTCTGTTTCTCTTTGTGGGGTAGAGTGGTTAGATTAGCTTAAAAAAAAAAAAAGAATTGCAACATGAAAAATGCAGTACTAATTGAAAAGTAAAATGCTACGTTGGCAAAAAAATTTCTGAAGGTTTTTTTAAAAATTACAGTTCTTGAAAGGAAGTTGTCACCAAGAGTAGAAATCATCACTTCTTAAAGTTGTAAATCTTTGGCTACATTAGTGTGTGGGTACATATATATTATTAATTCTAAGAATAGATCACAGATGAAGCAGTGTGTGTTCTTTCCTGGAAAAGAATATATTTGATAATTCTAACATGTCTGTGTGCCACCATTCCCTGTTCCCTAGCTAACAATAAAACCTTTAAACTTTGATAATTTTTTTTAAACCTGCCCCTCTGCTGAAGTACTCAAGGAGCTGCGCAACAATTTAAAATGCAATGCAGTAACAAATATAACTATATAGAAACAGATACATATCCAAGTATGGTGGCATTAATAATTGTTTTTAAAAGTGAACCAATAGATACTAAGACTGAAAGCACCTCTGAAAAAACTAGTCTAGAATAAATTTGCTTAAACAGAACACCAGAAATAAATGCATCTAAAATCTTAAAACAGTTGTACTTGGTATTAAATCTATACTTCTTCTGTCAAAAAAATTCTATATTTTTAAACTTCATTTAAAAAAAAATTTCACCTAATGGTAAAGCATCAAATTTTATGTACACTCTACTTTTTTATTTAGGCAAATTTAATTAAGATCTATAATGTTGCAACTACTCTGAAATACTATATGGTTAATATATTCTTATTAACTTCACGATCATTTAAAAGCTTATATGAAAGTTTGTTCCTCCTTCAAGTGAACAAGACTTTCTAATACTACTCTTATTCACACTGCATCTATTCTGCCTGTTGTCCTGTTGCATTAGACTGTGAATCCTGTACACAGGTGAGCCATTTGGACTACTCCTATGAGTAACTGCTCACTATATATCCATGTATGAAGAGAGATTACAAAAATCTGGCTCACTGAAATCAAGGAGACTTACTCATTGAGTAAGGTACTACACAACAAGTAGTGGCAGAATCTAGCCCTAAATGTGTAAAGGTACATATGTTCATTCATTTACAATGACCGGGCCAGAATCTGAAAGCAATTATGTACACCAGCCAATTACTTACTTGCACTGAGTAGGACAACAAATTATTTGTATTCACATTTTCAGGATCTGTCCCATGTATGTAAACCATTATCTACCAAGCTTTGTTTATTGTTTCACTAGTGCCATACAATGAATGCTGACGCACAATCACATTAATTTATAGCATGAATAAAATTTCCCATAGATTATATTGTGCTTAATATCCTTAGAAATGCCTGCTGGGTGAAAAATAATTCATGTAGTGGTTGCCCATGTGCCATTAATTAAAAATAATTTTAAAAGAGATCCATCAGTTCCATCTTTTAAAGATATGTTTTGCTTTAGCAATAATAACCAAGTCTTAATAAAAGGATTAGATTGATCTGTGGAAGGAAGACAAACAGTTCCCCATTTGACCAAAATGGTTCTAGCAATATTATTACAAAAGGTGTGAAGTACAAGAGTATTGATTAAACTGAGTGAACCAAGTGTTGTCCAACTCTGCAAGGTGACGAGAGCTATCGTTTCTCATCGACTTCAGTGGGATCTAAAGACACTCAGTCGCTCTCAGCATTGGGCCCTATATGAATATCAGAAGAATGCCTTGTTTTTTATCTACTATTAAGAATCTAACAGTGTGGAAGTTGGTTGTTTGATAGGCCGACCTTGAGTTCAGAATGCAGAAACTGTGGAAAATGCACACATCCTTGCTTCATGTGAAATGAGGAAGATGGCTAGTGATAAAGGTCCCTAATGCTATGCACAGCTCCCAGGGACAGCATATTTTAAATCTGGTTAATCCTGTATGTTATGAAGCATTTTTCTGACTAACACTTGATTTATCTTCTTCTGTGTTTGTGATATTCACAAGATAATTTAGAATTTGATTTCTCAACCTTTTCCATGGGATGACCCCATGTTACCACACCAACGGGGGAGGGGAGGGGGGAAATCAGGTTTCCCCTTTCTGTATAGGAGGGTGGTTGAGAACCCATGATTTAGATCACTTCTCCATATTCTGTCCCATGCAATATTTGTGGAGACAGAGATTTTAAAATGTAAACTTACTCATACTTGAAACCCACAAATCTTACTTACAGTGAATTGCTTACACCTGCCTTAGGTGACATTACATCCTCATCTGGTTGTATGGGGATTGACACGTGTAACTCCCATTAGTCTTAATAAGAGTTACACATGCCAATCCCTTGCACACATCAGGAGACTATCCCTTTGTACAGTCTTGTCTCTGTATCCATAAAGAAGAGTGAACTGATTGGTAATTACCGTAGAATCAGAGTACTTCACCTTAAGGGAGATCTTGGCTAAAAATGGAATATAAAGCTCATTGCAAAACTGGATTCAACTAGTAAAATTAAAAACCATGCTCAAATTGTTGATACATTTACTCTAGAAATAACTTTATTGTTTTAGTGTATTGTACCTTGATCTGTGTGAGTTGATGGACAATGACAATCCAAATATAGGCTAGAATGTTAAAAGCCAATTCTTGCCAATACAATCTAAGTCACCTTTTTAATAAAAGCTTCCTACTTGCAATACTCTGAATCGTCTTACATGGATTTGAAAACCTTTCAAGAGTGCCAATTCTGCGGGCATTTTAAGGGCCCAATGTTCCACTCTGTTACAGCACAATAAAACCAGTGTAACTGCATTGTAGTAAGTGGAATCACACTGTAGGAAAACCAGTGGAGCACCAGGCCCTTAAATCACATTTTTTGCAGAAGTTAGTTTCAACCCTGTTAAAAGTAACTAAATCGTGATAATGTCTTTCACCCACATTAGCAACAAACAGTTAAAGTGACAACTGAGTAACAGTGGAGATTTAGCCTTTTAATCAACAGTTGCTTTTTTTAAATCAACAGTTGCTTTTTTAACTAAACCCAGATGCCATGCATATGATATTGGAAAGGCAAAGTAAATGATTACTCCATGATTTGTACCAAGTTCAAGTACAAAAGCCAAACTCTGGAATGTTTTTGGTATTCACATTTCAAAAGGAACCATTTACAACAAGCTGAAATCTGTGCAGACAACCATAGTCAGATAACAGTTAAAAATAGTGTGTTTTGGTTCCACGCTTACTGCTGTTAAATTTATCTTCTTAAATAGCAGGGAGTAAGAGTTGAGGTTTGAGAAACAGTAATTTTGTGATTATTTTACATGGATCGAATTGTTCTGTCATCAAATTTGCATTTCAGTCAGCATTACAGTATGAAAATATAATTAGAAACTGCAGCTCAAATCACTGAATGCAACGTTTTCCCAAAGGGAGCACAGAAAAGAAGCTGCTCTTGTTAAAACTGTAGCTGATGGTGAAATCCTATATTTGGAAAATATGAACATATAGTTGCAGAGTTCCTTTCATTTCTGTGGTCTCAACTCTCCTTTTGACTTCCTGCTGAACTTCATTTTTCGTGAGATTCACTTCCACAAAAAACATTTAATCGTTTAAAGCAAAAGTCCCTGTTCTGTAGGATTCAGCCTGACACTGCTATGAGTTACTGAATATTTTTCAACCACAAAATGACATTGAGATGATGTTAAGAATCTGACTTACACCCAGAAAAGCCAGGAAGCTTGTTGCTTGGACTGAAACATTGCCTTTAATCTGCCCCAGCGGCAATGCCATAAAATGACCCAATGTCAGGAATCCCCAGCAACATCTAGTCTCAGTGGGATGAGTAAAGGATGGAGTTCCAGGCTTTGCACAGTAGTTGTTTGCTTCTGGAAGTTTAAGACTTAGTAGTACGTATTCACAATGTAATTGCGTGAGTCTCATTGATTTCAATCCCTGAAGTTATTGAAATTTCTTGTTGTTGTTTGTTAAGATTGCCCTGGTATTAACTGTAAATGAAAACATGCATCTTTGAAATACTAAAGGTTCAAAGTATCTTTAGATCTGGATTCATGTTGATAGATACCCTCTGAGTTTACTCAGCTCACCCTTTGGAGTGTGCTTCAAGGAACAAATCCTGCCCACCACTTTAGGTATACGGCAGAACCAGAGCAGTCTGACTCCGTAGAGGGTGGGGTCCAAGAAATGGGGAACACATTCAGTGCACAGACACTCTACACACACCACTCACCTGTGCTTCACAGAAACTCCTTGTCCTCCACCAGAGGGAGCTTTAAAAATGGGGCAGGGGTGGGACAGAAGAATAGGAAAGGTTCCTGTGGATCTGTGACAGTGCAGATAATGGGCAAACTTGCTACATGTGCGTATGTTGAGCCCGGTGATTCTATAGCTGCAGTAGTGTCACCAGTGTTCTGAGGAATAGGATTCTGCTCCTGGGACAGCCATGGGACATCTTTCCACCCCTACTGTGTCCAGTCCATATACTTCTGCTTGGCACAGGGGAGAGAATTTGCATCATAGTTACTATTTAGAGCAATGCACATGCCATCATCTGGATCTATTTTGTTATATTTTATAAGTAATCACAGCATACACCATAGTGTGTACCGGGAAAGAGTTTTCATTACAGGTAAATGACCCTTCCTGCTGTCGAGGCTTCATGGTAGTGGTGCACAGAGGGGACTGGGAATGCATGCAGATTGCACAGCCCCTTTTTTGTCTACTCTGTTAGTCTGGCGTAGAAGGGAGCGCTCATTGGGCCTGAATTTATGTGGATTTGGATAGGGGATGCAACAGGAGCAGCTGTCACTATTCCAGCCCATGGAGAAGTTCACTTTAATATGCATGGAATTATAGGTTGCCAGTTTTAATTGGACGTATTCCTGGAGGTTTAATCACATGACATCTTTAATTAAAGATTAATCTTTAATTCCTGGAGACTCCAGGACAATCCTGGAGGGTTGGCAACCCTAAACCAGATTCAGACTATGGTTAAAAACCTTTGACACAGTCATTAGGCCTACTTGGTATGTGTTTTTAAATGTCCGTAACTGCTGTTTAATTTTTTTAAATGACAGCATAGTTATACTGGGTAAAATTTTAGTGGGGCTTAGGCACTTTTGAAAACTGTACCCGCTGTGTTTACTAGGGTGTGCTATGGGCCTGCTGAACCCCATGTGGAGAACAGAGCTGTTTGAAAAAGACAGGAAAACAAAAGGCTTCTGAAACTAGTAAATGTTTGTAATTTTGTTGTCTTTTAAAAATAGCTAAAAAAATTGGTTTGTCGTTTGGAAGATACGTAAAATAGAAACGCTAGCAGTTTTTCTGGGGCTGAAGAAACACACAAGCAGGTGTTGCTGAAGAATCAAGAGTTTGTTCTCAAGGGCTTCAAGGAGGCTCTCATAAAAGAGTGGAGTTTGAAAGAACACAAGATTAAGTATCCGTGAGGTTTTGTTAGACAAGCATATAAGATAATTTAAGTGCTAGCACTTGCGTTCCAAAGAATTTTAAAGCAGAAACATTTCAAAATAAATCTCAGCTAGATTCTTCTTTCATAGGATTCTTTCAATCACTGAAGGCAGTAGAATGAAGCAACTTTTCCTAGTTAATTGAGACCTCATTTGTAGCTTTTCCAAAGTTGCTAAAACATAGTGGGCATGTCTCACTTGAAGTGTCTAACTTAAATGGCACACTCATGGTCATTGAAACTGTGACACAATCCTGAAAATGTTTCATTCCAAAAGAAATATTCTGCTTGAGTTTATGTTGTATGAATATTCCTGATGGCCAATTCCAAGATGTTGAGGGTGGGTGGGAGAGAGTGAACATGAAGCTGTTTATTTCTACAACTCATTTATGCCTGTTTTCACAGCATTATTCTTTTGTGTAGAATGGTAGCATGATTGAGGAATTCTCTCTAGCTTTGCCATTTTAGTAAGCACCGGTCCAATTAAAGCAATTACAATTCAGCAGAGATGTCTGCTGTCTTCTGTATATGTCTGTCAAGTTTTCTAATCACAACTGTTTTATGTGTGAGTTTATATATAAACCCACACTGACCCTGCTAATGTATTGGCAGTTAAGTTCCTCGTGGAACTTTCCCATGTGTATATGGGCTGCGGTGCATGAGAGCAGAATATGAAATTATAGCTGGCTTGGGATGAATCTTGAACCCGTCTTTGGTCTACTCCTTGCTTGTATGTCATCATGTAGGTCTGATCTTAAGAGGTGCTGAGAACCCTCAATGCCCACTGCCCTCAGCTAAGTGCTAAGAATGTCACAACATTATGAAAACTTGCTGTTTCATTCTGGTATGCTGGAGGGCTTTCGTATCCGAAA
Organism: Emys orbicularis; assembly: GCF_028017835.1. Classification (NCBI taxonomy): domain Eukaryota; kingdom Metazoa; phylum Chordata; order Testudines; family Emydidae; genus Emys; species Emys orbicularis. Next base: position 37,921,042 of record NC_088684.1, read on the forward strand.
ATCCAGAAATATGTGGCAGAATGAGTAGTGTTTCGTGACGCACTATATGTTACATCCCCTCTAATTCTGACATATTGATAGGGTTGTTCAAGTATTTGGATTTTCCAAGAATTACTGAGTAGTGAATCGTTCTGCAGAAAGTCCTTGCAGCAGACAATGTCAAAAGCTGATTATCCACCAGGAGCCCCCAAATCTTTTTCAGAGTCACTGCTTCCTAGGATAGAGCCGTCTGTGCTGCAAGTCTGGCCTACGTTGTTTGTTCCCTTATGTATAGATTTATAGTTAGCTGTATTAAAACACATTTTCTTGTATCCAGCTTACCAAATGCTTCAGATAGCTCTGTGTCAGTGACCTGTCCCCTTCATTATTTACCACTCCCCCAATTTTTATGTCATCTACAAACTTTATTAGTGATTTTGTTTTCTGCCCAGTCATTGATAAAAAATGTTCCATAGCATGGCCAAGAATTGATCTTGGCAGGATCCCACTAGATACACACCTGCTTGAAGATGATTCCCCTATTTACAGGTACATTTTAAGACCTGTCAGCTAACCAGTTTTTAATCCATACGTGTGCCGTGTTGTTTTTGTACTGTTCTCATTTTTGTAATCATAATATTGTGTGGTACCAAGTCAAATGCCTTACAGAGGTTTAAATATATTACATCAACACTATTACCTTTATCGATCAATTTGTAATATCATAAAATATATATATCAGTTTATTTTGACCAGATCTGTTTTCCATAAACCCATGTTGATTGGCATTAATTATATTACACTCCTTCAATTCTTTGAGTCCCATGTCAGCTGCTCCATTATTTTGCCCAGGATCAGTGTCCGGTAGATGAGCCTATAATTAACTAGGTTGTCCTGATTTATCCTTTTTAAATATTGACACAGCATTAGCTTTCTTCCAGTGTTAGAAGAGTTATTGAAAATTAGAATTAATGGTCTAGTGAGCACCTCAGCCAACTTTTAAAAAAATTCTTGGCTGCAAGTTACTCAGACCTGCTGACTTTAAAAATGTCCGACTTTAGGAGCTACTGTTTAACATCCTCCTTAGCTACTATTGGAATGGATAGTGAGCTTGATGTGTACCCCTGATGTCTTGTCCCTGACATGGGGCGGGGAGGAGGATCTCCCCTGGATTACAGTTTCTTCTATGCTAAAGGTTTTTTCCCTCCATCCAAACAATGATAAGAAAGGAGTGAGGTGTCTCCTATCTGGATTGAGGAAGACTCTCCCTCTCACCCCACCCCCAGTCTCTAGCAATCAGGGAAAGGAGCTCCCATAACTGACCTGAGATGGAGGATTCCTCACCTACCAACTCACAAAGTTTAGTTAAACACAGCATTCCTGGCATCTCTTCATGCCCCAATCCCTGACAATGTTCATTATATTGTACTGCTTGGGACAGTTCCAATGTGTGCAGCCCCAACTGGGGTTGGGGGTGGAGTGGGTCAGATTGAGGATGAGGAACTACAGCGCCTCGATACATAAATTCTTCCTCCACCAGCATCCCGAGAGCTACTCCACAACATGGAACTTTCTTTTTGCTTTGCTGGGGCTTCCTCTCTGGCAGGGTGGCCTGCTGTGCTGGCTGCAAAGGTATCCCCAAAGGTCACCTGTACTTTCCTTTGGTAAAAATTCCCATGTGTATTAGAATTCTGAGGAATTTGCTACTTCTCAAAAATTTACCAGTGTTGTGTGTGTATTAAAAAGAAAAAGCTTGCAAAACGCTTGGGAATATTGGTGGTAAATGCAGGTGAGAGTTAAAGGAACTGCAGTGAACCTGGTACACATGTGGTCCGGGTGGCTGGGAGATTTTATTGAATTTATTAATAAAAGTTCAGGATGCCAGGCAGTTATGTGAATTCTGCAGTTTTTGCTGGACTAAGTGCCATCTGTACACAGAAAAGAAAACGTTCCTTTGCAGTCCAGTCTAGTCCAATGACTGTGAGTTGGCCTGTAGTGGTGTTGTCCACCTCTCAACATGCCCATTTAATGTCTGTGAATATTTGAGCAAACCATGTTAATTAAAAAACAAAGTTATTTTTAAAGGAAGGTGATAGAAAAGTTGCTGGTGTGTGTGGCTGTTTGCTCTGCATTTGCTCAGCCCTTCATTAAACACTGTAGTCTTTGTGGAAAACTCTGCTTTACGTTATTCTAAAGATCTCAATGAAAAGCAAATTTTAGTGTGTAATTAATTGTCACATTACAGCTTCTAAGATGCCAGGCACATAAGGTAAAATGCACATTGTTCTTGGTACACTTTTCAGCACAATGCTCCATTGTGATTTTAGTAGAAACTTTGCAAATTTGAGCAGTGTGCTGATTGCACAGTCGCCGGAGAGGAGGAGCAGCAGCAAAATGGTAAAAAGATTTATTGTTAACATTGTAAAGGGTTACAGCATTTTCCAGACTGGCATTTATTCCTTTTGTTCACTTAGTTCTCCTGTGCTTTTACAGTATTTTTCCCATTACTCATTTCTTGCCCGAAATAACATTTTTAATAGAAGGAATTGCTTGAACTTGAAGAAGAGGGGAATACGTAGCCAAATTGGACAGCTGTATGTCTGGTGTGTCAGTGTGAGGGCAAATTCTGCACTGTCATTTTAGTTTTAATTGGAGATGATAAAACAACTGGCCATTCTCAGTATTTTGGGTAATATAATAACTTTCATATCCCCAGAATAAGCTTGATAGTTCTCATGCACCGAGTCTACAGTTGGGTTTCCATGGCTATATTGATATTTTGCATGCACAGCTACAATTGCTCTAGCTCCATAGAATGATGTAATATGGATGTAAGTAACTTTCTAAAAAATGGAACAGTTAACGTGTGTGAATGGTTTCTAGCTACAAAAAAGATGTGATTACTGTACATAGTGCAAGGCTGCGCTGTGGGATCATGTAGATCTCCTGTAGGGCACCTTTGTGTTTGCAGTTGACTAGAACCATTGCTTCTTGATGGCATGCAACAATTAGGGACAGAAAGGGTTTTTTGTGTGGAGAAATGATGACAAAGAAACATAACCATGGAGCCAGGCAGATAGCCCTTGCTGAGTTAATCTTACTGAAACAGATCTTCAGTTCTCACTGTATCTCCTTTATACCTCTTAAAACTGACCCAAGAGGAAAGCTGGGATTTCCCATTATAAAGGAAAATGGTGAGATGGCTTAGAGCCAGGGTATGCCACCCATCCATTAGCGCCTAGAGTGGATGTGTGTGTCATGGACAGGAGGAGACATAGCCATATTACACTGTGCAGTCCTTGCTAGCTAGCTATACTGGAGGGAGGCCAAGGAAAGCCAGAGATGATCCAAAGATGAAAAAACTAATACCATAGCAATGGCTTCCCATCCTCATGTATAAAGGATCTTTGTTACTGCCTTGCTGTCACGGAAGTGTTGATTCACTTATCACTTAGGGTATGCCTACGCCACAGTCAAAAGTGTTACTGCAGCAGGTGTAGACACACCTGAGCTAGCTTTGATCTAGCTAGCTCAAATAACAATAGCAGTCAAGCCACAGGCTAACCACTCCAGTGCATACTCAGGACCCTGAGTGGGTTTGCATAGCCCATGCTGCAGCAGCTTCACTGCTATTGTCGTTCAAGCTAGCCTGATCAAAGCTCAGGTGTGTTTACAGTACCACAGTCACACCTCTGCAGCATAGATGTACTGTTGGATTAAAAGCAACAACAGATTCCTGCTGAATGTGATGCTTTGGTAGATCAGACAGGCCAACCCATCACCATCACTCACTCACTTTCCCCCCCCCCCCCACCCCTATACCACTGTGGAATCACCCATACTACTGGAAAACCAAGCCCAGGTTTGGGCTCAGATTCACTGCAGCTGGCAAAAAGAGGTATAACTGACACCCCTGTGTAATAGCATGGCCCCCTGCCCTGGAGGGGAGGATTCACTGAGTGGAAGGGGAGGGAGTGGTACCCCTAGCCTACTCTCCCTCAGTGCTTCTGTCAGAGAGATTCTTGATGAAGGCTCTGTGAGGACCTCTGCCATTAGAGGCCGATGTGGTGATGTGTTGAATCTGCACATCCCTTAGCCATGCCTCTTTCCTGGCCAGCACCAGCCAGTGTTGGGTTGTACAGGCCTCATGGCATTCCCTCCTCCCTGAAGAGAAGAAATTGTGGCCATTTCCCCCCCACCCCCCAACTTCCATCCTTTTCATGCATTTTGCTGCTGGGTTTTTTTGCCAGCTGGCTAAAGGGGAGAAGGGAATTTAGCCCTAGGATTTTTTTCAGTCCCGATTGCTGGTAACTTCAGAGCACTCCAAAACACCACCATCGGTACCACCACTATTCACAGCAGGAACAGAATGTGAGCCTTCTCTAAAATCATGCCAGCTAAAGTGACTTTAGGCATCAAAAGTACAGTTAATAATATGACACCATATCCACCCTGATAGAGTTAAAATAGTGGAGGATAAAGCTTCCTTACCAAAGTGATGATTCTCTATATTAGGGTTACCATACATCCGGATTTCCCCAGACATGTCCGGCTTTTTGGTCCTCAAATCCCCGTCCGGGGGGAGTTTTCAAAAAGCCGAACATGTCCGGGAAAATAGGGAGGCATAAGCCAGGGTCCGCCCGGCCCCAGCACGACCTGCCAGGTCCGCAGCGCAGCCCAGCCCAGCCGCCCCGGCTACATTGTAGCGAGCTCGGGCGGGGGGAGGGAGGGTGCAGCCGCAGAAGTCGGTGTAGGGGCCGCTGTTGCCCCTTAAGGCCGGGCGGACCGCGCGCCCCAGCCAAGCCCGCAGGAACACGGGGAGGCCGGGCCCAGCCAGCGGTTCGGGCTTCCTTCGCGGGCGGGGACCCCCCGGCCACTGGGGGACCCTTCCTGCGGCCCTGTCGCCCCGCGCGGCTCGGAACCCAGCGCCGTGGGAGCTGTTTCCAGCGGGGACATACAGGCTGGGGAACACGCTTGGCGGCAGCAGGCAGGAGGCTGCGGCGCGGGGCGGGGAGTGCGGCGTGTGCTGGGGCTGCAGGGACCCGCGCCCCCCCGGTCGCCGCTGAGCGTCCGAAGCCCCCGCCAGGCAGAGGCTGCCAGGGGAGCAGGGCATGCGGGGGGCGCAGAGGCTGCAGGGGCGGGGGGGTGCAGGCGCTGCAGGGCGAGTGGGGAGTAGGGGTCACAGGCTGCAGGGCGGGGGGGTGCAGGGGCTGCAGGGCGAGTGTGGAGCAGGGGTCACAGAGGCTGCAGAGGCGGGGGGTGCAGGGGCTGCAGGGCAAGTGGGGAGCAGGGGTCACAGAGGCTGCAGAGGCGGGGGGTGCAGGCGCTGCAGGGCGAGTGTGGAGCAGGGGTCACAGAGGCTGCAGAGGCGGGGGGTGCAGAGGCTGCAGGGCAAGTGGGGAGCAGGGGTCACAGAGGCTGCAGGGCAAGGGGGGGTGCAGAGGCTGCAGGGCGAGTGGGGAGCAGGGGTCACAGAGGCTGCAGGGCAAGGGGAGGTGCAGAGGCTGCAAGGCGAGTGGGGAGCAGGGAAGCACTTAGCAACCCCCAACCAAGATCAGAGCGGGAGGGAGGAGGGGGAATGCGGGGTGCTCAGAGGAGGGGGCAGAGTTGGGGCAGGGACTTTGGGGAAGGGGTTGAAATGGGAGCGGGGAAGGGGCGGGGGTGGCGAAGGGGCGGAGTTGGGGCAGGGCCAGGGCCCCCGTGGAGTGTCCTCTTTTTTCAGTGTTGAAATATGGTAACCCTACTCTATATCTTGGGTTTGATAATATGGGCCTCTACTTGTTTGTCCACTTGAAAGACTACCTGACTGCTCCTAAGATGATTCTTCTCAGACTCGGCCTCTCTTCCAGCAAAATGGGAAACCTCAGGGAAACTAAAAGTCTTTCTGAAACTCAGCAGTCAGGTGGGTCCAATCCCTTATGGTGGCTACCACGCAGCAAATCTGCCACATCCTCCAACTTGAGTATAAGTAGCCAAGGCAAGCCTGGAAGAGAGGCAGTTCAAGTCACCAAAAATATAGTGATGAACCTTTTAAAATGTGGATTAAGTGAAAGATATGATGAATATAACATGATTAGGAAAAATAGCAACAAACCACGGAATGACTAGACACAGATATTTCAGGATAGTTATTCTGTAAATGAGTTGGCTCTCTTATTATTGTTTATAATTTGTATTATCATAGCATCTAGGAGCCCTATCCTAGTCATAGACCAGGACCTCCTTGTGGTGGGCACTGTACAAACACGGAACAAAAAGATGAAAGCTTACACTTTAAGTATAAGACAAGAGACATCAGATGGATAAAGACAGATGGGGGAATTCAAGGAAACAATGAGACAATATTGGTCAGCATGATAGACAGTGGTCTCAGCAGGTATATTTGTAGCATGCATTGACCTAAGCTTGTGCAGAATAGGTTTATCCACTTTGATAATAATTTGATATACAGGTTTCACTCAGTTTTAGGATTTTCATGTTTATCAGGTATCCATTTTAATAGTTTATAAATATGTGAAAATGTGCAGACAGGTGTACAAAACTCTCATTTTATTTTATTTTTTGTAATCTCTCCAGAATGAATATGTGGCTTTTGTCCATATTAATCATCTCAATTACAGATTGACATGACGCCTTTTTTTTTTTTTTCAAAAGAATTAAGACAGTGAAAGGACCCACTTTTTGACATCTTCCTGCTATGGGTCAACAGGTCTGTACTGTATCACATGAAAAATTGGCTTAATGTCTTAGACAACAGCTTGACACAGTGCAGCACATGATAATGGCTGTGATTTGCAATGCTTTGCAGTGTTTGTATTTCAGGCCAGGGAAGGATGCCATGAGATAATGTCAAGATGCTCTCTTATGGCATTGACTGAGGAAAAAGAAAAGAGTTCTGGCTGCAATTTACACTCATTGCTCCTGGTTTATTGAACTCAACCCTTATGTTTTCAGCATAGGGATGTAACTTAAATTGAATGTACACCTCTACCTCAATATAACGCTGTCCTCGGGAGCCAAAAAATCTTACCGTGTTATAGGTGAAACCGCGTTATATTGAACTTGCTTTGATCCGCCGGAATGCGCAGCCCCGCCCCCCCGGAGCACTGCTTTACCGCGTTATATCAGAATGCGTGTTATATCGGGGTCTTGTTATATCGGGGTAGAGGTGTAGTTTTAAGCAGAGTCTTGTGTGGGGAGCACTTACCTATTGCTGTTCCTTGCAGAACTCTTTTTAAGATTGCTTGATTCCATTATTGTATTCGATGTTTGACATGGAACTGAGATGGGCCATTTTCCCCTTCCCTCAAATTTCCCAGTAAAATCAACTCTCCTCCAATGCCGTGCCCCTCCTGCCCTAAAGGTGTGGCAGCTTCCTTTACAAAGGGCATGTCACTAATCCTACAAGTCACAAAACCTGCCTGGTTTTAGGCTTTGTTGCAGACTGGAAATTTGGATCAGAGGCATTAAAAGGTTTGTTAAGGTGCATGAAGAGGGTGCATTCAGGAGAGGTATAGTGGGTTGGTGGCTAGGATGCTAGACTAGGTGTCTTCAGGTTTGGGTTCTAGTCCAAGCTCTTGCTTTTTGACCTTAGGCTAGTGAATTAGCTTTTACAGTGAAGTAAAGATAACTTTTTATCAAGTGCTTTCAGTTTTGTTGCATGGAAAGCCCTGTATCAGTGCTCCTTGTTTTTATTCATGGTCTTACATCGAAGTCTTGTGAAAGTCAGTGATTTTGGTTGAGCTACAGTTTGAGAGTCTTTGGGTTTGTTGAAACTAAAACCAGGGGCATGAACCCATGAAAATGGAAAGGTTCAAAACCTCCACCTGAAAACAGAAACTGCAGTGTTCTGCATTCCTCTAACTAATTTAAGGGACTTCTTGGAAGTAAGTCTGTCATTTTTCCACAGTGATTAAATATTGTCTTTCACACCCCACAAACTGCTCTCTGTGGTGAAGGGTTGATGTGTCTGAGTGAAATCCAAGGAAACTGGACAATGTGTAATAGTTGTTTTTTATTAAATAAACAACTGAACACAAGCTTTTCCTCCACAAAGTAGCAAAAGAAGGCAGTATCAGGTAAGTGCTTCAAAATCTAAACATTTTTTCTGAAGATTTACATTCCCATTAACAGTACAGCCTCTGGCCCTAATCTACTGTAGTTCTTTGGAGTAGCTCCGTGGGAACGAGGGAAATTCTGGAAACAAAATGTGCTCCTGTTCTGCACAATAAGACAGCTGATAAATTTGGTAATAAACACTATTCAACTGGCCTTATATTTCATCAGTGTTTGTACTGATTGTTCTTTAGCCTTTGCATTTTGCTAAGATTGTTCTATTAAGCTGTCAATGTTCTCCAAATTGCCATTGCTCAACTGCACATAATTCACTATTCCTTACTAATTAAGTTGGTTATCAGATTTTGCTGATGGGTAATTTTGTTCAAGACTTCACAAGCGCTGCTAAATTTTTTCATGTAAACAAATAGTAACATGCTTTTCTCTGTTATTATGAAGATTAGATTAGGAAAAGTTTTTCTCCCCTTTCTGGAAAGCTTAATAATAGCTGCCTTTTAGGCAGATATTTAGAATTTCTACAGGTGTCTAGCACAAAAGGTTGTGTGACATGCTTATTCCTGAATGCATTAGCCTTGACTAGCTCTGGGTAATTGGATGGCTTGTCATGTCTGTAAAAATACATTATTTCTTTAAAAAAAAATCCCCCACTGCAAGGAAAAGGTGTCAATAGAAGACTGGTTTAAATTGGTTAAATTTGTTAAGAAAAATGCAATGCACTGTGGAAACCTTTATTGCATTTCATTTTAAGTCACCGTATCTAACATCCAAAGCTCATCAGTTTACTCTTAAGTAGACAACAGCAAGATCTATTATACACGTTTTAACAACATAGACCTTCTCCAGAAAACATGCTTACGTAAACTAATTGGGTTTAGGGTTTCTAATGGGAACACTGGATAATCGAATTACACTTCCCCTGAGAGAAATTGGCATCAGATTATTTCATTTAGGTTTTCTGATAACAGCTCTTACTGAACAGATAAGAATCAACACTTTTTTTTCTGCCCTGAAGATAATCATAATATAGCCAAAATGTGGACAGTGAGTTCAGCTGATGGGTAATATATCTATCGCTGTCATTTTGAAGAGGACAGTTTCATTTTATTAGGCTTTGCTCCTATGTCCCAGTAAAATAGCTGCAAATCTGTTTTCATTTGAAGACTTTTGGAGTGTGTTCCACTTAAAAGAAACACGGTGGGATACATTGGTAGCACTTGCTAGATCATCATGGTGTGCTGATATTTCAAATCCAGGACAGGGAATTTCAGAGGGCAGAACGAAAAGCTCAATCCAAGGTTGCCTCCTGGAGTTTTGACTCCCTCCCAGCCTTGTTCTGCCCTGCATTATTTTGACCGGTGGCAACCCTTCAAACAGGTTAACCTCTAACTATTTGTAAATAATCACGTGATTGCTATAGAGCTCAGCTGGACGCATATACTGTATGCAGCAGCATCTGAAGAATTTAAATGATTTATAACAGTGCCTCTCCTGATTAAAATTAGTGTTCACATTATTTGAGGGATACTGGGAGTGAGAAGGCGCATGGAAAGATAAAAATGTGTGCTCTTCTACTAAAGTGCTACACATGGACTGTTCTGCTATTTACTTATTACTACCATCTACAAAGCACTTTTTAATATTAATTATTTGGGGATCATTTTTATTTCTAAATTTAAAGAAAGCGAGGATTCACTGGTTGGTGACAGCAGAATCTGGCCCACAAACAGCGAGCTAGGCAGCAGCTAGGTCTTCTAGTTAGAGCACAGACAGGGGAGTAAGGAGATGCAGGTTGTAGGCCTGACTCTACTGCTCTTTGCTGTGGCCTTGGGCAATCGTGCAACGTGAGATTTTCAAAATTGCCTAAAGACCTCACTTTCATATGGTTTTTTTAGGCACCTAATGGTGCAGACTGAAATTCTTACTAGGTGCTTATCTGCACCTATTGGGGAATGAACATCTTTGAAAATCTGAGCCAAAATGATTTAGAAGCACAGGTTACATTGACTTTGAAGATTAGGTGCTTTTTGAAAACTCCATTCTTAATCTCTGTGTTTCATTTTCTTCACCTCTGCAATAGGGATAACACTTACCAATTGCTATAAAGTGCTCAGAGATCTTCAGATGAAAAGTGCTAAGTTGCATCAATACAAAGTATTCTTATTGAATTCCATAAATAAATAAATATTGCAGGTAAATAAAACATTTTTACAAAGACAGATTTTATATGAAGAATGAATTGCCCTTGGATTAATGCTATATGTCCTGTGGGTACTGAATGAAAAATTAGATAAATGATTTCACTTAAAGAGAAAACATATTGTTTAACAGATTTGAACAACATACTAAGCAAAGCCTCTTGGTTTTAAGGTTAAATTCTATTGGCTGTGTTTTTTATTCAGATTACCTTTAAATCCTAATTTCAATTAAATTTTGCACTAATTGTATTGTTGCTTCTAATGCTCTCTAATGCATGAACTGACATAGCTTACTGACTCTTTTGACCTATCCAATTCGTTACAGTAGGTGATCATCCTCTTACACAACACTCTGTTTTACACTTTTGATGCAACGGAGTATTGATTTGTAATGATCAAATGTTATCTACTGCAGATGAAGGTTGAGATGCAATAAATACAATCCCTTTACATTACTGGCTTTGGAGTGAATATTGGTAACATTTTCTGCACTGGATGCAGTAAGCACTGGACAGTTTGGATAGCTCCTTCTTTTGCAAGGTACCAGCTGTTTTGGAAAGTGCTACTTCAGAAAGGAGGCATTTGTCAAACTCGCTCCCCAACCTACACCCCCTATGGGAATTGTTGACTTTAGATTTACACTTTGGTTTTATTCTATTTGTTTTTTTAAATGTACCTAAATGTTTTTATTATAGCTAATAAAGTGAAGGGCCACTGCACTAATTTGAAGCTTATTACAAGCAGGGTCTATCGAGGTTTCCATATCAGGTAGTTCTGCCAAGACACTTCACTTCTGACCGGCAACATCTCTACAACTTCAACGTGGAACCTCTCTTAAACAAAACTTGTGAACTGTGGAGATATAAATTGGGTGTTAGATGATGTGGATTTTGCTCTGCGTATGTTCTTATGTCAGAGGAGTGGTTTAAAGCTAAATTCTACAGATTACTAAAGTCATTATTCAGGGTCAATGTTTTGAGAATTTAGATACAGAAGTGAAAATTCTTTCATGCGCTGGACTATGGTGTGGAGATCTTGTTGAATTGCAAAGCAGAAACAAAGCCTGTGGTTGTCCTTCACTAATCCTGTATGTTCCTAAATGTCATGGCCAGGTCATGGGTGGCCAGACCTAGTAGTCAGAGCCAGAATCCACAGTCACAAGACAGGAGTCAAGAGTCAGCAGCAGCAGAGAATCCTGGAGGTCAGAAGCAGGACACAGACTGTAAATCAGAACCACGAGTTGGGAACCAGAGTCAGGCCAGGTCAGGATATCTGGGGGTCAGAGGCAGGAGGCAAACTGGAGGTTCGGAACCACAAATCAGATGCCAGAAAAATCAAGCCAGGGAAGCAGGAGTGGGTAATAGGTAACACAAGGCACACAGTCCAGAGCAGCATGGAACCCAATGGTTCAGACAGCTTCCTGTTCCTGCTGTTAGCTTAAGTAGGGCCAGTGGGCCAATCAGCCACTATGGGACTCTGCCAATCATACTTCAAGGGAGGAGCTTCACTGTGGGGCTGGGCTTTGTGGGTCTCAGGTGAGCTGTTGGCAGCAGGCTGCTAGGTAGAGGGTTGGAGCATGGCTGCTCCTATGGGGGGGAGGGACTTGAGACCTATGGGTCATAATAGTAAAATGATTTTTCTGCAATTTCTTGCATTAAAATTGTAACACAACCCCCCTCCCCCAACAAAAAGCTGGCCTCTTTCCCTCTTTATGTTGGAGGGCTTTGGAGGACATGGATGGATCACAAGAGCCTGAAAACTGAGCTGTGTCTTGTCCAGTCGCAAATAGAGGAAGGAGGGGCTATTGAGTTTTGGACTGTATAATCCTTGTAATGTCGCAGATCCCAGCTTTAGACTGAACCAGCATATCCTCTCCTATACTTGGCCCCGTTGCACTGTTCAGGCAGCACAAGGGGTTGGATTATGGCTGTAAATGAATAACTGAGGATTCCCGTCATGGTGGGAACTCCCTGCAAGCATAAACCCAGAGAAGGCAGCCCCTGCACCAGCCACCCCTCCACTCCTGATCTAAGGAGCTTGGTGGACATTGTGGAATGGAGCTTCTCTCCACCACTGATGTGAGGTCCCCAATGGACTTTATACCAGTGGCATCAGTTAGAGAAGCCCCTATTCTTTATAGCTCCATGCCACTGAGATTGGGGCTGGGCTGGTGCCGAACCAGAGCTATAGCCAGTTTGTGAAGATCCCTCCTTCCCTTTCTTGTGCTGAGCAAAGCTCAGATACAGGGAAGAATCAAGCCCAGAATTTTGGGGTTTTGACATGAGTGGAACTACTTAGAACTTGGTCTTTGTGTTGATGTGCTTTGTATCTGGCAAAATCAAGATTCAAAAAGTCACTTTATTGACAGAATGAGTTCAGATTTCAGTCCATCACATGCATAGTTAATGTGCTAGGAGATTAAGCTACTGTACCAATAAATTTGCTGACCTAATTTTGAGAAACATAAAAGCTCCAGTTAAGTGAGGTTTCATGGCACAATACTTTCCTTTCTTAATTCATAATGCTTCAGACGAACATTAAATTAAGATCTCCCCCAGGTAGCTGTTAAGCTGCTTGAATGTTTTCCTCTTCACAACATAGGCAAATGTAAGCAGATCTTGCAAGAGGAAGTAAATAGAGCAGCACTAAAACTTCCCTCCGCCTGCATCTGAACATCTGTTCAAACTTTTCACAGCCCTAATGTGAAAGTAAATACAAAGCAGGGATGGGAGAAATGGTTCGAGCAAAATAAAAACCATCCCAAACCTTTGTACACCCATTGAACCAAAATGAAATATTGTTTCAGGTTCAGAAAAAGTCACCCCTACTCCTGCCCTTTCCATCCATTTGCCTTTCCTTTCCCCTTCCTCTAACACGCCCAACAACCAGCTCCCATTGACCTCCCCTTTCTTGTGTGTTTGAATATCCAAAGAACACAACAAATCTTGCAAAGCCCCTGAGCAATCCCTGATTACAGCACTCCCAGTACTCTACGAATTCCCCATTTCACTTCATTTGCAATCCAGGCTGAGGGGCAGTTGTACTTACTTGCTGCACATTAAAAGTGTATCTATAATGTGTATTTGCAGCACTAATGGGTCTAAATCAGTGGTGGGCAAACTTTTTGGCCTGAGGGCCACATCGGGCTTCCAAAATTGTATGGAGGGCCGGTTAGGGGAGGCTGTGCCTCCCCAAAGAGCCAGGTATGGCCCGGTCCCCTCCCCCTATCCGATCCCCCACCCCCGATTTTTACCCCCTGACTTCCCCACCGGGACTCCTGCCCCATCCATCCCCCCCCCCCCCCGCTCCCTGTCCCCTGACCACCTCCAGATCCGACACCCCTGACTGCCCCCTGCCGCCCCATCCAACCCCCCTCTCCTTCCTAACTGCCCCCCTGGAACCCCTGCCCCCATTCAATCCCCCTGTTCCCCGCCCCCTGACTGCCCCGCCCCCTGACCACCACCCCAAACTCCCTTGCCCTCTGTCCAACCCCCCTGCTCCCTGCCCCCTTACCACACTGCCTGGCGCACCGGTGGCTGGCGGCACTACAGCCACCCCACTCAGAGCACCAGGACTGGCAGCTGTGCTGCCCGGCTGGAGCCAGCCACGCCACCGCGCAGCACAGAGCACCGGGTCAGGCCCGGATGCCCAGAGCATTGCGCCGGCGGCACGGTGAGCTGAGGCTGCGGGGGAGGGGGAACAGCAGAGAAGGGGCCGGGGGCTAGCCTCCCTGAATGTTGCTTGTTTGGGGGTAAAAAAGAACAGCTATTGGACCTAACCAAGACTACCCATGCCTATTGTCACACTGGGATACAATATACACTTTGCTTTTATATTGTATCCCAGTCCACCTTCCTCCCTCCCGATTTGTCCCTTGTCTTTCTACTGTGTAAGCTCACTGGGGCAGGGATTACCCCTGAATGTTCATGGCACAGTGGGGATCCAATTCTGATTGGCTACATCAAGGATACTTCTGAAGCTACAGAGCAATCAACATGAGCAAATCTTATCTGTTCTGGGGCTTGGGAGATCTGCTCTGCACTTGGGGTGCAATTGCCAGGAAAGCCCCAGTGTGCTGGGAGTTTCAAATTGAGACACAGCAGCCTGGAGCTCAGCAGAGAGGCTGCCAAACTTGCTTGTCCTCAGCAGAGCCTCACAAGTAGAGGTGTGGGGGAGTGGAACCAGTGACACATGTCGTGGAAAAGGAAGTGGCTAGATGTATATGGGATGGTTGTGGAAAGGGGGTGGCGTATGTAAATTTAGACTCCGATCCATCTAACCTATGTTCTGTGGCTTAAAAAAATTCCCTCCTTCCTAGTTTCTTGGGCCCCGGTGTTGCTCTTTCACAGAGACATCTGCAGGTCTTAACAGCTGGTTTGTTTTTCACCTATGATTAGACTGTCTTGTATGGTAAATAAGCCTGGTTTTCCATTTGTAACTTCAAATGCATTAAACTCTATCTGGCCAGGCTATTAGGGAAGTTCCGGTAAAAACCACAGACATGGCCTCCAGGTGAAGTTGATGCTTGTGGTTCTGTCTGTTTTGGCCACATTTGGGTTGGTTGCAGGCTAAACTGAACTTTCCCTTCCCTCCAACCGGCTTTACATTTTAAAAGGTAATATTTATACTGTAGACTTCAGTAATGTGCCTTGTAGGTACTATTCTGACACTGGTTCTGAACTATAATCACTATATATGAGATGATTTGTTGGGTTGTGCTTTCTTTATACAAGATCAAATGTCCAGTGTACATATAACATTAAAAAGAGCCTATTGGAGCCTTGTTGACATGACAAACTCCAAGAAAAGAACCTCCCCCCTCCAATAAAGCTCATGATTTAATTGTCACCAGAATCCCAATGAATTACTCTTGTATATACTGTCTGAGTGTGCATAACTCATCACAATCCATGGGGAAATCAAAAGAAGCTTAAAACTTTTTGTTATACAAAGGCCATTGGCAACAACTCTGCGTCAGCAACTCTTGTCAGGCCTGTCATACTCACTACACCTAATGCACTGTTGTCATGATATATACCCAAAAGGTGGCATATAATATAGCATTGGAAAACTAACAACTCCGTGATCATTAATATTCTTGCATAAGGTATGTAGAGGGTGTGTACAAAGAGTTATAAATATGTGCTAGAATTATGTTTGTTTGACAAGCACAGTCTGCCTTAGACCAGAGGTTCTCAACCTGGGGCACACCCCTCTGGGGGGTGCAGAATGTATTCGGGGGTGGGGGAGAACCTCTAGGGGGGAAAAAAAACTTGCTGTGCACATTCAGAGCTGGGTGGCTGGAGAGTGATGGCAGCTGCTGGTCGGGCACCCAAAGAGGTGAGGCGTAAACTACTACAGAAACAAAGAAGGGGGGCGTGATCAAATACATTTGACACCCACTGCCTTAGACAACGGAATGTGTATTTGCTTGTCTGACCAGCCTGGTCATCCGGCAGAGACAATGAAGATATATTTACATAAAAGGTCAACAAAGCCATCAAACTAGCAAGTGGGGGAAAGCGTCTCTTAACTGTAAAGACGGGGGTCTGAACCTTAAATGATAAGCAATTGTATCAACTGATTGTATATAATATTACTGTATTAAAAAATAAGGTCTTTTATGAATGCTGGTGACACACTGGTGATTAACATCATTGTGAAATGTTTTCATTAATACTATATGTGGAATTATGGATATTTATGGTTTAAAGCTTATGACCAAACGCAGGGAGAAACTGGTTTTCTCACAGACAGGAGGAGAGCAGCTGTCTACCTGTCCCCAGTGTAAATTAAGCAGTGTGAAATCAAAACAATGGAAGCTCCATTTACATATGAATCAGCAGGGAGATAGGAAGTCCATAAAAAGGGAAGAACAGTAAGAAGCCTTCCTGCCTCCTGAAACAGAGAGAGTGAATTTTGGGGTGATAAGGGGGGGCAAAAAGACATTTAAGTTATCCACCACTGGACACAGCCAGAGCTCTTGTAATCTGAGGAAAAAATGGGTCCTTCAGCCAAGGGGGTAGAAATCTCTGGGAACTGAGTTTAGGTGAGAAACCTGCTTATGCAAAGAGTGTAACTTGCTGAAATTAAGTTTATTTTAGAAGCATATTTTTACTTCTGTTGCTTCCTATCTTTATTCCTCATACTTGGTATCACTTAAATCTATGACTTTTTGTTTAATAAACTTGTTTTACTTTTTTTATAAACCATTGCAGTGCTGTGATTAAAATAGCAGTGTTTGTCAAACCCCAGTTAAATTAATGAGTGTCCTCTTTAAAGGAACAACAAACCTAATAACTTCTGTGACTGTCCCAGGAGAGGGCTGGACGCTGCAGGAGGACATCTCTGGGGAACTTGGGAGTTGGGGTTCAATGTTTTGTAGCCTGCACAGCAAGGTTTAGACGGGCAGAGTCCTGAAGAATTTGCTGGCAAGGTAGACAAGCTGGTGTGTCAAGGTGTTGTCACATAGCTTATCAGTAGCAAAACTCTCACTTGCTGAGGGGGTAATCTAATAACTCTCAATTCTGGGTACATCAGCAGATTGTCACATTGGCAGATGATTCTGGGGAAATTTGGGACTTGGAGGGTTCTGGCCTCACTTTGCAAAAAATAACTCTGTGGTGGAAGCCAGGGTGTGACCTGGATGCTGGCTGATGGCGTCAGGGCTGTGAGCCACAGAAGCATGCCATGTAAGGCACGCAATGTTGCAGGGCAGGCAGTGACACAGCCCCTATTGGTCTGGGTTGAACCCCAAAATGTCACACTCTTACTGACTGTCATTCCTGCCTATCTAGCAAGTTATCTGAACTGTTTGCTTGAGCCTAAGATGGAGACAAGCCCACGACCTGTTCAGATGTAGGCTGGGGTTTGACTGGGTTGCACATACGAACCTCAGACTATGTTCTCAAAAAGTTCAGGTGTATGGGCTGAGGTTTACATTTAAGTAACAAGCCCCTAGCTCCCCTGGTCTCCCCTTACCTGTTTATTCCTAGACCTTCTACCATTTGGGATTTGAAAAGGTATGTTTGGTAAAGAAAGTATAACATTGGGGTTGGATATTAGCTGGACTTTATGGAAGCATACTTTCAACCTTGTCTTTCGGTGGAATTATGGATATTATGATTTATATACACAGTGTTTGCCAGTTAATATTGGAGAGAGGTTTCTTAGTGGAATATAAAAACAACAAGGAGAGTCCGGTGGCACCTTAAAGACTAACAGATTTATTTGGGCATAAGCTTTCGTGAGTAAAAAACCTACTTCTTCAGATGCATGGAGTGAAAGCTACAGATGCAGGCATTATATACTGACACATGAAGAGAAGGGAGTACCTCACAAGTGGAGAACCAGTGTTGACAGGGCCAATACAGTCAGGGTGGATGTAGTTCACTCCCAATAACTGATGAGGAGGTGTCAATTCCAGGAGAGGCAAAGTTGCTTTTGTAGTGAGCCAGCTACTTCCAGTCCCTATTCAAGCCCAAATTAATGCTGTTAAATTTGCAAATGAATTTTAGTTCTGAGGTTTCTCTTAGAATAAATGGACACAAATCGGACATCAGGAATGGTAACATACAAAAGCCAGTAGCAGAACACTTCAATCTCCCTGAACATTCTAGAACAGATTTAAAAGTAGCCATACTTGAACAAAAAAACTTCAGAAACAGACTTCAAAGAGAAAGCAACTTTGCCTCTCCTGGAATGTGTCATGTGTCTTGTGGGGGGAGGGATAGCTCCGTCGTTTGAGCATTAGCCTGCTAAACCCAGGTTTGTGAGTTTAATCCTTGAGGGGGCCATTTAGGGATCTGGGGCAAAAATCTGTCTGGGGATTAGTCCTGCTTTGAGAAGGGGGTTGGACTAGATGACCTCCTGAGGTCCCTTCCAACCCTGATATTAAAAGTATAATAATGCCTGCATCTGTAATTTTCACTCTATGCATCTGAAGAAGTGGGATTTTTACCCACGAAAGTTTATGCCCAAATAAATCTGTTAGTCTTTAAGGTGCCACCGGACTTCTTGTTTTGTAGATACAGACTAACACGGCTACCTCCTGATACTTAATGGACTATGGCATAAGACAGGTCTGGTACAATACCTGAGCAGGCTGAGGTTCATTGCTAGCCTACGCGCTTTCCCTCAGTGCAGTCCATTTCAACAATCTTTTGTCTGTAAGTATTTTTCACTTACATGAATCCTGATCCCAATTGTTTTGCGAGCACCAGGTTTGTATAGTCACCTACTGCCAGTGTTTGAGTCCTTCTTGCCTCTCTGTTACGACTCTTATTCTAACGGATAATGTTGATTTTACTAATGATCCTTTTCCTCTCCAGTTGTGCATGATCGACATGCTGAATGTATGGCAATTTACACTTCGGATTAGAATATCTGATGTGTAACCTTGGGTGGTATAGCACAAGCCAAGGGGGACAGCGCAGATGTCTCGGAGGTGAGGGGTATAGTTGTGGGGGACTTTCCACTATTTATTACATTCTTAAAGAAGCCTGGAAGTTTCCCAGCGATTTTTCTCAATGGTGTCATCAAAAGTAAGGATTTCCATTAGTACTCCCTCTGCTGGAATAAGGAATTCTGCATATAGACTGTGCCGATATGTCTGGCAATGCAATTTTACGCCTATCGCACTAGATCCTCAGTTGGTGTAAACCGTACAACTCCATTGACTTAAAGGAAGCTACACCACTTTACATCAGATGAGGATCTGGTCACTGAAACCATATTACTATTTTCAAAGTCAGCCTTTACCAACAGTTTCCACAATATGATATCAGAAAGACAACAATTTCCCATTTAGTTAGAGCAGCCTTTGAGAGAGACCGTTGTGTGGAAAATGTTGCCTTCTCCCAATAACCATGCATCATATGTTTTAAAAGAGATTATAATAGAAGGACAAAAGCATGCATTAAGTCTTTGATCTTTTCCAGCTCTGGTAAAGAGATGAGATTTTTACCTTGAATTATCACTGCAGATTTTTCCTTTTTTGCTAGGCTAGTATGTCTGTTACCATGACGACAGCCTTCAGAATATTCCAGTTATTTTACATTCATTAATAGGAGTAAGAGAGCAGATGTATAATTATGCTATTCTTATTCAATCCACCAAATTGCAGTTGACACTTCTAAAACCTTTTCAGTTAAAAAAAAATATTTTTACTGTTTTCCTAGCAACAGATAAGGGAAGATAATTCTTTTAGGACAAACAGATACAGAGGAATTCATACACAGGAAAGTGGGGGTGAGGAGAACACAAAGAAAAATTATACACCTTTTGAGAGAAGTAATCAAAAGAGAACCAGTAGCATGGCCTAATAAATAGGTTACTGGGACTGGCAGTCAGAGGAGTAAGTTCTAGCTGTAGTCTCAGTCTCTGACCTGCTGCGTGACTTTGAGCAAATCATCAGATCTCTTTATGCCCCTGTTTTCCCTCTCAGAGGGAAGCTCTTTACAGCAGGGACCGTCTCTTACTATGTTTCTTTAGTGCCTGGCACAAGGAGCCCCCGTCTTGGGTAGGACCTGTAGGGTATGTCCACCTTGCAGCAGGGAGTGATGCTCTGGGTAAAAAGACTCATGCTAGTGGGGCTCAAGCTAGTGCACCAAAAATAACAGTGTGGACGCAGCGCCTTGGGCTCTCAAGCCAAGGGGGTCGGGTGTAGGGTTGCCAACAGTCCCTTATTATAAGGGACATCTCTTAATTTTTCATCTCTGTACGACAAGATCGGGAGTTGCTGAGTGCTGCAAAAAGCAGCAAGGAATACCCCTGGTGAATGTAGATGAGTACTGCTTCTTAGTAGTAGGGTTAATGATGATGATGATGATTGATGATAATATCGGGAAGAGGGATGGGGCGAGGTGCTAAGAAAACAGTCTCTTATTTTTGAAATATAGTGTTGACAACCCAAGTCAGGTGGGCTTGAAAGCCCAAGCTGCAACTTTCCCATTGCTATTTTTAGCATGCTAGCTTGAGCCCCACTCGCACAAGTCTGTCTTCCTGGCCTGGGAGGTTTGCTCCCAACTGCAATGTAGACATGCTCCTAGATGCTACTGCAATTTTATATCTATATCTCTATATCTCTATATTTAAAAAAAGAGAGGAAGAACAGTTTTACTAGTAGCTTTTTTTCCTCTTAAGCACATTTATGGATGTAATTCCAGTGTTGAAACAAAAAAGAAAATATTGTTTAATAAACTATTGGAAATCTTAATGTCTGTAAAACTGAGGACCTTGCATGCAATGTCTTCTCCTCTGGGTTGTAATATTTTTGATGTATGAACCGAAGAAGTAATCAAGGAGATTATTTCATCATTAGGACTATTATAACACACCCTGCTTACTTACCTTTCCCTTGGTCTGATGCTATTCACTTACATAATGTTACAACATTGTGTATTACACAGCATACATAGTGACTGCTTTAGAGCTTTCTTACTGGAGAAAGCTGCATTTAGACTATTACTACCCTCTTTTTTTTTTCTTTTTCATGTGCCCAGAACGAAATTTTTCTTTGGGGCTGATGTTTGGCCTGAGCCCGAAAGCAAATGGTTCTGGAAAGGTTAAGAAAAATTCAGCCATTTTTGAGTGGAGAGAAATTCTCAGTTGGAAAAAGAAGAGTCCAGTTTTCCTCTAGTGTAAATCAGCCTAGATCCATTGACTTCAGCAGAGTCGGACTTCAGAGTTGCTAGGAGAATTTATAGCTTCTGAGGATACAGCACTCAATTTTTTCCCTTACAGATTACTGAAAAAATGGCTGAACAAAGAACACCACACTTGGCATTTTGTTAGTTCTCCATAAGAAGGAAACTTGTTGCAAACTTCAGGTGAGGGGAGAAGAATTGAAAATAAAGTTTAAATGGATTTGAAAAAAATCAATTCTGAGCATGGTCAGTGGCATCGGCTGAGATTTTATCAGCACGAATTGCAACGCTGCTCCTATGCAACATCCATCGGAGACAGGAGAATTGCATATTTGACGAGTCTGGCCTGACAGGCACTGGGGTTACTACTGAGACAGTTTGCATGAGAACATTGGTAAATCACCCATTACCGCAGTTGAAGTTGGGATACCCCTTCTTTTAGTTCCTAGAGTAAATTTGAAGGTTTTCCAGTTGCAGGTGCTGTCTTTGGAACACCCTGCCCTCGATGGCTTACCAGACCTGAGCTTGGCAAGCTTCAATGCACAACATAAGGCCCATTCATTTTACTTAGCATGTGAGTGCTTTTTATTTGTTTTGTTTGAGTAAATGTGTTACTCTGGATGAACATCTGAGCTATGAAAGCCATAACGTATAGAGGCAGTTTGAGTGCCACTGTTTGAGCAGCTTATTTAAATGATGTGTGTTTCTAATACTCTTCTACTTAATCTGCCTGTAAAAAGCAACAGAGAGTCCTGTGGCACCTTTAAGACTAACAGAAGTATTGGGAGCATAAGCTTTCGTGGGTAAGAACCTCACTTCTTCAGATGCAAGTAATGGAAATTTCCAGAGGCAGGTATAAATCAGTATGGAGATAACGAGGTTAGTTCAATCAGGGAGGGTGAGGTGCTCTGCTAGCAGTTGAGGTGTGAACACCAAGGGAGGAGAAACTGCTTCTGTAGTTGGATAGCCATTCACAGTCTTTGTTTAATCCTGATCTGATGGTGTCAAATTTGCAAATGAACTGAAGCTCAGCAGTTTCTCTTTGGAGTCTGGTCCTGAAGTTTTTTTTTGCTGTAAGATGGCTACCTTTACATCTGCTATTGTGTGGCCAGGGAGGTTGAAGTGTTCTCCTACAGGCTTTTGTATATTGCCATTCCTGATATCTGACTTGTGTCCATTTATCCTCTTGCGTAGTGACTGTCCAGTTTGGCCAATGTACATAGCAGAGGGGCATTGCTGGCATATGATGGCATATATAACATTGGTGGACGTGCAGGTGAATGAGCCGGTGATGTTGTAGCTGATCTGGTTAGGTCCTGTGATGGTGTTGCTGGTGTAGATATGTGGGCAGAGTTGGCATCGGGGTTTGTTGCATGGGTTGGTTCCTGAGTTAGAGTTGTTATGGTGTGGTGCGTGGTTGCTGGTGAGAATATGCTTAAGGTTGGCAGGTTGTCTGTGGGCGAGGACTGGCCTGCCTCCCAAGGTCTGTGAAAGTGAGGGATCATTGTCCAGGATGGGTTGTAGATCACTGATGATGCGTTGGAGAGGTTTAAGCTGAGGACTGTAGGTGATGGCCAGTGGAGTTCTGTTGGTTTCTTTTTTGGGCCTGTCTTGTAGCAGGAGGCTTCTGGGTACACGTCTGGCTCTGTTTCTGCCCCTCTGATACTTAATCTGCCTGGCTTTCCTGGACATAACTGCCTAATTGAAACACGCCCAGCACCAGGTACACTTACACAAGAGAACGTAGTCTCGGGGAGCTCACAGCTAGCTGCCTGAAGCCCCATATAGACACTCTGAGCCTTCAGGAGACCTGGGTTCAATTCCCTGTTCTGCCATCGATTTCTAGTGTGACCTTGGTTAAGTAACTTAGTCTCCTTTGCCTCAGTTCCCCAGATAATACTTCCCTGCCATACTGAGGTGTTGTGAGGATAAGTATACTGAAGAGAGTGAGGTGCTCAGATACTACAGTGGGGTGGAGCCCATATAAGTATCTTGGGTAGGTAAGATGAGGTTAAAAGGTTTCTCTGGGAAGGGAGAGAAAAGACAAATAGATTGTGTATAACATGATTGGATAGTTTTGGGGTGGCCTGGTTTTGTTTTCACATTGTGCTCTATTTTGCGGACATTCTGGATCCTGTGAATGTAGAAGTTTTTAGCCTTTTTTTCTTAAGGTGGGCAATATTGGTGTACTAGCTTCTACTGAACATGGTGAATGTGCAGATATATAGGCAGCACTGTCTGCATTTGAGCTTTGGGTTAGAAAGTAGGGCCAGTTTTACACCAATATAACTCCACTGACTTCAGTGGAGTTACGCCAGACTGACAGTGCTATATCTCAGATCAGAATCCCATCTCGGCCACTGATTTACTTTTTAGCTGTGGTTTAGCCACTTCAACGGAGAAGTTTATTATCCTGTCGGTAAAATAGAGATAAGATTACTTTCTTATGCCACAATGAGGGGTGAGGAATGGAGCTATATGTGCTGCACTTTGAAAACACATTGCAGTAATAGTGCTATTATTATTACAATGTGGACCGGTCTTGAAAATTTTACATGCCACCCTGCTAACCTGAGGACTAAGCCCACTCATGAGCCAGTATGAAAATAACTGTGCTGCAGTGTTCCCTGCAATGCAATAAAATAAGCCAGTCATGTGCTATATTTAATTGTCACATTGTCAGTCAGCTTCCCATGTAACTTTTTGGTAACTGTCTGTGTCCTTTCTCTTTCTGACCCAGAGCCACCTAGCTACTGAGAAAGTGATGGTGGTGGTGGGTTCTCTGCTAATTTCCCTTTCCCTTGCGTTTTTGTGTCCTCCTCCTGAGGGAATAGCTCCTGTGCTCACCTCCTCTGACTGGGAAATTTCTCTTGATGGTGTCACAGGGTTCCCAAGCAGAAGTGAAAAGAGCTTTCATTTGGCTGTGGCGGCAGGAGCATTGGATCTGTCTGCTGGCATACCTGGGAAGATGGTGCTGCGTTAACTTGGTTCACATGTGGGAGGTTCTCTTTGCAATCATAAGGGCTAGAAATTTTGTTTTACTTTGGCATTACATTGGCTTTGATTCTGCAGCCATTTAGGGCACTTGCCAGGGGGAAAGAAAAAGATTCCTACTTGCTGTGGTCAAGTGAATGTTACAAGCCCTCAGAATGATTTTTTGTCATTTTAAATGCCATTTAAAGTCTTATGACCAAATTCTACTCTTTATTAAATCTGATGTCCATGAGTTATTCTAGATTTACACCTATGAAAACAAGGAGCAGACTAGTAGGCCATAAGGGCCTGGTTCTCAGGTCACTGACCCTTGTATAAATAAGAAGTTTTTTCCATTGACATTTCCATTGCAGTGATGGAAGTGAGATCAGATTCAGACCTCTCCCTTTTTCTCTTCCAATGAGAGTTACTCCAGTCCAGTGCTCCTTGACTCTCCTCCAGTAGCCCACTATTCCCTTGGCATTGGGCTGCCAGTTGTTCTCTATTAGTACATCTACACTTCGAGCCGGAGGAGTAATTTCCAGCTCAGGCAGGCAAACATGGGTTAGCGTTGATCAAGATAGCATGCTAAAAACTGAAGTGTAGCCACAGCACCATGGCTAGCAACAGGATGGGCTAGTTGCCTCAAGTAGGGTCCCATGTGGGGTTCTAGGGCAGATCGCCCGTACTGCCGCCCATGCTGCTGCAGTTACACTTCTACTTTTTAGTGGAAATTACCACTCCAGCTCGAAGTGTAGACGTACCCTTTGTCTGTTTATGGTTTAATTGTTCTGTTGTTGCCTGGTCTAGTCCTTTGGTGTTAAAATGCTATATAATTTATGATAGTGGCTAGACTGTGTTTTATAGAGCAGGTTATGGTGATGTGATTAATCCTAATGTATAAATTTTATAGAATAGGAAAGGAATCACAAAAGATTCTTAATTGGCTATGAATTCCCGAGTAAAGAAATCCTATTGAAAAGTGTTACTGAAAGGTTTGGTAAAAATAATTTATTTTGCCCTTTTTTAAAGATTATGTAACTTCTGCACCACCACTATACAATTATTACACCGAAGAATGAATAGAGAAAGTGCACACATAGCAAGAGAAGCAAAATAGGATACCTACCTTATATAAAGAATGTGCACTCAAAAAGACTCTACAATACCAGTATATTAAAGCATTCAGTGCAATAGAATAGCCAACCAAAAGAAAAATAAAGATAAATCAGATCATTGAGGCAGGTATAAGCTACAAAAATCAGATGGTAGTGACCCGAAGATCAAGCCAGACAAAACCCATAAATGATCAAATGTAGCAGATGGTTGTTTTGACAGAGTAGTTACTCATAGACACAATTCACAACGACAGAAAGGGGGAGCCAAATAGAGAAATAATCTGGGAACTCCTTAGGACAAAACAGAGAAAAGCGTCCCATTGCAGATAACTGGCATGCTTCCTCTAATGAGAGTTTTCATATTATAAGCCATAGCCCTGTGTATTATGCAGGAAGCAGAACCTGAATTCTGCAACAGGTCCCTTGTTTCTGCAGTGATCTGCTGCTGGATCCCTGCAGCAAATTGAAAATCCTGCAGCAGCTTCACATGCACTCAAAACGGAGGGTTTTACTGAATTCAATATGAACATTACTAATTGTTACTTATTTTTGAGGACCCATAAGTGGTTAGGCACTTAATAGAAATAAGGTGGGACATGGACCTTACATCAGAGACTTTACAATCTAACATCAGACTGAACCAGACAAATGAGGGGCATCTAACCAAACAAAAGGAGGGGAGGGAGGAGAGAGTAGAAGGACAAAGTTACATTAGTAAAATTGCATCATTCTTTTTCAGTAAGTGTTTCACACATCTCGAAGCTTCTGTTTAATTCGGGCTGTTTCTTTTAACTCCCTGCTCAAACACCACCATTGGTTTATTTATTCTTATATTAAATGCAGTGTGGCAAATTCTGTTCAGCGAGTCCACTGTAAATCTGGAGTAATTCCATTGTTATTGTTTGCTATTTTGCATTTCTGGTGGTGCCTATAATACACTAGGCATTTTACAAACATACGGGAAAGCCCAGCTCCTGCCCCAAGCAGCTCACATTGCCCCTATATTCTCAGTGTTCAAAGCGTTACATATTTTTATAGTGGTTGCATTTGGAGATTGTTGAGAGAGGAGCCAGAGGTTTTGACAGCTGAATCAAGGACATCTGGGACAAGTCATAGGAGCTGATTTGGGTTTTGGACCGTCCAAGGTCGAAGTGATTTTGTTTTTTGGCACTGGGAAGAAAATGCATCTTCTCTTGCTCTCCCCATTTTTGGGCAGGGGAGATAACGATGGTGATTGTGGAGAACTTGAACTTCCTTTTCCCTGTCTCAGGCCTTGTCTACACTACGAGAGTACTTCGATTTTAGTTAATTCGACTATGTGGAATCGATATTACTAAGTCGAACGTGTGTGTCCACACTAAGGACAGTAATTCGACTTTGTGAGTCCACACTAACGGGGCAAGCGTCGACATTGGAAGCGGTGCACTGTGGGCAGCTATCCCACAGTTCCCGCAGTCCCCCCTGCCCTTTGGAATTCTGGGTCGAGCCCCAAATGCCTTCTGGGTAAAAAAGTGTCGAGGGTGCTTTTGGGCGCCTGTCGTCATCCGTCCGTCACTCAAGCCCTCCCTCCCTCCCTCCCTCCCTGAAAGCGCCGGCGGGAAATAACTTTGCGCGCTTTTCTGATTACTGACAGCGCGGACGCCACAGCAGTGCGAGCATGGATCCCGCTGCGACCATCGCTGCAGTTGTGGCAGTTCTCAACGCCTCGCAGCTTCTCCTCCACCTGTACCAGAGGCAGCTGCAGATCAATCATGAGAGGAGGCTACGGCACTACCGTGACGGCATGAAGTCGGACACTAGCTCCGACCTCTCTGAGAACATGAGACCCAGCGCCCAGGACATCTCGCTGTCACTGGGTCTTGTTGATACTGTTGAACGGCGATTCTGGGCCTGTGAAACCAGCACGGAATGGTGGGACCGCATAGTGCTGCAGGTCTGGGATGAATCCCAGTGGCTGCGCAACTTTCGCATGCGGAAGGGGACTTTCCTCGAACTGTGTGAGTTGCTGTCCCCTGCCCTGAAGCGAAAGGACACCCGGATGCGGGCAGCCCTGACTGTCCAGAAGCGAGTGGCCATAGCCCTCTGGAAGCTCGCAACGCCAGACAGCTACCGGTCCGTCGCTAACCAGTTTGGCGTGGGCAAGTCTACCGTGGGGGTTGCTGTTATGCAAGTAGCCAGGGCAATCGTCAAGCTACTGCTATCTAAGGTAGTGACCCTGGGAAACGTTGAGCTCATCAGAGATGGCTTTGCCGAGATGGGATTCCCAAACTGCGGTGGGGCTATAGATGGGACTCACATCCCTATCCTGGGACCGGACCACCAGGCCAGCCAGTACATAAACAGAAAGGGATACTTTTCCATGGTGCTGCAAGCACTGGTGGACCATCGGGGACGTTTTACCAATATCTACGTTGGATGGCCTGGCAAGGTTCATGACGCTAGGGTGTTCAGGAACTCTGGTCTGTGTAGACGGCTGCAGGAAGGTATTTACTTCCCGGACCACAAAGTAACTGTTGGGGATGTGGAGATGCCTACAGTCATCCTCGGGGACCCTGCATACCCGCTAATGCCCTGGCTCATGAAGCCCTACACTGGCGCACTGGACTCAGGGAAAGAACTATTCAACTACCGGCTCAGCAAGTGCAGAATGGTGGTGGAGTGTGCTTTTGGCCGTCTCAAGGGCAGATGGAGAAGCCTACTCACTCGCTGTGATCTCAGCGAGACCAATATCCCCATTGTGATAGCTGCTTGCTGTGTGCTCCACAATTTGTGTGAGAGCAAGGGGGAGACCTATATGTCGGGGTGGGAGGTTGAGGCAAATAGCCTGGCTTCTGATTACGTCCAGCCAGACAGCAGGGCGATTAGAAGATCACAGCGGGACGCACTGTGCATCAGGGAGGCTTTGAAAGCCAGGTTCCTGACTGAACAGGGTCTCCAGTGACTTTTTACTTTGTGGACACAGATGCTGAACCTGCCCCCGTTTCTTTACCCAGTTACTGTTGACTATCCTTCCAAGTTACATACCCCCTTCCCCACCTTCCCAACAAATAAAATCTGTTCTGTTCTGTTAATGAACAAGGTTCTCTTTTTTACTGTTTTCGCGGGAATGTTTTAAACCGGGGACGCAGACTGTGGCGGGGGGCGGGCTTACTGTTTTGATGCAAATGATGCTTCTAAAGTCCGGGAATGACAGGCTCCGCAGTGCTGCATTGGTTGTTTCAACGCAGCCTGCCAGCAGTCCTGGGCGGGACTGGATGTATGTGTCGGCCAAGTGACTTTCTGGCAGGGGGCGGAGGGTAACAGATCCCCTGCTGCGTGGCTCTGTGATCCAGGATAAGGACCGCGGCATAGGATCTCTAACTGCCCTCCCCCGACACAAAGTCACAGATCAACCCCCTCGCACCCCAGAACAAGAAAACCGCCTCCCAGACTGACCAGGGTAACTGGTGACTGCACTGTGTATGTGTCCTGATGCTGGACCTGCCCCCGCCTCTGTAGCCTGCTACAGGTGACTGTCCTATCCAAGTAACAAACCCCTTCCCCCCCTTCAGACAGAATCCCCTCCAAAAGACACTCTCGGAAACAGTACTTAACAGAAACCGATGTTTTATTACGAACCGCACATGAAAAGGGGGGGGGGGAAGGAAACTTGGACATGGGCTAGTGTGAGATGGGTAGGAAAGGACTTTTCAAACTTTGGAACGAGAGCCTTCCATTGCTGCAGCAGTGTGCAGTGGCCGACTGACAGTTTTAACGGCCCTTGCCGCCCCTCCTTCTTTGTACTTTTGGCGAGGGGGGTGTGGGACTTGGTGGCGGGGGAGGGCGGTTAGAGATAGACAGCAGCAGTGCTCTGTCCTCCTGCCTCCGGTCTTGCAGAACATCCACTAGGCGCCGGAGCGTCTCCGTTTGCTCCCTCATTAGTCCAAGCAGGGTTTGAGTAGCCTGCTGGTCCTCCTGGCGCCACCTCTCCTCCCGTTCCATGACTGCTCTGTGCATTTGTGACAAGTTCTCCCTCCACTGTGTCGTCTGGGCTGCCTGCTCTCGTGAGCACTCCATAAGTTCATAAAACATGTCTTCACGAGTTTTTCTCTTCCTTCTTCTAATCTGCGCTAGCCTCTGGGAGTGTGATGCCAGGCTGGGTTGGGAGACAGTCGCAGATGTGTCTGTTGGAATGGGAAAAAGGGAGTAAATTCCTGAGACAGATAAATGAAGTTGCTAACAAAGAGCATAGTCTTTCTCTGTGAACAACACCATGCACTGCACCTTTCACATGCGCACTCAGGACAAGGTCGAATTTTCGGCCCTCGCCTTATGTGTCTGGGGTCCTGCAGTTGCGATCAGAGAAGCGTTGCAGGACACCTCTACTTCTGCTGCGGGAAAACATGGTAAGCCGTAGACTTGTGGCAGCTTAAACATGTAATAGTAGCACTGGGCTCCTTTCGCACTGAATGCAAGGCCACTCTCTGCTGGCAGCAATCAGGGAAGCATGAGCTCTGCCCCTGTCCCACCACCTCGCGGCTGTCCCCGGGAAAGATCCCTGTATGCTGCCCCTCTGCCGCCTCCACCGCGTGGCTGTAAAGCAGTCCAAATACTAACATTCCCCTCCCTAATTTAAAGCAGGGCGTCATGTGTGACATAACCCTCATGAGGATCTCGGAGACCGAGAGGGGAAGGATGCTGCGTGAATACATGCAGAGGCCTGGGCCATATGCCGCCATGCTGTGCCGCGCACTGATCCCCGACTACCTCATGGACTCATGGCGTGGGAACGTGTGCTACCACGGGGGACCAAACAAGATTGCCCTGCCGTTGAACCTCGTGCGCATGCTGGAGCGGTACCTCCAGGAGAGCTATGCGGAGCTATCCCAGGAGGACTGTCTGTCCATTCCCGGGCACATTGACCGCCTTTTCCTTTAAGTTGAGCATAACGGACTACAGAGTGGAGGGGCCGTGTTGTGGACTAATCATGAATATCCGGACAGTACTTGATTTTCTATACATAGTTAGTAGAAAAAAGTTTACTAAGCCAACTAAATCATGAACAACAAATTACTGATATAGTTATTATTCCTGTTTTGTTATAAATAAAAGTTTCTATGTTTAACTGAGTGACTGAAAAGCCCATTCTTAACAATATAAATATTCCACTTATGTTAAAATGAAATGTTTAGATGTTTAAAGCACTCACTGCTTGATCCTTCCCCTGATTCGGTGTCCGGGGTAAGGGCTGTGGACGGTTGGTAGGGGATCTCGGTAAGGGTGATGAAGAGCTCCTGGCTGTCGTTGAAATCAGCGGTGCAAGCGCTGTCGACTGCCTCGTCCTCCTCATCTCCTTCCTCATCTTCCCCGTCACCTAACATTTCCGAGGAGGAACCGGCCGTGGACAATATCCCATCCTCGGAGTCCACGGTCACTGGTGGGGTAGTGGTGGCGGCCGCACCTAGGATGGAATGCAGTGCCTCGTAGAAACGTGATGTGTGGGGCTGGGATCCGGAGCGTCGGTTTGCCTCTTTGGTTTTTTGGTAGCCTTGTCTCAGCTCCTTGATTTTCACGCGGCACTGCGTTGCATCCCGGCTGTATCCTCTCTCTGCCATGGCTTTAGAGATCTTCTCATAGATCTTTGCATTCCTTCTTTTGGAGCGCAGCTCTGAAAGCACGGACTCATCGCCCCACACAGCGATGAGATCCAAGACCTCCCGATCAGTCCATGCTGGGGCCCTCTTTCTATTAGATTGCACGGCCAACTCTGCTGGAGAGCTCTGCATCGTTGCTAGTGCTGCTGAGCTCTCCACGCTGTCCAAACAGAAAATGAGATTCAAAGTGGCCAGACAGGAAAAGGAATTCAAATTTTCCCGGGGCTTTTCCTGTGTGGCTGGTCAGAGCATCCGAGCTCAGACTGCTGTCCAGAGCGTCAACAGAGTGGTGCACTGTGGGATAGCTCCCGGAGCTATTACCGTCGATTTCCATCCACACCTAGCCTAATTCGATATTGCCATTTCGAATTTAGCGCTACTCCTCTCGTTTTCGAGGATTACAGAAGTCGAATTTAAAAGAGCTCTATTTCGAACTAAGTAGCTTCCTGGTGTGGACGGGTGCAGGGTTAATTCGATGTAACGGCGCTAAATTCGATATAAGCTCCTAGTGTAGACCAGGCCTCAGCAATCCTTGCTCTAACCAGCGCCTGCCACATCCCCACTGTCTGATACTGCAGCCAGCAAGATGGATGAGCAGATTAGTTGAATATTTCTGCTGAAATATGCAGTGGTGGTGTAGCTACGTTTGTCCCAGGATATTAGAGACACAATGGGGTGAGGTCATATCTTTTACTGGACCAACTTCTGTTGGTGAAAGTGACCAGCTTGCCAGCTTACACAGAGCTCTTCTTCAGGTCTGGGCAACAATTTTCAGGTCTGCTGAAATAAACAGGAGTGAAGTAGTTACTTCTTCAGTAACTGTCATCAGTAGGCTTCATAGATAACACCCCACTGAGATCAGGCAAGTCACACATCTGGAAACTCGACATTGGTTTGCATTCAGTTCCTGTCTGGAAGATTTCTCTTCACAAACATGAAGGCTAGAAATGTTTTTTTTTTTTTAAGTAATTAAAGCTTTGTTCTAACACACAACTCCCTGGTAAAGGCTGGATTCTGTGGCAAATTCCATGACAAGAGCGTTGTGCTCCGTATGTTTCAACTTGCAGATTAAAGCATTTTGCAAACTCTTACGTAGTGCATGCAACATCACTGAAATGCAGCTACCTCTGAGTGGGAAGAGCAGTAGC
The DNA here is from genome assembly GCF_028017835.1 of Emys orbicularis. Classification (NCBI taxonomy): domain Eukaryota; kingdom Metazoa; phylum Chordata; order Testudines; family Emydidae; genus Emys; species Emys orbicularis. Next base: position 37,952,810 of record NC_088684.1, read on the forward strand.
CAGGCAGACAGCAAGCTTTACAATAATAGAGGGAAGGGGAGTGGCTAGCTAGGCTCTGCTTCATTTAATCATGTATGGGTTTAATCTTCAGGTCTCTGTGGATGATAACAGAATCAATTACCTGATATATTTTTTCTCCTTATTTTGGTTGATAACAATATCTAGCTCTTGAAGTTGTAATACATTATTACTGCAAAGGCTTCTTTTGTATGTATCCTTTACGTAATGTAGGGGAAACCTCTCAGTATGGCCCTATCTACTTGTATTAGTAGAACTGTTCACTAGTTTCGCACTCTTGATTTCATGCAGAAGCATCTTAGAAGGGTCATTTTCCTAGTGGCAGCAAGTTCAGCTCATGAAGTGCATGAGCTTCAGGCTCTAGTGACTTTATACTATGTTTTATATTGATCAGGTGATGCTACAGAATCATGCCCCAAAACTGTGGTCCTAGAGCTGGTTGGTTGGCCTAGCGCACGGTTTCATTGAAAAATTCCAGTTGGTTCAACAACTTGGTTTCTTGCCAGCTCACCTGGTGGGTTGCTGGGTACCCCAAGATTTCCAGAGTCTGTGGCTCCATCATGCGGCCTGCCCTACAGCCAGGGACCTCAGAGCTTCCAGGGTTTTTGCTGAGGAGTGGGGAAACCCTGGGGACTCTCGGGAGGGGATGTGTGAATAACTAGTCTCTTGGTTTGGCGGCCGAATTGGGGGGGAAAAATGTTTCGGGTCAACTGGAAACTATTTTTAAAATAATTTTTGGCAAAATGAAAGTTAAAAAAACAAACCTCATTTGATGTTTTTACCTTTTTTTTTAAGGGAAAATTCTAAACGAAAAGTTGTTTTAAATTAAAAAAAAATCAAAGTTTTATTTAAAAATTGCCACTGTTTTTCAGATTTTTTTTCCCCTTGGCCAAAACTGTTTGTTGAACTTGACATGAATTCACATAATGTTTCAGTTCACCCAAATTCAGTTTTTGCCTGAGCTGCAAGCCTTGCCACTTGGGCTATAAGTGTATGTCTACACTGACTTGGGCTCAGGCTAAGGAACTGTTTAATTGCAGTGCAGACATTCGGGCTCAGGCTGCAGCCTGAGCTCTGGGACCCTCCCACCTCACAGGGTCCTAGAGCCCAGACTCCAGCTCAAGCCCAAACATCTACACCACATTAAACAGCCCCTTAGCCCGAGCCCCATGAACCCGAGTCAGTTGGCACAACCGAGCCGCGAATTTCTAATTGCAGTGTTAGACATACCCCCAGAGTCAGATTAATTTCAATTTTTTAAATGAAACAAGTTGATTTTCTAAATAACGTGTTTTTTCCTTCCATGTGAAATTTTGAAATGCTTCTTTTAGTTCTGTTTCAGAACAAAATGTTTTTCAGAATTTCAGCAGTTCCCGCAGAATAGAAATGCCAACTTTTTACCTGCTTTAGTGCCATCCTGCACAGCAGAACTGGTGAAGAGGGGGAAATAATCTGCTACTGGCATAGTGCAATAACAGATTGTGTCTCCATGGGACAAGGAAGAGAACCAGGAAATAGTTGCACTGCCCGTGGAACAGAACACGTGCTGCCTGTTACTCCAGGCATATTGTTAAGTCACAGTATAGCCCTCAGTGGATATCTCACTGCAACAGCTAGGCAGGCCTGCAGCTTGAAGGTCATGTAAAGGCTCAGTAAATTCTGTTCAAAGCAGCTTTGGCTGCTAACCTCAGATCTGCCCCTAGCCAGGAGATTTGCAGAGAAGCCACATGGATTTCTCCTCACACATATGTAAAGCATTATTGCTTAGTTTTGGCATCTAGTCAGTAATCCAGAACCTATTTCTCACTATTCAAAGTCTCTTGCACTTTAGAATGTTATTCTATTCAGGATGCTGTTTTCTCACCTTGTGAAAGTACTTCACCTTCCCCATACACTCAGTGCTATCTATGCATGTTATTACTTTAAAGAATTTAACATTAAGGTTTGAGTCATGCACTCAAAAGTTAGGAAGTACCAGAACTAAGGTTGTCTCTGCTTTCATCTTTTGAACTCTGTTAGCCTTGTTTTTTCTTTACTGCTATAGCATCAGGCAGTTTTTCGGTTTTGCTTTCTTTTTGACCTATCCCTTGAGCTTTTACAGTAGGTTTCCAAGAATGGGACCTCAATTAGATGGGTCTTTTTGGGAGAAGACAAATTCTTATTTACCGATAATTCTTGTTCTTTGAAGCTACACGCCTCAGTAGATCACCAGTCATCTTCTCCTCAGAATGTGAAAGAGTGTGTAACTATAAACAGGTAGAGTTCCTAACCTTGCTTTGAACAGAATATACTCACACAAAACACACTTGCAAAATCTTTTCTATAACTGACAGTCCCTCCAGTGCTCTTCGTTGCTTGGAGTTAAAAGATGCATCTGCCACTAGGTATTTTAGACAAAGTGGAACAGTTTCAAAAGGAGCTATTGAGAGCTACCAATAGCTGGATTAGGGTGCTCCCCTGAGAGGTCTCTGTTCAAATTCCTGCTGAGACCCAGACAAGGTGGGGATTTGAACCTGGGGCTCCCACATCCCTGTGGAATGCTTGAACTCCTGGAATATTAGGTAAGAGGGGGAACTACCTCCTCGGCTCCTGTCTGGTAGCTATGCTCTTAGGCAGCCTCAGCGACTTCCTACCGGATTGGGCCCCACCGGTGAGATTGGCACAGCAACACCTAGTTTGATGATCCCTCCGGGGCTTAGTCACTGAGCAGGTTGGCAGCACCTGGCCTGAGGTGGCGCTGTGTATGCCCATCAGCAGAAGTTTAGGTGCTGAGAGGACTTCACTTGCAGTAACTTAGGTGACAAGGAACTTTAGGCATTTGCAGGGTTAGGCAGCAGCTGAGCTGCGGTTTTGAGGATCTAAAGTTTGGAATGAGGTGACTAAATTCCTTTGTGGAGCTAGCCCTTAGCATCTCTCTTCATTTTGCACTAACACTTTCCATATATATATATCAGCTTTTATTTGGGAGTTATCAGCTGATTTTGATTTTGCAAATGATTTTGGAATGTATTGCTGCAGCCTAAATGACTGACTAATGTATGCGCAAGACTTCCTGATTCAGATCTTTCAAAGCTATGTGAGTTCAAATCTGATCATGTGCAGGAAGCAGGAGTTGTAATCCATTGAGATATACTTCTGGAGAAAAAAAGAACAAGTATTTTTCTTTTGTATGGATTTATTTTCAAAGCAAACATTGCATAACACGTGATGATTTTAGTTTTGCTTTGTTTTGTTTTTTTGTTTCTTTGCTTTGATTAAAACAGAAGATTAGATTTGGAAACACTGTTGGAAAAACTGGTCTGCGTATGGCCTTGTGTAAAGTGTATGTGTACATGTAATAAAGCAGGGTATTACACAAATTTAAAACACCTAATCTTTTTAAATCCATGGTCATTAATGTGTGTCAGTAATGTAGTATGTGCATATAGAGTGAATCATAGAAATTAGAGATGGAAAAGCCCAAATAGGTCAGTTAGTCCAGCCACTTACTAATGTAGGCCTTTTCCCTATAGTATTTTTTTTGTACTTTCTCCAGTCCAGTTATCAAGCATTGGGGCTTCTATCTCTTGGAATACCACCAGTCTTCCGGGAAACAAATTAATTTGTAATAATTGTGGGCTGTTTAACCCTCTGGAAGCGCAAGTTGTTTCCAGTGACAAACATAAGCCTGTGCTTCAAAGGATTTTGATAATGAAGATAGACACACTGTAGTAATAAAACTGGATAATGTGAAGACTGTCAAATACTGAGAAACTGGGACATTTTAAAAATGCCTCTAATACTGAGGAGTGACTCGTACTGTTTTGAGATGCATTATGTGCTCTGCTTTTGGGCCTGCCATTTGGTGTGGAAGAAACATAGAGCTATGGCCCCATAAACTTTGGGGCATCTAGCATAAGTGTCCAAATTCTGGCTGCCTCCCGTGTGAGGTAGAGGAGGAATCTTTCACTTAAATATGGGTGTAAAGAAACATCTCAAACCTTTTAGCTGCCAAGCTGCTGGCAATAATAAGACACATCCAAATTGAGTCTAATTTCAGTAGTTAGATGTCCAAGTTCAGAACCGTTATAGACGCCATGGGCTTCCTTCCCGATTCCTTCCGGAACACATTCGACAATTGGAAAGTGGGTATAGAAGCCATACGTAGTATGTGACAATGGTCACATTGTCCCTTCTATATTGAAAATTATCTCTGTGGTACTGAATTGTGGTGCACAATTTTTGCATCACTAATAGAAAAGGCCTGTTTACGAATTTCTGCACATATCAAGAGGCTCACGAATGTATCCAACCCTCTTATGTACTCCGGTTCTCTGTCATTTGGCAGGCGTTTACAAAAGTGCATTAGGTTTCTTTGGTGCACAAAACTCAGATTAGAGGGGATTGCATCATTTAAAGTCCGTTACTTTTAGCTGAACTTTGGCCTTAGCTGCTTCAAGTGCAGCATCAGAGGGGCCTATAAATAACTTGCCCATAATTTGCCTCTTTGGAAGTTTCTGAACAATTAATCAAGCAATTCTTGATGTCTCTGCTCCTTTCAGCACAGAGGCAGCTGTCACAGCCAGAACTTTTGAGTCTCTTTTGGAAAGTGGGAATGCTCATTTGATGAAGCTGCCTGTGGAAAAGTTTGCTGCCAAAAGCAAGGCCTACTGCTCCCTCCCACGCCTCTCTGTAATTACAACCAAAGTTGTCTGCTCTCTTCCAAAGTTTAATATATTAATTTCAGGTACTGGAAAAGTTTGCCAGCTGTTGTGAGCAGCATAGCCAGCTCCAAGCATTTAGAATCATACGATTGGCTTAAACATTTTCAAGAATAATACATTTGGGTCTCTCTTCATTCTCCTTCTGGTTTTTTAGACCTGACAAGCAACATTTTCAATCTATTTTTTGCAACCGTGAGAGCGAGAAACTTACTTTTTTAAAATGAAGGTTGAGTTTCTCAGCTAACAATCTGACTACAGCGGCTGGGGCTTGTGGAAGAACACCATCTAGTGCAAGACGTGCAGTAAAACGATGAGTGCTGGCAAAACTGAAGACTCAAGAAGCATCTTCAGACTTAACAAAAAATGAAGCCCAACAGTGCGTGGTGAGCTGAGCTGAGTTAGCAGCAGAATGAGCTTCAGTGGCTGTTGAAACTCCCAGATCTGCTCCAACAGTAGTACATGCAGCAGTTCTCTGCTCTCCTCCCACTTCATTGTACTCTGCTCTGCCACAGACTTAATGGATCTCTTCCATCTATAAGTTCTGTGGTAGCTGATCACACTTGATTAGCTACATCTTCCTAAATTATTTCACTAAATCTTGAGAGGTACTGAGTATCCACAACTCCCATTGACTTCCTATAAACAGTACCTCTATGTAAGCAACATCCACCAGTGGGTGTGGCCAGGGCTCAGCCATTTTTCCCCATTGTGTTGAGACAATGGTAAACACAGGGGCACTCTACTGACACCATTGCTTGCACTAGTGCAGTTGCACTGTTGGTAGCAGTTACTGTCTCATCCATTCCGGCACTAACAAAATCTTCCTGCCTGAATGAGTCATTAGTGATAACTCTGTATCATTATACAGTGTTTTGTCATTATTATTATTTGAATTATAATTGTACCTAGAGACTCCACCAAAATAGGGACCATATTGTGCTGGGTGCATAGTCCTGTCCTGTCGTGACGAGCTTCCAGTCTAAATAACTGGATCTAAATAAGAATGGAAGGAAAAAGAATTATCCACACTTTGTAGATGGGGAACTTTGATCGAGAGAGAATAAGTAACTTGCCCAAGATCACACAGGACTTCTGTGGCAGAGCCAGGAAAAGAATCCACATCTCCTGAGTCCCAATCCAGTGCTTAGCCACAATGCCATCCTTTCACCTGCACTCAGGGCCCTTCAGAGGAGGAGACTTCATTCATACAAAGTTCTGGAAGCTGCCAGCTGTTTATAGCTCCTACATAGTAAGTTTAAAAACTGTGGAGTTGTTTAATTATTTTAGCCTGCACATAAACAAAGTGCAGCAGAACATACCTCATTCAGACTGATGGTATAGAATGAGGAATAGATGTTATAGTCTAATTTGGTTGTAATACTTGGTGGGAAATTTTAACACAAATAGGAAATAGTAGTATCAAGTTCTGTTCTGAATAAGGCGTGATTTGTACAATATTTTTATAGGAGCAATGATCAAACACAATTGCGAACATCCATTCTGATTATTATTTTTATGTTGAGGCTTATTCTTTTGGATAAACATTTAAGATTTCACATAATACTGGACCATGAGGAGGGAAGAGCAGAAGTTTCACATTAACTCACCTTTCTCAAGCAAGATTTAGTGACATTTGATTTCACAAATCACTAGCAGTTAATTGAAACAACTTTTCATCTGAGCATGAATGATTGAACATCGCATGAGTGTAAATTGTGCATGTTATATGATGAGGGATGATGCAGATTGGTCAAATCTTTAACCTATACAGAGATCAAATTGAATGCCTATTGGTAAATGGTTGAAAAATGAACGTCCTCTAAACTAATAGTGAGGGAACAATGTGAAAAAGTGTAGATACATTCCCCATTTTAAACTAGCAAAGTAATGGACGGTGGTGTATAACTGATGTGCAAAGGGTATATTGCTTCTTAATGTATGGTACAATAAGCCTTGTGTATTTTTCCTAGAACACCCATTCATTAGAAGTGGTTAGTCTCATGAGTAACTTCCTGGTTAATAATGCTTTTTAATAAAGAAAAAGCACATAGAAAACCAGAAGTCCACTTTTCTTTTGAAATTGTTATGGATATCTTTCTCTCTCCTGCTGGATTCCTTTGGCAATCCTGTGTTTCTTGCTGATTTATGTGACTTTTCATGGAAGTCATCAAAATGTTAGGGCATAAAGCATCAGATGAGTTCTGTTGAACTGTTCTGTTGTATCTATTATTATTTAATATCCAGCAAGTAATTTATAAAGTGATGTAAATTTACATGGCACTTTACAAATACTGGGCCAGTTCTCCAGTGTGTTATGCCAGTTCCACACTGGTGTTACTCCACTGATTTCAATAGTTACATTGGCAATTGGTGTAACACAGTGAAGAACCAGGCCCATAGATTAAGAAACATTTTCTGCCCAAAGATCTTACAATGTAAGGCACAGACACCAGACACAGTGTGGGATGTTCAGGTAGGGGACACTAAGGAGAAAGTAGTGGTGAGAATTACAAGGAAGAGTTGCTTAAAAAGTAGGCTTTTAAGGGGTATCTGGCAAGAATGATAGATGGTTCCAAATGTAGGGGGCTACATTGCTGAAGACATGGAGTTGAGAGTACAAGAAGATTGAAACCGGTAAAGAAAGAGGAGTGTGGGTAGCACAGAGTGCAAGAAAGGAGGAGGAAGGAAGTGAGATCGGGTGGAGGTCAGATTATGATTATGTACATTTGATGAATGGATCTGAAGTGTTCATCAGCCTGTAACTCATGATATGAACACCCCCCCCACACACACACACACAACCAACCATATTACAGCTTTGGAGCTTGTGGTTTCCAGTGCAAACAGACCAGATCACCGATGGATGATTCTTTCATGCGACCCTACTGATAATGCTGTGAAAACCAGCATAGGGAACTGTTTCCCCTGCCAGCTAGGCAGCAATCCACCTAACAGCAAGACAAGGGCAGCAGGGCAGAAGTGACGTGAGAAATAACTGAGAGGGAAGTGATCGGGAGGAAAGAGAAGACTTCTTGAGCATGGGTTCTCCCACTAATTTCTTCTGCAGACCATTTCATAAAAGAGAGATGCTACCACAGAAGACCTCCCCTTCAATATTTCCAATACCCTGTTCTTTGGGTCTCAAAATATTTCATTGTTTGCATGACCAGAACTGGCACCACAGAGAAATGGTGCTTCACAGACCATACACTGAGATTCTGAGTTAGAAAATAAAGCAAAAATGAGAAGAAAAAAGTAAAAGGGACATGGCCAAAGATAATATAAAAAGAAAGAAAAAGAGGTTAGGTCTAAAGGATTAGGGAAAGAAAGAGAGGGGAAACAGAGCAAAAACAGAAGTCAAGAGAATAAAGAATGAAAGAAATAATAGGGTTAGCAGTATTGAGTTTAATAAAAGTACAGAATGAAATAAAATGTCTGGGAAATTAAAAGATAGGGGACAACAGGAGAATGGCAAACTGAAATCTCAGGGAAGCTGCCACATGGAGCACAGGAAGGAGGCAAAAAGTAAACAGGTACACAAAATATAACCGGCGCTAGCATTTTTATTTATTTAGGACTGCTAAGGAGTTATGAAACATGACTTTCGTTATGCCATGTTGAATACATTCTGGCATTTCTAAAGCGAAACCCTGGAAATAAGGGTCAGAACATTTTCTGGGTCTCCCACTTAAACTTTCACCAACAATAAAAATTGTTTGTACTTTCATGAGAAAAAATGGTTCGTTTGTTTGTCTGAAAACAGTTATCTGTTGCATTTCTGTTCATTTCCTCAGTGGTCAGTAATAATGAACACTGAAATGATGTTAACTCATCAAATGCAAATGAGTGCATCCTGGTGGGTTTAGAGGAAGAAATAATATTCAGTGAAGACCGAGCAAACATCAGATACTCAATCTAGGTTTTTAGCTCTGGCCATCACTGTGCTATTTGAGCAGCTGTGAATATGGTTTGCAGTATTGCTGTAGTCGTGCTGGTTCCAGGACATGACAGACAGACAAGGTGGGTGAGGTAATATCTTTTATTGGACCGACTTCTGTTGGTAGGAGGGACAAGCTTTTGAGCTTCCCAGAGCTCTTCTTCAGGTCTGGGGAAGGAAGAAGAGTATCTGAGATAAATACAAGCTGCAACAGATTGTTAAGCAGAAGGGGTCACATGTTGTAGGAGGCCACTTGAAATGGAATGGGCAATAAGAATCAGACTGTTATGGACAAGGGGTTTGAAGTGGGCTCTTAAGGGTTAGCAGGAAGACGTGTGTTACAAATCATTATAATGAGCCATCAAACCAGTGTCCCTGCTAAGTCCATATTTTTAGTGTCTAGCAGCGTTATGAATTTAAGGCCTTGTCTACACTACGAGAGTACTTCGATTTTAGTTAATTCGACTATGTGGAATCGATATTACAAAGTCGAACGTGTGTGTCCACACTAAGGACAGTAATTCGACTTTGTGAGACTTTGTGAGTCCACACTAACGGGGCAAGCGTCGACATTGGAAGCGGTGCACTGTGGGCAGCTATCCCACAGTTCCTGCAGTCCCCGCTGCCCATTGGAATTCTGGGTCGAGCCCCAAATGCCTTCTGGGTAAAAAAATGTGTCGAGGGTGCTTTTGGGCGCCTGTCGTCATCCGTCCGTCACTCCCGCCCTCCCTCCCTCCCTCCCTGAAAGCGCCGGCGGGAAATCAGTTCGCGCGCTTTTCTGATTACTGACAGCGCGGACGCCACAGCAGTGCGAGCATGGATCCCGCTGCGACCATCGCTGCAGTTGTGGCAGTTCTCAACGCCTCGCAGCTTCTCATCCACCTGTACCAGAGGCAGCTGCAGATAAATCATGAGAGGAGGCTACGGCACCACCGTGACGGCATGAAGTCGGACACTAGCTCCGACCTCTCAGAGAACATGAGACCCAGCGCCCAGGACATCTCGCTGTCACTGGGTCTTGTGGATACTGTTGAACGGCGATTCTGGGCCCGTGAAACAAGCACGGAATGGTGGGACCGCATAGTGCTGCAGGTCTGGGATGAATCCCAGTGGCTGCGCAACTTTCGCATGCGGAAGGGGACTTTCCTCGAACTGTGTGAGTTGCTGTCCCCTGCCCTGAAGCGAAAGGACACCCGGATGCGGGCAGCCCTGACTGTCCAGAAGCGAGTTGCCATAGCCCTCTGGAAGCTCGCAACGCCAGACAGCTACCGGTCCGTCGCTAACCACTTTGGTGTGGGCAAGTCTACCGTGGGGGTTGCTGTCATGCAAGTAGCCAAGGCAATCGTCAAGCTACTGCTATCTAAGGTAGTGACCCTGGGAAACGTGGAGCTCATCATAGATGGCTTTGCCGAGATGGGATTCCCAAACTGCGGTGGGGCTATAGATGGGACTCACATCCCTATCCTGGGACCGGACTACCAGGCCAGCCAGTACATCAACCGAAAGGGATACTTTTCCATGGTGCTGCAAGCACTGGTGGACCATCGGGGACGTTTTACTAATATCAACGTTGGATGGCCTGGCAAGGTTCATGACGCTCGGGTTTTCAGGAACTCTGGTCTGTTTAGACGGCTGCAGGAAGGTCTTTACTTCCCGGACCACAAAGTAACTGTTGGGGATGTGGAGATGCCTACAGTCATCCTCGGGGACCCTGCATACCCGCTAATGCCCTGGCTCATGAAGCCCTACACTGGCGCACTGGACTCAGGGAAAGAACTATTCAACTACCGGCTCAGCAAGTGCAGAATGGTGGTGGAGTGTGCTTTTGGCCGTCTCAAGGGGAGATGGAGAAGCCTACTCACTCGCTGTGATCTCAGCGAGACCAATATCCCCATTGTGATAGCTGCTTGCTGTGTGCTCCACAATTTGTGTGAGAGCAAGGGGGAGACCTTTATGGCGGGGTGGGAGGTTGAGGCAAATAGCCTGGCTTCTGATTACGCCCAGCCAGACAGCCGGGCGATTAGAAGATCCCAGCGGGACACGCTGTGCATCAGGGAGGCTTTGAAAGCCAGGTTCCTGACTGAGCAGGGTCTCCAGTGACTGTTTAGTTTGTGGACACAGATGCTGAGCCTGCCCCCGTTTCTTTACCCAGTTACTGTTGACTATCCTTCCAAGTTACATACCCCCTTCCCCACCTTCCCAACAAATAAAATCTGTTCCGTTTTGTTAATGAACAAAGTTCTCTTTCTTACTGTTTTCGCGGGAATGTTTTAAACCGGGGACGCAGACTGTGGCGGGGGGCGGGTTTAGTGTTCTGATGCAAATGATGCTTCTAAACTCCGGGAATGACAGGCTCCGCAGTGCTGGATTGGTTGTTTCAACGCAGCCTGCCAGCAGTCCTGGGCGGGACTGCGTGTATGTGTCGGCCAAGTGACTTTCTGGCAGGGGGCGGAGGGTAACAGACCCCCTGCTGCGTGGCTCTGTGATCCAGGATAAGGACCGCGGCATAAGATCTCTAACTGCCCTCCCCCGCCACAAAGTCACAGATCAACCCCCTCGCACCCCAGAACATGAAAACCGCCTCCCAGACTGACCAGGGTAACTGGTGACTGCACTGTGTATGTGTCCTGATGCTGGACCTGCCCCCGCCTCTGTAGCCTGCTACAGGTGACTGTCCTGTCCAAGTAACAAACCCCTTCCCCCCCTTCAGACAGAATCCCCTCTAAAAGACACTCTTGGAAACAGTACTTAACAGAAACAGACGTTTTATTATGAACCGCACATGAAAAGGGGGGGGAGGAAACTTGGACGTGGGCTAGTGTGAGATGGGTAGGAAAGGACTTTTCAAACTTTGTGGAACGAGAGCCTTCCAGTGCTGCAGCAGTGTGCAGGGGCCGACTGAAAGTTTTAACGGCCCTTGCCGCCCCTCCTTCTTTGGACTTTTGGTGAGGGGGGTGTGGGACTTTGTGGCGGGGGAGGGCGGTTAGAGATAGACAGCAGCAGGGCTCTGTCCTCCTGCCTCCGGTCTTGCAGAACATCCACTAGGCGCCGGAGCGTCTCCGTTTGCTCCCTCATTAGTCCAAGCAGGGTTTGAGTAGCCTGCTGGTCCTCCTGGCGCCACCTCTCCTCCCGTTCCATGACTGCTCTGTGCATTTGTGACAAGTTCTCCCTCCACTGTGTCGTCTGGGCTGCCTGCTCTCGTGAGCAGTCCATAAGTTCATAAAACATGTCTTCACGCGTCTTCCTCTTCCTTCTCCTAATCTGCGCTAGCCTCTGGGAGTGTGATGCCAGGCTAGGTTGGGAGACAGTCGCAGATGTGTCTGTGGGAATGGGAAAAAGGGAGTGAATTCCTGAGACAGATAAATGAAGTTGCTAACAAAGAACATAGTCTTTCTCTGTGAACAACACCATGCACTGGACCTTTCACATGCGCACTCAGGACAAGGTCGAATTTTCGGCCCTCGCCTTCAGTGCCTGGGGTCCTGCAGTTGCGATCAGAGAAGCGTGGCAGGACACCTCTACTTCTGTTGCAGGAAAGCATGGTAAGCCGTAGACTTGTGGCAGCTTACAAATGTAATAGTAGCACTGGGCTCCTTTCGCACTGAATGCAAGGCCACTCTCTGCTGGCAGCAATCAGGGAAGCATGAGCTCTGCCCCTGTCCCACCACCTCGCGGCTGTCCCCGGGAAAGCTCCCTGTATGCTGCCCCTCTGCCGCCTCCACCGCGTGGCTGCAAAGCAGTCCCAATACTAACATTCCCCTCCCTAATTTAAAGCAGGGCGTCATGTGTGATATTACTCTCATGAGGATCTCGGAGACCGAGAGGGGAAGGATGCTTCGGGAGACCATGCAGAGGCCAGGGCCGTATGCCGCCATGCTGTGCCGTGCCATGATCCCGGACTACCTAATGGACTCATGGCGTGGGAACGTGTGTTACCATGTTGGACCGAACAAGATCGCCCTGCCGCGGAACCTGATGCGCATGCTTGAGCGGTACCTCCAGGAGAGCTATGCCGAGCTATCCCAGGAGGACTGTCTGTCCATTCCCGGGCACATTGACCGTCTTTTCCTTTAAGTGCAGCATAAGGGACTACAGAGTGGAGCGTCCTGTGGTGGCCTAATCATGAATATCCGGACATTATTTGATTTTCTATACATAGTTAGGACTAAATAGTTGACTAAGCCAAATAAATCATGAACACCAAATTGCTAATATAGTTAATATTCCTGTTTTGTTATAAATAAAAGTTTCTATGTTTAAATGAGTGAATGAAAAGCCCATTCTTAACAATATAAATATTCCACTTATGTTAAAATTAAATGTTTAGATGTTTAAAGCACTCACTGCTTGATCCTTCCCCTGATTCGGTGTCCGGGGTAAGGGCTGTGGACGGTTGGTAGGGGATCTCGGTAAGGGTGATGAAGAGCTCCTGGCTGTCGGGGAAATCAGCGGTGCAAGCGCTGTCGACTGCCTCGTCCTCCTCATCTCCTTCCTCATCTTCCCCGTCAGCTAACATTTCCGACGAGGAACCGGCCGTGGACAATATCCCATCCTCGGAGTCCACGGTCACTGGTGGGGTAGTGGTGGCGGCCGCACCTAGGATGGAATGCAGTGCCTCGTAGAAACGTGATGTGTGGGGCTGGGATCCAGAGCGTCGGTTTCCCTCTTTGGTTTTTTGGTAGCCTTGTCTCAGCTCCTTGATTTTCACGCGGCACTGCGTTGCATCCCGGCTGTATCCTCTCTCTGCCATGGCTTTAGAGATCTTCTCGTAGATCTTTGCATTCCTTCTTTTGGAGCGCAGCTCTGAAAGCACGGACTCATCGCCCCACACAGCGATGAGATCCAAGACTTCCCGATCAGTCCATGCTGGGGCCCTCTTTCTATTAGATTGCACGGCCATCTCTGCTGGAGAGATCTGCATCGTTGCCAGTGCTGCTGAGCTCTCCACGCTGTCCAAACAGAAAATGAGATTCAAACTGCCCAGACAGGAAAAGGAATTCAAATTTTCCCGGGGCTTTTCCTGTGTGGCTGGTCAGAGCATCCGAGCTCAGACTGCTGTCCAGAGCGTCAACAGAGTGGTGCACTGTGGGATAGCTCCCGGAGCTATTACCGTCGATTTCCATCCACACCTAGCCTAATTCGATATTGCCATTTCGAATTTAGCGCTACTCCTCTCGTTTTCGAGGAGTACAGAAGTCGAATTTAAAAGAGCTCTATGTCGAACTAAGTAGCTTCCTGGTGTGGACGGGTGCAGGGTTAATTCGATGTAACGGCGCTAAATTCGATATAAACTCCTAGTGTAGACCAGGCCTAAGTTCCCACGCTCGCCTTTTGAAGCTGTTGAGTGAGTACTGAAAAATGATTTTAAGTGGCCTCCTACAACAGACATTGCCCCGTATGCTTAATAATCTGTCACAACTTGTACTTACCTTAGACATTCTGCTTTCCTTTCCCAAACCTGAAGAAGAGCTCTGTGTAGCCTGAAAGTTTGTCCCTTCTGTCAACAGAAATTGGTCCAATAAAAGCTATTATCTCATCTATCTTGTCTCTCGGCTATAACTATGTAAATGTTTCTTGACTGAAACATCACCCCTAATGTGTTTTATTACAATCTAAATTATGAATGGATGTTGTTAGAAAGTTTCCTTTACCTTTATACTGTTAGGTAAAACAGTACTAATCTGTGTGAGCAGCTAGTCCCTCTGCTTAGAATGGTGAATTCTGTCAGTACCTTATTGTAACCCCTGCTTGCTTGGTGTGGCACTTCGTCCCCTCTAGTGGTGGTTAGGCCAGCTTGTGGTTGATGAGCCTGCTACAGCGTTGGCTAACAGAGATGCATCTTTTAACTCATGCAGTAGGGGCTCATGTATTAAGCTCAAGAGGTCCAAGGTTTGGTCCCTGCTGACAATGTCCCATGTGGGTCAGCGTTACAAGTGGTGTCCCGTACAGGGATTTCAGGCAATTCAACTGGGAAGTCACTGAAGCTTGGGGACGTGCTTCTCTGCACCTAACCCCTGCTTGCTCGGAATGGCACACTATCCCCCTCTAGTGGTGGCTAGGCTAGCTAGAGATTGATGAGCCTACTACAGCCCTGTATAACAGAGATGTGTCTTTTAGCTCATGCAGTAGAGGCTCATGCATTTAAGCTCAAGAGGTCCCAAGAGGTCCTGCTGCTGACACTTGTATGTGTGTGTGTGTGTGTGTGTCAGCGTTACATTATCTAATGATAAAAAGTAAAAGAGAGAGAAGCCACTGCATACAGAGAGAGAGAGAGCGTCACAGCAAGTAATTTGTAAAAATGTAGTTAAACTCCTTTTGCAAGAGTCAGTGTATTGACTTGCAGGATGTTGTCCAAACCTCAGTTCATACAGGTAGATATCGCTACATATCAGGTATGGTCCTAGTGCCCATGCATGTATTAGCAGTTGGATAAGAGACATGTCTGTGCCTCTCCTTGCATGTGAAATCAGAACTGGATGTCATCATTATTTTCAAAATTAATAGATAAATGTTGCTACTTAATTTTTTAAAAACTTTACATTTTAAAAATCTTGTGTTTGCATTTTTCAGGAATGAGTCTTCTATTTCATTATAAGAAAACTACTTACTGTACCTCGCTTAGAAAGCTGTGACCTACTGAAACAAGCTAGCAGGGAAAAAATCAACCATTATTGTCTCAGTCAGTTAAATCTGATGTAGAAGGCTATAAAGGCTGATGTTCTTCTGAAGTCTCCTATGTGTACTTGAATTTATAGTATGAATTATGTGCTCTGTGTAAACTTTACATAGAATATATCTCAGAAGACCGAGAAGAGTATTCTGGCAGGATATGACATACAGTATACTGGGTTAAACAATTTCTATTATATTCTATCACACACATTTTATCCATATATCTCATTATGTCACTATGAGGTATCAAGATAAATACACAATTCTGAATGTCATTTGAGTAAATTAATAATGTTGATAGTAGTATACAATTAAATTTTACAAATAGGTTTATCTTCCATTTCAATGTACCATTCAGCAGTTACTGTACAAAAATGACAATTTGTAGTAGAGACAGATAACAAATATTCTCTTTTAATATTGGTTGACTTTAATATTTTTGTGGAGTAATATTATAGATAATGGTTACTAATTGCAAATACAGTTTGGTGATTTATATGAATGGCTGGACAGCTGTTCTGTCTAGAGTAGACTATTAGAAGCTGTAGGCTGTGCCACAAGTTACTGGAAGGATATTTTCCCACAGACTCTCAATAGAGTTTGGATTTCGCATGTGAATTCCGTGTCATGATCTGGCAGTTCTGTATGTACAATCAGAATGGCTTGACTTGAACGTCACCTAGACCACTAAGAGCTGGAGACTTGTTAGATGGCATTGACTTTAATAAGCTACACTGCATATCAATCAGTACAGAATATTGCCCTAACTCGTAATAGAAAGCAGTTGGCTTTATTGTTGAATAGAGCTGGTCATAGACTGGAATTTCTATTCTGTAGGAAAGTCCAATATTTTGAAATTTGTCTTCATTTGGAATCACAGCAAAAAGTAAATTTATTCAAAATTTCCTGCAGAACAGAAATTCCCCCCAAATTTGATTTGGAACCATTGAATCATTTCAATAATGTTAAACTTTTTTGTTTTGATAATATAAAAGTTGAAACAAAATAAATAAAAATGATAACGTCAAAACCAAAACATTTTGACGTTCTCAGAGTGAAATAATAAAGTTGAAATGATTCATTTCAACATTATTTGGGGAAACTTTTGTCAAAATTGTCTCATTCCTGCAAAATGTTTTGATTTTCCGATTGGAAACTGGATCCATCCAAAATTTTCAATCAGCTTGATTGTTGAGGATCCAGTGATACAATATCCTCAGCTAGTAAGTTCAAGATGCTAAGACTTCTTGGAAATAGTGTTTCATTATGCATGTGTTACATGCAGTATTTCTATATTTTATAAACATTGCTTTATGAAAATTATTTTAAAATTCTTGTTTTATTATTGAATATTTTACATTATATTACCCATGGACCCTGGTCAGAATCCATTGCACCAGTTGTTACAATATCCTGCTTTTGTTGTAACTTTTCAACACTAATTCACAGCTATGGGATGAGAGCATCTGTTAACCATTTTTTTTAAGGGATAATCTAAGCACCAATGTTGCTCTTTGTGAGAGTCACATGCTATTTATTTAGACAGAAGAAAGATCATGAATTCACACTGGAATATTGGCTTCTCATATTACTTAGGGCCAGGCAGCTTCTGGTGCACATTCTGTTTCAGTCTCCACCACTATTTAAAAAGTTTACTACATATATGGTTACAAGAGCACTGAACTAGATGTAGGCCAGATTAGAAGCCTGATCAAGTTGTTGCTAAATGCATCCAATGACTGGAATGTTTTTGTGTACTTGGGTGGTTTTTGTTGCCATCGGTGAGTTCCTTGTACAAAAGAGAGCTGTTTCAGGAGAGGGGAAATAGTTTAAATATCATTAGATATGTGAATATTAGAACAAAACCAAAATAACAGACCTGCTGCTAGGGCCAGACTTTGAAATATGCTCAGCTCCCAGTTAGACACCAAAATAAATGGTGAGATTTTCAGAGGATCTCTGCATGTTGGGTGCTGATTTCTCATTAAACTCTGGCCCTTACTTAGGTGCCTAATTGGAGCCAATTGTCTTTTTGAAAAATCTGGCTCCAGTTGTGGGTGCTGAGCACTTGAAAATCTGGCCCACACCGAGCTTTTTGAACAAAGAAACTTCAGGCTCCCAAGTTACTCTCATAATAGAAGCCAGGTTCACTGCGGAAAATGTCTGTCATCATGTTCTTAATACATGGCCTCCTTCTGAAAGAATGCTGCTAGATAAAGTCACCCCCAGCTGGAACCAGCTGAGAGATTTTGCCAGCTCCCTGGCTGTTCACTTAACACCAGTGTTGATGAATACTAGGTATACCCTATGCTCAGTGAAACAGTTGAATGCAATAGAGGCTGGAAAAACTCTTTATTCCCATTTTGGTCCATAATTATTAGGAAGCAGCAAATATTTTATAAAATTGCTGTTTTCCAAAATGCAGCCCCACAAAGGGTAGAAAAACATATTTCATTCCTACAGGACTCATCTGAAGTCTTCTGGGACAAGGAGTTAGTTGCTTTAAAGGCCATGGATGGTTCTGATAAGTTAAATGAATATTTTACTACATTTATTAATAAAGCCTATGGTAAATTATTGTTCTTCAACAGAGTTGTTGTTCTGGAATAATTAAAGAACAAAAAGCAGTATGAAGACTGACATTATTTTGACTTCAGTATACTCTTGACAAAGAGGGAAAGATGATATGAAATAACATGCCCAAGTGGTAGGTTAGGGTTACCAGCTGGACTCTGCTTTTGTGAATTAACCTCCGATTTTAGCAACATGGGCTTTCTATGTTTTTTTATTTTCCTTTGGCTTTCATTTTATCTTACTATTTGTAACTCAGGGTATGTCTATACTACCCGCCGGATCGGTGGGCAGCGATCGATCCAGCGGGGATCGATTTATCGCGTCTAGTCTAGATGTGATCAATCGACCCCCGAGCGCTCTCCCGTCGACTCCTGTACTCCAGCGTCGCGAGAGGCGCAGGCAGAGTCGACAGGGGAGCGGCAGCAGTCAACTCACCGCAGTGAAGACACCACGGTAAGTCGATCTAAGTACGCTGACTTCAGCTACGTTATTCCCCCTCTAGTGTAGAGCAGGGCTAAGAGTGGAAAATATTATGTCTGAGTTTTGCTGTGTGTCTGAAGCTCTTCCCACTCAGCACTGAGTAAATCATCTGGGTAATAAATGCTTAACCAACATTTTTTGCATAATTTTTCTTACATGTTCATAGAGTGAAAACCGCACACCTCCAAAAGCCAAAATAACTGGAGGGGCAGGATCGGATCCACTCTCCCCATGTGTGGGCAGCTCACAGGCTGAATCACCACATCTGCTATTTCAGCCCATCCCACACCTCTGTTTGTGGATTTTGAGGCACTGGATTGGTGTGTGTGTATAGATTGAGTAGCCCATTCCCCAACCCACATCATCAGCCCTTTTTGCCCAGCCTATTCAGGGTGATGCAGCAGGTCCCAAGTATTGGCTGCACCTGTACTGGTCCCTATGGAGAGGAATTGGGCCTTAAGTGATGTAGAAGGCACTCCCAGTGTGCTCTGTACCTGGCTGCATTGCATCCTAAATATCTGAGATTTTGCATGCTGTCAGATACTAAGATGGGGTTAACGAACGAACAATTGGTCAATAGATAGATGCCAATATCACCTGGGCAGTATTTTGATGACCAAGTTATGACCTCCTAAATGCAGGTTTTTGGAATGGGCTGGGTGACAGACTATGAACTAAGTGGAGTCACAGTATAACATGCAGCTCTGCAGAGCATGAATCGACATAATATGGACTTGTCCCCATCCTTCCAGTGCTATAAATATTCATGCTTGGTCATATTTCACTGGTGCAAACCTTCAGCCTTACATGAAACTCAGTGGAATCAGGAGACCATCATTCTGGCATCTCTGATTAAACTGAAGCCAGTACAGCAGTGGGAATGTGTGAGGGCATTCCTATTGCAGTCCAGCTCCTGACACATAACTGCCATATGTCTGTCTGTCTCTAAAAGATTCCAGAGTGGAACAAAGAACACAGCTGCTCATAACATGACAGACAATAGGTGGTTATCCATTTAACCATTGATGCTGACTATCCTGATAATAATTAATTAGCAATTATTGCCAGGAGCACTGCCTCCCCATACTGCCTCCTCCTCCCGCCCCCCCGCTCCCCCAATCTTCGAGACAGTACAAAGGAATTATGACAAAGAGAAACAGGAGACAACATGGTTGCAGCTGCAGCCCTTCTGTGCCAGAATAAATCTAAAGGGACTAGGGACTGACTACTCTTTTGATGTTTGATATCCATAAGAGTCTCTAAGCTCCTAACACATTAACTTGGGCAGCCCAAATAGGACCAGCAGCTGCACAACCTCTCTCACAGGACATTGCTATAAATTTTGGATTTTTGTCTTTAGCTTTTGCACGGTTTATATGATATAAAGGAAGAGCATATCATCATGTTGTCTAAGTAGCAATTGAGGGCACCCTGTATTTGGGAAGGATTCTTATGTGTAATATGATAAATATGATTGCAAAAAAACCCTGAGCAACAAACACTTTAGGACATTGGATAAGACTACAAGGCTACCATGAAAGACCGAATGGTATAATTCACTAAACTAGCTTTGTAAAAGGGAATTACAATAGATTACTAAATAGCAAAGGACAATCTGATAGTATATGAGGGCTGTATCTTATGTTAATAAATAAAGTATAAGTGTTTAATAATGCTCCTCATTGCAGATCTTCTTCCTTTTCTTCTGTTCTTTTTGCTCCTCCTTCATGCACTGTTTTTACTTCCTGGTCATTATACAATTTAGTTTTATCTAGCATATTTCTGCATATTATACCTCTTTTATATGGTGCACTCCTTTTGTTATATTACAGTTCTATTTGCTGAAATTACTTGTGCATAGTCTCAAAAAGAATCAGGTTTTTTTTTGTAAAACGCATCCTTCCTATGAATTTTACAGAGTTTGCAGTTTGACAGTTTAAAGGGTTATAATCAGAGAGGCTAGGCCCAAATCTTATTTCTGTATCTTTTTTCCCCCTGCTGTTTGCAAAGCCTGGGTAGTTTTGAATAAGCTGGTTTTTCCTTCAGAACAAATGCTGCAGATATGTTGCTTTTTAAAAAAAGAAGAAGCCTGTTGCCCAGCACTTAGGAGTACTGCTGCAGTAGTTAAACAAACAGTATGAATGCAAAATAGAAATAGTAGTAAGGAAACAAATCACAAGATTTGAACTGTGGCACCGGGGGACGGGGGTGGGGAAGAAGTTTGACCCAACCAGATTTTGCTCTTAATTGTACAGGGGTAACGTCTGAGTAATTCCATTGATGCCAATGGATTTACTGAAGAAGTTAAATCCCTCAAACTGGGAATATAATTTGGCCCACCAAGGCTGGGAGTGTGTGTGGTATTCACTTGCAGCTTGTTCACTTATGGTGAGTCTACGACTGCAAGAAAACACCTGCAGCTGGCTTGTGTCAGGTGACTTCGGCTGGCGGGGTTATAGAATTGCAGTGTGGGTATTCGGGCTTGGGCTGGAGCCTGGGCTCTGGGAGTCCCAGAGTTCAGGCTCCCGCCTGGGCCCAACGTCTACACTGCAATTTTATAGCCCCACAGCCTGAGCCCTGCGAGCCCGTCAGTTGACATTTTCAGTCCTGGGTGTCTTATTGCAGTGCAGACATATCTTTAGTTCACCTACACCTGAAAGAGGAGAGGGCAGCTGGAAAAGGTCATGAGGTTGTGAACGACACAAAGGAAAAAATGGAGAAATTTGAGAGAGGCTGAGGAAGAAAAATGCTCAGGGGTAACCTGTTGTGGAGATACCAGTGAATATTTACACAGCTCTCTGTGACTGTGCACTGCGGTAATTACTGAACACTGGTTCTTATCTTTGCAACTGGTGCCTCGTGTGACACATTTGTGTGATTTACAAGATGACACACAACACATTGCCCACATACTGTCATATTTACTGTTGGAGTTGCATTAATTATCTGGCCATGGCAACACCAACCTTCCAGCCATCAGTGATTTGGGTACAGAGGGAAACAAAATACGCAGATGGGAAGAAAATGTGTTATGTTAGCGAGCTGCTTCTTTGAAGAGAGACGGCTGATTATTCTAAAGCATGGCTAGCAGCTAAACGTATGAAAGTCTAAAGGAATAACTGATGCTACAAGGAAAACATGCCTTACAGGAGTGTGTGCATTAATAGGCTGGCTTAGGTAAATATTCACCTTCCTGTGTCCTGCAAGGGATTTTAGGAGGAACGGAGGAGAGACATGCATGCATGTGATGGATCGGGGACTGGAGACCTGACACGCTATATGAAGGAAGAGTAGACGAAGTAAATATGTAACATTTCACTAAGCAATGACAGCAGTTGGGGGAGGGGAGGGATGAGTGTAATAACACACACATCTGAAAGGTGTTGACAGCAAGAGACAAATCCTGACCCTGTGGCTCCAGGCAGAGTGGAATAACCTGCTGTGCGTTGTTCTTACAGACCTGGTCCTTGAATGCCCAGTTCCAACCGATCCCCTGGAGTAGGGTCAGAGAATTCCCACCCACACTTACTGCCATGCCTGGCAACGGGATCACTGGAAAGTGATACCGGAAGGAGGCTGTGCTTCCCCAGTATACCCGGGTAGGCGAGCTAAACAAGGCAGTCAAAACAGTGAAGGGGCTAAACAACTCCACTTCTCTCTCCTGCACCAGCTGCTACCTGTGTCATGAAGTTGTCAAACATAAGGCCAGGGGCCCATCAGGCCTAAGACAGGCCCTCTCTTCCAAAAACAGGAAGTTGATGGTGGGAAAGCCACAGAGTGCCACAGACACTTCTCAATTCTCATTCTCCACATGTGTGGGAGGGGGGAGGGTTGCCCACACTGAGCCCCCCTGTTGCCAAGCCCCATCCTGTAGGGATGAGTCAGGCCAGAACAGAGCGAAGACCCTCCTTCTATGAAGCGAGATCCAAAGGACAGGAATTATATAAGGCGAAAAATGGGGCTATTACCAGAAGTAATGAGAGAGAGAAGGAAATTTAGGAAGAACAAGTGTTCTAAACTATATTGCAGAGACCAGAGTCCCATGCTGCAGTGACAGAAGGATGGATTAGGTGGCTTCATAGGCTTTTCACTAATTTATATGAATATGTCTCCTCACTTGCAAGACTTGAGAGAAATAGAGAGCCACGTCCAACTTCACAGATAGTCCGAGTTACAGATTGCTTATGTGATTCCATTTTTCATGTGTCCATTGTTGTAACTCTTGGCTTCTGTAGTCATCACTAATTACTGTGGAGAAAGGGAGTAGAGGTGCAAATGAGTGCAGAACTATGTATATTGAATAAAACAATCTGATTATAGACAAGCCAATATACTCTGGTTTAGGAAACTGACTTGAATGCTGCTTGCTTGAGATGGTAGATAGCCTCCCTTAACGGTTATGTTGTTGCAGCATGACATGTTATTTTGTCTCTTAAGCTTTGGTCCATTTCAGGGATTGTCAGGACCTCATTCAATTGATTAGCAGAAGGCAGTATTCCTACCAGCTGCTTCTCTCAGTGAGGCTCTCAAATTATATAACTTGGACAAGCCAAAGACAGAACTTGTCCCTTAGTGGATTTTCCTTGGACACAGATCAGATTGTACCTAAGAGACCATGAGTTAGCTGTTTCTGAAGGCAAACGATAATAAAAAGGGAAGTGATTCATGATTATTTTCCACAAGATTTTGAGTTGATACCGGTCAAGTTGTTTTGCTCAGGTGGTTCTATCCCATGATTGCTGCTGGCCTCTGTATAAGATGCCTTCAGCTCAGATATGGTGGGGAAATATTCTTCACAGTTAGCACCATGTTACTGAAACTTTCCACCTTCATATACCAGAAACTCTCAACATGTAAATCCTGTATTCATAGCATTGTAGAAATTAAAGCTGTAAAACCCCACTCAGTTATCTTGTTCATCCCACCGTCAGTGCAGGATTGTTCCCTAAGGTATATTCTTAATTGTTTTGTTCATTCTGGTTTTAAATAGCTTGGGAAATGGGGCTCACATAAACTCTCTTGGGAAGGTTTTCCACAATCTAATAGTACTCACTGTTCCAAATATGTGCTTCATCATCAAGTCTGTATTTTCTCATGATTTGCCTTGTTATTGCCACTTTGAACACTCCAAGGAGTTCCTGTCTCAGAACTGACTCTTCACACCTTTCAAACTTTGCAGGCAGTTATATCTCCCTTGTCAGGTGCCGAGTGCCCACTGAGCCTGTCTCTCCATTCTGCCTGCACCCCATCTCTCTTCTTTAGTCTAGTAGCAGCCCACCCCTCATTATATTCTCCCTTCTCTTCCTTTCAACCTTATCCTTTCCTCCAGTTTTATACTACCCTCCCCCAAATTAAGGAGGACATGGCTCTCCTCTGCACTCATTAGAATGATAGCAGCAGAAGAGGAAGGTGTGATGGGTTCCCCCCGGGGTGCCACCTGGAACTGGAGTACCACTGAGCCCCCCTGGCCCACCAGCCTGGGCTCCCTCTTACACTGTACTGCTGTGACCAACTGCAAAGCCCTCCAGGCTTCAGCCTGCACTTTCACCAGCATACATACAGTTAGGGACACATCCGGCTGCAGTTACATGCAGGCACTTTGACCAGCCCCTGCATGAGAAGGCGACAGCTAGGGCAACTACCAGCTTCTCAGGCATGCATTCTCTCTGGAGTATAAATCCAAAATTATACCATCTTGTTCTGCGCAGGGAACTGTACAGTGTAAGCCAGGGGCGGGCAAACTTTTTGGCCCAAGGGCCACATCTGGATATAGAAATTGTATGGCGGGTCGTGAATGTTCATGAAATTCCCAGCCAATGGGAGCTGCGGGGGCGGCGCTTGGGGCGGAGGCAGCAGACGGAGCGGAGCCCCCTGGCTGCCTCTATGCATAGGAGCCGGAGGGGAGACATGCCGCTGCTTCCAGGAGCTGCTAGGAGCGGCCCCCAACCCTGCTCCCTGGCTGGAGCGCCGGAGTGGGGCAAGCTCCAGACCCCGCTCCCCAGTTAGAGCTCAAGGCCGAATTAAAACGACTGGCGGGCCGGATCCAGCCCACGGGCCGTAGTTTGCCCACCTCTGGTCTAGAATGAAAACATCTTGTTTAGTGGGCGTGAAATACGGATACATAGTCAATGTTCATAACTTCAGATACAAAAATGTTACATGCATACAAATATGATAATCATATTCAGCAAATCATAATCTTTCCAATGACATCTCACATGACTTATTTTGCATAAAATGCATCATAACTATGTCATAATCATATCCTAATAATATCATTGTGAAGAATATGGGGTGCAGAGGGAAGGAACATCATTATAATGGCCCAGAAGGTGGAGAGCCATGAGCACTGACAGGAAATCTCAGCTCCGTTTACAAAGGCTAGTGTTTGTCCTCTCCACATCAAGGGAGGGGTGGACTGAGCAATAAACTTACACTGCTCAGGCTTCTGGCCAGGGCAAGTTGGTACAGTTCTGGGGTGCAAGGCTGGGGAGCTGGGGGGAGGAATTGGCCTGAGCCTCTCTCTTGTTGGTTCATGAGTGGCTGGGAGAAGCATTCATGTAACTCAGGTGGGTGTGTCCCTGCCTGTGGATGGCTGTGTAAGTGCAGTTCCTGCCAGAGATTTGTAGCTTGCCAACAGCATCACAGTGTGATAGGCAGCCCAGGTTGCTGGGACAGAGGGCTCAGCAGTCTCACAGTCCAGGTTGCACGTTGGAGACCCTGTCACAACCTCGCAACATCATCTCCATAGACTTTTATAGTATGTTGATATCGTCACAAGTATATTATGCTGTCCCATTCAAAAGACTCTTTATTTATACCGTGCCATTCACCATAGTATCTGATGAAGGAATTACTATTGGTGCAGAAATGTTATGAAAAATAATTATCAGTACTCTTAACTTTTTTTTATATCTTCTCAGCATTTATTTTTCAATATATGAGATATTTTACTTTGCTCCCACAAATGTCACAGTGATCCTAGTTCATTAATTCCTTGCAATGTTTTATTATTTAAAGCTAAGATTTTAAGGTCTCTACCCTTGGGGGAAAGGGTGGAGAAATATCTACAACCAGATCCACATTTTTGTTTTTGCTGCTTGTAGTAAAAATTGTTTTAGCTCAGTGACTCTAACCTTAATCTAAGGTGAGCCAGACATAGCCATGATGAAGAGCTAGGCAACAACAGATGAAGTAATTGTAAGGATCTCCAAGTGTGTATTCTCTACTCAGACTGCAAAGGGATTTTTATCACCTGTGGATAAAATAGGGATGATTCATCCCAAAATTACTAATTTCTGGAGGGTGGCCTATTTAGGGGAGCATTTTTGGGGCAAGGAACATATTGGTCCATGTGCACTACAAGCATAATCAGATGGAACCTCAAGATGGAACCTTCCAAGGGGAGTAGTGGGGGCAAAAGACATATCTGGCTTCAAGACTAAGCTTGATAAGTTTATGGAGGGGATGGTATGATGGGATAGCCTAATTTTGGCAATTAATTGATCTTTGATTATTAGCAGGTAAATATGCCCAATGGTCTGTGATGGGATGTTAGATGGGGTGGGATCTGAGTTACTACAGAGAATTCTTTCCTGGGTGCTGGCTGGTGAGTCTTGCCCACATACTCAGGGTTTAACTGATCGCCATATTTGGGGTCGGGAAGGAATTTTCCTCCAGGGCAGATTGGCAGAGGCCCTGGAGGTTTTTCGCCTTCCTCTGCAGCGTGGGGCATGGGTCACTTGCTGGAGGATTCTCTGCACCTTGAGGTCTTTAAACCACGATTTGAGGACTTCAATAACTCAGGCATAGGTTAGGGGTTTGTTACAGGAGTGGGTGGATGAGATTCTGTGGCCTGCGTTGTGCAGGAGGTCAGACTAGATGATCATAATGGTCCCTTCTGACCTTAAAGTCTATGAGACTTCAACAGCATTGTCCTCTCACACACACCAGCTATGGATTTCATCCCATTAGCTCTTCTGTAATAAGATTCAGCAAGTAAACTTGCTTAGCATGTCTCCCCCAGAAGGCCAGAAGAACAGGGCCAGGTTTACATGTTGGGCATCCCTAGATGCAGGGGCTCAGAGCCCCCACCACCCCTGTGCCCACCACAGCCAGGAGCTGCAGGGTGCCCCCACCATGGTTGGGAGCTCTGAACCACCGTGGGCAGCGGGGTTACCCCACCACTTTTAACTTTTAGGCACCCCACTGCCCAGCACCCCCTGCACAGCCAAGTGCTCCACACTGACCCCGCACTGCCCAGCACCCCAACATACACAGACCTCCCCCAACCCCAGTGTCCCCCACCCCCTCACTGTCCAGAGCCCCCCCTCAAACCCACTTTCCCAAGCCGTGCCCCCCCCAGCCACACTCACCGGCCCCGCTGGAGGTGACTGTCCGCTGGGCTGAGCGAGGAGCACTCCAGCAGGGTTGCGTGGTGCCCTTCCCCTCTCAGCAAGCTCCACCCCCTGCTGGGACCCGGGCATGGCAAAATTTGAATTTTTTGGCACCCCTAGAATGCCGGTGTCCCTAGTCACGTGCCTACTGCGAAATCCGGCCCTGCAGAAGAATGCTAGTTCTAATCATGATGCTCAGTAATTACTGTTATAACTTTGTGTGTGTGTGCTATTTTATGCTGTGTTTTTATTGTCTGGTGCAAGTATTTTCACATGCATCTTAATGTACATTTATAAAAGATTAATATTTGCACTTCTGTAACCCCAGAATGAGGCACAGTCGCAAAAGCCATCTGTTGAAGGCCGCTCTTTCCATTTATTAACATTTGATTTGATAAAGCCTTTGGACTGAAAATGTTCATTCCAAGTTTCAGTCAAATGGCCGGGATATTAAACATCACAAACTAGGGATTATAATGGTTATAAATGCTAACACATCCTTTCCTGCAGCTTTCTTGCATAGTGTCCTCATAGCTCAGATGAGAATAGCACTTACATCTCCAGTTTTATGCCCTGAAAGTAGCAGAACCTACAGAACTGTGTAATAATGGCAAGCCCCGGTGCCAAACCAATGAAGGGGTTTGGGGTTTTGTTTTTTAATTAAAGCAATACTGCCTTAAGCCGATCTACATCATTTCACTTGGCTGTTTGATCCTCCAGGTTGCTCCCAGAACCTGCATGTGTCATTTTTCCTGATATAAACTCCAAGATTGCAAGCTTGAAAATGTCTGGTTGCTTTAATGTAATCCATTCACTCTGAAAACTCCCAGGTTGTTCATTATGGACCCAATCCAACGTCCATTTGAAATCACTGAGAGTCCTTCCACTGACCTCATGAATATTAGATCTGGCCCATAAATCAACAGCCTTTGCACTATCTTCAAGGAATTCAGGCCTTGGATCCTGTCAGGGCTTTATAATGCATCACTTGACAAGGGTGAATGAGGAAAAGGTGGTAGCAATATTTACCATTAAAATGGCATTTTCCATCTTCAAAGTACTTCACAGACATTTTCTCTTTTAAAGGCCAGTTTGGTTTTGTTGTTCAGGTCTATAAGCATTAGATTTTAAGGGCCCAATCCTGAAAAATCTCTCCCGTTGATTTCAGTGGGCGTTGCAGATGCTCAGCAGCACACAGGAAATGCCCAGCACCAATGAGGACAGGCCCTACATTTCCACCTCCTCTTTCCAGGGATGAAGGGGGAGAGGCAGGATATAAATTCCCCCGAACATGACATTTCCCACTGACTATTGTTATACATTTTAAATAGTGAAGAAGAAATTTGTATCGTGAACCTGCAGAGATATTTTGTTAGAAGTTCATTAGCCATTACAGATATTTTTCACAAGTTCGACCCTATGAAATAGTGAATTTACCACGGCATAACAATGTTGAAGGCTTTTACAGCTTAAATCACTAACAGCCATGACCCATTTAAGTTACATTTTCATAAATCATGTTTCATGGCTTTCATTTGCATAATGAATCTGACCATTTGTGTTAATTTTTGTTTGTAAAGAATGGCTTCCCCCACAATTCAGTCACGCGCTGGGACTTAATAAGAGCAGGGGAATCTGGCTATAAATGCACAGCAATTATCAGGAGAAGCACTTTTAACCATGAAAATGAGGTGGGTTTTCTTTTGGAGATGTGCTTTTTTAAGCTTCCAGTAAAATTAATGATACCGTCCTTTGGAGTAGCATGATCAGGCTCTGAAATGGTATTTAAAAAACAAAGGCCATTAATCCTTACTGTACCTATAGCACAATACAGTACATAGCAATTTGCCTTTGACAAAATGTAACTAAGGTGATTTAATTGAAAAACTGTACATATGAGTTGTATTCAGGAATATTTCTTCATGGTTACTGTAAGGGAAATGACTTTCCAATATTGTAAATGAGGTGATTAGCAGATCACTTTTTTCCCCATATGAGATTTTGAAAGGACCTTAGCTAAATAAATTTACAATTATCTGATAGCTCTTATTCCTGGCTACAAAGGAGTATCGAAAATACATTTACAGGTGTATGCAAAAGAATCCACCCCTGGCTTCTATCCAGATTCCACCCCCTATAATTTTAATGTTAACTAAAAAAGGGACTTATACAGATCCATACCCAACAAGAAAGGTATCTCATAAGCTGCTGCGAGCAGCATGGCTGGCATTCCACTGAAGAGCAGAATTTGCTTATAGAGTGAACTAGCATTAAAAGATCAATCAGAATTGAATTTGATTTCACTGTAATTCCTATGAAAAGACTCAGAAATCAGCGTATAGGTCAGTATTTACTGGTAGTAAAAATGATGGCATTTTTCAAAGCAGGAAAGATGATAAATATATTTACTGCCCCACATTTTGATCTAGCTTACATTGGCAAAAGTGTAGAGTAACTGCACTGAAGTCAACCAGTGTCAGAAAATTCAGAATCTTTGTTCTTCCCTCCCTCCCCCCCCCCAAAAAAAATTAAAAACAAAATTAATTTGTTGTTGTTTTTTTCCTCCTCAGATAAAAAATTTTGACACCAAGATGGGAAAACAGAACAGCAAACTACGTCCTGAGGTCATGCAAGATTTGCTAGAAAGTACAGACTTTACAGAACATGAGATCCAAGAGTGGTACAAAGGCTTCTTGAGAGACTGTCCAAGTGGACATTTATCTATGGAGGAGTTTAAGAAAATATATGGGAACTTTTTTCCTTATGGGGACGCTTCTAAATTTGCGGAACATGTATTCCGCACTTTCGATGCTAACGGCGATGGAACAATAGACTTTAGAGAATTTATCATAGCCTTGAGTGTAACATCTAGAGGTAAACTGGAGCAAAAGCTGAAGTGGGCATTCAGCATGTATGATCTGGATGGAAATGGATACATCAGTAAGTCAGAAATGCTGGAGATAGTGCAGGTATGTACTGTTCAGGAGGGTTTTACGTTTTCTCTTTCACTCTGATTAAATTGTGGGGGCAGTATTGTGAATGTTGGGTGTGCAAAAGGTTATTGTGATATCTTCTCCAACATTTTTAGTCTACTATATGTTTGCTTGAACATAAAAAGATACTGTTAAATTTGGCAAAGGTGGAATACCAATTAGAGTAGGAATGGAGATGTTTATAGCTACTTGAAGCTTTACTGAGTAGCCATGCGGCTTCTTTGTGGGCTTCCCTATGCTGGGAAATTACCTTGAGTTTGAACACGATAACTAACATGATGATAAATATTACAAAGAACTCCATGTAGACAAGGACTGTCATATTTAACATCATGTCAGCTGCTTGTGGGTCACCCTAGTGCAGGGCCTTGTGTTGACCAAGACCAGCTAACACATTTTTAAGCGGGACTGGCCCTGTCTACCTAAGAGCAAAGTCCTCTTTAAAATCGTATTGTATGAAGAAATAGCTAAAATGTTTGAAAGCTCTTTTCCTAGCGCGAACATGGCCTGAGCGCTTTACATTGTGTTAGTTTAATATAATTTTCCAGTGTAGACAAGCCCTCTCTTGTGATTCCATGCATGGCTTCAGGTATATTATCTAATGTTGCACTTATGAGTTCTTCCCCATTTTCATCTTTCTCTAATGTGTCTTTCCCCTTGAGGGCACATCAAATTCATTGAAAGCTTCATTTTTTTTTTTTGTTATAGTACACTTGCATAGTTTTAATCTGTGCAATCCACCTCTGCTAGGGAACCGCCTGCCTCCTCGTCACTGGAGATATTGAAGTACTAACTAGATACGATACTATTCATATTTAAAGATCTGATAGAAATGGAGGGAATGGAATGCATACAAATTAAAATTTATGATGGCTAATTACATATGGTAGAATCATTATAATGCATGCCATTCTGCTCCTTTTTATTAGTCTGTCTTTGAACATCCTCCCAACAGTAACCAGTGATGGCACTCGTTCTATTCCATATACATCAGACCATATACTTGACTCAGTTGCAGTCACCTTCGTCTTCTTTTATTTTTTGTAGTTTGTGTGCTTGTTTGAGAGTTAAACAGGACTTCATGTAGCTAACTCTGAGGGGCGTGAATTAATATTTTAACAACTGTGTGCCAAATTCAGACTGGTATAAATGGTACAACAACACCACCATCAGTGAAATTGCATCTGCTTACACGGGACATTCAGAAGAAGTATAAATAATGGCAGAAATACAGATGAGGGGACAGAAAGGCAGGGTTGTAGCAGGAAAAGCAGCTAATAGGAGGGTATAAAAGTGTATGCAGGGAGGCTGCTTTATTTTGCAGCTTCTTACATCTCCTATGAGTTGTTGACTGGTTTCACCTCTCCTTACATCCGCTTAGTACAGGGGTCGGCAACCTTTCAGAAGTGGTGTGCTTCATTTATTCACTCTAATTTAAAGTTTAAATTAGAGCTTCATTTATTCACTCTAATTTAAGGTTTTGCGTGCCAGTAATACATTTTAACCTTTTTAGAAGGTCTCTTTCTATAAGTCTAAAATATATAACTAAACTATTGTTGTATGTAAAGTAAATAAGGTTTCAAAATGTTTAAGAAGCTTCATTTAAAATTAAATTAAAATGCAGAGCCCCCCAGATCGGTGGCTAGGATCCAGGCAGTGTGAGTGCCACTGAAAATCAGCTCACGTGCCGCCTTCGGCACGCGTGCCATAGATTGCCAACCCCTGCCTTAGTATATAATTGGCACCCATTTATAGTCATTTTCACCAGCTGACCAATGTGTAACTTCTTCTGAATTTGACTCTATAGCTGCTAAGATCATTTTGAAAGTGGACTGGGGCATTACACTTCATTGGAGCAATAAAACACGCTTTCCTTAACCAAGGCAATCACTTTTCTTTCTTTCAAAGACATACACATAACCTTGCCTGTGTGCCATAATAAACTATATAAAATATTCTAGTGAGAAGATATTGCCCCCCTTACAAATTTCCCCCTGCAAAAGAAACAAAAAGTCAAAACAAATAAAAATTGTCCCTCACCCAAACGGATTTTTTATCCCTGAAAATTGAAAAGATCATGAAACTCCATAAAGCACCCTCAGGACCTAACTATTGCCCATCTATTGGACAAGGAAGGATTGCAGACATTTTGGTGATGGCCAGCAATATAAAATCCTAAAATAGATGGATTTAAAAATATGGAGAATGTAGTTCACAACACTTGTAGTTTTCCTATGAAGGAAACTATTTTTTCAGTTGCCACAGATCTGCTAATCAGATTGCTTAGCTACTAACTGACTTTGGCTCCTCTTTAGTCATGTAAGCACCAAATTCTGGTTTCATTTACACCCATAAAACCCCACTGAAATCAAGGGGCACCAAAGGGATGAAACTGAGATCAGATTTTATCCATTTATACTTAAAAAACGGAAGGATGGAGGATGTCTCTTCACTCATATCAATGTGAACGACTGTACAACTCATTAAAGAAAACTCATGCACTAACTGCTAGCTGGAGAATTGGGCTGGCTGTTTGCCACCTTGTGTGTGGGGGGCATGTACAACCATACCTGAGACTGCACACTGTCCCCCTCCCCCATGGGCCACCGTACTGCATTTGAAAAAAAATGTGGCTCTCAAGGCAAAATAACAAAACACAAAAATCCGCAAATCAAATAAAAACTGACGAATAGATTAGAAGGTGCTCAAGATGACCACTCAAGAATCAGTGTCAGACTCCAACCAGCCCTAGCTTTAAAAACAGAAAGAATTGAATACAGACTGTATCAGACCTCTTTTGAAATTTGAACAGCCAAGCTCCTCTCTTCTTTCTCTCTCTCTTTTTTCAGACTCCATCTATAATAGGAACAAACAGACTTGAAATTTCACAAAACACATTTTGCTGCAAGACACATTATCACATCACTGGAGGAAAAAAATTAAATGCATTAAAAATATGATACCTCTTCCTTCCACCTGTGTTGTTTTTCATCACATAGGCCAACAAAGCACTGGATTTTTAGGGACAAATTCCATTAATTAATGTATTCAACAACCATTCAGTATTGGCAGCAGGGCCAGATATAGGGAAGGTGATCTAGGCTGGGGTGCCGGGCTTGGGGGATGCCGGGTTCAGGGTGCTGCTTTTGTTATCAGCGACAAAAGGGAAAATAGAATGTTAGAAATAACACGTTTTAGGTATTTCATATTTGCTTATATACGGCATGAATAAATACAGATTTACAGATCCTAACATGCAAATGTATCTTCTTATATGACAGGGATAAATCATGCATGCAAATCGTGCATCAAAGTTGTGAAATGGGTTACACATGCAATAAAAAAGTAGGTATTGAAAAGCTTAACACATGGAGTGGGGTGGGCGCTGAAGATGCTCCTCACCTGGGGTACCATTTGGTCTAGGACCAACCTTGATTGGTACCCTTGCCATACTGCTCTGGTTCCCCTGCTCATAGACCTTGACAGCTCCTCATTCTACCTGTCTCTATGCTTCCAACTCTCCCTCTCCTGCCAAAATTTTGAGGGACTTTCTAAGGTTTGACAGTGAGAATCTCAATCTAAGAAACCTGGTAAGTTTTGTTCAGCAGCTGCTCCCCTGTTACAGACTAAAGGGAACTTCCCAAATAGAGAAGCTGCCTGCTACATAATGCAGCTATAAGTTCTGTTTGCCAGGCAACTGTGCCTACGAGTGTCCCCTTGTCCATCCCAATTCATAGAACCATAGAAATGTAGGGCTGAAGGACCTTGAGGTCATCTAGTCCAGCCCCCTGCACCCAAGTTCGATAGAGCAGTGCTAAATAGAGCAGGACATTTATCTCCCATGCCTTACATACGACACTCCTGTTAATGCGCCCCAGAGTGATATTAGCCTTTTTTGCAACTGCATCACAGTTTTGGCTCATATTTAATTTTCCAGTCCACCATAACCCCCAGATCCTTTTCAGCAGTACTGCTGCCTAGCCAGTGATTCCCCATTTTGTAGTTGTACATTTGATTTTTCTTTCCAAAGTGAAGTACTTTGCACTTGTCTTTACTAAATTTCATTTTGTTGATTTCAGACCAATTCTCCAATTTGTCAAATTCCTTTTGAATTCTAATCCTGTCCCCCAAAGTGCTTGCAACCCCTCCCAGATTTGTCATCTGCAAATGTTATCAGTATGCTCTCCACTCCGTTATCCCAGTCATTAATGAAAATGTTTAAGAATACCGGACCTAGAACAGCCCGTTGCAGGACCCCCCTAGATACATCCTCCCAGTTTGAAAGCAAACCATTGATAACTACTCTTTGAGTGTGGTCTTTCTACAGCTGTGCACCCACCTAATAGTAATTTAATCTAAATCACATTTCCCTAGTTTGCTTCATACCTCATCGTTGTTAATAAAATTTCTATAGCGCTTCTCATCTGTATATTTCAGAGGGCTGAGGCTTGATGGGGAGGGCTCCGTGAGTGTGTTTGAGTGGCAAGGGCATGTGAAACTGAGATTGATGTGGATGTTTTGTTGTCTTACTGGAGATTAATTTTTAGTGGTTGAGTTGATAAGAAATGTACTTTAACAATCTGAGCTGTAATTCAACAAAGTTGTGTGTGCGGGGGGGCTGTTTGGTTGTTTTTTAATTGTGGGAATAGAGGATACTGTATCAAATGTGTTCCACTCGGACATAAGTCATCAGGATCCTTCTCTTTGTGGGAAGAAAAAAAAAGAGCTATGCTTGCATCGTTGATATATCCCTCAGGAACCTATTACAAGTCTCTGATCTATGATACATTTGCATATTGATACGATAGGATTTATTATATTCTAGGCTGATTTTCTGCATAGGACAACGCATCAAGCTAATGCATAAAAGGACACCGTCAATGTGAAAATCATTTAATTGGAAACCCTCCCTCCCCCCTCCACTGTTCTTACCAGGAGCCCCAGGGATTCCTTTAAGTGAAATCAAGGAGATGAAAAACATTTCGTTTCTCTTTTTGTCAGTCTGCTGACTTTGTGTGCTTTAGAGCCCTTGGGCACAGATCCACAGAGGGACTTAGGTGCTGCAACACCTGGCTATTAAGCAACGTGTGCACTACGAGGTAGGGGTGTGACCCTCTGCCCGTGTACACATACTCGCACGAGCGCTCATCGAGCTAGTGTGGGCGTAAATAGCAGCATAGCCTGGAATGTGACGTGCTATACTGATGAAAAGTGCTAGGTATTATTGTATGACATCAGTCTGGTCACAGTGCAGTGCTTGGGTGGGGAGAAGGGAAGCTCACGTGCCTGCTCTTGTGCACGCTCTGTAAGAAGGCGTTTACCAATAGCAGCAGCAGCAGAGCTGAGACTGAAGAGACACTGGGCAGATCTGTGCACAGGGAAAGAAGAGGGTATAATTTTAGTTACAGTGTGTGTCTGTTTGCACAGGCGTTGACTTTCAGCTTTCCTGGGGGGTGCTGCACCCCTGCGGGGCCTTGAAGCCCCGCTCCCACTCTGCCCCTTCCCCCAAGGCTCCACCCCGCCTCTTCCTGCCCCCCGCTTCTCTGCCAAGCAGCTGATCAGCAGTGGGTGGGAGGTGCTGGGGGGGAGGAGAAGGAGCTGATCAGTGCGGCCCACCAAACAGCTGCTTGGCGGGTGACTGGTGGGTGCTGAGCACCCACTAT
Organism: Emys orbicularis; assembly: GCF_028017835.1. Classification (NCBI taxonomy): domain Eukaryota; kingdom Metazoa; phylum Chordata; order Testudines; family Emydidae; genus Emys; species Emys orbicularis. The sequence continues at coordinate 37,988,246 of NC_088684.1, forward strand.
TTTTTTCCTGTGGGTGCTCCAGCCCCAGAGCACCCATGGAGTCGGTGTCTATGTCTGGATGTGATAAATTCCTAAGTCTTTTGGAAATAACATCTCCAGCCAGTTGTCTTGAGGTGACATTTTCCTTTCCCCAGCCCTGCAAATACCTAACTTAGCAGGCTCTGTGGGGAGCTGTGCAGGATTGGAGAGGAAATAAAATCACTACTGCAGCCCCTGCTCAGCAGCTACTCTTGCCTAGGTGCTGCAATAGAAGCTGCTTCCACCACCCCATGAGGAGGTTCCGGGCTGCTGGATCTCATGGCCCTGCCCCAAGCCTGTGCTCCAGTGCTCCCATATGTTTCAGCCTATTCAGAGCCACCGTGGAGACCACGATCTTGGTTCCCACTAGACACAGAAATCCCATGTTACTCCCATTCAGCCCTGTCCTAGGGGCGCTGTGGGGCTCCCATGCCTTGAGGAGCTTTTGTGCAGGCCATCCACCAAGGGGTGAACACCACTGACAGTGCAAGTCAGCCTGTAGAACTCCATATTCCCTTCAGGCTGATGGGTTGGCTGGCAAAGCTCTTTTCTCATGTTGAACCCTATTTCTAGCATGCTGCATGCAACACATAGCAAGTGACTCACACAGGGTGAAATTCACCCCTGTACAAAGAGCCTCCATGCGCCTCAATTAAGTCCTGTTGTGAGAGACTCTGGAACTAGCCACAGCTATGGAGTTATTAAACCAGACAATTATTTCTAAAGTATATTTGGAAAATGCTGTGTTTTAATCTATACGTGTTGGGAGTGAGAACTCCAGTCCTTTAGCTCTCTCAGATTAAGCTGCAGCATTTCATTTTTGCTGTAAGGATGGAGTTTGATGCTTAATTTTGAGTGTCATGACTTTTGTCAGTCACTGACATCCCCAAAGGAATTTTGGATTGAATTTCCCCCAAGGTGGTGGCATGATCCGGAAGACCCCATCTGGGGCCCTGCATGGCAGGTTGGCAGCATGTTGTGGCTGGGTTGGGGGGGGGGGGGGTGGCTGGAGTAACTATTGCTCACACTAGAGGAGGATCACAGCAAATTTATGGGCTACTGTAGCCTCTTGGGTGCAGGAGCAGGCATAGAGCATCCACAAAGCTTTGTGGAAAGATTCCTTCCATCCCAGTTTCCCACCGGGGTCACAGTGCTTTACCACCCAAATGTTACAATGCCATATGCCCTCTCAGACTCCTCGCCTGCATAACAAACTCCTTTTCCCTTCCAGCATACATCCGCCCACACTACAAACAACTCCATTCAAGCTACAGCTGAAATCCAGCTAAAGAGTTCGAGTCTGCCCCCTTGCTGAAATAGTACATGTTTGGTGAGGACCTGAGTAAAATTAAGGGTTTAAGTGAAGAGATTTAAACTTTGCCATAAGTGTAAAACTTCAACACAACCTGATTCTGTGGAGCTGTTAGGGCATCTTCCCAATACCTATCCCACGGACAAGTGTAGCACTTTCAGCTGTCACAAAAAAAAAAACAGAAGTGGCTTTGGCCATCCCTCTTAAGCCTGTTCTATACTAATGAGGTAAATTGATAAGTGACACTAGTTAAGTTATGTAACTTAAGTTGACGTAGCTTAGATCAACTTACAGCGGTGTCTACACTGCACTATGTCGACAGGAGAGCGTCTCCCGTCGACATAGCTTCCACCTCTCGGGGAGGGGGAGTACTGAAGTTGACGGGAGAGCACTCTGCCATTGACTTATCATGTCTTCACCAGACCCACTAAATCGACACCGCTGCATCAATTGCAGCAGCACCAATTTAGCTGGTAGTGAAGACAAGCCCTTAGTGAGCTAACTGATCTGTAAGCCGGGGAGAAACTGGGCTTGAGGTGGCTTCCTTTAAAGGCAGTAGCAAAACTCCCAATGGGACTTCAGTGTGTGGGGGATCAGGCCCTTGTTCCCTTCATTAGATGCCCTGTACTAAAACTGCACGAAAGTCAAATAGAAAGAATAGCGTTCTGTTTGATTCTAGTACAGTTAAAAACATTCCCTAGAAATTCAGGCTGTCATCACTACCCCCATCACTGGCTCTCAGACACTTTGTCAAATGCAGGGAGCAGGTGCAGCCCCCATGGAAGTCGCTGTGCCAAATTCAGCCGTGGACTAAAGGATGGCGCCAGTTACATGCTGGGTGTCAATTGGTCATAAACAGGTGGGTAAGTGGCAAAGCAGTGGAATTTGCACCCATTTGTCACTCAGCAAATGTGGAAAGCTGAGGGAGAGAGAGTTCAGCAGGAAAACCAGCCAACAGCAGAGTAAGATAAAACTGGTGTACTTCCCCCTCCCCCCAGCCTGGCTCTCCCCTCCCACACAAACCACCCCCACATGCCTGATGCAGGGATTACTGGGTGAAGGTCTATGGGCTGTGTTATGTAGGAGGTCAGACTAGATGATCATGATGGTCCCTTCCGGCTTTTAAAATGTATGAAGTCATAAAATATATACCTGGCCTATGTCCCCTTGGCCTCCGAGAGAGCTGCGCCTGCTTCTCTCAGGACTCAGTTTGGTCCCCATCATGATTTTCTTTACTCCAGAGTTATGCCAACTTTAGCTGCCCTAACCAGTGCTGTGCGCCTGTGAGGGACAGTCTGCACAGACGGAGGTTGTGTATAGTCAGCAATCAGCAGTGATTAGTACCAGTGATGGTTCCAAGAGCCCAAGGACTCCCGTTATGCTCTGTCCCATGCCGGAGGCACAGGGAATGGACAAGGCTCCTGCACCCTTGCATGCCCATGTAGAGGTTTGAGCAGCATTTGGTCCCAGATTAGGGACTATCCGAACATTTTCACGTTATTACATAAACCTGCTTCCTTTGAGAGCTTTCTCATTTAAAAACACTGTATAGTTACACTCAGTTAATACAGGGGCAAATCCTGAGTTTCGGAATCAGTTTTCACTTGGCCATTACATAGGGAAACTTCCCACTGAACAACTGAGTAAGGCCATAAAGCTTTGATCAGAGACATCATTTTCAGCATAAAAGGAGCATTTTATTATTCCCATCATGCTCGGGCTCTCCTAGAACATCTCATATATTATTCTTTTAACACTCTTATGTTAAAGGGACTCTGTAGGATGAGGACATCATTAAACAATTTTGTTCTAAAAATCTGCATTTTCTTACTATGGTTACTTGAAGTGTAACCGTGACTGCGAGCCCAGCTAATGTAATTTTGCCCCACGCTTTCTCTTTATGCTATATGGCGCTCTAACATGCTGGGATGGACTAACCTCCCCTCTAAATAAAAGTTTAGCTATTTAACGAATGACAGATTTCTAAGGATCAGTGCTGCTGTGATCTCTGCAAACCAGAGCTAGGCAGGTGTAAGCACTGAGTGTCCTTCTTCATCTTCTTTCCTTTTCCTCTTCACTCCCCATTCCTGCCATCACCATGTTCATTTGCTTGTGTGTTATCCCCCCATTCTCTGTTCTTGTGTCTGTTACACTGTAACCTCTCTGGGATAGGCACTGTGTCTTCTTCTGTGTTTAGACATTATCCTGCAGTGTGAGACTCCAATCCTCATTGGTGCCGTTGGGCACTTTCATTATACATCATGATGATAATCCTAGAATATCAGGGTTGGAAGGGACCTCAGGAGGTCATCTAGTCCAACCCCCTGCTCAAAGCAATAATGAATGAATCAGGTGCTCATCACTTTCCCTATTCAGTTGTCAATTAATATCGAAACATCCTTTTCTGAACCTACAATTATTTTTAGAACTTGAGTCAAGGAACTATTAAAGGTCCCCCAGCGCAATCTGTTGCCATAATGTTAGTGACATAATCTAGGGGACAGATGTTTGATTAATTAAATATTCATCTGTTTGATGAATGCAAACAGGCAAATGTCTTTCTCAAGGTGTAATTCTTTGTTATTTAGAAATTATGAGCTCTGAAAGGTGAGCAGGTTTTGTCGACAAAAGGGAAGTAGTTGTGAATGCTGGGAAAGCAGGACGTTCATCATTCAGAGACGGAAGTGTCTTGCATTGCTTAACGGTATCCTCCGGGTGATGAAGCTGTGTTGCTGTGCTCCAGAAGCAGTTCCCTTGAGTCTCCTTTGACTTGATGGTTAAAACCTCCAGTGCAAAGGGCCTTCATGAAGGGGCAGATGGCAAGCTAGAAAGTGGAATTAAATTAAGAGATCTTGGGCCTACACCCAGGATGAAAAACAATCAGAGGGGGAGAGGAAATAACCAAAGTGTTGATGCCTTGGGCCAATTTATAAAATGGCTGCTACAAATTTTGCATGTGCACCTGTGGTATCTGGAAAACATGTATTTGTGCATGTGCAAATAGGGACTTAGGTGCACAATTACCTGTTTTGCATGCAAAAATACCAGTTTGCATGTGCAAATACAGGGTTTGCATGCACACTCAGTGTGTCCACATTTTGCAGGCACAATTCAGGGAGCCAATTTAGAAAATATGGCTCTTTTTGTCATAAGATTAAAATTCTCTAATCTCTCTCTCTTAATAGGAGGAATAGCAGAGGAACATAATATATCACAAATAGAAGAGTAAATACATAAAATATGTTGGATACAGTACAATTTTGGTGTGGCACCAGGATTTCTCTTCTCTGTGGAATGACCCAGATGAGGTTGTTGTATCTGTCAGTTTATGCACATATAAAACTTGGTGCGGTAAAATATCGTATTTTGTAATATGCTAGGCACTTCACAGGCATGCAATAAGATGGGTCCCCCTCCCTTGGAAAAGTTACGGTATAAACTGACAAAATAACCGACAAAAGAGTGAGGAAAGGAAGCAGAATTGGGGCAAAGTAAATAATGGGGAATGGGAATGGAGTGGGAGGTTGGGGAAGGGATGTGCAAAAAGATTAAAGAGTTGCCTGAGTGACACAGTGTGCATCATGTTATATTTGGAACCATCCATTCATTAGTTTATTGATCTAATGCATTTTGATGATTTGTAGTAATGTGCTGTAAGTATGATAAATTGTTCTGAAGCATATTGTAATAGGGAAAAATACAACCTCAGTCCAAAGCCAGAATTATATTAACAGCAACTAGATAAGGAAACAAGGTTATTTATCAGAAAGTCTCCAGTGTAAAAGAGCAAATGTATGTATAGATCTGTGCATTGTCACTCTCACTAGGAATCTGTGGTGAGAATCCAGGCTGAGGTTTATGTGATGCTATGTTTGTTGTTTTCAGCATCTAATAATTGCCCCGTTTTAGTCAGATCAGATATCTATTATCAACACTTTGCTTCTATCACCTCACTTAGGCAATCTATAAGATGGTTTCTTCGGTAATGAAGATGCCAGAAGATGAGTCAACACCAGAGAAAAGGACAGAGAAAATCTTCCGTCAGATGGACACCAATCGAGATGGTAGGAATCTTAGGCATTTCCCTTTAACACACTCTACTCTGCAGTTACTGACAGCTGGCTTTCCATCAAAGAGCTAGACTGATTGAGGAAGTAGAGAGAGATCACTCTGATGTCAAGTCAGTCAGTAGTTTCAGGGTGGTAGCCATGTTAGTCTGTATCAGCAAAAACAACGAGGAGTCCTTGTGGCACCAGATAACAAATTTATTTGGGCATAAGCTTTCATGGGCTAGAATTTAAAGCAGTGACTCCTCTGTGGCCTTGGGGAAGTCACTTAGGACTTGATTATGCTCTAGCTCTGCTGACTTCAGTGCAAAGAGGCTCTGGATTCTACCAGTGCCTACAATTGAAAGCAGAACTTGGCTCTTTAACCTGTCTGCTGCAGTTTCTCCATTTACCTAACTCACAGAAGGTTTGGGGAGGGTTTATTAGTTAATGTTTATAAAATGCCTTGAAGATGAAAACATGAAAGGCTAGATCACAAAGGGACTTCGACGTTGTAACTCCTAACTTCTAGGCTGCCTAGTGGAAACCTCAGCCCCAGGTTAGGTGCCCAGGCTCCCATATAGCACATGGGGAAAGGTAGGCACAGAAGAGAGGGATCTTCTGAAGCCAGCAAGCTGAGCAGGGCGCTGCCTAAACTATCCAGGAGTGAAATGCAGAAGAAAGGGGCGGGGCTTTGGGCGAAGATCGGGCCCTCTAGGCACCAGACTGCTGAGCTGGAGGAAGATGCCTATCTCTGCTCGGGATTCGCCGCCGTAAAAACCTCTCCTGGAGTTAGATGCCTAAACCAGGTCAGCCCTTTCTTGTGAAAACACACAGAGAGAAAGAAACCCACCCAGTTATAGCCCTTAGCCAGGGCATGCACCTAGGATGTGGGAGACTCAGACTCTTTGCGACCTGGCCCCAGCTGCACCGCCGGTGAATGCTCGGGGGTGGTTCCCCCTGTCCCCCAAGCCAGCCCTGCCCCCCCCCACGGAGGCCTGGGCCCCACCCCCACGGGGGACTGCGTAGGGCCCCAAAATAGCTAGGGTGGCCCTGCCCCTGAATACCAAGAGCCTGCTCCTTTCGAGCCCTCTCCTGGAATGTGGGTGCTCTGAGTTCAAGTCGGACAGAGGGTTTCCCACATCCCAGGTGAGTGCTCTGGGCAGGGGCGGCTCTGTTTTTTGCCGCCCCAAGCACAGCAGTCAGGTGGCCTTCGGCGCCACGCCTGTGGGCGGTCCGCTGGTCACGCAGATTCGGCGGCGTTTGTGCAGGTGATCTGCCAGTACCACGGCTTCGGCGTACCCGCTGCCGAAGCCGTGGGACCGGCGGACCTCCCGCAGGCATGCCGCCGAAGGCTGCCTGACTGCCGCCCTCACGGCGACCGGCAAGCCGCCCCTGCGGCTTGCCGCCCCAGGCATGCACTTGCTGCGCTGGTGCCTGGAGCCGCCCCTGGCTCTGGGCTATTGGGTGTTCTGGACACGTGAAAAATTCCCTGCCTGCTCACCCCCAGCTATCTTTCACCCAAGGCTCAAGCCGATAGGCATGCTGTAAGAACAGGATCAGGTCCTACAAGCAAAATAGGTGGGGGAGACACCTAGTTTGAGAATCCTGCTGGAGCTTTGGTATGCGCTGTGAGGCAGTGTCAGGACTTGGGCAGCTTTGTGTGTGCGAAACTTAGGTGCCTGCAGGGTTAGGCAGCATCTGAGCTGTGGTTTTGAGAATGTCAGTGACGCCTAAATGTTGGATTTAGGTGCATAAAGAGGCCGTTATTGCCTCTTTGTGAATCTAGCCATAAACAACCCTGATCTCGGGGTATGATGTGGTTGCTTTACATTGCACTCCTGGCAGATTTGGGGCATAACCATCTAGAGGAAGACTGCCCCAGCACAGAGGGATCCTACAGTGTCATAGAGCTAGTATTGATACTCCTATACCACCACCCCTACCTGTTGTCAGCTGAGAAGTCATGGCCAGAAGAAAAGGGGCGTGTCTGGGACACCCCATTTGTCTCTGGTATCTAGCAGCTATGGCTGCCTTGTTGGGCCACTGGCAGCTACAGTAATGTAGAAACAGCCTTCAAACCATCTACGTTATGCTGGAGAACCAGCACAGCAGAACACGCACTCTGCATTGATGTAAATAATTGTACAAGGTGAAGGAAAGTGAAGACTCCAAGGTATGAAATCTCTTGGGGATCTCTCTCACATCAGTATACGCAGTCCCTTTGTGCTAAAATAACCCTCTACATTGTTGTTAGCAGCTGAGTAAAAAAAATCATTATAAAGCAATAAAGAATGAAAAGCCATTACTTATTGGAAAAGTGTCTCTTCTAGAGTCTTTTCTATTTAACTCATGTCATTGCCTTATTGTAAATATAATACTAATGTTTACTTTCTTCTGTACAGTCTTGCTTAGCAGACATCTACAGCTTTCAGGCAGTCCTGCAACATCCATCTTGCAAGGAGGGAAAGAAAAGATTTAATTTATCTCCGCTAATTATACAGCTAACCAAGAGGCTGTGTGAAAACTGATGGCCTTATCTTATGTTTCAGATTTCAGAATTTCAGGGTTTAGTTTTGTTTTAAAGAAAGGAAATTAATAGAATACCATAGCTATGGAAATGTAACCTCATTAAACTGAAGTGAAATAGTTCTAAAATTGGTCAGACTTTTTAAAGGGGACTTGATGCTGCAGAATTGTTGCTTAGAAACCTATGTTCTGCAAATTAATTAAACGAAAAATCAGAAGTGTTTGCAAAAGGGAAGTCATGTACACAACATTTCATGGCGAGAGGTGTGGTGTACATTTGGACCGCGGTTGGATTTGAAGTTGTTTTTTTTTTTTTTAATCTTTGTGTTAGATCTTAAACAGCTAAGTTTAAGTGGTTCTTTTTTAAAAAAGTACATCGGGCTTAGACAATATAGCTTTTGTCATCTTCACAGCACTTTACAGACATTGAATATGGCTCTCCACAAAACCTTGTAAAGTTAGTAGGTTAATTTAAAGTAAATATTATTACTATTTTTCAGATGGGAGACTATCTATTGTAGGCTTTTGTACAGGTGCTCATCATTGTGGAGACTTTCAGTATGAGACATGGGTTTAGAACCCAGGTGTGCCTGGCTCCTTAGACCACTGCGCCTTGCCACTCTAAGAGACAGACTAGGGCTGGGGTATTCAAAGGAGCCTAAGGAAGTTTGGTGGGAACTAAGCCACTGTCTCCCTTTAGTCTCCTTTAAAATTCCCTGTCTAGCAGGATAGCTGGCTCTGGAAGAGTGTGTTGAATTAGGAGCTTTGATCAAGCGTGTTAGGAATCTCATTGTTTTGGGGAAAATGGCAGTATAGTAGAACCTCAGAGTTGCAAACACCTCAGGAATGGAGGTTGTTCATAACTCTGAACAAAAACATTCTGGTGTTTTTCCCCCAAAAAGTTTACAACTGAACATTGATTTAATACAGCTTTGAAACTACTATGCAGAAGGAAAATGCTGCTTTTAACCATTTGAATTTAAATGAAAGTCACAGAAACAGTTTCCTTACCTTGACAAATCTCTTTTTTAAACTTTCCCTTTATTTTTTTAGTAGTTTGCATTTAGCACAATACTGTACTGTATTTGGTGAGGGGGTTTGGGTTTTTTTGGTCTCTGCTGCTGCCTGATTGTGTACTTCCGGTTCCAAATGAGGTGTGTGGTTGACCAGTCAGCTCGAAACTCTGAGTTTCTACTGTACTCCCTGTTGAGCAGATAAATTTGGTGTTCATTACTTATTATGATTTATTAGTACTGTGGTCACACTTAAACGCAGCAGTCGGGATCGGAGACCCATTGTGCTAGGCACTGTGCAAACGTATAGCAGTAGACAGTGCCTGCCCCAAAGAGCTTACATGCGACAGGCCCAGTCCAGCAAAGACTTAGATATGTGCTTATCTATGTGCACCATGAGTAATCCCATGGTCTTCTATTAAGCACATGCCTAAACCTTTGCAGGATTGTGGCTTTTCTAGAAAAGACAGGGGGGAAACTCAGCAACAACGTAGAACCAGAATGTCAAAGGTATATGGCAAGTCATTCAGCAAGTGCTGTCCTGGGTCCTTGCCCTCTGGTGGTAGGATACAAGTAATACTCTGTGGCTGCAATGGGAGTTATTCATACACTGCCATGCTAGAGTAGAGGCCCATCTGGTTTGCAGAGCAGCGTTGGCAATGTCCTTTGGAGAAGATGCAAATTAGAGTTGAGCAAAATTCAGAATGTCTGTCCCACAGGGAATTCCAACATTTCAACATTTGTTTTCATCCCAAATCAGGACAAGAAATTGAAATTTTGAAGAAAAAAAATGTTTGTGGGGGGAACAAAAATACTGAAGTGTTTTGATTTGGAAATGTAGAAATGTTTCTTTTTGACATTTTCAGTCCAAATGAAACTTTTTGACACTCCCAAATTGAAATGCTTTGTTTGAAGTCAGTTCAACAGTAAATTGCATTTCCCGTTGTGGCATATTACCTCGTGGGAGTTCAGGTGAGAGACAAATCCACATTGTATTATGGGAGAAGTATTTCTCCAGGGAGCTCATGCAGTAGGAGAGAAAGGGGGACCAAACTACAAATCCCATAAGGTAATGTGCTGAGAGGGAAATGCAGTTCAATGTTTTATTGAACAAAACAAAACATTTTGGGTCAGTTCAACAAAATGAAATATCTGATTCTGGTCAACTCGACCCAATCTGAAATATTTTATTTCAATTTTTCCCAATGGAAAGTCAAAATTTCAGCAAAATCAAGATTTTTTTCCCATAGAAAATTTTGATTTTGCAGAAACAGATTTTTTTATTTTTTTTATTTTTGCCAGAAAGTCATAGAATCATAGAAATGTGGGGCTCGATGGGATGTCAAGAAGTCATCAAGCCCAGTCCCCTGTGCTGGATAAAGTAAACCCAGACCATCCTTGACAGGTGTTTCTCCAACCTGTTCTTAAAAACCTCCAATGATGGGCATTCCACAACCTCTCTTGGAAGCCTATTCCAGAGCTTAACTATCTTTATAGTTTAAAAGTTTTTCCTAATGTCTAACCTAAATCTCCCTTGCTGCAGATCAAGCCCATTACTACTTCTCCTACCTTGAGGGGACACATGGAGAACAATTGATCACCATCCTCTTTATAACAGCTCTTAATGTATTTGAAGACTTATCAGGTCCCCCCTCAAGTGTCCTTTTCTCAAGATTAACCATGCCCAGTTTTCTTAACCTTTCCTCATAAGTAAAGTTTTCTAAACCTTTTACCATTTTTGTTGCTCTCCTCTGGACTCTCTCCAATTTGTCCACAACTTTCCCAAAGAGTGGCACGCAGAATTGGACACAGTACTCCAGCTGAGGCCTCAGCAGTGCTGAGAAGAGCAGGACAATTATGTGTCTTATATATGACACTCCTGTTAATACACCTCCAGAATATCAGCCTTATTAGCAATTGTGTCACATTATTTCATATTCAATTTGTGATCCACTATAACCCCCAGATCCTTTTCAGCAGTACTATCACCTAGCCAGTTATTCCCCATTTTGTAGGTGTGCATTTGATTTTTTCCTTCCTAAGTGAAGCCCTTTGTATTTGTCTTTACCGAATTTCATCTTGTTGAATTCAGACCAATTCTCCATTCCAATGGAAGTTTTTCTATCTGGTCTATTGCACACAAGCTTCTCAGATAGAGGTTGCCCTGTAGTGATAAAATCTGCAGTTACAAATCAGCACCTAGATACAACTGTAATGGGCACCCTAAAGAAACCCCAGGTGAATAAATGGATATGGGTCCTTAATTCAAACATACATTTGGAAAATGTACTTGTGTGTACTCAGAGCAAGTCCATAGCTTTTAGAGCCTGTCTGTCTCCTCCTGTGATTCTGGGTCTATTGCAAAGAACCAAAGCACTTGTGCCACCAGCCCTCACATTTAAATGGAGGGAGCATTCTCAGAGCATGTCTACAGTTACCATGGATCGACGCTGCGGCAATCGATCCACTGTAAGTTGATTTAGAGGGTCTAGTGAAGACCCACTAAATTGACCGCAGATCACTCTCCTGTTGACTCTGGTACACCACTGGAACTAGAAGCCTAAGGTAAGTCGATGGGAGAGTTTCTCCCATCAACCCAGCGCGGTGTCGACACTGCAGTGAGTCGACCTAAGCTACATTGACTCTAGCTACATTATTCACATAGCTGGAGTTGCGTAACTTAAGTTGACTTAACCCCATAGTGTAGACCTGCCCTCAGAGAGGGTTCTTCACATCTGAAAGTCTCTCCCCACAATACTGATTCACCAGAGCCCAGATTTTGCTACTTTCAGGCAGGCTGCAAGGCCTAACCATTTTACCATGCTTTCCTTGTAGTGACAATTTGTAAATTTCTGTATGTATCCATAGTGTTAAAGCATTGCATATGTGCTGTGATTAATTAGTGCATTTTATAATGCTAAACAAACATTTATGATTTTTTTTTATTAGGCAAACTCTCTCTGGAAGAGTTCATCCGAGGAGCCAAGAGTGATCCATCCATAGTCCGTCTCCTTCAGTGTGATCCTAGCAGTGCAGGGCAATTCTAAAACAGTTCTTTGGATGAATTATGTATCTGCTTTTTGTTTTGTTTTTTTTGCCAAACAACATTCATGGTGGTGTTGCCTCTGTATGACCAATTATGCCTTCTTTTGTGGCATCTTTTAGCTTCTTTTGTTGTGGATTAATTATAAGAATGCTGAATGCTCTTAATAGTTTGTCCAGAACACAGACAGAATACTGTTTTAAATGGACATTGTGGTGTTAACTTGTTTAGAAGATTTTATTTTGTTCAATTTGTCTGCTCTCAAAAGTAAACAACAAGAAGGAAGAAACCTTCAGCAACACATTATTGCCAGATTTTAGAATGCTGTTTTAATAGCTGAAAATTCACCCACAGGATCTGAAGCACAATAGTGGTTGAAGTGCAAAGTGTTACAACAGGTGCAGTATTTGATTTGTACAGTCTTTTTTTTTATCCAGCAGGCACAAGTGAAACTACAAGACAGGATGAGTAAGAAGTGTTAATACAATAAATTAGCAAGTTCTAGCCTACTTCAATCTCCCTACAATGCCACGTTGTTTCTATACTGTGAACGTTTTTAAGGTGCATTGAGAAGGGGGGGGGAATGATCAGCTGTTTTTTTAACAGGCTTGTGCTGGTTGATTTAACATGGTTTTATCTGGAAATCAAACACAATTTATAATCCTGATTAATACAAAAAACAAAAAAACAGGTGGATGTTACCTGTTGCCATTTGGAATTAGTAAGTGTAGTTGTGTATATTACAAACTGAGTATTGAACACAAATTTAAGGGAGATGTGCGTTGAATGAAAGATTTTCAGATTAGTAATAAAGCAGTTTCTACTGCAGGAGACTGGGAGTTGAGCTAAGAAATAACATTGTGCAACCTTAAGCAGCTGACACTAAGACATGTCCACTGTTATGAATGTTCTTGTCTAGACTGGACTTTTTTTTCTCTCTCTCTCTCTCTCTGCACATAGATAATGCGGTTCCTGTGTCTGCTTCTAAAGGTTGGAGAGCTACTATCACAAACTGTTTTAAAGCTAGAATTGTAGAATTCATACTTCATTTACTTTAGTGGGGTTGAAAGATCTGTACTGAAACAAGGACATGGTACGCTTAATAATATATTTATATATATATAAATGTTTTTAAAAAATTAGATGTAAGAGAAAACTGTTGAATGTTTATCTTTTCACTTGGATGCAAAAGAATTTCTGAAACTTGCTGCTGCAAAATTCTTTCATTTGGTCAGGGTCACTATATTACAAGCAGTGTGTACGTTTGGGATCTCTTAAGGAATTTGCAAGCACTGCTTTGGCAAAAAAGCTTAGCAACGGGAGGTACTATGCTGACCGAGTTTGAGAGAACCTGTCATTTGTTGAGTCTGCTTTGTGATATGGTAGGTGATATATCACTGCAGTCACTGCCCAATATCAGGAACTTGTGAGACTGCTATAGTATAATCATTGTATGAGGGGCGAGGTTGATATTCTATTAAGTGACCTTGTAGACACTAAACCTCAACTAGCCTTAATTTAAAATAAACTGAGTAAAATAGGTTAGATCTGCTGCTGCAAACTAGTTAAATGCTGATTAGCTATCAGGAAAAAGCAGTAGAATATATTAACAAGTTTTTGCTGATCACTAGCTAGGAGAACATATATACAGTAATTTAGGAAGGAAAAAGATCCTTGACTTAATTCTCAATACCATTTTGCTCTGTCATGCTTAACATATGGAGCACAGTGAAAATTAATTATAGATAACATAGTTAATAAGATCTTTCAAATTTACTATAAGTGGCAAAGCAATCCTGAATAAAAGGTCATCAGGCCCATTTCTTTGTCTCGGATGACCTAAAGGGCTTATCCAGAATCGATTTCAATTTAAAGTGGTTACAGAAATGCCATTGATGTAATTCTCCTGCTAAATGAGCTAAAAGACCAAACAGAGTTGTGTGTGAGAGACAGACAGACGGAGGCACACACAAGTGCAGGTTCAATACATAACTTTTTTAGCTTTTAGCACAGTCACTGGAAATACTATAGTGAAATTTTCTGGTTGGCTAAAATGGTTTTTGCCTATTTCCCATCCCTGTCTTATCCACACCCCACTGGAAATACTATACACAAAACAGAACCTTTAAAGCACTTGTGCTCTTCAAGATAATTTTCTGTGTTTGTCAGAAATAGACCTCAGAGAGGCCTTGGCCCTAGAAGAAATCTGCAGAGATCTCCTCATACTGAATCAAAGGTCAGTTCTCTCCTTATTGCCTGGAGGGTCATTTTTCATTTGGACAAATCTGGCTAGATCCTTGGTTGCTGTAAATTGCTGCATTAAGGTGAATGGGTCTACACTGATTTACACCCACTAAGGATCTGCTCCTTCATCAAACATAAGCAATCAGTGTCACTGTATCAAAGCCCTTCTTTGGGTCACTTCATCACATCCACTATGTAAGAAAAATAAATTGCAATATAAATTTTCTAGAAATCTGAATACACATTGAAAAATTCCAATCCCAGGTATCATTGCAGGCTTGTGGATCAAAAGCAGACAAGCTAGAAAAATTGACATTTATTAAAGTTGAAGTAAAGTATGCAAAGTGGCTAGCTCCTACAATTAGTTTGTTTTTAATACAGTGAAAGCAGTTGCATGTGACTGAAACTATTAAAATTTTGCCTTTTTTAAGCAGCTGCCTTCCATCTCTTTTTTTGTACTATGAGAATCCTTTGGCCCAGAACCTAGTTCCTCAATTTGGTGTTTGGCTGTTTTTTGACAGAATCAATTTGTGTATTAGTACTTTAAACTATGTGCTTGAAAATGCAACCTGTGATATGACCCCAGGCCAGTGGAGTTGTAATTCTTTCCACTGAAAGACTAGGAATGTAACCCACAGCTGCAGAGGACATAAATAACTGGAGATATGGTTATTGTATAAACATTTACAAAATGCATGAAGATTATTCCTTATTTCTGCCTGCCTTTCACAATTTATTTTGTTTCAAAATATTAACTGTTCCTTTCTTACTCTGCAAGTAAAAATTGTAGATATTTTTAAAATGATCGATAATTGAATTTGTTAAATGAATATCTGCAGTTTATTGGCTAACAAAACAAACATAGTACTGGTATGCATCATTTCTTTATTGTCTTGCTAATTGTCATTATTACCTTCAGTGATCTCTCAAAAAAGAATGACCAAAACAAAATGTCACAGCAGCATAGCCATTTTTAAGGGAATGAATTAAAGTATCCGCATCTCAGACTGTAAACACTACAGGCTGCTTGATACCACTTACTGTAACTTTGTAGATACATTTTCAATAATACTTGTGCATGTTTGACAGGTAAACTTGACTGATCTGGCATCCAAAAATGTTTAGTGTTTTGTGTCTAGCATGTAGACCTAGCAACCGTAAAAGGGTAAATTAGAACTCTATTTACATGGAATTCCTAGTGAACAGAAGTGGTGTTAGTTCCTTGCTGGGGGCTTGCCCTTGAAGGAGAGTACCAGTCATCTGTGCAGACTAACGGGTGCAACTATAGCAGCCAAGCTGTAAAGCCATTCAGTATTCACTTTACTGAGCTCGGAAAATGGGAACTTGAAACACAGCCCCTGTAAAGCCAGGTAGCATACTCTTTGAGGCACTCTGGGTTTGAGGGAAATGAAGCACAACCCTCTTCCAACATCTGAAACCCCATGAACCCAAAGGATTTGGAGGTCCTCTGAGACCTTCAGGTAAAGTTGTAGTATTCTTCCTATTAAGCTTATGACTTTTGAACATTTCTCACCATCATTGTTGAGTTGCCTCATGCTTCATTATTTTCTGTTATAGCATTTGAGCTCTACACTCTCTCATGTTTAAATATCTTAAACATTACCATTGTTTTAGAACAACAGGAAACTATGTATATAACGACTTTAAATGGAAGATATATAAGTGCACCTTGAAATGTATAAGATGTGCACCTGGAGACAATTATACTATGATGATCTAAAAACATAACTGTTCCCCACACCTTTCTCAGTATATTTGTACTTGCTAATGTGGTACTTGATGAAGTTCTGTGGCCTGCAATGTGCAAGATGTCCCACTAGATGATCACAATGGTCCCTTCTGACCTTTAAAGTCTATGACTCTATGAGGTAAACCTGTACATTCAAAGCTAACTTTTTAAGCTCTGAGATGTGTCCCTTTTTCTAAATCAATGCTTATTTTGTGAACTCAGGAAAAAGCACAGCAACATGAGCAGAGCAGCCCAGACAAGGTAAGGGAAACTTCAGTAGCAGAGGCCACCAGCCAGCCATAATTCCTAGATGTTTCATATTGCAGCCTGGTGTACTAACACTAGAGTAGAGTGTAGTTACACCCTATGCTGGTGGAAGTGTGAGCTTGAGGCTAGGGTCATTTTTCTAATGAATCACTGTTACGAACCACCTTTTCTACATAACTCTGCTGATTCAGTTGGTACCTGTGGTGGGTTGGTCTTTTGGCTGCAAGATGAAGTGTCAGGTAACAGGTGCAAGACCTGCTGGAAGTAATATTTACCCACTGTTTGCTAAGTAGGGCTTCCAACTATAGCATAGCAGATTTAGATTAAATCTCAGGAAAAACTTCCTAAGTGTAAGAACAGTAGGGCAATGGAACAGACACCTCGGGAGGTTGTGGAAGCTGCTTAAGTGGAGGTTTTCAAAAGCAGGCTGGATATCCATCTGTCTTGGATGGTTTAGCTACAACAAATCCTGCATCTTTGCAGGGGGTTAAACTAGATGACCCTTGTGGTCCCTTCTAACCCTAAGTATCCTGGATCTATATTTGCTCTGTGTTTCACTGTACATTTATACTTTATTTAACATATTTAAAGAAGGGGAAATTGATTTTTATAGATGTTAAGGACACTATATAATTATAAAAGCATAAAGAAGTTTTGCGAACACTGGACAAACAACACTCAAGGGTGAAGGGACAAAGGTAGAACAGTAGGTTGGAACCTTATTGTCTCTACCACCAAAACCAAGTATATTTCCAACAAGCTACAGGATCACAGCAGGTGCTTGTGAGAAGAGTGAGATAATTAGTTCTGCTTCTCTAATATTTTCCCCATGGTGCACTGGCACATTTTTGGTGTCTTTGTGTGTTGTTTACTAGCTGTTTTAAAGACAAAGGGCCCTGCCTTGAATATTGTGTTGTCATTTACACCTGTGCAAACTGGGTGTTCACTGCTGCCAGATCAGAATTGTATAGTTCTCCATCAGAGGCGTAGCGAGCGCCCTCCGTACCCTCCAACCGGAGGGGGCCCCTCAAGGAAGGGGGCCCCTAAAAGTGGCAAAATAAATACCGCATTCCAGTTTCTGCATTGTAAGGGGCCCCGCCCGGACATATGTTCGGAGGGGGCCACGTTCTTTGTTGCTACGGCCCTGTTCTCCATTCACTTTGCACAGTTGTAAATGGCTACCCAAGATGCAAAGCAGTGGAGAATCAGGCCCAAAGTGTGGTCTCTCACTGAGATTCGACTAGGCTTGGCAGAATTTTGAATTTTTTAATATAATTTTTACTGATCAATGCTTATTTTTAAGAATTTGTTCTATGTTTATCTATTTATCTCTTGAAATTTTCACAGTTGTGGGAAATGGTGGGGGGAGGGTGTGTGTGGAATCAGACAATATGGGTGATCAGGCAATAATTATTTAATGACAGCAGATGTTGACAGTCAAAATGTTAAAGCTTTATAACTGTTAAAAACACAAATTGTCAACATCATATGTCAAAAATACACGAAGTACATATCCTTAAATCAAACTCTAATAAGGTCTCAAGCAGCATTTTTCTTACTTTGCTTATCTGTAAATTTTCCTTATCAATAGAAATATATATATTTTTTAAATCAAATCCTTCCAACCCTAGATATTACTACGTAAAAAACGGCACCTTCTAACTCAGCAGATCTGCTCCCCGTGTCTAGTCAGAGTCAGAGCTACTGACTGCAGTGACATAAATAAGTTTTTAATACTTTTTGCCTCAGAATCCACATCAGGAGGAGAGGCAGGTGGATTTTGTGCCTTCATGTGCATCATCAACAGAATTGTTTACTGTGCTCCAATTAGAACTCCAGCCAGGTTAGCAGATGTCACTAAGGGCATAATTGGAAGATAATGGCATTTCACAGGTGTCACTGAGGGCATAATTTGGCCTGCAGAACTTTGTTCGCCATCATCATGCACAAGAAGGAAAGAACTCAGCTTGACTTTTGAAGACCAGCTTTAGTTTTCAAGCTGGCCTTGAAAAAAATCTTTACTTGTAAATTGAGAACATTTGATATACAATTATTATGAAGCAATGGGCATAGAACCCCATGATGCCTATTTCACAGAAAATGTTCAGACGCATATTGCACTTAAAGTAAACAGCCATTTTTAAAACATAAGGAAAAAAGTGAAGAAGGGCCTGCAAATCAGCATGAAATACATTCACACTCTAGAAATAAAGAACACTGCAGGATATATTATATATGTATTCGGGTCATTTTGAAAGGTGGATCTATGTCTTTCCACCACTTCCACCCTATGAGACTGTATCTGACTATAATACATATGACTATCTCACTGTATCTCTCCTTTCAGTGTGACTTTGGCTGGTGGTATTGGGTTTCTAAGAATCTGTATGGTTTTAGGTGGAGATAGTTTTGGAGCTGAGGTTGGTGCTACATTTCAGAGGTATAAGATACACAAACTTTTCAGAACCTGCTCTGCCCACCTTTAATTATGTTAGTCTATGAAGCAAAATAATATCCATATAGATTTGATGCATTTCTTTGGGAATGCACATATTAAATTCCTGCCCCAGAACATAGCATTATTTAATTGTACAGTAGGGATTAAGAAATCCCTCCTAAAATGTTTAATATACAATGAACAACACAAATGAGATCTCTCATATATAGTGAACAATATGAAAAGATCAGAAAAATGAACATATATTAATTGTGCCTTTGTCCAGAGATCAAGGTTTGAATTCACTACAGGTGACATTCACTCCTGGACTAAAGGCCATGCAGAACCTTTGCACCACTTCAGGCCCAGTTAAGGTCTAGCATTTGCCCAGGGGTGAATTTCTCCCTGCGTGGTACAGACTGAAAGACCCAGGAAAATCAATGTACGAAAAATGAGAATTCTGTGTCCCTCAACAAAGCTTTACATTGGAGAATTTTTCAATTCAGTTGGTTAGTTCCATATTCTGAGGTAAAGTTTTGCCCACCTTGTAGTTGTGTTCATTAACTGTGAGGTAAATGGATATTCCCCTGTCCACCCCAGTGTAATCCTCAAAAAAGCTTCCTCAGCACAGGCACTCAGAGTATTAGACTATATTAGGCTGAGTCAAGTCTGGGTTTGGATTCTCATCTACATACAGTACTTAATTACCATGATCCATTTGACAACTCTTCCCCTCCCAATCAGTGAATGAGAGGCACTAGCCCTATGCCTTTGACATCTGGAAGTGCTGGTACTGCTGCATCTCTGTGGGTCGACTTTTGTTGGGCAGGCCCAGGTTTGGGAGCCTGTGTTGTTGTGTGCTGCTCACCAAACCACAATATTTATTATTATTAAATACTGAACAAAACTCTAATCATCTGAAACAATTTGTGGGTTAAATTATTTTGTTTCTATTAATCTGCTGCAAACTGAAGCTAATCAGTTTTGTTAGCCATCCCTATGGCTTATAGAGTATTGATTTCTTCAAGGTAGAGACAGGGTCTTCCTACGTGTCAGCTAGACCTAGACAAAAATTTTCATTAGAAACTTTTCCCACTGAAAAATGCAGATTTGGGTTGACTGAAACATTTCATCGATTTGTGCCAAACTGTTTCAGTCAAAAAACACAAACAAAATTCTGAAAAAAATCTAAATGTTATGTTTCGTTTGACATTTTTAAAACAAAACATTTGGATTGTTCAGTGTAAAATGCCTTTTCGTTTTGACACTACAACTTCATTAATCTTTTAAAAAAAAAAACCTCAAAGCCAAAACAAAACAGCTTGTTTGACGCAGACCAATTTTTTTTCTTTCAGTTCAGACACCAAACCAAAAAAAATTCAGTTCGTTGTATAGCTCTAGTGTCAGGATCTAGCACTAGAGAGCCCTGATCGTGCCTGGGCCCTTCTGAGCCTTCAATAACGATTTAACGCTAACACATACTCGGACACAATCTCAACGCTACATATTAAAGATCTTTTCTTTGCTGTTCTCCCCCGATAAGAACATTGAAGTGAAGAGTGTGGATGGCATTTTCAAGAGTCCTCAGCATTGGCCTAGCTCTATACCTGTTGAAGTTGATGGAGATTTACTAGTTATTTCAAAAAGGGCAGAGTTAGACAACGTTGTGCACTTCAGAGAATTCTCATCCCATCTGCCCAAAGAGCCAGGCCACGGTCACTTGATTGACTTGATGGCCATCTTGAACACTGAAGGAGCAGATGATGATGATTAGCAAAACTGTCTGAGAAAATCTGCTTTAATGCTAAACCTGCATTTGCTCTACAACTTAGATACCCGCTGTTTGACGATTAGTGGAGCCCTACACAATCATTTGTTGGGAGACTGTGTTTTTTTATTTTCTCATGTATCCTCTGCAATTAAACTATTAGCATTTCCACTGCAGCCAAAACCTGATTTGTAAAGTGTTTGGAGGGAAAAAAACAACAACAGAGGTTCAAGCTGATAAAGATCTAAAGAGGCCAATGAACTATTTTGCGTCTCATGCTGGCCATTTTAATGCTTGAGATGATTGTGTTCTTTTTTATTTTATTATTTAATTCCTTTATTAACATTTCTGTTTATTGTGTTGTTTTTCTCATAGCTATTTTGAAACAGAGTGAAATCCATTTTACTAGATCCAGTCCGGCTGTTTTTATTTTTAGTTCTTACTCCAGCAAAACTTCCATTGATCTCAGTGGGAGCTTTGCCTGAGTAACAGAAGTGGGTTGTGTGTAGTAAAAATGGAGTTTTAAATTGGTCTAGGGATTGTTTTTGTTGTTTCTTGTTGGCTTTTTGTTTTGTTTTGTTTTTGTCTGCACAATGTTTGCTGCGTAGGGTTGAACTTGTGATTGGTTTGACTTGTTTCTTGTATTAGTACTTGCTAATTCCTCCATTCACCCATGCCAGCCTCTCTGGGTTTTGCAGTTTTCCCTTTTATGGTTCTGCAGATTCAGTCCTATTTAACTTTAACTGTAAAGGGGTGATCAGTATTATTCTTTGGCAAAAACACTTGAGGCTGATCAGTTTAATAACATTACCAGTTATGAACATACAGGTCTACATCTTGATGTAGGGTAAAAATTTAGGGCCCAATTGTGTATGTATACTATACATATACCCTCCTCCCCCATTGAAGTCAGTGGGCTTTCCACAAGTCGACCACTTGCATCTTCATCTCTTAGGTTGGAAAATTGAAATACCCCTTGGATTAACCCTTTGTAAACTAATCGATGTAACCCAAGGAAGAAATGTTAAATTCCGAAAGAAGGGCAAATATTAATTAAACTAGCGCAATCTGCAGTGTTTTATTACAGCTGTCTGAAATCATTGGTCTTCTATGTATATTCACATCAGAACGTTGTGGGTCACCTTTTTTGTTTCTGCTGCAAACTCATTTGGCCACATTGTGAGACTTTACTCAGTTCTTACGCAGACAAAACTCAATGAAAGTGACATCAGTGAGAGCTTTGCCAGTGGAAAGACTTCAGGATTTGGGCCCTGGGTATTATTCATAGGTATGTGTTAGAAATGTTCAGGGTCAGTGGTTAAACCAATTCTCTGAAATGAAATTGGTAAACAGCCAATTAAATTAAAAGGGAGAAGGAGTTTGATAGGCACTAGTGTATATAGTCTGTGTTTCTAAGCATGATCACTGTTTGCTATTTTATAAATGTTTAGGACATTTCTGGAATTTTTAATGTGAAAGGAGTAAACTTTTCTTATTCTGCTAATGTACCTGCATTATGTTTTATTTTTTTATTGACTATCCTTTCCAATATGTCAGACATTTTCTTCTGTATATATGACATGCAGTTTTATGGAAGTCTTAGCAGCATTAGTTTGCATTTTTTAAAGACTGTACTAATGTGTGGTAATGTGTTTTAGAAACGGCATCTTTGTTGTAAGATGTACAAACTATTTAAACTGACTTCTTTTGTTGTTGTTCATAGAAACAGAAGAAATGCATGTTCCTGTTCACTTTTCCTTTGTGCAGCTGCAGACAGTCATTATAACGATGCAATTGGTTTATATCCTGTACAAAACCTGCATCTTATTTTTAGTAGGGGTTAGTTTAAAACTCACACAGACTTTTCCTGAAAAGTCTATTTTTGTGTATTTATCTCTCAACTTCAAGCTTTTTTGATCACACATTCTGTGCTGCTCCCAGTGCTACATGCCTGTGGCCAGGTCTGCATGAGGGCAAGACTCGGAAGTCTTCCCCATAGACTTATGCCTCCCTCCCCATGTGACACTGGTGATGAAATAGCAGTGAGGAGTGCTCGGCTGTCTCATGATGTCATGACTAGATCACTCAGGCCTTTACCCCCACAAGACAGACTGATCAGTCACTTTTGCTATGACTTTCCCCTCATACTTTATTGGCTACGTCAAAACAAAATTAATGGGTTACTACCTTAGCTTAGCCTAGCGTAGTCCTTTTTTCATGCTGATGTGGGTAACTGACTTAAAAACTGTATCATTTAAATATGAATGAGCCTGAACTGCTAATGGGTCTGAATCCTAGTCAGGGTGTTGGATTGAGCTAGGGTTTAGGTTCAGCCCATTACCCAGATGGGACCAATTATGAAGTTTAGATCCACATTCCTTTAAAGTTTGGGGGATGCTCAGATCCAGGATTTTGGGATGGGCCAATCCCGATATTTAACAAATTTTCTGAGAGGAATATGGATCCATTTTGCACACTGTGCTACTGCATCTTACGGATGTTTTTATGAGAAAACAGTTTAAAATGCATCTGGCAAAATGATAAATTTAGCAACTGTTTTTCCTTGTTATACAAACACACATAAAACAGAATTGTGTGGTTAAAAAAGATACATTTGTGACAGTTTCTTTTTCAGTGCCAAACATATGAGCAGTATTGTTTGAAGGGAAATAAGAATTTTTTACTGTATTATTATTGTTGAACAAATATTGTTTTTTAAATGTTAGATTTTTGAAGAATTTTGTATTGTAAAGTGTTTTGTGACATGGTGCTTTTTCATACTGGAATTACTGATTGCACCGAACTCTGAATTGTTTTTCTTATATAAATGCGTAACCTTGAACAATCTTTATGAACATCAGTGTATGGTGAATACCAAGGTTCACAAAAATTTCCCTATTGAAGCCCCTAAATGTTCCTGCCTACTAATAAATATTCTGCTGCAGCTAGTTTTCTGGAAAGTGCTATTGTATTGCTCCTGAAGAAAATTGAGCGAGTTAGCCATAAGACTTAGAGAAAAAACCTCAGTGCCTAGATTCACTATGAATTCTTTTCCTAATACTGTCTCTGTCTTCACTTTTCAGAAGTGCCTGTCCATTCCAGTTGGAACTAGCACTAGTTCAAAGTAACAGAGGGTCCTGTGGCACCTTTAAGACTCACGACTACCCCTCTTATACTAGTTCAAAGTACTGAATCAATATTACACTGCCATTGGCAGCACTGTTTCTTACTCACAAACTGGAAGAAATATGATAAGGTGACCTATGATCAGTGTTTAAAAAATCCCCTGCCACAAAAACTCACCCTCCCCCACCTTACCTGGTTGACAGAAATGAAATGTTAGTCATTTTAAATTCAAACATATCTCCCTCTCTCACAAGACTGACTTCACCTCTCTATTTGTTACTCTGAGTTATTGACATCAGAAATGACAATCCGTGAAGCTGGGCTTAGAGGAAACTACACATGTCTCTGCATCGTTGCAAGCTTCCTTCTGGCCCATTTCAGTTGTATCCCTCAATTTGGGTCTTAGTCACGGATATGTGACTTCAGAGGCTGAGAGCTTTCTACACATGTGAGAGGAAGCAATGAACAAGAATTTCCAGGCTATATTGGTTTTACAACATATAGTATGCAAAGTTAAAACCTGTCTACCTCCTCCAGTCCTGCTGTGAAACCAGCATCCTCCAAAGAGGATTAAACACTATGCCTCTACATTTGGACCCAGCTGGGATGACTGGGCTTGGAAATTTCCTGTTGGGAAAAGCATAGAGTTCGCACTGATAAAGAGAATAAATAACCTTAATTAAAATGGTCTTTGCAGCAAGGTTGAACTATTTCTTAATCCAATACTTTTCTTAAGGCTGATGTGTGTATATAGAGAAGTGAGCTATAGAGTGGCTCTTTTCACAATTTGTACACAGTGGAACTTAAGTTTAAGTAAAGTTTTTATGATGTTCCAGAATTTAAATACTATATAGGGAAGGGGCATTAGAATTGGGATTTCCTGCTAATGCATTTAGGGTGGAACTCATCCGAGGGCACAGGCCCAGTGTAGTCTGTGCGTCTCTAAGTCCCGCTTAAGACTATTTTTAGACTGAAATTATTCCCCACATGCCAGATGCACTATTTGAAACATTTTGGGTCTAATGTCCCTGCCTGTGCCCCAGCACTAGATGAAACCGCTAAAGAGCAGTTTTGTAAAAGAGAGAAGAAACACTAGGAGTATTTGTACCATCTCCTCAGGAACTGAAAAGGGAGGAGGAAACACAAGGACCAGAGAATGCTTATCAGCTGGGAGAGACAGAGACAGCAAACAGCTGCTAGGTGCAAAATGGCCACATTAGGGTTGCAGCCATTTGGCTCTGTCATATTTAAAGGGCCAGCTTCAAAAAAGCATGCTGGGAACAAATGTTCCTATAAGATGCCCCCCCTGCACAAAGGATAGTGGTTGGGACCAGGTCGTTGGCCAAAGAGAGGCAGGGTCTGTGTCACCACGGCATCACACTGCGGTGAATGTGTAAAGGAAAGGGGACAGATGGAGATTCAGTAGCATTTAAGCTCTTCTGGTATTATGATTCCTTCAGAGTAATTTAACAATCAGCCCATTACTTTCCCAGCTGTCCCTGTTGTAGGGTGCTACTAAATAAACTGACGGATTAACAAATAACATTCAAAATATTAGACGATACCAAATGTGCAACAATAATCCTTCTCTGAAAATGGCGAATGGCTGTGGAAGGGCTCTAACCAAGGGAGATGGGTGAACGTGGCTGGGGTTTGTACGGATCAGATTCCAGTAGATCAGCGGTGGATCTGTATGATCCAAATCTCTGAAGTCTACAAACTGGACTGGACATTTTAGGAGAAAAGCCTTTCTCAAATATCTCTGGGCACTTCCCTTTCAGTCACAGCTGGCAATTGTAGCACAAAACAGCCTCTCACATGGTGTTCTGTTCTATTCCTGGCCTGAAGTATGGGGGGCGGGGGGAATGTTTTCAGACCCTTAAGAAGGTTTAGTTTGAGTTTGGACATAGGAAGCCAAGCAGGCAGGGTGGGTAGAGGTTTTCTGTCATCTCACGTCTCCACTGCAGCAGGCCAGCTCCTTTCACGCTTTGGAGCCAGGACTAAAAATCCCCACTTGGCCAAGCAAGATGCACTATTTTTGCTATAACAGGGACTCACCTCAGTATCTTATCTTCTGCAGACAACTGACACTGAAAGTGATTGTTTCAACACTTACAATATGGCTGGCACAGTAGTTGCAAGTTGTTTGCCTTTGAAGGTGAACGTTCCAGTTTGATTGTTACACTAGCACAGAGACAACATGTAACTGTTGATAGTGAGGGTGGGGCACAATTTAAAGGTTGGGGGGGGTGGGGATGTGACCACCCCATTTGTTGCATCTGGCTTTAGCACAGACATTTTCAAACTGGAGGACGGGTCCCCCTGGGGAAGGCACAGAAGAACATTCATGGAGGGGGGAACAGTGATGCCAGGTGGCTCGGGCCAGTCCTGTGTGGGGAAGGGAGCAGCATCTCTACCTCCTGACTCACCATAGAACCTATTGCTAAATGGAAGGCCGTGCAAGCCCCACTGCAGTGCGAGGGGAGCAGTTTCCGCCAGGCAGAGCCCCTACTATAGGAATGGGAGAGCGGCTTCTGCTCTGAGAACAGGCACGCTGCATTTGCCTCACCAGCAGTAGGGAAAGAGAAGCAGCCCCAAGTAGCTGGCAGGGGGGCAGCCATTCTCCCAAACACACGGAGAATGCTGCCACCAAGGGGAGCTGCTGCCTCCTCGGTGCTGGGCGTCCTGGCCAGAGGCAGCCTGAGGCCTTGCTCACCCCCACTTCTCTGTGGGTCAGGCTGCAGCAGCCCCTCTGAGTGGGTCCCCTCAGAACATTTAGCTGTTGCCAAATGGAAGGCAGAAATCTGGGGGGGGGGGTGACCCTGCATCTCCCCCCACTTCACTGCTGCACAGTCAGAAGGGCATGAAGGGGGAAGATTTAGTTTCCTCTGAGGATAGTTTTAGCGCCCCTGTGGCCCAGTGCATACCAGTGTGAAAGGTGACTCAGGGCTGCTGTATTATGGGGGGGGGGGGGGGGCGGAATGACATTAGGACACAGTCAGCAGCTGCTCTTGGCCTTATAGTAGCCTCAAGCTGGATTGGGCCTAGTGTGAAAGCTGCTAAGCAGCTTATACATACACAACATGCAGCTGATTTACAGGGCAGTAAATTCATTGCACTAACCCTCATCAAGGCAGTCTAAGGCTCTAGGTAATGTTTATGTGCCGGTGGTGCTGCATTTATGCACATAATTCTAGTCATGGCTAGCACTATCTTAGGTACTGACACCGCCCCCCGCCCTCCCCCATTACCCTCATAGATGAGCACCTCTCAGTCATTAAAGGATTTACCCTCACAACCCATGAGGCTGGGCAGTGCTGTTATCCCCATTTTACAAATGTGGCACTAAGGCACAGCAGAACTAAGGGCTAGCATCACAAAGGGCCTTAGGCACCCATCTACCATGTTAGGCACCTAAATCCCTGAGTTAGGCATTCACTGGCATCCCTGCTCAGCTGCCACCCAACCCAGCCAGCGCCTACGTTTTTGCTGTAAAAGTTTCCTGTCCACCTATGGTTCTGCCTCTAGACTTGTGCTCTGCAGCGCCACGCCAGGAGGCCAGAGGCCTTAGCCTCAGAGCAATTCACAAAGATGTGCCTCCACCTGATTTGCCTGCAGGACCTGATGTGCCAGGCATGCTCAGAGACCTCCTAATGCCACACAGAACCGCCAAAGGCGAGCCCCCGCATAACCTTTAGCCCAGAGGGTTAGAACACTCACCCCCCCGGGTCAGTTCCCCCCCCCCCCCGCCTAATTAAGAGAAGGGACTTAAGCAGGGCTCTGCCATCTGTCAGATGAATGCTCTGGCCACTGAGCTATGGGATAATCTGATGTGGAGCAACCTCAGTCTCACCTTTGGAAACTATTGCTCGTTGGCTAATTAATTAACGTGTCATTGGAGCAGGGGCACTGGATCATGGGTCTTCCACCTGCTAGATATGCCTCCAACCTAGGCTGGAGGCAGTCTCACTTGCTGGCCCAGTGACTCTTTCATTAGTTTGCCGACATTGAATGGCTTCAGCAGGAGAGCTTGAGGGAGCCCCCACGTCAGAATAGCCCCTAGTTCAGTGGTTTGCACACTCTCCTGAGAGGCAGGAGACCATGGGCAGTGGGTGAAGCTTCCCCTTGGGGAGGCTAGCCCCTGTCCTGCCTCTTTCAGCCGAGCCCTCCCCCCCCCTTCCGGCCGAGGCCATGCTCCGGCTCACTGCTCTCATGCCCCCCCCCCGTCTCCTGGGGCATGGGGGGGGGGGGAAGAATTTTTCCAGGGCCCCAAATTGGCTAGGTCCCCTGAGTACAGGTCCCATGGGCCCATGCGTTCATCTCCCACTGCCTCCCTCCCCAACCCCACGATGGCACGAGGTTGGGGAGGCTTAGTCTCCCCCAGCCGCCATTATGCACTGGCCAGGCCAGGCGGGAGTCCCCAGCCCCCCCGTTCAGCGCCCGTCTTGTCAGGTAGAAGCAGCCTGGAAGGATGGGGTCTCCTACATCCCAAGTAAGTACCTAACCACTGGTCCTCCTCTTCTTCACAAGCCCAACTCCAGGAGCAGGTTCATGGCTGAGACTCACTAGCAGAGACAGACACCTCCCTGCAGCCCAACTTAAGTGCCTAATTCTTTGAGAGTGAGGCGGGGTTTAGGACACATCCAGCTTCTTTGGCATCTTCCATTGGCTAACGTGGGTTTCTCTCAACTCAGTGTGCTGGCTTTTGTGAAGCCCATGCTTAGCTCTCCCCCCGCACTGTACTAGGAGTCTTGGTGCCTAATTCAGGGTCGTGAATGCCCTAAAAGTTATTGCAATGTCTGCCTATGGCCCTTGGTGGCACTTGCCCAAGGTCAGGCAGGCCATGGAAGAGCAAGGACATGAACCGAGCTTTTCTGGCTACTGCCCTAAGCAATGGACCCATCTTCCGCCCCATTCAGCAGATGGAGCTGCTCATGTACACACCCCTGCTGTGGCTTTTGGGACAGTGACTGAAAAAGCAGAGGGAACAGAAAAGCAGTTTACAAACTGCACACACGGGAAGAGGGACTTTTGCCAACTGTAATTATTATAATGGCTCAATGCTGGCATACACCAAGCCCTAGGGGTGTTACGTGCATATGAGGTGTACTGCAGCTCAGAAGCAAGTACTGTAGGTGCTTCAGCAGCTAGGCCTTACAGATGCTAGCCATGGTGGGTCCCATTCAGATGTATGGCTAATGGAAAAGATATTTTACTAGGACTGGCAGGAAAGGGTGCAAATACTCCAGGTACAGAGCCTTAAAAAGTCACCGTTCATGTGAGAAATGTTAAAGTCTCTGGGGCGGTCCAACTGAGCATCAGGGATCTTCGGGCCTAATGCCCGGGGGGGCCCTCTCCAGTCCAGTCAGGAGCTTGCTGGGTTACAGGCCAGACTCAGTTAGTCTCACTCATTGGGGCCCTGCTGCACTGACTCCCTGCCCAGCTGCTGCTGCTCTCCCATAAGTCCCCAGAGACCTGCATCCAGCTGTAACATCAGGCAGGCACAGGCTCTGCATACAGTTCCTGGGGGTTCCTCTCAGTATGCCGCTTCTCTACAGCTCCTGGCTCCCAGGCTTGCCCAATCCCTTCCTAGTCAGAGTCCTTCCTCCCACCTGGCCAGGAGGAAGGATAAGTGCAAGGGGAAGAGGGTTAATGGGAGTTGGAGTCACCTGCTTAGCAGATCCAGCATGACAATCAGCTTTAAAAATGTGCGTCTGTTTGCTATGGAGCTTGGGGCAGTGCCCCATGCAATTAGCCCACATTCGCTGCCTTTGTTTTATGAAACTCACGGGGCCTCAGCGCATGAATCCAACACTACACCAGTGTAATACTGTGCTTTGCTGCCCATGGATTAAGGCTGATATTGTGACTTCCAGTCCCTACTTATAAATACACGAGTATTGACTCCAGAGCTTGAGTAATTTGTATTTTCATCAGCCCCTCTTGATTCCTTCATAATAAGTGCTACTGCTACTTTTCTGAAAAGTTTCTTAGAGACACAAAGAGGAAATGGAAAAACAGTACCTAATAATGCACTATACACCAATGAACCCGTTGGACACCAGTATCTCTTACATATGAATATTTATTATTTTCCTTCTGAAAAATGTACAAAAAAATAAAATACCTGTATTTATAGTTTAGCAATCCCCTCTCCCATTTACAACACTATTAAGTTACATGAGCTATTACCTTAATATAAACGCACACTGTTTATACATAAAGCTTCCTTGCTTGCCAGAGAGAGGGGCTGTCACAAAGTTTGGCACAAACACACTTGTTTGTATCTTATCACAATTTAAAGGAAGTGGGGAAGGGAATAAACATTTTACATACTTTACACTTTAAAAGTCTCAGGAAGCGCATTCATTTCCAGTTCCATGTCACACTACATGCTGCATTCAGAACAGTGGTGCAGCTTCGTTTTTATTGATAGCACTGAAGCCATCAGTTCCACTCAATCTGCAACTTTTAAACAATCCATAGCATTAAATAGAGGAAAATAAACAGGAACGGTGTCTGAAACAATATCATCTGTAGTTCCTTGATCAACACATGGTGCAAGAGACGAGAGAGCAGGAGATACACACAAGGACGAAAAGTCAATTGTTTTCTGAGTGTGTGCCCTTCAGTGGCAAAAATTCTCCAAACCTCACCAAACTGTAATTATCGCTAATCTTGTGGGGAGGGGGCGGAGGGGGGAGGAGGAGGAGGCGCCCTTTCCTCACGAACAAAAAATGTAGCCTTCAAAACAGGGGTTATGATTCTATGCATTTGCTTTGGGCTATAAGCAGCTGAAATATGTTGGAGCAGCATCAGACTTTAGATTTTTATTGCATAGTTTGGCTTTCATAATAAGGCATTCAATGGACGGCTATACAAACAAATTTATGAAACGAACCACTGACAGCTCAGGAATTACTACTTCTTGCATTATAGCTTTGGTCTTTTCTGGGACAGCTTCTACGCACAGTCCTGTTGGAATGTTTAAAAACTAGTGTAACATCTGTACTAAGCTGCCCTTAGTGTAAAGCGCTCCATGAACAAGCTGCCTTTCGGCCTCCACTAGCTCATATTCAGGACTCCTCGCTTGCAGGAGGAGATTTTTGTTCTTTTAAACCAATAACCACAAAGTGCCAAAAAAAAAAAAAAAAAACCCCAGCAAGCTCACACAGGCATTTTTGTCCTCTGTTGCACCATTGCCAAATCTCACTCCCATTTAAATTAGGAGCAAATTTTAAATGTAAGCTACATTATTCATCATAGGATTTGATGAAGGATACATGTTTTAACCAGTCTGAATGTAAATAAATGCATGGTATTTTTCCGGGCCAGCTGAAGCCTTTGAACCACTGTGTAATGGATATTTAGACTGGACAGAGGAGCTCTCCCACTGTTCTAGGTGTGTGAGTTATTGGCACTGGGCCTTCCTGTGACTTGAACTCCTCCTTTTGACGAAAAGCCCTGAAAGATGAGCCAGCACGCTTTTAACCTGTCAAGACCAGAGTTCAGGGTCCTGTGTTTCTCCTTCCACAACTCATGCTGTCACTAAAACCTAAAGCAGGGCAGCAAGCTGTGTTCTCTGTAAGGCTTTAGGTGCTTGTGATGCCATCCACTGGAGCCCCCTAAACTTCAGATCAGTAACGCTAAAGAAGAAATGACTAGCAGATTTGCTTAATGTAGCTATATTAGTCATTGTTAAACCTGTCTCTATATCGGGCCAAATCCTGCTTGCCGTACTCATCCAAAGAGGCCTTTAGCTTCAGGAAGGCTACCTGTGTGAGTAAAGCCAGAAGGATTTGGCTGTTCTGTCACTGTCATGGCATCTTAAACACTTTATTTTAAAGTGTATTTTACAAAACCTTTTCAGTTAGTCTTGGATGCACCTTCCCTTTTGCAGATTGTGCACAAGCTGCAGCTCCTGAGCCTGGGATTAGAAAGATGTTTTGTCTCACCCCTGTTCACATTTCCTAAAACCCTGCAGTTCTCACCCGTCCTAAGCTAGCAAGCAGCAGTGCTCCAGGACAATGGGACACACTGCAACCCACAGGACATTCATATCATATCAGTTATGCAGGCGAGAAGGAATAAACACATTCCTGGGGGAGGGAATGCAAAGTCCACTATTAACCCAAGCGCTGGTGCTACATGTGCAGGTTTTGCTGAGCCTTTCTTTATCTATGTCAACTATGTGGTGAATCCAGAATCCCCAACGACATCTGCCATTGATGTGTATTGCTAAACAGTCTAGTATCAAAAGCCACAGATGGGTAAAACAGATAAAAGAGCTTGCCTGATATCAAAGGGCTCCTATGCTTGTTTACATTTACTCACAGGCTTAACTTTAAGCACATGAGTAGCCCCAGTGGGCCCTTGTGAGATGTCTTAGAATTCCAAAAATTTCTTCCATTCAAAAAAGAAAAATACAAGAACAAATCCAACAACTCAGTAGGACTGTGCATCATACCCAGGCCTGAATCTAACCTGCCAGAATTCACTTCTTTTTATGAAGAGTCAGAAATAAAGATCTGGCCCAAGTCAGGGTAGATCCTTGCTTCAAACAAAAGCCAAATTCAAATACCACACGATTCCTATTCCTCAGAGTGTCCACTCTTATACCTCGTCACAGGTGGGTGAGAAAAGCAACCATGTAGGACTATGTGTGGTGTGAAAAGGCCATGACACACCATTCAGCACTACTTAATGGAGAGCAAGCTGCAGCTGGGGAGGGGAAATAGAAAAAATAGAAGATCTACAGTGCAGACAGAAATACAGCAAAAAGCAGATTCTGGATATGTTGGGTTTGATTCTCCCCTGAACCTTGCCTGGGTTCCAGTCCTGCAAATGATTACATACATGCTGAACTACTATTGCCAAGTATTGATGTCAATAGGACTACATACATGAGTACAGTTAAGCATGTGTGCAGGGTTGGGAGCTTACATCTGTACAAAGCAAGCGTTAATACCACCAGATCAGACTGGCAGCATTTTACACCCACCTTTGCACAGATGGAAATGACAACACGAGGTGCAAAGCAAGAGAGAATCAGGCCCATTAACCTGGGCAAACATTTCTGTAGGTGGCCATTGCAACAACATGACTGAAATGGACCAGCATGGAGACAGAAAGGAAAGGATTTTGGAGAAAAAAAATAGACACACATCAATAGAGCCACCAAACAATTGCTGTGCATTTGTCTTTTAGAGGCAATGGACCAAATTCATCCCCAAATTTAGCCCTTTGAAGTTAATGGAGTTACACCCGGGAGGAATTTGTCCTGATACTTGTAAATATTCCAGTATAAATACTGAACCAAACCCATGACTCAGATGTGAATATCAGCTTCCCAGCACCGCCTCACCTCTCAGCAGTTTGCAGAAATCTAAACCTCTCGGAAAGGAGAGACTCGGTTCACCCTTAATCCAAACACAAAAAAACACAGTGGCAGTAAACATGCCCATGTACAGTAGGTTAAAATATATTATTGCATATTATAAACATTATATACAAGGTTAAAATGGTATTTTTTCCAGCTTACTTACAAATTACAATATAGATGAATGCCTTACTTACACGTCCTCATTGCTACATGCAGAGAACTACCAGAAGTATTTGGCAAGACTATGCACTACAGAGCAATAGGCATCCTTTTGAGCAGGTGAATTCAGTTGGCCACTTTCCCCATCTTTAGCACTGCACCAATTAGTAGCATCAGATTTTCTGGCAATTGATTGTGGAGGGGGCTATCGTTAAAGAGATTTCAACCAGATTTCCCAAGTTGGACCAATACAATTCCTTTCCCTAATTTAGGGGGCTTTTGTGCTGTTTTAACATCTGGGTTCAAAAGTTGCTATTTCACATGAGCTGGGGGTGACTGGTCTGGTAATCGCTTGTACATTGAAGAGGGGGGAGCAATAAATAAGGGGTCAAATGAACGTGTGGCCTCATGCTTGACAGACTCAAGTCACTGTTTGTTGGGTTTGTTTTTAGTATTGAATAACAGAGTGGGCAATATTTTCAATGCATTTTTGTAACAGCTTCTCTGATCAGTGTCAACAAGTCTGCCAGGGTCCTGGGGAATGTTCTTCTTCACAACATGGATGAAATGCTGTGGTTCCTCAGGAAAGGGCCCTGAGCTAGGCTAGATCTCAGTCAGCATGATCTTGAAGCCTTCCACGGTGCTCTCCATGTTCAGGATGAAAGTGTCCTCGTTGGAGTAGTGCTCAATGATGTTATCATCCATGTTTACCAAGATTCTGGTGAAAATGAAGAAATCAGTATTCTTACATACATGGCCAACCAAGGGGAAGATTCTGCACACTTGCCCAAAGCAATGCTGCCTGGCTAGGTGTACTCACTGCCTAATCCTGATTGACCCCAAACTGTGTGGGCGGGAGGCTATAAGGGACATACAGCGATCTCTTTCAGAGTCCCACTGATGAAATCTCTTCCACTTCCTGAAGAGAACAGAATATCCCCCTCTCTCGCCCCCTCCTTCTCCCTCCCCCTCCCACAGCCATGCACTGTGAAATCTCAATGGGGGTGGGAGAATGGATTTAGTTTGTTTGCTTTATTTTCTTTACTTATAGCCTCTGGACTAGAGGAAGCTGCCAGAGCTGGGTCTCCTGTAGTACTTATAAGCTCTGCAGGACAGAAGAGAGCTGACAGGGGCAGGACATCTATGAAGTTTATAAACTGCCTAGACGTAGCCAAAGCTTCAGCCAAAGCTTCTGCATCATGCAACTCTAATGAAGCTTCCCCACTCTCCTTGCCCGGTCGCTCATATTGGCCTGCACAGGTGTTGGTCTGCCCAAATGCATCTTGCTACCCCAGCCTGCTGTATATACACAGGGAGGGTTACTGCTGTGAGTCAATGATCTTTGGGAAATGATTTGTAGCTGGGTGTGAAGCCTGAGCTACACCACATGTGGTGGGCTGGCGTAAAGATCAGCTTGTATGTGAGATTGTAACATGTTTCCTCATTCTTTTCGACAAAAATAGCTTCTTCTAAGAAATGTAACAGCTGAATATGGTGTTAGGAAGAAGCTGACTTAAAAAGCAAACTGGAATTTCTTTGGAAGCCATCGAAATTCCCCCACAGAACACTTTGTTCAGGTAGAATTAAGGCTGTAAATAGATGCCAATTAATTTAAAATGACATTACTAGAATATTGTCGTTATTTCAAAGTAAACATTGGAAGTCAGGACATTAAGGTTTGGGAGGTGGGAGGTTGGTTGTTCTTAAAATATTGGTACATTTGAATCATTGTAAAAGGTCTAAAGTTACTCAGCTAATGTTCTAATATTGAACGTAGCTCTGCCCGTCCCTCAACTACCAGCTCCCTGTCAAACTTTCAGCTCTGGGGCCATAGACTATTCCCAGGAAACTCTACATCCTGCCAAGTCCATTCTGAATGCACCCACTAGTTAAAGGCTGGAGAAGCAATAGGCCAGTAAATCATAAAGATTACATATATGGTCTGCACAGGACTCTGCTCTCACCCCATTATGGGCTTGATACCCAGCTGTACCCCATTCAGTCCATAAATACTGAAACTACGTGCTCCAGACACAGACTAGAGATCAACTTTTTCAATATCTTTCACCCTTTGTCATCTATTTGGGTTAGGGAATTGCTTCCTATTAGGTATTTGTACAGCACAGAGCACAATGGGGCCATGATCGTAGCTGCAGTCTCTGGGTACTACTGTACCAAAAAATCATAATGATTAATTAAGGTTTTACTTTCTCTTACCCCTTTTTGCTTTTCTTGTAAAGTTTTGCAATCTTTTCTACTGGAAGCCCATATTTCTCAGATATCTGAAATCATTAAACAACGACAACAACAAGAATGAAAGATAAACGAGGAATAGGACAAACATTCTGTACCTTTAGGATAAGATATTGAAGCATCAACTCATGCAGACTCTTTTAGCAAATATATATATTTTTCCCCATGTTAAAAGGGTCACCACCAACCTACTTTCATGGACAATGTGGCCTAATTGAAGATTGTTGTGCTCTGGAGAGGGATAATCCTAAATAACTAGATTTTTATAAAATCACTCATCAGTCCAGCACCAAGAACCATGGGGACTATAATCACCTTTGAGTGCGACCCACCAAAGCAGTTTAAGAGTTCCTTCTAGTGCTCTGCTCCAGCAGTTAACATTTCTTGTCACTGGTCACATCTGTGCATTTAGCAAGGCCATTAATATACCTTCCATACAATCAAATGCAATTTCTCATTCTGCTGACAGTGGTGGTTTTCTATGCAGGGGGCTCATGCTCCCGGCATCCATTCCTGCAGCACAAGTCTGCAGGGACACCTTAACCACAGAATGAAAGAGGGGCTGTCACTGGATCACCCACAACCTGGATTAGAACTGGTTGACCAATGAAAAAAACGTGTGCACATTTTCATTTTTCATCAAATTTCATTTTTTTGTTGAAATTTTGAACCAGCTATAGTCTGACTCCTTGAGGCACATCAGAAAAGTTCTTTAAACTAGAAGGCTTTCAAAAACATCTCTTGAGATGTATCCATGGGTGAACCAGCATGTACAAGAAAAGTTTTGAAGGATGACATCTTAGCTAACTGAAATTACCAAGGACAAATCCACTCCATTATAATGCTTTAGGCAGCCCTTTGCAGTACGTGGCAGTTCACTGGTAACTCCTTTGATGCTCATTATAACAGCATAACCCATGCCACGATAAACCCATTTAATGTTTACGGAGATAGTAATTCCAGTATTCATCAATCTTGTACCAATTTCATTTCAGAATTATTACTTCGTTCTTTGGGGAGGAGCGCTGTGTCTTTTTTCCTTTAAAGGAAGGGCAAAAGCAGATTGTTCCAAAGGGGAAAATAATTATGTCAAAGGGAGTGTCTCTGTCACAAACTGTTCCAGGCAAGAGGATGCCACAAGCATCCAGGCAAACTATTTGCCCTCTCCCAGGTGAAATTAAATTATGTTGCAACTAAATAGTTCATTCTCTGCTGTATTAGAGAAGTGAAATGCACAATTAAAAATTCATTTTGAGTAAAGACTGTCAGACATTAGCCACTAGAAAGTCCTAGGTAGGGGGCTGTGTGTGTGTGTGCGCGCGCGCGTTCAGCATGACTTTGAGAAAATGGAATGTTTTCGAAAGCTAAATGAGCATAATTGCTGTGAAATAGAGAATGAAGAGCAACAAATACCCAGTACTCCAGCACCAAGGGCAGTCTCAGAAGTAAATGAAAATGCTACGACAAAAATCAAAACATGGCTTCCTAACATCAAGAAGTGATCATGACTAAAGCCTCCTAGGAAGTCTTTAGGGACATTGAAAGACTGATCTAATTTATCTGAGAAGTGCTTGGACATGATGGGTGTTGTGTAGAAGCTAATAGATAAGGCACCAACAGATGGCACTCAAGAATATATAGTATAATTCCTGGATTTTGCAGGACCAATAAAAAATGTTGGGCACTGCAAATGGCTCTGTCTGGCCGCTCTGACAATGGGCCTGGTAGGACCTGCAAGACTAGATCAGGGAGATTTGATAAGAGATTCAGGTGCCATCCACACTTCTGGTTTTACACCCCATAAGGAATGTGATGCAGTTTAAATTTTGGCAGTGTGGTTTCCATGTGAAATTTGCAAACTGTCAATTTTATTAGGGTTGTGCTTTGTCAGGCTGGTGCTCTCAATCATGGCTCTGACATGGTTCATTGCCTCTGGAAATGGTTGGATGTGCTAATGCTAGGCCTGGTCCCATATTATCATTCGTATTACAATAACACCAAGAGGCCTCCATGAGGATCAAGGACCCATTGCATTAGGCACTTTACAGCCATGTAGTAAAGCACAGTCACTGTTCCAAAGAGCTCACAATCTAACGTAAACAAACCATAACAGGTGGGTTTATCAAACATGAAGAGGGATAGGAGAGAGAAAGGACACGGGTACGCTGATAAGATCATGCAAGATTCTGAGCACTCTCAATTCCCACTGGTTTCCATGGGAGTGGGGGTTCTCAGTATCTCCCAGGGCCATGCAGCAGCTTGCAGGGCCAGGCCCATTGTTCATAGGAGGATGGTGAAGATGTTCTAAACTGATTTGCATTAAAAAACAGTTAACACTCTGCTAACGTGAAGAAGGCTTGAGAGGTGAGGTTTGTGTGTGAGCTGAGGGGTGAAAACATTATCTACTATCCATAGTTAACAGCATGTAACTGCTTGCAAAGTTAGACTCCAATCCTGCATTGTGACCTAAGCAGGTGGGCTGCTGCAGGCATGTAGCTCACCTTGCAGAATTGGAGGCTTAGACAGTATCCTTATCAAACTAATCACAGTCAGTATTGCTACTCGAAAGCTCTTTAACTGCTTTTTATTCTCCTCCAAAGAGGCAGGGGGTGTGTCAAGAGGGGAACATACCTATATATGTGCATACTGCCTGGGAGAGGAGGGAAGAAAGAGAGACAGCAGATTAAGGCTTAAAGGTGTAGCTCTAAAAGTAATTTAGCTGAAATGAAAAACAGAAATGATAGAAAAAGTGTCTAAGTCTGATTGCTAAAAGGGGGGAAGGTTTAAAAGTACACTCAAGGCAAATTGCCCTGTCACTGTAACTCAAGAAGAGGCAAGAAAATCCGTAAGAGTAGCTGCCATTTCCAGGCATTAAATTCTCAGAGGTATTCCCATTTCCTCCTTTTACTTCCCCCTTATTAGTAATTATCTGTATTACCATTGCGCCTAGGAGCTCAAGTCATGGACCCATTTTGCTAGGCACTGTACAAACACAGAATCCCACAATCCTTGTTAAGTAGTGACCAGGGGTCAGCTAATATCAGGTAAGTGGCTGCTGCTCTCGTGTGTTCCCAAGTCTACACTTTCATTTGAAAAAAAGCATTAAGACTCTATCCCTGTTGGTTGTGAAGAAATCCTTGAACATGTTACTCAAATGTAAAGTGGTGCAGCAGTGTCTGCCTGAGTCTGCAGACAGGCTCAAATAATAGGTTTGTGATAGATACGGACTGCCCCTTTTACCTCACTGGGGAGCTGACTCTGAAGCCTAATGATGTCTTAAATGTCAATATTTTAACAAGCTATTAACACAGCTACATGAAAGAGTTGCTGAATTTGTATCTCTGTCCCATGGCAATGTTTATTGAAAATGTCAAGCAAACATGTAAAAGAAAAATCTCCCTGTCCCAAGGCCGTTTTACAGCAGCTAATGCATAGCATACCGCACATACCAAGGCAAAGCTTTCCTGGGAAGCCTCAGTGGACCTAAGATACACGTACCACATGTTTTTGGAAGTGGTTTGGGATGTCCCATTCTAAGTATATTATTAGGAGATACTTTGGGGAATGCCTTGTTTGCCAAACCCTAGGGCAGGTGCAGGATTTATATAACATGTCCGGATTACTGGGCTTTGGGAAATACCTGAAGTTGATTGAGTTAAGCACATTTCTCAGGAACCACTAAAGATTCTGCCAACTCTTAGAATAGTAAACTATGGAGGCAGGGCTCAGAGTGGGGTTATGGGAAAGCCTCTGATTCAGAAGGCTCTGAAAATGAGCAGCCACAGCAAACGTGCTAGAATCCTAAAGGCCTGTTATAGAATCAGAGAATTTAGAGATGTACTGTCAGGGCATCTCATTTAACACCCTCTTCCAAAGCAGGCTAGTTGGGAGTAGGGATCCTTCCAAAGCAGGCTAGTATGCAGAATATTCTCTGGAGCCATCACCAGTCTCATTATAAATAACCCAAATAATAGGACTTCTACCCTTTCCTCAGGGAGACTATAATACATTAGAATAGACCTCTCTGTTAGGAACATTTTCCTAACATTCAGCTTTCATATTCCCTTCCTGTATTTCATCTCATTGCTCCTAGTTCGAGTGGTCACCCTTAAAATATTGGCCAATTGCCTCAGATAACTAAGGGCTTGTTCATGTGGCATGTTAGTCCTCACTAGAGGCATGTAAATTCTAGTTCGCACTAGCATGTTGGGCACTAACTGGCCCACACGGACCCTGCTGGTGTGCACTAAAAGTTTCTTAATGCCAGCTAACGTAGTACTGTTTGAAATGGGACTACATTAATGTGCACTTGGGAACTTTTAGTGTGCACTAGCAGGGTCCACTTTGCCAGCTGGTGTACTACACGCTAGTGCGCACTAGAATTTACACCCCTCTAGTGTGGACTAACACACCATGTGGACAAGCCCTGAGTGAAGTAACTTCAGTATTTGAAATTTAACAGAAAATGCTAACTTTTGAACCATCCTTAATAGTGAGAGCTATCCTTTCTTTACTATAACAATGAACGAGACTCCTAAATAGCTAAAAAAATATCCCTGGCACTTTATAGTCTTTTGAGTAAGCGATCTGTTGATATCATATAGGCCGATATTGGCCTAAAACACTATCTTTAAACATCTTTCTTTCTATTACTAATTTGTTAAGCACAAATAGCGCCCTCTGTGTTTACATAAAGAAAGACGGGGTCCCTGCTCGGAGGAGTTTGCTGTCTGAATGTAAATTGACATAAGACACGGGACAAAGGGAGAAGCCGTGAGGATGATGTTAGTTTAGAGGTTTTGGTTGTTTTTGTTTAATCTTTCTCTTCCTGCAGCCTGTTCCCTGCCTGTGCAGTGGATTATATCTCCTCACTCCACCAATCCCTGTTCCAGGGGTAAGCAAACTATGGCCTGCGGGCCATGTCCGGCCCATCCAGGGCCGGCTCTAGGCCGATTCCACCGATTCCCCTGAATCGGGCCCTGCCCCTAAGAGGGCCCCGCGCCCAAGCCCCGGTACGGCGTACCGGCAAGAGCCGGTGCGCCATACCGGGGTGGCCCGGCTTCCCCAGGGGGCAATTTAAAGGGCCTGGGGCTTCCAGCAGGGGCTGGAGCCCCAGGCCCTTTAAATTGCCACCAGAGCCCCACTGCTGGAGCCCTGGGGTAGGGCTGCGGAGCTCTGGGAGCTATTTGAAAGTCCGGGGTTCCCGCTGCTTCTACTGCCCCGGCCCTTTAAATAGCCGCTGGAGCCCTGCCGCTTCCCCAGGGCTCCCGCGGCTATTTAAAGGGCTGGGGCAGTAGAAGCAGGGGAGTCCTGGGCCCTTTAAATAGCCCCCAGAGCCCTGGGATAGCGGGGGACTCTGGGGGCTATTTAAACGGCCAGGGTTCCAGCTGCCTCTGCCGCCCCGGTCCTTTAAATAGCCCCTGGAGCCCCGCTGCTTCCCAAGGGCTCCCTTGGCTATTTAAAGGGCTGGGGCGGTAGAAGCAGGGGAGCCCCTGGCCCTTTAAATAGCCCCCAGAGCCCTGGGGTAGCGGGGGGGAGGCGCTCCAGCTGCCTCTGCCGCCCTGGTCCTTTAAATAGCCCCCGGAGTCCCGCCGCTTCCCCAGGGCTCCGGCGGCTATTTACAGGGCCGGGGCGGTGGAAGCAGGGGAGCCCCGGGCCCTTTAAATAGACCCCGAGCACCGGGCTGCTGCTGCTACCCCGGTGGGGGAGGCAAGAGGAGGGGGCACTTACCGTACAGGGTGGGCTGTACCCCCTGCTCCCGTACCCTCTGCCCGCAGCCAGCCTCTGCTGCACCCCTGCCCGCACCAGCCCCACATCCCCTGCTCTGCCCACACCAGCCCCTGCCTGCAGCCAGCCCCGCAACCCCTGCCCTGTCTCCAGCCAGCCCCACACCCCCTGCCCTGCCCGCAGCCAGCCCCTGCCGCACTCCCTGCCCGCACCATCCCTGCACCCCCTGCCCTGCCCACACCAGCCCCGCACTCCCTGCCCTGCCCGCACCAGCCCCGCACCTCCTGCCCTGCCCGCAGCCAGCCCCTGCCGCACCCCCTGCTCACACCAGCCCTGCACCCCCTGTCCTGCCTGCACCAGTCCCGCCCCCCTGCCCTGCTGCTGCCTGCAGCCAGCCCTGCACCCCCTGCCCACAGCCAGCCCCTGCCGCACCTCCTACCCTGTCTCCAGCCAACCCCTGCCACACACCCCTGCAGTCCTGCCCGAAGCCAGACAGCCCCCCACACACCCCTGCCCGCACCAGCCCTGCACCCCCTGCCCTGCCTGCAGCCAGCCCCGCACCCCCTGCCCTGTCTCCAGCCAACCCCTGCCGCACCCCCCTGCCTGAAGCCAGCCAGTCCCGCACTCTTCTGTCTCCAGCCCTGCCAACCCATGCCGCACCCCCTTGCGGCCCTGCCTGAAGCCAGCCAGCCCACCCCACACCCCTCTGTCTCCAGCCAGCCCCGCACCCCTTGCCCTGCCTGCAGCCAGACCCTACCTCCAGTCAGCCCCATGTCCACTGGTGCCCTGCAGTTCCCAGGGCAGTAACCCTGCACACCTGCTTCAATGAGGGGGGCAAGGAGCAGCTGGGACCCACACATGTGCACACCCTAGGGTGACCAGACAGCAAGTGTGAAAAATCGGGACAGGGGGTGTGCGTAATAGGATCCTATATAAGAAAAAGACCCAAAAATCAGGACTGTGCCTATAAAATCGGGACATCTGGTCACCCTAGCACACCCCCAGGGAGTGGCAGGGACCCACACATGTGAAACGGAGCTCATTTCTAGTTCAGGCCCATCTTTTTAAAGAAGAACTTTAGGTAGGGTTAACCTACATCCGTATTTTCCCAGACATGTCAGGCTTTTTGGTTCTTAAATCGCCGTCTGGGATGAATTTTTAAAATTTAAATTTTAAAAATTCCTCCCAGGAAAATACGGACGTATGGTAACCCTATTGGTACAAAAAATGCATACTGTGGCACATCCCTTAAATCAGAACTTTTTATAGGGAACCGGTTGCTAAGAAATGAAAGGCTTTTTTTAACATGTTTTTTTTAGTCATCCCTGCCGGGGCCCCGCCAAAAATGTTAGAATTGGGCCCCGCACTTCCTAAAGCCAGCCCTGGGCCCATCAGATGTTTTAATCCAGCCCTCGAGCTGCTGCCGGGGAGCAGGGTCTGGGGCTTGCCCCACTCCAGCGCTCCAGCTGGGGAGCGGGGTCAGGGGCTTGCTCTGCTCTGCGTGTGCCGTGGCTCCTGAAAGCAGTGGTATGTCTCCCCTCTGGCTCCCACGCGTAGGGGCAGCCAGGGGGCTCCACACGCTGCCCCAGCCCCAAGCCCTCCCCCGCAGCTCCCATTGGCCAAGAACCATGGCCAATGGGAGCTGCAGGGATGGCACCTGCGGACGGGGCAGCATGCAGAACTGCCTGGCTGGCACTGCGCCTCCGCGTAGGAGCCAGATGGGGAACATGCTGCTGCTTCTGGGAGCTGCTTGAGGTAAGCACTGCCTGGAGCCTGCACCCCTGTCCTCCTCCCATGCCCCAACCCCCTGCCTCAGCCCTGATACCCCTCCTGCCCTCCAAACCCCTCAGTCCCAGCCTAGAGCACACTCCTGCACCCCAAATGGCTCATCCCCAGCCCCACCCCAGAGCCTCCACCCCCAGGCAGAGACCTCACCCCCCCACCCCAACCCCCTGCCCCAGCCCAGAGCCCCCTCCTGCACCCTGTACTCCTCATTTCTGGCTCCACTCCGGAGCCTGCACCCCCATCTGGAGCCCTCACCCCATCCTGCACCCTAACCCCCAATTTCGTGAGCATTCATGGCCCATCACACAATTTCCATACCCAGATGTGGTCCTTGGGCCAAAAAGTTTGCCCACCGCGCCCTGTTCAGTTTCCTGCAAAACACCTCTTTGGTCTGGAGTTCACAGGGAGGGGAGAATTTCACTAAAACTAACTGGACTCTGTTGACTCCCTGGGCTGCAGGTACCCAGCAGAGGAAAGCCAACCTGTAGCAGCAGGTAGCAGGGATACAGTGGCACAGGCAACGTGACCTGCAATTCCTGCTCCACTGGGGTCTTGGAGATTACCAGCACAGCCCATAAAGCATGCAGGCCAGTTCAGGATGGCCGGCTGGCTGGGAGGTGTATTGATTCCTCTCTGGCTGGGAGTTAAAATTACTGCCCTCTCTCTGCAGCGCAGCTGACTCCATGGGGAAGTTGCACTCAGACAGTACATCTGACCCATTATATTCCAATTTTTGTCCAAACAGACTCTACTGGGTTCATTTGTTACTTTTTAGTAACCATGGGAGAGATATTCCCTGCTTGGGAGATGCCTGATTTTTTCCCTCTGCAGCTAGAATAAAGCAGATGGCCCCTTCTGGTCCTACATAGTGTAATTCTGGAAGTACTCTATTGAAATCAATGGAATTACATTGATTTAAAATCAACTCAAACAAAAGCAGAATTAGGCCCCTGACGGTCAGCAATCAGCAGGAACGCAGTGTTTTGTGATTGCTGATCTTTTTTTCTAGACACTACTGATTCATGTAACTGTTCTCTGCTGACCACAAGTGCCTCGAGTAAAAGGCAAGCATAGAAAGGACGAATATTTGCATCATGTCTTTGAGTCCGCCTTCCTCTGAAACATGAGACGGTAGCTATTCCCCTGAAAAGAGTAATCTGAGTAGGAAATTGACTGTTCTTTTGGAAAGTGATAGGAAGGAGAAGAATAAAACAAACCCTAAGTCTGAGAAAATACTGTCAAGTGTCATGGAAAATATGGAGAACGCCAAAGACCAGGAAGTGTGATGAACAAGAAAAATGTATATCTTGTAAATACAAAAGCAGAGTTTGAATTAGGATCACTCAGGGAACCCTTCATTATTCAGGGGTGTGAGCCTTATTCTGTCAAACCTTATTACTGAGTTTAGAGTGTGTAAAAATACAAATGACCTTCTCATAAAATAAACTGCTGGAAAGACTGTGGGGAGAATACATGGTGCATGCAAATAAACAGCGTTTGGTATGGATTTCCCCATCATACCACCATTCTGCCTACCAACGAGAATGTCTGTTTTCCGAAAGTGTTCAAGATCACTAAAATGAACATTTCACTCCCAGACTAGATTCCATCAGTGCTAAAAACATATTACTGAACCCACAGCCATGCCCGTGGACAGGAAACAGGAACTTTTTCTGTCTCTGAGCTACTTCTGCTATCTTTTCAAATGCACATTGCCTAGGGAATAGGCACAGAGATGAAGAGGACGTTTAGGTCTAAATTGATTATAACACACCTGGAGCCCAGCTACAATGACAAGATCAAATTCTGTTATAACATTATTAATTAGACAGCAAACTTTTCAGGGCCCTTAGAACTACTTCGTTAGCCAGCCATCTGTTCTCCCCTGCTACTGGCCTGTTACAGGGGACTGTAACCCAGGACATTTCATTCTAGGCCTCTGCTGTTGGGCCGTATACAAGAACAAGCCCAACATTAACCCTGACAGTCCCAGTGTACTTTTTTTAGTGCTCATAGCTGAGGACCTGGAAACAAGCTCTAAGTTGGTGCTCCTGTCCCCTTCCCAT
This sequence comes from Emys orbicularis, assembly GCF_028017835.1. Lineage (NCBI taxonomy): Eukaryota > Metazoa > Chordata > Testudines > Emydidae > Emys > Emys orbicularis. The sequence continues at coordinate 38,033,171 of NC_088684.1, forward strand.
TTCTCTTCTTAACTAAATTCTAGCCTCCCAAATTCTAACTTCCCTGCCTCACCCAGCCACCCGACCCACAGCTCACTGGTAATCTGACATTTTCCATCCCCCTCTCCACTCTGAGGTCTTCTCTGCACCTCACCAGACCTCACAATGTGACCTTGACTGGTGCCAGGTCATCAAACTAGGATTAAATTTGGAGGTGTCCACTGCTGATCAGGGATCACTGGATTGCAAGTAGCAGCAAAGCCAAATCAGAGAAGTAGAGCGGGCGCAGGCAGTTCATAAAGGGAAGGTAGGTCATTTTGGAAGGCTGGAAAAGAAAGGGAGTTGCTGGCAGAAGGTATCGAGGAGAGGAGAGGACTGGCTCTTGCCAAGTAACCATTAACAATCCTTTCACCCCCAGCAGAGCAACCCCACAAAAGCCCTAGGAAAAGGGATATTCACAGTCAGTATCCTAAGGTTAAAAGGCATTAGCAGTGGACACACATGCAGTTGCTACAGGCAAAGGTTTAAAGAGCTCTGAATCTCTCTTGCATAGGAGGCATGTCGGAACACGCAGTCTGACCCTATTTTCTTCTTCAGGCATTTGTTAATTACCTCAGTTTCTCAAGACCCATAAATCAGCTGTACGAATTAGTCTTATCTCATTGACCTGCTGACAGTAGTGAATTTCAGATAAGGAGACATGCTCCAAAAAGTCTTTATGAAGCAGTTAAATATGTATGAGGATGGCTTTGTGTGTGCACTATGTGTTCTGTCTAAGTAATACTTTGAGAATCTCAAGATTTTTCTTTCAGTGGAAGATTAATGAGGTAGGGATGTGAGATACTTACCGCTTCCATTAGCCCCTTCACTGTGGGTGACTTTAGCATCAAAGCATCAAACACTTCATCAGTCTCTTTCCTCACATACAGAAGCACTGAAAGAGCAAGGATCAAATTTGGAGCAGGCACAGACAACTGAGCAGATGAAATACGTCTTATTAAATAGGAAGCCAAATATTAATTTTGAATCAATGACAAATCAACACAAATAATGAAAGCCAGATGTTGTTGTTAAAAAATAACACCATCTCCTGTAAACACTGATGTAAACTTGCAGGAGGCATATTGGCTGGTTTGGAAACACACTAGTACGTCTATACTTACCTCCGGGTCCGGCGGTAAGCAATCGATCTTCTGGGATCGATTTATCGCGTCTTGTCTAGACGCAATAAATCGATCCCGGATCGATCCCGGAAGTGCTCGCCGTCGACGCCGGTACTCCTGCTCTGCGAGAGGAGTAAGACAGTCGACGGGGGAGCCTGCCTGCCGCGTCTGGACCCGCGATAAGTTCGAACTAAGGTACTCAGTTATTCACGTAGCTGAAGTTGCGTATCTTAGTTCGAAGTGGGGGGTTAGTGTGGACCAGCCCAAAGAAAATTAAACATTAAATTTTTGAGGAATCCATGTTTTTGTGAATTTAAGATTAGTTAATAGTTTTATTGAAATATGGGAAGTCCCCGTTAAAGAGCATTTGAGCTATTGCTTTGTAGATTTTCAGTCCCTGGGCTGAATCATGGGATCAAACAACTGAAATTATAACCAGTTCTCTCTGCAACCTCTTTATAAGATTTGCACCTCTCTAACCTTTAGCCAAAAGGCTAGGGAAAGGAATTCAGAAAAGGCACGTCTACTTCGTAAATTAAATTTGCCTTTAGCCAATACCCTGAGAAAAAAGTAAGTTTAAAAAAAAGTAACATTCTTTGATGTTACCATTTTGGCAACCTTAAATGTGCACCCTCAAAATGAAATCTAGTCAATTTCACAGAATGAGTTAAAAGTAATTTCAGGCACTACAGGGGAGTTATTCAAAGGCACAAATGGCAGTTAGGCACTTACTTCCCACTGATTTTCACCTGCCCTTTGTGCCTTTGAAAATCTCCTCCTCAGACCCCTGCCAATTTTTGCAGGTTTGCAATCATAGTTTCCTGTCTCATCTAGATGTTTTTTCTCTCCCCTCTTGCTGTGCTAAACACCCTCACAGATAAAAGGAGAAACCAATTGGCTGGATATTCAGGGGAAACAGTGAAACAGACTACACAAAGTGCTGACACAGGTACAAAGTAAACAAACTGAAAATTAGAAAAAAGAACAGGAGTACTTGTGGCACCTTAGAGACTAACAAATTTATTAGAGCATAAGCTTTCGTGGGCTCTAATAAATTTGTTAGTCTCTAAGGTGCCACAAGTACTCCTGTTCTTTTTGCGGATACAGACTAACACGGCTGCTACTCTGAAACCTGAAAATTAGAAAAACACATTTCTTTGTCTAATCTCTTCACTTATATGAATCTTAGGTGTTACTTGTAACTGCAGTAGGTTAAACTTTTTTAGACAGAAGTGTAAGGTATTGATAACTATTTTTCTAAAGGGACAGTTTATTTCAGACTACCAGGAAATTCAATATCAATTAATGTATATTACATGCACATATACATATTCTATCAGATACTTAGAGGTCTATGTGACAAACTGCACCAGCCATTATTTGTACCTACAAATTGGAAATACAAGAAAGAGAGACTAGTTTTTAACCATTAGAGTCTGGAGGATATTTTCCACCAGATTATATTAATTTTACAATAGAATCACCACCTGTCATAACTATAAAGGGAAGGGTAACAGCTCTCCTGTGTACAGTACTATAAAATCCCTCCTGGCCAGAGACTCCAAAATCCTTTTACCTGTAAAGGGTTAAGAAGCTCGGGTAACCTGACTGACACCTGACCCAAAGGACCAATAAGGGGACAAGATACTTTCAAATCTTGGGGGGGGGGGGAAAGGCTTTTGTTTTGTGCTCTTTGTTTAAGGGGTTGTTCGCTCTTGGGACTGAGAGGGACCAGACATCAATCCAGGTTCTCCCCATCTTTCTAAACAAGTCTCTCATATTTCAAACTTGTAAGTAAAAAGCCAGGCAAGGCGTCTTAGTTTTACTTTGTTTTCTCAACTTGTAAATGTACCTTTTACTAGAGTGTTTATCTTTAAGTTTGATTACCCTGTAAAGTTATTTTCCATACTGATTTTACAGAGATGATTTTTACCTTTTTCTTTAATTAAAAGCCTTCTTTTTAAGAACCTGATTGATTCTCCTTGTTTTAAGATCCAAGGGGGTTTGGATCTGTATTCACCAGGAGTTGGTGAAAGGAAGGAGGGGGGAAGGGTCAATTTCTCCTTGTTTAAGATCCAAGGAGTTTGGATCTGTATTCACCAGGGAATTGGTGAGAAGTTTCTAAAAGCTTCCCAGGGAAGGGAATGGTGGCAGCGGACCACAACTAAGCTGGTAGTTAAGCTTAGAAGTCCTCATGCAGGCCCCCACACTTGTACCCTAAAGTTCAAAGTGGGGATACAGCCTTGACACCACCTTTGTAAGACAGAGGCAGAAGGGTATTTGCTATAGCTTTAATTCCCATTGGAAATATGTTTTAAGTGTGAACATGGAAACAGAAAGAATTGCAACTTCTTCGCCCAGGCTTTCAGTTGACTGAAATGAGCTCATACTTAGCTGTCAAGATCACTGTCCATTCTCTGCCTTAAAACTGTGGGCTTCGGGGGATCATGATGTTTTTGCTCCTTGTATTTAGCAATGGTAAGGACCTTACTATAGAACCATATAAAGTGCACCCAGGGATGGGTAAAAGCCTTAAAAATCCATGTAATAGTGAAATGTAGGGAGACTAATCTATCTGATGGTATGTAGTAACACTATTTGCTTATTCAAGAATGGCTTTTTGGTGACTCGAAACAGTTACCATGTAACTTTCAGTTTACATCTGAAAGGGGGAAAACCACTCAATCAAATGTTAATGTTAGGGTAGTTAAAGTTAAATCTCTTTGCTGTACTGAGAATGTCAGAGAACATTATGTTGAACGAAGGATCCATTACAGGGATAATGGGGAACCTGAATCACTGCTATGCGTACATAGAACACGGAGTTGTAAATATATGGTGTTTTAGTGGCGTGAATGGAATTCTGTAATTGATTCACTCAATTATGTGATTCAAACATCTCTTATCACATCTGATTAAGTGTCCATCATACTGTCACTATTTCCATGTCATCTAGCCAGTCTCTCTTACAAAGGATAAATCACAGTGTTAGAGACAGGCTAGATATAGTAATAGACAGTGAGCTGTGTGTAGGGGCAAATTAGAAAAACTATAACCTCTAAGCTATCTATTCCTAGCTCTAAATATTCAGTACCGACTGTCTTCCCAGCTCTGGATTGCACTGTGTTACTTAATGCTCTAAGACCAAGAGTTTCAAATGTGATCCCTAAGGGTAGACTCCAAAACTATATTTAGGTGTCTGAATAAACAGCTTTCAGAGTAGCAGCCGTGTTAGTCTGTATCCGCAAAAAGCACAGGAGTACTTGTGGCACCTTAGAGACTAACAAATTTATTAGAGCATAAGCTTTCGTGGGCTACAACCCACTTCTTTTTAAATAAACAGCCCGATTTTCAAAAATGCTGAGCACCCAGCAGCTCCCCTGAAGTCAAGCAAAGCTGCTGGGATGTTCAGCTCTTTTGAAAAATCAGGCCACTAATTTAGGTGTCTAAATATGAATTTGAATTATGATGTTATGGAAGAATTCTGAAAATATAATGGATAGATTGCAGAATCAATGAAAAACTACTGGAGATGACTGGAACTCAGCAAATACTGAGACCTTATGAAAAGAAAGATTCAATTTGCAGGAAGCATTTTAAGGGGTTCAGCAGGTGATGCACGTTTATGGGAACTGGAAGGGAAAGTATTTGGCAGAAGAACATGAGGCAGGCAAAGAAGATCTTGGATGGATGATATGGTACCCTGTGCGGATCAAAAGGACTGATCATCCACAAAGAGATTAGCAGAGGGCTGTACAGAATGGGCTAACATGGGGGCAAACCTCCAGTAATGCAGATGCCACATAAAAAGAAAAAAGGAATTTAGGAGCCTAACTTTGGGCACCCACTTTGAAAATCTTAGCCTCATGCCTCTCAGCCTTCAAACCTGCCAAGGTATGATACAAGTAACCAAGGTGTGACAAATTAGTGCAATGTGTTGTGTTGTAGGTTATGGATAATTGACAATGGAGGGAGATGTGATTTATGCAACAAAAAAGAGGGAGAAGTGGTTTACACAAGTAAAGATGTGCTTTGCGCTGGTGGATCTTACCACTCGGGGTTTGTACCAGTGCAGCTACATCAGTGCAAATTCTCAGTGTAGACAAGACTTTAGGGTGGGTTTTGTGTTCCATGTGAACAGCTCACATGACCCTACAAATCCAAACTATTTTAGTGTAATTTAGAGTGATTTTCTTGAGAGACATAAGCTAGAAAGACAAGGCATTCTTCAGGATGGAGAGTCTGAGACAGGTTGCAGAAAGTCTGCCAGGGCAGGAAGGCAAGCTGGAAGAGGCCCGGCTTGGGACCAGCAAAGTAAAACCTCTGGGTAGCACTGCATGAACAGGGATGTGAACAGGGCAGCTGGAGGCTGCTGGCTTTAATTAGTTCAAATTTTGTCACCATTAAAATGTTTTATGTTTTGAATTCTTCAGCCTGACATAGCTGTGAATCCTGAATAACGTTAAAACAACAAATCACAGAACAAGAATTACACAGGTGCTTTGAGCTGTACAACAATGGCTCCTATGTGCATGCCTGTGTGATCTTCCTGAACCACATTATAAATTAATCACTCGACTGAAGGAATCAAAGCAAGTGTCTCTCTCATGCTAGTTCACCATGCTGTTAGCTGGGAATTCTTTGTTGGGCCCAGTGGGTAGGGAGAAAAGGGTTTCACACCCAGCCCTGGCAGCTGGCCCCTCTGCTTTCAATGGGTGGTGCCAACACCCCCAAATCTGAACTGACCAGGGCTTTAGTTTGGTCAGATCTGGGTCTTTGGCTTGGGCTTAGCTCACATTTTCATTTTGATTTTTAAAAATCTTTCTGCTCATTAATTCTAAGCAGACAACAGCATCCACCTGGTACATCTGGTACCCTTCACAGATTCATGTACATCACCACCACAGCCAACAAAAGAAAGATCACAGATCTAAGCACATGGGGAGACATTCCTGAAAAGGTGAAAGAACACCGATGTGTAGCACATCTCAGTGTTTTGTTGTCTTAATATTGTCAAGGACACACACACACACACTCACTCATGATCTCAACACATTGGCAGGTTTGATTGATCTGAACTATTCAAACCTCTGGAGTCTTCAGCAATATTTGACTGAAAGTCTGATGAAAGTAGCTCTCTCATTGGACTAAATCCTTAATCCTTACAGTTTTTACTCAGGCTAATCTCCCAATAAAGTCAGCAGGAGCTTGGATCTCTGTATCTGACTCAGTGTATTGTGTCCTTTGTATTGTGGTCCTATCCAGAACAAGAAAGTGCCAAGATGAAAGCAAATGAAAAATAAATAGTGAAGGATTTGTCAGGGGAACTTTTTTGAACCTCAAAGTCTGTTTCAAGTGTTGGGAAACATTCTGGACAGTTTATATTTTATACAATCACATTTGTCTATCCCTTCTCAAGATAGCATGCAAACTAGTACCTATTGATTACCCTTAGCATGTTCTAGGAATTCTCCTTGTATAATAGTTGGTGTGGTGGCAGTGGGCCTCATTCTTCTGTCACTTACTCTATTTTTACACCATTGTAATGCCACTGATTTTCATTTGAGTAATTTCTGGTTCACCCTAGACCAGTGGTTCTCAAAGCCAGTCCACTACTTGTTCAGGGAAAGCCCCTGGCGGGCCGGGCCGGTTTGTTTACCTGCCGCGTCCGCAGGTTTGGCCGATCACGGCTCCCACTGGCCGCGGTTCGCCGCTCCAGGTCAATGGGGGCTGCGGGAAGGGCGGCCAGCACATCCCTCGGCCCACGCCGCTTCCCGCAGCCTCCATTGGCCTGGAGCGGCGAACCGCGGCCAGTGGGAGCCGTGATCGGCCAAACCTGTGGAAGCGGCAGGTAAACAAACCGGCCCGGCCTGCCCGGGGCTTTCCCTGAACAAGCGGCGGCCTGGCTTTGAGAACCACTGCCCTAGACTGCATGAGTGAAGAATGCAGACCAGTGCATTTATTTTCCTGATAATTAATTATTACCTCTTTTCAGTCCTTCTTCTTTCATTTGTTTCAAAGGCGACGGGCCAAACTCCTCCTCCACAGGCCGGAACATCCTTTTAACCAGGATGCTGCTACTAGAAAATAACAAAACAACCTTTTTGTCATAATACTGTCCTTCCAACAAGAGAGGAGCCAACAGTGACAGTTTATATCTCACCCCATACTCAAGCAAAACTCCCACTAGCGTCTCAAGGAATGGTAGAGCAAGAACTGCAAGGATTTAGATCCTGATCCTTCTCTGAACTATCCAAGCCTCTTGAATTTCCCAGAATGACTATGTCAGGTAAATGTTTCCCAATATTAAATACAAATTACAAAGGGAAGGAGCATGAAAAAAGAAAGACCTAGCTGCTGATGTCACTATACAGTCACTCTCCCACCTTCCTCTATATCAAGGACTCCACCATGCCAGGGTATGCCCCCCACTATCCCCTCATTCCCCCTTCAGGGACTCTATGCACCATATCTCCCCCTTACTGCCATGCCAGGGCTCTGTGTTCTCCCTCATTTCCCCCTTCCCCATACCAGGTTCTCCATTCTCCTTCCCTGCTGGGATTCTGTATGCCCCCCATCTCACCTCCCCCACCCCACATTTTATTCCTTTTCTTCTGTTTGGGAGATAAATCATCGAAGGTGTCAACATGTGAAACTCTGTTGGGAAGATAGGCAGAGATGAGACTGGGGTATTGTTATGCTGGAAGCTATTAATGGCTGCCGTCAACCAATTTTTTGATCTGTAGACAATTACAGACCTGGTTGAATGTGTTATTGGAAGCATTATTGCATTATATCCAAACAGACAGAAAGAGAAATGCCATCAGTTTGAATGTAAGATTTTGCTTCTCTTGGCCAATAATACTCTGCAATTTATATGGTTGAGTCTTGCTCAATAGTATTCCAAACTCCTGTTCTTTACACTTGTTTAAAAGGCAACACCATGCTCATTTGTACAGAAGATAGAGAAAGGAAGGAGGAACATGAAGTTAATGCAGAGAATTCATAACTTGTAGAATGGAAAGGGGTTGTGGTTGCAGTCTGCAAGCTTTAAACTTCCAACTGTGATCTCACCATATTTAAACAGGCTCAAACAGTCAGTACCTGGTTGGGAGACACCAGAGAAACCAAAGGTGCTGCAGGAAATTATTGTGGTGGTTAAGTAGGGGGCATTCTTCCTCTCGCTCATAGTGAGCTAATGCTTCTGCATGCTGCTAGGGGGCACTATGATAGTGGAGCTACAATCTTCAGGATAAGTCAAAACTGAGACTGGGCCACTTGGTACCATTAAAAACTCCATTTTGTTTGCAAGAGTAGGGGAGTCAGCCCCAACATGCTGACCTAACTATATTCAGCCGACTTAAAATCCTTCTGCATTTGTATTGGGCATGGATCCACTTCTCCTACACAGTTGCGTCACATGTTGCTCTGCACTATTAAACAGCTTCTATGTTCCACCCAAGAGCTTCTTGCTTTTCAATGGTGCTTTAAGCAATTCCTACATGGAAAAATTTTAAAGGGGTTTGGGGTTCCTTAAGGTGGAAGGTACAGTACTAATATAAATGTAAAATTATTATTTTATGTTATGATCCAATACATTGTATTGACCTTGTGATGACCCTTCCTGCTTAATGCACTATTTTATTATGGACTGTAAAAATAAACAGATATAAAAAGAAGCCAGCCCATGTGGAGGAAAACAGTAGTCAAAATAAAAAAACTTTGCCTTCTCAACTCCACAAGTTATGAACACAGAACAGGAAGGAAAAAATGGTTCTTGTTTATTTGACTCTGTGGTTGCGTGCCTGATTTTCAAGGGTTTGGACTACTGGCTGCAAAACTTTATCGCAAAGCAATAAATATCTTACCCTTCTCTCTCGTCGTCTATGTTATAGCAAACCTGTAGGGGTGGAAAAGGAACAAGTTTATTGCTGCAGCATGGATACCCGCTGTATGGAAGAGCTCAAAAAAGGAAAGGAGACACAGTTTGAATTTTGCATCTGTTGATTTTTTTCCCCTTGTATAAAACAATTGTCTATGGTTTTAATTGTGACCTGAAGAAAATGTGGATTAGAACAACTGCTGTTGTGTATGCCACAATGGAGGTACCTCAATGTATTTTGACAAGAATCTTCTTCAGTCTGGTTTACATCATTCTTCCAATCGCTAGGAAAGTATAACACTCCTGAAAATCAGATTACTACTTGCCTAAATAACCCCAATGTGATTTAAACCACAGCAGTCACAAGCTTTATATATAAAATAGATGTCGAGGAAGCTAATTAAAATATAAAAACTAATATAAAATTTAAAGGCACTAATGGATATGCAAATGGTATTAGTATGTATGGTACACATCTGTTTCTAGCATGATGCACCTATATACAGGGCCAGATACTCAGCTCCTGTAAATAAGCATAGCTTGAATACAGTGGCAACATTTTAAACCAGCCAGGGTCCTGGACTACAGTCTGTAGCAGAGATACAAATAATGCTCAGTATTTTCATAGCATTCTCCATGTTTCAGGTGCTGTATAAGATACTAGATCAACCATAGTCCTCACAACTCCCCTGCAAGGCAGGTGAGTAGGTAGATAGGTAAAAATGCTTACTGGTAGGTAAGAATGCTCGCTTGTTCTACTAACATTGAAAACTAGGAACTAAAACACAGAACTAAAAACCTGTGTTCTAGTCCCAGTTCTGCCACAGATTTCCTGACTGACCTTGGACATGTCTCCTATGGTTTGAATGTGCAAGGTGCTGATTGCACTCAACTGCAACTGAAACTTTCAGTGGGAGATGAGGGCAGTGGCGTAGCCAGGTGGAGCGAACAGGGGGAGCAGAGAAGTGTGCTGAGGCTAAGTCCATTAATATCTGTAAAGTAGTATAAGATCATCAGATGAAAGGTGCTTTATAACTCCAAAGTATTGTTCTAATAAAACATTTTGGAACCAAGAAATAGGAGGTATTTCTTGTAAAATACAAAACACAAAAAATAGCTAAGGATAAAAACATTAGGATACCCAGAAAACCCTAGTATACAGCAATATAGAATAGGGATAAATATTATCTATGAGCGTGCAGTCAGAAAGAATATGATATATTCCATTTTAATTTGGAAAATTATTTACATTCCATGTAGTAAGGAATAATTCTATCTTCTTACATTTTGATGCAAATACACATTCGCATTTGAAAGTCACAAGAATAGAAGGTACCCCGTGCTGACATATAAGTGGGAGTCTTTCCATTCCTGGTGAATAATTTTAGTGGCAGCTGTGATCATGACGCCTAAGGTCTATGTGCTTTTCATAATCTCTTCTGCAATGCTGGCTGCTTTAAAAATTAATGATAAACTCATACTCAATGTCACTTTAGTCTTTGTTTCTTTTACATTTCTAGTGAGATGTGCATATACCTAGACACAGATTTGGCAGTCCCTATTACTAAGCTTTCACTCCATCCACTAAGCAGTACACAGTTAATATATCCATGTTTAGGAAAAAGCCACTGATGGAGCTAGAATTCAGCTTTGCAGCTTTCCCAAGGAGCTAAAGGAGTGGCTCTAACCAAGCCAGCAAAAACTCTGTTGTATTTAATTCACAGGTCTTTAAAAAAGGTAAATCATGCTTGTGAACAATATTAGTAATGATTGTGAGCATTACCCTTGATCTCCAGAGTTTCATTATCACTACCTATGTGAGTGCAAGACTCTTCTAAGGAAATATAGATATCAAGGTGACAGGCATCATATGTAATGGCGTTAGGGGAGCTTGTTCCTTGTGACTACTTTTAAAGACAGCAAAAACCTGACAGGCCGACATGGAGTTAACATTTGATCATACTGGTCATTGTTTTAAATCATCCTGGGAGTGGGTGTCTCTTCTACCACAAGGGGGCACATTATCTCTTAAAGTCTCTCACAATCAGGGCCGCCGAGAGCAGGTTCGGGCCCCGGTGAAAAAAATTTTTCGGGCCCCCCAGCAAGGGCGGACCGGCTAAACAGGGCCGACGAGGGGGGGGGGGGGGAAGCCGGGCCCGGAATTTTTTTGGGCCCCCCAGCAAGGGCGGACTGGCTAAACAGGGCCGACAAGAGGGGGGGAGGTCGGGGAAGCCGGGCCCGGAATTTTTTCGGGCCCCCCAGCAAGGGCGGACCGGCTAAACAGGGCCAACGAGTGGGGGGGGGGAGCCGGGCCCGGAATTTTTCGGGCCCCCCCAATAAGGGCGGACTGGCTAAACAGGGCCAACGAGAGGGGGAGAGGCCGGGGAAGCCAGGCCCCGGGCCCCCTTCCGGACCGCCAGGCCCCGGTAATTTGTACCAGCTTCCCCCCCCCCGCCTCGTCGACCCTGCTCACAACATGTGTTTACTTATGCTAAACAATCTGTTCCACCTTGGATTTAGCTGGGACACTTGAGTACCTTTCCTAGACCCGAAGAAGAGCTCTGTGTAAGCTCAAAAGCTTGTCTCTTTCACCAGAAGAAGTTGGCCCAATAAAAGATATTACCTCACCTACCTAGTGTCTCTAAAGTCAATCAGCACAGACAAGAAACAATTGTTTCTCTCAGTCACATGCCAACTTCCTGTTCTGAAGCTCCTATTTGTTCCCTTCCTAGTTACCTTAAAAAAATCTAGAAATATTAAATTAACTCCTTCCTTCCCCTGTAGAACTATGAACAATGTTTCCCCTCTCTTCTGAGGTCTTCCTGGTATACCTGTACCACAGGGCTACTCAAGAGCAACATTAAATTAAAATAAAAACAAAACCAAAAAATCCTGTCACCAAACCCCTGCTTTGAGTCTATGAAGTATGTCTTACAGCATAGGTAGCTGGATAACTATCAGACACCTGTGCTTCTCATTGTTGATTCCTACCTGTCCAGTCCTTTGTAGGTTTCCAAAGTGAATATCTGGTATGAAGAGAACTGGCTGAGAATCCAGGTCAGTCATTGTTTTGAAGTAGGTGATGTCACTCTTTTTTTGCAGAGGGAGAGCAGACAATTTCCCTTCAGCTGCTAATAAGGATCACAAAGCAGTGTTATGATGATAGAAGGCATAATGAGCATGACTTAGAGCAATCTGGACTGGCCTTTCTTACTCACAGTTATTGCATGAGGCTTGTGATGCTTGGCCTTTCCCTTTCTTCCTGTTCTGCTTCCTCTCTTCATCACGGATTTTCCTTTCTGCTCCCTGAGGCCAAAAATACAGATATTACCCTACAGGGATCAGCTAATAAAACTACTACATGTGATGCCTAGACACCACAGTCATGGGTGCATTGGAAATGCTTAAACAGAGAGAGAGAATCAAGTTAATGTGAAATAAACCAAGGCAAGTGAAAACTCAATACAATGGCCAACTCTGTATCATGTCACAGTGCCTAGATGCTTCATTCCATTATGCACTAAAGTGAGAATACTGCAGGACTGGCATTCCTTTAAACCTTGTCTACACTGAGCTTTCCCTTAGGATCTCCTAGGTTTGCATTAGCACAGCAGTTCTATACAGGTGCTAGCTTTGTAAAGCGCTTTGAGAAGCAGGGCTGCCCAGAGGATTCAGGGGGCCTGGGGCAAAGCAATTTTGGGGGCCCCTTCCATAAAAAAAAGTTGCAATATTATAGAATACTATATTCTCATGGGGGCCACTGTGGGGCCTGGGGCAAATTGCCCCACTTGCCCCCCCCCCTCCGCCCCCCCCGCCGGGCGGCCCTGTTGAGAAGTACTGATGAAAAGCGCTATATAAGAGTTAGGTACTATTATTATTAGCAATGGTGGGAAAGCTAATGTAGCCCCATAAGAGTGTACAGGCCACAGCCTTCAAGCATGTAAACAGATATTTATAGACATTTAAAGACATGGAGAAGTACATACAGACTTTGAAGATGCATAGTGTTGACCTAATAGGCCCTAACAGCTCCTTTGTAGTCACTGGGCTGTTATGTAAATACATTCCTAAGAAGTTTATAAAATAAGCCTTGTTATTGACATAACAAGCAGCAAAACCTCCTTTGAAGCTATTCAAATTTATTGTATAAATAGAAGTATAGACATATTGTTAAGCAAAATAAAAATCCATATGCCCCAAGACAGTCGTCATTCAATATTAAATATCCCAGTTTTTTCACCTTAAAAATAGAAATTCCTCTTTTTTATTTTAATCAAAGTGGGAGATGTTCACTTGGAGCCAGTAAAATTCACATGTACTTATTCAGAACTAAATGAATCAAGCTACAAAAGACAGTAAGAGAGAATGAAACGATTCTGGAGGCTGAGAATCAGAGAATCATAGAAGATTAGGGTTGGAAGAGACCTCAGGATGTCATCTAGTCCAACCCCCTGCTCAAAGCAGGACCAACCCCAACTAAATCATCCCAGTCAGGGCTTTGTCAAACTGGGCCTTAAAAACCTCTAAGGATGGAGATTCCACCACCTCCCTAGGTATCCCATTCCAGTGCTTCACCACCCTCCTAGTGAAATAGTGTTTCCTTATATCCAGCCAAGACTTTCCCCACTGCAACTTGAGACCATTGCTTCTTGGTCTGTCATCTGCCATCAATGAGAACAGCCGAGCTCCATCCTCTTTGGAACCTCCTTCAGGTAATTGAAGGCTGCTATCAAATCCCCCCTCACTCTTCTCTTCTGCAGACTAAATAAGCCCAGTTCCCTCAGCCTCTCCTCGTAAGCCATGTGCCCCAGCCCCCTAATCATTTTCGTTGCCCTCCGCTGGACTCTTTCCAATTTGTCCAATTTGTAGAGGGGGGCCCAATACTGGACGCAATACTCCAGATGTGGCCTCACCAGTGCTGAATAGAGGGGAATAATCACTTCCCTCGATCTGCTGGCAATGCTCCTACTAATGCAGCCCAATATGCCATTAACCTTCTTGGAACCCTGGACATGATCCATGAATGGCACTTCTGATGACTGCAATGGGACCAAGAGCCAACCCAGAGAGTGAAAATGGAAAATGTTCATTTGGAGAAAAAAAAATGAAGTTATTTATCCCTAAAAATTAACATTTATCATGGAACCTCTGACCCAGATTTAAGTCCTGATCCAGCTCCAATTGACATCAACAGCAAAGCTCCCCTTGACTTGGACAGAGCTACCCATTACCTTTACAAACATGCCAATAGGTGATGTTGTATTAAAAAGACTTTTGCTCTTTAATGAGAAAGGGGTGTGTACTTTGTGCATCAATGCAGTGTTTCTCATTAAAGGAGAAAAAAGGTATTTTTCTGTGAGAGTGTCATCTCTGCTACTGCTATCAAGTGCCATATATAACCCCCATGCTCTGAACTAGTTCAAAGCAATTCCAATGGATTCAATAAGAATTATTCTGTGTTTATGGCTGTAACTAAGAGCAGAGGAGAATTGCTGTGGAAGGTAATTGATTCAATATTACAACCACTTTTTATGCTGTCATTAACAGCACAAAGTTGCACAAGTACAACTGGTGCATTAATGAACTGAAATACAGTCTCCATATTGCTGCTGAAAAGCTACATAGCTCTTATCATGTCTGTCTGTTGATCTGCTTTCTTTAACAGCAGCACTTTCCTGTAAAAATTGGCCATATAAGCACACTGAAAATGAGTTTTCGCAGAGAGCACAGCAATTCGCCTATATAGATTCAAAATGGCCCCTATGTTTTCCACTCAGTTGACTATTAAAATAGATCTTCTCTCCACACTCACTGCAAGTGGAAGACCTATGGAGGAGCCATAGAGTGCTCACTGGCTCTCAAGTGGCTCCTTCCTCACAGTTCCACCACTACTATTAGTGAATGGACAAATGGTATAACGAAGATGGGAAAATGTTCCAGACACAAACAGCTGTATAGCTCAGTTCCACTGTAACATTACAATCCAACTGAAAACGGCACAGCAGATTCTGAACTCAGTTATAACAGATATAAATCCAGAGTAACTCCATTGATTTCACTGGAATCTGGCCGTGCACCTTCAAATTCTGCACTGACAACATCAGCAGGCTAAAACACAACACTGTCTCTTTTAATTCAGCATGAAAACATTTTCTCAATATGCTTTGTCCACTTGCCAAATTTGAAGCCAATTATTTTTAAAAGTTAGAGGTGCTTTTCCCTCCATTATCCTGATTGATATTCTCACACTACAAGCAACATACATTTTAGTGCTTTCCTTTAATATTTTCTGAAAGGTCTGAGCCTGGGAAGACTTTGCCTTTAAGCCAAATGTTACTGGTGTCAAGATAAGACATCCAAACTTTCAAGGACAGAGACAGTTTCAGAACAGGCATCTCTTCTGTATAGCTTGCATTGATTTGGTGCCATTCAGCTACATGGCACCAAATGTGCTTTACAAATACATTGACTTCATTAGAAGTTCAGGGCACTCAGTACTTTGCAGTAAGGTTTGAGCCAACACTCACAGAAAGAAATTGAAAGATTCCCATTGACTTCAGTGAGCATTGGATAGGGCCTAGGAACTTAGCACCTTGCAGGATTGAGCCAACAAGAGTAACTTTGCCTACTCCTGAAATGAACCAGCTATTTAACAGCACATCACTGGGTACAATTCTCCATTGCTTTGCACCTTGCATTGTCACTTACATGCATGCAAAATGAATGTAAAAACTAACTACTATTCTGATTTATTAGCATTCTGCACTCATTTAGCAGAAGTGGCATTGATGAGACAGAGTGCAAAGCAGTGGTGAATCAGACCTGTTCTGCTTGTCTTTGCTTTAGATCAGGGGTAGGCAACCTTTCAGAAGTGATATGCCGAGTCTTCATTTATTCACGCTAATTTAAGGTTTCACGTGCCGGTAATACATTTTAACGTTTTTAGAAGGTCTCTTTCTATAAGTCTATATTATACAACTAAACTATTGTATGTAAAGTAAACAAGGTTTTCAAAATGTTTAAGAAGCATCATTTAAAATTAAATTAAAATGCTGATCTTACGCCATCAGCCTGCTCAGCTTGCTGCCAGCCTGGGGTTCTGTTCATCTAGGCCGGCAGCGGGCTGAATAGGGCCTGCGGCCAGGACCCCAGACCTGGGGCGGGGGGTTCAGGGGTCAGGGCAGAGGGCTGGGGGAGGGGGTTCAGGGCAGAAGGCTGGGGTGTGGGGGGGGGGGTTCAGGGATCAGGGCAGAGGGCTGGGGTGTGGGGGGGGTGTAGGGCAGAAGGCTGGGTGTGGGGGGGGGGGTTCAAGGGTCAGGGCAGAGGGTTGGGGGTGTGTGGGGGGTGCAGGGCAGAAGGCTGGGTGTGGGGGGGGTCAAGGGTCAGGTCAGAGGGCTGGGGGCTGGGGGGGTGCAGGGCAGGAGGCTGGGTGTGTGTTGGGGTGTGGGGGGTTCAGGGCAGCGGGCTGGGGGTGTGTGGGGGTGCAGGGCAGAAGGCTGAGTGTGTGTGTTGGGTTCAGGGCAGAGGGCTGGGGGTGTGTGGGGGTGCAGGGCAGAAGGCTGGGTGTGTGTTGGGGTGTGGGGGGTTCAGGGCAGAGGGCTGGGGGCATGGGGGTGCAGGGCAGAAGGCTGAGTGTGTGTGAGGGGGTTCAGGGCAGAGGGATGGGGCTGGGGGGGTGCAGGGCAGAAGGCTGGGTGTGTGTTGGGGTGGGGGGGTTCAGGGCAGAGGGGTGGGGTTGTGGGGGGTGCAGGGCAGAAGGCTGAGTGTGTGTGGGGGGGTCAGGGCAGAGGGCTGGGGTGCTCGGCTCGTGGGGGTGCTCCCAGCCCCCTGCCCTGAGCGGCTCAAGGCAGGGGGATGGAAGGGATATGCCCTGTTCCACCCCCTCCCCCCAGGCTCCGTCTCTGCCTCCTCTACGGAGCTGTGTGCACGCTGCCGCTCTTCCCCCTCCCCCTCGCTAGGGCCATCAGCAGATTGGCACAGGGAGGAGAGGAGGAGGGGCAGGAAAGCACCACACTGGGGGAAGAAGTGGGGGAGGGGGGAAGCTTGGCTGCCGCAGGACCAAGCTTCTGCCTCCTGCCCCCGCAGGGGAGAGCGGTGGGCGGGGGGGCTGAGTGGGGCTGGGGGCCGGGACCGCGTCAGGGAGCTGCGTGCCACTCAAAATCAGCTCGCGTGCCATGTTTGGCACGCGTGCCGTAGATTGCCAACCCCTGCTTTAGATGCTGAGACAATGAGCCAGGCTGGAGTTTTAGCAGAGCATATGGTTCCTGATGGTGGACTTCTGTGGCTGAATCTTCTAATATTGATATTTGATAAACCAGAGCTTTAATATTAACTGAATGCTTCCCTGTAGTGGAAACAGTCCTCAGCACAGAAATGGTGGGCTAAAAACCAGGCTATAACCAGACAAATCAAATAAATGAATGTGCATCCCTTACTAGACGTATTTTCTCCCTCTACTGCTAGCTGGATGAACTGTTATAATTCCAAAAGGCAACAACACAAGCTGGATTATTTCCACCATGCTCTCTCCTTTCTTTGGAGACATGGTCCTGAAGCATAACGTCTGTTCCAAAACTCCATTTGGGGGAAGTCTGGATCCATCTGTGACTTTGGAGCTTTTGGCTCATAGACCTTTATTTCTTAGTAACATTAATGCTGTTGGCCTTTTTCTCTGAATGGATTATCCCAGACAAGCATAGTACCATCGTTTTATAGGGCAGCAACATGCTCATTACTTCTTCTGTTATTTATTAATAGCGCCCTACCAAATTTGCGGCCTGAAAAACATGTCATGGACTGTGAAATCTGGTCTCCTGCCATGAAATCTGGTTTTTTGTGTGCTTTTACCGTATACTATACAGCGTTTCTCAAATTGGAGGCCCTGACCCAAAAGGGAGTTGCAGGGGGATCACAAGGTTATTTTAGGGGATTGCGGTATTGCCACCCTTACTTCTGCACTGCCTTCAGAGCTGGGCAGCCGGAGAGCAGCAGCTGTTTGCTGAGCACCCAGCTCTGAAGGAAGCACCCCACCAGCAGCAGCGCAGAAGTAAGGGTGTCAATATCATACCAGGCCATCCTTACTTCTGCGCTGCTGCTGACGGCGGCTCTGCCTTCAGAGCTGGGCTCCTGGCCAGCAGCCGCTGCTCTCCAGCTGCTTAGCTCTGAAGGCAGCACCGCCGCCAGCAGCAGCGCAGAAGTAAGGGTAGCAGTACTGCAATGCCCCCTACAATAACCTTGCAACCCCTCCCTCCCCCCAAAACTCCTTTTTGGGTCAAGAGCCCTACAATTACAACACTATGAAATTTCAGATTTAAATAGCTGAAATCATGAAATTTATTATTTTTAAAATCCTCTGACCATGAAATTGAACAAAATGGACCTAGTTATTAATAATACAGGTAAATCCCAGTATGTGAATTTCAGATTATCTGAAATGTATGTCTGCCCCCCAAAATCTGAAATTCATAAAAGGTTCTATCCTGCAAGGTGCTGAGCACTCTGGCCCCGATCCAGCAAAGTACTTAAAATTGTAACCTGCTGGGCAATACTCCCATAGAACATCAGGGTTGGATGGGACCTCAGGAAGTCATTTAGTCCAACCCCCTGCTCAAAGCAGGACCAATCCCCAGACAGATTTTTACCCCAGTTCCCTAAATGGCCCCCTCAAGGATTGAACTCTCAACCCTAGGGTTAGCAGGCCAATGCTCAAACCACTGAGCTATCCCTCCCTCCATGTTCAAAGTTAAGCATATGCTTAAGTGCTTTGCTGGACCAGGGCCAGAATGCTCAGTGCCTGGCAGGATCAAGCCCACAGAAACAAAATGTCCTCTATTTAGCATTGAAGGTTGATGTACTGTAATAATGTACAAAGGGAAATCCATTTCCACCCATAGCACTGGTGTCAAAGTAGAGAGCAGGGGGAAGAATAGGAACAGCAATCAATGTAAGGAATATGGGGTCAGGCCTCTTGACTTTGGAAGAAAACATCACAGGCACTGACTTTCAGCTTTCCCCAGGGGTACTCCATCCCCGCTCCACCCCAAGGCCCTGCCCCCACTCCACCCCTTCCCCCACAGCCCCACCCTTGCTCTGCCTCTTCCTGCCCTGTTCTGCTCCTTCCCCAAGTGTACCCTGCCCTTTCTCTGCCTCTTCCTGCCCCTTCTGAACAGCTGATTGGTGGGGGGTGGGGGGTGCTGGGGGGAGGAGGAGGAACTGATCGGCAGGGCCCACCAAACAGCTGATCGGCAGGTAGCTGGTAGATGCTGAGCACCCACTATTTTTTTCTGCACCCACAGAGTTGATGCCTATGGAAAACATAGTATTGTACTGTGAACAAAATGTCCTGAGTCAAATGCTTCTTCAACTATTTTAACAGAACTGTAACATAAAGAATCAAACCTTTTTGGAGCCCTAATTCTATCATTCTATGTGGTAAAAGCACATTGCAATTCATGAATATAAATAGACTTGGTGGCAAGTTTCCCTGACAACCTATGTAATTTTATTAAGGCATAAAAATTACATAATTTTATGATAAGAAGGCATGAATATTCTGCATACGGTAAGGGAGCATTAAGGGTAGCAGGATTAACATGTAGGAAAATGAACTCCATAAAGGTTGCTTGGATTGTCATTGGTGGGCAACACCAGGGACAGAGCATTGGAGAATATGTAGGGATCACCAGTTACGCCTTTGCCATGTTTACTATTTTACTGTTATGCTTCAAGTAAAGCACAAGCTAGATCAGGTCCTACATAATTTATATGCAAAAGAAATGCAATACTTGGTAAATAATATTGCTGTACATAAAATGTACTCTTGGATATTATTTTATTTCTTTGAGGATTCTTCTTATGGTACTTTGATACTGAGTTTCAGTTATAGTGTATTTGTTCAATTAGAAGTTTGCCTTCAAAATTAGTCACATTTATCTGTGATTTGACTAAGGCCTGCTCTACACCTAAAAACTTAGGTCAGCCTAGCTAGCTACATCACTCAGGGCTGTGAAAAATTTCACCCCCTATGACCATTATTTGGTCGACCTAACCCCCGGTGTAGATGCAGCTAGGTTGACAGAAGACTCCTTCTGTTGATCAAGCTATAGCCTCTCGGAGAGATGAATTGCCTACATCAATGGAAAAAACCCTTCTGTCGATGTAGGAAGTGTTCACACTACAGCGGCAAAACTGCAGTGCCACAGCTGTGCTGTTGTAGTGGCTGTAGTGTAGACATACGCTTAGTTAATATATCAGACTTCTCTGGGCTCTGAAGAGGCACAGTAACCACCGGCAGCTATTTACAACAATACTGGCAGGTAAAAAACAAAGCATTTTAAAATGTTTTCTCACCTATTTTGCAAACAACACTGTAGATCAGTAGTGGGCAACCTGCGGCCTGCGGGCCGCACGCGGTCCATCAGGGTAATCCGCTGGCAGGCTGTGAGACAGTGTTTACATTGACCGTCTACAAGCATGGCCGCCCGCAGCTCCCAGTGGCTGCAGTTCACCATTTCCAGCCAATGAGACCTGCGGGAAGCAGCGGCCAGCACGTCCCTACGGCCCCCGCTGCTTCCCGCAGCTCCCATTGGCCGGGAATGGCGAACCGTGGCCACTGGGAGCTGTGGGCGGCTGTGCCTGTGGACGATCAATGTAAACACAGTCTCGCGGCCCACCAGTGGACTACCCTGATGGGCTGCGTGCGCCGTGGGCCGCAGGTTGCCCACCACTGCCATAGATGATTAAAGTGTATTTGCGTCTCACGGTTTATGCTGGAAGGAGGATCTCACTTCGCAATTCCCCCTAATTGGACAATGAAAATAACCCAATCACTTTCTAGTCACTTTCATTTTCTGTCTATCTGCTCCCCAGCATGATGCTGCAATGATTGTTTTGCAAATACATCAGGGGCTGTGTGTTTATCTTTTTAAAAACGGTTTTCATGGTAATTTTTTTTTAATCGTGGAAAGGAACAACAAAAGGCACAAAGAAATTTCCTTTTCTTCCTTTCCAGTATCTTGGTCTATTTTGCTGTTCTGATCAGCTCATGTCCGGCTCTCCTTCTTCCTTTGTGCTCCCTGAATTTCTCTGATTGCCTCAGCAGGATGCAAAGGGCATCTGCTGCTGCTGCAATCCCCACTGAGTACTTTGGTCTGCGGTCACTCTGAAACAGTCAGTTTAAATCCTCAGGAAGGTCTGGCTGCCCAGTTGCAAGAAGCACAGAATGACCATATGTAACCCCCAAGGAGCTTACTTGGTTCCTGGGTCTGTGTGCTTGTCACTCAGGGGAGGCGCTGCCCCTGCTCAGAAGGGGGGCCAAGGGCAGACTCAGAGTCTGCTGAGCAACCAAGAGGGAAAGAGACTATTTTGAACAATAGGGGCCCCTGTTGGCTCGAGGGGAGGGGGGAGCGGTGGTAGAAGGGTGCCTGGATGGCCACTTGCGCACCTGTTCAAAGGAGGAGCAGTGTCAGAGTCGAACAATTGACAAGTAAAAGCCCTCGAAGAAGAGCTAGCCCAGTGGCTGTCAAACTTTTGCACTGGTGACCCCTTTCACATAGCAAGCCTCTGACTGCGACACCCCTTATAAATTCAAAACACTTTAAAATATATTTAACACCATTATAAATGCTAGAGGCAAAGCGGGGTTTGGGGTGGAGGCTGACAGCTCGCAACCCCCCATGTAATAATCACACAACCCCCTGAGGGGTCCCGACCCCCAATTTGAGAACCCCTGAGCTAGCCTGACCAACAGGAAGTGAGATACTTGCCCCTAGGAGTGTTGTGAGCAGGGAGAAGCCATTTTTGGAGGAGTCTGGAGCCAGCCACTGAAAGGGAAGGACTGGCTGCGGGGTGAACTCCTGAGTCCCAGGCCTGCATGCAGGGTTCCCCTGAGAACTGGCTTCTGGGTACCTGGAAGCAATAGCCGTAAGCCTTGTCCTTTCCCTCGTCAAGGTAACTCCCCAGTGTATGGAATTCTGCTGGGAAAACTCCCTACCCCACCAGACTGGGTTAGCCCTCCAGCTCCTAGATAAATGCAGCTACCACGTGGCAAGTGCTGCTCTTGCTGCTAGTGCCAGGCTGCCTGCCTGCTGGGAGTGTATCTCAGCGCTAGGGCAGGAGATTAGAATTTGAGTTATTATAATTTGCACCTTGCGCCTTCCATCCCTTAGTGGTGAGGGGAAATCTTGGGAACAGAATCAGTCTCATTCCTGCAGGACGAGGATTCCTGACAGCAGTGATCATTAGCCCCTCTGCAGTTGCTGAGGAGTCCAGAGTCCATTCATGGAGTTGTGAGTGCACCATCTTTTAGTTAGCTAGTCCGGGAAATTGTTTGGGGGACCCCCTATCCCCTGAACTGTGTCCTCCAGCTGAGGGATAAGGGTTGGGGGATTTTATTTCCTGCTGCCTATTAAACCTGTGGAGGGACTTACCACCTTATCCCATGTGTGAATTTTGTGGGCTGTACTGAACCCAGTCAGCCAAGTTGCTTTGGGACTACAGAAGATATCATTGTCACAGGTCATCAAGGGCCCCTACAAAGTACATGTACCAATGGGATGCTAAATTTTACTTTTGCTCTATCAGGTCATGGGACTGGGGAAATTCCTGGGTATTATCAGTGTGGGCAGCAGTGATCCTAAGAGTAGTGTTTTACCCCATTATGTTATATTTACTTCCTGTATTACTCTGTTGAATATATGTATTGTGTGTTTGTTATTTCTTGGGCGTCTCCAACTATCTGGCAAGTAAGTGGGGATTTCCCAGTGCTTAGAATTTTTCTCCCAAGCTGACCTGGTGACCTGCCAGAAAGGAGCAAGTGTGTAGGCACCACCAACTAAATTCATATGGGAAGAAAATAAAGAAGTTACACCCTGCTGAGTAGAGGTGGGAACCAAAAGAACAAAGGCCTGTCCATCAAATCTCGTAAGGAGACTGATGCTGAAGGAGGTAACCAGGTGGATATGAGCACTACACATATATCTATAGGAGAGAGCACAGAGGGTAGTTGATCTCCTTGCCCAACCAATACTTGGGACCTGATTCTCCTCTCACTTACAAGCATTTTACACCAGTGTAACTCAAACCGACTGTAGTGGAGTTAATCTTGATTTACACCTGCGTAACGGGGCAGAGAATCAGGCTCCGGTCTCTACACAAAATGCCAGTGAGCACTAATGGTGATGTTGAGGTTAGGGACGTGAACTCTTGCACATTAAGAACTGGACTGAGACTCCACCACATCATTTCACATAGGCCACTAAACATCCTTCAGAGAGGGATGAATCTGTCATTACCAGTCTTCAGGACAACCTACAGTTAAAGGGTTTTATATCCTATTCCCAATCCCCCTGAGCTCTCCAGCCCACACCTTTAGCACAGTTTTGGTGTGTGTAACACTTTAACTACCCTTGTGATGTTTTCTCCTACTTTAAGACGGTTTTGATTAAATGTCTCAGCATTCATTTCCTGCTTCCTAGCCTGGAAATGTGAAGTATCAATTAGGTGGATAGATAGTCAAAGTAATGAACATTTATAATTCAAATCTGCAGGTCACCCTTGATGAGGTTGTGCTCTAGATGTCTTTCTTTCTTTTTTAAGTTTTTTAATAGTTCAGATTTTTCTAATTGCTTTTTAAAAATGGGTAGATGAAAAACACTCATTCCTTTGATATTTACTGAGCTTTTAACAGCCAGCTGTAGCTTCAAATCTCTGTAAATATTTGACATTCAAAGTTACAATTAAAAATATAGCACTTAGGCCTTAAGATGACTTCAGCGCATACATTTACATTCATTACTTTCAACATTTTTTCTCCACTCATAAAACTGCCTGATTAGCCTTCAAAGATTTTGTTGCCAAGAGGGTGCTAGAAGGAGGGGGAAATGTGAGAGGGAGGTAGTGGAAAAAAGGAGAGGGAGTGGTATAGTGATCTGAGGAGCGGCCTAGAAGCCTGGAGCACATGAGATCTTACTCTCACTTTAAAAGCTGACTCTCTGTGGCTTGGGCATGCCTCTAACCTTTCTGCCCCCGTCTGTAAAATGGGAATCAGAATTCTGAGTAACATTTTCAAAAGCACCTAAATGATTTAGTTGCCTGAGACCCATTGACTTTCAGTGGTGCTTAGGTGCCTAAGTCACTTAGGGCAGGATCCACAAAGGTATTTAGGCACTCAACTGCCAGACTTAGGTGCTCACATCTCAGGTTTGTTCAGGTGCCTAAATTCCAGTTTGAGGCTCCACTATAATCCACAAAACTCCAGCTGAACCCTGTAAGCACCTAAACTCACTTGGCACCTAAGTTTTCAGGGTAAAAGTTCCCTCTGAGCCTAAGTTTCTGTCTCTTTGCATGTGCACTGCTGCCTCCCTCTAAGTGTTCAGATGCCAGTCTCCTGCCTCAGCCTCAGAGCAATTCATGAACGAGGGGAAGATAGGTGTTCACCCGCCTAAGTTGCGTGCAGGGTCTGATCCAGTAGGCAGCCTCTGAACAGGGGCAGGGCTGGCCTTACCATGAGGCGAACTGAGGCGGCCGCCTCAGGTGCCAGACTGTGGGGGGGGGTGGGGGGGGGGGTGGCGCCACTAGGACCCAGAGTGTAGAAAATTGTGTCTGCTGCTGGTGCATATGTATTCTCTCTGCTCTAGATGCACAGAGATGGTGGAGTGCTGTGCTGGAGGAAGGAGGGCACAAGAGACATAACAGGCAGGCAGGAGAAAAGGTGAGAGGGAATAACAGAAAGCAGCAGGAGCTGCAGGGAGAGAGAGGAAGAGGAGCTTCTTATGTACCTCTCTAGCACCCCCAGGAACCTGGACTGATTAACACCAGCTTCTCAGGGAGCTTCCTGTTTCCTGCTGCTTCCCTGAACTCACTTGAGGAGAACAGGCAGTCAACTGAAGTAGTAGGAGCCAGTTAGACCCTTAAGACACTGATATCTTCCCTCACTCAGGCCCTGCTACCAGCCTGCTTATTTGTCCCCTTCAATTGAGTGTGGAGAGCCACTATAGCTGGCACAGAACAGCAGTCATGAGTGAAAGAAGAAAACGCCCCTCTGGGGCAGCATTCAGAAAAAGAAAGAAAACAAAGGAAGAAAAGAGCTTTCCTGAGATACAGAGACACAAATATTCATGGTGAGCCTTCCGGCCCCAGTGAGGATGTGAGTGGCGAGGAGATGCCTGATCTTCTAGTTAGTCAGAGTGCAGGTGACCTGGCAGCTACTGCAGCATCCATATCTCCATCTCAAATAGATGTAACCAGGCACATTCCTGAAGAAAAGTGTAGATCAGAGAAGAGTGTGGTGGAGGCGCAAGAAACAGCTGCTGCTGAGTTTAGTTCCTTAAGTCTAGATGATCCAGGACTGTGGACCCACTTGAGCAGTAGCCTGAGGGACTTCCTTGTACTGCATGGGCCATAGCAAGTGAAAAACTTCATGTTCCCCAAAGACAATGAAAATAGTTTCCATCCAACACATTACTGGCCTGAAATCCCCAATGGTGATAAAGTGGAGAGGCCATGGCTTATGTACTCAAAAACTCAGAACACTGCATACTGTTTTTGTTGCAAACTCTTCCAGTCTAATGTTCCAGCCACAGTGGGTTCTACAGGAACAAAGGGCTGGAAAAATCTGGCTAGAAATCTGGCATGCCATGAGAGGGCAGCAAATCACCAGAGAGCATTCCATGGGTGGAAAGAGCTTGAGATGAGATTAAGGTTAAAGGCCACCATAGATGATCAGCATCAAGAGAGGATTGCATCAGAGTCTCTTTACTGGCAAAATGTTCTGAAAAGGCTCATTGCCATTGTGAGAATGCTTGCTACCCAAAACCTAGCACTGCGTGGCACTTCAGATCAGCTGTATATGCCAAACAATGGAAACTTCCTTAAAATTGTGGAGCTGATGGCTGAGTTTTATGCTGTACTCCAGGAGCATCTAAGAAGAGTCACCACCCAAGAAATGTACACACACCGCTACCTTGGAAAAACAATTCAAAATGAGATCATACAGTTACTGGCAACAAAAGTCAAACAGAAGATTGTGGCAGATCTGAAGTCAGCAAGATATTACTCTGTTATTCTGGACTGCACACCTGACATCAGCCATACGGAACAAATGACTTTAATGGTGCGTTTTGTAACAACAACAGAACCTAGTGAAAATGCCCCTGCAATGGTGACTGTCAGAGAGCATTTTCTAGAATTTATTGACATTGATGATGGATAGCTCAGTGGTTTGAGCATTGGCCTGCTAAACCCAGGGTTGTGAGTTCAATCCTTGAGGGGGCCACTTAGGGATCTGGGGCAAAATCAGTACTTGGTCCTGCTAGTGAAGGCAGGGGGCTGGACTCAATGACCTTTCAAGGTCCCTTCCAGTTCTAGGAGATGGGATATCTCCATTAAAAAAAAATGATACTACAAGAGCTGGTATGACAAATGTGCTTCTTAAAAAGCTGGAAGATATGGGAATTGCGAAAACTGACATGAGAGGTCAGGGCTACGATAATGGTGCCAACATGAGAGGAAAGAACAGAGGAGTGCAGACACGGATCCGAGAGTTAAACCCTCGAGCTTTTTTTGTTCCATGCAGTTCTCATTCATTGAACTTGGTGGTCAGTGATGCAGCATCAGCTTCTAGTGAGGCTCGCTGAATTTTTTAATGTAATTCAAAGCATCTATGTATTTTTCTCTGCTTCAACTCATAGATGGCAAATTTTGAAGCAACATCTGGGAACATCCTATCTGACACTGAAACCACTGAGTGCCACACGATGGGAAAGTCGAGTGGAGGCGATAAAGCCTATAAAACACCAAATTGGGAAGACAGATGATGCCATACTTGCCATTATGGAGAATAATGCTATGACAGGAACTGTTTGTGGGAGAACAGTGGCAGAGGGAAATGGAATCACCAGAAACATACATAACTTCAAATTCTGTGTAGCTTAGTGTTGTAGCATGACATAGTGTTTGAAATAAATGTTGTAAGCAAGAGACTCCAAGGTGTTGATCTTGATATATCTGGAGCAATGGAACAACTGGACAAAGCAAAGTCATACCTACAGTCTTACCAGTCAGATGCGGGATTTCAAAACATTCTGAAGAGTGCACAGAAGTTGGCAGAGGAACTTCACACTGAAGCTATTTTCCCACCCATTCAAGAATACAAGAGTCACCAAAGAAGAAGACATTTTGATTACGAGGCACGGGATAATCCCATAAGAGACCCCAAACAACAAGTTGAATTCTTTAACCAGCGGCTAGATTGTGCAATACAGTCAGTTGAAGTACGTTTCATGCAGCTCAAGGAACACAGCAGTATATTTGGGATGTTGTATGATTTCCAAAACTCCTCACTATACCTGAAGAAGACCTACACCAGCAATGCAGGGCACTAGAGACAGTGTTGACACATGATAACATGTGCGATATTGATGCGAGTGATTTAGGTGATGAACTGAAAGCCCTTTCAAAATACATTTCAGCAGGATCAACTCCAAAGGCTGTTCTGGAATATATGTGCACAAATAAGATGACCACCCTCTTTCCAAATGCTTTTGTTGCTCTGCACATATTTCTAACACTTCCTGTAACAGTTGCCGGTGGAGAACGCAGCTTCTCCAAGCTGAAGTTAATAAAAACACATCTACGCTCCACAATGACACAGGAGAGGCTGGTCGGCCTTGCAACCATCTCAATAGAGCATGAGCTGACCCAGACTGTGGACCTTCAGGAAGCAGTTAAAATCTTTGCAACCAAGAAGGCACGGAAAGCACCACTTTGATTATTCAAACAGATAAAAATGCCAGTGTTTACTATGCAGACAAGAGAAGTTACATTTGCTGTTCAGGCGTTTGAAAGTTAAGTATTACTTAACATTTTTGAACAAGACATTTTAAGTTGTTAGTTCTCCTTTATTGGGGTAGGTAGCAGAGCAGTACCATGAGAGGAGTAGAACAGGAAGAAGGCAGAATTGAGACCTTTCAAAGTTTTGGCCCAAGCGAGGAGGTATGGGGGTGTCATTTGAGCTCCCCGCCTCAGGTGCCAAAATGTTGTGGGCCGGCCCTGAGCAGGGGCGTGCAGAAGTGGGGGCAAGCAGGTAATTGTCAGGGACACAGAACTCCTCCAGCCCAAGGGCCACAGTGTGGGGAAGGAGCAAGCTCTTCCAGGCCCTGGGGTTGTGGTGGAGGGAGGAGAGTGAGCTCCTTTTGGCCCTGGTAGGGGATGGGGGGAAGCGAGCTCCTCCCAACCCTGGGGGCCGCGTTGGGAGCTGACAGCTCCTCCAACCCTGGGCCTTGGTGGGGGCACAGAACGTGCTCCTCCTAAAGGGGTAAAATTTAAATTCCTGCACACACCCCTGCCTCTGAGTACGCCCACTGGATCAGGGCCCATTCAAAATCTGGCTGGAGAAGGTGTCCATCTGATAACTTTTAGCTCAGTGGTTAGAGCACTCACCTGGGATGTGAGAGATCAGGTTTAATTCCCCCTCTCTGCCAGAGGTGGAGAAAGGATTTGAACAAAGGTCTCCCACCACTCAGGAGAGTGCACTAACCACTGAGCTATAGGGAATTCTGATATGGGTATCCCTCAGTCTCTCCTGTTGAAGTTGTTCCTTTGTGGATGGACTCATAGACTTTAAGGCCAGAAGGGCCCATTGTCATCATCCAGTTTGAGCTCCTGCACATCCCAGGCCTCAGAACCTCACCCACCCACTCCTGTGATAGACCTAAAACCACTGGTTGAGTTACTGAAGTCCTCAAATCATGATTTAAAGACTTCAAGTTACAGAGAATCCACCATTTACTCTGGTTTATACCAGCAAGTGGCTCATGCTGCAAGGCTCGGCTTAGGGTTGCCAACTTTCTAATTGCACAAAACCGAACACCCCTGCCCACCCCACCCCTTCCCCGAGGCCTTGCCCCTTCTCTGAGGCCCTGCCCCCTACTCACTCCAGCCCCCATCCCTCCGTCACTCACTCTCCCCCATCCTCATTCACTTTCACTGGGATGGGACGGGGGTTGGGGTGTAGGAGGGGGTGAGGGCTCCATCTGGGGGTACTGGCTCTGGGGTGGGGCCAGAAATGAGGGGTTCAGGGTATGTGAGGGGGCTCTGGGCTGGGGCAGGGAGTTGGGGTGCAGGAGAGGGTGAGGGCTCCAGCTGGGGGTGCGGGCTCTGGGGTGGGGCCAGAAATGAGGGGTTATGGGTATGGGAGAGGGCTCTGGGCTGGGAGAAGAAGTTGGGGTGTAGGAGGGGGTGAGGGCTCTGGCTGGGGGTGCAGGCTCTGGGGTGGGGTGGGGAATGAGGGGTTTGGGATGCAGGAGGGGGCTCCATGCTGGGGCCAAGGGGTTTGGAGTGCGGGAGGGGATGCGGGCTGCAGGCTCTGGAAGGGAGTTTGGTTGCGGGAGGGGGTTCTAACCTGGGGCAGGGATTTCGAGGTGCAGGCTTCAGCCGGGCAGTGCTTACCTCAGGTGGCTCCCGGTCGGGGGCGCAGCGGGGCTAAGGCAGGCTCCCTGCCTGCCCTGGCTCCACGCTGCTCCCGGAAGCGGCCGGCATATCTGACCCCTAGGCAGAGATGCGCCCAGGCAGCTCTGCGCAGTGTGTGCTGCCTGTGCCTGCAGACACCGCCATCGCAGTTCCCATTGGCCGTGGTTCCTGGCCAATGGGAGCTGCGGAGCCGGCGCTGGGGGCGGAGGCAGCACGCGGAGCTTCCCTGATTGCCCCTGCTTTAGCCCCGCTGCACCGCCAACCGGACTTCTAACACCCTGATCAGTGGTGCTGACTGGAGCCGCCAGCGTCCCTTTTCAACCGGGTGTTCCAGTCGAAAACCGGATGCCTGGCAACCCTACTCGGGCTGCGGAGATATTTAATTGCGGTGTAGACATTCAGGCTCAGGCTGAAGCCTGACCTCTGGAACCTTCCCACCTTGCAGGGCTCCAGCCCAAGACCGAATGTCTACAACCCCTTAGCCAAGTCCTGCAAGCCCGAGTCAGCTGGCACAGGCAGCTCTGGATTTTTAATTGCTGTGTAGACATACCCTAAGGGGCACTACCAATAGAACTACAACTAAGATGGCTACCAGAATCCTCTGACCTTATTTCCAGCATGCCTGGAATTAGGGGTGGAGGCAAAAGAAACTAAAAATATCTGCTATGGCCAGTTAGGGAAGCTTCTTCATGAGGTAATCTGGACAAGCAGTCCACTGGACCAGTGACAAGCCAGGGTTGAACAGCTTCCAGCAAGTGAACTGGGTAAGGGACAAACTGATGAAGAAAGGTGGTTTCGGGGTTTTTGTTGAGTTTTGGAGCTGGGAGAGTGAGTGCAGCTCAGGGAGTTCCTGCTGAATTCTCCCTTCCCTCGAAGGGCATTTGCATGCGCTCAGACTTTAGCTGCCTGGATCAAGCAGCAGCAGCACTACGGTGAAAAACATCCAGACAGAGTGACAGCTACCGCCAGCCAGCCAAGACCCTAGGAGAATTTCAGACCAGGAAACCAGCAAGCCTGGCTGGAATCAGAAGAGGACCCTGCCCAACAAGGGATGAGGTAAAAGTCTCCATCTTGGCACATGCAGTCTTGGCTAACCTTGCTAAGGTGCCAGGGAGAGAGGTGTGGTTGGAGGAGTTTGTGAGTATAAGGAGGCGGAAAATTGGCTTATTTATGTTTATTAGTTAACTTGAATCCCTTCCTTCCCCAGATCCTATGTTCCTGTTCCCAGTAAAGTTCCCCCTCCCATTGTTACACTGTTATTTTTGAAGGGGTGTTTCTGCGCTGGTATTATTTACCTTATTGTCCCCTGTGTCCTGGGATTTACACTCCTTTCCAGCTTGTAGGGTTATCATTGATTTTTCAAGGGACTGCACCCCTGTATATAGGGCACAGTGAGGAGTTACTTTGTGTGGAGGCTCCATGCACCAAGAAAAAATAAAAGAACCCAGGCCCCAACCCATACGAGGAGAGGGGAGAAGCCACTCCAAATATTGGTGATAGCAAGCACCTCAGAGAGAAAAAGGAGACCTTGGATATGGGCTCCCTCCATCTTTCACAATGTTATCTTCACTCACTTTGTCACAGAAGACCTTGATCTGGCAGTAGGCCCGGTGGATGGGTTTATTGCTGCGATTATTGTAGCTGTATGTGTCTATCTGAATCATCAAAGGAAGCCCCTTCACTCCTTTTTGTGAGGAGAAATCCGTGCTCAGGCAATTCACCGTGATGAAAATCTGAAGCAGAGAGATGGAGATCAGAAGTTACCTTAAAATGCTGTGCAAACTGTTATTCTGAAATTGCTACTAAATGTAGGACACTTGGGACCTATGGAAATGTCTGGCAAAGATTAAAGCCAGGGTCATCTCATTTAAAAAACAAACCAACACAAACCATATATCCAAAAAAGACACTGTTATTAAAGTCAACTACTATCTCAGTGCTGCCAATCTATCTCTCTGCTCTGCATCTGTCTCTTTCGGTCCGAACTAAAATCTTGGCCCGTCTCTCTGACATCTCCTTGTGGATGTCCAGCCATGAATTCATGCTCAACATGGCCAAAACAGAGCCCCCACTGTTTTCCCAAAGCCCTCTCCCCTCTCTATCATGTGGACATGACCAACGTGCTCCCTGTCACTCAGGCCCATAACCTGTGTGTCATCTTCTCTCAAAGCCAGGCTACGTTGAAATCTTGCTGATTCTTTCTGCATAACGTCTCTAAAATATGGCCTTTCCTATCCATCCACACACCTAAAACTCTTGTCTAGGATCTCATCACCTTGTTTCTCAATTACAGCAAAGTCCTTTTCTTCTGGACAAGTCCATCTTGCTTTGCTCATATCCATTCAGAATGCTACTGCAAAGATCATTTTGCTAGCCCATAGCTTTGACCAAGTCACCCCTCTCTTTGCACCCCTCCACTGGCTCCCCTTTCTCCATCAAACATAAGCTACTTGTCTTCACTTTCATGGCCGATCCCCACACATTGTTAATTTTTTTTTAAAAACCTTGCTGCCCCAAACACTTGGGACAAACTCCTCATAAATATCTGTGAAGCTGCCTCATTCTCCTTCTTCAGATCCTTTCTTAGCACTCTTCTTTGCCATGAAGTTTACATAAAACTTGAGAACAGTTAGGCAGCTGGTGTGCTGATGAATATTGTCTTATTGTGTCCTTGTATTCCCCTGGTCTGTCTGCCTATATCCACCTGCTATCTCTTGCCTTATGCTTAGATTGTAAGATCTTTGGGGAGGGACCATTTTTTTGTTCTGTTTTGGACAGCAACTAGCACTGTGCAGTCCTGGTCCATGACTGGTATTCCTAAGTGCTATCACAATACGAATAATAAATTATTAGTTTTGCTCTGAAATACTGGTTTCTCCCAATCCAGAATACCCCATATGGGATTTTAAAGATGAAAATGTGATACTAAAAATCCAGTTGCTTTTAGTTATTTCCCATTGAAGTACCTGTGCATCATATATTTGTTTGTGCTGATTACGTTTTAACTTGATTAGATTTATCTCTTTCCCATAGATGAAAACTAAGCACTTTATACTAAGAGGATACAAAGGAAAACTGCCAATACAAATTGCCTAAGTTATGGCAACGAAACCTTCTGGAGTAAAATTTATTGACTCCTAGAGGAAGAACTTTGATGGTCTCCATAGCGAGCCCAAAGTCCTGCTCATCTGCAAGGACACAAGCTGTTGCTGTGGGACTTTGAGGGTGCAGAGGAGAGACTTGTAGGCGGTGGGAATCCACAGGGTGGTATAAGAATTAGAGACATCACAGAATTGCAGAGGCCTCTCCCCACCCACAAAAGGAAAGATTTTTGTTTAGCAGGGAACATTAAAGTCCAGCCCCTCATATCTCTGTGCTAGCTTGCATCCAGAGAAAAGAGCAGTGCTGGTGTCGCTTTGGGGGGAGGGGCACTTTACTCTAACTGCAGGAGTTAATATTACCGCAAGGTAGTTTATGATGGAGTTGGCACAGCTTGCTTGCCTGACTGAGCTAATGGCACAGCAGCATTTCTGCACTTGATTGTATCACACTGCTGCATTTACAAATCAAGTAGTTGAACTTTAACTGAAATGAGGGGAAGGCATCAGGGAAGGGCCCTAGCTGAAACTGATTTTGAAACTGATAGTGTTACTTTGCTTCAGTTTAGAGCCCAGCCTGTCCAGTTCCCTAGGTTAGGGGTGGACATGGGTGCAAATTTCTTGGAAACACAGGGGGCCTTACGCTCATTTATTTTAAGTCTCTGTTACACTGTTCTGACAGTGCCTTAAAGAGAACGTAAAAACCACTTTACATTGCTAGAGCATGGTGAAGGGCCTTAATAGGTGAGAATCTGGTCCTGCTATTTTTTAGTCTATATTTTTGCACCAGAAAGAACTAAACGCAACATCAAAAATGTGAGTGGAAACCCACGCCACATTTGCACTTCATGTTTGCTCAACAGGTTGCTGAAGCGCTGTGAAGCACACCATGTGCTCACATAAGACATAAAGCACTGCCCCCATCTTATCCAATTCCATGCACTGTGTATTCTCTCTGGCCTACATTTCTGGAGGTAGGAGAAATAGTAAGAGATATCAGAGAAGATAAACTGTTACAGCTGTTAGCCTTTCTTTTTTCTGAAACATTACAAAGGTCCCTGCTACAGAGACAGATATCATTTAATGAAAATAATAGACGCAATAAAATTCAATATCCTAATCTTGCATAGTGATATTTCATCACTCCAATGGTCAATGGTTGTACATTCATGGCACACATATGAAGGTGAGGACTGGCATACTGTGCTTAATGTCTCATTTGAACCATGTGGATAGATAGGTGGATTAGAATTAACACAGATCATTGATTTTCAGAAGGGTTTTGTGTCTCAGGACACTTTTCTATTAGCTTCCCTTTAAAGCAGGCTTTTGATCTGGAAAAGCAATTTACAACGTGGTAGGGTGGGAAGACTATACACCTTCTTGGAGTTTATTTTATTTTCTTATTTTGCATCATTGAAGATGACAAGGTGCTCCGTTGGAGTTTGCCTCTGGAAGACTTGTCTGACCAGTCATTAATTATTTGAATGCTGAGGGGGGTCCTTACATTATTTCTCAGCGCATTTTTAATTTTCACAGAGTTTTTGACTCCAGTGATCGGCCCTAGACAGGATGGCACTTAGATACCATGGTGACTGATGCTCTAGGAATAGATCAGTAGATAGGCAGGCAGCAGAGAGCACAACGAGAAATCGAACTACCACATGCAGCAGGACTAGAAATTGAAACATGGACTATTTTGCTCCAGACATTAGAATTGCTCTTGGCAAACAAATTATTCTACAGCAGATGCCTTTTCTGTTACATATGTTCTATGAAATCATAAAAGCTGAACCATACTCCAGTCTTTCCACTTGTCCTATTGATAACTATGAATTCAGCTTCTAGCTTTGATCCCTTCTTAAAGTGCATTACACACCATCCCATATATGTTGTTCCTCAGAACAGAGGAAGACAAGTTTGGAATTTGGTATGAGAGGAAAAGCAACAACATGGACAAAGAATCTGCTGAACCTCTTCTGTTTGATCACCCAGTCTGTAATCCTCTACAGTACCATCTTTCTCCCTTATAGCCTCCTCTGACATCCTACATTGTTACTCTCCTTTCCCCTCTAGAAGAATTTAGCACTGGCCATAATAGTTATTGTAGCATATCTCTGCAGTGAAAGGAACCCAACTAACCTAGTGAAGATTCTCCTTTCCCTTCCTAATATTGACCCAATGTTCATCTCCCCACTCCCTGAGGCAATGACTGAGGAAATGTGGACTATTCTGACCAACAGTGATTTCAGTTGCCCCTTCAAGTGGGGTCCACATTTCCCTGTATAACACCCATGTAAACCTTACTCTTGTCTGAGGCTGAGAGTGCAAACAGCCTCTTCTGAGGTAGCAGAACACACATCACAACTAGCCATAAAAGGGTGCAAAAGATTAACTCATACCAGGCTCCCAGGACCATTCTTCCTAACACACTGACAGTCAGGAGTCAGGAGAAACAAGAGTGTCACATTCAAAGATACTCTTTGGTCCCAGAGCCTTCTTGCCCTGGCCTCCTCCATGGTAGAGTTATATGGTTGGACAACATAGACTTGGAAAAAGCTGTAATAGCAGTACTGCTGTTTTTCCTAAGGTCCTGTCTAATATTCCATATACAACCGTATTTGGGATTCTGATTACAGGCACTTGTCCCCCAATTCATTTACAAATACGACTCCAATATGTAGTGTAGACTGGACCTTAACTATGTTTTGCAACCAGGAAAGAGCCTTGGTTGTAGCTTTAGTACAGAGAGAACTTTTGCTAGGGTTCCGCTGGATGTGAGGAACACGTTTGAGCAATGTGATGGTATTTCATCCATCTGCTCACCTGAGCTACTGGGGGATCAAGTACACTTTGACAATGAAAAATTAAACTGGAGAAACGTTTGATGCATGAGAAGCTGACAGAACTGGCCTAAAACAAATAAGAAACTGAGGCCAGCCTAGATTGTTTCATATGGGGAACCTAAAGCCAAAATCTCTACCTCTTTTCAGGGAGGAGTTCCTCTCTTGTGCAACAATTATGAGGATTACTTATCATTTGATAACAATGGCAGGGTAATTAGTGCTGTACAAGACAAAAAACACAGCTACCTGCCAGGAGAGAATGCAAGGCTCAGGGATTAATTTCCCCTTTATCATTTAATCCAGCCAACCTGACTCCTACCTCAATCTCCTGTTTTATACATTGTAAAGGTCTTTAGTCATTAAATCTGTAACATATAAACCTTTTATTACTGTTTGCATTTCTTGTTTTCATCATTTTAAAAAGAACTGATAGCAATTTTTCATAACAAAAAATTTAAAACTGTGCAACCATGTCCCTATATATCGCTGCCAATATATGGAGTCTATATCCAGAGCGCTGCTCTTTAGAGGATTGATCAGTCTTCAGCTTTTGAAACACCACATTCCATACTGTGACACCAAAGAGTTAAACTACATATCTGTTCACTGAAAAAAAAATCAATCCCATCATCCCTTTTATATTACCATAAGTGCAGCTTTATAGTTTTTCTTGCCGTGCATTACCTTATAAATCCTATACAAAGGTAAGGCCTTTGATTTAGTTCAAGACCAATGTCTCCAGAGAATGTTTACATTTCTCTTTTGAAGCTTCCTTAACCCACACCACACCCCAGCAACTGCATAAAAATGCCATTTGCCCTTAATCCCAGCTGCATATTTACTGAACCATTTGTATACAATGAAATTTCAACCTTGCTTGCTACCACAAGCTGTTTTATTATCCTCTTTATACATATACAGAGGGATGATTTATTAAACCTGGCTCCAAGCCTAATACTACTGAAGTTCTGGTACCAGTCCTCAAATACAAAATGTCTATTCCTTCCAGCTTTAAATTAAAAAAAAAAGTTTGAAAAAGACTAATCTTTGGGGAAGGGACTTCTTTTTGTTCTGTGTTTGTGCAGCCCCTAGCACAATGGGGTCCTGGTCTAGGCCTGGGGCTCCTAGGTGCTACAGTAATACAAAAAAATAATCATAATTAACCATTAATAATTAATTTCTTCCCCAGTGAAATGGAATTTGATGTAGCTTTAGCAAGGATAGGAATGGGTAAGGCCATCACAAATCCTACACTGCTCACAAGATAAACAAAAGACATTGTCTATATTGAGTATACATAGGTCACCACAGTGCAATCACCTCAACCCAATCTACATGCTGCTTTGCATCTGCATTAAAGTGATATTTTTCTTCATGAACTGTGCACTGAATTGGTGCCTCGACTTTCATATAAAATAATCACTGGAAGTAAATTGCCTGTGTGCACGGTTTTTTCATCATGGAGAAAGCTCAGATGTAGCTCAGTCCTAACTGTTTAAATTTGTTTTCTATTAATCATGCTCATGGCACCAATTTATTTTCAGCTACATCTTAAGAGTTTGTGCAGCTTAGGAAAAAATGTTTCCATGAAGCTAGTGTGGTCTCTGGTCTGGTTATTAATTACTTTCCCCAAAAGTTCAAATTTTATCATGAGTCAAACTGAAAATGTAACTGTTACCAGGAAAAAAAAGAGTTATGTTGTCACCAAAGTTCCACTAGATCTTTGTTATCCAACCAAGCTGTGACTTCAGCACATCTATAATCAGGGCCGGCTCTGGCTTTTTTACCGCCCCAAGCAAAAAAAAAAAAAAAACCGTGCGGGGCGGCCGGAGCCAGGGTGCAGGGGGACTCCCTGCGCTGCAGACGTGCCCCGGGCAGCGGAGTGCGCACCCCGGCTAGCGGGGGGGGGGGGGCCCGGGGGAGGGAGCGGGGGGAGAGAGAGAAGGGGGGTGGCCAGGGCTTCCTTCAGCGGAGCGCTCGCCACGCGGCCCCTCCCGCAGCGCCGCCTGCCGGAAGGGCTCCGCGCTGCTCCGGTCGGCGGGCAGGGAAGGACGCGGGCTGCCCTGCCGGGCTTGCTGCAGACCAGGCACCGGCTGGGGCAGACGGGGCGCGCAGCCCGCTCCCAGCAGGGCACTCCCCTCCTCCATGCCGCCGCCCCCTACAGGGCCGCCGGAGCGGCGAACCAAAAAGAAAAAAAAACTGCAGGGCGGCCGGAGCGGCGAAGCAAAAAAAAAAAAAAAGGATTGGAGGGAAGCCGCCCCTTAGAATCTGCCACCCCAAGCATGAGCTTGCTCGGCTGGTGCCTGGAGCCGGCCCTGTCTATAATACAGCAGAACGGACACTCCAGAAATATTAGCTTTTTATAGTCACACAGCCACTCCATGCTTAGTTTTTTGTTTTCCATCTTCCTTTACCAACATTAAAGGCTGCCTTCATGTTAAACTAGGTGAGAAACCAGCTCATCGCCTTGCTCTTAAATATAGATATTCTGTGCATAAAGAGCAAGTGGGGGAATGAAAGTGAGATGGGTTACTCGCCAGATAAAATCCTTTTTTCCCATTCTAGTGACACTCCCTTAATACCTACAGTGTCTTTCTTCTGAGGAAGCTGGAGATGAAGCTTAACATGACTGGAAATCTCTTCTTCTGACTCCCCTGGGCCCCAGATTTAGCCAATAAATCCCATGGATTTAGCCTAAATAGGTAAGAAAAGTCCCCATCGAGAAGGAGGAGGAAGTGGGTGCTGACTGAGGACCTACTCCTGCTCTCACTCAACCGAGTAAGACAGTTGCTGTTGACTTCAGTGGCAGTAGGATCGAGTCCTGAAGGATCTTAATTGGCAAAAGAAAAGGATTCTTCTGACATGGAGCCGGATCCAAAGCCCACTAAAGTTGGTGGACAGACGCCCACTGAATTCAGTGTGCTATGTATCGGGTTCATGGAGAATGGTTCCTCTCCCTCTTCCAACCTACACTAAGGAACAGTGGGAAAATCAAGGATTACAGCAAGATGAGCTGGCTTTATTGAAGCTGTAATTCTCTTATAACCGAGGAGATAAAAGAGGTCTCTGTTTGAATTCTTTGTGTGTGTGTTTGTTCCTTTTACATCAGACCGAACTGATAGTCTGTGTGAAAGTTTTGGACAGCCTTCCCTTGCTGATGCCCAGATCTTGACGCCCTTACTCAGGCTGAGTAGTATCTTTCTCCTCAAATTGTTCCACTCAGCTGGAATATGGGAGGGAGGATCTGGCCCTAAATCAGCTGCCCACCAGGTGGAGCAGGCAATGATGGAGAAAGGAAAGATCTAACTCTGGAGATAGGGCATGTCTGAGCCTGGCTGAGTACATACCCACTGGTTTCAGGCTGGTTTGTACTTGGCACGGCTCAGCTGTGCCTGCGCTTCTGCTACCAGCAGTACCGCAGCTGCACTGCTGTTTATACTCACGCTAGCTTGCTGAGAGCTAGAGCGAGCATGTGTACACAAGCAAGGGAATCACACCCCTAGCTCATAGTGTGTGTGCGCTGGCCAATACGTTTTAGTGTACGGTGGTAACTTGCAGCAAGTTGTACCTATCATGTTATCATATAATCTGCTAACTGCATCCCCCACATTTATCACTAACCATCTCATTCTTGTCAATACACATAGATTTCAAGTCCACTTTGAGTCAAATATTTGATGATCATGTCAATGAATAAGCACATGCTACCATGCATTTCAACGAGCAACTCCTACAGGAAACAGGTTTCCTAGACTTCATGCATAGAGCATGGCAGCACCGTTTGGTCCTAAAAAGACTCATTAGCTCCTATTATTTTAAATTCCCAGCTGGCCGGGGATGGTTTGGCAGTATCAGTTGTGGCTGGTTACAGAATTGCCAACGCCAAGTAGCTAAAAATCAGGAGCCAGGCACCCAGAAATCATGAGGTTGGCTTTCAAATACTGAGTTTTAATAAAATAATAAATTTCATAGATTCCAAAGGCAGAGGGCACCATTATGATCATGTAAAAAGCAACAGAGAGTCCTGTGGCACCTTTAAGACTAACAGATGTATTGGAGCATAAGCTTTCGTGGGTGAATACCCACTTCATCAGACGCATTATGATCATCTTATCTGACCTCCTGTTTAACACACGTCAAAATAATTCCTAGGGCATACCTTGGCCTTGGCTACACTGGCGCTGTACAGCGCTGCAACTTGCTGCGCTCAGGGGTGTGAAAACGCCCCCCCCGAGCGCAGCGAGTACAGCGCTGTAAAACGCCAGTGTAATCAGAGCCTGCAGCGCTGCACGCTCGCTCGCAGCGCTGCAAGCTATTCCCCTCGGAGAGGTGGAGTACATACAGCGCTGCGAGAGAGCTCTCGCAGTGCTGGCAGCGCGACTACACTTGCGCTTCACAGCGCTGCCGCGGCAGCGCTGGGAAGTCCCAAGTGTAGCCAAGGCCCTTGACTGAAAAGTTGTCAGTGATGGAGAGTCTGCCACAACCCTTGGTAAGTTGTTCCAATTGTTAATTACTCTTACTATTAAAAATGAATGCTTTATTTCCAGTCTGAATTTGTCTAGCTTCAACTTCAAGCCATTGGCTCATGTTATACCTTTGTCTGCTAGCTTAAAAGCCCATTATCAAATATTTGTTCTCCACGTAGGTACTCACGGACAGTAATCAAGTCACCCCTCAACTTCTTTGTTAATCTAAGTAGATTGAGCTCCGACAAGGCATCTTTTCTATCCTTTAATCATTCTTGTAGCTCTTCTCTGAACCCTCTCCAATTTATCAACATCCTTCTTGAATTGTGAGCACCAGTTCTGGACACAGTGTTCCAGCAGCAGTCACACCAGTGCCAAATACAGAGGTAAAACAACCTCTCTACTCCTACTTGCAATCCCCCTGTTTATGCACCAAAGGATCATGTTAGTCCTTTTGGCCACATCATACTGGGAGATCATGTTCAGCTGATTATTCACCACGACCCCTTTTTCAGAGCCACTGCTTCCCAGTAGACAGTCTCCCATCCTGTAAGTACGGCTTATGATACCTGGGTCTTTAATCCCCCCTCTTTCATTAAACAAAGAGACCTTGTGGCAGCTGCCTTTCTTTTTTCCCTTCTCTCCACGATGGAGAGAGCAGGAGGAGAAGGAGGCAGATTCTAGCCTCCCTTGTAGGAAGAGCCCCAAGTTGATTAGTCAATCTTTATTTGCAGGGAGAGGGGGGTCAGAAATTATTTTGGAGGGGTGTGTGATGGGGTGTCAAATATTTTTGCAGGGCAGGGGGGTATCTAATTGCCAGCCCCACCACTTACTTTGGACACCAACTTCCCCTGGCCAGTGTCCTTACCGTTATCATGCTACTACCATATACACAAGGGTGCCAACAAGAGAGAGCTCTCTCTATGAGGGGTCCATGTAGCTCTGGCTCTCCCTTCCCACCTTGGATTTTCTTGGACCTCCTGCTTTTCCTGGGCATGACATGACGGCAGGTTGGGTTGGAAGTCCTACAGGAATTTTTCATGGCAACTAGACCAAGTACAAATATATCATTTAACAAGGCCCAGGGTCTGAAGGAACTTGGGAGCTTTTCAGCAGCTTTGTTTTAAAGATGTGTTGACTGTATTTTTTCTTCTACAATGGATTAAATATAAAAATCTCTCTTAAAGTAATCTCAGTGTTCCCAGTTCAGTCCACAAACAGCTGGGAGAATGGGAGCTAAGGCTGCTGCTCAGTTCTGAGTGCAGCCTGCTCCGAGTAGAATGCTGCTGTGGTAGGATGCAGTGGTGACCTAGGCTGTGAGTGTATCTGTCCTTCTGGGTTTGTCAGCCCCTTTGTGCTACATTAGTACAGTGGGGTTTGTATTTAAATGAAGCTGGGCCCATAATCTATTGAGCACTGACAGTGTTCAATATTTATTATTATTTCTAGATCTCTAAAAAGCTTTTTTACACTGCACATTTTGCTTGCTGATAAAAGCTTAGAGAATACAAGCTTGTTTTTAGCATTACCTACAGCTTTTCATTTCTCACACATATCATTGCATCCGCACAGCTTAAAGTAATGACCTGCATGCCAATACAAAATTGGAAAAGCCCAGAAATTGCCAGTTGAAATCCAGCTAAGCATTAATAGGTGAAAGTTTAGATAAACTCACACTGATTTAGGTAGCCATATAATCTCTACATGAATACGCACTCAGTTCAATCTCTGATTAACTGTGTCTCCATGAATAAATTATGTTAGTCAGAATTTACATCTATTCCTGCAGGCTGGAATGCTCCCATCTAAGAGAGCTGTGCAGGAACCACATTTTTCATTTTGCATGAAAATCCACCATTTTGAATGTTTTTCAGTTTTGAAACAGAATAAAAACAAAAAGAATTAGTATATTTCTACACAACAAAATTTAGGAAAAATTCATTTCTGATCAGTTCAAGAAAAAAGCCCATTTTTTGTTTCCCTTCCTATCTCCTCCCACCCCCCCACAGAAAAGTTGTAAATGAAA
This sequence comes from Emys orbicularis, assembly GCF_028017835.1. Lineage (NCBI taxonomy): Eukaryota > Metazoa > Chordata > Testudines > Emydidae > Emys > Emys orbicularis. The sequence continues at coordinate 38,075,097 of NC_088684.1, forward strand.
AATGGTCACCAGCTGTAGCAGTAGCTTTTGTTCTCAATAGCAAAATCCACCTCCTTCGAAACAGGAAACTCAGGAAAAAAATATCACTTGCCCTTCTCGCATTCATTCATAGTTACTCCTGATGGATGGTCAGATTCCTGCACTCATGCTGGGTCCCCTTCCCTGGTTCTAAAGCTATTTTCCTCAGTTTTACATGACCATATGATTGCATGTTGTATCAGTATATGACAGGGTAGTGGGGCCTAGGCGTCCAGACTCTCGCATCATATGGCATGACCCTTTAAGATTTTGGGAGGTTTTGATGTATGCAAAGACAGGAAATAAGAGGTACTGGTGGAAAAGAAGCAGTCCCAGGAAAAAGCAGTGTTTGGGAGAAAAATCCATTACTGTTTCTGTAAGGGCCCAGGAACCTTGCAGAGTGGGCTGGGCAAAGCTCCCCTCTCACCCAACCAATTGGGGATGAGTTGAGAGAAGGGAACTGGCATAAAGCCGCCTGCCTCCTACCTCATAGCAGGGCAGACATCAGCAGGAGAAGGCTGCCTGCTGAACCCTCTGAACTTGAGGTCTAATTAGGGAAAAGGAGCCAGCTGAAGGAGAAGCTGGCTAAGGCCCTACAGCCGGCCTAAGTTACAACCCAGCTCCAGGGAAGAGAGCTGGGGACTCCTGGCCTAAGAAACAGTGACTATTTGAAGTACAGCCCAAGCTTCAGGAAGGTAGGGTTACCATTCGTCCGGATTCCCCCGGACATGTCTGGCTTTTAGAGTTAAAAATAGCGTCCGGGGGGAATTTGGAATTTGTAAATGTCCGGACTTCCCTCTTCCTTCCTTCCCCCCCCCCCCCCCCCCCCCGGGCAGAGCACGTGCTGCTGACAGGGCAGCCGGACGGATGGTGCCACTTACATGGGGCTCCGACAGCCAGAGAGAGCCCCTCCTCCACTTCCCCCTCCTCTGCCCTGCAGCTGAGAGCACTCCCTCCCTCCCTGCATTCGCAGATCACCAGCCGGCCGTTCGCACCGGCAGTCTGGAGCTCCTCCCCCTGCTCCTCCTCCCCGGCACGCTGGTCTGAGCGGCAGGGTAAGGGGGCCAGGGGGTCGGAGAAGGGGCAGGGGCAGGGAGGTTCTGGAGGGGGCAGTCAAGAGATGGGGGGGGGGGGGTCGGGCGTTCGGGGGGGGCTTTCTGGGCGTGGGGGTGGGGGTGTGGATAAGGTTTTGGGCAGTCAGGGTACAGGTAGGGGGTAGGATCCTGGGGGGGGCAGTTAGGGTGGGGGGGTCTCAGGAGGGGGCAGTTAGGGGACAAGGAACAGGGAGGCTTAGGTAGGGGGTGGGGTTCTGGAGGGCAGTTAGGAGCAGGGGTCCCAGGAGGGGTAGTCAGGGGACAAGGAGCGGGGGGGGGGTGTTTGGGAGTTCTGGGGGGGGCTGTCAGGGGGCAGGGGTGGGGAGAGGGATCGGAGCAGTCAGGGGACAGGGAGCAGAGGGGTTTAGATGGGTCGGGAGTTCTGGGGGGGGCTGTCAGGGGGTGGGGAGTGGTTGGATAGGGCGTGGGAGTCCCAGGGGTCTGTCTGGGGGTGGGGGTGTGGATAAGGGTTGGGGCAGTCAGGGGGCAGGTAGGGGGTAGGGTCCTAGGGGGCCAGTTAGGATGGGGGGAGGGTCTCAGGAGGGGGAAGTCAGGGAACAAGGAGCAGGGAGGCTTAGGTAGGGGGTGGAGTCCTGGGGGGCAGTTAGGGGCAGGGGTCCCAGGAGGGGGCAGTCAGGGGACAAGGAGCAGGGGGAGGGTTGGGGGTCCTGAGGGGGGCAGGAAGTGGGAGGGAGTGGAAGGGGCAGGGGCGGGGCTAGGGCAGGACTGGGGCGGGGCTAGGGCAGGACTGGGGCGGGGCTCCTCCCATCCTCTTTTTTGCTTGCTGAAATATGGTAACCCTACAGGAAGGGGACTGGGGAGGCCTTCTGATCAGAACTCTCATGTGGATCCAAAGTGGGGGGTGAACTGGGGCACCTAATGAACTGAGTTACACTTTGTAGAAAGACTTAACCAATCAGACCCCACCAAGGGTGTACATGTTTTGAATCATAGTCTTGGTAATTGATTCACAAACCCAAGTGAGCTTTGAATGCAATGCACCTGCAGAGCCAGGAGAGACCACAAGGGGTATACTACAGGGAAGAGCCCCTGTGACACTCATTCATCCTTTCCCTTAAACTGTAGTACTGTACCAAGTTCCTAAATGTGTCTGAATTATAACGAAAATACTTTGACAGCCTTGGATGATGGATTCCACAGAAATGTAAAGAACTTAACAAAGATTAATTAAGCCTTATGATGACACCACTTATGAGGCAGAAGAGGTATACTAGACTCATGTCCATCTACAACCCCACTGAAAACAATGGCACGCAGATCATGAAGGGCATAATTTGGCTTGCAGAATCTTTCTTACTGGTGATGATGCATGAAAAGGGAAGATCCCAGCTTGAGTCTCAGATCCCAGCTTGGGTTGGCAGATCTGGCAGTTAGAAAAAAGCCACCCTCTTATCATGTGTAAAACTGAGCATATTTTATATGGAAATTATTGAAAGTCAATAAATATGGACCCAAACTATACCATTTTTACAGTCATTGTTTTGCACTGAACCTCACTTTAGTAGACAGGGACCTGGCTATATTTGAAACATTCCTCCAGGAGTCTCCTCCTGATGGGCTCCTACTCTCACACATCACCTGGCCTTGTACAGATTCCACCACCACACCATAAGTCAGTGAGTGACCAAGCTTTTACTGTGCTGGCTTTGAGGATGTGGAACTTGCTCACTTCTGTCTTTCGTATGCTTGTTAATGATGAATGGGATGAAAGGTGATATTTATAAATAGCATAATAACAATAAATTCACTCTGTGCTGCAACTCACCTTGGCTTCGTCATTGACGTCCCAAGTAAAGGACACAGCATTGTATGCAATTTCTTCAATATTCCCAATGGTGTTAAAGCTCTCCTTGTAGTCAGCTGTAAGACACAACCAATAAAAATGACTTTAAGAACAGGGTTCTATCATTTATCTTCATAGTTCACAGATTCTTCTGCAAGGTTGTCCTTTGCCTTTTCATGCAGGTATGTCTAGGGGGTCAGGAAAAGCTATGGTGCTGCTCATGTTTCATTATTAAAAATCTGATTTACAAAGATGTAAGCTTTCAGCTGTTCAGAGTAATAAATCTTCCTGGAGCCGTACTCTTTATTACACTGTGCTAGCTGTATTTTTACTGGAGGCTTTATTGTTAACATGGAACCGGTGTTTCTGTATTGAGAATGAGTGTGTGTGCTTGTTAACTTGGCAGTAGGAAGGAAAGGCTGAAACTGGGAAGTTAAACAAGGTAATGGGAACATTAAAAGGAACATTTAATCCTTTATGGAAACGCATGGAGCCGAGGAGACCAATGAGCCTTGCAACGAAGTTTGAGGAAGGCTTGCAACATGCTATGCAAGTATTATTCTGGCATCCATCTGCCAGCATTTTTTTTTTTTTTTGAGGGGAGGGGGAGGAGTATTCTCTCCTTTCTCCACCCTCCTGCACTGCGGACTTTGCAAAGGAACTTTTCTTTCACAGTGCAGGAAAAGTCATGTCTCCAGAGAACTCACATCTCAACTCCAGTGGTATAATACTCTATCTGGGAAGGAAGAGCTCAATGGGGAATTAAGATACAAAGCAGAATGCCTTTACCGGGGGCGGCGGCGGGAGGGAGGGAGCAGTGTGACTCTTCACATTTATAGTTTGCAATGCAGCCTCTTTGTGGTTTCTCTTCCTCCAAACCCTTCTTCCTATACCGTGGGGAAGTTTAGCAGCAATTGTTTGGAATAAGTAACAATGCACTATTTAAGCTATAACGAAGAACCTTATTTGTTAAACAAGCACATACTCTTTCATTATCAAACTATTTGGAATATATGTTTTAGATAAACACAAGTTCACTTTAGTCAAACACAAGTGGTTGGGCTCAATACAGTGATAACTGGATGAAACTGAATGGCCTGTGATTTACAGGAGGTCAGATTGGATGATCTAATGATCCATCTGTGCTTAAACTCTCTAAAGCTAATTTATTTAGATAAGAAATCCTCAGAGGAGGAAGGTAAAATGGTTTTGAATTGTTGGTTAAAAAGACAATTAAATTTTAAAAATGCAAACAAACAAAACATTTCTACTGGTTTTTGTAACTAGGAACACTAGCCTGCCCAAGTTTATAGTGGAGATGTGAGGAAAAACTAGGACCTGATCTTCCACTCCTCTAAGGAAAAGGGAGCGTAGTCAGGGACTTCAATGTAAGCAGAATCAAGCCACTACAATAGTTTAGATACCACAAGACTTCAATAAACCGATTGTTGTGTAGCATGCAGGCAGATGGCTGTACCAGCATGGAGCCCTGCTGAAGTCAGTTTGAGCATTTACAGGTTACCCAGCCAAGATGATGTGCCGATTCCCAGGGCCCCAGTTCTTCAAATGGTCCCATCCAATTCCCTTTGAGTCAATGGGAGTTAAGGATGCTCAGCACCTCTCAGGACCACTCAGATTATCTCCCTTGAGCAGGAAAGAATCTCTGAAGTAGTAACTGGGGTTTAGGGAGGAATTTGAAGAAGGAGAAAGATTTTTGTCTATTTCTAGTCATTGAGGGCCTGATCCAAAGCCCAATGAAGTCAGTGGCAGTCTTTCTGCTGGCTTCAGTGGGCTTTGGATTAAGCCCTTGGGGTTCACTTTTGCTTCCAGTGAAATCAACAAGAGTTGCCACTGGTCTCCTTGAGCCCTTACTGCCAGATGCTACTTTACATGATTTTTTTTTAAAAGCTCTGATAGATTCATTGAAAGCAGAAGCAAGGCCTGCTCTACAGCAGATCCAGCTTTTACGTTTCTGTAGAATAAAAAGGATGAACCCATTTCTAAATCCAGGCCTACAGCATGAATGTATGTTATATTGGGACTCCACTATTAGACCACCACAGCCTGGATAATTGCATTTTTACTATTCATTATTGATCAAAGGATGAGAATTCCTCTTAACAAGCAAGCTTTCCTGGCATTAAGTTTCTCATAGTTCTGAATACATTTAAAGACATGATCACTTTAACAAACAAGCAAGCTCAGGTGATCATCAGAGAAAAGGCATATAGATATTATAAATAGCTTCTTTCCAATTTGACCAGAAAGTTTTGTTTCTTTTGTAATTTAAATAAACAAACAAATCATTCACCACCAACTGCCAAACAAAAAATCCTGCTTGTTTTTATGTTAGATATATCAGGAATGTGTCCAGTGGTGTCCCCAGTGCAGTGGTTACAAACTCTCTCTGCTTTCTGATAACTGAAGGTGCAGGGCATTGGATTTTTAACAAAGGGATATTTTCTTCCAAAAATTTTATTGGCATTAACAAAAACAAACAAACAAACAAAAAATCCATGAGTGTTTAAGAATAAACAAAAACAAAAGTAACCAAACATATCCCCCCCTCAATTAATTGGCTTTTGCTTCCTTTGGACCTATGATGTCATAACCCTATTAATACTCTAGTCATCCAAAGAGTATTGAAAGGGGAAAACCCAATGTAAGTGAGACCTGAATTTCTAAGGTAGAAAACAGCAGGAAAAAAATTGTGGGAGAAGGAAGCACGAATATGGGAGATTTCAGCTTTTCTTTATACATCACAGAAGCAGAAAGGGACAATAACCCATTTTTCTCCTTTATCAGTCTCCTTTAATATTTCTGTTCCATATCTAATCACAGATTAAAAGCTTTCAGATTCTTCAAAAAGAAAATGTGTCGACCTTCCATGGGACATATGCTGCCCAAGAATCCCTTGAGAGCTATAATTGGACTCAGTACCAGAGGGCTGAGATTACTCAATGTAATAACCTTTATCTTAACTTTTACCTGCATCTGCACTTTAAAAGTATGTTGATTCATAGCTTTGTACTCAGTTGTATAAAGAGAATGTTTTACATTCTGTAAGTGATGGCCCTATATGAATTTGGTATTCTTTTTCTCAACCTTGTTATTCCTTTAAGAAAAATGAATATTATTCTAGGTTTTCAAAAAATAATTAAGAAGCAACAATAATTTCAAGTACGCTTGCATGGCAAAAGTGCCAGTGTTGTGGGTGTGATAAGGGAGAGAACTATAATTCATATAAAATTCTCTGCTTTGAAGCACAGGGATGCTGTCTGGACTAGTGAAACAACACGCCTGGAATGCTTGAAACAGTTTGGATCAAAGAATTCAGAACGTTCAGACCACAGGCATGGCATGAAACTTTCAATGGGGTCAAGCAATTGGACACAGTGAATGTGTATAGAGACGGTCTCTGGGCTTTTTTATCCCCACTGTGAACACAGGTCATCTTTCTAAATGAACACATTGACTTTCCTGTAAGCAAGAAGAATTAGGAGATATACATATGTAGTTTAATATGCACATGCACCCACCTTCCCACCCACCCCTTCGGTTTATGATTCACCCAAAAATGCCTTGTGCAAATGATTGCTGCACATGAGCATGCTGTGTAGGTGTATCTTGGAAAGGGGTGAACAAGATGTCTTGTAAAGACATATGTTTTCTTCATGTAAAAGACAATAAGTACCCACCATCCCACCAGCATCTCTCTTCCCCCAAAACACCCCCCACTCCATTTCCTTAATTGCCATACACAAATCTCAGGAAATGTGTGACATGCCATTTAACAGCAGAGCTGCACATCATTCCCTCCAGCTCAAAGATAACTAAAGATGCCAGAGCAGATAAATCAGCATTCCTGGTTTTGAAAATGACTTACTGTAGCTGTTTTAAGCAACAATCTGGTTGAGGCCTCTAGATGCTACCTCAGTATAAATGTTAAGTAACGAAAAACCGTCATTTAGAAATCATTTCCATGGATATTGGAAAGTTGCCATCATTATACTTTCTCCTCTCAAGCTGCTACTGCTTTAACAGAAATAGAAAATTGGGGTTCTTTGATATGCAAGAAAATGGCTCTGCAAGAATTATTTCCATTTTGTTTGGAAAATTCTATACGAAACCAATATTGAAATTTGTAGTCTATTAAAACACTATAAATTCATAACTTGGGTACAAGCTTGCATGGATAATATGCTATGGGTAACTGTTTTTGTTTTAAGCATCCAAATGATACCAATATTAAGTAAAATGTAGGTAAAACTGTACCACTGTTGGTCATATTATGGTATCAATCCTGGCCAAATGATTACAGAGTGTTGTAATGTAATCCGCTTCTATGCTCCATTGTTTTTGAAGAGAAAGTCAGTGCACTGTGGGATGTCTGAGCATGTAAGTGTTAAAAGGTCAGAAATATTTCCCAGTCCTCCTACGGAAGAAAAGAGGTGAGGTGGAAGTGCCTACCTCCTTTTCCGCAAAAATCCATACCTACATTTAGCCTTGATTTTGCAAAGCTCCTTTGCTCCCTGCTAATTAAGGGCTTAAGCCCTTAAATCCTTTCTTATATAGAACAGTACTTAAACAACTGCTTAAGTTTAAGCATGTGCTTGTCCCATTAAAGTAATTGGGACTTAAGCTTATACTTAGAGTTAAGTATATGCTTAGGGACTTTGGATGGGGAGATAGAACTCTAAGGTAGATATACTGGGCTCCCATTGCTGTAGAATTGAAATATCTCACAATCTTTAGCATACTTATCCTCCCAATACTCTATGTAGTAGGAAAGTGCTCTTAGCCCCATTTTACAGATAAGGCACAGAGAGTTAATTGATTTGGGCAAGGTCACAAGTCTGTAGTGGAACAGGGAATTGAACAAAGGTCTCGAAAGTCCCCACCTAACACCTTAACCACTGGACCATTCTTTCACCCTAGCTGGAGCACTAAATCAAAGTGTACAAACTTAACCACCCCTATGTATCTGGCGTGAGCTGGAGCAGGCTACCCAGCTTCCCCCTTGCCCCAAGAAGACAACCTTACATCAGAAAGAGAAGTGTTCTTCAGGGACAGCCCTAAGTCTTAGGGGAAGGCAGAGAAAGGATACTGAGTCTATCAGAAGCCATTTGTATTTTGGGGCTGGGTATGTGTCTGAATGTTATCTAAATATTTGGACTCCTGAATATAGACATCATCCAAATATCAACTGATTCTCCCTCCCACTGCTAGTCCCAATATAAGCTAAGAATCCCTCCCACTGCTAGCTGTTCAACAGTTAGACCCACAGGAAATCAGCAAGTATGACACACTGCACTGCTGAAGGTGAGACAGTGCTTATAGTTATCCTTCAGAAGGCTCATCTTTTCAGCAGCAAAGGGGGAAAAGGAGTCTTCAGTTCTGCAAAGTGTCCGGAGTGTTTTCTTCAGACTCCCTCTGCCTCTGTTTGGTCTCTCCAGCCTTCAGGTGCATAACTGAGGAGTGGGAAAATCGACTTCTTGCAAGTTCCAGGGGTTGTCAATACAAATTTGCATCATTTCAGCATTTGATTTATTGCTAACACACATATCTTCTTTTAATGGAAGACAAAAAGGGAGTGACAAGCTGTTCACTTGTGAACAGCTGTGCTCTGGCTTCACTCCATGCTCTCAATACTGAAGCCAATCTGAACACTGAGACTGAGACATCAACCTGCCATGGAACCTTAGTTCATCACATGATCAGTAGATGATGCTTTTCTGCAAACTTCACAGTTGAGATGAGCCCAAGCCAACCCCCCAGATCTGGAGTCTCCTGAATTTGGGTAAAAGTTGGCTCCACATCTGCAGTTTGCAGCTCAAGCCTATCTCTAATTCAAACAAGCAGAACAATGCACAGAAGCTGATGACAGGAGTATCTAAAAAGAAGTAACGTGATGGAATATTGGCACAGACACATGGACATCAGAGCGGCTAGCAGGTATCGCAGCTGGAACCTTCAGCACCAGCCCCTATTATCTGAGCTAAAGGAATTACTCCTTTAGCTCTGAGCACCATTGTTGTTCTGTAGGCCATGCTTTATATTAAGGATATATTAATGAATAGTTTATAAAGGATTAGTGAATGATTAATAGAGGTAATAAGCATGTAACAGGCATGAATAATATGTGACATAGAGGGCTATAAGTAAGGCTGCGATTTAGTCAGGGAGATCACCGTGACTTCCAAAGACCTCTGTGACTTCAGCCAGCGCTGGCTGGGAGCTGCAGGGTCCCCTGCCAGCTGTGGGGTACCCCCGCAGCTCCCGACCACCACGGCTGGCAGGGGGGAGCCCTGCAGCTCCCCCACTGCTCCTGGCCACCACGGGTCGCAGGGGGGACTCACGCCGCTCCCTGCCCCCGCGGGTGGCAGGGGAGACCCGCGCCACTCCCCGCCGCTGCGGGTGGCAGGGGGGACCCAGCGGCAAGGAATTCCCACTGCTTATTGCCCCCCGGGAGGCAGGGGGGACCCGGTGGCAGGGGGGACCCCCCACTGCTCCCATGCACTGCGGGCAGCAAGACAGACCCCCGGAGCTCCCGGCTGCTGCGGGCGGCAGGGGGGACCCCGGCAGCTCCCAGCTCCAGCGGGGGGACCTTGGAGTTCCCAACCCTCTCTTCCCCCAGCTGCCCAGGCTACCCATTTTGTCATGGGTATTTTTAGTAAAAGTCAAGGACAGGTCACAGGCTTCCATGAATTTTTCATTATTGCCTGTGACCTGTCGGTGACTTTTACTAAAAATATCCATGACAAAAACTTAGCATTAGCTATAAGCACATCAGTACAAGGTGTTATAGATGGTTATAACAAGCTATGGCAATTTACTACAACATAAATTAATCATTTCTTAATATTTTATAAACTATCCTGTATTTTTAATATGAAGTGTATACAATATGCGTTACTTGTGCCACGCCTAAAAATGTTGTAGGTGCCTCAGGAAAGATAGCTAGACAATGCCCTGCCTCAAAGTGCTTACAAGCTGGAGTATAGAAATGACCCAGCCAGTTACTATGAGAACAGACCAGAAAGGAGCTTCTTGGACCAGCCACTAGCAGGAGACATGATCACAAACACTAACCAGTTTATTGTTATGTTAGCACCCTTGAGAACGAGAATTCTTCCACTCCAAGAGAAAGCTGGTAGCTATTGAATTATCTTTAAGAAGGCCCTGATATTGTACTCTAGATGCAACAGAAACAGAAGCATGAGGAATAATAAACTGACTATAAATAATAAGCATTGCAAAGATCAAAGTGTGTTCATTAGTTAACACCCAGATCTGCATGCAAATACAATTTCATGAAAATTAGACACAATGTTGCATAACGTCTTCTGCCTCTGTCACGGCTTGGCCCTCTGTGTGGAATAGATGTAGCATACACTAAGGACCGAGTTATTATGTCCCATGAAAAAGAAAAGTGCAGCTGTTTTGCGGAGCACAGTGTTTGAAAGCTCACGTATGAACTATACTTGACAATCATTTTGTTCCGAAGTGGCAGCATCACTTGTGACACCAGCAGTTTGGGAAGCCCAATGTCCAAAATTTTAATTCTTGATTAAAGGAAAATCTGTTTTGTAAATATTTTATTTGGCAATGGTAACCACCAAAGAGCTTATTTCAATAGCACTTAGCTGAAATACCATACAGCAGTGCCTAGAGTGCTGGAGCTTATTCCTGAGAAATGTTTTGGCAAAGTTTAGATCCAGATTCTCGTGTTTGAACCTAGTTATTCCAGGCTTCATGCAAGTTTACAGTCTAAATAAAAACTACAGATAGGAGTGCCTGGAAGTCAGTGACGGCCTATTTCTCTTCAAATTAATACAAATGTAAAAGACATTAATTTTAGCATATATAAGACACTGCTTATGCACAGCATTCATTTTGCTGTACTCCGGTATACTGAACACACACTGTAGATTTACTTGTTTGGGCAAGGGGCCTAAAATGTATCAATTAAACCATTGTGAAATCCTGGTCCATTGAAGTCAGTAGGAATTTCACCCCATGTCATCAAAGGGGCAAAGGTATGAACATTGGTACTGCAGCATGTATATACTAGTACTAAAATATACAGCTTTAAACAATAGTTGTGACATGATACAACTTCTCTCTACATTTGCTCTGTTAGAGTATTTCCTATGACAACTAAACAGACAGATTTATTTGGCCTGGGAGCTAAAAGGGAATTTTTAATTAATCTTCCTCAACGAATGGACAGTTTTCAACTTGAGTCACTGGGGCCAGGTTGGTAGGAAGGAACTCAGTAACAGCACCTTAGTAGCTCTCACCAAATAGGTGGGTTTCTAAACAATCCTCGTCTGAGGCCTTGTCTATACTACACAATTACACTGCAGTAATTACTCCATTTTTTCATGTCCACACTATCCTCCTTCTGCTGGTGGTGCGCATTCTCACGAGGAGCCCTTCCACTCATTTATGAAGGGAGTGTGGGGAGCTGAGAGCCCAGGCTCTCAGTGCCTGGCAGCTCGGCAGGGAGACTCCAGCTTTGAGCTGCATGTGGAGCCCACAGCCAGGGCCGGTGCAACCACTAGGCGAACTAGGCGGCCGCCTAGGGTGCCTAGTGGTTGAGGGCGCCTAAAAGCCCACTCAGGCGAGGAGGTGGAGTGGAGGTGAGCTGGGGTGGGGGGGTGCGGGGAGGGCCGCCCGCAGTAACGGGGGGGGGGGGCGCACAAGGGAACCGCTCCCCGCCCCAAATCACCTCCACTCTGCCTCCTCTGCTGAGCACACAGCCCCCACTCTAATTCTCCTCCAATCGGCGCCGCAAGCCTGGGAGGGGAGGAGAATTAGAGCGACGCCGGCGTGCTCAGTGGAGGAGGCGGAGCGGAGGTGAGCTGCGGTGGGCTCCCCGGGCAGGGTTAGCTTCCGCGTGGGGGGGGGGGGGGGCACTCCCTAGGCAGGTTTAGCCTCCCTGGGCGGGGTTAGCTGCCTCAGAGGTGGGGGCTCCCCGGGCAGGGGGGCGGCGGGCTGGGTTAGCTGCCGCGGGGGGGCTCCTCTGGTGGGGAGGCGGGGGGCGTGATTAACTGTCGCGAGGGGGGGGGGTTAGCTGGGTGGGGGTGGCGCAAGGTGGAAGTTTCGCCTAGGGCGCGAAACTTCCTTGCACCGGCCCTGCCCACAGCCCGGGTTTTCAGCACAGGCAGCGAGGCTCCAGCTGTCAGCATTGCAGGGCTCACAGCTGGAACCCCTCCCCTGCCCTGGGGGCTCAATTTCAAAACAGGGCCCCTATCAGCAGTGAAATTGACATTCTCAGCAATGCAAGTAACTATGAACTATGAACTACATCGACCTAAGTCTTACGCCTCTTGCCAAGATGTATATATTAAGTCACTGTAGCGGGAGAGTTACAGCAGCGGGAGAAACACTGTAGTGTGTACACTTACAGAGTAGGTCAACGTAAACTGCTTTACGTGGACCTAATTCTGTGGTGTAGACCTGGCCCCAGTAGAGGCTGGCAACGTCGGAAAGTGGACAGGCAAACCTGATGTTCTCTGTCTGGGCTGAGAGCCTAGGGACTGCTCCCAGTACAGTACAGGTGATCTTTGATTACCCCTTTGTTTTTAACAGTGCTATTTTCTCCACCATCTCCAAGTGCTGCTTTTCTCATTTCTCCCCCTCCCTCCCTGCACTCAATTGTTTGGTTCCCTCAGGCAGTCAAAACAAGGTAAACTCTGCCTGCTTTCGTCTAGCAAACTCCTTAGACTGGAATCTGCTGCAGATTACCAGGTATGTAAACTGCACATGGGGGGAAGGTGGAAGCTCCGCCAGTGATGAGATCTTCCCAAGCACATGGGGAGGGCAGTTGCAGGCTCTCAGAGAATCTTGTAAATGTCTGTGGTGGGATAAGTAATAAAGGTGCTTATCAGGATAACTCATCAGGGTTCAAACAGCTTTACTCCCAGTTTTTGGTGAGACAAACAGTTAAAAGCAGAAAACAAAGGGTGATGGGGTGTGCTGCGTGCTCATTGGCCGTCACTCATGCAGACTCTGAGCTCCTGAGCAGACACCAAGAATGGATATTTGCACATGTATATTGTTTTGCAGCACTGCTTTCTAATAGTTTTATAGTAATGGACATCTTCGTAGCAGATCAATTTAGATTTAGGAATGGAGTTTCTGTACGTTTCACTTTTTCACATTTTCTAGGGCATCATATATGAAGTGCTGAATGGACATGACGTTGTAGCAGGGCCAGTGGAAGGATGTTTCGCGCCCTAGGCGAAACTTCCACCTTGCGCCCTCCCCCCCCCGAGCCCCTGCCCTGAGGCGCTCCCCCCTCCCGTGGCAGCTCCCCCCCTCCGCCCTGAGGTGCCCCCCCCCCCGCGGCAGCTCCCCCTCTCCGCCCTGAGGCACCCCCCCTGCGGCAGCTCCCCACCCCCACCCTGAGGCACCCCCTCCCGCCCCAGCTCACCCCTGCCCCGCCTCCTCCCCGAGCACGCCGTCGCTGCTTCACTTCTCCCGCCTCCCAGGCTTGCGGCGCCTAAGCTGATTGGCACCGCAAGCCTGGGAGGCGGGAGAAGTGAAGCAGCTCACCCCTGCTCCGCCTCCTCCCCGAGCACGCCCCCCCCTTGCTGCAGGCAGCCCTCCCTGCACTCCACTGCCCCAGCTCCCTCCGCCTAAATGCCGGCGGTGACCGGGGCGGCCGAAGATCCGGCTGCTGCGGTTGCTGCCGAAGAAAATGGTGCCCCCCAAATCCTAGCGCCCTAGGCGACCACCTAGGTCGCCTAAATGGTTGCACCGGCCCTGCGTTGTAGTATCTTGGGCCCTAATCCTACAACAGACAGAGTGCAAATGGACTGCTGTGTCTGCACAGAGACTCATTATTTGATTTTGATGGGGCCCTGTGTGAATGTATGAGTCCACCAGTTCACTATCTTTAAAGAAGCAGGCTTTGGAAAGAGCCGATAACAGTGTTGGGTAAAAGATCATGCCTTGGTCAATGAATCTTCTTTTTTTTAAAAATAAAGAACCTTGCCTTGGACAGTATCAGTGGAGGCTTATTAGAAACATGGAATTTTTTCACATTAGTCATACTATGGTTGCTTGCCTTAACCTGCTGCTGAACGAAAACATCTGAGAAATACAGAGAGGAGGCACAATTAGGGGGTAAGTTCAACCTTGTAAGAATACCACTCAAGAAAACAAGGCCAGCAAATAAACTGGAATATTGATTCATTTCCTTGAAACCAAACAGTGAATGTCTCAAAGACAGCATTCAGCTGTACTATTATTAGAAGCCTTATTTTCCCAGGACCAAACATGACACGAAGCTGGGAGGTATTGCCAATACAGAGAGGGACCGGGATATCCTACAGGAAGATCTGGATGACCTTGTAAACTGGAGTTATAATAATAGGATGAAATTTAATAGTGAAAAGTGCAAGGTCATGCATTTAGGGATTAATAACAAGAATTTTTGTTATAAACTGGGGACGCATCACTTGGAAGTAACAGAGGAGGAGAAGGACCTCGGAGTATTGGTTGATCACAGGATGACTATGAGCCGCCAATGTGATATGGCCGTGAAAAAAGCTAATGCGGTCTTGGGATGCATCAGGCGAGGTATTTCCAGTAGAAATAAGGAGGTATTAGTACTGTTATACAAAGCACTGGTGAGACCTCATCTGGAATATTGTGTGCAGTTCTGGTCTCCCATGTTTAAGAAGGATGAATTCAAACTGGAACGGGTACAGAGAAGGGCTACTAGGATGATCCGAGGAATGGAAAACCTGTCTTATGAAAGGAGACTCAAAGAGCTCGGCTTGTTTAGCCTAACCAAAAGGCGGCTGAGGGGAGATATGATTGCTTTCTATAAATATAACAGAGGGATAAATACCAGGGAGGGAGAGGAATTATTTAAGCTCAGTACCAATGTGGACACAAAAACAAATGGATGTAAACTGGCCATCAGGAAGTTTAGACTTGAAATTAGACGAAGGTTTCTAACCATCAGAGGAGTGAAGTTCTGGAACAGCCTTGCAAGGGGAGCAGTGGAGACAAAAGACATATCTGGCTTCAAGACTAAGCTTGATAAGTTTATGGAGGGGATGGTATGATGGGATAGCCTAATTTTGGCAATTAATTGATCTTTGACTATTAGCGGTAAATATGCCCAAAGGCCTGCGATGGGATGTTAGATGGGGTGGGATCTGAGTTAGTACAGAGAATTCTTTCCTGGGTGTCTGGTTGGTGAGTCTTGCGCATGTGCTCAGGGTTTAGCTGATCGCCATATTAGGGGTCGGGAAGGAATTTTCCTCCAGGGCAGGTTGGCAGAGGCCCTGGGGGTTTTTTGCCTTCCTCTGCAGCGTGGGGCACGGGTCACTTGCTGGAGGATTCTCTGCACCTTGAAGTCTTTAAACCACAAGTTGAGGACTTCAATAGCTCAGACATAGGTCAGGGGGTTGTTACAGGAGTGGGTGGGTGAGATTCTGTGGCCTGCGTTGTGCAGGAGGTCAGACTAGAAGATCATAATGGTCCCTTCTGACCTTAAAGTCTATGAGTCTATGATTCCATGAGTTTGGACACTATTCGATGATTACTGACAATTTCTGGAATTTCTTCTGACTAAAACAACACCCCTGCCCACCAATCACTATTATTTAATACATTGAACATTCAGCTGTTGACTGCAGTGTAGATATTATAAAAATAATTGATAAAGCTACTTATTTTCAAAATTAATGTCAAGAAATAAATAGGAAAAAGCTTTTAAGAAGCAATCTTTACAGGCTAATTATGAGTCCTTGTGTTCTAATTAAAGATGAAAGATTAACGAAACAGGCATACACAGATGCTCTGATTCAGCAAAGCACCTAAGCATGTGCTCAAGTCCCAGTGACTTCAATAGGACTTAAGCACATGCTTAACTTTAAGCATATGAGTAACCCCATCCTTTTTCAACAAAGCACTTAAGCATATACTTAAGCTTAGGCATTTGTCTACATGGGAAAATTTCACCAGTGACACCATTATAATTATACTGGTATAGTGAAACCACTGTCGTTATACTGGTGGAACTCCTCAAGGGGGCATTCCTATTCCAGAATAAGTGTGGCTTTTTTTTTTTTTTTTTTTGGTGGCTTAGTTTAAACAGCTTACAAGGAAACGTAAATTAAATCAGTAAAAGACATTCTTATACTGGAATAAGACTGTCCACACAGGAGGTTATACCCATATAACTAGAGTGGTTTAAATTCAACCTTATCTTATACTAGTATAACTTTCCCCATAGACAAGCCCTAAAAGAGAGCTATCTAGAAACAGAGGGACAGCTTAGACATTCAAATCAAAAAAGTGCTTGGGACATTCCACGAGTTTAGGCTTGCAAAGTTCCCAAACTATCATCCTTTCAGAGGAGTTGGAGTGCATGGGGCATAGGTTTTCCATCAATGGAGAAGTTGTGGGCATGATATTCTCTGAGTCCCACATGACAGCACAGATCTTTCACTGGTTCTCTTCCCCTCAGACCAATCCTCAATGGGGCTCAGCAATTGCTAACAGTTGTATCACAAAGCTTTTACCTGTAATCACTAGGTAGTCCATGTGTTAAAAAGTTCCACCACCTATGGTAATTTTGTACAGTATTTGCAATGCTGTTCACATATAAATTGCATCTACCTTTTACGGAGTTGATTTTTCCCTCTTTGAATGTTCTATTCCCTCACATAATAACAAACTGTGCTTCTCCACATTTCAATATGGAGTATGGAGGAGAATATAAATTCATAGAACTACTCACTTACCGATGTCAAGGACCCTCTGTTTAGCTGTGTGTTGCCGAGAATGCCAGTATTTCCAATACTTCAGCTGTTCCTCTCGGTTTTTATCTTCACTGAATACAACCATGACCACACTCTACAGAAAAGGGGAGTGGAGACTACATTACTGGCAGTACCTCACGTTTAATTAATTCTGAGATGCCTAAGTACTAGAAACTCCCACCTGCCTCCATTGCAACTAGAAAATCTATCCTTGAAGGGAATACCATTCAGTGTTTTGTATTCTTGCCCTACATGTGTGATGCATTTAATATTTGAGTGCAATAGACAGGTAATTTAAAAATAAAACAGGGACAATGATGATGCTTTTTCTGGAGTTTGAATAAAATGTGACTGAGTATTTACATTTAAGAGGGCTGTGTTTCATAGTGCTAAAAGAGGTGATCTCAAAAGCAAAAGCATCCCAGATTCTAATTCTGACTGAGATACTTGGAATAAATCATTTGGACTCGTTGGGCCTTTAGAAGATTATATAAAAGTAGAAATGATATGTTCTGTATGATAGGAGCTCTTCTGGGTAAAAGAAACATACACAAAAAGTTCCTATAATGCTGCAATCAACTAAGGGGGGCTGGCAGGATTGGGGACAGCACTGCAGGAAAATCAGAAGTGCAGCAGGAAATATCATTGTGAATGTTCTTGTTGTTTGATTTAAAAAAATATATAGCCACAAATTGATTTAACACAGCTGAAAATACACTCTGAGAAAAACATAGTATTTTAGTGCCTGCAACAGTCAACAATTCAGACAAATTACAGCCTGTGATGTTTAATGTTTGAGCTACTTTCAAACAGGTGTTTTCATATGTGATGAGCAGCAATCATTTAAAAAAAAGTGTTCTTTGTCTGCATTTGAGGATATACCACTTTATATCTCTCTTAGTCCAGTGGTCCCCAAACTTTTCAGAGTAGCACCCCCTCTTACCCCTGTCCATGCCCCCCGCCAGGAGCCAGGGCTGAGAGCGGAGCCACGGCTCCCGGGGGTTGGGGGGAGAGGTGAGGGCATGAACAGAGGCAAGGGGTGTGTGGCTGGGGCGCAGCTGGGAGTGGGTCTGGCTGGGGTCGAGGCAGGAGCTGCGGCCAGGGGCCGGGGCTGGGCCGGAGTAGAGCTGGGGGTGGAGTGGGGCTGGGTAGCTCTCCCTCTCTGCCCCCGAATGTTCCTCCACACACACCCCAGGGTGGGGCATGCCCCACAGTTTGGGGACCATTGCCTTAGTCCCCAGCACCCATCCTATGGTCAGAAGTCTTGCATATATTTTTATTTTTACCACAATGCTATATGGGTTTTTTACTGAGCCTCGTTTGAGTTTTCATTTCAAGTTCTGGATTCATTTTGCTCTAATTATGTGATACCAAAAACCAAACCAAAACAAATTGTAACTTCACTCTACATCTTAACACTGGAGTCATAAAAGCTCAGGAAAAAATTGCCTATTTGAGCACATTTAAAAAATTTCTCTTTGCAGTCACAAACGCTGCATGCCAAGGTAACCTGAAATTATGGAAAACAAAAAATAGCCCCTTCAATGTGTTCTTTTTGTTCTCAGATGAAAAAGCTTTTCCCAATCTCCACACAAATTCCCCATAAATAACCTCCCACCTTGAATCACCAAACTGTTTTAAAAAATTGCTGCCTCTATATGTAAAGTCTCCCAAAACTATGTGTGAGATAAAAAGCACAATTGATGGTGTTCCCCTGGACCTGATCCAGTGCAATGACATCGCTGAATAGCCTCTCACTAACTGCAATTGACTTTGCATCAGGCATTTGTTCTGGGATTATATTCACATTTTCGCCCTTCTAGCAGGGTTTGAGGGTTGTCCCCAAACTGTCTCAGAAGGGGTTATGTCATAAATCTGGTAACCCCTTTAACAAATCTAATCATCTAAGAGCCTCAATAAACAGATTTATTTCATCTTGCTTTAATCCCCCACTGTGTCTCTGACACACAGCAAGAAAAACATGTTGAGAATGAGATTGGACTACAGTGGCCACAGCGTTCTCAACCTAGTAGTATTTCATCTGCTTCATTCATTCATTCACATACTCACTGCACTTTGAGTTTCAGGGGACAGTGCCATTCTCAGGGCAGCAGCTTTGAGGCTCATTTTTCATTTCAAGTCTAACGGGTGATCACCAGTTAATCTGAAACACTATCGGATGAGCCCAGTGTGTTCACCACAGTTTGATTGTCACAGCTCTGCTTCAGAAACTGAGAACTGCAATGAAGCCGTAAATCTGATTTCCAAGGTGGGAATCTCCATAAAGGTTGTGTTCTTCTTGAATATAAAACAGCTCACATGCATACACCACACTTGTTTTGATTTTTAAAACAGATCATTAGTAAGTTAATGGCCCAATCCTGCAAGCTGCTAATGCCCTCAACTTCCCATGGCTTGAGTGGGAGCTGGGAGAACTCACTCAGCACCTCACAGGTTTGGGCCATGAGGACTCAAGCAGGTGCTTAACATTGGATGTGAGTGCAACTTAAGCATGTGCTTAAAGTTAAGTAGAGGAATAAGTGCTTTGGTGAATCAGGCCCATGAATGGTTCCACTGAAGTTAATGGGAGTACTCATGCTTAAAGTTAAACACATGCTTAAGTGTCTTGCTGAATCATGGCCTTAGACAGATATATATGCAACTGGGCAGCTCATGAGATGGGACTGAAAAAGGACTAAAAAATATACAGCAAGTATCCATAGCTGATAACTTTTCCCCATATTTCTGTTGGTGTTGTAGCCAAGTGTTTCTGCTGTTCCCACAAGAAAAATAAAACAAACCATGAGCAACCCCCTGAAGATATCGGCAGAGTTCTGTTCTGTCTAGCAAAGGCTGCCATACCCTGACTTTGCTGATGGGATGTCGGAAACACTTGTTGTCACCCGTCTCGCTCAGAGTAATGGCATAAAACTGTCCTTTGTTCAAATAGGTCATCGGTCCTTCCCCTTGCTTTTGACGCAGAGATTTGGTAGCTTCTAGAGTATACTGAAAAGTGCTGCTGTGTGAGAGAGAGAGAAAGAGAGATCAAACAATCTCTATGACTTTTCCTTTTCTTTTTTTCCTTATTTATTTATACATTTCATATGCATACAGATGGTATTGGCATAAAACTAATAGGAAACTAAATAGCAATAATGATGGGAAAAGGTCAAAATACGTAAAAATAGAGACAGGTGATTCAATAACTAAAATTATCTTCCTTTAAATCCATCAAATCTGGAATTCATTAAGAATGGACTAGCTAGATTGTAAGCCTCTTTGGGCAGGGACTGTCTCTTTAGTTTCTCTGTACATAACTATGGAACTCTATATACACCCCAATGATAAGGGTGCTGACTGACAGGTGGGAATAGATCTTGGTTCACTGCTAGTAAGGGGAGCTAAGCTGCCTCCATGAACATCTGAACCTGCAGCTGGCACAGGAAGAAGAGTCCAATGAGAGCAACACAGAAGCTGCTGAGATGGTGTGCAGGAGGAACAGGACTCCTGACTACTGTACGAGGAAATGGGAAAGGGAAACGGCAGAGTGGGGTTAATTTTTTTAAATTAGAATCTAATTTTTACAGGTATCTTTACAAATAAACCCGACAGTGCAGAATACCTAGATTTCACTGGTAGTGCAATTGATGAATAATACAATTAGAAAAAACAAAAGACAAGATATTAGTGATGTTATCGTACGGGAATTAGGATTTTGGAAGGGAAGATGTTCCATAAGAGAAACTGCACCTTTATCTGTGGTGCACACTATGAAAAAGTTTGAGAATCTCTGTCCTATAGACTCTTTCCCTAAACACACTCTTCACAGAACATTGTCTATTGGCATCCTACCACGCTGCATTACGATAATTTAGGCCTGGTCTACACTACGAGTTTAGGTCGACTTTAGCCGCGTTAAATCGAATTAAACCTGGACACGTTCACACGACGAAGCCCTTTCTTTCGACTTAAAGGGCGCTTTAAACCGGTTTCTTTACTCCACCTCCGACGAGGGGATTAGCGATAAAATCGGCCTTAGGGGGTCGGAATTGGGGTAGTGTGGACGGAATTCGACGTTATTGGCCTCCGGGAGCTATCCCACAATGCGTCATTGTGACTGCTCTGGACAGCACTCTCAACTCAGATGCACTGGCCAGGTAGACAGGAAAAGCCCCGCGAACGTTTGAATTTCATTTCCTGTTTGCTCAGCGTGGAGAGCACAGGTGACCACACAGAGCTCATCAGCACAGGTAACCGTGATGGAGTCCCAGGATCGCAAAAGAGCTCCAGCATGGACCGAACGGGAGGTACGGGATCTGCTCACCATATGGGGAGATGAATCAGTGCTGGCCGAACTCCGAAGCAGTAAATGAAATGGCAAAATATTAGAAAAGGTCTCCAAGGCCATGAAGGAAAGAGGCCATAACAGGGACGCACAGCAGTGCCGCGTGAAAATTAAGGAGCTAAGGCAAGCCTACCACAAAGCCAGAGAAGCAAACGGAAGGTCCGGGGCTGAGCCGCAAACATGCCGCTTCTACACGGAGCTGCATGCCATTCTAGGGGGTGCAGCCACCACTACCCCAACCGTGTGCTATGACTCCCTCACTGGAAAACACACAGGGAAGAGGGTTCGGAAGAGGAGGATGGAGGAAATGTAGATAGCTCACAGCCGCAAGGAAGCGGAGAAACCGGTTTCCCCAACAGCCAGGATATGTTTGTCACCCTGGACCTGGAACCAGTAACCCCCGAACTCACCGAAGACCCTGAGGGCACACAGGGGACCTCTGGTGAGTGTACCTTTGTAAATATTACACATGGTTTAAAAGCAAGCGTGTTTAATGATTAATGATTAATTTGCCCTGGCAATCGCGGCCAGTACAGCTACTGGAAAAGTCTGTTAACGTGTATGGGGATGGAGCGGAAATCCTCCAGGGACATCTCCAGAAAGCTCTCCTTCATGTACTCCCAAAGCCTTTGCAAAAGGTTTCTGGGGAGGGCTGCCTTATCCCGTCCGCCATGGTAGGACACTTTACCACGCCAGGCCAGTAGCACGTAGTCTGGAATCATTGCATAACAAAGCATGGCAGCGTATGGTCCCGGTGTTTGCTGGCATGCAGACAACATCCATTCCTGATCGCTCTTTGTTATCCTCAGGAGAGTGATATCATTCACGTTCACCTGGTTGAAATGGGGCAATTTTATTAAGGGGACATTCAGAGGTGCCCGTTCCTGCTCTGCTGAACAGAAATATTCCCCGCTGTTAGCCACGCAGTGGGGGGGGAGGGGTGAAGTGATCATCCCAGAGAATTGGGTGTGGGGGAGGGGAATTAGTTGGGTTTGTGCTGCATGTTAACCCTGAAACCGCAGCCCCTCCTTTTACATTGCAAACCCATTTTAAATGGCCAACCCAACGGGTGCTTGGTATGGGAAATGAGAGCACTACTGTTTGAAACCATTCCCACATGTTAAGAAGGTTAAAAAAGCCAAAAGACTGTGTCTTACCATGGCTGCCTGCAAGCTGAAATCTGTGGCCTGGCACTGCGTGAGTGATCTCTCACACCAAACCGGCAGGCCCTCAATATAAGAGGAAAAATGCGACCTTGTAACGAAAGCACATGTGCTGTGTAATGTGAACAGCAAAATTTAACGTGAAAGAATGTACCCATTGTTCTCTAAAATGTGTCTTTTTTAACCACCTCTCCCTTCTCCTCCACCAGCTGCAAATGTTTCTCCTTCACAGAGGCTAGTGAAGATTAGAAAGAGAAAGCGAAGGACACGTGATGACATGTTTACAGAACTACAGATGTCCTCCCACGCTGACAGAGCACAGCAGAATGCGTGGAGGCAGTCAATGACTGATTATAGAAAAGCCCAATATGAACGAGAGGAGAGGTGGCGTGCTGAATCGCAGGATGAACAGAGCAAGTTGCGGGCTGAAGATGATAGGTGGCGTCAGCTTGCAGACAGAAGGCAAGAGTTGATGCTCCGGCTGCTGGAGCATCAAACTGGTATGCTCCAGCGTATGGTTGAGCTGCAGGAAAGGCAGCAGGAGCAGAGACCGCCGCTACAGCCCCTGTGTAACCAACAGCCCTCCTCCCCAAGTTCCATAGCCTCCTCACCCAGACGCCCAAGAACACGGTGGGGGGGGCCTCCAGCCACCCAGTCACTCCACCCCAGATGATTGCCCTAGCATCAGAAGGCTGGCCTTCAATAAGAGTTAAAGTTTTAAACTGCAGTGTGTCCTTTTCCTTCCCTCCTCCCCCACCCATCCTGGGCTACCTTTGCAATTATCCCCCTAGTTGTGTGATGAATTAATAAAGAATGCATGAATGTGAAGTAACAATGACTTTATTGCCTCTGCAAGTGGTGCTTGAAGGGGGGAGGGTAGGGGAGGGTGGGGTGGTTGGTTTACAGGGAAGTAGAGTTAACCGGGTGGGGGGGGAGGGGCGGAGGGTTCTTCAAGGAGAAACAAACAGAAGTTTCACACCGTAGCCTGGCCAGTCACAAAACTCGTTTTCAAAGCTTCTCTGATGCGCACCGCGCCATGCTGTGCTCCTCTAACCGCCCTGGTGTCTGGCTGCGCGTAATCAGCGGCCAGGCGATTTGCCTCAACCTCCCACCCCGCCATAAATGTCTCCCCCTTACTCTCACAGATATTGTGGAGCGCACAGCAAGCAGCAATAACAATGGGGATATTCTTTTCGCTAAGGTCTGAGCGAGTCAGTAAGCTGCGCCAGCGCGCTTTTAAACGCCCAAATGCATATTCCACCACCATTCGGCACTTGCTCAGCCTGTAGTTGAACAGGTCCTGACTACTGTCCAGGCTGCCTGTGTACGGCTTCATGAGCCATGGCATTAAGGGGTAGGCTGGGTCCCCAAGGATCACAATAGGCATTTCAACATCCCCAACGGTTATTTTCTGGTCCGGGAAGAAAGTCCCTTCCTCCAGCTTTCGAAACAGAGCAGAGTGCCTGAAGACGCGAGCATCATGTACCCTTCCCGGCCAGCCCACGTTGATGTTGGTGAAATGTCCCTTGTGATCCACCAGGGCTTGCAGCAGCATTGAAAAGTACCCCTTGCGGTTTATGTACTCGGTGGCTTGGTGCTCCGGTGCCAAGATAGGGATATGGGTTCCGTCTATGGCCCCACCACAGTTTGGGAATCCCATTGCAGCAAAGCCATCCACTATGGCCTGCACGTTTCCCAGAGTCACTACCCTTGATATCACCAGGTCTCTCATTGCCCTGGCAACTTGGATCACAGCAGCCTCCACAGTAGATTTGCCCACTCCAAATTGATTCCCGACTGACCGGTAGCTGTCTGGCGTTGCAAGCTTCCACAGGGCTATCGCCACTCGCTTCTCAACTGTGAGGGCTGCTCTCATCCTGGTATTCTGGCGCTTCAGGGCAGGGGAAAGCAAGTCACAAAGTTCCATGAAAGTGCCCTTACGCATGCGAAAGTTTTGCAGCCACTGGGAATCGTCCCACACCTGCAGCACGATGCGGTCCCACCAGTCTGTGCTTGTTTCCCGGGCCCAGAATCGGCATCAACCTGCCCCAGGAACACCATGATTTCCAAATTGCTGGGGCCTGTGCCTTGTGAGAGGTCTATGTCCATGTCAATTTCCTCATCACTCTCGTGGCCGCGCTGCAATCGCCTCCTCGGCTGGTCCTGGTTTTGCTTTGGCATGTCCTGGCTCTGCATATACTCCAGGACAATGCACGTGGTGTTCATAATGCTCATAATTGCCGTGGTGATCTGAGCGGGCTCCATGATCCCAGTGCTAGCTATGGCGTCTGGTCTGAAAAAAGGCGCGAAACTAGTATCTGACGGACCAGGGGAAGGAGGGAGGGAGGGAGGGGCGAGTGACGACATGGCGTACAGGTACAGGGAATTAAAATCAACAAAGGTGGCTGTGCATCAGGGAGAAACACAAACAACTGTCACACAGAATGGCCCCCCCCAAAGATTGAACTCAAAAGCCTGGGTTTAGCAGGCCGTTGATTTCACGGAGGGAGGGGGGAAGCAAATGAATACAGAACAAATCTATTTTTTACATCTTAAGACGACGGTGCAGCATGACTGATAGCCCTCGGCATCTTCTGGGTGCTTGGCAGCAAATACTGGGCGCTTGGCAGTAGCCTTCAGGCCTATTGCACGATCTGCTGCTCAGGGAAGACTCTGCTAATGTGCGATGATCCAACAGGGCGCTTGGCAGAAAATGGCATACTACGACTGATAGCCATCATCATCATTGTGAAGGCAGCAGAATATGACTGGGGGAATGGGGGATTGGGGGACATACGGAGTTCCAGCCACTGCTGGACTGAACATGTCTGCCCAGGTGCCCATGATCGACAGCCACTGCAGTACGATGACGACGGTTACCAGTCGTAATCAACCATCTACTGCCAAAAGGCAAAAGGCAAGGGCTGGTGCAATGCAGCCCTATGGCTGCCAGCACCCAGATCGCTGATGAAGGCTACCAGTCATGCTGCACCGTCTACTGCCAAAAGGCAGTTAGCTGCTGCTGCTTTGTAGCAATGCAGTCCCATGTCTGCCGGCACCCAGATGACATATGGTGACGGTGAGGTGAGCTGAGCGGGCTCCATGCTTGCCGTGGTATGTTGTCTGCACAGGTAACCCAGGTAAAAAGGCGCGAATCTATTGTCTGCCGTTGCTCTGACGGAGGGGGAGGGGCCTGATGACATGTACCCAGAACCCCCCGCGACACTGTTTTGCATCATTCGGGTATTGGGATCTCAACCCAGAATTCCAATGGGCGGCGGAGACTGCGGGAACTGTGGGATAGCTACCCATAGTGCAATGCTCCGGAAGTCGACGCTAGCCTCGGTACTGTGGACGCAGTCCGCCGACTAGAGCACTTAGAGCATTTTATGTGGGGACACACACAATCGGCTGTATACAACCGATTTCTATAAAACCGGCTTCTATTAATTCGACCTAATTTCGTAGTGTAGACATACCTTTAGTATATTCATCCCCATCACACTATAGTAAAACTTGCTGAATAAACATTTCCCTTCAAAATACTTTTACAGACATCATAATGGAAAAAGTCACTTATAGGATATTACCACAAGTTGAAGAAAATAATACCTTCTCAAAGGTCTGAATTAACAAAGCATTTAAGCACTGCTGAATCAGGGCCAAAAGCAAGAACATGCTAAATCAAAAGGTTAAGGTGTCCTTGAATTTCTAGTTTAAACCAAATGTACTCTGATGTCATACCATTGCCTATGGCAATATGAAAAGGAAATAAGGCAAAGACCAAAACACTATTTTTCTTATTTTTAGCCACCAAATAAAAAATAACAACTAAAATTCAGTAATAACAAGAATTTGTTTTCAAATCCCACCCAAAGAGATGGAGAAAACCCCCCTTCATTGCATCTTTCCTCCATCTGATGCAAGAGCGTTCAGAAACTGTTTAGTTTCAATATAGTTTAGTAGTAATTTTTATAATTTGAAATGAAGGCTAAATTTTAAAGGTGTTCCTAATTACGTTACTCTACTCTAAAATCTATTCTGTTTTAATGTTAAAAAGAAAAAAGTTTGGGGTTTCTGTGCTAAATTTTGCATTGTTTTGAAAAGACTACTGGATGTACTGTATACATTTTGTTTATGCTAGAAGGGTATTTTAAACACAGAAGGCCAGATTCTCATTGACATTAAGGCTCCTTAACATCAGTCAGTGTATAAAGGAATCTAAAATGGAGTTTAGTGTGAATCAAAATCAGACCCCGAAAGTGCCACAGTACAACTGACTAATAGTCCATGTGCCTTAGTTTGTTCTCCTGTGTATGACAGTTTCCTACTCTGGATGTTTCAGAAGGTGTTAAAAAAAAAACCCAAATATCAGACATACTGCACCTGGCCAATTGTGTAATACCTATACTATACCGTAGTGGAAATTTCTTCCAGATTCCAATTGGCAATCAGTTTATGCTCTAAAACATGAGCATTGCTACCACTTGTCATTTTTACCCTAGCAAATGTAACTGCAATTATTATTCAGAAAACTTTCTAAGCCTGTTTTGAATCTCATCAACTGTGTGATCTAAAAGCCCTTTGAAATCAATGGGAAACTTTCAATCTACTTCAGTGGGTCTTGGACCAAGCCCTAAGTTATGTTGATGTTATTTATCTGAAGCATTCATTTCTGTACATACAGGGTACGGAACACTTAGCAGAATGCTATATAATTCACAGGGGGGAGGCATTTCCTTTCTGAATTGTAAATTATCATCTGAAGTTGCCCTATGCTAAAGTTTTTCACCTTCACAGAAATGCTGACAATGCAAACACTCCTGGATTAGGTTTCAAAAATAACCAACACAGGAAATGGAAACTTTGCTGTATTGATGCTGCAGATATACTCCTGCCTAAGGTCTCAGTCCTGATCCCATTGAGGATAATTTGGATTTTGCCATTGACTTTATCAGGAAAGGGATTGGGACTTAAGAAAGCTACACCATGGGAAAAAAGCCCCAGGCATGAGGCCCCAATCCAGGAAAAATCTTAAGCATATTTCTAACTTTAAGCACATGAATAGTCTCACTGATATAAATTGAACTACTCACACGCTTAAAGTTAAGTACATGCTTAAGTGTTTTCCTGGATCAGAGCTAATATGAGTCAATGACTAATCTAGCTCTTGCCCATTTATATGCATGCATTTTGCTGTGTTTAGTAGCTAACAGTGATGACCGGTTATGTCTCCAAAACTTTAGTTTTATTGTGCAGTACTTAGCTGGGTGGTGACAGACACCCAACAGATTAAATAATACAAAATACACAGAAACATACCACAATATATTGTGACAAAGATCTCCACCAAAACCAATTGTTACAAAACAAAATGGGAATTTCATAAAATTTGGGGAACTGACTTAACAACCTCAGACATGTGCGTCCTGGAAGGCAGTGAAGATTTTCCAGGAGCAGGTTGGCAATTTGTGCTCTGTACTTGGGGTACCAAGAGCCTGGTTCTCCTCTCACACCAGTTTTACATTTGTACAGTGCCATTGACTTAAGCAAAGTTATTTTTGATTTAAGCTGGTGCAAGTAGGAAGAGAATCAGGCCCTGACACTCAGGGCAGGTCTACACTACGGGGTTATGTCGACCTAAGTTATGCAACTCCTGCTACGTGAGTCGACGTAGCTTAGGTCAACTTATTGCAGTGTCTACACTGCGCTGGGTCGACGGGAAAAACTCCCCTGTCGACTTACCTTATGCTTCTTGTTCCAATGGAATACCGGAGTCAACGGGAGAGCGATCAGCAGTTGATTTTGCAGGTCTTCACTAGACCCACTAAATCGACCCCCGGTAGATTGATCGCCGCAGCGTTGATTCACGGTAAGTGTAGACGTGCCGTCAGTGAAGACACACACACACTAGTCAGATTTTAAAGCCAACGTGCAGAGCAATGGAGGGAAGCAGCAGTAGCTGCGCTCCCAGGCTTGGGGAGTACAGTACATCCCTAGTGGTGGCAAAGTGGGGTTCTCCATACTATATTTTAAGATGAGGCCAATCAGCTCCATTTATTCCCCATTGTCTTTCAGTAACCTACCTTGCTGTTTGTTCGTAAATGTATTCCTCAGCCCCTACTGATGCACTGCGGTACTTCTGAAAGTTATAAAAAACAAACAAACAAACAAAAAACCAGATGATGAATTATTGGATACAAAGAAAATTAAAATTACTGACAAGATCATCTTAAAACTTTTCTAGTTAGGGAACCCTTATAATAAACTATCAGGTAGTTAAGACTCAAAATACCTATTAGCCTGAGTAGTCCCTATGTGGTTTCACTTCTAGAGTTGACACAGAGAAATTATTTGCACTGAGTGTTTGGATTTTGTCAGTCTAACTAGCTCATTATAACCATATCAGTAAAGTGGCAGGTATTTTTGTGTTCTGCTTGCCCTTACATTATCACATGTTTAAAAGAAACCTGTAATAACACGCATCACTCACAATTGCAAGCATGTCCTAAGCTGCAAATTAAATGAAAGCTTTTACGGTGTCTATGTTTTTAAAGAGGGTTTATGTGAATCTATTTCTAATTGTTCTCCACAACCCACGCACTGAGGCTCATAAAAATTCATATTATTGTATCATCTCATTTGGATGGGAATGGGGACACAGGCTAAGGAAGTATTCTGCATGTAATGCAGGATCATGTTAGAATAATAGATTCATTTGACAAAATGAAAACAGAGTTATAAAAAGGTATAGATGAAAAATGTGAAATATATTGCATCAAGAGGCTGAATTATGAAAATGATGTCCACTGCATAGATTGAATAAAGAACTATACACTACATTATAGAGCAGAGGAAAATTATATTCTGTGAAATCCTTGCTTTTTCTTCTTTTTAGTTTACCTTTTGTGGCCATAATACACTGTTTCTAATGGATCATTAGATAATATCTCATGGATTATTAATTATTACTATTACTATTTTGTCACCACTCAAGGTTAATTACATATTGATGTGCCATGATAAAAATCCTCTGTAATAAAAAGACTTGAAACCTGTTTAAGAGATGCCAGTTTATTACAGAGTGTTTTTACCATGGCACAGCAGTGGTTGTAGATTTGCAGTTGACTGGTCTTATTTTTACATCATTTTATGTGATATTTTCATGTATGGCTTGGTGTAGTGATGCCAAGAATGTCTCCGGAGGATAAGCAACTTTAAAATATTAATCCTTGTTTTTGTTAGATCAATACAACTAGTTTATATTAATTAGTATGTAATTAAACTATTTTATTAAATTAATCTGAGATACAATTTAAAATCTGATCAGTTATTTAAATCCATATTAAAATCAGGCAACAATCAGATAGAAGAAATTACCACTTTTATAATATTATGAAAAAATCATGATCATAGTACTGTAATTTACATGGAATGTTATACATAATTCTCTTGCATTCTGCCTTGGCTGATTAAAAGAATATACATCAAGATGACTTTTCTAAAAGGTATCTGCACTTGCACTTTTATAACAAATGTATGTGCATAGGGTAATGAAATGTGGGGAGGCAATCTTGTTGGTGGAAAAATTACTTTTTACAAACTTACACTTCACACTTGAGACAATCGGGCTAAAGCCCTGCAAACTCATTCACACACATAGCTCTTACTCACATGAATATTCACATTGATTTAAAAGAGATTGTTCACATGAATAAGAGAGCTGGACTGGGCCCATCCTGCACACATTTTCAAAAACAAGAGTCATAACTCAGATGCGTAATCTTATTGAATGCACCGAGAATATTTACATGTGTGAAGTTGCTTATGTGCAGGAAGGTTGGTAGGCTTGAGCCATGTTTGTAAGTTACAGTAGACAGTGCATAATACCTAATTTTAAATTGGTAATATAAATGACAGAGTATATTTTAAAAAAAATGTGATAAAATATTACTGATGTCACTGAGGTATTAGCAAATATATGTATTTGCTCTTTTTTTCCAGTTTGTTAATTTTGTCCATTTGACAGCACTTTGTAGGATGGATTCACTGTTCTGTGAGAGTTCAGTTGCATCTCCAACAGCATGTACTGGCATGATAGGATCAGTGCCATGAACTACCCTGGGGAAAGCCTATGTGCACACTACTCCCCAGCTCCTACAATAGGGTATTTACCAGTCTCCTAGCATAAGGGTTGAAGCCATATAATTATAATTAATTCATAATAGTGCTTGTGCTCCCAGTTTAGTTTAAACTGATTTTTAAAGGCACAATAGATTTCCTCATTATGTCACCACAGAGAGAATTCAGGTTGTATAGGTGCCCTGAATATGCATTTCCATACCTTAACATATTTGTATTTCTTTTAAGTTTAAGTTTAATTCTGCATTTCCTGGGTTTGAATACTTGTTTTGGAGATAATTACATCCCTGTAATCGTTTTTCCTAAATGAGTCATACATACTCTCAACCTTAACTCCATCTTAATGTAGTTTTTGACTGGGAGCTTCCTTGTTTTGTTTTAATTATTAATAATTTCATACATTAACAGGAATCAGGAAACCAAAAGAGAATGTTACTATGTGATTTGAAGATATGTAGTATCAACCTTAAATTATTTTTTAAATGTTAACCTCTAGGGTCAGGCACTCTAGAGCAGCACAAAGCAACCAGAGAATACTGGCCAGTTACACTGAATTTACAGTTGCTTTGCATTGCATAGCAGCCAGAGCACACAGCAGTTCTTCCCTCCCTCCTGTCCTCAACATTCCTCTGTACAAACACCCACCCACATACCCCACTTTCCCCCTACCTTTTGACCTCTACATTCCCTTGCACCCTCCTAATGCCACCCATTCCCCCCTCTTGCCCTTTTTGATGAGCAAATCTGGTGCAATAGATAGCTTTTGAAATGAACTATTTAGGATTAATGGTAATTTTTTTGCCATTACTTTTCACAACTAAAAAATTTATCCCTCAACAGAGATTGGTGCATAAACTCTTCCCCTTAAGAGATGCTCATGAACAATTATCCACTTTCAAAATGGCTGCCATCTCCTATTGTTCTGAATAGAACTGAAGCTACAGCCTGCTTGCCCTCTTTCAAAATAAGCCACCCCTTCCCCCTTTATTCTCAATGGGACTGAGGTCACAAGATGCCCTCTATTAAAATACCCATCACCTCTCATTGTTTCCAATAGGTAAGAAGCCAAACTACCCTCTAGGACGATGGTGTTCTCTTATGCTGTCAGAAGGCAAAGAAAAGCACTGTGAGGAGCAGCTGAATTTACTAAAGATGGTCACGGTCATTCACCTGCTCCTCTGTTGTGGAGAGAGCTAAAATATGCTGCTTGTGTTATTTATTAATTATTATTTATTATTATTATTGTAGTAGTAACTATGAACACCAGTCAAGGACCAAGCCCCCACTGTGCTCGGTGCTGTACAACACAGAGTCACACTGTATGATTCTTTTTAATGAGTTCCAAGATACTAGTTCATAAATGAAAAACTTACTTCTGTTCCCCCATCTTTGAAAGTGTCACTGTAAGTACTATCAGGAGTACTACGCTGGTCATCTTTGAGATAGTTTGTATGGGGGGCAATGTTGGGCACTTCATACTGAGTCTGTTCAAAGATAACCCCCCGGTGCTCCTCATTTTCACCCCTAACATAATGCACTTGCGGGGCCATAAAAACTGGTGTGAACTCTTCTGCCTTTACCACAGTAACTCCAGTCACTGAGATTGGCGTTGGGCTCCCAGATACATTTGTGCTGTACTCCCTTTTGGAAGACTCCAGATGTTCTTGGTTTAAGGAGAGATTAACTGGTACTGTCTTCAGGACTTGAACTCTGTTCTCTCCTCCACTCAAATTACTCTGAGCTTCATTAGTACCAAGACAATTTCTGTGAAACAAACAAAAACCTGTGAATTGTCCTAATAGAAACTGGCATCAAATTTCCTCATTTAGGGAGTAAGCTGATTGCTAAAGAAGTCAGGAAGATAATACACCCTCAGTGCAAAACTTTCTTCATGTATTGAGGAGGTTATCTTCCTCTGAAACATCAGGTATTGGCCACTGCAGGAATTAGAATGCAGGACCCAGTGATCGAATGGTCTGATCTCGTATGACAAATCCTATGTGACCTATACTTCATTCTCCTTAGACTACTATTGGATACATAGTTAATAGATCAATACAAAAGCCTATTGGCCAAAATAAACATCAAGGGTTTTACATGAAATAATATATATAACTGACAGTAGAACAATTTTCGTGTGGTATAGAGAGAGTGAATTGTCAATAATGAGATTAATATTTTGCTATCTGCCCTTTCAGACAGCCACGGGGTGGTGACCATGTTTACTGATATAATTCCTGAAGATGTACTTCCAGGAATCCCATAACAGAGCAGGACAGTAATTGTTGCGGGTACACTGTAGCTTTCAGCAGCTCCACCCTATCTCTAACTGAAGGTGCCCTTGAAAACCCATGTCATGCGCAGTCGTCACACACATGAAATGGTTAATTCATAAAGCTTTCAGCTTTCAACAGCTGCTAAGTGTTTTGTTCTCATTTTCAATAACTAATGAGAGTTGCGCTGATGAGAAAATGGCTGCCAGCTTGGTTTTCCGTTGGATGGATGTTTTGCACTGATGAGAAAATGGCTGCCATCTTGGCTTTCCGTTGGATGGATGTTTTGCCAATCCTGCTGTGGAATTTCTCTGGAGCCAGATGGAAGTGGAACTCTCTCTCCAGATGCTGACTGGAGAAGTTTCAGGTTATGTCTTCATTGTAAAAAGGTAGCTTTTTGTGCATTAAGATAGCTGGTTTTATGTAAATCATAGTGGAGACAAGGCACTGTTAGTTTTTACCTCAATGTAACTAGCTGAGCCAAACCCCACTTTGGGGCATAGCTATGACCTTGACTAACTAAGGTAAAAGTTACCTGTGCCTTCTCTCCACTAGGATTTTACATTGAGATAGCTAACTCAATGTACAAACATATCTATTTTTTTGCAGTGAAGACATAGCCTCACTCTCTCCTGCTCATGAGTCTCAATAAAGTCAGTTGTTTTTTTCTTAACCTAACACACAGGACCCTTTAGCAACTTTGACTCCAGACACAGCAAAAGCTATGATCTGACAGGTGTGAGGGGAAGAAAATGTTTTAATGAAGGTAGTTTTAATGAAGAAGGTGTTATGTAAAGTTATTTGCTCCCTGACAGAGATGAGATTAGGCTAAGTATAACTATCTAAATCAGTTTACTGAAGCCAAACTACTTAGCTTTTGTTACCAAAAAAAAAAAAAAAGCAGTATTTCTAATGTCAATATTTTTTTCTGGTTTACTTTTTCAAATAACATGACAACTTCCCTGGGATTCTTTATTACTTTGCAAATCACATTTTTAAAAAATCCCATTTAATTTTTTTAATATGTAGAGATGTGTAATGGTTGCTTCCCACATTAGACTTTGTTCTTTTATCTTGTAGAAGGAAGTCAGAAGCCATAACAATTCTTTTGATTCACATCTGATCAAAGTTTCTTTTAGCTGCAGTGTATTAATATATTATTTTAAATGATACTATACCTTTTATCTTGGTCTTCTTGACTGTCACTCACTTTGTTAACAGACAACAGCCTTTTATCTCTGGGAACCTGAGAAAAGCATCAGGCATTGGTCAGGCAAGTATAACACTTTGTATTTGCAACTTCAGGTTAATATAGTCAGGGCCTGATTCTCTTCCTACTTGCAGAAGTCACCTACAACAGAACAGGGCCAACAAGGAAAATAACAGAACACCACTGGCCATCATGTACAGCCTCCAGCTAAAACCTCTCCAGCACATCATCAGTGATCTACAACCTATCCTGGAAAATGATCCCTCACTTTCACAGACCTTGGGAGGCAGGCCAGTCCTTGCTTACAGATGCCCCCCCACCCCAACCTGAAGCAAATACACACCAGCAACTACACACCACACCACAGAAACACTAACCCAGGACCAATCCCTATAACAAACTCCGCTGCCCACTCTGTCCCCATATCTACTCTAGCAACATCATCATAGGACCCAACCACATCAGCCACACCATCAGAGGCTCATTCACCTGCACATCTACTAATGTGATATATGCCATCATGTGCCAGCAATGCCCCTCTGCCATGTAATTGGCCAAACCGGACAGTCTCTAAGTAAAAGAATAAATGGACACAAATCAGACATCGGGAATGGTAACATACACAAGCCAGTAGGAGAACACTTCAATCTCCCTGGACATTCAATATAAAAACTTCAAAAACAGACTTCAAAGAGAAACTGCAGAGCTACAATTCATTTGCAAACTTAACACCATTAATTTGGGCTTGAATAGGGACTGGGAGTGGCTGGCTCACTACAAAAGCAATTTTCCCTCTCTTTGTACTGACACCTCCTCACCAATTATTGGGAGTGGACCACATCCACCCTGACTGACTTGGCCTTGTCAACACTGGTTCTTCACTTGTAAGATAACTCCCTTCTCTTCATGTGCCACTGTATCTGTAATTTTCACTCCATGCATCTGAAGAAGTGTTTTTTTACGCACGAAAGCTTATGCTCAAATAAATCTGTTAGTCTTTAAGGTGCCACTGGACTCCTAGTTGTTTTTGTGGATACAGACTAACACAGCTACCCCTCTGATCAATTTAGATAATTTTTTTTATACCTGCAAGAGATTTTAAATTGTTGAGGTGAATATTGCTTGATTCGTTAAAAACCAAACATGAAAAAGAAACCACATTGAAACACAGCTTGAATGTG
Source organism: Emys orbicularis (assembly GCF_028017835.1). Classification (NCBI taxonomy): domain Eukaryota; kingdom Metazoa; phylum Chordata; order Testudines; family Emydidae; genus Emys; species Emys orbicularis. The sequence goes on from NC_088684.1 coordinate 38,110,117, forward strand.
AAAATGCACATTCATTGTAAAAGTAATGTAAAAAAATGTCATCCAACACATCAGAGACATTGGGACCAAGACAATTTAAGTGAAACAACAAGAACTTCAGATTACACAAACGGGAATCAGAATTGAGTTTCATGCTTTAGAGCGGGGGACCATCGCTGCAGGGGTTAAAATGGTATTTCTCACACAGGTACTGCATGGCAAAGTTGGTAAGAAGCATTCCATGGTTTTGCTTTGACTTCAGTCGTAGCCAGTAATCAGGGCCAGAGTCTTAGCAGCAGCCATACTTAGACATTATCAGAGATACGAGAACAAAGATGATTTCATGGTTAAGCTACTGGGCTGGGACTCAGTTTTCAAATCATGACTTTGTCACAGGCTTTCTATGTGAGTTTGATTAAATCCCTTAATCTTTCTGTGCCTCAGTTCCCTATCTGTAAACAGGGTAATACTACTTCCTTTCTTCTACCCTTTGTCTCTCTCATAGTCTATTTAGATTGTAAGCTCCTTGGGGCAGGGACTGATTCTTATTCTGTGTCTGTACAGCGCCTAGCACAATGGGGTCTGAGCCCAGAGGGGCCTCTAGGCACTACTTTAATACAAATAAATAACAACAACAATAACAAATGGAACTGCCATTAAGAGAGAAAGCCTAGTTAAAGAGTGGGCAAAAATAAAAAGTTTCAATTTAAGCAAAATGAGTCCTGATACCATAGAAAAACCTCCAGATGAGCAAGGTCTCTGCTTTTTAAAGAATACTCCAGACTTGTAAACCAAAAGAAAACTTAATTATAGAAACTTAAAGAAAACTAAAGAAAACTTAATTAATTATATCAGAGGCTTTTAGAAATGAAGAAAAGCAAGAATACTGTGCTGAACAAAATAGTGGGTCCTGGGTTCTTTTAAGGTTTGTAATTGTAGCTTTAATCCCCAGTGGTAGCTAAATCAAAAGGCCTTTAGGTTGTCTTCTTGAAATGGAGAGGGAGTTTAATGCTAGTGTCCAGTGGGAAGAAACTTATTTGGAAATTGTTCTGCAGCATAATTTTCTTTCTTGATTATGCCTTAAAAACAGACCCCTGCTAAATTTATCACGGTTGGAAGATATATCAATCAAGTTACCTACTTTATAGTAATCATACAATAGGCCGAGAGCAGCAGCACTGTCCTCATCTCCATTTATGCTCATCATAGCCTTGGTAGCTGCTGTTAGGGGATTTTCCAGGTACGATTTCCAGGCTTCATCTTCACTTGTGTAGGCTCGTCTGGTATTGAATGGTGTCTCATTTGGTACTAAGGCCACAAGCCGTTTGTTACTGTAAAAACACAAGGCACACAATGGTAATTCACCAGAGATTTTTCCTTTCAGATCCACAAGCCACCTTACAATTTTCTATTGCATAATCTTTTCAAGAGAGGATGAGCAAAAAATAAGACAAAATGGAGTAAAATTGATCTAATAGTGTCAAGCAAAGACTTCGGTACTAAACTTGCTGTTAAAACATGCATCAATACTAGATAGAGATCCTCAAACCTTAACTATATGTATCTATGCATCCAGAAGACCAAACTGGTGTGCATCTGCACCCCAATGATTTGTGTGCATTGTTTTCCTCACACTGTACTATGTATATTGGTGTATCTGTTAAAATAATTTTCAAATTGTTGTAAAACAATAGGTATTATTTTTCCGTTTAAGAAACATGCCTGTTTTATAGCAGAACTATTTTTCTCCCTTCTTGCTTATTTGGAAGGTAATTTGACAGTGATTTCAGATTGCCTTTCAATAATTGGGGCATCTGTGGTCCAATGGGGTGGAAGGCAGGAGACCTGGATTCTATTCCCACCTCTGCCACTGACCTACTGTGGGCAAATCATTTAACCTCTCTGAGTCTCAGGCATTGTATATGCTGGGGACTTCTGCCTCCAGTATAGCTGTAAACCCTTGGCATAGACAGGCAAAACCACTATAAACTATGATTTGCACAAGTGTAGTTTGCCCTTGCTTGAAACTGGGATACACTGAACCTGTGTGAATCGTGGCATTATAGTGGGTTTGCACACATACATCACGGGTTTGTATTCATACAACTACACTGATGGCTGACTATCAATAGCTGAAATCTCCATTGCAGACAAAGCCTCATTTACTGGAAATGGAAATAACAATGACCACCTTTATAATGTGCTTTGTGATCCAACAGATAAACAGCTATATAAATGCAAAGTATTATTACTACACAAAAAATCAGAAGTAACCCAGCACTGGGAGGGAAGTGTTTTATCTGGATTGAAAGGCAGATAATCCCATTGTTCATTGGAAGCACTGAGTCAGTTTGATTGTTCAAACTATGCACCTGATGAAATCTTTTTTATACATTTCCTCTTCAAAAAATTTATCAGTTCTCCGAGGAAGAATCAAATTGGGTAAAAATGACTTAGAATTGAATGTGCTTTCTTCATTTGCCAGCCTATTTACTTGACTAGCCTTTCTTGTGAAGTTTTTTTTTTAAATTCCTTACAATCGTTTACATTTATGTAAAAACTGCTCATTTTAGATTTGTTGGTTCTCCTCTAATTATTGTTGGCCTAATCCTACAGTTCTTAAGCAGGCAAAACTTTAATTGAAGTTAGTGGGACTTCTGTTAAAACAAACACTGTGCAATCTAGTCCTATATTTGAATTGAGAAATAGGAGACAATAAAGGTCAAACTGAATTCACAATCCAAATAAGTGCTTCCCTTGCCTTTACTCCCCTGGGATATGCCCTGACCCACAATTTTCCAGTTACAGTGAATCCTACTGTAAATTTACTGATAAGCACAAACTTCACATTGAACGCTACTGATGGTTGAATGGGCTTTGTAAAGTGAATTTTCTTGTTGAATAATTAAGGGATTTTGGGGGGTAGAGATTATCATCTCTCCAGAACACAGCACTGTTTGCATGTTACTTCGTTTAACAAGAAACAATAATCAGCCAGTACACGGATCAAAATTTTATGAGCTGCAGGAGAGAGCATTTCATAACTTCATTACACAAATAACCAGAATAATGATCTCTGATTATTTTTTTCCTTCTGGTTAAATATCTTGACTTTAAGATACTCCTTTCCTTTTTGCAGTGTCTTTCCACCATCATCTGGCCTTTTGCACTATTTTAGGGCTTCCCCCTCTCATTTCCATATCTATAATTGGGTACCTACAGCTACAGTGAGGGAAACTAAAGCATTTATTTATAATAGAAGAGACAGGTGTAAGAAACTGCAAGGCCTGCTTTCCTTGTCAGCTTTGTATTGTTAGTGACGTTCAACTCAGGTTTGCAATAACCTCTTTCTTTGTGCTTAAGAGGTGATTGAAACCTTGTTCCCGCCCTGGAAGAGCCACTTCTCTTCAGCTAAGAGGTAATTATTCCCTTCGGATTCTTCTTTCCTGAACAAAGCTCTCCTTTAACTAAACACATGATGGTTTTATGACATGGACAACTGCCCATTGTGAGCAGCACCAATACCACATACAGTCTCCTCTGTAGTGATCTTAGCTCATAATCAAAAACTACAAACATTCACTCTTCTGTCCCTTGGAGCTCTTGCATTTGACAATCATAACTGACTTCATAGTGTGAGTGCTACAGGCTTATCACAAGAATCACCTGTTTAAAATTGTAACAGGCTTGTCTGGAGAAATGTTAGACACCCAAACCAGAAGGAATCAGCCTCTAAGCACTCAGTCCTTGATAGGTTCAATCTTCAAGGGGTAAGAAAGGAGAGTTCCATAAATGATACATCTATCATTTTGGAGGGCACTCAGACACTAAGGTGATGAGTGCAATTGAATTGCCTGTCAATAATTAAATAGCCTGGGAGGTAAAAAATCATGGCAGCAGAGATCAGGAGATTAGGTTTTAGGGTCTTCCTTCAGATTCAACTAAACACATTTTCTCTAGATTCTATGCTTTCACATTTAAAAATAAAATGTCTCCTCTGGTTATAGAGATGGCCTGCAGCATGTAAACAAAAGCACTGTCGTTTTATGGAGCTTGGAAACAAACTGAAACAATAACACTAACAGAAATAAAAACTTCTTCTCTACCCTGAGCCCTGCAGTCAGCTCACAGGGGGGTTAATGCTGAGACCTAATTATCACCAGTTAAGCATTGTGAAATCATTTCAACCAATTGATTGTTATCAGAAGAGCTAGTCATGGGCAGAATGCAGTATTAGCCCTAGTCTACACTATAGAGCAGGGGTAGGCAATCTATGGCACATATGCCAAAGGCGGCATGCGAGCTGATTTTCAGTGGCACTCACACTGCCCGGGTCCTGGCCACTGGTCGGGGGGCTCTGCATTTTAATTTAATTTTAAATGAAGCTTCTTAAACATTTTTAAAACCTTATTTACTTTACATACAACAATAGTTTAGTTCTATATTATAGACTTATAGAAATAGACCTTCTAAAAATGTTTAAATATATTATTGGCATGCGAAACCTTAAATTAGAGTGAATAAATGAAGACTCGGCACAGCACTTCTGAAAGGTTGCCGACCCCTGCTATAGAGTTAGGTCGACATAAGGTTACATCGACCTAACTCTGTAAGAGACTACACTACAGGGTTGCTGCTGCCGATGTAAGTCCCCCACTACACCGACCTAATAACTCCACCTCCACGAGAGGCATAGCGCTTAGGTCAATGTAGTTAGGGCAACAAAGTGTCTGTGTAGACACTGCATTACTTACATTGCCTGTCAGCACTGCGTGGAACTCACCAATTTTTTGATGGGAGTGAGGTGGAAGGAAGGGATACAAGCTTGTGAAGAACAGCAACACTATCACATTACTCATGGGTCAGGTTTAGTACAACAAAATGTTTACACACTGTAGCAAATTGGTCTCCATGATAGTATAAGCCTAGTCTGAGGCCTTGTCTACACAGGAAAGTTGCACAACTACAACCAAAGGTATGAATTTGAACCAATATACTTAAACTGGTGAAAACCCCTATTTGAAAACTCTTATTGTAAAGGTCAGTTTAGTTTAAGTAAACTTGGAAGAGGTTTAAATTAAACTGAACTAGCACCTTCCCCTAAAGAACTCATTTTGAGATAGTAAGTATGGTTGCCAACCCTCCAGGATTGTCCTGGAGTCTCCATGAATTAAAGATTAATATTTAATTAAAGATTATGTCATGTGATGAAACCTCCAGGGACACGTCCAACCAAAATTGGCAATCCTAGTATGAGGCATTTGGAGTGGCACAAGGCATTATTAATAGCAATAGCATCCCCTTTTCATCCATGTGTCTGCCTCTCTCCTGCTCCCATATTTGATTTCCTGTAAGCTACTCCCCATAGCATGGCCACCTGCATTGGGCCCACATGGAGTTCACAAATACCATGAGATTCAGCATGTCCATAGAAACTTCATGTCACAATAACATAATTTCCCTGTTAAGCACCAAAAGCTAGGCACAGGTTGAAGAGATTGGAGCAAATGTGGAGGGTTCACTCTAGCCTGTCCCATCATTGGGTTGTCCAAGCCACACTTTGCCCTCTGACTCTCCAAGGAATGCACATATCCAACATGCTTCAGATAAAGTTCCCTCATTCCTGGGATCTGGTTTCTGAAACATTACAAGAACTAAACAGTTCATCTGGCCCTCCCAGGTACAAACCATTCCTTCCCTAATAGACAGGATTTCACAATCTCCTCTATCCCTCTAGGCTAAGTTCTTTCTGCACGTGGGTCACGCAAGGCATTTTTGCAGGCTCCTTCCCCAATTCCTGGCACCACTCGGCTCTCCTCAAGCCCATTTGACACGATGCAGTTTATGACTTGTCTGCAGTACATTTTCCTTCCAGTTGGCAGAGCTGTGAATATGCTTTTCTGGTCTTCTTTGAGGGGTAGCAGAACTTTGGTCTGAGGTGGTTGGGTATGTTGGTAAAGAAGAAAAGGTTGCCAATAGGTGTTCTCCGGCCACTGGTTGCACTGGCAGAGCAGAAAAGGCTGTAATCAGGGGGTTTTAAATAATTGATTGAAATGACAAGGAAGAAAGTATTGTGATGCACACTATCTATGTGCACAGTCTATGCACTGTTCTTTTGTTTTCACTTTTGGCTGTACATCTGGACAGAGTTTAGTTCCTTTTCTTTTTTCTTGTTTTAGCCACTGATACAGCTATATCAGTACATGGTGCACTGCTATCTACTCCTATTAACGTAGGCCAAGTGAACAGGTGTAAACCGGGACTGACTTGCACTGGTGCATCTTGCTCCAGGACCCTGCAGTCTTCTCCATGTCAGCTGTACTGGAGCAAGTCACCATTTTCATTAATGTTCTTCCTTTACACCAGGAAGCTACACCAAGTGGCTAACCACCAGGCCTTTCAGTGGGGCTGGCTCGAGGGGTTTCTGCTGCTCTAGGCAAACAGCAAATGTCCAACTCCTCCAGATTGGAGACACATACAGACACAAATAGTTAGTGGACATTTTGTTTCTCCAGGCAACCACCTATTCTGTCTGTACCAGAGAGAGAGGCCCAACTTCATGTGATTCTCCATCACTGTATGTATTCTTGAACTTTCTTACCCCTTGGAGCTATTGTGTGGTCTGAGTGAATTTTGACTTATTCAGTGGGGTTTTGGTTGGCAAGTTGTTGGGCCTCTTAACATTGCCTATGTTTCCTGGCTATGGGTTTTGGCAGCCTCACGCTTGATTTTTATGACTAATGAAGATAATGACTTTGCTTAGGGCTTGTCTACATCTGAAATGTATAGCAGGTTAATTGGAGTTATGTCGCATTAAAGTGCCTTGCATCCACAAACAAGATTATTTTGTTGTTGCGAATCACCTGCTGTTTTGGAAGCCTATTTTGGAAGCAGATTTACTGAGATGCGGGATGAATTTACCCACAGCAAAGTAGGTGTGGCTGAATCCCCATCCCTAAGGAACTGTTGCTCATCTGCCAAACTGGTGTGTCCTTTGCATCAATTAAAAAATAAAAACGAAACAAAAAACACAACAAGTGCTTAAGCTTTCTGTGTCCTGTCCACCCCTTTAACCTCCCCACTGCAGTGTCTATTGCTCTCTTTCCTGCCTGGTCTTCCTTCTTCCTCCACCCCAATCAGGATGAATATAAGCAAACAACACAGGAATGCAGGGGCAAGATTAGAAAGGCAAAGGCACAAAATGAGCTCAAACTGGCTACGGGAATAAAGGGAAACAAGAAGACTTTTTATCAATACATTAGAAGCAAGAGGAAGACCAAGGACAGGGTAGGCCCACTGCTCAGTAAGGAGGGAGATACAGTAACAGGAAACTTGGAAATGGCAGAGATGCTTAATGACTTCTTTGTTTCGGTCTTCAGCGAGAAGTCTGAAGGAATGACTAACTTAGTGAATGCTAATGGGAAGGGAGTAGGTTTAGAAGATAAAATAAAAAAAGAACAAGTTAAAAATCACTTAGAAAAGTTAGATGCCTGCAAGTCACCAGGGCCTGATGAAATGCATCCTAGAATACTCAAGGAGCTAATAGAGGAGGTATCTGAGCCTCTAGCTATTATCTTTGGAAAATCATGGGAGACAGGAGAGATTCCAGAAGACTGGAAAAGGGCAAATATAGTGCCCATCTATAAAAAGGGAAATAAAAACAACCCAGGAAACTACAGACCAGTTAGTTTAACTTCTGTGCCAGGGAAGATAATGGAGCAAGTAATTAAGGAAATCATCTGCAAACACTTGGAAGGTGGTAAGGTGATAGGGAATAGTCAGCATGGATTTGTAAAGAACAAATCATGTCAAACCAATCTGATAGCTTTCTTTGATAGGATAACGAGTCTTGTGAATAGGGGAGAAGCGGTGGATGTGGTATACCTAGACTTTAGTAAGGCATTTGATACGGTCTTGCATGATATTCTTATCGATAAACTAGGCAAATACAACTTAGATGGGGCTACTATAAGGTGGGTGCATAACTGGCTGGATAACCGTACTCAGAGAGTAGTTATTAATGATTCCCAATCCTGCTGGAAAGGTATAACAAGTGGGGTTCCGCAGGGGTCTGTTTTGGGACCAACTCTGTTCAATATCTTCATCAACGACTTAGATATTGGCATAGAAAGTACGCTTATTAAGTTTGCAGATGATACCAAACTGGGAGGGATTGCAACTTATTTGGAGGATAGGGTCATAATTCAAAATGATCTGGACAAATTGGAGAAATGGTCTGAGGTAAACAGGATGAAGTTTAACAAAGACAAATGCAAAGTGCTCCACTTAGGAAGGAACAATCAGTTTCACACATACAGAAAGGGAAAGAGACTGTCTAGGAAGAAGTACAGCAGAAAGGTATCTAGGGGTTATAGTGGACCACAAGCTAAATATGAGTCAACAGTGTGATGCTGTTGCAAAAAAAGCAAACATGATTCTGGGATGCATTAACAGGTGTGTTGTGAGCAAGACACGAGAAGTCATTCTTCCACTCTATTCTGCGCTGGTTAGCCCTCAACTGGAGTATTGTGTCCAGTTCTGGGCACCACAATTCAAGAAAGATGTGGAAAAATTAGAGAGGGTCCAGAGAAGAGTAACAAGAATGATTAAAGGTCTTGAGAACATGACCTATGAAGGAAGGCTGAAAGAATTGGGTTTGTTTAGTTTGGAAAAGAGAAGACTGAGAGGGGACATGATAGCAGTTTTCAGGTATCTAAAAGAGTGTCATAAGGAGGAGGGAGAAAACTTGTTCACCTTAGCCTCTAAGGATAGAACAAGAAGCAATGGGCTTAAACTGCAGCAAGGGAGGTTTAGGTTGGACATTAGGAAAAAGTTCCTAACTGTCAGGGTGGTTAAACACTGGAATAAACGCCTAGGGGGGTTGTGGAATCTCCATCTCTGGAGATATTTAAGAGTAGGTTAGATGTCTATCTGGGATGGTCTAGACAGTATTTGGTCCTGCCATGAGGGCAGGGGACTGGACTCGATGACCTCTCGAGGTCCCTTCCAGTCCTAGAATCTATGAATCTATGAATAACCCCTCCCCCCCAGCCAAGATGGCGGCACCGCATGGGTTAAAAAGCAGATGGTGTAAAGTAAAGGCATTTTTATTGTAGTGGCCGACACAGAAAAGAAAAACACCAGAATCATGTATCTTGCTCACAGTTTCGTTAATGCCCTCAGCTTTTAGCCAATGCGCAGTATTCTGAGGTAAATCAGAAAAGTAACGGAACATAAACATTTCCACAAATAAAATTATTGTTAGGCACTGTAAGGATTTCAGCTCCCTTTGGGCTACTGCAGCATTCTATTTATTTTACAGGGCACTTTGTGCTGTTTCATGGGTGTTTTAAAAACAGAACCTAAGCCAAAGATAGTATTCTGCTTTGGCAAGAAGATTGCACAGCAATGCAGCTCTTCTCTCACTGCCCACAGTTTGTGGTTCCATATTAGTTGCACCCCAGCATTGTGGGCACCATCCTGATAAACAGCAGCACAGCATATTTTTCTGCTTTGTCAATGACCTTTTTGAACAGAATCCTTTTCTGCCTTTTGGTGACCTGCCTCAGAGTAACATCCTCCAAAGTAAGGACAGCCTGCAGAGATGCACGTGTAATTACTACCCTGCCTCTTCTGCACCATCTTTAGATAGCCCCCACCCCAACACCCACAGCCCACCATGTATTTATTACCCCTTTCCCCAAGTTGGCTAAACAAATCACCCCCCTCAAATCACAGGTGAAGGTGTCCTGTTAAAACAGAGAAGATTGTGAAGACATCCTACCATCTCCAAGCTCACCCAAGACTGGGAAGAGTTTCAGGAATAGAATTCTAAAATTAAGGAAAAAGCAACATTTGGTTACTGTTAGCATGGAGACTTCAATTTGAACAGTAACTAGTTGTCCTTTCGCTCTCTCTTTTTTTTTGGCCATCACAGCAGACACCTTATAATGAGCAGGGATAGGGTGCTAACACTGCGTGAACATCTGTCCAATCTGCATAGGAGGAAGAGCATGGCATGACATGTTCAAAGAACATCCCGAGAGAGATAAATGACAGAGGAGTGGAGGGAAGGGTTCCTGCAGCATGACAGAAAAGGAAAAAGAAAAGGACAGGGACATGGCTAGGTCCATATATACACAGCTGCTGCAGATGATGGAAAGGCAAACAACTGTCCTGTAGACTAGAGCATAGTGGCTCTCTGGTCAAGGCCTATGCCCTAGCCTATGCACCTGTGCAGCCCTCTACCTCTGAAATTCCACATTTTGGGACACACCATTCACTGCAACAATGCCAGGAAAGAGTTCTTTTTCTAGGCAGTCTATGGCACAAGATAAAGAAAATCATGTTCTGTGAGCCACAGGGAGATTCCCTTCTACCATCATCCCATATTCCAAGATGCCGAGAGCAGTATTGAGTGCCCTACATACATACATTTATGACTTTGAAAGCATAAACTTATTTGCACACTATACTTTATAACTTAAATGTTTTAAAGTGTTTTTCAATTTACACAATCTTATGAATGTTGAATACTTTTTTACTGATCACAACTTTCAAATTGGTGTACTGTATTTGTTATTTTAAAATTATTGAAAATGTCTTTGCATGGTTTTTCATCTAGAACAATTCATGAAAATGCATATGTCCACTAACCTAATTCATAAGAATGCCCACCTTCACATGCACTATAATACAATCCATCCATACGCTATGTTAAAAATTCCCACATAGAGTATACTAGAATCCCTATATGCAGAATGTCAAAAGCTAACAGTACTGTACGTATACATTAATACGAGCACAGTGATCCTGATTTAAGCTGTATACATAAGAACGGCCATACTGGGTCAGACCAAGGGTCCATCTAGCCCAGTATCCTTGCTTCCAACAGTGGCCAATGTTAGCTGCTACGGAGGGTATGAACAGAACAGGTAATCATCAAATGATCCATCCCCCGTCGCCCATTCCCAGTGTCTGGCAAACAGAGGCTAGGGACACCATCCCTGTCCATCCTGGCTAATAGCCATTCATGAACCTATCCTCCATGAACTTATCTAGTTCTTTTTGAACCCTGTTATAGTCTTGGCCTTCACAACATCTTCTGGGTAGAGTTCCATACGTTGACTGTGTGTTGTGTGAAGAAATACTTCCTTTTGTTTGTTTTAAACCTGCTGCCTATTAATTTCATTTGGTGACTCCTAGTTCTTGTGTTATAAGGAATAAATAACACTTTCTTATTTACTTTCTCCATACCAGTCATGGTTTTATAGATCTCTACCATACCCCCCATTAGTTGTCTCTTTTCTAAGCCGGAAAGTCCCAGTCTTATTAATATCTCCTCATATGGAAGCTGTTCCATACCCCTAATCATTTTTGTTGCCCTTTCCTGAACCTTTTCCAATTCCAATATATCCTTTTTGAGATAGGGCAACCAGATCTGCACACAGTACTCTAGATGTGGGCGTACCATGGATTTATATAGAGGCAATATGATATACAAAAGCATATACATTGTTCACAAGTGACCCCTAGCCTCATAGTAGGAACATAACACATCTTGAACTGTGCCCCTCAGTAGCTGCAGCATTTCACAGAGGCATCTTCTCTGGCTGTTGAAAATGTTCATCAAGTATGCCAACCTCCTCCTCCCATCCATCTGCAAGGCTCTCTCCCTTGCTCTAACAAAGGCTGTGCAAAACACAGCAAGCAGCTGTCATAAGTAGCAGCTATTTCTCATCAGCCTCTAGCCTAGACATCAAACCCCAATATCTATCTATCAATCTCCCAAATGCACAGTCCACTGTCATTCTGCAACACTCAAGGTATAGGTGATGGGGTGTCCACCCCACACAAGACCTGATGGGGTAAATTAGGCCAATTAATGCATAAGCCACACCTGGAAGAGAGCCAAGGAGTGCTAAGGCCTAATTTGCTGATGAAGTCCAGCTGGAGGAGGAGCTGTCCTCACTTTATGAAGCCAGGAAGTTGGCAACAGAAAAGGGCTGATGGGAAAGGCTGCAGTCACTCCCTGGAAGGAGGGAGGAGTGTTTGGAGGCTGCAGAGGCATGTAGCCTGCACTTGCTTCCTAGGAGGAGGGAGTGGTGTGAAGGTGACAGATCCAGAGAAGGAAGGGAGAACCAGAAGGTTAGGAAAGGGCTCAGGGAAATGCAGCAAGATATGGGTGGAACAGGCCTTGGCTGCTGACTACAGGGTCCCTGAGCTGGAAGCCAGAGTAGAGGTTGGGCCTGGGTTCCCCAACCAGCCATTAGGGAAGTGGCACTGGCAGGGCAGTGAACAGGGAAAACTGCCTGAGCCTATTGTGAGAAGAGACTTTCCTAACCCCGGAAAGGGAAATCACCTAGTGACCTCGTTGGAGAGCCAAGTCACAAATGGGAGGCTGCAGTTCCTGGAACAAGAGGGGCCTCAGGATGAGACAGGATGGGTGAAGACACCACTGGAAGGGGGGCACAGCACCTGGCAGAGCTAATCCCTGGGATGGCCAGGAAGAGGTGCCACCGGCAGTGAGTGCACCCTGTCACAGTATAGTTAAACAGTTCCTTTCTCCTATCCAAGTGTAGAGTAAAAGGCTTCAAAAGTCAGGGGAACATATGGTAAAGCTGAGTCTCTAGAATGACTGGTGGAATCTTGTCCCGTGCACCAACAGAAGTTGGTCCAATAAAAGATATTACCTGGACTCTCTCATATCCCAGGACCAATATGGCTACAAACACCATCTGCAAACACCATCAATGTCCATTGAGACCATGGGAGCAAAAATTCAATTTCTCATTGCAGGAAAAAACTCCAGAGATTCTAAAGATCCTGGCATCATGGACCTTTCCAGACCACCCAATGTCAATATTAGTGAATTGTTGACAGTGATCAACTACGCTTTGCGGCACCATCAAGAAATATCCCTTCCTGTTGATTAACTCCAAGGCTGGAGGGTGAGGAGGCAAAGAATACGCACACAAGTCGTATCAATGTGCGCAGCACAATTTGGGAACCCCAAACCATGCAAACCCATTAATAACCTCCGTGCATAGCCCAGACTGATGCCCAGGACCATACACATCTCCATGACAATAGCCCAGACAGTTGATTTAACAACACCAAACTGCTTAGCTACTGACCAGTAGCAATCAATGGTTGTGAGCTCCCAGACAGCAGTGGCTGTGCGCATCTCCACACTGACAAGAGCTCTCGTGTCGGTGTTCTGCTACTGCAGCTCCAGTTCTATACAAATTTCTAGGAAAGTGACTTTTGATATCTTGAAGGTCTGCCGCTGCTGTTAGTCATCCCAGGTCTGCATCATTATCCTGTCTCACCAGTAAGTGCTATCTGTCTGCGCCCAAAAGCAGCTCTCTGTCAAGCGAAGCCACCCCAGGAAGAGATCTAGGAGAAATGTGTGTTCAATGTCATCCTCCTTAACAGGGCCTCTATTGCCCTGGTTCTAAAGAATACTGGATGAATTTAGATGGTGATGAATATAGTGCTCTCATATGTATCCTCTATGACGCCTGACAGTGCTTTGAAAATGGTGCTGGCTAGCTCGCAAAAGCCAGATGGATGATGGGATGAAATAAGAGGAATCATGGTAATTATTTAGTTTGTCCCTCAGCCCCACAATTCCATTGCCTGCCAATAGATACCCCACAATGCACAGTGCAAAAAATCCCAGAATGCATACAGCATAGCTACAGAGCAATGCATCATGGGATGGCTGACCAGAATGCTGAGCATTTATTTAGAAACAAAACAATGCAGGATAACAGTGTGGTGAATACAAACTGCTTGCACAACAGTTATTGTGGATCACTTAATGCAGATCACTTAATGCGGATACACAAAAGTTGCAACAAGTTTCAAGTACAGACGTGCCCTTATTGAGAGTTTCTCTCTGATATGCTGATTCTTGTTATGTGCTGTTGTGTAGTTGCTTTCTAGATGAATGAGTAAATGTGTAGATCAACAAACCTGTCACATTTACAACTGCATTTCAAATAAATATTTGATTCAAATGATACAATATGATGCAAGTAGGCTGAGACACAAGCTCAGAATTGGATATGATCTACGTGGCAGCTTGTAGCAGCTGTTAAATAAGTCACCAAACTTCTAGGCTGCAGGCAACATGCCACTATATAGAAGTGTGAAAAGATACTAAACGAGGGCTTGTCTCAACACAGACATTGTGCCAGTTTAATTTAATTTGGTTTAGTTAAACCAGTGCAATTTCTGTGTGTGGATTCTCTTACATCATTTTAAAACCGATTAGATCAGTTTAGCTTGTGCTTGTAAATTTTACAGACGTGTGAAGCTGATATAAACTAGATTTAAACCCAGGGTCCACACACAAGTTGCACGGGAAAGCCCTGCTTGAGTGAGACGTAGCTAAAGGGAGGACACATCCTGAACAAATTTGAAAGTGTGGGTAAATGACAACAAAAATTCTCTTTTGTGATAGGCCCAGTTCACAACTTTAAGATCCAGATCTAAATTTTCTCCAAGTTTGAGAGTGTTTGAAACTGAAGTTCTACTTGTGTCCATTACAGAAATAAGCATAAGCCAAAAAGTTCTGATCATTGTCTTGACTTTCCTAGAACTTGAAGAGATTTGAATTGAGAATTCTAGGTCAGCCCAAACTCTACTCACAATATATTTTTGTGGGCAGGAGGTGAAGAATAAAATATACCATTGTCTCACTATGACTTTTTAATTTATTTAATAGATATGTTGGAATCCAGAGAACTTGTCCCAGAAATTACAGTTTAATAGCCAGTAAAATCTGGGCCTCAATTAGATGGCAGTGTCCAAAGTTATAAAGAAGCATAAGAATTTCCATACTCAAATAAGAAAATGGTCTATCTAGTCAGATGGTTTGTCTCTAGTAATGGACAATACTAAAGCTTCAGAGGAAGACATAAAGTCCTTATAATAGACTTCACCCCAACCCTGCAAACATGTACTGTACACAAATAACTTCAAAGTAGAGTAAAATACAAGTGTTTAGACTACTTGGAAATTACAGGTAAGAAGATACCAGACCTCTGGCCCAATCGGCAGTTCTTCCTCAATCAAACAACACTCCCATTGAAGGCAATGGGAGTTTGCCTACTAAGGAGTGCTAGTTTGGGACTCTTCTGTAATTCTAGGTAAATTTTTCTTCTTCAATATAATGACAAATCTCAACAAGATCAAACATGCTGAATGACTAAAAGCAATTATATTGCCTACACTAATCTCTGAGGGAAAGTAAAGTATATTGGGAACATGGATATGTTATTAAATGTGTCAAAGGCAGCTACAGAAAAGTATTTGACACAGAAAGAAAGATAAAAAATATACAGTAAAACCTGAACTAAGGTCCACCTCTAATAATCAGTTTCCTGTCTTAAGTAAAGACTTTAAAGTATCTCTGTGGTTTCAAATACAGTTTTGTTTGACTTAGTTAAAAACAATTTCTATTACGCAATCAATTTTTGTTGACCTTTGGGTAGTTACAGAAGGAAGGTTTCACTCTATTAAGTAGGACAATATTATGTGGCATATCTTCAAAGAACGGAGGACTTTCTGGATTTGCACCATGGGCTTGATTCAAGGCCTAATGAAGTCAACAGGAATTTATTTAAATGGGCTTTGTATCAGGACCTATATCCAGGTCCCTCTGTATTTTGATTCTTTTGACAGGAAATATACGAGATTGTTTAACAGATCTCTCTGTGCAGGTGGCCCCACAGCACTTCTTTAATCTCCAAGTAGCAATGACAAAGCTTCTTGGACTTGTTGCATTGTAGGGCTTGTGCCTGCAGCCCTGGTTCACTCAAAACTCTCACTGAAGTTAATAGGAATGCAATAATTATAGCATCAGCAATGCACCTCTCTAAAGAGGCTTTCTATTCTGAAGATGCAACAATCATATGGAAAGCACAAATGCAATAGTCCTAACCTCTTTCGAGCCACGACTTCTCACAATGGAAAAAGCATATTATCATAAAATCTTAGTTTATTTCAAACATAAAATAGATAAATTCTTCAATACTAGGGACAGAATTGCATTCTACGACTACTAGGGAAAATAGCAAGTCTGTGAGTGTCTCTCTCATTTGAGGCAATAGTTATTAGGCATATATTCACAAATTACAAGGATGTTGCAATATTTGATTTCTCCACAGTTCAAACACTCTTAATATGGTTTAATTAGTCATTCTTTCAGAAGGAAGATTTATCTTCCTCTTTACATATTTGATATCATTAGAGAAAAGAAGGATAGTGTACCGAATCTGTTGGGAGGTCAGAGCTAGTTACTTATTGCTGTTAGCTGTTCTCTGCTGATTAGCTGTTATTCTTCCAGTCATTGATTAGAAGCCTATGATTTAGATTCCAAAGCCAGAAGGGACCACTGTGATTATTGAGTCCGACCTCCTCTGTAGCACAGACCATAGCACATCCCCACAATAATTCCTATAGAGTATCTTTTAGAAAAACATCTAATGTTTATTTTTAAATTGCCAGTGATGGAGATTCCAGAATAACCTTTGGTAGATGTTCCAATGCTTAATTACCCTCACTGTTAAAAATGTATGCCTTATTTCCAATCTGAATTTGTCTCACTTCCATTTCCAGCCATTGGATTGTTAGACCTTTCTCTGTTATATTGAAGAGCCCATTACCAAAGAGTTATTTCCTATGTAGGTACTTATAGACTGTAATCAAGTCACAGCTTAACCTTCTCTATGCTAAGCTAAATAAATTGAGCTCTTTGAGTCTATCGCTTTCAGGCATGTTTTCTATTCTTTTAGAGAGACAAGGTGGATGAGGTCATATCTTTTATTGAACCAACTTCTGTTGGTGAGGGAGACAAGCTTTTGAGCTTACACAGAGCTCTGTGTCTCTCTCACCAACAGAAGTTGGTCCAATAAAAGATATGACCTCGCCTACCTTGTCTCTCTAATATCCTGGGACCAACCCAACTACAACACTTCTAATCCTTTATCATTGTTATGGCTCTTCTCTGAACCCCTTCAGTTTATCAGCATCCTTCTTGAATTGTGGACACCAGAACTGGACACAGTATTCCAGCAGTGGTCATACCAGTACCAAATACAAAGGTAAAATAACGTCTTTACTCCTATTCAAGATTCGCTTGTTTATGCATACAAGGATTGCATTACCCCTTTTGGAGTGTCACTCTGGGAGCTCGTGTTCAGCTGATTATCTACCATTACCCCCAAATCGTATTTAGCCACTGCTTTTTCAGAGGGGCATTACTAAGCTAACAGATTCATACAGTGGTGAATCCCAAAATCTTGGTGAATATTTGGAAGTTTTATTTTGAGCAATATAAGACAGCCCAGACCATCTTCTCCATGACTACTGGAGAATATGATACAAGCAAAGGACTCTCCAATAGTGCACTGAATTGATATTTTTCAAAAGACATCTAGTGTCAACTGGTTTCAGGTGATTTCACATTCGGATGCCCCATCCATAGCAATGGTGATGAGCTTTTTAATGTGGCCAGGCTAAGAGCACATCTCCACCGGCCTCCCTCCACAACCCTTCCCCAGTGCAGAGAGGGCAGGAATCTATAACTTCCGTGACCTCGTGACAGACACGCAACCTTCATCATCATGTGTCTATTAGCTAACTTTATTCTTAGCAAGCAAATCTATGTTTGAAAATCCTGTACATTCCTCAGAATAGCAACCACTCATCTGCTTGCTTCCCTGACACAAAGTCAGACACTTTTCAAGGGACACTGAAATAGATAAGAGCAACATTTTGAAAAATGCAGGTACTGAACACTTGCACTTCCCATTGGCTTCTCTTGGAGTTGCTGGATGCTCACCACTTGAAAATCAGGCCCAACAATGCTTTACGCAGGGGCATTTGAGGCATTCAAAACTAGTGGATACCTTTGAAAATAAGGCCTAAATAAATATTTAATAGCTGAGTAACGGGTAATCTTATACAGTAGAACCTCAGAGTTACAAACACCAGAGTTATAAACTGACTGGTCAACCACAGACCTCATTTGGAATCAGAACTACGCAATCAGGCAGCAGCAGAGACCAAAACAAAAGCAAATACAGTACAGCATTGTGTTAAAAGTAAACTACTAAAAAAATAAAGGGAAAGTTAAAAAAAAATAATTTGACAAGGTAAGGGAACTGTTTCTGCACTTGTTTCATTTAAATTCATATGATTAAAGGCAGCATTTTTCTTCTGCATAGTAAAGTTTCAAAGGAGTATTAAGCCAATGTTCAGTAGTAAACTTCTGAAAGAACAACCGTAATGTTTTGTTCAGAGTTACGAACATTTCAGAGTTGCGAACAAAACCTTCATTCCCAAGGTGTTCATAACTCTAAGGTTTTACTGTAACAGCTCAAGACCAATTTAAGACTTGGGCCTTATATGGAAAGGATTACAACTTGCCAGGAGAGAGATTCAGCAGATCAGAAATAAAGGCTCAGATAATCATACTGTTAAACTTCCTAACTTAACTATGACAAAGGGAACAAATAAAGCAAAATACCTTTAGATACAGTCACTCAGGAAGGAACATGAGAAGGTCTTTCTGCTAAGCTGTAAAGAGTGCAAGGAAGGCTTCAGACATCCAAACCATGAAATACTAAACTATACACCATCAGTCTGCCACAGCACTAGGGCTGGCACAAAGACAGAGGGGAGGCAGCTTGTCTCCCCAGTTCAAGGGCTGCTGGGGCGGTATCAGATCCCAGTCTAGTGCCACAGTCCTTGTGGGCTTTGGGCAGAGGGCAATAACTAGGGCACAGGGGGGACCCTGCTCTGCCTCCACCTGCCCCAGGCCCTTTCTAGTAGGGGCTGTGTGCCTGGTCAAAGGGGACACTGCACTAATTGTATTCATCATGCCTGCCTTATATTTGGCCTACAGCCCTCCTGCACTGGCTATGGAGTAGTAGGGCAACAATGAATCTGCCCCTATGAACCAGTTAAATCTCATGAAAACTGAGGCCAGCATTATTCAGTATCACTAGTGCACTTAATATCACTGGTCTGAAGATCTAGGAATTATATATGAAATTATATATACTGCAGCAAGAAAATATTAATACTAAAAGGTTTTAATTTATTAATGTAGAGGAAAATCCTGTAATCTGTGCACAGTGCAAATAAAGACACTGTGCAAAGGGGTGCTCCATGGCAGCTGGGGGAACAGAAATCCCCCCCACCCAGGCCACACAGCAACCACTGCTGTTGGCCCTTCTGGCTGGTACAAGTATGTGTACTGTTTCTTTAAATCTGTAGAACAGGGGTGGGCAAACTTTTTGGCCCGAGGGCCACATCGGGGTTGCGCAACTGTATGGAGGGCCGGGTAGCGAAGGCTGTGCCTCCCCAAACAGCCTGGCCTCCGCCCCCTATCCGCCCCCTCCCACTTCCCGCCCCCTGACTGCCCCCCTCAGAATCCCCAACCCATCCAACCCCCCGTGCTCCTTGTCCCCTAACTGCCCCCTCCCGGGACCCCCACCCCTATCCAACCCCCCTGCTCCCTGTCCCCTGACTGCCCCGACCCCTATCCACACCCCCTGACAGCCCCTCCCCCCCCGGGACTCCCACCCCCTATCCAACCGCCCTCTGCTCCTCGTCCCCTGGCCACCCCCTCCCGGGACCCCCCGCCCCTAACTGCCCCCTGGGATCCCAGCCCCCTGCTCCCTGACTGCCCTCCTGACCCCTATCCACATCTCTGCCCCCTGACAGGCCCCCCGGGACTCTCACTCCCAACCCTCCCTGTTCCCCATCCCCTGACCGCCCCCCTAGAACCTCCGCCCCATCCAACCTCCCCCTCCTCCTTGACTGCCCCCCAGGACCCTCCACTCCCTTACCCAACCCTCCCGCTCCCCGCCCCCTTACCAGCAGCAGGAGCTCGCAGCTGCAACACCCAGCCAGAGCCAGCTGCGCTCCCCACACTGCCCAGTGGGAGCAGCGGGCCAGAGCGTGGCCTGGCTGCAGGGAAGGGGGCACAGTGGGGGAGGGGTCAGGGACTAGGCTCCCCAGCCGGGAGCTCAGGGGCCAGGAAGAACGGTCCCGCGCGCCGGATGTGGCCCGCAGGCCGTAGTTTGCCCACATCTGCTGTAGAAGGAAGCCAGGAAGGACAGGATCTAGGCAGAAGGGTACAATGAACCAGAGAGAGAGAGAAAATATCTTCAGGAATAATACTGGGTTTTTTTCTTCTTGTAAAAAAGTTTCATGTTCAGTGTTAGAATCAAATGACTGATTATTTACTGTTGTCACCTGACTGCTGATATAAACCTTCTCTTAAGAGAGAATAGCCACTGGAGCCACATAGAATAGTTGTGAATCCACTGGATCCGGTTCTCCCACTAAACTCAATTGAACACTGAGGTGTATGGGGTGCCCATGGAGCTGTGCTGCAGCGATTCTATAGACCCTCTGCATGGGCCATGCAAATCAGAACATAAAACAGCCATACTGGGTCAGACCAAATGTCCATCTAGCCCAGTATCCTGTCTTCCGACAGTGGCCAATGCCAGGTGCCCAAGAGGGAATGAACAGAACAGGTAATCATCAAGTGATCCATCCCCTGTCGCCCATTCCCAGTGTGACGTGCAGTCTACATGGTTTTATAAAAACATGACAATAAGTGAATATAATGTAACTGGGATAGTTTTATAAAAAATTTGATAATAAGTGACTATAATGCAAATGGGATATGCTTTGTGCAAAAGGTCTCTTGTAAGGTATCATTACAAAGCTCATAATCTACTGAGTGTGATCATCCTATTTGTAGAAATGTACCACTCTTGTATCTAAAACTAGAAATATAAAATGTAACTCTGAGGGCCTATTGTAATTATGTAAAGTGTGGGCCATTAATGATGGTTTGGAATCTTGATGACTCCCATTGTCTGCAGATGGCTGTATTTACCTGTGAGTCTTCCTGTATATGTGTGTGCTGGCAAGTGAGTAATGAAGTCTTGCAGTGACATGTGATCATGTCACCTGAACTGGAATCCATCTTTAACCTGGTGCTTTTCCAGTGAGGGGGGGTGTGGAAACCCAGAGGGACAAAGGGTTCCCGCCTTATGCAAAAGATATATAAAGGGGTGGAAGAGAACAGAGAGGGAGAGAAGCCATCATGAAGAATCCCCTAGCTATCACCTGAGCTGGAACAAGAGCTGTACCAGGGGAAAGAATTGTGCCCAGGCCTGGAAGGTGTCCAGTCTGAGAAAAAGCTTACTGAAGCATCTCTGAGGGTGAGATTATCTGTATTCAGTTTGATTAGGCATAGATTTGCGCATTTTATTTTATTTTGCTTGTGACTTACTTTGTTCTGTCTGTTACTACTTTGAACCACTTAAATCCTACTGTCTGTATTTAATAAAATCACTTTTTATTTAGTAATTTACTCAGAGTATGTACTAATACCTGGGGGAGCAAACAACTGTGCATATCTCTCTATCAGTGTTATAGAGGGCGAACAATTTATGAGTTTGCCCTGCATAAACTTTATGCAGGGTAAAACGGATTTATCTGGGTTTAGACCCCATTGGGAGTTGGGCATCTGAGTGCTAAAGACAAGCACACTACTGTGAGCTGTTTTCAGGTAAACTTGCAGCTTTGGGACAAGTGAATCAGACCCTGGGTCTGTGTCTGGAGCAGACTGGAGTGTCTCGCTCAGCAAGACAGGGTGCTGGAGTCCTGAGCTGGCAGGGAAAACAGGAGCAGGGGTAGTCTTGGTACATTGGGTGGCAGCTCCCAAGGGGGTTTCTGTGATCCAACCCGTCACACCCAGTGTCTGCAAACAGAGGCTAGGGACACCATCCCTGCCCATCCTGGCTAATAGCCATTCATGGACCTATCCTCCATGAACTTATCTAGTTATTTTTTGAACCCTGTTATAGTCTTGGCTGTCACAACATCCTCTGGCAAGGAGTTCCACAGGTTGACTGCGTTGTGTGAAAAAATACTGACTTTTGTTTGTTTTAAACCTGCTGCCTATTAATTTCATTTGGTGACCCCTAGTTCTTGTGTTATGAGCAGGAGTAAATAACACTTCCTTATTTACTTTCGCCACACCAGTCATGATTTTATAGACCTCTATCAGATCCCCCCTTAGTCGTCTTTTTTCCAAGCTGAAAAGTCCCATTCTTATTAATCTCATATGGCAATTGCTCCATACCCCTAATAATTTTTATTGCCCTTTTCTAAACCTTTTCCAATTCCAATATATCTTTTTTGAGATGGGGCAACCACATCTGCACACAGTATTCAGAATGTGGGCATACCATCGATTTATATAGAGGCAACATGATATTTTCTATCTTATTATCTATCCCTTTCTTAATAATTCCCAACATTCTGTTCGCTTTTTTGACTGCCACTGCACATTGAGTGGATGTTTTCAGAGAACTATAACTCCAAGATCTCTTTCTTGAATGTTAATAGCTAATTTGGACCCCATCATTTATACGTATAGTTGGGATTATGTTTTCCAATGTACATTACTTTGCATTTATCAACACTGAATTTCATCTGCCATTTTGTTGCCTAGTCACCCAGTTTTGAGAAATCCTTTTGTAGCTCTTCACAATCTGCCTGGGACTTAACTATCTTGAATAGTTTTGTATCGTCTGCAAATTTTGCCACCTCACTGTTTACCCCTTATTCCAGATCATTTATGAATATGTTGAATAGGACTGGGCCCAGTACAGACCGATGTGGGACACCACTATTTACCTCTCTCCATTCTGAAAACTAACCATTTATTGCTACCCTTTGTTTCCTATCTTTTAACCAGTTACCATGAGAGGATCTTCCCTCTTATCCCATGACTGCTTACTTTGCTTAATTGCCTTTAATGAGGGTCCTTGTCAAAGGCTTTCTGAAAATCTAAATACACTATATCCACTAGTTCCCCCTTGTCCACGTGCTTGTTGACCCCCTCAAAGAATTCTAGTAGATTGGTGAGGCATGATTTCCCTTTACAAAAACCATGTTGACTATTCCCCAATAAATTATGTTCATCTATATGTTGGACAATTTTGTTCTTGACTATAGTTGCAACCAGTTTGCCCGGTACTGAAGTCAGGCTTACTGGCCTGTAATTGCTGGAGTCACCTCTGGTGTCCTTTTCAAAAATTGGAGTCACGTTAGCTATCCTCCAGTCATTTGGTACAGAAGCTGATTTAAATGATAGGTTACAGACTACAGTTAGTAGTCCTGCAATTTTACATTTGAGTTCCTTCAGAACTCTTGGGTGAATACCATCTAGTCCTGGTGACTTATTGCTGTTTAGTTTATCAATTTGTTCCAAAACCTCCTCTAATGATACCTCAATCTGGGACAGTTCCTCAGGGCATGTCTACACTTACCTCTGGAGCAACTGATCCAGCGGGGGTCGATTTATCGTGTCTAGTGAAGATGTGATAAATCAACCGCTGAGCGCTCTCCCATCAACTCCGGTACTCCACTGGAGCGAGAAGCGTAGGCGGAGTCGACAGGGGAGCATCAGCAGTCAACCTACCACAGTGAAGACACCGCGGTAAGTAGATCTAAGTACATTGCATAACTTAGATCGATCCCTACCCCCCCCCAGTGTAGACCAGGCCTCAAATTTGTCACCTAAAAAGAATGGCTCAGGTTTGGGAATCTCCCTCACATCCTCAACTGTGAAGACCGATGCAAAGAATTCATTTAGTTTCTCCGCAATGGCCTTATCGTCCTTAAGTGCTCCTTTAGCATCTCCATCGTCCAGGGGCCGCATTGGTTGTTTAGCAGGCTTCCTGCTTCTGATGTACTTAAAAAAAATGTTACTATTACTTTTTGAGTCTTTGGCTAGCTGTTCTTCAAATTCTTTTTTGGCCTTCCTAATTATATTTTTACACTTCATTTGCCAGAGTTTATGCTCCTTTCTATTTTCCTCACTAGGATTTAACTTCCACCAACCTTCCTCACCCCTGCTACACAGAAGAAGAAATAGTGCATCTTTTCATAGGTAGCTTATCCCAACATATTAATATCACATAACCAAAAAAATGTCCAATTAAACTGACAGGAATTAATTGACATCATAATAATGAACATCTCTATCTTGTTTTGCCCCTGGGAGACATATAGAGAGATATAGATAGATATAGATATAAGATATAGATGTATAAAGTAAAGGGAGATGCCACCTGGAGATAATGCTGCAGGTTAGGTTTTAATTAGATACAATTATATACTGAACATATTAAAACAAAATTAACAGACTTCCTTCACACACACACACACACACACACACACACACACACACACACACACACACTTCTTTATTCAACCCTGCCATTATCCTTGATAAACAACTTTACTTTTCCTTCTTGCTTCACACACCTATGTCTACAAAGACCAGTGACGTTTTCCCACATTTTATTTCCTCTTCAAATCCTCCCTTCCCTTGCCCCAGGATCTTTCACAGGCACACTTGCAGAGGGCAGATGTTGATGTCTGAGAGGTACATGGCCCCTGCAACTTCTCTATCCCTCCGGTGTTCCCCACAGTGTGGTTAGCAGGCAACAGTAATGACAAGTGCACACTTCTGCACCTACTCCACTATCTTCCTTTCCTTTGCCTCGGAGCTTCTGGAGCAGGCAGACTTGTCCCTCACCTCACCTGGCTTCCCCACTCCAATTTTCTCCTGGATCCACTGAAACCTGGCTCTGCCCCTCTACTCCAATGAAATCACTATCACTAAGATCATTCTCTTTGTCAAGCATAACAGCCTCTTCTCCCTTCTCATCTTCCTTAACATACCCATTGTTTTTAACAGAGTCGTTCACTCCCTCTTGTTCCTGAGCTTTCGGAACACTGTAGTCATCTGGTCCCCCACCCAACTCTATCTTTTCTCTTTCAGCTGCTCCTCCCTCAGCACCAGCATCGCTCAGGGCTCTGTCCTTGCCTCTCTCTATACTTATCCCTTAACTTACACTACTGACCTCATCTGCTCCCTTGGCTTCAGTTCCCATCTGTGCTCTGGTGACTCCCAAATCTCGATCTCCACTACAATCCCTCTCCTTCTCTAATGGCTCCTCACCATCTCCCGTTCCAGGATCCTCCTGCCAGGTGATGATCGAAGTGGCCAAGACTAAATTTGTCACCTCTCCCCTCTAAACCGTCCCTTCTTCCCCCGCTCTGTCTAAGCCACCAGCCCTGCTAGTCTCCTCTTCCACCCCACACAGTCAGGCAGCCTGTCGCCGAGTCCTGTGGGTTTTTCCAGTTCAACGCCTCTCAAATCTGTCCCACCCTCTGTCCACACTGACAAGCCTTGCCCGTGGTGTCCTCACATTGTAAGTTCCACCCCCGCCCCCCAGGGGCCCGATATCTGACACCCCCCCACACACCTCCCACTGGCCTGGCATCGCTCCAGCCACACACCCTCCTCCTGGCTCATTCTCTCCCGTCATCCGCACAACGTGGGTGCCACCCCCCTTATCGCTAGTCCTACCCCAGCCTTCCCTCACCCCTGCCCACCCACCCACCCTTCCCCTGGTGCCCCTTTCCAGCTGCTCTCCTCCTCATGGCCTAGGTTCCTCCATTCCTGCGCCCTCCCTCCTTTGGGTCCCTGGCCCCCGTGTCCCTCCCCACCCCCAAACATCTCTCCTCCAGGTTCCTCCATTCAGATCCCAACCCGCCCCCGAGCCTGACCCAGCCGCGCTGGCTGGGGAGGGGAAAGGCCGCCACTTCAGCGAGACGTGACTTTCCCAGGGCGACGCACATTGCGCCTGCACATGCCCGGAAGGAGAAGGTACATTCTGGCCAGAGCAGAATCGGCTCCCCAGCCCCAGCCCCAGCCCCCTTTCGTCGGCGGGCTCTGCAGGGCCGGCGGCTGCTGCCTGAGCTGAAGTCACCGGACAAAGCTACAAGGAGCCAGCGGGCTTTCACGCCGCTGAAAGGAGTAATATAATCCCGAGGGAAAAACCAACTCCCCAAGAGATCCACCCCCCTGCCCCGCACACTGGGGGGAGGCAGGGCTCGGGCGAGCGGAGGCTGCAGCCCAGGCAGGTACTCTACACCCGTGTACACACCAGCCCCCCAGCACACACGCTGCCGTCTCGTGGCCTTCGAAACTCACGCGTAACAAGTTCCATTAAACTTTTTCAAAGTTCGTCCTTTGGGATTTGTTTTCACGTTTAACAAGAACCAGGGCATGCTAAAGTGTCTGTCACCGGGGGTCTAAGTGTCCTTGCGTTAAATATATGTGGGCAGGTTTGTTTTAATTCCGCACTGTTTAAAAATAATAATTGTGGCGCTTCTTGGGGCAATTGGCTGTAAAAGTTATTTCGTTACCCCTGGGATCGCACGCAGGCTGGTGCGAGAGGCCTAGGCGCTGCAAAGACGTCCTGGTTAAAAACAATTTCAGATTGTAGAGACTGAAAAATAGATCTATGCAGGTAGTAATTAAAAGTGACAAGCAGCCCAGAGAACAACGGTCAGACAAGACTGCGCCGACAAGACTGTGCCTGGGCTCCCTGACTCCCGTTGGGAGGAAACAAAATCCCACAAAAGCCACTTTTCAAACACCCCCCTGCCTCACAACGTCCCGAGCCAGGAGCTGGAGTGGGGTCTCTCCCCAGACACTCCCCAGGAGAGATTTCAGAGCTCCCCCTCCTGCTCTCTGCCACACGCACCAGTGCAAGGAGAAGGGGGAAGAAGATGGCCGTTTGTGATCCAATATAAAAGCTCTTTGTTGCATTCACACAAAAGCCAAGAGCCACTTTTCGGCCCGGGCCTGAGGCCAGTGGAAGGAGCTGCTCTGCTCCAGGGCCAAAAGAAAGAGCCCCCCACACGGAAGAAAGCTCAGCGAAAAGGGAACACGAATAAAAAAGAGCGAGAGGAGAAACGTTAAGCTGCAGCTTTGTGCTCAGCAGCCCTGGGATTTATTCGACCTCCTCAGTCTAGTGCCTTTTATCGAGGCAGAATCGTAATCCCAGCAGGTCCAGAGCCACCACCAACAAAACACAACAAACCAGTTGGTCTGATCAGCCCAAAGCGGCAGGAGCAGCAGGATGTCTGTGATCACTTACTTGTCCGTCTCTTGTGACATGTTTGATCCAATGAACTCTCTCCCCTTTTCCTGCTGCCTCAGTCTCTCTGGTGAAACTGGACTTTCAAGTCTTTGCAGGTGAAGGTGTGTGTGAGCGCCCGGGACGGGAGAACCAGAGCTACTGGTAATTCTGCTTTCCTCCCTCTCCCCCCCCTCCGCCAGCCCCAGAGGTAGGACAGGTAGAGCCCCCTCCCCCCTCACATGTGGGCAGAGGCTGGGTGCTGGGCTCTCTCCCGTGGTGCTGGGGCAGTGGGAGGCACAGAGCGGAAAGCAGCAGACCTGGGCGCCCACAGGTAACTTTCTCGAGAGGAGCTGGATTCTTTCACTCAAGGATACAAGGCAGAGGGACGAACTGCGAGCTGATTGGATGGAGGTGGCTCTCAGGTGAGCTGCCATTGGAAGAGGCGCGCTCAGGTAAGGCCCCTGCTTAACTCCAGGCAACTCGCTGCGGAGCAAGGCAGCACGGAGCTAGCTGGGGAGAGCTGAGAAAAGAGCTGCCCGGGGCCGGCTGCAGGCAGCTGAGCTGAGCTGGGGGGAGACCTGATGGTCCAGGAGCCCGCAGGCCCGAGCGAGGCCCCATCAGAGCTCTCTGCCCTCCACGCAACTTTTTCCTTAGGGCTGTTTAACAATCGGCCCCAGCCCCACCCCCAGCCGCAGACAGCTGAAATGCCAGCCGAGTAGGGGAAAAGGCCAACGCTATTGAATTCAGGGATATAAAGAGTCCTGGATGGCCAATGGGGTATGGCTGAGTACAACAAACAAGAACATTTATTGTCTTGTAAAGAGGGATGGTTGGCAGAAATATGTAACTAGTCTACAGCTACCTTAGAGACAAATGTATCTATTACATAATTGCATTGTACCAGTTTTACCCATACAAGATTTACAGTCCTGATCAGGACTATAAAAGGGCACTTGTGAGAGTTCTGCTCAGTTATACAGCATCCTCCAGCTTTGGTTTTGGCATTAAGTACATGGTAGGGAAAATTAATGTATATGCCTTAGGATTTTTCCCAACCAAAACCTGTCAACTAGTAACCTGCACCTCCTACCCACCCATTCTTGCAATTCCTGAGCCCTCTCAGTATCACACTAACATCTATTGGCCGTTTCTGTGTTTCGTTTTGTTGTTGTCATTTGAAGTTCTCCAGAGAAGCATCAACATTTGCCCTGTAACTCCACAGAAATAGGAATTAGACAGACACTCAATTCTTCAAGCTTAAAATAGATACTTCATGAGGCTGTAATGAACTGAATTTTAAATTGGTGGATTTGTCAGGGAAGAAAACATTTCATAGTGAAGACAGATACATGATGCCGGAAAATGACACCAACCATCAGAATTTAAGAGCAATTGGTAGCAAATGGTGTGGCACATCTGGCAAGATATAGTCTGTAAGCACAGAAGTCCTAGGAAAAGTAAGAGCTAGAAAAGCTTAGAGACAAAAGCTTGCTGTGCTTTATAAATAATATTTTATATCCTAAATAGTGTATAAAGCCATTATATGATATACTTTTTCACAAGGATAATATTTACTTAGTTGTCCTGTTTCACAGCAGGATTAATTAATTAATCAAGTAAAAGGTAGTTCCCTCGATGAACAGCTATTCATAAGGCACCTAAGAGCTTGGTATTTCAATTTCAGCTCTGCTCACATGCCTTTTTAGTTCATAAAGGTGTTCACTGGTAGGAACATTCACTGAAACAGTAAATTTTTTAGTAAATATTATAATGTTCAAATATAGAACATTTTGAACTTGTGGAGTTTTATTCTCCTCTCACCCCAGTTTAAATAAGGCTTAGCTCTCTTTAATTAAATGGGATTTCAATCATGTAAAAATCAGCATGAGATCAGAATCAGGTGCATAAATATTTGCATAAACCTGAGTCTATATTCAAAGTTACTAGCCAATTAAGCTCAAATCAATATAAACCAGATTTAAATTGATTTAAGAGTGTCCGCTAAAAGTTTGCATTGGTTTAGCTAAATTGATTTTAAAATTATTTTAGCTACACCAGTAGAGCTTTGAATATAGACTGGGCCTAATTATTAGGGGACAAAAACAATACCTTGCAACCTGCATGTCCAGTCAAAACTAAGTAACAGCTTGAATTTTGAATAACAAATGCTGGCAATAAACTGCTCAAACAATCTATAGACCAAGAATTATTCATAAAATGATTCTATGAGTAGTTGTGTGTAACAAATCTGAGAAAGTCAAAATTTGAACAGAAAAAAGCCAGTTCATTCAATAAATTACTCACTAGAAATTATTTGCTCATTTCTAATAAGGAATTATGGTGCCACCTTAAAACCACTTGAGGGCCTAAGGGTACAATCCTTCAGTAGCTTTTTTTTGAAAAATAAATGGTGAAATGCTGGCTCTATTGAAGTCAGTGTGAACACTCCCATTAAGTTCAATAGGGTAAGGATTTCATCCCAAATCCTTATGTTTTAGTTATCTTGAAAGAAACTATTGGGCCAAAAAGGACTATTTGTACGAGTAAGGCAAATAGATGGTTCCCATATCGGGTCTAATCCTTTCTTTCCCTTTATTTTTAACAGTACGATAACATTTAGGATGTGATTTTTCATTTTCCTAACGAAGTCTATAAAATCAGAGTAAGGCCATTGATGAGTACTTTTGAAAATCCCACCTGTAATGAGGTAGGAGTGTTGACATGGAAGGTTGGGTGACTTTATAAGAAAAACATTCTCATCACATCCACAATTCTGGATCAAACCCAATTTGTAATCTGAACTGAAGTTTGTTGTCCTAGTACACAGATCACAACACAAAACTGTTTTTGGCAGTCTGATCTCAGGAGATTCCCTTAGAACAGGGGGCGGCCAACCTGAGCCTGAGAAGGAGCCAGAATTTACCAATGTACATTGCCAAAGAGCCACACTAATATGTCAGCAGCCCCCCATCAGCTCTCCCCACTCCAACCTGCAGCGACTCCTGCCCGCCGGCAGCCTCACCAATCAGTGCCTGCCGCCCGGTGCGCAGCAGGCTCTAGTGGGGAGGAGGGGAGAGTGAGGGCATGGCAGGCTCAGGGGATGCGGTGGAGTGGGTGCAGGGCCTGGGGCAGAGCAGGGGGTTGAGCACTGAGAAGTCCCCGGCACATTGGAAAGTTAGCATCTATAGCTCCAGCCGCGGAGTCAGTGCCTATGCAAGGAGCCGCATATTATGGTAACTTATGAAGAGCTGCATGCAGCTCCGGAGCCACAGGTTGGCCACCCCTCCCTTAGACCGAACTAACCTGGAGACTGAATAAGCTTTCAACCTCAAAGAAAGTGGTCCAAGGTCAAAACTAGGGACAAGAGTAGAAAATTATAGGGTAGTATCCTTTTCTGTTTTGTGGATACTGGAGATGTCTAGTGATATCCTTATTCCCCAGCCTGGAGGTGTGGGAGAAGGAAAATAGATCCTGGAAATCATCCTACTATATTTGGTGGGGATTTCTTTGTTTGGATGGAGTTTTTCTGCTACATCTAGCAGACTGAAATACATCTTAAAGTGTTGGAGTCAAGCTCTAGTTGAGCAAGTCAAACAAGTCCTGTCTGGTCCAACCTGCTGCTCATTCGTCGTGATCTACAAAATCTCCATATTTGTTTATGTGTCATTGAGTCAGTTGCAAAATCAGCTAACAATATCTTCTGACCAAAGCAATCTTCCTCTCTTGTAGTATAAACAGTGAGTGAGCTAAAACGCAATGGCCATGTGGCATATATTTTAAAATCTATGGCTTGTCTTTGGAGCTTACAAGAACAATTAAAACAAGTTTTATTTACTGTTCCAGTCAACCACTGTTTTTCATACTTCGCTTTGGCTTGCTTGTTTGCATAGCAGCCACTAGTTTTACTATGGCATTACTCCTATAAAGAACCAGCGTAGAATTCAACTAAGAACTTACCTCATGTTTGCATTATTTTCTCCGTTACAGCTAATTAGCATTGTTTGGACTTGCCAGTACTGGGCAGAGAAAATAGGAAATGCAAATAAGGTTTAACTAGGGTTTAATTGGGGTAAGTACCTAAAATGGTTTTCTGAAAACTACTAAAAGAAGTCTGTGAGATAAAGGTTGTTAAAAGTTTATATTTATATAAAAACAATGCTATAAAGAAGTTCAGTGAGACAGCAGATGTTTGACAACCCCTTCTCTTAATTTGAAAGGATTACCCTCTATTTTCACTTTTCTACTGCTATGTCATTGTCAGTTGTTGATCCAGACTGTGTGCACTCACAATAAGTTGCCTACCTACTAATTTTGTAGCATGTAGCCCTTAATGTTAAGCCCTTCTATAGGCTCTCCTTGGTAGTCATCTTCTGTATCAAACTTCTCCCTGCTGAAACCTTATTTGATTGTTTTGTTCAATTTCTTTATTTTATTCTAAATATATGTAGGACCTGATCCCCAACAGACTTCAGTGGAGCTCTGCCAGTTTATACAAGCTGAAGATCTGGCCCACAGTTTGCCCCCTGAGAGTTCCAGCAAGCTCAGGTGATTTTCTTTTAACAAGACACATAGCACTTTCTTTTCCCCCTTTCCTCTCCAACACATCATTTACTTCTTGTTTTTTTTTTTTTTTTAATGTTGGAAGTCAATTCCCAAGAATTTAGTCTCTAGTTTCCAGGAATTTATAGTAAATATGGCAGTTGGGAGTGCAATCTGAAGAATAAATGGGCAAGAGTGGGAGGTGAATGAGAAAACGCTATCAAGGCATCAGTTTTAGGGCTTGATCCAGCTTCCATATATATCCGTGGGAATCTTTCTAAATCATCATGGGGAGAATCTTCAAGTTCATGGAGTAACTTCATCTGAGATCTTAGTTTTTGCTGTCTTGGGGAGACACATAAAATGCTATTATTTGGTCTAGTGTATGACAAAGCCTTTGTTGAACCTCAGAAGGCAGCGACACTAAAATTTGGACCTCCGTTTTTTGTTAATGGCAGGAAAAATTCATAGTTTTTTTAAAATTTGCCATTATTCGTTTAATTTCAGTCTCCTTTTCCAAAATTTCCAAATTAAAATTGTTTTATACCAAAGAATTCCTTCAGTTGTACAAATGAAAACAGTGTTTTTTCCTGGTTCTACACTCAACATAATCCAGGTCACAGTGCACTCTAATGCCCCAATTCTGCAGTGAGCTCTGTGCAGGTGGATCCCTGGACTTTCACAGAGCTTGCACACCGCTCAGTACAGGATTGGGCCTCTGACTGAATTTCCAACCAGTTTGCAAGAATTGTAAAGCTGCTGTGAGTTTTAGAAAATACAGATATAAAATAACCATTTGAAATGATAAATGACTCAAAAACTGTTCAGTGTGTTTTCTCAGGATCTCTTTTTGCTCTACTTTATTGTCCTAAAAGTAATAGATATACCTGCTCAAATTGTTTTATTTCGAATACTTCCCAGCACTCTGCAATCTTTCCATTCAGTAGATTAACAGGAAGGATGGATTCTAAACAAAGCCTGTTTACCTTCTCCACACTTCAGGAACCATTGTAAACTCAGTCCAAAGAGTCTCAGGAAAAAAAGCTTTTCATTCAGTACAGTTGAAATCAGCAAATAAAGCTTTAATTGCACTGGAATTGGCCCCAACTATCAACATAAATCAATACTCTGAAAATTATAGAAAATGATGCTTGAAAATTATCAATAATATTTTAATCAAGTAGATGACGGGGAGCACTTCAGTGTTAATACAGAAAAAATACTAGGAAATGGTATTTTTATAAATAGAATAGCAACTTTCAAGGAATGTCAAGATAAGACCAACTGTGCATTTATAATCTTCAGAGGACTTTATAATGTTACTCGGTAAGTCCTCACAACAGCTGTGTGAAGTAGGTAACTGTTATTTTGCTTACAGGGAGACCAAGGCAGGAGAGTTAAGTGACTTGTTGAATGTTAAAAGGAGTTAGAGCCAGAGGAGAACTCTGGAGGCCTTGGCTCCTAGTCCTATAGCAAAGTCAATAGCCCACATCTAAGTTTCTATGTCAGTTTTGTTTTTATGTCAGTTTGACATGTGCATAATATTATCAATTTCCATTGTCTATTTCTATTTATTCAGACCGAGTTTCTAAGAAGAGAGCATATATACAACTTTTCCTGAGTTAAAAGTGAAATAAATCTGCTCAACAAGCCAGACTGAGTACACTGGACCATCAGAGCCTGCTGAGATAACCTTCAGCCTTCCTCAGGGCTGCTTATCAGTTCCAGGTTATTGTCTGTTGTTTTGTTTTTTAATGCTCATTAGCTTTAAGAGCACTCAGTCCTACTGATTCAGAAAGACCCCAGCTCAGGATCCCCTGCAGCGACAGACTCAGTTGCCTGTCCCAACTGGCTCACAATCTAGGTGATAGTGTGTGTTTATAAGATACATAGAGCGCACACAAGGAGATTTTGTTTCTCATATTTAGACCCCCACTGGAAGTAATTTTAGTTATCTCTTGGCTTGCAGTGAAGAAACTACTAGATTCCCAAATGGTTCCCTAACAGCCACTTTGCCGCCTTCCTCCAGCTCCTGCAATGATCGCAGCATGTCCAGATTGAAGAATCAGATCCGTTGTGTTGAAAGCAGACTGCTACCAGGACAGGCAGCATGGAGTAGCTTTGTGCCTTATTTATCCTTTTGCAAGACCAGATGCTTATCTAGCTGAACCCCTATGTTCCTATACTGCATGAACTGGCACAAGTTTATTAACTGTTCTTTAATAAAGTTTGTAAATAGTGGGTACCAGAGCCTTTGTTACCTGCTTCAAAGCTATGGAATATACAGTGTAATGACATTACATCTATTTCCTTGGTTCCAGTGTTTAAGAGATAGATGAGGTATCTATGTTTTTTCAAGCCTTTCAGGCAGTTTGAGCTCTGCAAACTCTTCATACTGTATAATGCCTTGAGACACTTTGTAAACAAATGAGGGTTGTATTGGAGATTTTGCTTCCTTTATTCCAGTATGGAAAGCAAACATCGCAGGATAAACAGGTTTATTTACAATTCCTATATTTTTTCTTTCTGCTTCATTCTACTTTTTCTTGGTTTGTTTTTCTCTTTTCCACCTCCATGGAAGCATTTTCTTTTCACCAAGTGAGTTGAAAGTATATTTTACTGAAGAAGTTAGTTTCATGTGGCTCCAAGATATATAAACATTCTAAGGATTTGCCCGTCTTTGTTCGGCTAGAAAAACAAAGTAGGTGGAGATGGCTGTTTGTTTATCTAATGCATATGGTTGTGAGGTGTAAAGCAGTAAGATTTACATTTCAATTTCTTTGCCACTTCTTTCTCTTGCTCCCACACATCAGCAGTAGCTTTGAAGGTGCACGGAATTAGTGTGTTTCTATTTTACCACAAACTAACTTGGCATACTAACACTCCGTAGGGGGATACAAACCTAGTACTGCTGTCATTCTGGGGACAAATCACCTCCCTGTAAACTGAAAACATAGGGAAGTTGTTTTCAGTATTGCAATGTTGTTGTAGCCGTGTTGATTCCGGATCTGAGAGACACAAGATGGATGAAGTAATACGTTTTATTGGACCAACTTCTGTAGGTGGAAAGTACAAGCTTTCAAGCTACATAGAGCTCTTCTTCAGGCCTGGGGAAGGAAGCAGATCTGAGCTAAAGTCAGTTTGGGTGGGACAGTGAAAACAAGTGCTTTGTCAGTGCCGTTCCCACGTGAACTAGTGTACATGGATACATAATTTCTTTTAATGAACTCTGCTCATGAAGGATGCTAGATTGACAGACTGAGGTCTTCTAACCACAACCCAGAAACATTTTCTATTATTATAGGGCCACTCAAGGCCCCACAGGCCCTGTACACACTCATAGTAACAGACTGTTGCCGCCATGAAAAGCTTATGGACCGAATAGACAAGATCTTCCTCTTATAGTGCTTGATGCTGCAAGGTGCTGAGCACTCTTGCCCCACTTCAGCAGAGCGTTTAGGTAGTCCCATTGGAGTAACTGACTCTACCCATGTGCACATTCTTAAACGTTTTGCTGGATATTGCATACAGATGCAGTATGATCAGCAACAGCCCTCAACCCTGCCCTGGAGAGACCAGCTCTAGGGGTGGAAGAGTAGTTCAGGCACCATTCTCAATCAGTGC
This sequence comes from Emys orbicularis, assembly GCF_028017835.1. Classification (NCBI taxonomy): domain Eukaryota; kingdom Metazoa; phylum Chordata; order Testudines; family Emydidae; genus Emys; species Emys orbicularis. Next base: position 38,145,309 of record NC_088684.1, read on the forward strand.
TTTGCCTTGATGCTTAGACTAATAGCAAGTATGTTGCCCATGATGGTGGAAGTGGTTGCAGAAGAACAAAGAATTCTTGCAATATGAATGTGGTTCCATTACATGTGAGTATATTTGAAACTCAGCATTTTAAGCTGAAACCAAAATAAGGTCCCTTCAGATATTTGCAGTGCATACTTTAAACCAGTTTTGTTAAGGGTCTGTATAATGCAGCTGTGCTGGGCCTGTAACTTTAACATGATGACTTGAACTAGGGCAAACATCAAGCACTAACTAGATCTGACAGTACAACTAAGATGTCTTTTGTTCAGAAAAAAAGTCTTCTAAGTTGTACAATAAAGCAAATTAATTACAGGATTTATAGGGTCAAATTCGACACTTGGGAGAGATGTGGCTCACTTCAAGTCAATCTATTTAAGAGAAATTCAGCATTGCTAGAGCCTTTGGAAGCCCCTGCTTATTGGACATTTCATGTTCCACTCACACAAGTTGTTGTAATGGCACAGGTGTTGCCAACACTGTTCTAAGTGCACATGCTCAGTGCAATTCCCTAGTGCGGATGGACCCGCTGAAGTCAGCAGGATCTGTGGATATATATCCAAGGGCAAGACTGTGGGACTAAAATTCAATATTAATTAAGCAGCGGGTAAGTATGGCCACTCTCACTGACCTGTAAGGAACATACATGCAGAAAGCACAATGGCTAGAAGATTATATACAGTACAATCGAGGAGCATGGCATTTTAGGTCACTCTAGGATTGCATCTTCACTGATGAAGTTAGAAGTTATCCTACAGTTGGTTATTTTTATACTGTGGTAGCACCTAAAGGTCTAGCATTGGTGAAAGCATGTCAGGGGGATGCAGGTGTTATTCCACTGTAACATCTAACCCTGCTCGCTAGGTGATATGACGGTAGAAATGCTTACATTTGCTCTACGCTATTCTCTTCAGGTTCTAAAGCGTCCCAACTTTAGCAAGCATGGGTGCTACACCAAAGGTAGGAGCATTTCTGAAAATTCTCATTGCATACAAGACCAACTGAAGAGGCTGCTCTGCTGGGATGTCACACATTTAGATTACTTAATTGTAAACAAGCAATTAAAGCATGGTGGAGATAACTGATCTTTAAGACAATACTTTAAAGTGCTTGAGCAGCCTTTGCTCAAAATTGCAGCAAAGAACCAGTTTAACAGGATGCTACAGAGTTCAGAAGTTAGCAGCTGTTGGCCTCTGTTGACTATAGTTTGCTGGCAACAAAAATGGCAAACTCTCTAGGAATTGTGTAGATTGGAAATGGATTTAGACAGGGATAGATGGTACAGCAGTTAAATGCCATCAGTCCTGGGTAATTAGCCAATGGTAGCATGGCTTCTGGCCTGGCGGCATTGCTAATGCTGGTAGCAGCAAGAGATGGACAGTGGAAGGTTGCTTTGTGAATCTGAGAATTGATAGGTAAAGACCTGGACACCTCTGGAACGTTGGCCTCTACTTCATTAGCTATATCTCATGATGGATCTGCAACCTCCTTTAGCTCAGGGGAGAACGTATGAAATAAATGACATCATTGTACCTAGCTGTTCATGATTTAGACCACAGTTGGGGCTAGTTCTTGGAATTTCCATGTATGAATGTGGTGTAGCCTTCTTTTATTCAATGCATTACTTTGTTCCACCTCACAGCTAGTAAGACCAGGGGGAATTCTTTGAGGCACTTTCAGACTATTTCCCTTTGCTCTCTCCTACACATTGCTGAACACATAAGTAAATGCTTTTCACCGTCTAAAGACTGGATACAGTGACATAACCAATACCTGCAGACTCCCCAGGAATTAGAAACATGAAGATTGAACATTTGTACTGGGGTTGTGCCCCAATCAGGGTCAGCATTCTGTTGTGCCAGGTGCTGTACAAACACAAAGAGACTATCCCAGCCCTCTGAAGAGCTTGCAATTTCTTCTCTTTAAACCACTTGCTCTTAGGGCCTGATCCAAAGCCTGTGGTAGTCAATGAGAATTTTTCCATTCCCTTCCGTGGACTATGGAACAAGTCCCATAGAGTCAAACACCTGGCCCTGTGCATAGGTCAGTCTGCAGGTGAGTTCTGGCCTCACTGGAAGGTAACTGAATGTTCAGGGCTGCAGAAGGCTTCCCAGCCACTGACTCCCTTTTCAGAAGGGTACTTCAGCCCCATGGATTCATGTAGGCTCTTATCCAGTGGTCATGTTCTCGCCCCTGCCTCAACCCCCGCTGCCATGTATTCAGCTCCTATGGAGACTGGGCTCCTCACAGGTTGTCCTTTCCTCCCTTCCTCCTGTTGCACGCTCATCCTCACAGCAGAACTGCACTGACTCCACTGCCTATTAGCTCCTACATGCCTAGAGAGGAAGGGCAAAAGCTGTCTCTTTAGATGGTAAATTTAATTCCAGTTTTATAGCAATAGCGGTAGATTACAAGCAAATTCAAATTATACCCACATTAACATAAGTTTGCTTCTAACCATTAGCTAGGAGGAGGGAGAGGATGATTTAGGCTAACAGCTGCCAGACAATAGGCTTGTGTATAGTATTAAATTGGTTTAATCTATGGCAGCCTATGCAATTTAAAGAGAAAGATAAATATACACAGACTGTTCAAAAGCTTGGAGTATTATAATGCTAATTGGGAGAGTCACCAAATGATGCCTTTGCCATGTGTGGGAATTTCACTGTATGGGATTAGTGGCTAATTAGTGACTGACAGTTGAAGTGCACGCCTCCCAATCCCCACCTATGGCAAACTGAAAATAATCAGAGCAGTCCCATGTGATCAACTGTTACCATTGCTTCGAGCAATTAAATAATGATATTTGGCAACAGAAAGTGAGAGTGGGTATGTGACTATTTAAACAGCGTTACAGAACCAAACTCCCAGAACAATGAGCAGTATAATTAGACACCATGTTAAAGGCCCTCCAGTATGAACAGCTTGTTGAGTCCTAATTCACATTAGCGAGTGCAAGCTGTCTTTCTGCAAATGCACGAGTCTGGTTATTCCTGTTTCCATTTTTTCCACACCAAGTTCATAGCACATGCAAAATATGGACAGGCGGCACCTCAAAACATATGCTAGATTCAAGAGTGCAGGGTACAGTAAACACTGAGCACTACCCAAGTGACACGAGCATGACAGCCCGTCCTGCAAACATTACTGAACATGGGGCATACTACTGTGAGCAGCCCAAATGTCGCCAGACCCAAATGTTAAATTATGAACAGGCAACTCCCACGCCACCCCCAAATCATGAGATTTGAAAAAAATTATTGGGAGGTTATTTGGCTTCTGGTGTCATTTTAAAGCTTCCCTAGAAAATCATGAGGGCTAGAAATTTACTGTGACAGGGCCTTCCTCCATGGTGCACCCTTGTGGCCCAACAAGACACTCAGCCCAGGAAGGCACATGAGGTCTCCAACAGTGGCTGCTGCGCTGTTTCTCATGGGACCAGTATAGTCTCTGCTATAGCCCACCAGCTAAGGCATGCTTGAGATTGATCCCTTCCAAGGTATCAAAGTCCGAAGATAAAGAGATGCTGTGAATTCAAAACCAGAATCATCTTTCGGCAGGACCACACCCTTCTACTCAGGGCTTGCCTTCATGCAGCCTGTTCGTTTACCCAGCTTTCCTGGGCTGAGTCATCCCATCCACAAGTTCATCCACGCAGCCAGCTGTCTTAGACTCTTGGCTGAAGAGCTCTGTTCTTCCTGGTCAGCCCCAGACTGAGCTTGGTCTCCTCCTTTTAACTCCTCTCTCCACATCTGACATCTACTACAGGTGTAATGGGGCAGGGCCAATTGGGTGCACTGCACAGGCTCTCCTTGCCAGTGTGGGACTTGTATGGCCCGTCACACTTCAAAAATGGGCGGGGGGGGGGGGGGGAAAGCTGAGATTCTCAAAAGTCACATGAATCCAGTAGCTGGGGCTTTAAGAAAAGCTATTTTTCTGAACTACTCTGGATAACATTTGCAAAATCCTTTTGCTTTATTATTTCAGTGCATGAGGATTGTTCTTTAAAAGGCAAAAGGATGGGGAGAAATATACAGTTATTCAGATTTAAAGACCAAAAAAAATAAAAAAATGTTAAAACACTACATTAAAATGAAACCATCAAGAATTTTAATCACCTAATTTACCTCATTTTGGAAGTTTTTAATTGACAGGGAGGAAATCACCTGCATTCTAAATATTTGGAAGCGAAACATCAATTTCTCAGTGTTGTCAACTCTTGCGAGTTTTTTGTGAATAACACAGTGTTGGCTTGGACTGGAGTGAGTCTTATCACAATCCAAGAAGCTCCAACCCTCTTGCAAATTTCAACCCTGCCTGGGGGGTGGGGGGGAATGCCCCCTCTGATTGGCTGCCTTCCTTATTTGCCTGCATCCTGGGAAAGAGCAGCCAATCAGGATTTCTGCAGGAGGCAGACGGAGTTCTCTTTCCCCCACTGAGGAGCTGCCAGGGGCCAGCCTGCAGCACAGCCAGTCTCCTGGCAACCTAATGAACCCTAATAACAGCCCTCTGATTGGCGATGCCACCTGATTGGTTGACGGAGTCAGCCGACTGATACTTAAGCTCAGTAGCAGCAGCAGTCCAGTGGCTGTTCAATGGATTTTAGACCACAGCTGCACTTGATCCTGTCCCTGCCTTTGCTATCTCTAGCCTTGCTCCAGCCCATACTTGCTCCACCCCCCAGCTTCTTTCTGACTCCCAGCTTCGACCCTCTGCTAGTTACACGTTCTGACTGCAACTCTGGTTAACCTTCGGTTTAGGCGTTGGTTTCTGACACAGCATTGATCCTTGGCTTCGCTCCTGGATCTGCCCCACCTGAATCCAGCTTTAAGTGGGAGGCTGGACTCTTTCTCCAACCACTAGGTCAGGCCACCTACGACTCAATCACTGACAGGAGCAGAGAGAACTTTTTGGGTAGGGGAGGGGAGAGGGAACAGCTCCCACTGTTTTCAGAGAAGGGAGCAGAAAGAACTTAGATGGGAAAGTGGATATGAGGACCCCACTGCAGCTGCTCACCCATGCCTGGGTGTGGGTGAAGACTCCAGGAGCTGCAGGTGGAGCAGATGCAGGGGTTAAGGGGACAGCAGGGCAGAATTGATGTCGGAGGACACAGAATTAATTAGACCCTGCTGGTGCGCTCTAAAAGATTCCTAGTTCATGTTAATGTAGTCCTGAACATTAATGTGAACTAGGTACCTTTTAGCGCACACTAGCAGTGTCTATGCAGGGCAGTTAGGATGCTATGCATTAGTGCTCTACAAATCACACCACTTTGGAGTGCTTTGCTGTGCAGTGTAGACAAGCCCTAACGCTCTAGGCACGTCAAACAAGTAAACACAATATTCAGTGCAAAATTCACAATCAGCAAGAGAGGCCTGTGAATTCTGCAGTAATAGAGTCAGCCTTCCCAATGATCAAAATAATGCAACCATTAGGTCAACCCACTTCCCCCCATAACGCTTGCCCATCAACCCAAATCCTCCCTAGATGCCTGAGGGAAATGGTGGGTGGGCTTTCCAAAAGGCACACCAAACAAATCCAAGCTTACAGACAAAAAGCAAAACTAGATACAAAGTCAAAGCTCCTTCCTGGAGAACATCAGCCCTCTCCAAGTTAAGATAATGGGGCTCCAGCTCAAGAGCCTCCATTAATCTTTTGCATGGGATTTCCTGGGTTAAAACCAATACCTTAAACCAAGCTGCCGGAAATATCTAGTATGGCAGCCTGACAACAAAGACTACATACCTGCAACTTATAGTAACTGAGAGAGAGAGAGAGAGAGAATTGGAAAAAGTCTGGTTTTGAAAAGTCAAGAGTTGGCACTTGGAGAATTTTTCCATATTTGCCACACCACATCTAAAACATGGGCTGGCCTAGAAACTTCCAGGTTGTTTCAGAACTGTTAAATGAAAAACGTACTCCTTCTGGGCTCAACTAGAGGGCTATATTAACATACTGATAAAGGAGACAGAGGGAGCAGTATTCACATAGAGAGATGGTAACCCACTGCCACAAGCACTTTTTTAGTATTAATCGTTGATTGAAAGATATATACATAAATACATGGAGAGAGAGAAGATATAGTCTTGCCACAACTCTGCTGAAGTCAATAGTTATGCCTCCTTACGGGGCTGAATTTGGTTCAAAACCTTTCAATGTTTTATTAGAAGTACTGAACTCCCTTTTAAGCCCATATCTGCCTCTGTGCTTAAGTGGTTTCACCATTATTACAACACATAACTATTAAGCAACATCCCGTCAGATAAAATTTTGACTAGGTTTCATTTGTCCAAGTCATCACCTAGTTGATTTAGGTTATTTTCCGAAGTTCAAGTTAAAACACATTACTTTCATAAACATGAGTAATGACCTTTTAATGCAGGGATGTGGCCGTACTAGTGTATTTATTCTTCTTTTATCCAGTAGCAATTAAGAACTAAAGGTTTGTTTGGTTTTAAGATTTTCTCTTATTTGAGCAATTGCATCAGTAATTTAATTCTCATAGCACCTGTAAATTTTTAAGAAACAGGTTTCAGTTCATTTGTGTAATGAAAACATCTACCATTAGCTAGATTTGTTGAGTCAAGAGTTTTTGATCATCCTTAGGAACCATTGTGGGGGAAAGCAATGGGTGTGTGCTCCCAACTGCCCACATAAAACTCCTCTTTAATCACTGTGCAAGGAACAGCAACCTGATCCTGTAAGATGCTGCTGTCAGAAGCTCTAGGTCAGGAATTGAGGGTACTCAACCACCGGAGAAACTCTCACATACATATACACGACACCACACTGTATGTGTATAGTATATTCACATTTCGATGCACAGAATCTGTGTTCTCATATCTTTGCATATCAAAATAGCATACCAAAGTTTACTAGTATGAAAAAATAAACCATACTTAAAGGTCTCTAGCCCTGTGCAGGATTTATGTGACTAAATCTCTATTGGTAAAAATGTGCTACGTCAGCGTAGCAGGACTAAAATGTTAGAGTACTCGTGCTTAAAAAAAAACAAACGCAAGGAGTACTCGGTATGTGCAACCAAACAAAAAAACACTGGATAATCTGGCAATAGCCAGGACCCTAAATAATAACAGACATTGTCTCAAAGTATTTGATTCAACAAGGATCTTTCATTCTCTACCATTAGATTGCTTTTGTGGGGTCTGATATAGTATAGTCTTTTATTCCTCCGCTTTTCAGTATTAGGTTGACCAAGAAAGATGTTTAAAGCTACTGTTAAGAATATTTTTTAAAATGACCATTATGCAGTAAATGAGGCATGTATTAATAATGAATGTGTCAATTTTCATAGAATGGTTGTTTGAAATTGGCACTCTTTGCATATTCTGCATTAAAATTCTTTTGGAAATGGCTTGCATTTTATGCTAAATAGAAATATTGACCTAAAATATTACTACTGGCCTCAGATTCAACAAAGTTGCTCAGACAGTATGGTGTTGGGCATCAGTAAAGGAATCTGGATAAACAGATAAGACTTGGTCAATTTAGTGATTGACAACAATGTCTTCCACGGTGAATTGGGATGAAAGACTGCAAACTGTGAGATTAGGAGCCTGACAGAGAACTGGAGGCAAATAATAAGGCACCTATTTAATGACCAAGTATGCTGATTATGAAGTGGGAAAGGCAAAAAGGAACATTCAGTTGAATGGAGCTTGTTAAGGTACCTCCCTGTGTTTGAACAGCTTTTGTATGGAATTTTATAAGAGCTATGAACTTTATGTGCTGAGAAAAGGTTCTGCTGCTGCACCTTTGCCAAGCAGAGGCAGGATTTGGGGCTCTTCAGGTCAGTTTCCTATATGGAGCAAAAACCTCCAAAAACAACAACAAACACGCCAGCCACACACACACACTCAAAATTCAGAAAATTGGAGCTAGCTCTAGCTACCTCATGCTCTTGGGTAAGAGGGCTTAGGGTCAGAGTGGAGTTATTTGGGTACTTACACGCTGTTTTCATACTTTCCTACATTTTTAGGAATTCTAACCTTAACTTTGCATCGGTTTCCTTGCTGTCCAGTATTTTATTTATTTAAACTATAATGTTCTTTTAGGGTTACTTTTCCTAAGTAACTAGCCAAGCAAAAGTGAGGTCTGACACTCAACTCAATGGCATTTGTCTGTCTGCAATACAATAACTTCTGAACATTTCATCTGATCAATTCCAAGATTTCAGAGAATGTTCTATCTAGGCATGGGTGTCCAGAACGGTATTGATTATGGTGACAATTGGAAAAAAACACAAGAGGAAAACTGACAGCCCCTGGCATCTGCTTAGCACAGCCATCAGCCTCAAGCACCTCGGTAATTGTCTATAGATCAAAGAACTGCTGATGGCAGCCATTAGCACCTTTCAGCATAACAATACCACACCCTCCTCACCCCCCCAAAAAAATCTTGGCACTGCTGAGCCTCCCAATGTAGTTTAAAATGCTGACACCCTGAAATACTTCTCCGCCCAAAACAGAAAATAAATGAGAATGGTGGGGGGGGGGGGGGGGAGAACCCACAGAGCCCCTGAAATAGAGGGGATGGGAGGGTGGCACTCAGGGAGGGAGCTTGTGGGGGTAAATGCAAGGTGCTCTCAGTGCATTCAATGAGCCCAGCCTATAAATGAAATAAAAAGTGTGTTGTAGTTGATACATTAACAGCCTTCAATCCATCTTAAAAGATTTTTACCTGCATGTTTCCTTAGAGCTTGTCTACCCTTATAGTGCTGCAGCGGTGTGCAGCTGTGCCACTGTCATGCTTAGTGAAAACACTTCCTACGCCAACAGAAGAGTTTCTCCGGTTGGCAGTTAATCCACCTTTGTGAGAGGCAGTAGTTATGTGGACGGGAGAAGCCCTCCCATCGACATAGCGCTGTCTACTCTGGTGGTTAGGTCAGTATAACGGTGAAGTTGTACCAATATAGGTCGGTAATGTAGACCAAGCCTTGGTTTTAAAAGAGGTGTTTTCAAGAATTACTCATGTTCGTTGTTGGTTTCTAAGGCTAAAACATAGATTTGTTTGCACATCCTCTGGTGTAGCTGGGACTGGACTGGTCCTGAACTCCCAACAGCCAGCCTGGGCCTGCTGGATTAACAGCTTCCCTTACGAAGAGGCCACAGTCTCATAAGGTTATTTACTACCATGAGTCTAAATTCTTGTCCTTTGCTGCATCCTACTGAGCCCTTACAACAGCTCCTCTGCCATCAAGGTCCAGGTCGTGAGGAAGATACACCCTTAACAAGGCAAGAGCCTCTCCAAATAGTCACACTCCTCCTTTTATATGCCCCTTAAGGAGGTCCAGCTGTCTGCTCCTCCCTCTATGATTGACAGCTTGCCAACAGCCCTGGGGCTGTGGTAGGGCTCTCTCTCCTTTTACAGAGAGTTGGTTAACCCCTTCATCACTTTGCAGGACATCCACCCTATCACAATGTTGTGTCTACATTTGTGAAGTATTAATGTGGTATGATAACACTGCATGATTTTTTGAGTGGTTATAAGCTCTGTAGGAGTCTGTGAGGGGTTCACAGGTCCTACAGGAGGAGTCCACTCATGATCCAAAGCTCTGCTAAACCCTATGATCCCTGGTAGCTCACCTGTAGACTTCAGGATCTCTTCTGACTTCCTAACTGTGACGTTGTGCAGTCTACATGGTTTTATAAAAACATGATAATAAGTGAATATAATGTAACTGGGATAGTTTTATAAAAAATTTGATAATAAGTGACTATAATGCAAATGGGATATGCTTTGTGCAAAAGGTCTCTTGTAAGGTATCATTACAAAGCTTATAATCTACTGAGTGTGATCATCTGATTTGTATAAATGTACCACTCTTGTATCTAAAACTAGAAATATAAAACATAACTCTGAGGGCCTATTGTAATTATGTAAAGTGTGGGCCATTAATGATGGTTTGGAATCTTGATGACTCCCATTAACAAGGACCATTGTCTGCAGATGACTGTGTTTACCTGTGAGTCTTCCTGTATATGTGTGTGCTGGCAAGTGAGTAATGAAGTCTTGCAGTGACATGTGATCATGTCACCTGAACTGGAATCCATCTTTAACCTGGTGCTTTTCCAGTGAGGGGGGGTGGAAACCCAGAGGGACAAAGGGTTCCCGCCTTATGCAAAAGATATATAAAGGGGTGGAAGAGGAGCCATCATGGAGAATCCCCTAGCTAACACCTAAGCTGGAACAAGAGCTGTACCAGGGGAAAGAATTGTGCCCAGGCCTGGAAGGTGTCCAGTCTGAGAAAAACTTACTGAAGCATCTCTGCGGGTGAGATTATCTGTATTTAGTTTGATTAGGCATAGATTTGCGCATTTTATTTTATTTTGCTTGTGACTTACTTTGTTCTGTCTGTTACTACTTGGAACCACTTAAGTCTTACTGTCTGTATTTAATAAAATCACTTTTTATTTAGTAATTTACTCAGAGTGTGTATTAATACCTGAGGGAGCAAACAACTGTGCATATCTCTCTATCAGTGTTATAGAGGGTGAACAATTTATGAGTTTGCCCTGCATAAGCTTTATGCAGGGTAAAACGGATTTATCTGGGTTTAGACCCCATTGGGAGTTGGGCATCTGAGTGCTAAAGACAAGCACACTCCTGTGAGCTGGTTTCAGGTAAACTTGCAGCTTTGGGACAAGTGATTCAGACCCTGGGTCTGTGTTGAAGTGGACTGGAGTGTCTAATTCAGTAAGACAGGGTGCTGGAGTCCTGAGCTGGCAGGGAAAACAGAAGCAGGGGTAGTCTTTGCACATCGGGTGGCAGCTCCCAAAGGGGTTTCTGTATCCAACCCGTCACACTAACCCTACAAAGAGTCATTCAAATCCCTCACAGCTCAGCAAAAGCACCATGCAGACTTGTGGGAGTACAAACAAACCTCATCTCACCACATAAACCATCAACTTTCAAAAAAAAAAAAAAAAAATCAAAGGCACAAGTCTTTGCCAAAGAAAACCAATAAAACCCAATCTGGAACTTGTATTTAGGTTCAAAAAATTAAAATGCTTTTGGTAAAGTGAAAAACAACTAATTTTTTAAACCATCATTTCCAACTAATCTCTTGTCCAATTTATTTGACACACTTTCAAAATAAAATCCCCTGTAGTATAAGATCACACGTGTGAGATCTGCAATGGATTTGGTTAATTTTGGTGAAGTTAGGGTGAGATGAGGTAAAAATCAAGTTTATAATGGAAAGCTACCTTCCTGGAGAGAGCTTACCATCTCAGTGTCAAGATCACGAATCTCTTACTAATGATAACAGTCTGTGTTAGGTCTTTTCCTCCCCCTCCCTTTGCTTTGGGCATTTGCTGACAGCTGGGAGAGGATATGAAGCTGACTACATTCTGAGTGTTGTTATTTAGCAGAAATGGCATCACATTGTGCTAGGTATTACAGGCATGTTGGGGGCTATAGTCCTTGTCCCAAAGCGCTTATAATCTAAGAAGACAAGGAATGTGTTAAGGGTGGGGAGTGGAGGGAGAGTCAAATATCTACAATGTTTGTTTATACACATTGATTTTTTTAAAATTGTATTTATTTGTAGCTGTTTTATTATGTAGATAGATATTGGCTTTCCCCCACCTCCCCTCAGCCTACCACTCAATTGTGGCTGACTCCTTGTAAGTCATGGCAGAAGTGGGTCCTGGGAAGGAATTTGAAGGAGGATCCTTACAGATCAGTTCAAGGAGAGCCTTCCATAGGTAACAGGTGGTGTGGAACAAAGCATAGGACATTTGTGGAAGGAGTGGTCTGTTTGCCTTGTGAAAAAGAGACTCAGGGCTTGTCCACATGACCACATAATTAATGGCAAGCTAGGGTGTTACGTCTACCCTGCAGTAGCCTGCTGCACACTAAGTGTCCACGTTGACCCCACTGCCATGCACAAAACGCTCTGTAGTGCGCTTTGACCTACCCCACTTTGAAACAAGAGTAGATTTCCTCCCCAGCTTGTTGTGAACTAAGTCTTCATTTAGACAAGCCCTTAGAGACTATGTGAAGATGCCTTGTGTGTTATGCCTGTTATTTTGCTGGTACTTGTCATTTCTGTTTTGTGTGTTAAATATTTGGTACAAATTTATAAAATCTCAATAAAGTAACAGCTATTTTTTTCCTTGTGATAGCATGTTTCAGTGTGGAAGCCTGTGAGATTTTAAGGATGTTACAGTGGCAGCAGACTTGCTTTGCATGTACATTTACAGAAGAGCCAATGAAAATGGCTTTCTAGTGAAATTACCCAAAAAAACTCAGTCTTGTTTGCTGATGTAATTGGGCCTGAGCCATTTTCCCTAGTTGGCACTTCTTTGCCTTTTCATAAAATGTAGAGGGGAGCAATGGTGATAACTGATATGGATGAGCTGGACAACAGCGACTGGATACTGCAGTAGTCTGTGTTTGGAGACCCTCTCATTGTAAGCAAGTTGATTCTGTTACGCTCTGCAGAGCAAGTCTGAACTGGAACAAATGATCAGGAAGTGCCAGTTCCAGCTCTTCAAAATGGCTCTGGGCTGCTTTGTACACTAACTTGTTCAGGCTCAGGAAACTTTATATATTAGCACCACAAAGTCATCGAACCAGTTTTGGGATCAACATCTTATTGCTGAGATCACTGAAAAGCCACCACACAGATAAAGCGATGCGGGCGGTTTCAGAGCCATTGGTTATTATTATGTTTATTGGGCTGATTGTTCCTCTGCCTTGTTGTGGTAATCCTGGGCACTAGTGCAGGTATTAACATGTACAGGAAAGCTTTGTCACAGTAAAAATGGCTGAAAATGCTACTCTCTTGCTGCCAGCCAAAGATATAATCGTATTTTAAGTCAGTCCTGGTTAAAATCATCTGCGGGACTGTGAAAAGGTCAAAGGTTTGCAAGTTTAGGATTTCGTGGGAATATATGCTTGTTTGGACTTGGCCCAAGAGCTTAGTTTACCTGTTTGACAGGTAACAATTAGAGAGTAATAGCTTGCCTAGCTGGAATGTTGCTGCTGAGGCCCAGCACTGAGGATCTGGTTTACCTGTTAGGCAGGTGTGGGCTGTAGAGCTCAGATAGGTATGTGCACGCACAGCATTCCAGAGAATCAGTTTTCTCTTAAAGATACAGCAATGACTGCAGGGCACAAAAGGACTGGGCTTAGCCCTGGCTTGAAGACTTTAGCTATTTGCAAAGCGAAGAAGCAAATAAATAGTATCAGAGAAGACAAGCCAAGGAAAAGACTGTGAGGAGCATTTGGCCCTTTTTCTTCCTCTTTCCATTTGTCAGGTGACAAGAATGTTTGATTATTGATCAGAAAACCTAACAAATGGTAAATTAGATACACATAAAATGTCGGGGGTGCTAGAAAAAGATGGCAAAAGTGGTGGGGAATCTCAGTGTAGAGATTATCTGAGTGGAGTTGTGCCCGTTTCTTCCTTGTCTGTCTAATAGCAGCATTTACTGGCTGTCCGTAGGCTGAGCAGACTGCTAGAAGAATGGAGCTTAAGAATTTTCTTTAGAATTTGCTCACCAGTGGCACACATGCCAACAAACATGTTTTGAAAGAGGAACCTGACTTTAAAGGAAAATCACCTTGTCAATGGTAAATAGCACGACTGTCAACTCCTAATGATTTCTACCAAAGAGACCATCAGAATCCCCAGCTTCAATATACAATACCATTTTGTTCCAGTGAGAGGGTCTGACAAAACTGGTTTCTTATAAACTATGTAGACAATTAATAATAGTACATGTGTTTTGAACACATTGATACTTCCATACTCTGTACAGCACCATGCTACCATTTGAATGCTACCTGCAGTTCCATGAACAGCAAGATTTATGGTTTTTCAAAGAACTTTTTTATATTTGGGAAAAGGCTCTTGTGTTTAGATTTTCCTGTTTCATGCTGAACTGTTGTAGTATTACCTTGGGCAAGTCACTTCACCTCTCTGGGTCTCCATTTTCCCATCAGTAAAGCACGGAGAGTGATTCCCATCTTTGTAAAGCCCTGGGAGACATGGATGAAACATGCTAATTATTATTGTATTATCAATATGTGATGGGCCAAATTAATCCATGATCCAGCTCCATGGAGATAAGGCTTATTTCATTCATTTTCAGTCACTTATTTTCAGTCATTTCTTACCACACTTCCTTATTTTTAATATAAATAATATTTTTTAACACCACTCTCTACCACAAAGGATCTCTGTAGCATACTAGTGGTCTGTCATTGTTTGAAGAGAAAAATCCACAATCGGGTACAACATGAAAGCATTTGCCTTGTCCTTGTAGGAGCCAGCACTGTTCCCAGCCTTTAAAAGTTGATGGTATACTGCAGTTTAATATTATCTTAATCAAGGGATAATCTCTATTGCATATGAAGCAATAAATGTCTGGTGAGAATGATTAACAGCTGAAGTGAAGAGGAGGTGTTTAATCATTCTGAAGAGCTGTTTATTGTAAGTATACGACAAAGTAATAGAGATCATTCCTGTTACATCCTGGAACAAACCACAACATTAAAATAAATATGTTTGGAAGTGCTGCGCTGTACTTGACTATTACACTACCGGGATATTCAGGGCATAGCTAGCTCTTTTGGGGAGGGGCTCTCTCAGGGGCAGCTCTAGGCACCAGCAAAGCAAGCACGTGCTTGGGGCAGCCCATTTGCAGGGGCGGCAGGGATCCAGCATGGGAGCTGAGAACCAACAGGGGGCCCTGGGAGCTGTAGTTCCTTGGTTAGCTCCCTGCCTATAGAGCCAGCCCTGGAGCAGGGAAAGAACTACATTTCCCAGCATTCCCTTGGCCACTACCAACAGGAAAGAGGGGGAGGGAGTGAGGAAGCTGAGACCTCATGCTGCAGCCTGCTGTGAAAGGAGAGCTGCACTGGGAAGGGTAGGGATTCCATATTTTAACATTCAAAAAATAGGACACTCCACGGGGAGGGAGGGTAGCCCCACCCTGCCCCCATCCACTCCCTCCGACTGCCCCCCACAGAAACCCCAACCCATCCAACCCCCCTGCTCCCTGTCCCCTGATCACCCCCTTCCGGGACTCCTGCCCCAACTGCCCCCCAGGACCCCACCCCCTATCTAAGTCCCACTGGTCCTTGTCCCCAACTTCCCCCTCCTGAGACCCCCCCCTAACTTCCCCCAGGACCCCACCCCCTACCTGTCCCCTGATAAACCCCTGGGACTCCCATGCCTATCCAACTGCTGCCTGTCCCCTGACTGCCCCCCCCGAAACCCCTGACCAATCTAACCTCCCCTTCTCCCTGCTCCCGACTGCCCCCCCAAACCTCCGCCCAATCCAACCCCCCCGCTCCCTGTCCCTTGACTGCCCCCCCGGAACTCCCTACCCCTTCTCCAACCCCCCAGCCCCCTTACCGTGCCACTCAGACCAGCGTGTCTGGCTTCGCGCAGCGCCAGACACGCTGCTGCATACATGCTGCCGTGTTTCCCTGCGGAGCCACAGGCCCCCCGCCCCGCACCTGCCTTCCAGATTTGAACACCTCAAAATTCAGGAGTGCTCAAGCTCAGTTTGGGCAGCTGTTACTTCATTTCTCCCAAATCAAATATACTGATCCACTGTAACTTGCTGTAGAAAATGTAGGATAAAATTGAGCAAGAAATGCTTCCCAGTGGTTATTAGGACTGGAATTGCTATTTTCAACAGCCATTGCCTTTTTGTTTGTTTGTTTGTTTGTTTGTTTAAAAGGAAGACAGTGATATTGCATTGGCAAATTCCCCATAGAAAGAAAGAGTGGAACAAAAGAATAATAAAGGCACCTCAACTTTTCCTCATTTATGTAGGACAGTCTTATAATATGCATCCAGATATCCTCCAATCACACAAGCTGAAAATTGTTCCACTTTACTGCAGTTCTGTAACCATATGGGAACGAATCCTGTCTGTGTTCTGTGCACATCTAAAATTCCAGCTGAATGACCTGCCCTGGGAGCGAGTTACCAGTGACCCAGGGCTGCGGCGGAAGGAGGGTGCAGGTGGTGGGGGGGTGAGCCCAGGGCTGGGGCGGCAGGAGGTGTGTGTGGGGGTAATGGTGGGGGGGTAGGGGGAACCCAGAGCTGGGGCGGCAGGGTGTGTGTGTGGGGGGGGGGGGGAGAGCCCAGGGCTGGGGCGGCAGGGGGGTGCGGTTGGGGGGGTGAGAGCCCAGGGCTGGGGAGGCAGGGGGGTGTGGGTGGGGGGGAAGAGCCCAGGGCTGGGGCGGCAGGGGGGGGTGTGGCGAGGAGCCCAGGGCTGGGACGGGGGGCAGCCAAAAATTTTTTTGCTTGGGGCAGTAAAAAACCTAGAGCCGGCCTTGGGCTCTCTCATTCTGTGCTTGTGCCTAGCAAAATGGGGCCCCTGAGCACTACCACAATATAAACATTTAATAATAATAATAATGGTCAGAGAAGGAATAAGTGGTTGTGATAGGTTGGGAAAAGGAATAATTGTTGATGTACTATTGTTTAAAACAAACAACTGTTTGTGTGAAGTGCCTATATGGAAAAAGGAATATCGTGATTGGTCCACCTATAGGGCCACGTTCTTCTCTTCATTACATCCAATGCAACCCTTTTCACTTAAAGGGGGGGGGGAGGGAACCAAAAAAACCCCACACCACTGACTTATTGAGTAAAGAAAGGTCTCCAGAAGCAGAAATGCATAGCACCAAAATCAAGAGCAAAATTCTCCTGTCCCCTCTGCACAGCAGTATTTAGTATAGGTGTTTTTCTCTCTTTACAGGAGTCTGATCCACCTCCTATTAAAGTTAATGGAAAGAGACCCACAGACTTCAAGGAGAGTTGGATTGGAGACCATGTGATCATCTCCCATTAATGCGGATGGAGATCTGAGTGGAGAATTTGTACCTTGCTTAGCATTGAATAATATGCTCTTTAAGGCTACATCTACACAGCACTTAAACACCCACAGCTGACCCGGGTCAGCTGACTCAGGCTCGCAGGGCCCAGGCTGTAAAATTGCTGCATAGATATTCAGGCTCAGGCTGGAGCCTGAGCTCTGGGACCCCATGAACAGGGAGGGTCCCATAGCCTAGGCTCCAACCTGAGCCCAAACATCTACACCACAAGTTTTAACCCCACATCCTGAGCCCCATGAACCCAAGTCAGCTGAGCCAGTGGGTCTTTTATTCCAGTGTAGATGTACCCTTCGGGACTGTGAACTGCAATTTTCACACTAGTAGGGAGAGCAGACTCGTTACCTTCTGAAGAGAGGTGAAGCTGGTGTTAAAGGTATTACAGCAAACACCAGCAGTGTCCCCGTGACAGAGCTTTGCATATCCATTAATTTTCTTAAACACTTTTTTTGTGAACATGAACATTAAGGAATTTAATCCTTCAATCTGATATGTTCATCAGCACTGATGCTGCTTCACACCTTAACAGCGTCTAAGCCGTAATTGTCTAACAGGTTTTCTAAACATTTCAAGAGAGGAGTCAAGATGTGCAAAATCAAGAAGAATTTGAAAGGCTGGAGGAAAAAAGCCAGCATGCCAAACCTTCAGAATTCAGTGCACAGGGATTAGTTTAAAGGAACTTGCTCCTCTTAGAGAGAAGGAGCAGATACAGGGGAAAGAGACATCCTAAATTGCTCATCATCTCCCATTATAAGATGTGTATTTCAGTTACTTTTAACTTTGCCAAATTGTAACTGTTTGGACTGAAATTTTCCATGCTGAGTGTCTGCCTCAAGCTGAATTATTCTGGAATATTTCAGCCTAAATGGTTCAACCGTTTCTGACAACAAGGCTAGGGGAAAATACATGCTTTTGTCCATGTGAAAAAATTCTGACCTTTTTAGAACAGGACTAGCACTCCTATGCTTTGAGGCAGGGAATTGAAATTTAGCACAGCGTGGCCTTGGTGTCAGGGATGTGTTTTTAGCCATCCCTGTGAAAATCTACCCAAATTTGACTAAGTTATAAGCCTTTGAAACATCACAGTTTGCACATGCTCAGTAAAGAATTCTTAGATTTTAGCAGCTAAATTCCACAAAGATTTCATCCACACTAAGCGTGTGCTAGCCCAAGTCCCAATCAACATTTCACCAGGCCTGGGGCAAACTCATAACATGGGCCCCCACAGAGACACACTAATTAATCAAAGAAAAATGTATATGTTGTTTCTGAAATGGCATAGATAGGCCTTATCACTTTACAACTTTATTTTTCTGAGCTTTTTCATTGCAAAATCATGAATGACCTCACTAAAGTAAATTTTTCTTGTGAGTTCACACTCAATAGACAAAACAATAGCAAGATGATCTAAGTGTTCCTGCATGATAGGAGATCACCTGCAGTTTTTGATGAGTGCCAGCTTGTTGAAATTTTTTCCAACTTCTGCCACTGTCACTGGCATTGTGCAACAAAAAAATATTTTTTTTCCCCCATAGGACTATGCACACTTAACTGAAAATTAGCTGTAGTTTGTTGTAAATCTCATTAAGTAAGATAATGGTGGGAATTCAAGTTCTTTTCCAAAAGTAGACTTGAAATTTTTTTTCAGATGTAAGATTTTGCATAGTAAGCTCTCCAAAAGATCCATAGGATACTTGAGAACTACACATTTGGATTTCTCTTCCAGTTCCTCAGGCTCCAATGTGACTGGAATGCAAAACTAATGTCATTGGTTGTTCCGAATTAGTGCTCCAACTCATATATAACATTGTCCAAAGTTGCATAGAACACATTTCTTCTGAATAAAGAGACTGTTTCATCTTCAGAGGTGATAGAACATGATTATTCAGGTGTCTCATGAAATCTTTTCCATTTCCAACCTCTTTTCTGCAGTAATTGTGAGAAAATTCCCATAGCTTCTGCCTCAAGGCATGTTTCCAATAGAACTTTGGGCCACTGATCTCAAAGTTGCTTTAATTCTTCAATAATAACTGCGATGAGAGCTGACTGAATCAAGAGAGATTCCTCAGGCTTGTAAAATCTTGTTTATCTCATCAATACTTCAAAGAACTTTATACCAGAAGCCAGCCAAC
Source organism: Emys orbicularis (assembly GCF_028017835.1). Lineage (NCBI taxonomy): Eukaryota > Metazoa > Chordata > Testudines > Emydidae > Emys > Emys orbicularis. Next base: position 38,164,364 of record NC_088684.1, read on the forward strand.
AAAAGGCATGAAAATGAGTTGAAGTCTGTTTCAGTGCTTCCACTTCTAATCAAGCTTCGTGTGTCAAATTTAATTGAGGAGCGCATTCCAGCGTCTCCAGAATACCTGGGAGATGCTTTGCCATTGGATGGACAGCGTCAGCACATGCACTCCATCATGTGTCTGATTGAGAATGGAGTGACCAGTGTAGCTTAGTTGATACAATCTTCCACCAAACAGGACTGGCACTGAAAAACATGAAAAACATGCACGCAGCCAAAAAAATGTTACTGTTTCAGAACATGCAGCAGCAGCAGCATTAACTCCTATGAGATTAAATGAATGAGAAGAGCAAGGAGACTACATAGCAAGATGATTTTTGGACATAATGCAGACATGAAAGTCTTTTAATTTTCCTGAGATATGAGGTCCATTATCAAATCCTTAACCTTTACAATCATCAAGGGGAATGTTATGTCATTTCATGCTGGCAATTTGCTTTTTGGCTATCTGTTCTCCAGTTTTTTGACCAAAGTTTATGAATTCAAGAAACCTCTCTTAAATGTTAAATGCACCACTGTCTTGAAACACTTATGTTGTTATAATGAGCTAGTAACTCAAGAGTTCCAAGGAAGTTGCTGTTGTGTGGATTATTATTTCTTTGGAATGCTAAACCACAATGTTGTTTGAATTTTTTTCTCATGATAATAGGCTTGTGGCCCTCTGGTTGGGCCCCTTGGACCAACCGGGCCCTGGTAAAGTGTATCTATTTTCCCCCCTTTACTTGTGGCCTGCACTGGCCTGGGGCTCAGGAGGATTTTCTCTGCAATTGCAGTTCTGGGCTGCGGCGGGATGTGCCTGATCTGGGCACCTGAACTGAGAGCAAGGAAACTCTCTCCTGTGCTCTCAATGACTCCCCTGATGGGCCCAGACAGCACAGAGGAGGAATCTGCCTGAGTCAAATGCAAGACATTGGAGACAAGAACTGGACCTATAAAGGGGGGGTGGGGAATTGATTGCATGAGGAGCCTAAGTGGTGGAGATTGGGACTGGAGATTGGCAGGGTTGGGGAGGGAAACTGGACTGGAAGTTGGGGTGTGGGGACTGGAAGCCAGTAGGTGCGTGGGAGAGACTGAGCTCAGATGAGGAGTTGGGAGAAGACTGGGACTAGCTGGCAAAGGAGACTGGGACTGAAAACCAGTGGGGTGGAGGAAGGAGGTGAAGAAGGAGGGGAGACCAATTTGATGAAGAGTCAGGGTGTAGGGACAGAACGGACATAAGCTGAACAAAGACCGGGTCAAAGGGGGTTGGGGGGCACTGACATTGGATGAGGAGCCTGGGGAGGGAGATTGGGAATAGGGAACATGGGATTGGTGACTGGAGGCAAGGGTAGGGGCAAGAGACAGGTTGATTGAGGAGCCAAGGGGGGAGGGAGGGCGAGGGAACTAGGACTGACTAGGCAAGGAGACTAGGAGTGGGATGAGAAGCCTCAAGAGTGGAGACTGGACAAGCTAGGTGAGAAGAATGGGACTGGGACAAGGAGCCTGGGGAGGGGAAGAGACAAGACCAGGACAAGGACAGACTGGATGCTAGGCAAATCACTTAAACCACAAATTAGTGGATATTTTTTACTTTAATGTTTCTGTGCCTCAGTTCCCCCATCTGTAAAATGTGGATAATAATGCAACCCTCTCACCTCATAAGGGTGTTGTTGAAATAATTTCATTAATGTTTGTGAAGCACTCACTCAGACACTATAGCGATGAATGTCCTAGTAATCCCATGAAGAAGTTAATAATTCTGTCTTTAGAGCATGGTTTGAATTATATGCAGTAAATAAGGCTTAGGGCCACACATTGAACAATGAGGAGAAAAGAGACTATTCAATAACTGATCCTTTAGTTAGCACCCTCTAGTCTGTGCACTGAATGAGGCATAGGTCTTATGGAAAAAAACAGTATATGATCATGTAATTAAAGACTATATGATAATGCACAAGGGAGACAAATTAAGGTTGCATAGCTAACTTTAATTCTGCAACTTCCTAACTTTTGAGTGTTTAATTTTGCAACCTTAATAATGTTATTTCAATGTAATTTTGTGTGTGTAATATTTTATAAATCTACTGAAACTTCTGCAGCTGTCAGATATTTAAATCCAAAAAAATAAGATGGATTGCACACAGACCTAATTGTATATTAGCAGCAGCCTAGCAGAACAAAGAGGAAGCCCTTTGACAGATAGTTTAAAGTACAGTAATGTTGTCTGTGCTTAAGAAGAAAAATGGTATGTTACTGTCAGTGATTAGGTACTGGCACACAGTACTTCTTGTGATGGAGGAGACTTAGGTTATGGAGAATTTTTTTGGTTATAATATGTATTTAGAATTTGTCCAGCACAGTCTCCTTGGAATAGATTCGAACTATGAGTAGGCAGGAGTCCACACAGCAAAACAAATACAGCACACACCAGGTAGGTTCTTATACAACTCAACTCCTGTTCTAGTGGCTGCTTTTATTCAACTTCCTCAATTACTTAATTCAAACAAAGCCTGGAGCAGAAACATACTTCAAAACTACGCCAGTACAAACATGGTCCGAGCTCCCTCTTAAAACGGCTAGTCCCAGGGTTTTCCATTGAAGGATTTGCTCCCCCCTCTCCATTCCTTTGGCACTCTCAGACTTTCATATCTGCTGAATCAATGGGAGTAATGAGAGCCATCTGGTCTTGTTGATTATGTAGGTCAGCAGAGGAGCTCTGCTCTGAAGCACAGTTGTTGATGCTTCTCTTAGGATAAGGACAAGATGTTGTAAGACAGAAAGATTTCCCTGCACACACACATACAGCCCTTGAGAGTGGACCCTCTGTCACAAGATTCCTGTTCTATTGAGGTAATTTTCCCCCCCTACAGAATAACTTTGTTGTAAACAGAGGTTCAACTGGGAATTATATTTTACTTCCTAGGACATTTCAGAATATCTGAGTTCACTCACTATATATACACATCACGGTCTAAACACTTAAAAAATGAAGATCTAAAATCAAATGATGAGAATCATCACAAGTTTATACCGTACATTCTAGCACATCAAAATGCAAAAGGCCAACTTATCCTCTACAAGTCTTCTAATAACTTCCTCCCTCTGCTCTGCACATATTCTCTATCCTAGACCTCCCTCCCTCATCCTATCCACAGAGTGTCAGAACGTGCAGCATCCAGCTCTCTGTACCCAGGAGAGGGAGCTAGCCTGTTAGATGGCTTCTGGGGGAAATGTAGGATCTACCTAAGCATTAAACATTGTTATTATGAAAGGAATTGTTTAAGAAGGAGGGTTGAGTTTTGCAGCACTTCTCCACAGGCATGAACAAAGTGGAACCTCCCCCCCTCCGAACACGCACACATCTAAATGCTTCAAATAATATTTCAGCTCTTTTGTCAGCCTTCCCAAGGGCACTGACAATATTACCACAGTACTTATGGTATAATGGGGATCCCTTGGGACATCATCATGTCAAGTATTTAATAGCCAGTGATCTCATAGTTATTCTTACGCTAAGGATACAGGATGGAAGACTCCTAGGCAGCCTGAGGAATCACTTGACATGCTACAGCACATATTCCACAATGGCTAAAACAAGTCCAGGCAGAAAGTTAACATACAATCTTCCTCCAAAAGCGCAGTAGATGACGAGATTACTGTGGCCCAGAGGGTGCCTGGGTTGCCCTTGGGAGGGCAGCTTTCAAACCCAGTTTTGGTATTTAAGGCCCCACATTCCATCTGGTCTTTGATTTGTATTAATCTTGCCTTGAACTCTCTATTTGTACTGCTTTAAATGAGACAATTCCTTCAGAATGTATTTTTTCTGCATATTTAGTATTGGACAATGGTTCCACAGCAGACTGACCACACCGGAGACTGAAGTCTTCTATTTAGACCCAAATGAAGAGGGACTGAAGTCTTCTATTTAGACTTACATAGACCCAAACTCAGTGTAAGTTTCCCCACAGTCTTGTTCTGTGTGGACCACCTTTAGACTCATTCTCCTTACCCATTCACCCCTTGGCCTCTCCGCTGAGATTGCCATTTGTGATGGCAATTCTTGTTATGTGGACACCGATCTACTAGGAACTTGGCAGAGACCATCAACTTATAACCCATAGACCACAAAACAGTTAATACATGATTATGTGGTTTGATCTCTGTTGACTCAAGCTAGTTTCAAACTGGTGACCTGGAGATTAAAGTCTCCATTTCCCACTACCAATTTCCTCATCCACCCAGTGCCCTTTTTCTTTAGAATGTTATTATAAAAACGAAGTCTTAGGACCAATGACTGCACAACTTCCTAACCCACTTGAACCTCAGACATTCAAAATGTCCTGCTAAGACACCCTCTTGAGGCTCATGTCCCCTTACAAGTGCACTCTCTTTAAAGCTGAATGAAGGAAGAAGGAAGTTGAAGAGCAAGTTCACCTCTCTACCCCAGGGAACTGTCCAGCTATTGGCTGAAACCAAATGGAGAGGGATCCAGTGTCAGAATACTTACAGACCTGGTTGGATGTGAATCAGATTTTTTTTTTTTCATTCCACAAGAAGAGAAGAACACTTAGTTATTTAAAGGGTGGTTTTATGGCACACACAGTAATTTCCAATTTAAAAAAACATCCTTCAAGTGCTAGAAGTTCAAAAATATTTTCAGATTGGTTATAATTGATTTAGAACTACAAATATCTTCAACTCTCCTTTCCCTTGCTTACTGTTATACACTCAGCAAACAGATATAGTTTAAGGAATATTAATAAGTTATAGTTTATGATTTTTTAAAAATTAGTGCTTTAGCTCAGTTTTATTTACAAGTGTATCACAACAATTTAAAATTTTTTAAATCTACCACCAACTTCAGTCAGTCTAACCCTATGACAAATATAGGCACCAGACACTTGTTTTATTAGGGCTTGTCTTCACGTACAGCGCTGCACCAGTGCAGCTGTAGCGCTTTAGTGAAGATGAGCTTCTCCCGGTGACGTAGTTAATCTGCCCCCCCAAAAGGCAGTAGCTATGTCGATGGAAGTAGCTCTCCTGCTGACATCGTGCTGTTTACACAGGGGGTTAGGCCGGTGTAACTACGTTGCTCAGGGAGTGGATTTTTCAAACCCCACAGCAATGTGTAGTTATACCTGGAATCCAGTGACTGAATATTTTTCATACAGCAGTCTGTTAGACCTGTCAAGTTAGATCCACAGCTAGTGTAAATCGAAGTAGCTCAGGAGACCCAAAATGTAACCTTTTCATTCTGCTCTATATTTACTGCAACACATTTTTGGCACCTACAGCTTCAAATAGTCATTGTGCTGCACACTACGGTGGCAGAGAACTTTGCCACACGAGTAGGTATAGAACTCAGATCCTACTTCTACAAAAGTGCAGGCCTTGCACTTTGCACTCTCCATTAGCTGTTGCTAGCTTAGGGCAGTGCTTCTCAAAGGCTTGGTCTACACTTACCCCCCAAGTCGAAGTAAGGTACGCAAATTCAGCTACGTGAATAACGTAGCTGAATTCGACATACCTTACTTCGAATTTACCGCGGTCCACACGCGGCAGGCAGGCTCCCCCGTCGACTTCGCGGTACTCCTCTCGCCGAGCTGGAGTACCGCAGTCGACGGGGATCACTTCCTGGTTCGATTTATCGCGTCCACACCAGACGCGATAAATCGAACTCGGAACTTCGATCCGCAGCCGTCGAACTACCGGGTAAGTGTAGACTAGCCCAAAGTCGGCTGGCCACCCTTCCTGCAGCCCCATTGGCCTGGAGAGGCGAACCGTGGCCAGTGGGAGCTGCGATCGGCCGAACCTGCGGACGCGGCAGGTAAACAAACCGGCCCGGCCCGCCAGGGGCTTTCCCTGAACAAGCGGCAGACCAGCTTTGAGAAGCACTGGCTTAGGGTTTGTGACACAGTTGAGCAGTTCTGATTCTGTCCTGCAGAAGGTAGCACTAGACACACAAATGAATTTGTTCATTACAATATGATGCTTGACTCTGGGCCCAGTTCTGTTCTCACTGGAGTCAGGATTGGACAGACCCTATGTACTGTAAACACATTTATTCATATACAATTAACTGTGATGACGTACATTTACTATTTTTAAAAAACAGTAACTCAAAATAGATTTTAAATGAAATTGAAGTTATAAATCATGCATCCACTTCTAGGGGAACCAAGAAGTTAGAACATCAGGGTTAGAATAATAGCTAGAACATGCTTCTTCCCACTAGAAAGGCAAGGAAGAGCAGCCAGGGCTTCTGGCAGCAGATTTTATTAGCGCGGCCCTCTGAGATGACTAAATAGCTCAAGGTAAAAGGGTGTATCACTGGCTCACCTGAGCCAGTGGGTGTATTGTGAAGTGATCTTGCCTACTTCTCAGTGTCCAATTAATATCTAACTCAGGATGGCCTGCCTGGGCCTGACACTTCACAAAATAAATCAAAAGTCTCTCACTGACCTAAACACAAAGTACAGTCAGGAGTAGGCTCTGGCCAAACATGGCTTCTTGGGCTAAGGCAGAGGGAGGATACCTCCTCCCCTCTCCTGGCTTCACCCAGAACTGCCATTTGATAGAAGCAGCCAACCCTTTTTATCTGGCCTGCTGGACCCTGACTGGCCTCTGTCAGCTCTCAGCCCTTCTAGCAGCTGGTGGATCAAGTCTTACCGGTTCCACCAGCAGCTGACCCTGGGAACCCTGGGGTTCTAGGCAACCCCTGGAGGTCCAAACTCGCTGCCCTTTTCTTTTTAAGGGACTGCTTCTTACAGTGCGGTGCACCAAGGCAGCAGGTTCTCTGGCAGGGGGCAGCAAGTGCCTGATACACCCCATTACCAGGTGTCAAAGCTCTGATTAATGCTTTGTTTGCAGAGTTGTTCCAGGGTATTAGAGAGACAAGGTGGGTGAGGTAATATCTTTTATAGGACCCATCTTCTTTTGGTGAAAGAGACACGCTTTCGAGCTACACGGAGCTCTTCAGGTCTGGGAAAGGTACTCAGAGGCTATGTCTACACTAGAGAATTTACAGCAGCACAGCTGTAACAAAGCAGCTGCACCACTGTAAGATTTCTCGTGTAGCCGCTCTATGCCGATGGGAGAGAGCTCTTCCGTCGACATAATTAACCCTCCCCCAACGAGCGGCGGTAGCTACATTGGCGGGAGAAGCTCTCCTGCTGACATAGCCCTGTTCACACTACCACTTATGCCAGCAACATTTATGTTGCTCGAGGGGGGGGGGGGGGGGTTCACAGCCCTCAGCACCATAAGTTTTGCCAACATATGTGGTAGTGTAGACATGGCCAGAGTGTCACAGCACAATACAAGGTAGAACAGATTGTGTAGCATAAGTAGTTAACAAATACTGTAAGAGAACATTCAGGATAGAACGGCCAGTTAACATCTCTGTAGTCATAGGGTAAAAAGGGGGGTTAGTGGGTTACAGATTGCTGTAATAACCCATAAATCCAGTGTCCTTATTAAGGCATGATTTTCAGTGTCTACCAAAGACATGAATTTAAGTTCCCAGACTCATTTTGTGAAGGTGTTGTACAGATTTCCTTTTAGGACGAGGACGGAGAGGTCAGATATGGAGTGGTTGTTTTGTAAAAAGTGTTCACCCAGAGGTGATAGAGTGTTTTTGTCCTTTCATTTTCCTGTGTGAGTTCATTTGAGAGCATGATTCTCTGGTTTCACCCACATAATTATTATTGGGGCATTTAGAGCACTGGATGAGGTACACCCCATGTTGCGATAGCCATGGGCAGGACCCATGGATCTTCAAAGGTGTTTTCTAACTTTTGAGTGCTGGACTTTGCAACTTTAATAATGTACTTTGAACTCAGTTTTTTTATGGGTAATAGACCTTATAAACTAGGATCATTCTTATCCAATAATCCTACTCCACTAAGATAACCTCATTAATAGCTAAGTAAATGTTAAGATACTTGGCCAGGCTTCTGGTACCTAAAAGAGAAAACAAAGTCTCTTTCCTATATTTTGTGTTTACCATTTATAATAGTTTGTAGAATCACTTCAGCAAGTCTTAATTACTCTCTCTGAAGTGAAAATCCCCACTCCTACAAAACAGACAATATATAGACAGTGAATAATCACTTCTTTGCTGTGATATTAATCTCATACACAGCCAGAAAAGTGGTAGCCCCTGTATACGTTTGCACTCTGCGACACATTCATTGTGTCAAAACGTCCTGATGTTTGCAGCACAATGTTGTCATCTGGTCACTGTGCAAAAGAACCAAGATGATTTTTTAACATCCCTAGTCTAGGCAGAGTTTTAGAGACAAAATTAAATGGCCTTTGCAGGGCAGAGAAACTATGGAAAGATCATATGGAACGGAAAGTGACTTCTTTTGTAGTGAGCTCCTCTAGTAACAGTTCAGGGGAATCACCATCATGTGGTGCACTTGGTGGTGCACACGTAGATTATTATAAACAGGTACAATAAATGATTCATCCAATGTTTGGGGGGAGTCTTGGCTTTTGGCCCAAGGTTCGGCCTTTGCTCCAGAAGGGTTTCAGGTCCCGTCCCCCACCAATCACAGGATTTTTTGTGCCAGCGCTGTGAAAATAACTGGACTAGAACAAAGACAGGAGAGACAGGCTGCAAAGAAGTCAGTTCTTGATTTCTTCAGTTTCACCATTGTCTCTGAAATCACTCAGAATCAGGGAATGTATTATTTTCATGATTTGTCCTATGGCCAAAGGGGAGAAGGGCTTGGGGAGCAGCCATGATGAAAAATTAAACATTTCAGTTTCTCATAGATGGTATTGTTACCTAGCAGCTCTGTGTTCTTGGGGAGCCAGGTGCAGTACCCAGCCTGTCTGACTCATGAAAGACCTTTCCTCCCCCCACCCCCAGCTTCTGCTTGAACCAAATCGGCGTCAGAAGAAAGACTTACAAAAAATAATGAAAAGGCAGTGGGAGACACACCTAAACCCCTGGGACAAGGGTGACAGGATTAAGGAAACTCCCCTAGCCTCATTTGCATTGAAGATGGGAGAAGGAGGCATCTCCATCAGCATACAGAACAGAGAACAGAGATTCCAAGACAAGAACTGCACGGAACTCTGGGACCAGAAAAGCAGGGAAGCACTGCATGATGGGGGATCGCTGCTCCAGATGTTAATGAACCCACGCCTGCACATAACCAGTTCAGTAGTTATCAGACCAATTCTAGTAATAAATCTTTTATTGGTATCCAAAATAGTGAAGCTCCCTAATTGCATTGTGAGCTCCCTCCAGAGAACACTGCCCAGAGCCAGGAATGATCAGCTTCCATGGTCTAACCTGAACAAAACAACTTTGGTATACTCCCTTGTTTACCCATAAACAAATCTAGTGTTCTCCCTTGAACCATTGTTGTCTCTGTACAAAACCCCCTATCCATGCTCAAGTAAGGCCTTGGCTACACTGGTGCTGTACAGCGCTGCAACTTGCTGCACTCAGGGGTGTGAAAACGCCCCCCCCCCGAGCGCAGCGAGTACAGCGCTGTAAAGCGCCAGTGTAATCAGAGCCTGCAGCGCTGCACGCTCGCTCACAGCACTGCAAGCTATTCCCCTCAGAGAGGTGGAGTACATACAGCGCTGCGAGAGAGCTCTCGCAGCGCTGGTGGCGCGACTACACTCGCGCTTCACAGCACTGCCGCGGCAGCACTGGGAAGTCCCGAGTGTAGCCAAGGCCTAAGTGTTCTGATGCCTGGATCCAAAATCTGCATCAGTTCCATTGGGACTTCATCTTCTCCTGACTGATCGTGCTGGGAGCTCTGCCTGACTCCAGCATTCTGGACCCTCAGCTACCACCACGACCCTTATCAATTCAAGCTTCATGGAGTGGTGAGAACCCATCTCTCTCTCTCTCTCTAGGTATGGCCTTCTGACCCTGACTTGTGTGATCAGTTACAGTTTTGTAAACCTGACTTTTATAATCAAATTTAAGTTAGATTTAATATTATAACTGTTTTGTTTGTTTGGCTCCCCTATGGTTATTACCTGGCAATAAATAACTTTCATGATTAAGCTGGTTGCTTCTCTCTCCCCCTTGTGTGTGTTTTTTTGGTTTCCTCATTTGCTCTGCAGCAATGCTTCTCGTACCTAAGCTAAAAGATCCCTGCACTGCCCAAAAATCCTGTGGGGATTGCTCATCAAGTGGGTTACTACCAGAGCAATTGTAATGTGAAAGTGGGGATAGGTACGTGCTGAACCAGGGACATATGAGGGTGACAGTGTGGAGGTGCTGTTCGACCCAGCCTGCTGAGTCCAGGGAAATATAAGGGGTCAGCTTGGGAGTGCTGATTAACCCGGTCTTCTCAGATGTGCTCTGTTAATGTGTGTGTATATATATATGTGTCTGTATGAGAACACAAGTGACACAAGCAGTACATTGGTAGAAATACAGACCTCCCCCCTCCCCCCCCCCCGCCCCCAGAAGAATAACACTAATAAATGAGCATATCCCAAAGTAACGGGCAAAGCTGGTAACAGTGTGGGGTGAGCAGTATGTGATATATATTAAGGTACAGATGGTGGCAGACCCTTTACTTTAGAAGAGAAGCTAGTATGTTGTGTACATGGAGCGCTGGGGAAGTATGGATACCACTATGCTTAGGGAGGGGAGAGCAATGTACAATGTACATGCAGATACAGTATAGTGGAAGCCTCAAAGCTTTGAGAGGAGAGCATAATAAAAGCAAGTGCTTTGTAAACTAACATTCTGAAGACAAATGGCCAAAAAAGTTATTAGTGTTACCACATGTTCACAGTCAAATATGATCTGCAGTGCACCCATGAAACTTGAGTATATCAGTAAACTGTCTGTGAGGATGCTATGATCCCATCATCTAATATGGCAAAGGGTAAACTAGATGGAGCAGAAAAGCAGGAGCTTTAGTGAAACTTTTATTGCTGGGGCTGGACAGTATTTCTGAGAAAAGAAAAGGAGCATATGAAGTTACTGCAGCAGAGAATAGTATAGACTGGGATGAAAGCAACAAGACTGGATGGTACAAGATCATGATCAAATGTTAGTTCTCCAGGACTCAAGGCAAAGGAATGTCAGGAAATGTTTATGCAAATCAAAGAACTCCATTAAAATGCCAGCATACTGATTATGTGAAAGTTAAGATACTGATACCATCTGGAATACAAATTACAAATGTCCAAAGCAAGGTGCATTGAGCTAAGGCAGGTACATTCCTGGGAACAGCATGTTGAGTAACTGGCCAATACTATTTTGGATTTACTTTTGGTAATATATTAATGATAGTTGCATGGGGCTAATAATCATGACTACATCAGATATGTATAAAGTGACAGTTTAAACAATTAAAGCATTGCGAGAGACTACAGAATGAATCAGAGAAAACCAATTGCCTAATAGCTGAATCAAACCTCATTGTAAATTTACTAGAATGTGACAGTGCATGTTACATTCATTCTGGTCAAGTACACACAAGCCACACAACATGCACACCCACAAACATGCAAAGACCGTGCAGTTTTTATCTCAATTCAAATAACCAGAATACAGTATAAACCATATCAATTATCAGGGGGTAGCCGTGTTAGTCTGTATCTACAAAAACAACAAGGAGTCTGGTGGCACCTTAAAGACTAACAGATTTATTTGGGCATAAGCTTTCGTGGGTAAAAACCTCACTTCTTCAGATGCATAGAGTGAAAGTTACAGATGCAGGCATTATATACTGACACATGGAGAGCAGAGAGTTACTTCGCAAGTGGAGAACCAGTGTTGACAGGGCCAATACAGTCAGGGTGGATGTAGTCCACTCCCAATAATAGATGAGGAGGTGTCAATTCCAGGAGAGGAAAAGCTGCTTCTGTAATGAGCCAGCCACTCCCAGTCCCTATTCAAGCCCAGATTAATGGTGTTAAATTTGCAAATGAATTTTAGTTCTGCTGTTTCTCTTGGAAGTCTGTTTCTGAAGTTTTTTTGTTCAATAATAGTGACTTTTAAATCTGTAATAGAATGACCAGGGAGATTGAAGTGTTCACTTACTGGCTTATGTATGTTACCATTCCTGATGTCCGATTTGTGTCCATTTATTCTTTTGCGGAGGGACTGTCCGGTTTGGCCAATGTACATGGCAGAGGGGCATGCTGGCACATGATGGCATATATAACATTAGTAGATGTGCAGGTGAATGAGCCCTTGATGGTGTGGCTGATGTGGTTGAGTCCTCTGATGGTGTCGCCAGAGTAGATATGGACACATATTTGGGGGAGCATCTCCAGTCAGGCCAATGGGGCCAAGCGTGGGTTTTTGTTTTTGTTTTTTACAAATTCCATGCCTGCCCAGGACTGCAACGCTCCCCGTGTCTCCCCCAAACTATGCCCACAGTATAAACCAGATGTGAACTGAAAGGGGACTATGGATACTGATGTGCAAATGATCACACCAACCACCCACTTCACTTAAAATTCCTATATCCAATGCTGCCTTCAAAAATCAGCTTTTAAGTTGGAGTAGAATTTAGTCATTCAGCTAAAACAACAGCCAGCTCTTCAAGGTCTGTATGCATGATTTCAGTATATATTCTATGCACAGAGACCTTGTGCAACTGGGCCTTAAGCATCTCTTTGCACATTTAGAAGTGAATGGAATACAAATGTGGATGTGATTCAATCAACAGGTAAGGAGACATCCAGAAAAAAATGGAAATCATTTTACAATGCAGCCACGCTTTGTAAATGTGAGAGTTGGACAGACCCTTATCCCACAGATAATCAGAAAATAACAATTTGTAAATGCAAAGTATAGTTGGAGGAACCAGCTGCACTTAGATCAATCTAGATCATCTAAATTAACACAAACAATTAGCAGAGGGCAAAAGATAAAGGGGAAAAAGCAATTTCTTTAGTTAGCATGTTAAAGGTAATCAGAAAGAAACGATAAGGGCAAAGAAAATATTAAACACATACTTTGCATCTCTATGTACAAGAGAAAAGATATTTTCCTAATCAGGAATCTGATTACTGTGACCGGATTATGAAGAATTAGGAAACCAGGTGATAAGATCAGAAACGGTTAATAAAAACATGAGATCCTTAAATCTGATAAAACAAAAAGCCCATATCCAAGTGTGTTGAAGGAAATGGGGAAAGAAATTAGAGACGCTTTAGCAAACCTTTTTATAAGTTCAAGAGAAATTCCTAGGAACTGGAAAATGTAACGAAATGCTATTGCTGGGGAAAAGCAGCCCGGGGCACACTAAGAGCTACAGACTAGTCAGTTTGAAATCCATTGTTCGAAAGTCTTAAGACTCTTTAAGGGATCAAATTGGGGTGATACTTGGAAAAGCCTGGCCCTGGCTTAAACCAGCCAACCTTACTACATTGCTGGAATTCACTGAAATTAAAACTTTTCTATATCCTGCCAGTAGCAAATAGTGCACAGAATATTTAGCGTTTGTGAAACAAATGTATGTACAGATGATTGGCCTAGAAATTATTTTTGAAAAGGGGCTAATAAGGACGGTACCAGAGGACTGGAGAAAAAAATAAACATTAGCAAACTTAACAAAAACAAAAAAAGAAGAGACTTACTAGAAAGTAATTGCCAGGATTGATCATCCTACTTCAATCCCTGATCAAATCATGCAGCAAATACTGAGAAACAACAACAACTGAAGGCACCTAGAGAACAATGGAACTATGCGCAATTAAACAGTACGAAATAATCACTTTTTCTATTAGAAAGAAAAACACAGTAACTTTACACTTGTTCCTGCTGGCAGGGCTGGAAGAGAGATTTTTGTGTTCACTTTTTGATCAGAGATATCACACCAAGGGATGATTTTATAAAAATGTAGATAGGAAGGTAACTTTTTATTTGAATTACAAAATTATTCAGGGGAAAAGTGGAGGCAACAGATGTAATAATCTGTACACCAGTTAGTTTAAATATGCCTTATTGGGACAGAGAGCGGGGCGCAGAACACAAGGGGTTAACCCCAGCTTCCTTTCCTCCCTGCACACCTGTGAAGGGAAGGACTATAAGAAGGGCTGTTGGAGAGGCAGGAAAAAGAACATGCCTCAGGGAAGGCAGGGTTCATCCCTGGTTGGGGGAAATTTTGTTAAGTTGCTCTTTTAGCTGACATGATCTTATTTGGCTTGTAGTTATAAAGATTCTGTCCTGCTGATCAGACCTGACCGTTGCTGTGTTCTGTTTCTGCTCAGGTACCCCAATAATTTATCCTCAATATCCTATTTTCAATATTAATTCAAATAAAAACAGCTGAACACTGTCCCATGGACTGAAAACTGAGCTGAAGGACTATACACAGAAGGAAATAAAACAGGCAGCAGAATAAATATGTGCTTTGAACAATATGTTAAAACAGTAACTTAATGATTATCTCACAGTGGCCACACATAGGCCAAGCTGCAATCAATGTAAGTTACTTTTTTTTTATTAGCAAGAAATGCTTTGGAACAATAAAGATGTTGCAATTAGTGTTCTAAATTGCATCTGTATTTAATCAATCTGCTGTAAGAGCTGTGTAGAAAAACAAACTAAGAGCTACTAGTGGAAAGAGTGCTGGCTCCTAGACTGTATTTCTTAAGTAAAGCAAGTGTTACTATATGATTCTTCAATACACATTAATATAGATTTTTCAGGGGGATATCTAATGCGTTGCTACAGAGATCATTATTAGGGGCTGGTTTTATTTAAAATCTTTTCAATAACTCCAAAAAGGAATAACAAGAAATCTAAATAAAAAAAATAGAGAAGTCTTAAAAAACCACAGTGAGAACAAAGACATAACACAAATGGACATCAAAGAAAAGGACAGGGAATAAAATGGAAACACCATGGAAAAATGAACTCCAATGTGTCAGGGAAGAAATATTCTAAGTCCTAAATATTAAAAAGAAGACACATACTTAGAGAGCAGCTATACTGAAAGAGACCCAGGGGATTGTAATTTAGATATGAGCTTGCAATAGAGAAGCCACCAAGGCCAATGTGTTTTTGAGCTATATACAGGGGTGCCATGTCATAGAGCTGGCTCCATCTCAAATACGGTGTTGAGTTCTGGGCACTTTAATACCAGAGAGATGTTGAAAAATTAGAGGAAACTGATAACAGCAACTAAAATGTTAAGGAGCTAGTATGAGGAACTTCTACGAGAACTAAAATGTTGGCTAAGTGTTGACTAAAGCTGAATATGATGACCTACAGGTATTTAAAGTGTTGAAATACCTAAGAGGAAGATAAATTGTTTGAGGTGACTGAAGAGGCATAAGCAGAAGTAATAGGAAATGAGCAACAGAAAATCTAGGCAGAATAGTGGAAAACATTTCCTAACTGTGAAATCAATATGCTAGGGAAGCACTGGAAACTCCATTTAAAGGTGCCTGAGCTGGATAAAGCACTCAAGAATACACTGAAATAAACAATATTTAGCACTAATAGAAAATTATATTAATACATTTCCTGTAAAACACCAATCCTCACAACACTCCTGTGGAGTAGTCAAGAATTTATTCTAAATGGGAAGAATTGTGGTAGTGAGGTAAAGTGACTTGCTAAAGACTGCACAGAAACTCAGTGGTGGTGGGATTAGAGTTTGGGAGTTCTTGGTTGGCTGCAAGCCCCAATACTGATGCATTAGATCTCTCTAGCAATCTTACGTTGGAAGAGGAAAGGACAATATGATCAAATATGTCTTATTCTGTCTGTAATTTCTATGGTGAGGCCACAATCGGCTGGCTCTTTTAAAGGGAGATAGGTCTCAGCCCACCTGTGATGCAGCTGATTTACCTCCCCAAGTGGAGAGAAGGAATTAAATTATATGACAGTCATGTGACTGAACCAGGCTGTAGGGAGGAGTATAGAAAAACAGAGGCCGGTGGACAGCCCTAAGGGGGACTGCAGAGTGAAGATGCAGGAAGAGAGAGTCTTCTGCAGCCATCCCTGAGGAAGTGAGTCGTGGCTGGGTAGAAAGCCCAGCTTGGAAGTTTAATTGTCCTTTCAGAAATAGCAAAAAGGCTTGTGACTTCTCCAGCAGCTCAGTGAGCAGTAAGAGAGAGAACCTCAGGGAGGAGGGGCTGTGCCCAGTTTACAGCTGGGGCAGGGCTGCCCAGAGGGGGGGGGGGCAAGTGGGGCAATTTGCCCCAGGCCCCGGGCCCCACAGGGGCCCCCATGAGAATATAGTATTCTATAGTATTGCAACTTTTTTTTATGGAAGGGGCCCCTGAAATTGCTTTGCCCCAGGCCCCCTGAATCCTCTGGGTGGCCCTGAGCTGGGGTGGAAGACTTTGTGTTTATTTTTAAACTTTATGCTAATAAACCAGACACCAGAAAAGGCTGTTAGTGGAGTCATGAATGTCTCTTGTGTATATCTGGAGTCCTAGGAGGGAAATTGAGGCAGGGCACTGCAGACCTAAATCTGACCAGAAGGGGTGCTTGGGTAGTGACCATCCTTCCACAGGTGATATGAGATGCAGGAATTCAATGAGGAATGGTCCTATTAGACTTATGAATGCAACCAATTTTTCTCCATTTCCTCTGAGGGTAATAAGAAGTAATTGTCTTATAGTTTGCAACAAGGGAGATTCAGGTCAGCTAATAGGAAAACCTATCTAACTATAAAGATAGCTAACAACCAGAACAAGCTACCGAGGGAGGTTGTGGAATCCCTGTCCTGGGATGTTTTTATGAACAGTTAGACAAACACCTGTCAGGGATGGTCTAGGTTTACTTAATCCTGCTTTAGCACGGGTGGAGGGGTGGACAAAGGGGTGTAGATGAGATGACTTCTTGAAGTCCCTTCCAGCCATACATTTCTATAATTCAGGGTAATCGGATACTAATGCCAACATTCCCCCATACCAGCCTGCAACTAATGAAAATCTTCTATACAAAGCTTTCATATTCTTTGACTCATTTGAAACAGCCAGTGAGAATCCATAGGAATAATTTGCTTACTCATAACAATTCCAAGCATTATCTCAAAAGCCATTACTTAGGCCTGGTCTATAGAAAGATTTTGCACCAGTATTTAAAACTATTCTGGTTAGTGGTGTGATTTTTTTACTGGTACAACCTGTAGGGTGGATTTATATTGATATAAATGTATGGAAATAAGTTATACTGATATAAGCACCTTTATACTGATATAACTGCATTCCCCCCTGGCGGTGGAGGGTATACCACTTTAACTATACTGATATAGTGAAAGTGGAACAACTTACTGTGTGTAGATAAGTGTTTAGTCTATTACTTAATATTACAATCGGAGAAGCTGCTTCACAATCCACTCAAGACATGCACCAATAGCCTATCAACAAACATCCTTGCGTGGCTTGTTGGAGCTAGTTTTTTTTTAGCTGAATCCCAAATGCATTGTGCTGCATGTTCTATTATGAACTCTAGAGTTTACAGATCCTGGAGTCTGATCCAGCACTCCTCTTAATGGAAACTCCAACTGGCTAATTTTACCTAAGAAAGGAGCTCAGACCTACTCTCCTTTCCACCCACGTGGCAAGTAATGGAATGACTCCGCATATAACCCTTCAGAAAGCCTTCCCAAAGGGGAGTGCATGTGTGTGTGTGGGGGGGAGGGGGTTTATAGTAAATTCCTCAGAAAATGAGCCCATGGAACCCAGTAACAAGAAATAATTGTAACCAAGGGCTTAGTGCCATCCAGCTGTAGGTGGAAGAAACGCAGGAACATTGGGCCCAGGCATGATCAGAAGATGCTGACCAATAGGAGGGTGAGTGCAGAGCTGTGGGGTTGGTCAGATTTGGTAAGAGTCTCATCCTGATTTGAAATTACTTGCAGCAGGTGAAACAGCAGATGCCTCACAGGAGTTGGGTAGCAACCTGAGGTGACAAATGGAAGTTGAATCCAGACTAGCTTGTCTTTATTGGAAGTGCTTATTAAAATCATGCACAGAGGACTGATTTGGGAAATGTTAGGAGAAAATATCTTTAATACAATGTGTTTAAGAATGGGAGTAAATTTCTCAAATTGAAAAAGAGAAGGCCCTAAACCAAAAACCCCACCAACAAACCAGGCAACTCATGGGCTCATACCCCACCCTCCCCAATAATTCCCAATTCGCTCATCACCGCCCCCTTCCTCCCTTTTCAAAAACCTGCAAAAAAGGAGGTGTTAATGTGTCTTGAAGATCATCTCAGTCTGGCTGTTTCAGACCAAGGTTGGGGATGGTTGGAATTCCAAAAGACATGAGGCCACTGCAGACAATGCCCAGCAAGCAGCCCCTTCTTTTTTACATCAATGGGACTCCAAATTGTGCACCTCTGCCTATCTCCACTGTGGCATCAGGGCAGGGAGAGGCAGGCTACCAAAGCCCACCACAAAGCTCTATCCAGGGTGGTAAACTGCTTCATCAATCCTGAGTACTTACAGGCTGCATCAGAACTGAGCACCAAGATCTGTTAAGAACTATAATCCTATTCCATTGAGAAGATCATGCACATTTAGGAAGCTTTCTCAACCAATATAGATCCATTCTACCTATACTCACCAATCCACAGCCCAGCTGCATTCCCACTCAGCAAGAAGTTCTGGACACCCTAAAGGAATCTTAACCCAAGATTTATTAATCCAACTCATGCCATTACTGGCTTGTGAAAGAGTCATGAACACCTTGTGTGCCAATCCTGACTGAAACAGCCAATGCATCATTCAGAGAAGGATTCTTTCCTTTCTCCTTCAAACCCAACCTGCATACATGGGTTCTAGCCAGCTCCTGCCCAGTGTCAAACTTCCCATTCTTGAGCAAACCTGTAGAATAGGTAGCCAAAGACTAACTCCATACTCATCCAATTGAAGCCAACGTTGTATACCTGGCACAACCTGGATTCAGGCCAGGACATGGAAATGAAACCACTTCAGTGGCACTGATGGATGATCTCCTCCTGTCAGTGGATAGAGGATAGACATACATTCTCACATTCCTGGACTTCTCTGCAGCATTTGACACCTGACTATGAGATATTGCTGTCTTGCCTGAGAGAGGTGACATGGCTCCAGGGTAATGTACTAAAATGGTTTGAATCTTTCCTGGAGGCACCCACCAAACAAATAGTGATGGAAATCTGCACCTCCACCACTACATCTCTCATCCGTAGAGTCCCACAAGAATCAGTTTTCTTTCCCATCCTTTTCAGCATCTACATGCAACCACTATGTGAACTGGTCAGATGATACAGACTCAAATGCCAGCGATATGCAGATGACACACATCTGTATCTGTATGTATGCCACATACAGCCACATCTCTACCACTAAAATGACCTAATGCTTGGACGAGATCAGCTCATGGATGAAGATCAGCTGGTTAAAGCTGAACCTGAGCAATAGAGGTGATGCTAGTGGGCAGAGGAAAGCATTTTTAGAGTTTGCAGCCATGATGCAGTCTCCTTTGATGGAAGGTGTATCCCCACAATTGGTCAATTCAGTCCATGGTTTTAGGAGTACTCTTGGGGTATGTCTACACTACGGGATTAATCCGAATTTACAGAATTTGAATTTTGGAAACAGATTGTATAAAGTCGAATGTATGCGGCCACACTAAGCACATTAATTCGGCGGTGTGCGTCCATGTACCGGGGCTAGCGTCAATTTCTGGAGCGTTGCACTGAGGGTAGTTATCCCATAGCTATCCCATAGTTCCCGCAGTCTCCCCCGCCCATTGGAATTCTGGGTTGAGATCCCAGTGCCTGATGGGGCCAAAAACATTGTCGCAGGTTGTTCTGGGTACAGCCTCACCCCTCCCTCCATGAAAGCAACGGCAGACAACCGTTTCGCGCCTTTTTTCCTGGGTGAACACAGCAGACGCCATACCACGGCAAGCATGGAGCCCGCTCAGCTCAAGACAGCAGTCATGAACATTGTAAACACCTCGCGCATTATCGTGCAGTTTATGCTGAACGAGGACCAGAAAAACGAGGCAAGGAGGAGGCGGCGACGGCAGCTCGGCGACGAGAGTAATGAGGACATGGACACAGCCTTCTCTCAAACCGCGGGTCCCGGCGCTTTGGAGATCACGTTGTTGATGGGGCAGGTTCTATCTGTGGAACGCCGATTCTGGGCCTGGGAAACAAGCACAGACTGGTGGGACCGCATAATGTTGCAGTTGTGGGACGATTCCCAGTGGCTGCGAAACTTTCGCATGCGTAAGGGCACTTTCATGGAACTTTGTGACTTGCTTTCCCCTGCCCTGAAGCGCCAGAATACCAGGATGAGAGCAGCCCTCACAGTTGAGAAGCGAGTGGTGATAGCCCTGTGGAAGCTTGCAATGCCAGACAACTACCGGTCAGTCGGGAATCAATTTGGAGTGGGCAAATCTACTGTGGGGGCTGCTGTCATGCAAGTAGCCAAAGCAATCATTGAGCTGCTGCTACGAAAGGTAGTGACTCTGGGAAATGTGCAGGCCATAGTG
The DNA here is from genome assembly GCF_028017835.1 of Emys orbicularis. Lineage (NCBI taxonomy): Eukaryota > Metazoa > Chordata > Testudines > Emydidae > Emys > Emys orbicularis. The sequence goes on from NC_088684.1 coordinate 38,184,838, forward strand.
GATGGCTTTGCTGCAATGGGATTCCCTAACTGTGGTGGGGCAATAGATGGAACCCATATACCTATCTTGGCACCGGAGCACCAGGGTACCCAGTACATAAACCGCAAGGGGTACTTTTCAATGGTGCTGCAAGCACTGGTGGATCACAGGGGACGTTTCACCAACATCAACGTGGGATGGCCGGGAAGGGTTCATGACGCTCGCGTCTTCAGGAACACTACTCTGTTTAAATGGCTGCAGCAAGGGACTTACTTCCCAGACCAGAAAATAACTGCTGGGGATGTTGAAATGCCTATAGTTATCCTTGGGGACCCAGCCTACCCCTTAATGCCATGGCTCATGAAGCCATACACAGGCAGCCTGGACAGGAGTCAGGAGCTGTTCAACTACAGGCTGAGCAAGTGCAGAATGGTGGTGGAATGTGCATTTGGCCATTTAAAAGGTTGCTGGTGCACTTTACTGACTCGCTCAGACCTCAGCCAAACCAATATCCTCATTGTTATTGCTACTTGCTGTGGGCTCCACAATCTCTGTGAGAGTAAGGGGGAGACCTTTATGGCGGGGTGGGAGGCTGAGGCAAATCGCCTGGCTGCTGATTAGAAGAGCACACCAGGAAGTGTGGCGCATCACAGAAGCTTTGAAAACCAGTTTCATGACTGGCCAGGCTACCGTGTGAAAGTTCTGTTTGTTTCTCCTTGATGAAAACCCGCCCCCTTTATTGACTCATTCTCTGTAGGCAACCCACCCTCCCCCTTCAATCACAGCTTGCTTTCAAAGGAAATAAAGTCACTATCATTTAAAAATCATGTATTCTTTATTAATTGATTATAAAAAGAGGGAGAGAACTGAGAAGGTAGCCTGGGTGGGGTTTGGGAGGAGGATCGGAGGGAAGGAAAAGGCCACTAAAAAAAGGTTAAAATAATGACAGCCTTTTGCTTGGGCTGTCCACTGGGGTGGAATGGGAGGGTGCACGGTGCCTCCCCCTCCGCGTTCTTACACGTCTGGGTGAGGAGGCTATGGAACATGGTATGGGGGGAGGGTGGTTATACAGGGGCTGCAGCGGCAGTCTGTGATCCTGCTGCCGTTCCTGAAGCTCCACCAGACACTGGAGCATGTCTGTTTGCTCACACAGCAGCCCCAGCGTTGCATCCTGCCTCCTCTGATCTTCCTGCCGCCACCTCTCATCTCAAGCATCCCTCCTGTCGGTCCCTCCTGTCCTCACGTTCACTGGCATCTTTCCTATACTTTGAAACCGTGTCCTTCCACTCATTCAGATGAGCTCTTTCAGTGCGGGTGGATTCCATGATTTCCGCAAACATCTCATCTCGCGTCCTCTTTTTCCGACACCTTATCTGAGATAGCCTTCGGGACGGAGGAGGGAGGCTTGAAAAATTTGCAGCTGCTGGAGGGAGGGAAAAAAGGAGAGAATTTTTTAAAAAGATACATTTTACAGAACAATGCTTATACTCTTTCACAGTGAACAACACTATTCACATTACATAGCACATGTGATTTCTGTGCAAGGTCGCATTTTGCCTGTGGCTTTGCTGCTAGAGATCAGACGCAGGTCCGGGCAACAGAATTCGGCTTGTATGTGGCCATGATAAGCCATTGTCTTTCGGCTTCTGCGCCTTCCTTTCCCACATACCAAGCAAAACTCGTTGAGTGCTGCGGTTTTCCTGTTAACCTTCAGCAGCAGAAAACAAACTAACCCCCCCCATCCAATTCTCTGGGATGCTCGCTTTATCCCTCCCCCCACCGCATGGCTGGTATCAGGGAAGATCCCTGCTAGCCACACGTGAAAAGCTCAGCGCCAAACCCCCCCACCCCCCGCGCTTGGCTTACTACAGGGAAGGATTTCTTTTCAGCCACAGGCAAACAGCCCAGTAGGAACGGCCACCTCTGTCCCCTTAATTAAATTCCCAGTATTTCAACCAGGTTACCATGAGCGATATCACTCTCCTGAGGATTACACAGCGAGATAAAGAACGGATGTTGCTTGAATGCCAGCAAACACCGGGACCATACGCTGCCAGGGTTTGTCATGCAATGATACCAGATTACTTGCTACTAGCATGGCATGGTCAAGTGTCCTACCATGGAGGACGGAATAAGGCTGCACTTCCCAGAAACCTTCTGCAAAGGCTTTTGGAGTACCTACAGGAGTGCTTCATGGAGATGTCCCTGGAGGATTTCTGCTCCATCCCCAGACACGTTAACAGACTTTTCCAGTAGCTGTACTGGCTGCGAATGCATCCCAAGTCCTCAGGGCAAATTAATCATTAAAAAACGCTTGCTTTTAAACCATGTTTTATATTTTAAAAGGTAAACTCACCTGAGGTCCCTTCCATGGGGTCATGGTCTTGGGTACTGGCTTGGGAGGCTTGGGAGGGTACTTCAGTCAGGCTGAGAAAAAGATCCTGGCTGTTCGGGAGAACGGAGTGCTGTGTGCTCTCCACAAGCTTGTCCTCCTCCTCCTCCTCTTCCCTGTCCGCAGAATCCTCAGGTGTGGCTGATGAGATTACCCCCGCCTCAGAATCCACGGTCAGAGGTGGGGTAGTGGTGGCGGCCCCCCCTAGAATTGCATGCAGCTCAGCGTAGAAGCGGCATGTCTGCGGCTCTGACCCGGAGCGACCGTTTGCCTCCTTTGTTTTCTGATAGGCTTGTCTGAGCTCCTTGACTTTCACGCGGCACTGCTCTGAGTCCCCATTGTGGCCTCTCTCCATCATGCCCTTGGAGATTTTTTCAAAAGTTTTGGCATTTTGTCTTTTCGAATGAAGTTCTGCTAGCACTGAATCCTCTCCCCATATAGCGATCAGATCCAGTACCTCCCGTACGGTCCATGCTGGTGCTCTTTTTCGATTATCGGCCTGCATGGTTACCTGTGCTAATGAGCTCTCTGTGGTCACCTGTGCTCTCCTGTGCTGGGCAAACAGGAAATGAAATTCAAATGTTCGCGGGGTTTTTCCTGTCTACCTGGCCAGTACATCAGAGTTCAGATTGCTGTCCAGAGTGGTCACAATGGTGCACTGTGGGATAGCTCCCGGAGGCCAATACCATCGAATTGCGGCCACACTAACCCTAATTTGAAATGACAATATCGATTTCGGCGCTACTCCGCTCGTCGGGGAGGAGTACAGAAATCCATTTTAAGAGCCCTTTATTTTGAAAGAAATGGCTTCGTTGTGTGGACGGGTGCAGGGTTAATTCGATTTAATGCTGCTAAATTCGAATTAAACTCATAGTGTAGACCAGGCCTTGGATTCCTCACAGATGCTAAATTCTCACATAGCATTCCTCATGGATGCTGCTTTCTACCATTTCTGGTTGGCTAGGAGACTCTGTCCCATCCTGGTGGATGATGACCTGGCCTCAGTTATTCATGCCTTTGGCACTTCTCCGCTGGACTACATCAATGAGATGAAGCCTTCAGCAATTAGGAAATTCCAGCTTGTGCAGTACACTGCAGCACATCTCAGCAACACAGGCTACAGTGAGGACACCAAACCTGTTCTCCACTCTCTACACTGACTTCCCAGAGAATTATGGATCACATTCAAGGTCTTGGTCCTTACCTCCAACATGCTGCATGGCCTGGGCCCAGGATATCTAGAAGCTGTCTAAAAGCTTCAGAATGAAAACTATGGTTGACAGCTATGCTCCTCTGGCACAGTGGAATTCTCCATAATAAGGGTAAAGGGTATGAGAGACAGAAGTTTCTTAGGGGCCAGTCCAAGACTGTGGAATAAACTCTTCGAGAAACTAAGGACCGTCACAAACCTCACCACCTTCCACTCCAAGTTCAAGGCACATTTCTTTGATCTAATGTCATAATTGTAACAAATACATAGCAACAAAAGAACCCTAAAACCCTTTCAAAAGAAGACAGTCCCCAGAACGCATTTCTCTCCTGGGAGAGGATGAGAAAAAACACACACGTGACAAAAGTGTAGTCACTTAATAGTTACTGCACTACTGCAAAGCACTCACATGCTAAGTGTTGAGTGCGGTATAAGAATCTATATTGAATGGAACAGAACACCTTAAACTTCCCCCAGAAACCCACAGATAGATCACGGGACCCGATCAGTTGAAAATATAGCTGGTGGTTAAATAATCTAGAAAAGCACTGGAATGTGGTCTGATCTTTCCTGTAGCATAACAGCTAGAAATGCCAAAAGAAAAGGGCATTTAAAGTTAATAAAAGTCTAACGTGCTCATTAAAATTCTTGGAAAACTCCACTATCTGGATTCATACCATGGAAAGAACATGTGAGTTCCCTGACTAGGCTTGCTTACCCTAGTAATAGACTATCCTGATTGTGGTCATCTTGTTTTCGTGATTAAACTTTTTTTTTAAATCACCTGGAGCCTTTTTTAGAAAAGTCACAGTGATAGATAATGCTTTAGTTTGCCCACAGAAATGCACACGAAGCAATGGAATCTACTTACACCACTTATATTAATTATTTGTACTGATACTATGGGTTTTTATACTGAACCCGAATTTTCAGGTGTTTGTAACTCTCCTAGGCCATTCTCCTGCTCTTCTTATTTCCACCTCCAAACATCCAAATGCTGCAGCTTTTATCCACAGCCTTCAGTCTCTTGGATGTCAATAACTATTCAGCAGCATTGTCAGATCTGGAATCATTTGAAGGAAACTTCAGCCCTGTATTTGACCCCATGCTTCTATTTACTCCCCACACTAATTAGGTCAGGTGGAGGAAAGGCCAATAAGACAGATAGAACAGACTATTTGCATAGCTGGAAGCAGTTTCTGTCTGAGTAAGTGGAGTGGATTGAATTGAGGTGGATTGTGGGTCAAGAGGTTGTTTGAGTTTCACATTGATGGATGCACTTTCCAATCCTAATATTTTTGCTATATAGGTCTCCAGTGCTCTACTATTGACTGCTGAATTGTGAATTAAGTGACTGTTTATTGAGGATGGCTTCTCTGTATCATTAGTGTGAGTGGAGACCACATTTGAAGTTACTGGGTCCTGTGCACATAAGTATTGGAAATGTGCCCTTTTTGAAAGGCTTAGTTCACTAGGTGCTGAAGCCTCCTTTAATCTAATGGTTAATTTTGGGGTAAAAATTACATGATCTTTAGATGTCTCAGCATGGACTTATAGCCCTGTTCCCTAACTCTTAGCCCTTGCACCCCAAGGACAAGGAGCCTTTGGCTAATATTTCACTATTATTATCATCAAGTAGAACATCTTGTTTATCCAGCTTTGTTCAAAATGAAATGATTACCTCGACACTTGGATGTGCTATTTAATTTTCCACCTATTGGTTTAAGGTGTTGGACTCAGTTTTCCTTGATTAAGAGATCAGTTTGTTTTCTGATATTATTCAGATAAAATTACTGCCTTCCAATGTTATTGCACCTGAAAAACCTGCTTCAGTTGCTGCTCATTTTCTTAACCATTTCACTGCTGCTGATGTCAAGTGTGTATTTTCTGTTAAACTAAATGCACACACCAAACATACAGGTGTGTTGATCCATGTTGCATGTGTATGTTTCTTATTTATTATGACTGTTACTCTCTTGAACTTCTGATCAGTGAAATAAGTGGTATTATTTCAGTGCCTGCTCCTCCTAGAAACTAAGAGGTGCATTATTTACAGCAATAAACCTATGTTAAACCTGTCTGCTAAGCTTATGCATTAGAAACCACAGACATACTTTTCAGCCCAAGACAAAGTTAGATATTACCAGTGATAGCTCATCTGTGGACTTTAGCCAAACAGAAGTTGCCAAAGCAAAAGGTGAATAAAGAGTCCTAGAAATTATAGAACCTCAGGCTGAAATTGTGAACAAACAGCATCACTTGCCCCATAACCTCAGCCATACAGAATGCAATGCCATCCACAGCCTCAGAAACACTATCCTCTGATCCCACTGAGGAATACCAAAAGAAACTACACCATCTGCTCAAGAAACTCTTCAGCACGGGAACAAATCTACACGGACACACCCCCAAGGCCCCAACCAGGGGTATTCTATCTGCTACCCAAGATCCATAAACCTGGAAACCCTGGATGCCCCATCATCTCAGGCATTGGCACTCTTACAGCAGGATTATTTGGCTATTTGGACTCTCTCCTCAGACCCTACGCTACCGGCACTCCCAGCTATCTTTGAAACACCACCGACTTCCTGAGGAAACTACAATGCATTGGTAATCTTCCTGAAAACACCATCCTGGCCACCATGGATGTTGAAGCGCTTTACACCAATATTCCACATGAGGATGCACTACAAGCTGTCAGGAACAGTATCCCTGATGAGGCCACAGCACACCTGGTGGCTGAGCTTTGTGACTTTGTCCTCTCCCACAACCATTTCAGATTTGGGGACAACTTATACCTTCAAGTCAGTGGCACTGCTACGTGTACCCGCATGGCCCCACAGTATACCAACATTTTTATGGCTGACTTAGAACAACGCTTCCTCAGCTCTCGTCCCCTAGCGCCCCTCCTCTACTTGCGCTACATTGATGACATCTTCATCATATAGACCCACAGAAAGGAGGCCCTTGAAGAATTCCACCTGGATTTCAACAATTTCCACCCCACCATCAACCTCAGCCTGGACCAGTCCACACAAGAGATCCACTTCCTGGACACTACAGTGCAAATAAGTGATGGTCACATAACCACCACCCTATACCGGAAACCTACTGACCGCTATCCTTACCTATATGCCTCCAGCTTCCATCCAGGACACATAACATGATCCATTGTCTACAGCCAAGCCCTAAGATACAACCGAATTTGCTCCAATCCCTCAGACAGAGACAAACACCTACAAGATCTTCAAGCATTCTTAAAACTACAATACCCACCTGGGGAAGTGAGGAAACAGATTGACAGAGCGAGATGGGTATCCAGAAATTACCTACTACAGGACAGGCCCAACAAGGAAAATAACAGAACACCACTGGCCATCACGTACAGCCCCCAGCTAAAACCTCTTCAGCGCATTATTAACGATCTACAACCTATCCTGAAAAATGATCCCTCACTCTCACAGACCTTGGGAGGCAGGCCAGTTCTCACTTACAGACAACCCCCCAACCTGAAGCAAATACTCACCAGCAACTACACACCACACTACAGAAACACCAACCCAGGAACCAATCCCTGTAGCAAACCTCGTTGCCTACTCTGTCCCCATATCTACTCTAGCGACATCAGAGGACCCAACCACATCAGCCACACCATCAAGGGCTCATTCACCTGCACGTCTACTAATGTTATATATACTATCATGTGTCAGCAATGCCCCTCTGCCATGTACATTGGCCAAACCGGACAGTCTCTACGTAAAAGAATAAATGGACACAAATCGGACATCAGGAATGGTAACATACACAAGCCAGGAGGTGAACACTTTAAATCTCCCTGGACATTCTATAACAGATTTAAAAGTAACTATTCTTGAACAAAAAAACTTCAGAAACAGATTTCAAAGAGAAACAGCAGAACTAAACTTCATTTGCAAATTTAACACTATTAATTTGGGCTTGAATAGGGACTGGGAGTGGCTGGCTCATTACAAAAGCAGCTTTGCCCCTCCTGGAATTGACACCTCCTCATCTATTATTGGGAGTGGACTACAGCCACCCTGATTGAATTGGCCCTGTCAACACTGGTTCTCCACTTGCGAAGTAACTCCCTTCTCTTCATGTGTCATTATATAATGCCTGCATCTGTAACTTTCACTCCATGCATCTGAAGAAGTGAGGTTTTTTACCCACGAAAGCTTATGCCCAAATAAATCTGTTAGTCTTTAAGCTGCCACCGGACTCCTTGTTGTTTTTGTGGATACAGACTAACACGATATATGTCAATGTAAACAATATTTGCATAGCATTTATTTCTCTTTAAAGAATCCTTACTTGTGTGATCTAATCACTGCTCAGAATTCTAAGGAATTCTGAAGCACCCTTAATTAATTAAGAGTGTTGTCTCTGCAGCTTTCAGAACACTGGGTTTCCTGATTGGCTGATTGGCTGGCAAGTACCTTAGTTGTCCTCAGCATGAATGGAATGTTCCATTTAGGCCTTTCCAAGAGGAGAGTTCACAGTTAACTCTGCCATAATGATTTGTACTTAGAGCCCGGCCACACTGTTTAGTACATTTAGTATTCAAATACAGATCAAGAGATATTTTAAAGTAATAATGCTGTACTCTATTGGGTTTACCCTCTAAGGTAGAACGCCATTGTCTGATTTAAGATCTAGGTTTTAAAACCAAAGTTCAGTTCATAGTTACTTCTACTTATAATGCTCAGAAGGCAAGATTTTACTAATCTGGGAATTTATATAAATTAGTGGAGATACTAATGACAACCACAGATTTTTAAATTATTCTCTAAATACAATAATTAAGGCCTACTAAATCAACAACATAAAAAGAGGGGATTTTACAGGTTGTTATCTGGAGCATAAGGTAGATTTACCAAAAAGAAAAAAAATCCCATTCAATACACAGAAAACTGTTTTAGGTAAAATGTAGTTACCCAAATTAGAATACTACCAGGATACCTATCCTAGTATTTGTAACTCTTGCACAAAATGCCTTGGAAACTTCAGCTGCCACCTGAAGCATCACACCTCTTACACCAAGCAGAGACTGGTTTAGCACTGCCCAGAAACCTTGTCCTCACTACAGAATTCTGGCACTACAAATACCTGCCATGTTTGTAACATGCCGTATGATCAAGGTGTTTGCAATGGTATACAAGCATTATCATCACTGCAATAGCTTGGCGCAAGGCTCAACAATGCTGCAATCCCACACTGGGGCCTTGTCTACACTTGCAAGTTAGAGCGCATTAAATCAGCCCCAGGTGCCCTAACTCCTGAGGTATTCACACTGGCAAGGCACGTAGAGTGCCCTGACTCCCCGGCTGGAGCGCCTCTAGTAATCCACCTCCATGAGAAGCATAAAGCTTGTTGCGCCACGGCTGGAGCGCCACAGCGCCAGTGTGGACGCCCTGGTCTATTAATGTGCTCTGATCGGCCTCCAGAAGTGTCCCACAATGCCTGTTCTAGCCACTCTGGTCATCACTTTGAACTCTACTGCTCTGCCCTCAGGTGACCAACTGTCAGACCCACCCTTTAAATTCTCTGGGAATTTTGAAATTCCCCTTCCTGTTTGCTCAGCAAGGCGTGGAGTGCTCTCAGTGCATCTTTCCAGGTGACCATGCCTCCACGCGCCAGGCGATCCCCCAGTATGAAGCAATGGCGAGGTGCTGGATCTCATCAGTGTTTGGGGGGAGGAAGCTGTCCAGTCCCAGCTGCGCTCCAGCTGTAGGAATTACGATACCTATGGGCAGATATCAAAGACCATGATGGAAAGGGGCCATGACCAGGACACAGTGCAGTGTTAAAGTGAAGGAGCAGCGGAATGCCTACCACAAAGCGCAAGAGACAAACCGCCGCTCCGGTGCTGCCTCCATGACCTGCCGTTTCTACAAAGAGCTGGACGTGATACTTGGGGGCAACCCCACCTCCACTCCAAAGACCACCATGGACGCTTCAGAGGCCGTAGCAGCACAGAGTTCAACAAGGCAGGAGGAGGAAAGCGGGAACGAGGGTGTTGAGGAGGAGGGGGGCCCAGAGCCAGAGGACGGCCCGGCATCCATAGATGCATGCAGCCAGGAGCTGTTTTCAAGCCAGGAGGAAGGTAGCCAGTCGCAGCGGACGGTGCTTGGGGAAGAACAAACAGCAGAGGAGGTACCCGGTAAGTGGCTTTTATTTTGGGAAGGTAGTTGTTTGGTGCGGGCTCTTGGGGCGAGGAGGGTTGCAGAAAGAAGGGTTAGGGTGGCGTGCATGCCTAGATGCGGAATAGGGCGTTGATGTGCTCTCTCACATCGCGGTAATCAGCCTCAGTGATCTCTTCAAAGGTCTCATGCAGAAGCTGGGAAATCTGCTTGCGCAGGTTCCTTGGCAGAGCTACTGTGCTCTGTGACAGACCCAGACCAGTGGGGTACAGGAGTCTGGTAGAGGGCAAATATACTGGTCACTGGATGAGTAGTTTTCTGTTCCCTGAGTGACCAGAGCAGGGGCTGCACTAGAGTAATCAGGAACCTGCTAGAACCAGTTAAGGCAGGCAGGCTAATTAGGACACCTGGAGCCAATTAAGAAGAAGCTGCTAGAATCAATTAAGGCAGGCTAATCAGGGCACCTGGGTTTTAAAAAGGAGCTCACTTCAGTTTGTGGTGCGAGTGTGAGGAGCTGGGAGCAAGAGGCACAAGGAGCTGAGAGTGAGAGGGTGTGCTGCTGGAGGACTGAGGAGCACAAGCGTTATCAGACACCAGGAGGAAGGTCCTGGGGTGAGAATAAGGAAGGTGTTTGGAGGAGGCCATGGGGAAGTAGCCCAGGGAGTTGTAGCTGTCATGCAGCTGTTACAGGAGGCACTATAGACAGTTGCAGTCCACAGGGCCCTGGGCTGGAACCCGGAGTAGAGGGCGGGCCCGGGTTCCCCCCAAACCTCCCAATTGACCTGGACTGTGGGTTCTTCCAGAGGGAAAGGTCTCTGGGCTGTTCCCCAACCCACATGGTGAATCTTTGAGGCAAGAAAATCCGCCAATAAGCGCAGGACCCACCAAGATAGAGGAGGAACTTTGTCACAGCTCCTTGTCCCAGTAAGGCTAACATGTTCACGCCACTGTGCCATGAAGGGCGGGGGGGACCATTGCTGCACATAGGCAAGCTGCATAAGGGCCAGGGTGGAAGCCACATTGTAGTAGAAGACTCTCCCTTGCTTCCCGGGTCACCCTCAGCAGCGAGATATCTTCCAGGACGAACTCATCCTGTGGAAAATGTGGGGACAGTGTTCTGTTTGGGGGCCCCCTGCAGCTGTTGGCTCTCCCCAAGGCACAGAAACCCAGAGGAAAGTACGGCCCTGAAGCAATCGGTCCCCCTTGCCCCTATGCTTACTCACCATTTTGGGGCTCCTGTGGGTCATGTGCGCTCGCTTTGGGATGGGCACTTTCTGCTATTGTGTACACCATACTTGTCTTTAAGTACGGCCGAATCATTGCTCTGTCTGCATTCCAGCTGCACCACTGCAATTGGTCCAGTTTCAGCATGATCCCACAATGCTCCTGCAAGCCCTTTAAGACCACCCTGTGCAAGATCTCCTGTATTCTGTCAGCTTCTGTAGTCTTATGCACAGGAGTTCTCTCTTTTATAAGGAGCAGTATACATAATCGTAAGACATTTTTTGTTTCTAAAACACTAAAGAACCAAAATCATAGGACTGGAAGGGACTTGGAGACGTCATTTAGTCCAGTCTCCTGCACTCATGGCAGGACTAAGTATTATCTACTAACCCTGACAGGTGTTTGACTAACCTGCTCTTAAAAATCTCCAATGATGGAGATTCCACAACCTCCCTGGGCAATTTATTCCAGAGCTTAATCACCCTGAGAGTTAGAAAGTTTTTCCTAATGTCCAACCTAAACCACCCTTGATGCAATTTAAGCCCATTGCTTCTTGTCCTATCCTCCGAAGTTAATGAGAACAATTTACCTCCCTTCTTCTTGTAACAACCTTTTCTGAACTTGAAAACTGTTATGACCCCCCTCCCCACCTCCCCAGTCTTCTCTTGACTAAACAAACCAATTTTTTTCCAATCTTTCCTTCATAGGTCATGCTTTCTAGACCTTTAATCAGTTTTGTTGCTCTTCTCTGGACTTTCTCCAATTTGTGCACATCTTTCCTGAAATGTGGTGCCCTGAACTGGACATAATACTCCAGTTGAGGCCTAATCAGCGCGGAGTAGAGTGGAAGAATTACTTCTCGTGTCTTGCTTACAACATTCCTGCTAATACATCCCAGAATGATGTTTTCTTTTTTTGCAACCGTGTTACACTGTTGACTCATGTTTAACTTGTGATCCACTATGACCCCCAAATCCCTTTCTGCTGTACTCCTTCCTAGGCAGTCATTTCCCATTTTGTATGTGTGCAACTGATTGTTCCTTCTTAAGTGGAGTACTTTGCATTTGTCCATATTGAATCTCATCTTATTTACTTCAGATCATTTCTCCAGTTTGTCCAGATCATTTCGAATTTTAATCCTATCCTCCAAAGCACTTGCAACCCCTCCCAGCTTGATATCGTCTGCAAACTTTACAACTGTACTCTGTATGCCATTATCTAAATCACTGATGAAGATATTGAACAGAACCGGACCCAGAACTGATCCCTGACGAATCCCACTTGATATCCACTTCCAGCATGACTGTGAACCACTGATAACTACTTTCTGGGAACAGTTTTCCAGCCAGTTATGCACCCACCTTATAGTAGCTCTGTCAAGGCTGAATCCCCACTCTAGCACTCCGAGTGCAGAAGGTGGGGGCCTGCAAGGATTCTAAAAATTAATACTTGCCTCTCCAGGCTTGTATTAAACTCCCAAGGTTACAGCTTTTCTCTGAACTTGGCTTGGTAAACGCTACCACCACCCAAATGCAAGCAAACAAACAAAAATACCAACCACCCTTGGACCCAGGAAGGAGCACTTGGGAATTCCTCCCTGTGGGGTACCCTCAAGCCCCCCCTCCCCCCGCCCCGAGAAAAGCTGAGAAAGAAAACAAAGGAAATTAGTGGTTGCCACCTGCTAATTAAACAACATATGCACAAACCTCTAAGGACACCAAAATCCAATCCTCTTATTAAAAAAGGTAAATTGTATTTTCTTTCTTTTTGTTTTTAATAAATTTGTAACTTAGGCTTTTGCTAGATTTTAAAAGATCAGTTCCAAAAATTAAGCACCCAAAATAGCTTCTTGGGGTTCAGCTTAAAAGTTACAAGCAAACAAAAGCATCTGGGGTTAGCACAGAGGAGATCCACAAGCCAAAATAAAGAAATAACCTGATCGCGTCTACCTAACCATTCCCTATCCCAATGAGTCCTGCTAGGTACAGAAAATTAATTTTTCATACCTGGTTCAAACCTTACACAGCATTCCTGCTTATAGCATTGCTGCTCCATGCCCCTGCAGCCCAGAGAGACTAACAGACAAAGGGAAAGTTTCTTTCCCCATTTAAAAAAGTTCTAGCCTTCCCATTGGCTCTTTTGGTCAGGTGTCCACTTTTTTTCTTTACCTGGGGGACTTTTTAACCCTTTACAGGTAAAGCAAGTAAAGAACAGCTATCAAGAGGGATTTTACAGCTAACTGGCTGGCTGGATGTCCATCAAAGGGAGTCGTCCCCCCTTTATTTATCACAAGCTCCATCTAGGTTGTATTTCCCTAGTTTGTTTATGAGAAGGTCATGTGAGACCGTATCAAAAGCTTTACTAAATTCAAGGTATACCACATCTACCACTTTCCCCCATCCACAAGGCTTGTTACCCTGTCAAAGAAAGCTACTAGGCATAGGCACGGGAAGTAGGGGTGTGGGGGGTGCTGCAGCACCGCCAGGTTTTGCATCCGGTGTCCCAGTCCTGCATTCCTGTTGCTTGGGTTCCCAGCTGCTGGCCCTGCTGCCAGCCCCGGGTCCCACGTGGCCACCGGCCCTACACCCAGGGGCTCCGCTGCTGGCCCAGGGTCCCACTCAGCGGCCAGCCCGGGGGCTCTGCTACCGGCCCAGGGTCCTGCCTAGCCACCAGCCCTTCACCCAGGGGCTCCACTGCCAGCCCCAGGGTCCCACCCAGCCGCCAGCCCCACATGTGGGGTCCTGGCCACTGGCCCCATGCCCGGGCCTCTGCACCCACCCCTAGCTGTGGCCCCAGCCTCTGCTCCCTTACCCTTGTCCATGTCCCCCCCCCACCCTGGAGCCACAGCCCTGCTCCCATTCCCAGGTCTAGGGGGCAGTGAGGGGTGCAGACAGGGATAAGAGGGGTGCAGCTCAGCACCCCCACTCCAAAAACTGTTCCAGCACCACTGCTACTAGGTTGGTTTGACATGATTTGTTCTTGACAAATCCACGCTGACTGTTATTTATCACCTTATTATCTTCTAGGTGTTTGCAAATTGATTGATTAATTATTTACTCCATTATCTTTCCGGTTACTGAATATTTGTATTCAATGTTGTCTTATAAATATATTCTGTTCTATACAAGTAAAAAAGGCTAATGTACATGGTTCACATTTAAAAAAATATTTTGTACAGCACTTCTCCAGTTGAGAATTGTTACTCCCATAAATCTTTGCTTCAGGAACCTGTGCTGGAAATAATTACCCACAATGCACTTTACTGCAACAGCTGGAAAGAGTGCTGTGTCTGGAGACACCAGACAAGTTTATACAAGCGAGACTGTCTAATATTGATATACTACATCATTACAACTTACAACAATTTCTTAAATTCATGGAGGATAGGTCCATCAATGGCTATTAGCCAGGATGGGCAGCGATGGTGTCCCTAGCCTCTGTTTGCCAGAAGCTGGGAATGGGCGATGGGATGGCTCACTTGATGATTACCTGTTTTGTTCATTCCCTCTGGGGTACCTGGCACTGGCCACTGTCAGAAAACAGGATACTGGGCTAGATGGACATTTGGTCTGATCCGGTAGGGCCATTCTTATCTTATGTAACAATTCAGTTGAACCATTTTAAGATGTAACAATGCAATACGCCAGGGTAAAGTAGACTAGAGGGAAGAGTGCCTCCTACTGAATCCTCAGCATCACTTCTTGCACCATTCTAGCTTCTCATTGAACATTGCCACTCAAAGTACTGATCAGCCACAACCCTACTTAGCTTATGTGATTTGATGAGATCAAAAGCCCCATTGAAGAAGCATCTTCTTCAAGACTTCTTTGGTAAGAGTTACTTTTTATATTATAGTAGTGCCAATAAGCCCCAACTGAGATTGAGGCCCCGTTGTGCTAGGTACTGTATAAACACAGAATAGTGACCCTGCTCCCAATATCTTACAGTCTAAACAGAACATACAGTCAGGTAATGGGTGGGAAAGGCACAGAGTAGAACCCAGATTTTTCAAATCCCAGTGTATTGCCCTATTCACTGGACCATGCTGCTTCTTGATGGATCACTTATATCTTTGTGAGCCCTGTAAGATGCTCACCTTAGGAAAACCAGCTTCTCTTAGTCTTTCTGGAAAGAAGAGGATATTGTTAAAAAAAAATGGGAGGAGACCATGCTGTGTAATGTACGCACATATCTTTTCTTCTACAGCTCATTTATTATCAGTAAATAACAAAGATATGGAAGATGCAAATCTGATGTGTTTACATGAAAGCTGCAGTATTTATGGATGTGTCTGGGGTCATATTTTGCCTTAATCAAGCTATGGAAAAACCTAGGGTATATCTTGTGGTTAGTTACCTAAACACATGTTCTGCTTATAAATTGGGTGGGACAGATACATAATAAATTTGATCTTGGGGACAGTTCATGAAATATAAGGTGGACTACAAGGTGGATAGAAAGCTGGCTAGATCATCAGGTTCAACGGGTAGTGATCAATGTCTCAATGTCTAGTTGGCAGCCGGTATCAAGCAGAGTGCCCCAGGGATCGCTGCTGGGGCCGGTTTTGTTCAACATCTTCATGGGATGGATTGCACCTTCAGCAAGTTCACGGATGACACTAATCTGGGGGGGAGAGGTAGATATGCTGGAGGGTAGGGATAGGGTCCAGAGTGACCTAGACAAATTGGAGGATTGGGCCAAAAGAAACCAGATGAGGTTCAACAAGGACAAGTATAGAGTCCTGCATTTTGGACAGAAGAATCCATGCGCCACTACAGGCTGGGGACCGACTGGCTAAGCGGCAGTTCTGCAGAAAAGGACCTGGGGATTACAGTGAACCAGAAGCTGGATATGAGTTAGCAGTGTGCCCTCGTTGCCAAGAAGGCTAACGACATATCGGGCTGCATTAGTAGGAGCATTGCCAACAGATCGAGGGAAGTGATTATTCCCCTCTATTCAGCACTGGTGAGGCCACATCTGGAGTATTGTGTCCAGTTTTGGCCCCCCATTACAGAATGGATGTGGACAAATTGGAGAGAGTCCAGCAGAGGGCAACGAAAATGATTAGGGGTCTGGGGCACATGACTTACGAGGAGAGGCTGAGGGAACTGGGCTTATTTAGTCTGCAGAAGAGAAGAGTGAGGGGGGATTTGATAGCAGTCTTCAACTACCTTAAGGGGGTTTCCAAAGAGGATGGAGCTCGGCTGTTCTCAGTGGTGGCAGATGACAGAACAAGGAGCAATGGTCTCAAGTTGCAGTGGGGGAGGTCTAGGTTGGATATTAGGAAAAACTATTGTGACGGGTTGGATCACAGAAACCCCCTTGAGAGCTGCCACCCAATGTGCAAAGACTACCCCTGCTTCTGTTTTCCCTGCCAGCTCAGGATTCCAGCACCCTGTCTTGCTGAGCCAGACACTCCAGTCTGCTCTGACAAAGACTCAGGGTCTGAATCACTTGTCCCAAAGCTGCAAGTTTACCCGAAAACCAGCTTACAGGAGTGTGCTTGTCTTTAGCACTCAGATGCCCAACTCCCAATGGGGTCTAAACCCAGATAAATCCGTTTTACCCTGTATAAAGCTTATGCAGGGCAAACTCATAAATTGTTCGCCCTCTATAACACTGATAGAGAGATATGCACAGTTGTTTGCTCCCCCAGGTATTAATACATACTCTGAGTAAATTACTAAATAAAAAGTGATTTTATTAAATACAGACAGTAGGATTTAAGTGGTTCAAAGTAGTAACAGACAGAACAAAGTAAGTCACAAGCAAAATAAAATAAAATGCGCAAATCTATGCCTAATCAAACTAAATACAGATAAGTTCCTCACCAGTTCCAGAATGCTCCCTTTTACAGGCTACTCTCCCATTAGCCTGGGTCCAGCAATCTCTCACAACCCCTGTAGTCTGTCTTTTGTTTCAGTTTCTTTCAAGTATCCTGGGGGGGTGGAGAGGCTCCTTCTTTAGCCAGCTGAAGACCCCATGGAGGGGTCTCCCCCAGGTTTAAATAGGCTCTCTCTTGTGGGAGGAGACCCCCCCTCCTCCCTCCTATGCAAAGTCCAGCTCCAAGATGGAGTTTTGGAGACACCTGGGCAAGTCACATGCCCCTGCATGACTCAGTCTTTACAGGCCAACGCCATTGTCCACATGGTATCTTGCATGTCTCCAGGAAGACTTCTTATGTGGATTGGAGCATTCCAAGATGCATTGTTCCCCAAGTGTTTCCCGATCAGGTACTTAACCTGGCAAATTCCTTCCTAAAGAAGCTGACCAAATGCCTCACCAAGCTTACTTAGAAATCAAGCAAGCATACAGCCCATATTCTTAACCTCAAGCAGAAAATGGTATATAAGTACAAAGGATGAATAGATATAGTAGACCATAACCTTTACGGAGATATGTTACATGGCACAGGCAGCACAAAACATATTTCAGTTATATCATACATACATTTATAAACACCCCCCCATAAAGCCTTATGGGGTACGCTGTCACAACTATATCACTAGGAGGGTGGTGAAGCACTGGAATGGGTTACCTAGGGAGGTGGTGGAATCTCCATCCTTAGAGGTTTTTAAGGCCCAGCTTGACAAAGCCCTGGCTGGGATGATTTAGTTGGGGTTGGTCCTGATTTGAGCAGAGGGTTGGACTGGATGGCCTCCTGAGGTTTCTTCCAACCCTAATCTTCTATGAATTCTATGATCTTCAATTACCTTGTTCTAAAAATTTGATTTCCCCAAGAGGATCCATCATGAACAAGGGGCAGAGTTTGAAAATAATTTATTCAGATAGTTACAGCACCATATTTGCCCATTGATATCACAAATTGCTTTACCTATGAATGCTGAGTCTGCAACTGGGGACCATAAAGATTTGACTGAGAAATGGAAACAGAAAATGAAAGAAGTTTAAGAACTGCTATCAAAATGTTCTCAAAAAATCTCCTGCTCATGGAAAGAATCATGATCAGAAAGTGCATGGTGCTGCCCTCTTCGCAGGTGACCAAGTTCTTGTCGGGAAACTTTCAGAGAGAGGAGGAACAGGCAAATTAAGATTCTGTTAGGAAGATAGGATTCATGTAGGAAACTGAAAGGAAAGGGGATAGTCCAGTCTATGAAGTAAAAGCAGAAGATTGAAAAGGAGGTGTTAGAGTTCTTCACTGCAGTCCTTTACTTTCTTGTGACTCCTTACCCTTGGATCTACTAAACCACCACAGTGGAAGACACAGAGAACAAGATAAACTAATGAAATAAAAGATGAAAATGAGGACAGGAGTTTGGACTCCAGTGATTCTTATAGCAAGAGTGAAGATGAACTACATTATGTGATGGTACCAAATACTACACAGGGCACAGAGACTCTGAATCCAGAGTCTGAAACATTTCACTCATGTCTTTGAAATGAAGATGTTGTTGATCCTGTAAACTTGGAAACTGCTGATCAGACTGAAGTGGCATTCAGACCTGCTGTAGAAAGACACGAATGCCAAAACAAGGTCACTGAACTTGAAACCAGTAGTGCACAAGAGGACAGATCACCAGAACAATCCACTGACAGGCGAGGTTGTTGGACTAAAGAGACAAGAGCCCCACAGACAGTGACTCAAACTGACACAAACACTCAGGGACACCTACTTATCAGTGTCTAAATCCAACTGGTGAATGCACCATGGGGTTATTTATCACATGCCATACGAAGTGCCTATTCCTGTAACTTACCTGCTTTCTGTCCAAGACTGATTTAATATTGGTAAATAAAGTGATATTGACTTTCGGTATGGATATTAAAATATTTTATAGTTCGGGATAGTTTGTAATTATGTTAATTGAGTATGTTTTCTAAATAGCTTGTCATATGCCCAGTGATTTGGAGTTAGATGGTTATACCATTGATCAAAGACTCAATTGAGAAGGAAAGTTATGAGCTTGTGGAACTCATAGACTACTGCTAATAAGTCAAATGGATGGACTGTATGTTATATTTTGTTAATAGAAAGGTCAGGATAACATTATATTTTTGAGAGGGGAGCATACTCATCAGGGAACGTCAGGATTAGATTTACTTGTGTCCTGCCCCTTAGCGATTGTAGGTCTGAGGACAGGGTTGCCAGGCACCCAGTTTTCGACTGGAATGCCCGGTCAAAAAGGGACCCTGGTGGTTCCGGTTAGCACCGCTGACCAAGCCATTAAAAGTCCGGTCAGTGGTGCAGTGAGACTAAGGCAGGCTCCCTGCCTGACCTGGCTCTGCGCAGCTCCCTGGAGGTGGCCAGCATGTCCAGCCACTAGGGGAGGGGTGATCAGGGAAGCTCTGCATGCTGCTCCTGCCCCCAGTGCTGGCTCTGCAATTCGACTGGCCGGGAACCGCGGCCAATGGGAGCTGTGGGGGCGCTGCCTGCGGGCGCTGGCAAAGCACAGTGCGTAGAGCCACCTGACCCTCCACCTAAGGGCTGGACATGCCATCCGCTTCCAGGAGCAGCACAGAGCCAGGGCAGGCAGGCAGGGAGCCTGCCTTAGCCCTGCTGCACTGCTGACCAGGAGCTGCCTAAGGTAAGCACCGCCCGGCCAGAGCCTGCACCCCAAACCCCCTCTTGCACCCCGAACCCCCTGCCCCAGGCCGGAACCTCCTCTCGCACCCTAACTCCCTCCCAGAGCCTGCACCCTACACGACCTCCTATGCCCCAACCCCCTACCCCAGCCCTTAGCCCCCTTTCCCATGCCAAACCCCTCCCCCCAGCCCAGAGCCCCCTCTTGAACCCCAAATCCCTCATCCCCTTCCCTACACTAGAGCCTGCACCCCCAGCCAGAGCCCTCACCCCCTCCCACACCCCAACCCCCTGCCCCAGCCTGGAGCCCCCTCCTGAATCCTGAACCCCTCATTTCTGGCCCCACCCCAGAGCCTGCACCCCCAGCTGGAGCCCTCACCCCTTCCTGTACCCCAACCCCCATCCCATCCCAGTTAAAGTGAGTGAGGGTGGGAGAACACGAGGGAGGAGGGCTGGAGGGAGGGGCGGGGCCTCAGAGAAGGGGTGGGGCAAGGATGTTCGGTTTTGTGCAATTACCAAGTTGGCAACCCTATCTGATGAGGGGCTCAAAGGGGATAACTCTTGCTGCAGCAGCAGAATTGTGTGTGTTCTAAAAGGACTGAGCAGCAATGGGACTTGTGCATGTCGTATTTGGTTTTTTTTATACTAACTTATAATAAAACTGGTTTTAAAACTACCCCTGGTCTGGAAGTGTAACATAGGCAGCTGCTTACCAGCCCATGGTCCAAGCAGCAGGAAGTGGCCCCATGCCTCGGAAGCACTCCTGCCCCCTCCCCAGCAACTCCCTACCCTGGGTGCAGGTAAGATCACAACCAAGGCTTAGGCGCTAAGTAGCTTGGGGCTCTCCTGGCAACACCATCATCAGCACTGCCAGGGCTTCATGTCAGCACCCAGGCTGCACTTGCCACTCTGTATCTGGCCCCCATGGGCCCTGCTACCTTGGCAGTTCCCAGCCCCTGCTCCGGCTGCTGCATCAACAGCAAGGAGCTTATCTGGAAAGGTGGGGGTGGGCAGACTTGGGGCATGGGAAGCCATGTAGGGGGTGAGAGCTGGGTTGGGCTGGGGGACCAGACGGGGGACACAGGTGGGTGGTGTGAAGTGCAGGGGTCGGGCAGTGATGTGGAGTGCAGGGGCTGGGTGGGGGATGCCTAGGTCCCATTGTGGTTGAGCTGAGCAGCTCCACAGGAAGGGTTGTGGGAGGCAGATGGGGAGCAGCCCCTGATAAGAATTAATCTCTTTACTCTGTTTCTACTAACTAACCTAGATTCACTGGAAAGCTATTGTCAACCTCATCTGATCAGCTAGTTTTACTGTGTTTATGCAGTGGCCCAAACGTAGCTGGAGCATACCAGTGAACCTTGCCCCATCTGGGACAGGATCAAACACTATCCAAAAAGTGTGTGCATTTTAAAGGTACTTACACTTCTATCATATGGAAGCGGACATACCATTACTGACTTAGATTGTAATGTAAAAATAGATTAGGTATCATGATCTTTGCAAAGCATTGACGTATAAGGATCAGTGGACCTAAAACAAAGGTCTGCAAAGCCCATGACAGGGGATAGTGCCACTCAGAATCACAACCATGGAGCACTATGGAGATAAGGTGCTGCAGGAAGTACTGCCCAAAGGATCCAGAGTGACAGTACCCTGCAGCCCTCTGACTGGCCAAGAACACTATGTAACCTGAAGAATACCCCAGGAAGTTGTCTAGGCAACCACACAGACTTCTGGCCTGCTGTGACTCCAGAGCACATGTGCCTTCTGGTCTCCAGTCTCTGACCCTGGCCTCCTGATTCCAGCCTGGTGCTACCTCTGATCTCCAGTCTCTGACCCTGAATCTTGCTTATTGATCCCTTCTCTAGCAATTCCATTAATGGCTATTAGCCAGGATGGGTAAGGAATGGTGTCCCTAGCCTCTGTTTGTCAGAGGGTGGAGATGGATGGCAGGAGAGAGATCACTTGATCATTACCTATTAGGTTCACTCCCTCTGGGGCACCTGGCATTGGTCGCTGTCGGTAGACAGGTCTGACCCAGTATGGCTGTTCTTATGTAATTCCTCTGCTCACTGACTATCATCTTGTGGCTGTCCTTGATGTGGGGACACCAGCCCAGCTGTGACTGCTAGGCCAGACCACCTATGCCCTGGTTCCTTACATGAGGATGAAGTTGTTTTTAATTTATTTTATTTTAATTGCATGGCAGCATGGATCCTTATGTTTAGTTTCTGTGGCACAGAGACCACATTTTCAAGAGTGGTCTGTATATTTCTGCCAAACCTTGTTTGCATGTCATGCTCAGCCATGTGATTGGTGAATATAAAACAAATGCTGTTTGTGCTCCAATTGCAAGTTTTTCCATGAGCAAAATTGTGAGTTTAGGTATAAAGATGTCAGGCTAGATTTCCCCATAGTACGTTACTCTGGTTTTACAGTGGTGTAACTCCATTCATTTAGTTTCAGTAGAGTTACGCCAACTTGAAACTGGAGTAACAGTGGTGACTCAAGCCCTTGGGCTTTTTGATTGACTACATGTGTGCTTTGGATGTTCCTGGTGACTTAGTTTAAAGTTTGGCATATACTAGCTGAGTGCATATGTTTCTTGTTGATATGATGTGTATTTATTACTAATGTATGAAGTCTCATAATTGCTGTTGTACAGATTTTTCATTAGCTAAAATTTACTGGTAAAATGTTAGATTTTGAATAGAGATGCTTTGTCTTATGATGATATCACTCCAAAGATAACTTTTTTGGAGACTCTCTCACATGTGACAGAATTACCAACTTAGGATCATTTTTGCAGGGTTCATGCACTATAAAAATGTAGCACTACTTCACTGCCAGTGAGAAGTTTGTATACATTTGTAAATAGAATTTTTCTGTATACACATCATGGATATGTTCTGATTTTCCAAGATGGTAAATGAAAGCAAAATTTTAGATTTTGGAATTGGTAAGGCGGCTCCTAACCTATTTTTGGATCAAGGCCCCATAGGGCCGTGCTACACTCCTGTCTTAACATAGACAAAAACAATGTATTTTTCACTCGCCTCATTCTTGGAGATGCCAAACTGTCTTGGCTGAAATTTCAAAATAAATTCAGCCTGAGGCAGACTTTGGCATGGCAAACTTCAGCCTGAATGGATAAACTCTGGCAAAGTTATAAGCAACTGAAAACAGGATCTTCTAATGGGAAGTGTCAGGCAACCTTAATAATAGGCGGGGCTGGTAGGTATAATAAAATATTCAGAGTGGCCATCCATATAACAAACTAGACATTTTCTATATGGTAATTTGGTGACCAATACAAAGGCCACCTGCCTCAAACAGAATTAAGTAAATAAATCTAAGCAAACAATTTGACTCTAGTGCACCAGTTTAGTTTGTATAGTTGTTAAGCCTTGTGGGCTGAGCAGGACTGAAAGCCTGCGAACATCCTCTATTAAATCTGAGCCAATCTCCCTGAAGCAAATGTCTTTGTTGACATTTCATCTTTCATTTCAGAACAGCTGCACCATAAGGGTTGTGAGCTAAACTAGGTGTGGCCAGTTGGCAGAAATAACACAAGTGGCTAGGATGGGATCAATAGAACATTTACATTCATATGGAATGATGGAGAAGACCATTAAAAGGGTCTAGGGGAGTAACGTTTTCCAATTCCTAAAACTCTATCTGTGCTTACCTGCAAACTTCCTTTCTTTGGCTTAATCTATACTAGAAAAGGTTTGTCTGTATAGCTATACCAGGAAACCTTCCTAGTGTAGACACAGTTTATACTGGCTCCCTGAACAAAATAAACTATACTAGCAAAAGCACTTTTAGCAGCTATAACTGTGTGAATACTATGGCTTTTGCTAGCATAGAAATGTCACCAAAAGTATGTCACAAAATGGGATTCTCACAGGCTCTACTCCTTTCTACTGTATAGGCTCCAGATGGGTCTCACATGGGCCCCAGCCTGGGGTACAGTAGGGATCCCTTGGGAGGCCTGTTATAGAGGTGGTGGTAAAGGGAGGAAGCTGGGTCAGAAGGCCCCTTTATCATACTCTGTGGTGTTGGCCATGTGTGTGCTGTGCCCCTCCATCCATGGCCTGTGGGGATGTGAAAGGGGAGGGAGGAGGCAGCTGAGTGCTGCAGTCAAAGGCACGGCTGCTGGTGAAGGTTATAGGGAGTCAGGGGCAATCTTCCATGTGGCATGCTGCTCTCCTGGCTTCACTGCCCTCCCGGAGAGGTGAGGCTGCCTGTCCCTGGATCAGGCAATTCCAGTGCCGCCTGATTCCTTTCCAGCCAGGAGGACAGGAGGCTGAGGTGACCCTACCCAGAATGGGCTTTGAGGGGGACACTTTGTGCTGCCACAGAGCCAGCTGAACTCCCCATGGAACACTTGATTGGGGGTGCGGGGTGGGGGGGGCGGCAGGAGACACAGCCTTTTCCTTTTGGCCTCTGTTTTTTCTCTGCCTGGCTTGCTCCCTGAAGCCTGCAGGGCACCAGCCACTGCAAACGCCTCCAAGAAGGAAGTCGAGCTGAGGTGGCGATGTCCCCAAAAGGCAAATGCAGCCCTGGGAAATGGCTGGGACACGTCATTGAGCAGAACTGTCAGTTAGAAATCTGAACTCAAGTCTGGGATTTCCCTCCAAAAAGCGCTGCAGCAGGTAGGGCTGCCTGAGCCACTGGCCAGGTAGAGAAAATGGAGGGAACTCTGGGGGCACAGTATTCCCCTGCACCCAGTGACTGACAGGTCTGGCTCTGCTCCCATGCTGCAGGCAGGCTGCAGTACCCATTGAAACGGCACTATGGACCTTAGCATGAAGAAATTAGAGACTCAATCTCCCTTTTTACAACCACATAATATAGTTATACAATTATTATTTATATCACAGTAGGAAACCCAGTTAAAGATCAGGTCCCCATTGTGCTAGGTGCTGTACAGAAAAGTATCAAAGAACACAGTCCCTGCCCTGCAGAACTCTCTGTCTAGGTGTGTAACCTGTGGGTTGGACTATAGGTTCAAAGTTAGCTTTTAAGTATAAGATATAGGTATAAGGCAGTAATGCAAGAAGCCTACAGGCCCAAACTGAAAGACATTAGCTTAAGCATTTAGCATAAGGAAGTTAGGCCTATTAACCCTTAGCGTAAGGAAGTTGACCAACAGTGACCACAATCACAAGATGGCATGAGATAGAATTTTGCAATAAAAATTCTGCTGAAATTTTGCATAAAATGCTGACAGGTAACTGCAAAGAGTCACTTGGTGTCAGTTTGGGTATTTTAGGATAGGAATATCAGCAGATGCTTAACAGCAGGATTGCTATAGTAACCAAAGGATATATATTCTAATGAGTTTGTGATAATTAATATACTGACCTACAGAATAAGGACACCCCAGTATTATTAGGGTGAGGAAGTGAGTTATGGGCAAAGAGGGTTGACCACTCTCTTATGACTATTCATGGCAGCCATCAGATCCTATAATAGAGCTAACCACAGCCTAGACCATCAAAACGTCAACCATTGGAATTGTTTGGCATGCCATAGGATGGGACCATTGTGGATCACCACCTATCTCCCTACTCCTAGGTCTCCACAAGGATTGTGTGAGTATGCATATGATATGAAGCTGGACATAGCATTAATAGTGCACTATTGTTACATTCTTGTTTGGATTGGAACATTTGTGTGTTTACCAACCATGTTAATAAAACTACTAAAAAGCCAAAAGCTTTTTTGTAAGTGTGAGTGTTGCAACTGTGCACAGGGGGTTTCCAATTTAATTGTAATTCTAGTAACTCTGGGCCTTACCTTGCAACTGGAACCTGTCAAACCTCAGAGTGTTAATTTGTCAATTGGGAATTCTTAAATAATTAATACACAATCAATAGATCAGGCAACAGGTGTCAGACAGGATGCAGATAGACCTTAACTTGCCTGATAATCTTCTTTGTGGTGTGATAATATTGTAATGAAGCAGGTCTCGATAGCGTATAGGTCACTGTAGCATGTACCCGTCTTTTGCACAGCATGGACATATAGTTAATTACCATGTCAGACTAGCTCTCTGATTTCATATAGTTAATTACCATGTCAGACTAGCTCTCTGATTTCCAGAAGGTAAGAAGAGGGATAAAGGGACGGAGGTTTAGAGGATAATACTAAATCCAGAGGCCT
Organism: Emys orbicularis; assembly: GCF_028017835.1. Classification (NCBI taxonomy): domain Eukaryota; kingdom Metazoa; phylum Chordata; order Testudines; family Emydidae; genus Emys; species Emys orbicularis. The sequence goes on from NC_088684.1 coordinate 38,210,517, forward strand.
GGACTCCCCGCTGTGCTCCTCTCCAGGTTTATGGTGATATAACTATTGGAATGGATGGAGATACACTGATGTAAAACTGAAATAGGGTGAATCAGGGCTATGGTGTTCTTCCATTGGACTGCTATGACCATGCATCTTTCCTACCAGGATCCTGTGCTTGACTGGATCATGGTCTACGAGGACAGTGTGAAACTGAACTCTAGCTGGAGTGAGGAAGATCTGAACTCTTTAGTACAGTATTGCACAATTAGGTGCAATCTGCAGGTTTAACAATTTTCTTTAAAGCATTTGGCTGCTGTCAGGGAGAGGATACAACAGCAGATAAACCACTGATCTGTTCTAGCATGGCCACTGATGTGTTCTCATAATAATCCACTAGCTCTACACTCTTCTTCAGGGATGAGCTTGGTGCTGGTAGCCATTGCGTGCCTGATTTTTGCATTTACCTTATTGCTGCAGACAATGCATCCCTGGGAACTCTTATGAAGTATGACAATACCAAGAATGCCCCCCCCCCCCGGTAGAGTCCCCAGTGCATAAGCTTTCCCACCTTTTTGCCCTTCCCATGATGGGAAGTGTCACTGTTACCCCGAAGCAGAGCCTGCTGATGACTATACACACTGTCCTCACAGAGCATGATCCATTCAAACACAGCATGGACTCTGAACTGAAAGCCCTGGTGTGTATAGCATAATAAACCTCCACAATGGATCCCTGTTCTAGGGAATAGGATACTCTTGTGAAGCTCTGTAGGTTTAGCCCACTTTTTCTACATACTCTATGAGGAGGTGAAGAACTAGAGAAAGTACATGAGTAAGCCATGTCCCAAGCAAGAGAGTGATTGCGTGGTATGGCTGCAGAGCTTGATGAGCAAAGAAGCTCTGTATCAATATGCTAATGTTTTAAACAAAGGATGTTACCTATTGAAAGTACAACTGCACATCTTCTGGTTCTTGGTGAACCCAGATCCCCCTCACGGAACAGGGGACGAAGTGGGGTATTCACCCACGAAAGCTTATGCTCCAATACATCTGTTAGTCTATAAGGTGCCACAGGACTCTTTGTTGCTCCTCACGGAACAGGCACTTGGCAACTACAGAATTATGTCCTCAGACCTTCATTGAACATGTTGCTACCGTTCTTCCTCTCTACCTGACTGCTATGTGTATATAATATGATTTACAGTTCCCTTCCCTAGAGGCATTCTGTAGGAGTCAAAATGTCTGGGAAAAACAGTCTAAGGCTAGAAAAAATTACTGAACACCCAATACATATTTCATTAACTTTTCATCGGCTCAAACCCTTCCAAGTAGTCTGCACATATAGATAATAAAAAATCCAAACCCTGACTTCACCTTTTTGAGTTGAGATTTTATAACTGATCACGAAGAAACAATCAAATTTTAAAGCACTTATAAAATTAAATCATCCATAAATCTTTGTTTGAGCCAAGGAAACCTAAAATGTAAGGAGAATAAAATATTTTCCTTTCTCACCACGAGACTAAGATGTTGATTCTTTCTTCTTCAAACAGAGAAGAAAAATAAAACTACTTCTATCCAAACATTATTTTGTCTGTCTCACTTTCCTAAGTGGAGCTGATACATCATTCTTGGTGTTCTATTCAGATAATGTCAAACAAAAATGAAGCACAGCACCCAGATTTCAAATAATCCAATGCAATAACACTGGGAAAGATCTTTGTGTAATAAAACAATTGGCTCTGGTTTTCTTCAACAACATCGAAAATTTACTGGCTTTGTTATGCCATTTAATTTAAAACAGTACACACAACTGTCAACAGCGTGACTTTGACTTTTAGCAAAAGAGCATAAGAGAGCATTCATCTCCATAAAGGACATGACTCATCCAAAACACCCTCAGAGCCCACTGAGATTTATAATCGGTCTATCCTCGTCCCTTGGAAATCATGATTTTGCTAAGCCATATAAATTAACTCTTTAGTGCCACGTTTGAAAGGGTATCTTTCCCAAGCAGATATTGTGTAGTTCTATGTATGGTAGCAAGAGAGAGTCCTATTTTTGTAGATGTTTTAAATGAGCAACAGTGCCAAATCATGATATTTCAGAGAGAAATAGCTAACTGCATAATTAGTGAATGTATGCTGAAAATGAAGCAGTAGATGCCAGGAGAAAAGAGCACAAGAGGAAAATTAGTCAGGCTGCAGAAACCACACAGAAATGGGTTTCTTTTATTCCTGTTTAATATAATTAGAAAAAGAGCCGGATACTCTAACATATCCTGTTAGCACAACCCCTCAGCTAAGATGGAGTCCCATTGACTCCAGTGGACTAGGTATAGACACACATTGAATTGTAAAATCAGGGGCTTTAACAGTAAAATTCTTGTTCTGATTATATAGTATCTGATTATGTATATGAGCCTGGGTAGATTGGAGAAGGATGGAAAATAATATGTAAGGTCCAAAGTCCTGATCCTGCAACTCTTACTCATGCAAGCTGTCTTTAGTCACACAAGTAGTCTTGCAGAAGTCAATTGACTGCTTATGTGAGTAATAGTTCTAGGACCAGGTCCTAGCTTGATAGGTTCCTGTACTGCTAGTATCCCATTATATTTTGTAGAAAATATGGCCACAGCCCACACCAGGTATTAGGCTTAATACAAACCTTCAATTTCAGTGATGATTTCCAGTTTATGCAGGACCATAGCAACAAGAGTTGCTTTCTGTATATGCTTTTGTGAGGGGGTGTCACAGTTTCAGAGCAACTGCACCTTTAACCCCCCTCTGTGATCTGCTCAAGGAATGCCGGCTCAGATCTCAGACCTCTAGCCTTCACTGCTCTCTGGGCAAGGACTGTCATCCCTCTTCCTATGACCAGGGATTTTAGGAGACAGCACTCTGCTCTTTACTGTGGTTATCCCCAGCAAGTGTGACACATATCCAGACCTCAGCTCTCTAGTTTCTCTCCTAGGACAATGAGTGTTTTTACCGGGGACCATACAGCTCTTCCAAAGCAGAGTATATTTATTTAAGGACAAAAGCATAAAGAGAAAAACAACGATAAATGGATCTATGCATGTATATATACTAAATGTATCAGAAGGAGCCACCCATCAGTTTTATGGGGCCCTGGTAAGCCAAAGTCCTTCCAACTCTTCAGCAAGGATTAGGGAGACCCCTTGGGCAAAACATCATGTCCGTTTGCTGGATCAGAAAGAAAGCCTAGTGTCTGTTTAAACTCAGTCTTTATATCCCAAGTTCATTCTCTGTTTCTTGCCTCTCTTCTAGTCCAAACCAGTATATTCAAACCACCCTAGGGGATAGCATTTCTCTGGAGCGGTTTCCAGCCTCAGTGACCTGGCATAGTAACCCCCTTAGTTTTTAAGTTCCTGGAGGAGCTGTCATAACCCCTCCTACCATGGAGCAGAATACAGTTTGCTAAAGATATTGCATGTGGTTGCAGTATCTGTCTCAGGGGAAAACCCAAGCTTTAATTTCAAAAGATAAAAAAAATAAAACCAACTATGCAGAGGAAGATAAAGGGGAGAAATGCAGAAGGGAAAAGGCTGGTGTGCATTGAGGTCACTTTAAAGTACCTGGCACGCTTTTGCTGTTTGTTACAGGGTATGTCCTCCATGGTGCCTCCCCGAAATCTCTCCCATTGCCAGTGAATTAATGCAGGTTAAAAACTCAGGGGTGTACGTTAGCATCACTCCATTGAAGTCTGTAAAGTCCGCTATGCTGATATACACAGCTGAGGATTGGCCCCTGATTTCTATTATTTATTCCAGTATTACTAAAGCACTTTCCAAACGAGCTTGCCCCTGCTGTAATAAATGTGACTGTTTAAATGTTTCTTATGGAATATCAAATTTTATAGTGATTTATCAGGCACCTACTGATCAAATGTTTAAGTATGGAATTGATAAAGATTATGTATTAAAGTGAAATTCGAGCAATTGGATTACCAAAAGTGAAGGATCCTCCTGGCAGAGAATTACTGTGCAGTATGAAATACTCATTCTTTATTATTTTCTCCATTTGCTCTCTTTTCTTAGGCCAAGATTCTCAGAAATGTGGGCCGCAATTTAGGCTCCTCAGTCAAAAATTAGACACCTAAATAAGAGGTCTGATTTTCAGAAGTGCTGAGCATCCAGCAGCTCCCAATGACAGCTGCCCCTCCTGCACATCAGTGCCCCCACAGAAGAAAAATAAAGAGGCCAACAGACATGGTGCACTTACAGCTAAGTAACCTATATGCTCCAGCGTGGCTGAAATAGGGCAGAACAATGAAGTCGTCCTTTCCAGCAGAACAACCAATCATAAATTTATTAATTTACTCTGAACTGAAGACATCAGCTTGCAGAACATCATATTCTAATCTAATCTTGCCTGCCTTTACCACCCAATTAAGGAGACAAATGCTACGTTAAGCAAAATAAATGTACAGACTTAGCAGCAACACCACACATATAACTGTATCCACAAATATTAATGAAAAGTGCTGCTTGAGAATATTTCTCATGCTCAGAAGTATTATCAAACATTTCTATTGTTGTAGTGCCTAAATGCCTCAAACAGGACACTGTGGATGGTATACAAACACATAGGAAGTCCCTGTCCCAAAGATTCGGCAATCTTACTTCTTTGGAGCATCCAGAGGGAGGCGCTGTAGCCTGCCCTTTGCAGCCCAGGATTCCTAGCAGAGAAGCTCAATTGGAGCTACCATCCCAGATATACTCCAGTCACCCTTCCTTCTGGGCCCTCCTCAGGTTCCCCCAGCACCGAGATCCCAGGCTGCACGAACCTTCCTTTAGCTTTTCTGTGGGCATCCAAATCTAATGATATGCACCACTCAACCTCCTCCTTCCCAGCTACAGGTCCTTGACCCCACAAAGGGCTCTCAATGGGGTTTGGCATATGGGAGTGAGTGCAAGGGGAACCATGCCATGGAAAGCCTCTCCGATCCCTCCCCACCCCACCCCGCCAATCTCCTGACAGAACAGGAAGATCTGTGCAAAGAGTTCCCTCCATATGGATAATGATCTGGCCTAAGGGCCTATTTTACAGATAGAGAAATGGAGACTCAGTGTTTTCCAGATATGGGTGCCTGGCATTATATTAGGCACCCAAATAAGTGGCCTGATTTTCAAAAGTGCTGAGCACCCACCGCCCCCAGTGAAGACGATGTGCAGTGGGGGTGTAAGTTACATTTCAGTAAGTGACTGCACGTCTAGATCAGTAACTCTGAATTGATGCAGTGTACATGTTATGGTATGGGGCGGAAGAAGGTGCACAGATCTTCTTCTTCCGTCGGGAGCTAAGATTAGGACAGTCTAGAAGGACTGTCCAAGAGAGTGATTTGGCCCAGTATATAAGTAAATGCAGTACAGTAGAACCCTGATTTTATCAACATCGATCTTATGAACAACTGATTTTATGAACTATTTTTCTGCCACTGAAGTCGTCATCTTTCTGCCACCAAACGTAACTTCAATCCTTCAGCCCATGTTCAAGCAGCCGTACAGGTTTGAAAAGACAGAGTTCTGGAAGCAAAGAAGAGATGCAGCTCAAACAAAGACAAATCAGGCACACTGTATACATTTGTCACCATTCATTCTGTACACTATCATTGACCAATAAATTACTGTACTGGCTGTACGCGTGAGATGTTCACTATTATGATCTTCAATTAGTTCAGGAAAAAGAGGTTCTACTCTATATACATTTTCTATACTTAAGACAAGGGATATAGTCATACAAAGGGCCAGCACAAGGCCCATGCACATCTTAGATCCCACTTGCACCCTCAAAATAAGACTTCAGTGGTACCTAAGCCTCATGTTAGCTCTCTGCACGGGGGGGATTGTTATCCTCCATGGAATGTTTTATAAAAGAGGCAATGGTATAAAACATGCAACAGGTATGACCAGGGGTTTGGATGGGGTGAGTTTTAGCTGTCTCCCTCTTGCTGGGAAGTTGTTTTAATTGTTCTTAATCTGATAGGAAAGAGCAGATATTTATTAGTGGAGGACAGGGATATCGATAAGGTTGCAGATGCCTCTGTTTTCACCTCCACCCTCTCCTGGAAAAACATAAACATACTTTGCTGGCAAGGCCCACGGAAACCTAATCCTCCCGTTTTGGTACCTACATCTGTGTGTGTGTGCATGCATGTGCTTATGTATGTGAAGGAAGGAAGAAATAAGATTTTTGTCTGTGATATTAACAGCTCAAGATTTGTTCATTAGTATCACTAGCAACTAAATTATCTGAGTGTTCTAGCCCCCTCTTCTCCTGTGCCCTTCATGGGGAAAAAAAAAAAAAAAGAGAGAGAGTTAACAGATGCTTCCATGGGAGGAAAAATCAGACCACAAGAAGGATTTTATATTATATAAGTGATAATTTGCAAATATAATATATAACTGAGATAGTAAGTACAGTGATGAGTGCACTATGAATACTTAGGTGGAGACTTTCAAAAGCTCAAAGGAGAATATGAAAATCTCCCCCTTAGATTATATAGATCCTCTCCAGTGGCTGTCCGTGTTCTTCTTGCTTTTGTCTCACTACAGATCTTCAGGAGAGGGACCTCAGCTTCTGTTTGTCTGTAAAGCTCCATGAACATTTTTGGCGCTATAGAGACAACAAATATTAATGTAACAGCCCCACAAAACCTTCAAGACAACTCGGGTAATAAAGCCCTGATCCTGCCTACACACCAGAGTTCTCATTAAAGGATTGCTTTTGCAGGATCAGGCCCTAAGTGACTGGTCAAACAATTAACTATCTTACCGTGACCTAAAGTAAGACATGGAAAATGAGAGCAATCAAGTGTCTTGTTTTATTGGACTATATGAGTTGGAAATAGAATAAAGGGAATTTTAAATGAATCCAAGTTAAACACAGGTAGACAAATATTTCAATAATGTTTCAAATCCTGTGTTTGCATCTTTTTTTTTTAAGCCATGGGGCTCAACTGGTAAAGACAAAAGTAACCACCTCTCAAGGACAGCTCAATGAATCCCATTTTTTAAAAAAGTCAGGTTTCATATAATAGATTGAATTTATTTCCATTGTAACTCCTTTGCTTTCAAAGCCCAGAAATATGTTTGGCCTATTACATGTTTGCACAGAGGGAGGAGAATTGGGAAACAGTACAAAAATCTCTTCCCATGAAGGAAAAGGGAAATGCTTCCATATATGACAAGGGCTAGTTCCATCAAAGAGATATACAATTTTTTTTAAAGCTAATGTTTAAAATCAAATTTACACAAGTTAAGAAGGAAGGTACTGTACATCTGGGGTCAGGTTTGAGTTATGAGAGGTTACAAGTATCGGTTACAAGGTTCACAAGGTACATACATAGTACATAACCAGCATAGACCCAAATTGGTGTGCGGGGGTTTTTAAAGCGTCAATGAATAAGTGATCTTGGGTATGCTACCCATAGAATGTATTTAGAGTCCAAGTCAGTGTTGGTGTAGCAAATACACTGCCCCCACACAGAGAGTAGAGTGTGGCCTAGTGGACTGATCCCCGGATTGCACTGTGAATATGTCTCCACTGAGCCGTAAGGTGTAAATTCCAGGTCATGGAGACATGTGCACAGGATTGCTGATTGAGCAGGCGCACTAAAAATAGAAGTGTAGTTGTGGCGATGAAGGCAGTGGGAGGGGCTAGCTGCCCAAGTACAAACCAATGGTCTTGAACAGGATCATCCTTGGAGCAGCTTGATCAGAGTTAGCATGGGTATGACTCCTCAAGCTGGAATGTACACCTCCAGTTCTAGTGAACATAATCCCTGACTCAGGAGACCTAGATTCTATTCCTGGCTCTGCCACTGGCCTGCTGGGTAACCTTGGCCAAGTCACTTCACCTCTCAGTTTCCCCCTCTGTAAAATGGGAATATTATACTTGACTCCTTTGTAAAGTGCATTGAGACCTGTGGGTTAAAAGTGCTATATGAGAGCCAGGTATTATTACTATTATTATTATATGTGGTGGAGATATCCATGAAATAAATTGGAGGGACACAAAATGCACAGGAAAGAAGTTACTTCCATCTTATCAAAGTGCACCATAAGCAACTGAAAGAAAATGCAAAATAGAAAAGCACTTAAACATTATTACAGTAAGAATTCTTTTTACTTTTCATTAACTCTTGGGTCTGGATCAGGGTTCAAGGGAACACCCAGAGGAGGAAGTTAAAAGGCAGGAGGGGAAGTCATTTGTGGCTAGATTTCCCTCCTGTTCCCTCATCTCTGAAGACAGCAGGTTAATGGGAGAGGATGCCAGGGGTTCACTCACTGTCCAGAGACAACATGATCCTTCACTTTAACAGACTTTCTCCCATCACTCCATATTGAAGATCCTTGCACTGCCATAGAGAGCTGGGCCAGTCAATGCCTTTGTTTAAGTGTTTGATGTTATTAAACAATGCCCATCTAATACAGGAGCAGCTTTGATCTAGAGTCTTATTAATAATAATCAGGGGTGAAAGTATGGGGGAGCTGGAGAGGAACACAGCTCTCCCTCCTCTGACAAAAGGAGGGAGAAAGCTTCCCCCTCCTATTCCTGGCTTGATTTGGCTATGCAGTGCTCCCCCTGTCCCAACCCCCCGCCTCATTGGCAGGTGTGGCAAGGGCTCCCCATCTTGTTTCAATATTCTTTAACAGCTGCTAATCTTACTTTTATAAAATAATTTTGACCCTGATGGATCCAAAAGTGCTTTACAAACAAAGACCTGCGCCTGCTCCTTTGGACTGCCATGGTCATAGGACTGGGCCCCAAATTCAGGAAACATTTCACCCACCACTGAAGAGCAGCCACCTCTGGGGTGGAATGTGTCAACTCTCTAACAGCACACAATGACACTACCTAGCCGTTTGAACAGTTACATGCAGTTTTCTAGTCAAATGACTACACAAACGGCAGAGAATTCTTCCATACCCTGAGCACCCTCTGTTTGCTACTCTTGAAGCAGCAACTCTTCTACCATTGTCACACACCCCAATGGTTGCACACAATTTATATTCATTTAAAATTAAAATGGATACATTCTTTTTTAAACGGAAATTAAATGCATGTACATAAATATATGCTTAGTAAAATATATGTAAAAGAGTGCATGTAGGGGGAAGTGTACAAACCCACTTTATAAGTGGGTTAGGTCTGAAATGTGTATTCATAAAGATTTCTTAAGTGCTGTTAGCCTCACACTACACACAAGCTCTGTGCTTACAGCTCTAAGGAACATGTCAGGTGCTGTTTCATACATAATGTTTTCTCTGTAAAATGAAATAGCAAATAGAAATGGTGCCAACTTCAGTAGCAGCCCTTCTGCTAAAATTTGGAAAGCAACAGCTCTCCCTGTCCCTTCCGTTTCTTAAAGCAAGGGACCAGCTTAGGTTCCAATCCTGCACACACTTTATACACATGAATAGACCTGGTGAACCCAATGGAACTCATGTGCATGGGTGTTTGCAAGGGACCTTAGTCCTGCAACTGTATCCCCTACATAGGACACTCTTGTGCTGCCATTAGAATGCTGAATCAGCCACTGCTGTTCTTATTTCTGAATGTAGTTATTAAACAACATCTGAATATTTTCTAATACAGGAGCAGCTTCCAGCCAATCAGCATCTATTCCAGAGGAGCTAAAGTGGCTCAGCTGGAAGGAAATTGATGGTATGCAGCAGATGTGCTTGAGAGTCTTATCTCTCTCTCTCAGTAACTCTGCTGACTGCATAAAAATAAACAACAACCCTGGAAAAGCATATTTCTAGCACTAGACTCTTTAAAATCAGCATGTTTGATTGGGCTAAATGATTATTAATTAAAACTGGGTTTTGGCCATCATGGTTTATTTTTAAATGCTTTTCTAGCCAAATGGCCATAGTAACTCTAGGGAATTGCCCATACTCTTTGTTTACTACTCCTGAAGCAGGAGCTTTTCCACCACTGTCAACCAGCCCTAATAGACAGCTTCACTTTCCATAAGAGCTAACAGAATGCAAACAGTCACACAAGGAAATTATCTAAAATTCACCTAAAATAAGCCTTGATTACATCTGTGTATATACTGAAGGTTACTAGCATTTCAAACAAAGCTCCTGTCATCTGAAATGCAAGGTTTCTATTGTTACAGTCTTGAGCTCCAAACCACACCCCTGACTCAGCTCCTTCCATGACCAGACGCACACAACACACCCCAAATGCATACAACACACATATGACAGACAAGACCAGTTGACACTAGCTAACTCTTGCATTATCCAGCACTTGCTCTTTAGATTTGCAGAGGGGGGGCCTCCCTCCATGCTATTCAAGGACTGTTTGTTTTACTTCTGCTCTTAAAACTGCCACAGACTATGGGCTCACTCTTGAAGTGTGCTGATCCCCTTAAGAGGTGCAGAATGTACTGAACTGCCACAGAATTCAGTGGGAATTGAGGGCTCTCAGTACCTTGTAGGCATTGGTCAGCACCCTGCAGGATCAGGCCCTGAGTCAAGAAGGAACGGCAATCACGGGAAAGTGATTTATGTACAGAACAGGAAAAGCTCAGAGGAACCATGCTGGAGTTAAATGAACTCATATTCAGAGAAAACACACAATGTTATTTCATAGTTAAACAGACATATGAGCAGAGAGGTTGTAGGTAAAACTATTAAAAATAGTATTTTATTTCCAGGATAAATGTTGACATAATGATTTCATTTCAACACGTTCATGGAAACTTTTGATTTTTTTATGAAAAATTCTAAACAAAATGAACATTTGTTTTGAATTGTTTCATTGAAAAATGGAAAGGTGTTGTTGAAACGGAACTGTTTCCATGGGACGTTTAGGTGAAATTACATTTTTCGACAAAAAAGTAAAAAAATTTCAAATGGCTTCCGTTAGAGGAATCTCGGGGGTGATTCATACTATAATTTGATCCAACATTACTGGCATGACAGGCTATACAAGAATTGCCAAAGCAGATGCTACTGATGCCTCTTTCTTTTCCCATGGGGTTATGCAGTTGTTGTTTTTTAGTGGAAAGTCTTAATGCAGTATTAGCAGGAAATCACTTTCTCTTTCTCACAAACCTTCATTTAAAGTACTGTACAGGGGAATAGAAAACATCCTCTCCCTTTCAGTATCTCCTCTGCAGATAATTTAGAACTAGTGCTTTATGTTGCAGCTCCTCCTTCTGGCCACTAGGGATTTCTGGAGTTGATTGGGCTTTTTCCTCTTCTTGAGCAGAAGTATGGGAAATGACCTGTGCCTGGATCAGAAGTAGGTTATTTTTTCTGACACAAGAAAGGAGTTTCTGACCTGCCCTCAGTGCCCCTCTCACATTTCATTTATTTCTTGGTCCGCTCAGCTGGTTCATTCCATACAGGTACACACATGGGTCAGTTACAGGTAACAGCAGTAATGATACTTAACACTTGTATAGTGCCTTATGCGTTCAAAATACTACACAAACCCTGACTTATTATTCCTCAAACACCCCCAGGAGGACGTTAGTATTAGTATCTACATTGTACAGCTAGGGAAAGTGAGGCAGAGAACCGAAATGACTTGCCAAAGGCCATGTGGCAAGTTAGTGGCAGAGCTACAATTAGAACTCAGGACTTCCTTCTTGTAACACGAGGCTTAGTTGTAGGGATCACACTGCTTCTGGCAAAGCACTGGAAACCACTCCCACTCCACTATAATGGGAAATATTCCAATAGGATGAAATTCACCCATGTAAAGAAAGGTAGCACAAGGCCTGCATCATTTAAAACCAACTTACGCCCTCAAAATAGGACTGAAGTGGCAGGACTGAAGTGCACTGACCCTCTGCACAGGAGTGAACTTCACCCTTCCTGAGCTGGCTGTTTGCTGAAGTGACCCAGTCCAACAGAAATATATCTTTACTTGCCTTTGGGTCTTTCTCTCCAAAACAGCTGCAGGTACAGGCAGGCATTCACAGGCTTTCCTCCTGAGCTCAAGCCCACTATTTATGAAACATTTTTACAATATTTCACATAAATCTTTGATTAAAAGAGCAGGCACAATTTGTAAATGATCATGCAGTCTACAAAGAGCTCAGTCTTTTAAAACTGAATGTGATAAAATGTGACGGCATCACTGGTTGCCACTTGCATGCATACAGTGTAGCTGAAAGAATTCTCTGCTAGCACAGACTTGGATGTGATCAAATGCTGATTTAGAAAAGTCACACAGCAGTGCTCAAGAAGGATGAGTCACTCCCATAACTTATAATGAAAGAAACCTAGATGATTTTAGCAACAAGGACTAGAACATCTACAGAGCTATTGCCATTTGCATATTATATCTGAAGACTGCCTTAGGTGATCTGTTTTGCAGCAGTATGTCCACAGAGGAATTGTTATGGAAACAAAACCCATCTCAATCCCCAGCCTACCTACCTGCCTCCCCAGTTTAAGGTAAAACAGTGACTGAGCATTCCTCATGGCACAATGATGCCATCTTCTGGCTAAAGAAGTGCAGCACACTTTCACTGCTGCGTAACATAACATGGACTCATCCTAAGACTATCTAGTTCTAGTTGATGCATTCAATGTAGTTGCAGCTGTATTGGTACCAGGATATTCAAGAGACAAGGTGGGTGAGGTAATCTCTTTTATTGGATCAACTTGTGTTGGTTAGAGAGAGACTCTCGAAAGCTTGTCTCATTAACAGAGGTTGGGCCAATAAAAGATATTAACTCACCCAGCTTGTCTATCTAGCTGATGGTCATTATATGTTTCTCTAAACCAGGGGTGGCCAACCTGTGGCTCGAGAGCCACATGCGGCTCGTCAGAGTTAATATGCAGTTCCTTGTATAGGCACCGACTCCAGGGCTGGAGCTACAGGTGCCAATTTTCCAATGTGCCCGGGGGTGCTCACTGCTCAACCCCTGGCTCTGCCATAGGCCCTGCCCCCACTCCACCCCTTCCTGCCCCCTCCCGTGAGCCTGCCGTGCCCTCGGTCCTCTCCCCTCCCCCTCAGAGCCTCCTGCATGCCACGAAACAGCTGATCGGGAGGTGCGGGGAGGGAGGGGAAAGCGCTGATCAGCGGGGCTGCTGGTGGGCAGGAGACACTGGGAGCCGGGGGGAGCTGATGGGGGGCTGCTGACTTATTACTGTGGCTCTTTGGCAATGTACATTGGTAAATTCTGGCTCCTTCTCCCACTCAGGTTGGCCACCCCTGCTCTAAACCATCCTATTCATCTTAACAGTCATACACTAAATCCAGCACTGTACAGAATGTATTCCTACCCTGTACAACTTTAGCAAGTCTGCACCCAGGGAGACACAATTAGATACAGAAGAAAAGGAAATCAAATGGAGAAGAGGAAATGCCAAAAATGAATGATAGTAAGTGCTTTAGAGATGGTAGCTGCCACATTATTATGAATTATATACACATCACAGATATAGGCACTACTGGTTATTAGAGCTGGTCAATTTTTTCATTCAAAGAGCTAATTTGGCAATAAATTAATTTTTTTGTAGAAATAAAAATTTTCCTGGAAAATGTCTGTGTTCCTTTATTTTTCCCCCCCAGGTTTTAGTCAAAAACTTCAAAACCCCAAAATTGAGGATAAATGTCAACATTTTCACTGACTTTTTTGGGGGGGGGCAGGAGAGATTTTTCACTCTACTGATTACACAACAGCCAAATACATTTGCATTTTATTACAGGCAGAGCAGATAATTGCTCGACACGTCCCATTATAAGTTCCCATTTTCGATTACACATTATGTCAAACTTAAAATGTTTGGGCTGAAATTTCCTATGCTGGGTGTCTGTCTCAGGCTGATATATTTTCTTGAAAAGTTTCAGCAGAAATGGTTCAGCCATTTCCAAGAACTAATTTAGGGGAAAATACATATTTTTGCCTATGTTCAAAAAATTTCCTCCATGCTTTGGAGCAGGAGACTTGAAATTTGCAGGGGGTTCACTCTAGTGTCAGGGATCTGTGTTTATAAGTTATAAGCCCTTGAAAAATCGCAGTTCACACATCCTCAGTAGAGACTTGTTGGAGTTTGGCAGCTAAATTCTGTGAAGCATGCACCTGAGCATTCACTGAGCATGTCCAGCCTAAGGGTACTGGGTCTGAGCAGGACTTTCTCTGCAATTGCTGTTCCTGACTGTTGCAGGGCCACTGTGATGCTGGGCATCAGAACTGAGAGCAAGGAGACTGTCTCTCCTGTGCTCAGAGTGTTTCTCTCGCTGGCATCTAGGCAGTGTGGAGGACAATGCAACCTGAGTAGAATACAGAGGGGACATTTTGGGTGGTGGAGGTAGTAGACTGGGGCATGGAGCCCAGGGAGCGGAGCTTGGAACTGGGCGCTGGCTAAAAGGGGAGACTGGTTCTGGTTGGACAAGGAGACTGGGAGTTAGTGGATGGGGAAAAAGACTGAGAACCAGGTAGAAGGGTGGGAGACTGGGACAAGGAACCAGCATGGTGGGGTGACAGGTACTGGCTGGACAAAGAGCCTGGTGTGAAGACTGGGAGCAAATGGGAAGACTGAGATTGGATGAGGAGTTTAGTGAGATGGGAACTGAGACTCAGGTATGGAGCCTGGAGGGGAAGACTGGGACTGGCTGGGCAAGGAGACTGGGACGAGGAGCCTGGGGGATGGACAGGCTAGGTGAGGAAACTGGCCCTGGTATAAGAACCTGGGTGACAAGGGAAGAGATAGGACCAGCACAAGGACAGCTGGAGGGGAAACAGGCAGGAGGGGTCAGGCTTGAGGAGCAGAAGGGTCCATGGCCACTTCAGCACATTCCCCTGAAATGGAACCAAAGATTCTTGAGTCTCACCATTCCACTGCTGTTAGCAAATATCTGTGAAATCCCATGGCAATCTGTGTGCTGCTTCCTCCTCTAGTAGCCAGTCCACACAGAGGATGGCAATCTACTACTGCTGTCAGCTCCTCCATTAGCTCAAGTGGCAGAGACCTATGCAGTAGATCTAAGGGATCCAATCCTACTCATGAACCTTGTGTGTATCAATATGATGCCAAATGAGTTAGGAAATGTCAGAATTAAGGTGCTTGTGCAACCTTAATTTGACCCCCTTATGCATATGCATTTTGATACCATGTTTAATTATATGATCACATACTATTTTTTCAACAAGATCCCTGCCTCATTCAGCACACTGGATGGATGGTGATCTGGGACTGAAGCAGGGTTGTGTGGTAAAGGAAGCTGTTATCTGGAAGATCCCTGCTTCATCGGTTGCAGAAGTTGGAAGGTGTGCGGTAAATGAGGCAGGGGACTGCAGAAAGAGAAAGGATGGTTTCATGGTTGAGGCAGTCAAATGCTGCTCTGGAGAACTGAAGTCTGTCCTTGCCTCTGCCCCAGAGTTCCTGTCTGATTCTGGGCAAATCATTTACATCAAACTTTTCCTGGGCAGTCTTAATTCTGGCATTTATCCACTTGAGAGTGCTTGACTGGGCAACCTCAATGTTCTTTTAATGTAGTTTTGTGTTTTAACATAGTGTAATTCCATGTACACTGTGAAACTCTACAGGATTGCGTCTGATGAAGTGGGCATTCACCCACGAAAGCTTATGCTCCAATACTTCTGTTAGTCTTAAAGGTGCCACAGGACCCTCTGTTGCTTTTTACAGATTCAGACTAACACGGCTACCCCTCTGATATTCTACAGGATTGATTCACCAGACCCATCAGCATACCTAGGATTTAAGCCTCTCTGAGATGACAGTAGCATGAAGAATATTCTGAGGCCTCATCAACACTAAGAATTTTTGTGTGAAATTTCCTACATTGCTTCCACCCATCGCCACATGCTCCAGGACCTCTCTGCAACCTGCATTACAATCTTTACTCACTTGTGTTAGGTTCTGAGCTCGCCATTATGGAACTGAGCCTTCAGGGGCTCTTTCTATCAGGGGTGAGCTACTCAATAGCCTTTGAAGTAAACAGGAGTTGAGGGTGCTCATCATCTTGTGAGACCTGGCCCCCTGTGTCAGTTTTGGCTACTCACTTCCTTAAGTGTCTCAACCCTACACTGCCTCATTGGACCCCCGTTAGATTTATCAAGGGCCCACTTCTAAATTTTACCCTTAGCTCCATAAAGAATGACTGAAGCCCTGCACAATAATAAATTGTATAGTATTGTCCCAATTGAAGCTGCTTTTACAGAACTGGGAATCTGTACTGCTCAGTATTTCTGGATGAACAGTGTCTCAACTATGATGCACACCTAAGGACACAACCCTGCCTGTTCATAGATGGGTGTGATACATCACCACCACACTTGTAAAACTGGCCCTGTACATGCATGCATAGGCAAGATAGATGAGTTTACAGGATGACACATGCTGTCATATCTGAGGTTAATGTCAAGCCCCAAACATGTAAGGTTAGAAGAAATAATTTTCTGCAAAATAAAAACATTTTCATTGTAATTAGTGTAAGATTTGTTTTGTTCAGTTTACAATATAAGTTTATCTGCTTTCCCGGGAGGCCTGTGTAGCTTGGGCTCTGAGACATATCCTTACTGGCTTGAATTTGATCATGGAACCTTAAGATCGGTAACAACATTTTACTGAACGAACAAACAAACAGAATAGAGAGTTTTATTCTCTCTTTGGTTAATCAAAATTCAAAAGGTGTTTTCAGAAAAAGGCGACATGGATATACGTGTAAACCTCCTCCTAACCTACACAGTCAGCTAGGGATTAAAGGGTACATGGCATGGGGGGAAAGGACTACCTTTCACAAGGTTGAAAGAAGAAGAATGATGATTGATCTTGGCTGAAAAATTTGCAAAAGACAGAACTTTTAAGAAATATCTGGTCCTAGGAAAATAACTTGATTAGCAGGAATCGTCTCACTGATCATCAGAAGAGAAGTCTGTTCTGTTGCTGGGCTAAGGGAAACTGCAAAGCTAAAGAGGCTGTTGGCTACTGATCCATGAGGGTACAATCCGTGGAGTAAAACAACAGGTCCTGTGGCACATATAACATCTTTTGTCAGGAAGAGTCAACTTACATTCACTATAAGCAAATGCCAAATTCTGGTAGGATCTATCTTGCTCCTTCACTTAAGAAGAAACTTAGAACCTGCAGTGATTTTTTTTTTTTAATTTTGAGTGTCACCCAAGACCTAATATGAAGCCATTCAAAACAGCTCCCTCCCCACCCCCTGGATGTGTAAGAGAATGCAGCATGCTATGCCTCCATGCACAAAGTCTTATGAGCATGCTTTATGGGGCACACACTCAAGAGCTTAATACTCTTTCATACTGATGCTAAAGAAAACAGACTCCCTTTCAACCAAATTCATATATTCATGTTACCATGGAGTTTGCATGACAGCTCAATTATAACAGTAGGGAAAACTCCCAAGAGTGACTGTTTTTTTGTTTTTATTATTGGAAGGACTCTCTCACTTTAAAAGGACAGCATATGGGGTAGGAAAGCATTTGCTATAAAAAGCAGGCAAGCCTTCCAAGACCAGCTAAAGTGAGATGGACTCTAGAAGAACCCAACCCGCTTCTGTTTGAACTACATATGCCAATCAGACCTTCCACCAAGGTGAGGGATCTGCCCTTTTTCATGCATTTCCAGACCGATATAAGCAAGAGCTTAAAATAAAGAACATTAGAATGGCCACACTGAGACAGACCAATGGTCCATCTAGCCCAGTATCCTGTCTTCTGACAGTGGCCAGTGCCAGACGTTTCAGAGGGAATGAACGGAACAGGGCAAATTAATCAAGTGCTCCCTCCCGTCATCCAGTCCCAGCTTCTGGCAGTCAGAGGCTTAGGGACACCCGGGGCATGGAGTTCCATCCCTGACCATCGTGGCTAATAGCCATTGATAGACCAGTCCTCCATGAACTTATCTCATTCTTTTTTGAACCCAGTTACACTTGTAGCCTTCACAGCATCCCCGGCAATAAGTGCCACAGGTTGACTCTGCTTTGTGTGAAGAAATACTCCCTTATGTTTTGTTTTAAACCTGCTGCCCATTAATTTCATTGGGTGACCCCTTGTTCTTGTGCTATGAAGGGATAAATAGCACTTCCTTAGTCACTTTCTCCACACCATTTATGATTTTATAGACCTCTATCATATCCCCCCTCAGTCATCTCTTTTTTAAGCTGAACAGCCCCAGTCTTTTTAATCTTTCCTCATATGGAACCTGTTCCATTCCCTTAAAACATTTTTGTTGCCCTTCTCTGTACTTTTTCCAATTCTAATATACCCTTAATACCAGAACTGCACACACAGTTTTCAAGGTGTGGGCGTATCATGGATTTATATAGTGGCATTATGATATTTTCTGTCTTATCGATCCCTTTCCTACTGGTTCCTAACGTTGTTAGCTTTTTTGACTGCCACTGCACACTGAGCAGATATTTTCAGAGAACTATCTTTGATGACTCCAAGATCTCTTTCTTGAGTGTGAACACCTAATTTAGACCCCATCATTTTGTATGTGTAGTTGGGATTATGTTTTCCCAATGTGCATTACGTTGCATTTATCAATGCTTACTTTCATCAGCCATTTTGTCATTTTCATCTGTCACCCACCATTTCATCTACCAGTCACCCAGTTTTGTGAGATCCCTTTGTAACTCTTCACAGTCAGCTTTGGACTTAACTATCCTGAGTAATTTTGTATCATCTGCAAACTGTGCCACCTCACTGTTTTCTCCTTTTTCCACATCATTTATGAATATATTGAACAGCACTGGTTCCAGTATAGATCAATGGGGAACCCTCTATTTATCTCTCTCCACTGTGAAAACTGACCATTTATTCCTAGCCTTTGTTTCCTATCTCTTAACCAGTTACTGATCCATGAGAGGACCTTCCCTCTTATCCCATGACTGTCTGTTTTGCTAAAGACCCTTCAGTGAGGGACCTTGTCAAAGGCTGTCTGAAAGTCCAAGTACACAATATCCACTGGATCGCCCTCGTTTGCTGACACCCTCAAAGAATTATAATAGATTGGTGAGGCATGATTTCCCTTTACAAAAGTCATGGTGACTCTTCCCCATGTCACGTTCATCTATACGTCTGATAAGTCTGTTCTTTACTATAGTTTCAACCAGTTTGCCTGGTACTGAAATTAAGCTTATTGGCCTGTAATTGCTGGGATCGCTTCTGGAGCCTTTTTAAAAAATCAGCGTTACATTAGCCATCCTCCAGTCATCTGGTACAGAGGCTGATTTAAGCGATATCATAGTCGTTCTGCAATTTCATATTTGAGTTCCTTTAGAACTCTTGGGTAAAACTAGTAAAATAAATAATTTCTCTACATTTTTCCTACTAAAGAGGTAACATTGAGAGGCAGTGTTTTCCAGTGATTAGGGTTAGGGTGACCAGATGTCCTGATTTTATAGGGACAGTCCCAATATTCAGGGCTTTTTCTTATATAGGCACCTATTTCCCCCCCTTTTCACACATGCTAGCTGGTCACCCTAGTTAGGGTGCTGGGCGGGAGTCAGGAAAGGTAGGCTCTGTCCCCTGCTTTTCAACTGACCTTCTGTGTGCCCTTGGGCAAATCACGTCACCTCTCTATGGTCTGTTTCCCCTCTCACAATTTGTCAGTTTTAATTGTAAGTTCTTTGGGGCAGGAGCTGACTCTTGTTGTGTGTTTGTACAACACCTAGCACAATGTGGTTCTGACCTCAGTTGGGACCTCTAGGTGCTACTAGAATATAAATGATAACTAATGCTATAGACAGTTGACTCTAACATTTGTGCTGAACAAGGCATGTAAGTGATACATCTGAATTATGTCATTATGATGCTCTCCTTCTTTCTTTGGAATTTATTCTGTTCCCTTTGAAGATCAGTAAGCAGGTGCATTCACACCTAAAGCATAACCAACCCGTTGTTAACTGTTCAGATGTCATGTGGTTGGCGCTCTCTCTCCCTCCTTTTCTCCATCTGCGACTGCCATGTGGGCGGTACCAAAAATATAGCCAAAGACAAACACTTTGCTCCACATGTATGCCACCCAAAATAGGACTCTAGGTTGCACATTATTTTAGATTCCAAATTTATTGTAGCAAGTTAACAAACAGATTTTTGTGAACTGACAAAACCCACGTTGTGTTTCAGGAGGGAAACTTGGATCAAAGGCCAAATTGGTAGATAATCTACTACTTAAACTTCAGTGGGATACAGGTTAAGCATGTCATGTCTGTCACTAGACTGCTTTCAGCCCACTGGATCCATTATTGCTCCAAAACTAACAAGAGTAGGAGAATCTCCCATACTGCAGTTTGACTGAGGAACAACTCTATGATGGCAGCCACCAAGGAAAGACCTGACCTTGAACACTGTTCACAGCAAGTCACAAATGAAAATTAATGTGGTCTCCTCCTCATCCCCTTTTATGTATCTCAGCACTCCCATGCAGTCCAACACATCAAGCGGTCCACTGAGCAATTTAGGCCCAGAACTGCTGCAGTACTTATTGCAAGTAAAGACTGAGATGCACTGGAAACTGCAGATGTGAATTTACACAGTGCCTACTCCATGCTAGGCTCAAGCCACTGTTACTCTCTCATCAACATTACTGCACGTTCCCTTTCAGTGTATAAATGCCAAAGTACTCGGAATTTTGATGTATTTAATTAAGTCATTTAGGAACCTTTGAATTAAGTATAACATTTTATTAACTAGTTAATATATTATTCTCATACATACTAGTGAGGACTTCCAGATGGTCTGAATACATAAGACTTCACACACATTACCTATTCTTTACTCAGCCAAAGGTAAACAAAGCTAAGGTATACATTCAGAATGGCACATTAATTCTTAGAATAGTTCACCAGCTGATGTAATTTTCCACCAAATTAGCAACAGATGAATGATCAAAGATCAGCCGCTGCAGACTGGCATTGAACCTAAACCTGTGGAAATGGGGAGACACCTTCCCCCATTGTATAAGAGAGTGGTTGGTGCTGGGATTTTTCTGACATTCTTAATTATGTGCACTCAAAACACTGAGTGTATTTAAGAATTATGTCTCCTGGTGTAATTAGCACATTCATTATGCACGGCTCTTGTAACTGTGGGAGATAAGCTCTGAGATAAGTCAGATCAAGGGGTATTGTTTAAGGAACACGTACTGTAGAATCTCTATGACAGACCGGAACTAGGCTGCATACAAATGTACATTCATGCACATCTCAGTACAAGACCTCTACCCACCCAAGTCTTCTCTAATTAAGAGCAGCAGTTAATATTTCTATAATAGAATAAAACAGACTCACAAAAAGTCCTTGACTTGAAGCCTAAGTGATTTGCCCAGACCCACTCAGAGTCAACATCAGAATTGAGACTGGAGATTCCTGCCTGCTTGTTTTCTGCCTTATCCACTAGAACCTGCTGCCTGTCACAAACAAATATCAACCTCTGTCTCTTGCCCTGCCATAAACTAAAGGCTTTATCTCCTGACATTTAAGCTCGCACAAGTATTTTGCCAATACCCTCCTTGGAGCTTTATGCACACAACATATTCAGCCTTGAGTCAGCAGGAGTCTTCAGTCCTCTTTTCAGCTCCAAAATTGAGAATTAGGTTTCTACACTTGTAAAACAGCAAAGCGATTTAGGCTAGAACAAGGATTATATTTCTACATTACATTAAAATACTGGCACTAAGAAGAGGCCTAGCTCAAAATGCCTTTTGGCATGATCACTCTTCCCAGAGATGATCCTGTGGTAGCTTTTGTCCCATAACTAGATCAGCATTACTAGATGACTCATGCCACTAATTGAGAATGTGTGTTAAGAAGAGGATATCTCCTGGCAAAACAAAGAGCAGCTTTCCGGTGTTTCCTGGCACATTATAAAAGTAACTTCTCTCCTCTCTCTCAAGTACTAACTCGGCAAGAGGGCTGTCTTATTCAGGAGGATTCAATTTCATTGTTCCAGAATAAAAGGCACTAGGCCAATCAGCATAATGGGCTGGATGGTAAGTGTTGCTCCTTCCTCTCACCACACGGCAAAGGTCATACCCACCCCTGCAGACTCTTCCATTTAGTAGTACACCCACCCTCCAGTCCCGCCTTCTTCCTGCATCCTAGACTCTCTCTCCCTCTGGCTTCCTGGATCTTTCTCCTAGTTGCCCCAATAGACTCTTGATTTTCTACTGACTTATTGCTGCATCAGGTCCCCTCAGTCTCTAGGCCTGGCTCTTTAGGAACCTCTGTTACATTTTTATTTGCATTCAAGTAGCATCAAGAGGTGCCAGCTGCAATTGAAACCCATCATGCTGGGTACTGGATAAACAGAGAAGAGACAGTTCCCAGCCTGAAAAACAAACGAACATACAATAGACAAGACAAAGGGTGGTGGGAAGGGATACAAATTGGAAAAAGTATTAGTGGTAGAAATGGATCTAAACATCCCAAACTTTAGGGGAAGTTCAGATTGAGATCTGTAACCAAACTCCTTGGCACAGGCCCATCTCTAGCAGCAAGTCAAAACTTGTAGCGCTGTTTAGATGTCACTTTAGTAAGCATAAATCTTGGCATCACTTAAACTCTTCAGGAGTTCTGGTTGACTCAGGCTTAGGAATCACAAAACTCAGCCTTTAGTAATTCAGCTTTAATTCAAATGAGTAGCACTGATAAGGCACCTCAAAACCACTTCATAACAATCCTGGGTGAAACAATACAGATGTGCCATGTCACAGGGTGAGCTGGCCCTTTAAGTAGGTTGGGGTTCAGCCTCACCTGTTGTGACCCACAGACCTCTTGATGCCAACTGGCAGAGGGCATAGGGGTTTAGGGATCCCCTGTGTTTATCAAACAGGGTTATGTAATGTCTCTAATGAAAGCTGAAACCGATGTTCTCTAGGTCTTGCAGTTAAAGGTAGATCACTCAAAGGCAGCATGCCTTGAGGCAAACTTCTCCAGACAGGAGGTGGGAGACACTTAGGGTATGTCTACACTGTGATAAAAGACCACAGAACAGCCGTGGCTGGCCTGTTTCAGCTGACTCAGGTTGTGGGGCTATAAAATTGCAGTGTAGATGTTCTGGCCTGGCCTGGAGCCTGGACTCTGAGACCCTGCAGGCAGGTAGGTCTCCAGCCCGAGCCCAAATGTCTACACTGCAATTTTACAGCCCTGCAGCCAGGGGCGGCTGTATGTATTTTGCCGCCCCAAGCCCGGCAGTCAGGCAGCCTTCGGCGGCACGCCTGCGGGAGGTCCGCTGGTAACGCAGATTCAGCGGCATGTCTGCGGGAGGTCCACCAGTCCTGCGCCTTCAGCGTACCCACCGCCAAATTGCCGTCAAAATCGCGGGACTGGCGGACCTCCCGCAGGCATGACTGCCATCCTCACGGTGACCGGCAGGCCGCCCCCCGCAGCTTGCCGCCCCAGGCATGCGCTTGGTGCGCTGGTGCCTGGAGCCGCCCCTGCCCGCAGCCTAAGTCAGCTGACCTGGGTTCTGAGACTCAGTGCTGCGGGTTTTTTATTACCCTTATCTCCTTGGTGGCCCATGATGTAGTGTGTGTTTTATAACAGGAGTCTATTAGCTTTCTGAGTTAAATGAAGAGTTTGTGTAGACTTTAGAAGAAAATTAACAGGAAGAGGTAAACAGTGGCAGGGGGCGAACCCAGTTTTCAGGTGAAGATTACTCTGGTCTGATATATCTGGGGGTGCAGAGAGACACTCCATCAATCTTCAGTCTGTGAAGACAGGCTGCCAGCAGCCTTGATCTTATTAAAGGGGGATTTCAGCCATCTTGGTTGAAAATGCGGAAAAAAGACTTGGGGCAAGCTATCCTGTAGGAAACAGGACTGTCTTGTGACTGAGTAAAGTTTAGGCTCTAGAAAGCATGTTACGACCTTAGTTTATAGGTAACCATTTGTTTCCAATATTCTTACTTTCTATCATTTGAATCTCTGTTCTTCGAAATTAAACTAATTCTGGTTTTGATTATAAATATATCTAAGTGCTGTGTGTTAAGCAGAATGGTGAACCTGGGCTGAATCTAATATGCTGGTGTCTACTATTCCTGTGGGAGTAGAGGAGCTAAGAGCTCTGTAAGTGTTCAGTGGAACAGGGGCTGGGCACTCCAGAGGGATGCTTGCAGGAATCTAAGGTTGGTGTGTGCCTATCTGTAACCTGTGTAGAGAGAATGAGACCTGCGGAGGCCTGGAAGATAGTGCTTATGTTGCCAGTGGCTGGTGGAGTCAAGAAGCGGATCCACTGCAGGCACAGGCAAGACTTCCGCAAGCTAAGGGCAGGTGATGGTGAGATGCCTCACAACCCTGGGTTGTGTCACACCTGTGCCAGAAATAGCCGACTTACCTCGAGGAAGGGAAGGAGGGCACAAGGTCATATGACAAGGGCATGTGACTAGACCCAGGCCTGCTGGGAAATTAAAGGAAGCTTGTGTTAAATCAGGAGGAAAGCTCCCGGGAAAGTAGATCTGTGTGCATTACATTTAAGAGTGGGAGACCAGCTAGGAAAGGGCCAGTGAGGAGGCTGGGGATGAAGGAAGAGGCTGAGGCCTGGGGTAAACAGCCCAATTGTTTAGGACTTTAGGGCTGGGAACATGTAGTAGACAGTGGGTGTGGGTTCCCCCAATTCTGACACTTTGTGAGGTGGTACAGCCACCCCTGTCAACAAGGTAAAGGCAACACTGATTTGAGGCCAGGAAGCTAAAGCTGGAGCACTAAAAGCCTGTGGTGGAAGAGGCCAGACCCTGAGAGGAAAGACAGTGCTGAGCAAGAGTCTAGGGTGTAAAACACATTTCTGGGATGAAGGCACTATACCCCTGTGAGATTTAAGTGTGCAAGTGAAGACCTGGGGGTGTTTGGCACCTCTCTGGCCATAGCTCCTGGGGGAGGGAACTCAAGAGACTTCCCTTGATCAGACCCTCAACACCGCCTAAAATCTCAGTTATTTTCATTTCTACCAGGTACTTCGGGGGTGGATTCTATGGTTTAAATTGCACAAAGTGGACTTACACTAGCCTGGACTGGCCAGTGGAGAATTGCTCCCATGCACAGGGGTCTCCATTAGTGGAGGAGCTGGCTCCTGCACCACCCTCCCCCTCCCTGGAGTAAGGGGAGAATGGAGAAAAGCTACATTCAGTCTTTCATTGGCCTAATGTCTGAAGGACTTTATGCTGGCGGTGTAAGGAGGAACTGCTTCTCAACAGCACAAGCTATGGCATAGTCAGGTGACAGGGGTTTAAGGAGCCACAGCCCGTTTCCTGCATCTCCCTGGCTCTGAGCTGCTCAAGCAGAGTGAAAAATCTAGCACTTCAGTTTTTTGGGCCGTGTTTTGCAAAAAAGTTTTTTTTCTCCCCGCCCTCACCCAAGACTTTAATTTGTCCCTACATCCTTTAAATGGGAGTGTCACTTACAAGCTTTGCTCCTATTTTTAAGTAAGCAATTTTGAAAATTCAGTTGTGCCTTTAAATATATCGCCATCGAACCAGACTCTCTCTGCTATTGCAAGTAAGACTCATTGACTTCAGAGAGGAACAGAATGGGGCCCTGAGCTGCAAATGCAAGAGGTTTTTGCCTCAGTTTCTCATGGTTGATTTAAAAAAAATATCTATATATAGGCTACAACTCTCCATTTAAAGAGAGGCTTACTCTAAGAGTCAAACAACACCCTCAGTTACTCTACTTTTGGTTCCATAGTGTTCCTCTGGATTTAACCCGGTGTAAGAAAAGGCAGAACTCAGCCCTATAACAGTAACAGAAGTTAGTGTAGAGTTCCCAGTTTGTACTATTAAAATATCCCATTTCATGGTTTTCTTCAAAAAAGATTTTATTTCCAACAGCAAAGTACAACTCACAGTAGGCAAAGTGCCAAGTACTCTAACAAGACTCATGTTCACTTCTGACTCATTGAAGGATGAGTACAAATAAGTAAAAAGCATTAACAGTAATCTTCACATTTCTGTTTGTCATCAAATATACAATCACAGTGCAATTTCCTCAGAAGTGTCAGAATTGTTGTCTGGGGCATTATGAGAATGTGAAACTCTCTCAGGTTCCCTAGAAGTCAGGGAAGGTGTAGAGGGACTACAGCAAACAGTTCTTCTGCAAGTCATCTTTCTATGATCCAATAAGAGGTGCAAGAATTATATGTGGCGGCTTTACCTCACCCAATTAACCTCGCTAAATTCCCAAGGCACTTACAACATAAGTAATCCCAATTTAATGTGCAGTAGCAAATTCATTATCCACCTCCTCAACTGTAGCTACCATTTCCAGTTTTAGGATCCTCTCCCTTTATCTCATACATATGCAGCTATACAGTGGTGCTAACCTTGTATCTGAAAAGATTGATGGTGCATTCAAGTACTCTTTAGCTAGCTACCAGGAAATGCTGCTGAACACATACTGTCATTTATCCCAGCAGCAACAATTCCACCCTGACAAATGAGCATAGAGATTGGCAACAATCTTAAGATTTTTTCTTCCTGAAGCACTGTGACTAAGAGCAACCAACAGAACTACTAGGCGAGACTACTCTCTGGGACTGTAATGTTTATGTTCCTATTTGTTGCCTGTTAAAACTCCAGGGTAGACGGACTTTCATAATGTATTAAATGAACTCATCAAAAAAATTGCTCATCCAGAGGAATGTGGATCAAACCTCCACATGGCATAAAAGTATGTAGTTTATATGAATACTATAGAAGAATGTTTAACATGTCTTAGATGAGATCATAGTGACTCATAGGAAAGGAATCACACATATTACAGTCCACACATCTAACAATTTTAACACTCCTATTTCCTTTTCAGATGAGTGCCTGTTATTTAACAACATCTACAGGTAAGCAGTAAAGAGGTTCAGCTATTTGAAGCCTTCTGAAAATAGCTACTCATGGATTATTTCAGTCCTTTCTCCCTAGCTAAGGTCCATTTTTGTGTAGTGCCTTCTTCATAAAAGGGATATACTGCAATTGAAACAAAGCTATTTTAGTAGCCTTGTTTAATGTGCACTATGTGCAGCTTAATTCTTACAACAAATCTCTTTTCAGAGCATCAAAGTCTTGAACTAGTCAATATGAAAGGGTGGAATTGGACCAATTCCTGACTCCAGACACAAGACTGATCAGGAATTCTGGGAACTGAGCTTTGGCACCAAACACCATCTGGAACGTTTACCATTGTTGTTGAGGAAGTTTCTGACAAGAGCTTAGTCTTTATATTCTGAATCCTGTAAAGGGATTAGAAGCTGGAATTCAAAGACTCCTAGGAACTACAAATGCCATCTCTTTAGCCTAAGGCTTTTTGCTAGTAAATATAATACCTAGCTCTTATATAGTACTTTTCATCAGTAGACCTCAAAGTGCATCACAATCTTTAACGTACATATAACATACCCTCAGGTATTTTATAAACAGAACAATTTATCTGCTCCCACACTGCAGACTTAATACAGTAGAATAGATACATAGGCTACACAGCCAATAAGATTTTAAATAAACATATGAAATATACTTGAAGATAGAATCATAGAAGATTAGGGTCAGAAGAGACCTCAGGAGGTCATCCAGTCCAACCCCCTGCTCAAAGCAGGGCCAACCCCAACTAAATCATCCCAGCCAGGGATGTGCCTTAAAAACCTCTGAGGATGGAGATTCCACCACCTCCCTAGGTAACCCATTCCAGTGCTTCACCACCCTCCTAGTGAAACAGTGTTTCCTAATATCCAACCTAGACCTCCCCCACTGCAACTTGAGACCATTGCTCCTTGTTCTGTCATCTGCCACCACTGAGAACAGCCGAGCTCCATCCTCTTTGGAACCCCCCTTCAGGTAGTTGAAGGCTGTTATCAAATCCCCCCTCACTCTTCTCTTCTGCAGACTAAATAAGCCCAGTTCCCTCAGCCTCTCCTCATAAGTCATGTGTCCCTGCCCCCTGATCATTTTTGTTGCCCTCCGCTGGACTCTCTCCAATTTGTCCACATCCTTTCTGTAGTGGGGGGCCCAAAACTCAATGCAATACTCCAGATGTGGCCTCACCAGTGCCAAATAGAGGGGAATAATCACTTCCCTCAATCTGCTGGCAATGCTCCTACTAATGCAACCCAATATGCCGTTAGCCTTCTTGGCAACAAGGGCACACTCCTTCTTGTCCACTGTAATCCCCAGGTCCTTTTCTGCAGAACTACCACTTAGCCAGTCAGTCCCCAGCCTGTAGCAGTGCATGGGATTCTTCCGTCCTAAATGCAGGACTGCCTTTTCCAATTTTCAATTTCTATGCTGTTAATTTATTTTAAAAGTTTGTATTGCCTGTATTTTGCACGTTGTTCTTCTGTACTGTTTTTTCCATGCAAATGTCTATTTTTGGAGCATAAATTTGTTTTTATTAGTTCACAACACACTGCAGAATGCATCATAGTACTCAAAGAACACAGTGCTTGTAAATGTACAGCAAGGCCACATAATTCAGAGCTCCAGGAAAATAGTCATACTTATAAATATACAGCAAGCCCTATATCGTTCCTAACAGCACCCAAGCCTCCAGACCCAGAGAACAGTCCAGCACAGAACACTGTGGCTGACTGTTAAAGTGGTCTTTCAAAGCCTTCCTCAAGTGCACAGCTCCACCCTGAGCTCTTGTAATAGCCCATGTCCAAAGTCAGTGGACAGCTGCTCCACTTCTGCCCTCCACCCTAATGAGAGCTTGTCCCCCTTTGCCTCACAGATGTGATGCAGGACACAACAGGCAGCTATAACCATTGGGATATTTTTCTCACTGAGATCTAATCTTGTAAGTAAACAATGCCAGCGTCCCTTCAATCTACCAAAAGCAGTCAGTCATTCTACACCTGCTGAGCCAGCAGTTAAATCTTTCCTTGATGGTGTCAAGGTGGCCAGTGTACGGCTTCATGAGACAAGAGTAGGCCGAGTTCCCCAGAATCACTATTGGCATTTCAATATCACTAATGGTAATCTGCCAGTTGGGAAAGAATGTCCCTGCTGGCAGCTTTCTGACCAGTCCTGCGTTGTCAAAGATGTGAGCATTATGCGCCTTCCCTGACCAGCCCATGCTGATCTTGGTGAAGTGACCCCAGTCATCCACCAATCCTTGTATAAACCATAGAAAAGTAGCTCTTTCTGTTGATGTATTCAGTGGCAAGATGGGCTAGTGCCAAAATAGGGATGTATGTGCCATCTGTCACCCTGTTGCAGTTGGGAACCTCATTGCTGAAAATCCATCCAATATCTACTGCATGTTGCAGAGAGTCACAGTCCTGTGTAGTGGAAAACAATTAGTGGCCCTACACACTTGCATGATAATGGTCCCCAACATGGATTTTCCAACTCCAAAATGATTTCCCACTAACAGCAAAATAGAGACAATGGATTTCGGGAAGGCGGATTTTGGTAAGCTCAGAGAGCTGATAGGTAAGGTCCCATGGGAATCAAGACTGAGGGGAAAAACAACTGAAGAGAGTTGGCAGTTTTTCAAAGGGACACTATTAAGAGCCCAAAAGCAAGCTATTCCGCTGGTTAGGAAAGATAGAAAATGTGGCAAAAGACCACCTTGGCTTAACCACAAGATCTTGCATGATCTAAAAAATAAAAAGGAGTCATATAAAAAATGGAAACTAGGACAGATTACAAAGGATGAATATAGGCAAACAACACAGGAATGCAGGGGCAAGATTAGAAAGGCAAAGGCACAAAATGAGCTCAAACTAGCTACGGGAATAAAGGGAAACAAGAAGACTTTTTATCAATACATTAGAAGCAAGAGGAAGACCAAAGACAGGGTAGGCCCACTGCTTAGTGAAGAGGGAGAAACAGTAACAGGAAACTTGGAAATGGCAGAGATGCTTAATGACTTCTTTGTTTCGGTCTTCACCGAGAAGTCTGAAGGAATGCCTAACATAGTGAATGCTAATGGGAAGGGGGCAGGTTTAGCAGATAAAATAAAAAAAGAACAAGTTAAAAATCACTTAGAAAAGTTAGATGCCTGCAAGTCACCAGGGCCTGATGAAATGCATCCTAGAATACTCAAGGAGCTAATAGAGGAGGTATCTGAGCCTCTAGCTATTATCTCTGGAAAATCATGGGAGACGGGAGAGATTCCAGAAGACTGGAAAAGGGCAAATATAGTGCCCATCTATAAAAAGGGAAATAAAAACAACCCAGGAAACTACAGACCAGTTAGTTTAACTTCTGTGCCAGGGAAGATAATGGAGCAAGTAATTAAGGAAATCATCTGCAAACACTTGGAAGGTGGTAAGGTGATAGGGAACAGCCAGCATGGATTTGTACAGAACAAATCATGTCAAACCAATCTGATAGCTTTCTTCGATAGGATAACGAGTCTTGTGGATAAGGGAGAAGCTGTGGATGTGGTATACCTAGACTTTAGTAAGGCATTTGATACGGTCTTGCATGATATTTTTATCGATAAACTAGGCAAATACAACTTAGATGGGGCTACTATAAGGTGGGTGCATAACTGGCTGGATAACCATACTCAGAGAGTTGTTATTAATGGTTCCCAATCCTGCTGGAAAGGGATAACAAGTGGGGTTCTGCAGGGGTCTGTTTTGGGACCAGCTCTGTTCAATATCTTCATTAACGACTTAGATATTGGCATAGAAAGTACGCTTATTAAGTTTGCGGATGATACCAAACTGGGAGGGATTGCAACTGCTTTGGAGGACAGGGTCATAATTCAAAATGATCTGGACAAATTGGAGAAATGGTCTGAGTTAAACAGGATGAAGTTTAACAAAGACAAATGCAAAGTGCTCCACTTAGGAAGAAAAAATCAGTTTCACACATACAGAATGGGAAGAGACTGTCTAGGAAGGAGTACGGCAGAAAGGTATCTAGGGGTTATAGTGGACCACAAGCTAAATATGAGTCAACAGTGTGATGCTGTTGCAAAAAAAGCAAACATGATTCTGGGATGTATTAACAGGTGTGTTGTGAGCAAGACACGAGAAGTCATTCTTCCGCTCTACTCTGCTCTGGTTAGGCCTCAGCTGGAGTATTGTGTCCAGTTCTGGGCACCGCATTTCAAGAAAGATGTGGAGAAATTGGAAAGGGTCCAGAGAAGAGCAACAAGAATGATTAAAGGTCTTGAGAACATGACCTATGAAGGAAGGCTGAAAGAATTGGGTTTGTTTAGTTTGGAAAAGAGAAGACTGAGAGGGGACATGATAGCAGTTTTCAGGTATCTAAAAGGGTGTCATAAGGAGGAGGGAGAAAACTTGTTCACCTTAGCCTCTAAGGATAGAACAAGAAGCAATGGGCTTAAACTGCAGCAAGGGAGGTCTAGGTTGGACATTAGGAAAAAGTTCCTAACTGTCAGGGTGGTTAAACACTGGAATAAATTGCCTAGGGAGGTTGTGGAATCTCCATCTCTGGAGATATTTAAGAGTAGGTTAGATAAATGTCTATCAGGGATGGTCTAGACAGTATTTGGTCCTGCCATTCGGGCAGGGGACTGGACTCGATGACCTCTCGAGGTCCCTTCCAGTCCTAGAATCTATGAATCTATGAATCTATGAATCTAACCAGTAATAATCTGGCATTGCAAGCTTCTAGAGTGCGATCGCCACTCACTTCTCCAGTGTCAGTGCTGCTCTCACTCTGCTGTCCCTGCACTGGAGGGCTAGAATAAACTCAGCACACAGGGACCGAATGGCTAGGAAGCAGTTCTGCAGAAAAGGACCTAGGGGTTCCAGTGGACGAGAAGCTGGATATGAGTTGACAGTGTGCCCTTGTTGCCAAGAAGGCTAACGGCATTTTGGGCTGTATAAGTAGGGGCATTGCCAGCAGATCAAGGGACGTGATCATTCCCCTCTATTCGACATTGGTGAGGCCTCATCTGGAGTACTGTGTCCAGTTTTGGGCCCCACACTACAAGAAGCATGTGGAAAAATTGGAAAGAGTCCAGTGGAGGGCAACAAAAATGATTAGGGGGCTGGAGCACATGACTTATGAGGAGAGGCTGAGGGAACTGGGATTGTTTAGTCTGCAGAAGAGAAGAATGAGGGGGGATTTGATAGCTGCTTTCAACTACCTGAAAGGGGGTTCCAAAGAGATGGATCTAGACTGTTCTCAGTGGTACCAGATGACAGAACAAGGAGTAATGGTTTCAAGTTGCAGTGGGGGAGGTTTAGGTTAGATATTACAACTGCTGCTGTCAGAGATGGTGGACACAGAAAAGTGCTGCATGGGTTTCTGGAATGTAAAAAAAAACAAGGCACAAATATTAAGGGATCTGGATGGCATTCTGGGATGGAGAAACTTGCATGCTTGGAACTTGACCCCCACCTCTCAGAGATCCTTGGGCAACTCATTTCTTCCCCATGATACATTGCAAAAGCTTCCAAAAGTCATTGCACTGGACAACAGCACATGGCACATTGGGATACTTACCTGTGATGCAGCGCACTTTGCATCAACGCACATGCATCTCACACAGCGCTAATGCAAGCAGCTGAGTATGCACACACCCAAGCAATATACACACTTTGGTCTTTGTACACTGATGTAACTTGTATTGACCAAAGATTAGCGTAGACATGGCCTAAGGTACCACATAAATGTAATCTGTATATAAGAGTGCCATTGCCTGTGTTTAAGACTAGCAATAGACTGAGAATCCACATGACCCTGGTCTGTACATGTTTGCTTATTTCATATGACACAGAGCTCAGTACCCATCACTCACTGGACCTCTCTTGTGGATTTGCATGTGTTTTGAACCTGTACATTGGAGCACATATGATTGGTGGTTTGTCCAGCTGTGCACTCCCTGCTGACTCAGTCAATAGGACTGCAATGCAGAAATGAATTAGATGAAGGGAGGGAAGGAACTGTGGGCAAATCACCTGCAATGTCTGAATGCTACCAATCAGCAATGAGCTCTACTCATATGGCAGCTGCAAAAGGACAAGAGGGGGCATGTGAACTACTTATTCTGTCAACACAGACAGCCTTGTAATTAACTAAAACATGAAAACTAGGCCAATATCAGCCCCACTGCAGAATATTTTGTGTCCAAAAATAAAAAACCCACAAACCAGGATATTTCTATACAGATCCATCCTCATCTACTCAAGGTCAACTGCAGGACAAGGCCCTATGTTTTTAGTGATTTCAAGCCCCTGGTAACCAAAAGAGGTTTGTATTTTAGCCAAGTGTTTACAAAACTTATAATAAATATTACAGAAGTGTTCAGTTGTGTCATTATTTTGTGTCTGTCTAGGAGGTGAGATTGTTCTGCATTTCCTCCAGGAGAAAACTGTTGCAGTTGTATCACTAAGGGTTCTGAAGCTATTATTCTAAATCACAGAGCTGTCAGACAATCAATTCTTCTAGTAGCCCTTTGAACACCAATACTCCCACTTCCTCCAAACAGAAAGCTTAATTTGATAAACAGATTGATGTGCACAATATGATCTTTCGGGACTTGTAATACTCTGTGGATACATTATTTATTAGCTTGCAAATTTTGCAGACATTTCCATCTCAACAGGAAGGTTAACAAGAAAATGCTTAAAAATTCATTTAGGTGCAAATGTAGTCCCCCACTACTGTACAGATATGGTTATGTCGTTCATTGGATACATGATAACTTGCCTGCTGCAGCAGTGACAGCTTGTAGCTAGTTATTGCTGGCTGAATGTTCAGCTAAATGTTCCCCAGCTCTTTTCTAGGGCTCACTCCTGATACAGTTTAAGAGACCAAAGTGTACCATGTGGTCCTTCAGGTAGTGATAGCCTCCGTCTAACTATCTGATCTGACCGCTTGGGCCAAGTTCTTTGGTGTTGGCACTGGAAGGTACCTTCCAGTGAAAACCTGGCCTCTTATTCCATAGTTGTGGGAGGAGGTGAAGGAAAGGAGAAATACACTTGAAAGGCAGCTGCAGCTGGTGCTACTGGTGTCTCCCCTTCTTTTCTATCAGAGTGGGTGGAGGGTGGCTTCAAGTGCTGCTTAGACTTCCTTAGGAGTGCTGTGAGAGGAGGCTCTGAATCATCCCCTCCCTCTGCCAAGGCCATGACTCTCTTGTAATCCAGAGAGTGTTGGGGGGCTGTTCTGGCCAGCTGTGAACACATCCTCGTAGGGGCAAGGAAAAGGTTGTAGGTTTCTGCAACAGAGTGCAGGGAGTTAACAGATGAGTCTGCACTCTGACACCCATTAGTTCCCCCAGAGAAAGCTGATTGGGATAATTAAAGGTAATTAGCTAATCAGGCTGGATGAGTTAACAAGCCAAATATCTCATCAGCTCAAGACTGATAAAGAGGCACAGGAAGGAAGCATAGAGAAGGAGGAAGAATGAGGCTAGCTGAGCTCAGTGGCAGGGAAACCTCTGCTCCTCCCATGTCCTGAGGCAGGGCCAGATTTAGGGGCAGGAGACTCAACCAACTGCCTAGGGTGCTGGGCTCAGGGTGCTGTTTTTGTTCTTAGTGACAAAATGGAAAATAGTTTACTTCGAACATACTATGTTTCAGGTATTCCATAGGTGGATTCATTTTTCAGTAACCTTCTACAATGTTCTGGACCTTTGTAGAATCTCGTGGAACCTTCTAGTCTTTGAGAGCTACATTTTCCTTGAACCTCCTAGAATGTTGTCTGCCGTGGGTATATAAGGGGCGTGGCGTCACCAGTCAGTGAGATATGAGAATAAAGTGAAGTGAGAGCCCAACTGCAATATTGTGAACCTTGTTTTATTGTGTAATTGTGAAAGTGTACTTGTGTTTTAAGATTGGAAGAGTATAAATAGCAACTAATAAAGGACATTTAATGAGATGTCAGAGATATCTATTGAACCCCTATCTAAGCAACAAGATAAAACAAAACAAAAAAAGAACTTAACTTCTTTTGCCATGCTTAACACATGTTTGATTTCTTTAAGACTGTGGAACAGACTTTTTGCTCTCCCCAATACGGTTTGTTTTCCCCCATAGAAAATAAAAGATGCCTCCAAGAAGTCTTCAGGAACTCAGTATAAGAAGAGAAAAAGCTCAATTGCAATCTAGATTGCAACAAAGGGGAAACATGATGGGAAAATATCTGAAACAGAACAACATAGAGCAGGCTTTAGGCAATAGCGATTGTCCCAGTGCAGAAGAAATTGAGGAGCGGAGCATAAACACCACAAAAAGGCCTGGGTTTTTTTGTATGAACTTAGTAAGCTGTCGGCAGACAGGAAAACATTCTTGAACAATTATATGGACCTTCACCGGATGCTGACACATTGGGAACGTTCAGACATCAATGATAAACACTATGTTGAACTGGACAACAACCGTCATGTTTTGCAACACGGGAAGCACTCTCCACTCCAAGTTCTCCAATTCATTCAGGATCAGAGCTGAAGGACACTTTTCCTAATGTGTCGATAGCTTTGAGGATTCTGCTCATGCTGCTGGTCACAGTCGCAAGTGGTGAGTGCAGTGCAGTTTTTCCAAGCTCAGGCTTAAACGTATCTTTGATCGACAATGGCCAACGAGAGACTGATATCGCTTGCTATTTTATCACTTGAAAATGCCATTGGATCTCTCTGACACTGCTTCAGTTCATGAGGGCAAAGGCGAGAAAGGTGACCCTTTGAACTAAAGGACTAGGGCTAACATTCTAAGGCTGTCACCTACTGCAACACTGCTTAATACTGGTCCACCCAATGTTGGTGCACAGCTCAATTGCTTGATATTAGTACATTTTAGTTATTCTTAAAATTAAAAAAAGTTTCTACAAGATTAGAAGAAACA
Organism: Emys orbicularis; assembly: GCF_028017835.1. Lineage (NCBI taxonomy): Eukaryota > Metazoa > Chordata > Testudines > Emydidae > Emys > Emys orbicularis. Next base: position 38,246,242 of record NC_088684.1, read on the forward strand.
TTTTTATTTGCTTGTATATGGCATGAATAAGTACAGATTTACAGATCCTAGCATGCAAATTTATCATCTTATAGGACAGGGATAAATCATGCATGCAAATCGTGCAAAGTCGTGAAATGGGCTATGAATGCAATAAAAAATGAGGCATTCAAAAGTTTAACAAATGGAGGGAAGGCGCCAAAGACACTCCTCGCTTGGAGTGCCATTTGGGCTGGCCCTGTCCTGAGAAGGCTGGAAAGCACTGAGGACATTGTAAGTAGTACTGGTGCACAGCACTATGAAGATGTTGGTGGAGGGAACTCAAATAAATGGCACAATAGATACACAGCCATTGGAATCTGAACCAGTTTCTGTGGTGTGAAAAGGCAGGAATGGAGTGAGCCCTGCTACAGCATCTACGAATCAAATCTCTCATCCCTGCTTTTTCCAGTCCTGTGTTACGGTCTGAGCAGCCTCGAGGCCTGGAGTGAATACTCAGCACATATGGGCCTCCAAATTTCTCCTACAACAGTAGAGGTGTTTGTGTTTGAAGAGGAGCTTGCCAGGCTCCGTTTATTCTGTACAGATGCCTTTCTCCCCAGTGTTGCCAACTCATGCCATTTTACTGCACCTTTACTAGTTTTCATGATTTTATCACAAGCCTCATATTTGGTGTTTTTACTAGAGCTCCAACTGCTAAAGCTAAATGATGGCGTGAGAATCTCAGCTTTTTGTTTAAAAGTTTCTAGCACTCACGGTTGCAGAAAGGAGCATGAAAACAGGAAGCGAGTGCTTCTTAAGACTCAGAAACCAGAAGGCAAGTGAAAAGAACCCAACATGTTTGGGTTTTTTTAAACTCATTTTTGAGTTCTTGGGTTAGGCAGTACGGCCAACCCCACCCCTTGGTGAGATGCAGGCACTTCAGCTACTCTAGAATTCACACATTTGTGCTTCAACCAAATGCTGAAGTGAATTGACAGCTAGTGCTGCTGCTTTCCATGACTTTCTTCTCTTCTTACAGATAGGGTCAATATACCAAGGCACATGCATAATATACATGTCTTAAATGTGCCCAGAGATATGATAAATAGTAATTCCAACAGATCAAAAATAAACATCTTGTGGACTATGGCAAAACAGAATCACATTTACTGAAGAGTAAGCTAGTGCACTTGGAAATACTAGGTTATATGCTTGAGATGGTCCTCTAACAGCAGAAGGGTGTGTGTATGTATATAAACAAGAACAGCATTAGTAATTAAGGCAGATCTTATGTTGCTTCTCTTAGCTATCTGAGATAGCTTAGAAACTGTTACTATTCCACAGTTCAGTCAACTATATCAAAGAAACTTAGGTAGCTACACAGACTACTGTACAAAAAACAAGGGTGCCAAATTCCATCATTAATACATTACTCTTATGCCATCAGCACTGAATAAAGGCAAACACCAAAACGTGTGCAATCATGTCTATTTAAAATTTGTGTGTTGATACCTGAACCATTCTTTCGCTGGGTCATGTGCAACAGAGGAAATGTCAAAGATAATTAACATGGGGGAAGAAGATGGTATGACGTAATTATTTTTATTGGAAGTAATAAACAATGCATGATTTCATTATTGGTAAGGCAAATTTAACTCATGATTTAAAAAAAAATAGATTTAGTGGAGTGCTATGTAGTTAGAAAAAAATAGCAGCTCTTACTTTTGAGAGTGTCACAGGGCGCACCACTCACCTCTGGACTGGCGCCTCCTCCTGATACTCTGGGGATTAGCTCAAGGCCGACACCCTCCCTGTTCATGGTTTGCACACCGTCACTCTGTCTCTGCTGTCCGCCTACAGCCCCTCTCACAGTCTCAGGAACCAGTGTCCTCTTCATGGCTCGTCCCTCTGGCTGTGTCACTGTCCATGTTCCCCCCTTCCGGGGGAGGTTTAGCTCTTCAATAATTCTAGGCAGTCTTTCTACTCACTGCCTCTGTGCCACTTGCCCAGTGGCTGGTAGGGGAACCCAGGCTCACCCTCTTCTCTAGGTTCCAGCCCAGGGACCCTCAGCTCAGCCACTGGGCCTTCTCTCTCTGCCTCACTGCTCTATCCCTGGGTTTCTTCCTACTACTGGTTCCCTTGTCTTCCTGGGCCTACCAGTTCCCAATGCCTCGTCCCAGGGAGTGACTGCAGCCTGCAGTGTCCACTCACTCCTCCCTTTCTCCTGGGAATGTCTGTCCTTTTCCAACAGCCCCTTCACCTTTCAGCTCGTGGGCTTTATAGGCCCTGCTTATTCCTGGCCACCTGAGCCTGATGGGTTAATTGGCCCATCCCTGCAGGGTGAGTGTGGGCTAGTCACTGCATCACAGAAAGCAATTTCCAACTGGACGATGACAATTCTAATGCTGAAATAAATGCACTGATTTGTCTCTTAAAGCATTTCCATAAGCCAAGCCAAACAGGCGTTTCTGCAGCTGTAAAAGAATTTTTGCTTAAGCTTTGAAGGGCCTACCCAGCAAAAGAAACCAACATTTGTGTACCAGTTGCTTCACAAGCCCCAAAGTGCTTAAGATGCTAAGAAGGTGCCCTAGAAATACCAGCTATTATTGTCACATGGATACCTGAGTTGATTAACACTACAAAATGTATCCTCAAATTTACAAGTCTTTCAGGCTGGTGCATAAATGATAGTCAATGTATAAGTGCAAAGCCCTACAGTCTGTACTTATTAGCATAGTAACTCAACCAGGACACTTAATCTTTCCATTTCAGCACACACTCATAAAATCATGATATCTATAGGGCCAGATTGCGATATCCTTACTCACACTGAATAAACTCTTTGAAGTCAATGGGACTTGTGCGGCAAAGTACTATTCAACAGCAAGGCTATTGAATTCTGGCCCACAGTGATTGAGCAAACATAATTCTCCAGATGCATAACTATGGTCATTTTTCAAGGGCTCCAACAGTTTTATTTCCTAATAAGAGCTAGATGGTCAGACTGAAACCCAGCCTCTGTATTTGGGGCTGGGAAGGGCCTGCTTTGCACCTGTAAAATTTGCACTTGCACTGTGGCAGAGATGCAATTCATATTTGCATCCACAATCAATAGCCAGTGCAAAGGGACCTTAAAATAGTTGACCTTAAAATATCAGCCAGTAGGGGAGCAGAGAGATGCTTGTTGCTGCAATGTACTCCAAAAATAAAGCCAAAAGTTTCCCAGCTCTCAGACGCTAATAGCTGAAAGTTTTGCTCTGCGTTTTGCTCATTTGAATCTCACAGTGAGCCCAACCTTGCCAGCCCTCTGTAGACAGCATGTCCTTTGACTTCAAAGTCAGTTGTGGCTGCCCAGCATCCATGAAAACTACCCTTTTTTGGTATCTAACTTTAGGCTCCAAGTTTTGAAAATTGCGACCATAATGCTTAAGTATGGTAAGGGCTTTACACATATAATGAGTAGGCTTGGCCAAATTTGAGCTTTTACAATTTTTTCATAATTTTGAAGGATAAGTGTAAACTTTTTCCTGTTTATCAATTTATATGTTCATAGTGGCAGGACATTATAGGGGTCAGAATTATTTAATGACAGACAGATTCAAAGTGTTAAGCTTTATAACCATTAACACAAATTGTCAACACCACACATCAAAATATACAAAGTAGATATCCTTAAATCAAACTCTAAGAATACATCTGCACAGCAAAAACAAACCCCAAGCCCATGGCAGTGACTCTCAGAGGCTCATGCTGTGGGGCTAAAAATAGTAGTGTAGATGTTCAGGCTTGGACTAGAGCCTGGACTCCCAGATCCTTCCTCCTCACTTATCAGAGGAGTAGCCATGTTAGTCTGGATCTGTAAAAAGCAACAAAGAGTCCTGTGGCACCTTATAGACCAGGGGTAGGCAACCTATGGCACGTGTGCCAAAGGCGGCACGCGAGCTGATTTTCAGTGGCACTCACACTGCCCGAGGCCTGGCCACCAGCCCGGGGGACTCTGCATTTTAATTTAATTTTAAATGAAGCTTCTTAAACATTTTAAAAACCTTATTTACTTTACATACAACAATAGTTTAGTTATATATTATAGGCTTATAGAAAGAAACCTTCTACAAATGTTAAAATGTATTACTGGCACACAAAACCTTAAATTTATAAAATAAATAAATGAAGACTCGGCACAGCACTTCTGAAAGGTTGCCGACCCCTGTTATAGACTAACAGACGTATTGGAGCATAAGCTTTTGTGGGTGAATACCCACTTCATCAGACGCATGTGGTGGAAATTTCAAGAGGCAGGTATAAATATGCAGGCAAGAATCAATCTAGAGATAACAAAGTTAGTTCAATCAGGGAGGATGAGACCCTCTTCTAGCAGCTGAGGTGTGAACACCAAGGGAGGAGAAACTGCTTCTGTAGTTGGCTAGCCGTTCACAGTCTGGTCCTGAAGTTTTTTTGCTGCAGGATGGCTACCTTTAAATCTGCTATTGTGTGTCCAGGGAGGTTGAAGTGTTCTCCTACAGGTTTTTGTATATTGACATTCCTAATATCTGACTTGTGTCCATTTATCCTTTTACGTAGGGATTGTCCAGTTTGGCCAATGTACATAGCAGAGGGACATTGCTGGCACATGATGGCGTATATTACATTGGTGGATGTGCAGGTGAATGAACCGGTGATGTTGTGGCTGATCTGGTTAGGACCAGACTCCAAAGAGAAACTGCTGAACTTCAGTTCATTTGCAAATTTGACACCATCAGCTCAGGATTAAACAAAGACTAGCCAACTACAAAAGCAGTTTTTCCTCCCTTGGTGTTCACACCTTAACTGCTAGAAGAGGGCCTCATCCTCCCTGATTGAATTAACCTCGTTATCTCTAGACTGATTCTTGCCTGCATATTTATACCTGCCTCTGGAAATTTCCACCACATGCGTCTGACGAAGTGGGTATTCACCCACGAAAACTTATGCTCCAATACGTCTGTTAGTCTATAAGGTGCCACAGGACTCTTTGTTGCTTCCTCCTCACTGAGTGCCAGAGCCTGGGCTTCAGTCCAAGCCTGAATGTCTACACTGCTATTTTTAGCCCTGCAGCATGAGCCCAAGTCAGTTGACCCGGGCCCCAAGACTCACTGCCACGAAGGGTTTTTGGGGTTTTTTTTTGCTGTGTAGACATTCCTTAAGTTCTCAAGCAGCCTCTGCCTATCTGTAAATTTCAATTACTATCAGTGGACTCTTGTGTATGGTGAAATTGACATTGCTGATAAAAATCCAATCCTTCTAAGCCTAGTAATGAGACAAGGCCCTGCCAGAGTGTGTACAATCTAATGGACAGGCAGTGACACAAGGTTTTAATAATTTTTTCTTAAGTTTTATGAATGTATTAATGACAGCTCCAATCGCATTCAGGAGCCTGAAAATCCTGCATGGCACCAAATGGGAGTGCTTCTGTTTCAGAAGAACAGCGCTGTACTTGTTTTGGCAGTCCTGCTACAGGTCGCTTGTAGCTCCTGCACTACATTTAGATACGTGGTATGCTCGTCAATGTTTAGCTATTTCATAGCTGGCCCAGTGCCTTGGACTGTATTGTATTTTATGCATGAGAAAAACATTTATCATGTTGACTTCATAGAGTATGGAGGCTAAAAGCAAAGTCCTTTCACAATTTTTGCTCATAGCATATGTTATGCATTTTGTAAAGATTATGGGTTAGGGGCCATGTTCTCTCTAATGGCTGTATCTATGCACATACCAGAGCAGTCACAGATTAAGTGGCAGCATAGGATGGAAATGTTTTGGCCTCCAATTCTGGCTACCTTCCAAATCTAGAGGGAATCAACTCTATAGTCCATCCAGGACCAGAGCAGTGGCATGGTGCTCTGCAGCAGAAGGCAACATCCCTCTGTTTTAACACCTATACATCATGACCTGGTGATGTAATCTACAAAACCTTCCCCCCAACCCCCAACTCCCCCAACACAGATTGCACCTGCTTCAGCCATATGGGGGCCAGAGCGAGAGATGTCTGGCCAGAATAAACGTGCACATTAAAACACTATATTTGCAGCATTTCATGGCAAGATGGTAAAGTAACAATTTGGCTGTATTTTCAAATTCCACTGTAGTCAAACTAAAGAAGAATCTAATTATATGACCTTCAGAAGTGGATAAATTAATCAGCTACTTCCCCTGTTATGTGAGAAGTTGGAGTTGTCACAGTTGTCTCTACATATCCCTGAGACAATTGTGTGGAATCATTAACATTTGACCTGGCTTGTCTAACTTCTGTAAGTATTTCTAAATAGTGTACCTGGCTGTCTGGCTGCCAAAGCTCAGCAGTCCATTTACCACACAACATGTACTGAATTTAATGGGGTTTTAAAAGAACTTAAATACCATTTTAAGAGGAGTAAATTAATTCAATAAATTAAAGATCCAGCATAAAACATTTGACTATGCACAGATGAGGGTTTTTTTTTGGGGGGGGGATTGTTTTGTTTTTAAAAGAATAAAGGGCTTGACCATAGGCTCACAGGCTAAATTGGTACTTTAAGAGGAATCTCTGCAAACACAGCTTCATCTCCTTAAGGTGAATCAACACTCCATAACTTTGCCATTCTCCTTGACTCTGAACTCTGCTTTACACCCATTGTGTCACCACCTCTGTAACGCTGCTGTGCAAGAGCTTTTATTTCAGAGAGGATCACCGGCATCCAGGATGATTTCGCAGTTCACCAAACTGAAGCAGGGCTATAAACAATGCCCAACTACCCACAGTTGAATACATTTTACACAAGAAGTCAGGGAAGCCATCAGCACTTCCAGGATTGTGTACAATAAGAGAGAACACCTACCAGAGATTGTCATCCTCTCCTTTCATGAGGGGAATCTACCTGCCCCACCCTAAAATGTGAAAGTCTGACTAGTGCTTAAAAAAATTCCCTCAATATTAGTGACCTTGCAAGCTACTGCCCAGGATCTATCTTCCCTTTTCTAACTAAAAGAATTAATAGCTAGTGCAGGGGTGGCCAAACTTGATGACCCTCCGCGCCTCATATGATAATCTTCAGAAGTTCAAGAACCAGGCATGCCTATTGGCAAGGCCGTCCCTAGGGGACGTGTGCGGCTCATGAACTGTGGTTTTGCCACCCTTGAGCTAGTGGGAAAATATTTGGGGGGAACTAAAGTTGTTTCTGGGGCTAACTTAGAAATTGGTACAGTCTCCCAGCAGGCATGGAATCATAGACATGTAGGGCTGGAAGGGACATCAGGAACTTATTTAGTCTAGCTCCCTGAGCTAAGACAAGATCTCCTATACTTAGACCATCCCTATAGGTGTTTGTCTAAGCTGTTCTTAGAAAACCTCCAGATGGAGATTCCACAGCCTCCTTTGGAAGCCTATGCTAATATGTAACTATACTTCTAGTTAACATTTTTCCTAATATCGAACCTAAATCTCCCATGCTGCAGATTACACCCATTACTACTTATTCTACTGTCAGTGGACATTGAGAACAATTGGTCACAGTCCTCTTTATAATATCCCTCAACATATCTGAAGACTTATCAGGTCTCCTTCAGTCTTCTTTTCTCAAGACTAAACATCCCAGTTTTTTTAACATTTTCTCATACGTCAAGTTTTCTAAATCTTTTATCATTTTTGTTGCTCTCCTCTGGACTCTTTCCAATTTGTCTACATTTTTCTTAGTGTGGTGTCCAAAACAGGGCACAATACGCCAGCTGAAGCCTCACCAGTGCCAAGTAGAGCATAACAATTACCTCCCATGAATATTGTCTTTCAACAAGTTGTGTACCCATCCTATAGTAATTTAATCTAGACTACATATCCCTAGTTTGCTTTATGAGAGTATCATGTAGGATTGTGTCAGAAGTCTTACTAAAATCAAGATCTCACATCTAGCTTCCCCCTTATCCACTAGGCTAGTAACACTGTCAAAGAAGGTAACTAGGTTGTGGTTTGACATGATTAGTTCTTGACAAATCCATGTTAGCTATTCCTTATAACCCTATTACCCTCTAGGATAAATTGATTGTTTAATCATTTGTTCCAGTATCTTTCCAGGTATCAAAGTTAGGCTGTCTGGTATATAATTCTCCAGATCCTCTCAGGGCTTGTCTTCACTACCCGCCGATCCGGCGGGTAGTAATCGGTCTATCGGGGATCGACTTACTGCGTCTAGTGAAGACGCGATAAAATCGATCCCTGATCGCTCTGCCGTCGACTCCGGAAATCCACCACGGCAAGAGGCGGCAGCGGAGTCGGCGGCAGCGTGGCAGCGGTCGACTTTCCCCCGTCCTCACAGCCAGGTAAGCCGACCTAAAATACGCAACTTCAGCTACGGTATTCACGTAGCTGAAGTTGCGTATCTTAGGTCGGACCCCTGCTGTAGTGTAGACCTAGCCTTAGTACCTATCATTAGAAAGAGGAACAATATTTGCCCTTTTCCAGTCCTCTGGGATGTCACCTGTCTTCCATGAGTTATCATAGATAATCAGTAGTGGTTCTGAGATTGCTTCAGCTAGTCTCTTAAGTATCCTGTGGTGAATTTTATCAGGCTTTGCCAACTTGAATACATCTACATATTCTTTATCCCGTTCTTTCCCTATTCTGAAATGTGTTCCTTGCCCCTTGTTTTTAATATTAACTGTGTTAAGTATCTGGTCACAATTTACCTCTTAGTGTAGACCAAAGCAAAATATGCATTAAACAACTCAGCCTTCTTAGTGTTGCCTGTTGTTAGTGCTCCTTCCCCGTTAAGTAGTGGGCCTACACTTTCCTTCATCTTTCTGTTACTCCCAATGCCTTTAATGTCCCTTGTAATTGTAACTCATTTTGTGCCTTAGCCTTTCTGATTTTTATCCCTACATGCTTGTGCTATTCTTTGTACTCATCCTTGATATTTGTCCATGGTTCCACTTCTTGTAGGATTCCTTTTTGATTTTGGGGTCATTAAGGAGCTCCTGATGCATCCATAATGGCTTCTCACTATTCTTCTTATCCTTCCTTGCTGTTGAAGTAGTTTATTGCTGTACCTCTCATATGGTCTCTGAGAAACTGCCAGCTCTCCTATACTCCTTTATCCTTTAGATTTTCTTCCCATGGGACTTTACCTACCAGTTTGGAGTTTAATAAAGTCTGCTTTTCTGAATTCTGTTGTCCTTGTTCTGCTGCTCTCACTCCTCCTTTCCTTAGAACCATGAAATCTATCATTTCATGACCAGTTTCACCCAAATTGCCTTCAACTTTCAGATTTGCACCCAATTTGTCCCTGTTGGTCTAAAATGGCAGTTCCCCTGGTTATTTCCTCCACCTTCCAAAGCAAAGTTTTCCCTAACACATTCCAGAATTTATTGGACACTTCCGTTTTTCCATATTACTTTTCCAACAGATGTCTGGGTAGGTAGCGTTCCCCATTACTACCAGGGCTTGTATTTTGGATATTTCCATAATTTTGTTCTAGAAATGCCTCATGCCCCTCTCTCCCTGCTCTTGATTTGGTGGTCTATAGTAGACCCCTACCAGGACATCACTATTGATTCCCCCCACTTCTTTTGTCAGACATGAGAGGTAGGGCTGACCCGCTCAAGCCTCAGTTACTGCTGGGGAGTCAAGGCAACAATTTTAATATTTTTTTTTATTATAGATGTCCACAGATTGAAGGAGGCTCCCTTGTATAAGTGTAAGCTTATTTATTATCCCATTCTGAGGGCATTGCTTTAGAACTAAGGAAACTGAAAGGTGATGTCTACATTTTAATGGCAAAATTAAAGTTCATCTATAAAATACTGCTGGAAGTGGGAAATGAGGTCAAGCAATGTTATGGCTCTGGATCCAGTTAAGGAAACAGATGAAGGAGTCCAATGCACAAAGAAAAGATGAAAGGAAGGGAAAGTGAAGATAAAAGCCCATGGGATGTGTCCATTGTTTTGGTTAACTGTACTGGGGATTCTATGTTTAATTATATGATTACAGTGTGTAAAGAGATTAGAAAGTAGGAGGCCAAACTGGAGTATCAGATGAAAAAGGTAGAACACCAATGACTGAAGTGTGTGATAATTGAAAGGGGCTAGGCAGACAGAAAGTGAGAGCAGTGGAACAGTGGATAGAAAATATGCAGCTGTGAAGGAAGATTTAAGGAGTGAGATGAAGATAAAGGAGTAAGAGGGGTAAAGATAAAAGTGGAAGAAAAAAAATGACAAAATTTCAACACAATAAAAGGAGATGTGAAATCTCACTTAGTCTAAGGGAGCTAATAGAAAACCAGTAAGAGTCACTTTGATTTCAGCTGTTATTCTGCAGCAGGTGGCCTGCAGTCTGTGTCAGTCAACAGACTGAGCTCTGGGAAGTCATAATGAAATGAAAAGAAGTGAAATAAAATAGGCTCCAGTCAACTACAAATTGTGATGCTCTCAGCCTAATTTAGTTTCTAAATCCATCAGGGAGGTTCTGCTTCTCTGATATGCAAAATAAGTGACTTTACATTCCTGCAAAGAACAGCGGATAAAATTAAGCTACAAGCTAGCTATATGGTGTTAAAGCATTTAACTGTACAACAGCTGGGGAAAATTTCTTCAGCTGGTAGCTGTGGATTTCTGGAACCTCAGGTCAGTGAGCAAGACAGGTATTTTCTGCAGTGCCAGTCTCTCCCTAGATTCTAATATGGTGCCCAAGACTGTGGCACTGCAGTAATCAGAGATTCTGGATACAACATATTTTTAAAAATGAGTAGAGGATAGGGTTAGCGCTTAGTAAAGCCAGGGGCCACTTCTAAAATCTTAATAAGAAATGACAAGTTTTAATAGAATTTTGAAAGATGTATTTGGAGTTGTATGGCCCACAAATTCACAGAGTCCTGGTTTACTTTACTGCATCACAATATAGACTGAGTTCTTTTCTTGGAGTGTAAGCTCTTTTAGGGACAGTATTTTTATCATGTGCTAGGAGCGGCAGTCAAAAAAGTTGTTAGGAATCATTAGGAAAAGGATAGATAATAAGACAGTATGTATCATAATGCCACTATATAAAACCATTGTATGCCCACACCTTGAATATTGTGTGCAGTTCTGGTTGCTCCATCTCAGAAAAGATGAAGAATTGGAAAGAGTACAAAGAAGGGGAACAAAACTAATTAGGGGTATAGAACAATTTCCATAGGTGGAAAAATTAAAAAGGGAGGGGAACTGTTCAGCTTAGAAAAGAGACAATGGGGGGGGGGGGAGAGAAATATGATAAGAGCTATAAAATCATGAATGTTTTGGACAAAGTGTTATTTACCCCTTCACATAGCACAAGAACCAGAGATCACCCAATTACATCAATAGGCAGCAGGTTTAAACAAACAGAAGGAAGTACTTGTTTACACAATACAGTACAGTACACCTGTGGAACTCATTGCCCAGGGACGTTGTGAAAGGCCAAAAGTGTAAGTGGGTTCAAAAAAGAATGAGAAGTTCAGGGAGGATAGGTCCATCAATGGCTGTTAGCCAAGATGGTCAGGGACAGAACTCCATGCTCTGGGTGTCCCTAAGCCTCTGACTGCCAGAAGCTAGGACTGGATGACAGGGGATGGATCACTTGATAATTGCCCTGTTTTGTTCACTCCCTCTGGAGCATCTGGCAACAGGCACTATCAGAAGACAGGATACTGGACTAGATGCACCATTGGTCTGACACAGCATGGCCATTCTGATGTTCTTATGATGAGTCCCTGACTCCTTGAATCCCTGCATTTGCCAGCTAAGGGCTCCATACATTTTATCTCTATATACCCATGCTATTGCAGCTTTCTTCCTTCCACTGTCCACAAAGCTGGAGCTGTTGAACAACAGTAACATATACAGAGGGCCTGAGGGCTGCAGACTAGCATGACAGACACTGGAGAGAGTTTCTTATCATGCTGTCTGGTGTGGGGAGGGGGGGTGGGGAGGGAGAGGGGGGAGAAGAATGTGGGAGAGTGGACTGAGTGAAATATGAAGTATTGTGTATTATAGAAGTGATCTGGAAACATGACAACTGGGAAAAAACAGCTGCAAGGGGGAGCTCAAAAGAGCTCTTTTCCCCCTTAGGGTGAAGGAAAACTTCCCACAACACATTTAAGAGCATCTCAAATGCCACCCCAAAAGAAACAGACCTTTGGCCAAGAGGCAAGTCCCATCTGTTTTGTATATTGAGGGGTCCCTGGCCGTAATTTTTCTATGCCAGATATGCTGCATGCCATAATTTTTCAGCTACGGACCAAGGACCGCATGGATGTACCTAGTTGCTCGAGTCAATGCTGCAGCATTCCTCTGCATGGCATGGCAGGAGGCAGCCTCCACCTTAGTGGAAAGTAGGAATTTGGTCTGCAGACAGTTTCAGGTAGAGGTCCATGTCTGGCAGCTTTGCCCTGTCTGCAGAGATGGCTGTGATCCAATAGGAGGTCCCGGCCTGAATCATAACATCTGGGAGGTGTACTCCAATGACAGAGCTGTCAGTTTGGAAGTGACTGTACCAGTGATTGCCTCCACTTGCCAGTTATGCAGTTTGCAAAGATGGCACTATGCTATCATAGGAAACTCTGTGTCAGGTGGTAAAGTGTTCCAGCTGGCAGATCCTGGACTTGCTGACAATCCATACCTCAGTGCAGCAATCCTCCATAGTACACACCAAAGCCAAATGCTATAGCAGCCCAGAAAACACAATTAAGTCATCCAGAATGGAGGCACAGGAACTGTAATGTGTAGGGAATTTACATTGCTGCCTTCAGGATTGTAGTGTTGCAGCAACTCTGCTACAGTTAAAGTTGAGTAATTTACTGATTAACAGATGACTTTTCTAAGTGTTCTAAGTCCACATGCATATTTAGACTGCCTTGAAATCTGCTGTGCCTTACAGAGGTGTTGGGTAGGGTTAGTGGTTGAAATCTGGGGTATTTTGATCAAGGAGTTCCTGAAATATAGTGCCCCCCTCCCAAAAAAAGAAGAAGTCATGTTTGAGCACACCTGGAGCTGACTAAGTCATCCTCCCCAAACTGATATCACCTTGTCAGGATTTATCTTGGATAGTGTGCAGCACCTGCTGCCCCTTTGAGGAAACAGTATTTCAAAAGTTACAGAAGGTAAAGTTGGGAACTCTGACAGAGGGTGGCACTGGCCCTTTAAGAACAAAGAGGCCAGTGCACCTATGACTCAGGCTACTCACGTGGGGTAAAAAGAAGGCACCCAGGCCATATGAGTGGGAAGGACAGAGACAGTGGAGGGTTTGGCTGGAACTGGGCTGGTGGGCTCAGGGTCCTGGGCTCAAGGAAGGCTGGCTGGCCAGCTTAGCTGCTTTGGCTGAGTTATACTTTGGGGAAAGATGGATGATAATCGAGAATACTGAAGCCAGTCTAGAACAAGAAGGCGATAGAGGGGAAGACTGGTTGCAGGTTAGGAAAAAGAAGAGGGTGGACCTGCCAGAGCTAGGAGAAGAAACAGAAGGCAGAAAGACCGGAAAGAGTAAAGAGAACAATCTATGATTTCATTATTATAATAAGTCAAGGATGTGAGACGGGATAGAAAGTGGCAGAGTGGATTAAAAGAGTTCTGGAGACACAGAAAAACTTGAAAGGTACAAGGAAGAAATCTATTAATTTAATGTAAAAGCAAGGAATAAATGAGAAAACTAGCAAAGATTAAAATGCTAGGAAGAGTGAAAGTAAGCTGCCAACTGCCTAAGTATCTGGCAGAAACAAGAGTTGTATGTGAGATGCATAGGCGGTACAAGTCTTCCGTTTGAGGAGGCTCACACCTGAGTGCCGGAAACTTCCTAAAAGTGTGGGGGGGGGCCCCCCACTGGAGGCTCAAGCATGGCCCAAGGCCCTGCCCCTGACGCCCCCCTGCTCACCCCTCTTCTGAGGCCCTCCTGCATCTCTCCACCCCCTCCCGAGGCCCCCCTGCCCACCACTCACTCCTCTCCTCGCCCGAGGCCCTCCCGCCTGCGTCTTTCCACCCCATCCCCTTAGGTCCCCCTGCCTGCCGCTCACTCCTTTCTGTCCCCTTTCTGGAACAGGGGGAGCACCAGGGGGCCATGGCCCCAACATTTTTTCCTGCCTTAGGCAAGCAATGGTGGGGAAGGGGGGAAAGAGGAGTGAGCAGCGAGCTGGGCGACAGGGGAGGCCTCGGGGGGAGAAGCAGAGCAGGGGCAGGAAGAGGTGGAGCAAGAGTGGGGCCACAGTCCAGGAACTGGTGGCCTCTGCCCCACACTTCTATGGAGCTCTGCTTCTGGTGCTCCCCAAAAGTGGCAGTGGGCCAGTGGGCCTCTGGAGTGTTGATCTGCGCCACATCTGTAGCATTTCTCCCCTGCATGGCTGGCCTTTTTGTGGAGGCTTAGCCTCCCCTGGCGTCTTATACGTGCTGCCCATGGTGAAGTACTGATCAAAATGACTGAAGGTGAAGTAAAGCAAGGCATAGGGGATATGGTACTATATGCAAAGCAGCTAATTAGCAGGAGTGGAGGGGGAGGAAAGCTGTCAACAGCTCTATGCTAGTTGCATTGAGAGGAGAAAGCCTTCCAGATGAGTAACAATAGGAGAATAATAACAGGATACCAGATTTTTTGACAAAACCATATATCCCACCCCTGGTGATGTGCTACAGATCCCAAAGGTTTGGACATGTGGCAAATATATATAAAGGGAAAGTTAGATACAATAAATGAGGCAGGGAATACTCCCATGACAATTGCATGGAAAGGACAGAATTAAAAAGTGTCGCACCTGTGAAGGGAAGCACAATGCAGCATATGGACATTGTATAGCAACAAATTGAGCAAGAGATACAAAAAACAAAAAGTGAAATAGTATATGTGACACTACACCCCATATTCTTCATAGAGATATTATTGTGATATGATTATGGCATAACTATGAGGTACTTTATGCAAGATAGGTCATGTGAGATCATTGAAAAGGTTGTGATTTACTGAATATGATTATCCTATTTGTATGCATGTATCTTTTTGGTATCTGAAGTAAGGAATATTGTCTATGCATCTATTACAAATGTGTTTACACCTGGGGAACGCCCACTAGACAGACTGCACTCAGTCTAGATTGCTGGCTGGGAAGGACTATTAGGGAAAACAGTAGGTCATAGAAGATGCTAATCTCCCACCGGGGAGCCTTCCTGAGGACACTACAAACAGCCTCTGAGTCATGGCTGCTATGGCCCTACACAGACATGTGACCAAGTCACCTGGTACTGGACTCCATTATAGAATACTAGTGGTTTTCCATTGAAAGACATGGGAACTAAAGTTGGAGACAAAGGGTTCCTGCCATATGCAAAAACTAGTTAAGACAGGGGAGTGACATCATCAAGATTTGTTCTTCACTGACTCCCCACCCAAAGGAGATGCTTGGAAACACCTGAGAAACAAGGACTGAACTGGGGGAGAAGGGCTGAACCCAGGCTAGGGGGATTTCTAGCCTGTGAAAGGTATACCTGGGGTTTTAAGCTGCAAGCAAGTACAGCTTGCCCTCAAGAATCTCTGCAAACTGCGGATGTGCTGGTCGCTGCTTCCCACAGCTCCCATTGTCCAGGAATGGTGAACTATGGCCACTGAGCTGCAGGCAGCCGTGTCTGCGGACGGTCAATATATATACTGTCTCGCGGCCCACCAGCGGATTACCCTCACGGACCATGCTGCAGGTTGCCCACCACTGGCCTAAACCAACAATTAGGGTGAGAATTTGCTATCCATGTTCAATTTCTTTAGTATATTAAGCTTAGACTGCATTTTTGTTTATTTGCTAGGTAATCTGCTTTGATCTGTTTGCTATCCCTTATAATCACTTAAAATGTATCTTTTGTAGTTAATAAACTTGTTTTGTTTTGTCTAAACCAGTGTGTGGAAATCATAACTTTCAGAACGCTGTGTATATTCCTCTCCACATTGAGGGAGGGGGGGAATTTCATGAGCTTACGCTATACAGTTCTCTGTGCAGTGCAATACAGTATAATTTTGGGTCCACCCTCTAGAGGGGGTTTGCACCTGTGAAGCTGGTTAGTGCCCTAGCTTCACAGGTGCAAACCCCCTCTAGAGGGTGGACCCAAAATTATACTGTATTGCGCTGCACAGAGCTGGGTGTGTCCCTACCTGTTTGCTAGTGAAAGTGTGAGACCAGGAGCATGTCTGCAGCTTGTCACAGCATTACAGGGTGAGTGGGAGCCCAGGCTGGTGGGTCAGGTACCTCAGTTCCAGGTGGCACCCCGAGGGGGGAACCCATCACAGTATACATCATACGCAGAAGATACTAGGAGGCATGTAAAAGAAGCGGAAACTCAATGAGGAGAAAGACAGATACAACAGAATAAATCCAAAGAATCTAACTGAGGGATACAGGGAAAATAGAAGACATTATATATAGGCAGAGGTTTATAGCTTTTATGATTGAAGTAATAAACTGCACATCAGACAGGAAAAAAAAAACAATGAAAATTATAGTTAAAGCTTGGAATTGTTCTACTGATAAGTTAACACATAGGTACTTTTCTGCTGCTTTAAGTGAAGGAAATACTGAAAGATAAATAGAATGGCATAACTATTTAGTCTTGGAACACACGTAGTCTAATAGCACATGAATTAAAGAAAAGATATCCTTGATAAAGCTACTAAACCCGATATCATTTGCATACAAGGAACATGGCTAATAGGATTACTAGGATATATACAGATAGCCAGAAGTAGGAAGGGAAGGGGGAGTTTTTACATTCATTAAGGAAAATCTAAATTATCTTGAAATTGAGGTGAAGAAACTAAATAGCAAACAATTCTATGTGAGAATGGAAAATAAATCTGCATCTTTGAGAACATAACGTACAACTGTGGAAAACTATGGAAAACTGGAGATTAAGGAATGGCCAGAGATCGCTGAAGATGCAACAGGCCTGTGTAGGATATGTGGAGATCTAAACAGCCATTACAGGTTGTAGGGAAGTAGAAGAAATAACAGCAGCAAATGTCTAGAACAATTCATTGATGAAAACAGTTTAGTGTTCGTGAATGGTGGCACACTCAGTAGGTTTAATGCAGCCAATGGAAATCTCTCCTGTCTAAACCTGGGAATTGTGTCAAATAGCATAGCAAGCAAATGCAGCTGGGAAGTCGATAAGGAGGGGGAACTGGGAAGTGACCAGGGATTTCCCTACACCCCCCCTGAATTTCCCCAACACCCGCCCCTAGTTTTGTGAACTAGTTACATGCAGTGTTGCCAATTTAGTGATTGTTTG
This sequence comes from Emys orbicularis, assembly GCF_028017835.1. Classification (NCBI taxonomy): domain Eukaryota; kingdom Metazoa; phylum Chordata; order Testudines; family Emydidae; genus Emys; species Emys orbicularis. The sequence goes on from NC_088684.1 coordinate 38,263,474, forward strand.
GAAATTTGAATTGAAACATTAATACACACTTTAAAAGCATATAAAGTTTATGATAAAATATGTGTATCTGAAAAAGTATAATAGATTTGAAAAATATGAACATAGACTAACTTTCTGTAGTGGGGCGGCTGCCCCACTCCTGAGGAACAGGGGTTAAAAGCAGCCCTGGAGAGGGCTGCGGCTGTAAAGAAAGCCTCGGCTGATTGGGGAACCAGCCACAGATGCAGCCACGCCCCAATCAGGGCCCAGCTGGCCCTTATAAGAGGGCAGTGGGCCAGGAGCACACAGAGTCTCTCTCTAGCGGTAGAGAGGGAAGGGCCTGGCTGCCTGGAAGCTGAGAGGGTACCAAGACTGGAGCAGGGCTGGGGGAAGGCCAGAGGAGCTGGGGATCTCCGGCCTAGAAACCCCCCCACCAAGGCTGCAGCCTTGTTAAAGGCCAAAGAAGGTACTGGGGTTGCAGAGGGCAGTCCAAGGACAGGAAGAGGCAGCAGGTCCAAAACCCCCCTTGCCTATGATGAATGGCGTGTACACTGCAGTCCGCCCCAGTGAGCGGGGGCTAGACGGTGACTGGCAGTAGCCATAGTCTGCGGCGAGGTGGGGATAGAGGGTGGGGGGTTCCCCGGGGAGGGGAGACCCAGATCTGTGGGGGTACTGCCAGCACCCCTGCCTGAAAGGGGCACCGGGGTCCAGGAGGGTCTCAGGCCCAGCGGCAAGCAGGACACCGGCCTGCAGAGGGCACTCTGGAGGCTGGAAACGCTAATTCCCTGGATGACCACCAGGAGGCATCGCTGGGTGACTTGTCGCTCCGCTACGCTTCCTTATACAGCTGTTGTTTTTTATGACAATGTCAGTGCATTCATTTTGGTGATGTTGGCCAACCTAATAATTTAAAATTATGATTTGTAAGCTAAGTCTAAATGAGCTCTCCCTGACAGCTAGTGATGAGCTGGGGGGAAAGGCTTCAGGACCAGATTGTATTTACATTCACACCTAATCTACCTAGGTATCCAACAAACAGAGCTGTGTTACCCAAGTGATATATTTTGGCTGGGGTTGGGTTACAAATCACTAGAATGTGGCGGGGTGGGGAATGAAATGTTGTTGTTATTGTATGAGTAAAGGGCAGTAGAACTGTACTTAGCCTGTGCTGATTGAAGGCATCGAGAGAGGGTGGGGATAGGTGTTTTGCTTGATGGTCTGCCTGAGTCACAAGTACTATTTGACCTGCCCCTCTCCACTGTTTAAAGACAGAGCTGATTAGGCTCCATAGATAGTCTTTTGTTAAGTGACCACTACAGCTGAAATCACCGATAATCAGGTCTAAGTGCTTAGATCTGCTGTGGGACAGTGTTTCTGTGGAAGAGACAGCCCAGTCTGCACTAGCAGTGAGATTTCCCCACTAAGAGCTCAGCTGAAATCACTGAGAGCTGGGTGAAACCTCAAGAGACCAACTCACAGAGGTCACAGTGGCAGGTGGCAGCAGAAGGTGATGGCGCAGGGCCATTGGCAACAGAGTGATGGAGTGAACAGTGGGACAATGAACAACAGTGGCCAGAGCGAACAGTGAGCAGCTGGAGGAACGAGCAAGGTGCCTTCTTGCCCCCCACCTGGGAGGTGAACTCATGTGAAAGCACCTCTGAACTCTGAGTATCCACTGACCAAGGACAGCACCGGTGAGTGTTAAGGAGGCTGTTAAGAATGCTGGAGACACACAGTTCATGCGAACAAACATGGCTGTGGCATCATACTTTCTATTTAAGGAAGAGATACCACACACTACAAACTGGAGGCCAATGTTAAGTGCATTGTCACTTGTTCATCCTGAAGTTGAACACTGGTTCCGAACAAGACCAGCAAATGCTCACTATCTTTCTGCAAGAAACTCAACTGACTGGCTAGAAGCATGTGGTGCAACGGTGAAAGACTCAACAGTTGAAAAAGTGAAGAATTCTCTCACCACATTCAAAAAATTTGCATACATGGCTGATGAATGCACCGATGCAAATGGGCATCAAGTATTAAGTCATTGTGTACGTTATCTTTATGTCAGTGGTAGGCCAGTAGATGCATTTCTAGATGTTCAAGTTATAGAAGACACGTCAGCTGCATCTGTGACAACCCACATCTTAGAAGAGTTAAATGCTTGTCAATTGGACCCCAAACAGATGGCTGCTTGTGCATTTGATGGAGCTGCAAACTTCTCTGTTAGACATGGTGAAGTACAAGCTTTGCTCAAATAAAAGTGTAACCCTAATCTCTCCTATACACACTGCAGAGGCCATCTACTCCAACTAGCACTAGTATGAGCTGCAGACTCTTCAAAAGACATTAAAAAAAGCTATAAATTTAATGTCTTCATTATATTCTTTTTTCAGCAAGAGTCCAAAAAGACTGAATATCTTGGAAAATATAGAAGATACACTGGGACTGAAGTTCAAATTAGTCTAACCTGGGAAAACCCTCTGGCTTTCTCATGAGCAATCCTTGGCTGTTGTCTTAAAATTACTCCAGACATTATTACTGGCTTTGGAAAGTATCTACCAAGATGGGATGGAACTAAGTAGTGAGGCTGGTGGATTACTTTTGCTACTACGTTCAGAGAAGACTATTGCCATTCTCTCTCTTGTAAGTCTACTGTTGAAACCACTTGGGTCATTAAACAATGCCATCCCGGCATCTGCTACAACAGTAGTAGATCTTTGTCCAGCAATAGAAGCTACATTTAGATCAATCAGAGAGCTATCCATTGAAAAAGTACTGGAAGAAGCAAAGACTTCAGTCAAGAAGTTGACTAATGAAGGCATTTATATTGAATCCTTAAGTGAAGAGGACAAGAAGTGTTTGTTAAGGCAACTGAAAAAGCACACAGACTTGATTCTTAAAAATCGACAACAGCGACTTCTAGATTCTATTCAACCTCTACGTAGCTTTTACAGATCCCTATCCTATAAAACACCGACAGTTGAGTGGAGTGAGGCACTACCAGCAATGGGACTGCCATGTGCTCAGGACAGAATAGAGAATTTGAACAGAGTGGAATATCATATGACAAATGAATGAAGATTTGACTTCAACTTCTTTTTTATCATCACTAGTGGCTTGACCCAATCTTTATGCTGTTTCCTGGGATGAAAGAAGTAGGAATTCATCTCTTGCTACTTCCAATCACAATAGCTACAGTTGAGCGTTCTTTTTCATCATTGAATAGAATTTTGTGTTCTGAAAGAAGTCGCCTTCTGCCTGATCATGTGAATGAACTAATGAGCATATAAATTGAAGGAATGAGAGTACCGGACACACGAGAAGCCACCAAAGACGAACGGATTGCATTCAAGAAGTTCATTAACAGAGTTGTGCAAAATTATAACAAGAAACCAAGAAGGATGTAGATGTCGTGCTTCATAGAAGGCTTGAGTAGCCAACTTTAATTTGTGTGATGATTTTAAAACATGAGTTAAATCTAATAAAATGGTCATGAAACATTTTTCAGTTTTTACTATGGTGCCATACAGCCCACCTTCACCCATACGGTCTCACCCCTCATCGGCCCTGACCTCCCCACCCCATAAATTTGACCACCCCCCGCCTAATTTAGGGGAGGGATAGCTCAGTGGTTTGAGCATTGGCCTGCTAAACCCAGGCTTGTGAGTTCAATCCTTGAGGGGGCCACTTAGGGATCTGGGGCAAAATCAGTACTTGGTCCTGCTAGTGAAGGCAGGGGGCTGGACTCAATGACCTTTCAAGGTCCCTTCCAGTTCTAGGAGATAGGATATCTCCATTAATTTAAAAAAAATTAATTTCAATTCCTGGGGAAAACACTGGAAGTGACCACTTCCCTGTACTTCTAGTACATCGAGGTAAAGGCAATGTTGAGGATGGAGGAAGGCCCCCTACTTAGACTGTTTAAAAATATTAAACTGGGAACTATTTAGAAGCAAATGTAATGAAAATATTAATGACCAATGTATGAGCTACAATTTTGAGGAGGTTAGTAGCAATATAACTAAGGAAATCACAATGGCAGCAAAATTTGCTATTCCTAAGACATCAAGCCACCCCAGAAAGGTAGAAACCATGTACCATGGTGGAATGAGGAGTGTAAAAAAGCAAGTAAAGGAACAAGGCACATAAGCAAGCAAAAAAATACAACTAATAATGAGGACTTAATGAAATATAAAAGAAACAAGGCAATTGTGCAAAGGACTATTAAAAAGGCAAAAAGAGAAAGGCGAAGAAAGTACTGTGGGAAAATAAAGCTACTAAAACAGAGGTATGTAGGCATATTAGGACAACACATTGAATACAGAGTAAGAGTAATTTTATGCCAAACCTCATTGTAGAAGGCCAAGGGATAAAAAACTCTAATGAAGAAAAAGTGGAAGCCCTAGCAGAAATATTCTACAAATGTTAGTAATGGTGAAAGTCAAAGTATAGAAAGCTGTGTGAGGGGGGGAAATTCATTAAAGAAATCATGAGAACTGGAAGAGGTGGGAGGAAGATGGTAGGATATTAAAATGAAAACTGTGAGGGAACTTCAAAAAGCTACATCTAAAAACAAAAAACACACCACAAAACTCTGCATCAGACAAGGATGGCGTATGTAACAGAATGTAAAAACATCTGGATGAAGGGAATGTGAAAATACTGCTACAACTGTACAACAGTATATGAGGGAAGAGGTTACTCCTGGGAGAATTCTGCACTAAAAAAGTACAATTTCTGCAAAACTCTGCATATTTTATGTATCAAAATAATGCAATATAACCATACCAGTTTCACTTATTTTGGTAATTTATTTAAACTACCATACAGGAAAAAAAAAAAATCACAATAACTGTTCAGCATTTCCTAAACACATGAGAGTTACAAATACTTGGTAACCAGTACCTCGCATTTCAGTTATAATCCTGGATTTTCATTTAAATTATATTACAGAACACCAAACGCCAAAATAAAAGTAAAGTAGAATGTCATTTTAAATTGCTCAGACTTTCACACATGTAAGTCATACAGTTTTGCTAATCATTGTCCTGCATTTTTTTAAAAATGGGTAAGTAAAATAGATCCCGAGCTGTAATCTAACCCCATTGTGCCTCTCTGGCACAGGAAAAAAGCGAGAAAGCACATAGATCCTCCTAGCTGAGGACTCCCTTACTGTCATTTACTATAAGGCCTTGGCTACACTTGTGAGTTACAGTGCAATAAAGCACCCACAGCGCTGTACCTCACTCCCCGGCCACACTGGCAAGGCACGTACAGCGCTGTATCTCCGCGGCTACTCTGGCAATGTAAAGGAGCCTTACAACGTTTACAAGTGTTTTAGGCCTTGGCTACACTTGCAGCTGTACAGCGCTGTGAGGTAAACCTGTCTTCGTACAGCTGAGTAGGGAAAAGCATTGCAGTCTGTCCACACTGACAGCTGCCAGTGCAGTGGTGTGGCCACACTTGTAACATTTGCAGCTGTGTTGGGAGCGGTGCATTATGGGCAGCTATCCCAGCATTCATGTGGCTGCAACGTGCTTTTCAAAACGGGCGGGGGGGTGGATTGTGACAGGGAGTGTGGGGGGAGAGAGAGTGCTTTTTGGAGCATGTCAGCTCTCTATTTTGCAAGTTCCGAACTCCCGGCCCCCTGCTCATTCATTTACTCACTCAAAGCAAGCTGCAAACTGTTTGCTTTTCTCTGTGGTACGAGCTTTGAAACCGGCACTTCCGCATTCCTGCAGCCGGTCACAACAATGGAGAGGATTGGCCACTTGACAAGGTGATTAGTACAGCGCTGCAAGCGTTTACTCTCACACCCGTGAGTCGTAGCCACTCCGCTACAGCTGTTATTCCTCTCGGGGAGGTGGAGTACCTGCAGCGGTGTACCCAGGGAGATACAGCGCTGCAAGTGCCCTGCCAGTGTGGACGGGGAGTGAGTTACAGCGCTGGGGGAGGCTTTACAGCACTGTAACTTGCAAGTGTAACCAAGGCCTTAGCCTCCTGGGGGAATTGACTAAGAATGGGAACAATTAACTGCCAATGGGAACATTAACAGCCTGCCTACTTAGTTGTTACATTTCTGCTCTGTCTCAGTGGACAACAGAGCCTGACTCACGAAGCCTTACCCCTCCAAGCCGGGGGCGCCGCAAAAGTGAGTGAGAGGGATAGAGTCTCTCTCACTCATTCGCACACAGGCACATGCCCAGCCCCACCCCCTTAATGTCTCTCCATGCACGCTCACCCACCTAGTCTCCCTTCCCCTGCGATGATTTACATCTCTGGTGGCTGCTCCGGGCAAATACGCCCAGGCCCAGCAATTAGTTCAGTCTAGGGAGATTAGCTCTCTCATCTGGCACCCTAGTTCAGGTGGCTGTCAGACCAATGCAGGCCTCCTGACCACAAAGTGAGGCAGCTGCTACCCCTGACGGTGGGGTGGCAGGGAGTAGGGGGACATAGGCCCTCCCACTCCACTGCATCCCAGCCCAGGGCCCTAACAGTGGCAGAGTGGTCTGCCACTGGGTCAGCAGGGAAATCTGACCATAACACACTGGCCGGCTTGCAATCAGTCACACAGCCAAACCCTATTCGGCTTCCCTGGGCTCCTTCCTACACTCCCAGTCCGGGGTTACCAGGGTTCCGGGGTTGTCATTGGTCTCGCTCGGGTAAACGGCTAGCGGCAGCCCCAACAGCTCCTCGGTGTCTCCAGTGTCTGGCAGCTCCAGCAGTCCTCCGGGTCTCTGGCACTGTAGCAGCCTCCGTCAGGTCCGGACTCCAGCAGTGGGAGAGAGACATCCTGCTTCTCTGGCAGTTCTGCCCCAACTGAGCTAGAGGGCCAGCCTTTTATACTTCCTGTTCCTGCCCCACCCCTCTGCTTCTGGCAGGGTGGCCGTGGTTATCCTGGTTCTGCCCACCAGGGGGTGGTCGCAACTCTCTCCCCGTCCGTCCGGGCGGGAGACCACGCCCCCTTTGCTAGAGGATAGCACGTTAGTATAGTTAAAAGCTACAAATTCCTTGTTTGTGATGTTTGACAGCAAACTAACATGGAAGGATCATTTTGAAAATATTGTAGATAAATGTAAAGGTAAAATCAATCTACTTTAAAGTACCTCTGGAACCAGCTGTGGTGTGGATAAGAAAGCAAAGTAATACTTTATAAAGCATTAATAAGACTAAACATTGAATATGGACACCAAGCGTTTAGTCGACCATCAAAAATGAACCCAAGGAAGCTAGATTCAATCCAAGCCCAGGCATTATGCATCTTATCTGGTGCCTTCATCATGACCCCTTTGTGTAATGCAGATAGCTGCCAGTGAAATGCTTGTAGTGTTAAGAATGAAATTATTGGACTTAACCTTTTGGGCAACAAAAAGTAATTGGAAACACAGAAGATGGAAAAACACTAAACAAATATATGAAGAATTCTGGGAATTCAGTGAACAACATTGGGGGAAAAACAAAAAATGCCTCATGTTAATAGGATTAAAGTACAGACAAAGGAACTATGAGAAAAGAAAGACCTAGAAGAAATTAGTATAAATAGCCATGGGGAAAATGTTACAGATGGAAAAAAACCTGAAATGTGGAACCGTATAATAAAATTAAAAGGCGAAAAAAAGAGATAAATGTATGAAATATAGCAAATTGATCTATAGCTAATAAATGGGACAAACATTGCCAAATATTTACAGATGGGTCTAAAGATGAGAAAGCCTCACAGCATTCTGCATCCCTGCACTTGGAATAAAGAAATCCATTAGACTATCAAAATCTGTAGCTGTTTTGGCAGACAAACTAGCAGGGATAATGTTGGCATTTTAGTGGATACTCAATGTGCAACCAACATCCATTGACATCTTGTGAGATTCATTATCAGAATGACTAGCAATCAAATAAGAATTCAGAAAGCAGAAGTTATATAATTAATGAACATTGTTACTAACAGAATTGGCACAGATAGGAGTAAACGCTGAAATAGCATGGATTCCCGCGCAGGCTGGGATAGCAGGAAGGTAGGTGGCAGACGCAGCAGCAAAAAATGCTGTGGGGAAAATTGACTGATCCCTTTAAGTAAACAGGAGTTTAAAAACCTCATTAAAGATGAACTAAGGAGTAGCAGGAAGTATGGACAAATGAGATGGGGGGAAGATTCCAGGAAGTATTCCCTAGAATCAAAAAACACCGACATATTGAAAGAACCAGGGAGAGAGTGAGGTAGCTCTACTCCACATACTTGCCAGACACTGTGGCTTAAACAGTAACTTGCCCTTCATTAATAAGCACAAAGATAGGCTATGAGAGACATGCAAGGTCAAAAAATGGTTGATCACATCCTATGGGAGTGTAAAGAGTATAATATTGATTGGGGAATTTTGTATGACAAACTCAGGCACCTAAAAGTGACAAAGATTATGCTAAAATGCCTGGTAAAAGCATCAGGAAAATGGGGCACCATTAAGAAAGCAATATTACAATTTTTTAAAAATAGTGAGCAAAAGAGACTGACTATATCATTAAATCCAGCTTGGCAGTTATAGACTCAGAATGTGAGTCTGTTATGCCATAAAATACAAGAAGTGGGGGTTCAGTCAGGATAAGAACAGGAGAAAGCTACGTGAAAGTGAAAGATTGGCAGGGGCCAGGAGACCCCAGAAAGAAGTTGGAGGTGGTTCCCGGGGGAAGGCAAGAGAGCAGCAGAGGGATTTGCTGGCTGGCTTAAGCGGGAGAGCTGAAGCTAAGGGCCAAAGAAGGCTGAAGGAGGAGAGGGGCTTGCCTGCTGACATCTCCATGCTGGAGAGCTGGAGCCAGTGGACTGCTGAGGGCCAGGGGGAGTGAAGGATGCTCCACTGGCGAGGATGAACTCCTAGTAAAGAAGCTGTGGGGGTTCCAAAGAAGCAGGCATCTTTTAAAAAGTGGAACATAAATCCTACTGAGGAAAATAGAAAAGAGCATAAACTCTGGCAAATGAAGTGTAAAAATATAATTAGAAAGACCAAAAAAGAATTTGAAGAACAACTAACCAAAGACTCCAAAAGTAATAGCAAATTTTTTTTTTAATACATTAGAAGCAAAAAGAGAGAGGTTAATAGTGGTGTCCCCCAGGGATCTGTACTGGGCCCAGTCCTATTTAACATATTCATAAATGATCTGGAAAAAGGGGTAAATAGTGAGGTGGCAAAATTTGCAGATGATACAGAACTACTCAAGATAGTTAAGTCCCTGGCAGACTGTGAAGAGCTACAAAAGGATCTCTCAAAACTGGGTGACTGGGCAACAAAATGGCAGATGAAATTTAATGTTGATAAATGCAAAGTAATGCACATTGGAAAACATAATCCTAACTATATATATACAATGATGGGGTCTAAATTAGCTGTTACCACTCAAGAAAGAGATCTTGGAGTCATTGTGGATAGTTCTCTGAAAACATCCACTCAATGTGCAGTGGCAGTAAAAGCAATCAGAATGTTGGGAATCATCAAGAAAGGGATAGATCATAAGACAGAAAATATCATATTGCCGCTATATAAGTCCATGGTACGCTCACACCTTGAATACTGCGTGAAGATGTGATCGCCCCATCTCAAGAAAGATATATTGGAATTGGAAAAGATTCAGAAAAGGGCAACAAAAATTATTAGGGGTATAGAATGGCTTCCGTATGAGGAGAGATTAATAAGACTGGGACTTTTCAGCTTGGAAAAGAGGCGACTAAGGGGGGATATGATAGAGGTCTATAAAATCATGAGTGGTATAGCGAAAGTAAATAAGGAAATGTTATTTACTCCTTCTCATAATACAAGAACAAAGGGCCACCAAATGAAATTAATAGGTAGCAGGTTTAAAACAAACACAAGAAAGTATTTTTTCACGCAACACACTGTCAACCTTTGGAACTCCTTGCCAGAGGGTGTTGTGAAGGCCAATACTATAACAGGGTTCAAAAAGGAGCTAGATAGATTCATGGAAGATAGGTCCATCATGGCTATTAGCCAGGATGGGCAGGAATGGTGTCCCTAGCCTCTGTTTACCAGAAGCTGGGATTGGGTGACAGGGCATGGATCACTTGATGATAATCTGTCTAGTCATTCCGTTTGGGGCACCTGCCATTGGCCACTGTCAGAGAACAGGATACTGGGCTGGATGGACCTTTGGTCTAACCCAGTATGGCCATTCTTATGTTCCTGCTGGGAAGAGAGGCATAGGTGCTGGAACTAGGGGTGCTGGGGGTGCTGCAGCTTGAAGTGGATTCTGTTATATAGACTCATAGACTCATAGACTTTAAGGTCAGAAGGGACCATTATGATCATCTAGTCTGACCTCCCGCATGATGCAGGCCACAAAAGCTGACCCACCCACTCCTGGAATAATTCTCTCCCTTGACTCAGCTGTTGAAGTCCCCAAATCATGATTTAAAGACTTCAAGTCGCAGAGAATCCTCCAGCCAGTGACCCCTGCCCCATGCTGCGGAGGAAGGTGAAAAACCTCCAGGGCCTCTGCCAATCTACCCTGGAGGAAAATTCCTTCCCGACCCCAAATATGGCGATCAGCTGAACCCCGAGCATGCGGGCAAGATTCTCCAGCCAGACCCTCCGGAAAATGTTCTCTGTAGTAACTTTTAATATCCCATCATTGACCATTGTTACTAATTACCAGCGATGGCACGTTATTGACCTATTGACTAAAATCACGTTATCCCATCAAACCATCCCCTCCATAAACTTATCAAGCTTAATCTTAAAGCCAGAGAGGTCTTTCGCCCCCACTGTTTCCCTCGGAAGGCTGTTCCAAAACTTCACCCCTCTGATGGTTAGAAACCTTCATCTAATTTCAAGTCTAAACTTCCCGACGGCCAGTTTATATCCATTTGTTCTCGTGTCCACATTAGTACTGAGCTGAAATAATTCCTCTCCCTCCCTGGTATTTATCCCTCTGTTATATTTAAAGAGAGCAATCATATCCCCCCTCAGCCTTCTTTTGGTTAGGGTAAACAAACCGAGCTCCTCGAGTCTCCTTTCATACGACAGGTTTTCCGTTCCTCGGATCATCCTAGTGGCCCTTCTCTGTACCCGTTCCAGTTTGAGTTCATCCTTTTTAAACATGGGAGACCAGAACTGCACACAGTACTCCAAATGAGGTCTCACCAGCGCCTTGTATAACGGAAACAGCACCTCCTTATCCCTACTAGAAATACCTCGCCTAATGCATCCCAAGACCGCATTAGCTTTTTGCACGGCCACGTCACATTGCCGACTCGTAGTCATCCTGCGATCAACCAGGACTCCGAGGTCCTTCTCCTCTTCCGTTACTTCCAACCGATGCGTCCCCAGCTTATAACTAAAATTCTTGTTAGTCATCCCTAAATGCATAACCTTACACTTCTCACTATTAAATTTCATCCTATTACTATTACTCCAGTTTACAAGGTCATCCAAATCTCCCTGCAGGATATCCCGATCCTTCTCCGAATTGGCAATACCTCCCAACTTTGTGTCATCCGCAAACTTTATCAGCCCACTCCTACATTTGGTTCCAAGGTCAGTAATAAATAGATTAAATAAAATCGGACCCTAAACCGAACCTTGAGGAACTCCACTGGTAACCTCCCTCCAACCTGACAGTTCACCTTTCAGTACGACCCGCTGCAGTCTCCCCTTTAACCAGTTCTTTATCCACCTCTGGATTTTCATATCGATCCCCATCTTTTCCAATTTAACCAATAATTCCTCATGCGGTACTGTATCAAACGCTTTACTGAAATCGAGGTATATTAGATCCACCGCATTTCTTTTATCTAAAAAATCTGTTACTTTCTCAAAGAAGGAGATCAGGTTGGTTTGGCACGATCTACCTTTTGTAAAACCGTGTTGTAATTTGTCCCAATTGCCATTGACCTCAAGGTCCTTAACCACTTTCTCCTTCAAAATTTTTTCCAAGACCTTGCATATTACAGATGTTAAACTAACAGGCCTGTAGTTACCCGGGTCACTTTTTTTCCCCTTCTTGAAAATAGGAACCACATTAGCTATTCTCCAGTCCAACAGTACCACCCCCGAGTTTACAGATTCATTAAAAATTAATGCTAACGGGCTTGCAATTTCTCGCGCCAGTTCCTTTAATATTCTTGGATGAAGATCATCCGGTCCGCCCGATTTAGTCCCGTTAAGCTGTTCGAGTTTGGCTTCTACCTCGGATACGGTAATGTCAGCTCCCCCTCCTTTATTCCCATCCGTCACGCTGCCACTATTCCTAAGTCCTTCATTAGCCTCATTAAAGACCGATGCGAAATATTTGTTTAGATATTGTGCCATGCCTAGATTATCCTTAATCTCCACTCCATCTATAGTCTTAAGCGGTCCCACTTCTTCTTTCTTTGTTTTCTTCCTATTTATATGGCTATAAAACCTCTTACTATTGGTTTTAATTCCCCTCGCAAGGTCCAACTCTACACGGCTTTTGGCCTTTCTCACTCCATCTCTACATGCTCTGACCTCAATAAGGTACGTTTCTTTGCTGATCCCTCCCATCTTCCACTCCTTGTACACTTTCTGTTTTTTCTTAATCACCTGTCTGAGACGCTCGCTCATCCAGCTCGGTCTAAATCTCCTGCCTACGAACCGTTTTCCCTTTCTCGGGATACAGGCCTCCGACAGCTCCTGCAACTTCAATTTGAAATAATCCCAGGCGCCTTCCGCTTTTAGATCCATAAATATGTTAGTCCAATCTACTTCCCTAACTAGTCGCCTTAATTTATTAAAGTTAGCCCTTTTGAAATCGTAAACCTTAGTCTCCGATTTAATTTTGTTAATCCTTCCATTTAGTTTAAACCGAATTAGCTCATGATCACTCGAGCCTAGGTTGTCCCCTACAACCATTTCCTCAACGAGGTCCTCACTACTCACCAAAACCAAATCTAAAATGGCATCCCCCCTCGTCGGTTACTACAGTTTAGTTCAATGGCTCTCAGCACCAGCACTATAAAAATTGTTCCAACACCCCTGAAGAGAGGGCATGGGTGGCAGCATGTGAAACTTCCCCTGGGGGAGGTTAGCTCCCTGTCCCACCTCTTCTGCCCGCAGCCCCACCCCCGGTCTGCCCCCACTCTGCTCCAGCCGCTGCCCGGGCCCCCCCACTGCTGCTTGCCATGTCCCTCCTCTCCTCCACCCCCCCATGAGGTGTCCCCCACCCCACTGCTCCCTGCGTCCCTGCTCACTCCCTCACCCCCAAGAGGGAGGGGAGTGGAGGAGATGAGGGACGTGGTGAGCGGGGGGTCTTGAAGGGGTGAGGGGGTGGAGGGACACAGAGAGCGACAGGGGGGTCTCATGGGAAGGGAATGGAGGAGAGGAGGGACATGTCGGGGGGCAGGGAGCCTCACGGGGGCGGGAGGGTGGAGGAGAGGAGGGAGGTGGCAAGTGTGGGGGGTCTTGCAGAGAGGAGATGGAGGAGAGGAGGGATGCAGTGCATGGCGGGGACCTCTGGAGGGGGGGATGGAGTGGAGGAGAGGAACAAGGAGGGACTCACCAGGTAGCGGCAGGTGGTGGAGGCCTCTGGGAAGGGGCGGAGCAGGAAGGGGAAGAGGCGAAGCACAGGCGGGGCCACCACAGCCCAGGCATCCGGTGGTGGGTCGGCGGCAGCTGCACCAGGGGAGTCTTAGCCTCCCTTGGCCTATTATACCTGCCACCCATGAGAGAGGGGTTGCACTCCACCTGGAAATGCTGGGGGCTTGTCCTGCCAGAAGACCAGGCGAGGCTCAAAGAGCCCTGCTATGGCAGAAGATGCTGGAGCATGGTATATGCCAGTGGTTCTCAACCTGTGGTCTACAGACCCTTAGCGGTTCGCCAGTATAATCAAGGGGGGCTGCGAATGTGCCAGCAACTACATAATAATAAATGACACACCATGCTGACACTTTCAGTCGCACATTCCAAGTTGATAGCGACTTGGCACTGTTCATATATCACCTAGCAACGCAGTAATTTGTCGTTTAAGACATCAATTTGTGAAAATAATTTGAGAACGATGCACAGGAATACAAATCTGATGTGTTTAAATTACTGAAGTAAAAGCTCAGGTTCCACATTTTTTTATCAGTCATGTGCCAATCACCCATCTGGTTTACGCCAGTTGTGTTGTACACATCAGTTTGACGTGGACCTTGTAATTCAGCACAGGGTGAAAAAGGCTAGTGATCATTTCAGCTGCAACTGTGAAATATAATTAATTCATTTAATTTCTATAATGGATAAGTTTGCTATTTGTAAAACGACTCCGTCTACTTTGGCAGTTCATGAAGCAGAAAATGTCTCAAATAAGACAGAAGAGAAAGAAAGAGGCAAAATTGAACCCCTTTCAAAAAACAAACTGGGGAAATATGATGACTGCTACATTAAACTCGGTTTTGTGTGTGTATGTGTCGGTGAAGAATCAAGACCACAGTGTGTAATTAGTAGAGAAGTACTTTCTAATGAAGCACTTAAGCCAGCAAAACTTACAAGACATCTGAGGTCTTTGCATGAGGAAAGCATTGACAAGCTAGTGGAATACTTTGAAAGGAAGTGGAATTGCCTACTAAAAACAAACAAACAAACAAACAAACAAACAAAAAGACTATACAAACTGTGTAACTGTACAAGAGAAGGCTCTCAAAGCATCCTACAAGTTTGCAGTTAGAATTGCTAAAAACAGAAAGCCACATACAATTGCTGAAACTTTGCTGGTTCCAGCTGCAATGCCAATTGATATGTGCCATGAAATACTAGGGGACGAAGCTGTTAATAAACTGAAGAATGTGCTAGTATCAAACGACACCATTAAAAGGTGAATTACCAAAGTTGCAGCTGATGCAAAGACCAGTTACACAGTATTCAAGCAAGTGGGAAATACAGCTTACAACTGGACGAATCTTTGGATGTGTCAGGTGAGGTTCAGCTGTTTGGTTTATGTGCGATACATCTGTGATGGGAAAATAGTTCTGTTTTAAAGATCACTGTTTTGCAGATCACTACTGACAAAAATGACAAGTGATAAGATTTTTAAGTGTCTGGATAATTTCACGATGAGCGCAACAGCTTAGACTGAGGGCAGTGGTATGGTGTATGCACAGACAGTGCTGCTGCTATGATGGGAGGCATAATGGGGTTGCAAAAAAACTTACAGGGATGTTGCACCATTTGCAAAAGTAACGCTTTGCATGCTTCACAGGGAGAACCTAGTCATGAGGAAGATGCCAGATGACCTGAAAGATGTACTTGATGAGACAATAAAAGTTGCTAACTTTATCAAAGCACACCCATTGCTTGCATGTACTTTTTGGTGTAGAAATGGGTGAATTGCATTACAACCATCTCCTGTTTATAAGAGGCTTGGGAAGTCTAAGCCTCTCCAAAACAGGCTGGCCAAGCAGGAAGTCAAATGCCGTGGAACGCTGGAGGCGAAACTTCCTAGAAGTACAGCGGTGTGGGCACACCACCGGCACCTGGACCGTGGGCCCGCCTGCGCTCTGCCCCGAGACTCTGCCCCTGTTGGCCTCTTCCCCCATGGCTCCACCCTCACTCTGCCTCTCCCCATATGTGTTCCCTGCCCACCGCTCGCTCCTCTCCAGAGAGAAGCAAGTGAGCAACCGGCTGGCGAGTAGGCGGGCCTCAGGGGAAGAGACAGAGAGGAGCGAGGGGGGAGAAGAGGCGGAGCAAGGGCAGGGCCTCAGGGAAGTGGTGGGGCCTTGGGGCCAGGGCCACAGTCTGGGTGCTGATGACCCCTGCCACTTCTAGGGAGTTTCCAGCACTCGCATGTAAGCCTCCCGAAATGGAAAACTCACACGCTGGCTATGCACAGAGGTCAGATTGCTTTCCAAGGGAAAGGTTTTGAAGGGCGTTTTTGAGCTTCATGAGTTTCTGAAGGTATTTTTGGAAGAGAAAATGCACAAAGCAGCAGGTGATATCTTTGTTCACTTGAATCAAATTTATATTAGCATGCAAGGGCACCAGTCAACTCTTATCACACTATCAAACAAAATGACTGCGTTCCTTGAGGAAACTGGATCTATGGCAGAAGTGAGTGCACAAAGGGAACATGGGCATGTTTCCACTCCTTCCAAAATTTTTGAACTTTGATGAAGTCAAGGCCACGCACCTGACTATGTGCTATTATGATTGAACACATGGAGTCCCTTCTTTACCAGTTTGAATGTACTTCAGCAACATGGTAAGCGATACTGACATGATATCGATCACAAATCCCTTTTTATCTACTGATGTGGAATTGCTTGAAATGATTCCTAAGGAGGAGGAGGAGTTTATTGAGCTGAGAAACAACACCAATATGAAATGTGCCCATGAAACCATGCCTGTTGCTGAATTCTGGTTGCATATATGTAGTGAATTTCTCAAACTCGCTAACCATGCTCTGAGAGTCCTCCTTCCATTTGCTACCACTCACCTTTGTGAAAATGGATTCTCAGCCCTCATCAGCATTAAAAACAAACACCATTCAAGAATAAATGTTGGAGATGACCTTCACACTTGACCAACTGAAATTACTCCTCAACTGGACAAGCTATGTGCTGCCAAACAAGCCCAAGGATCCCATTAGTATCAGGTAAGCTGTCAATATTTTAATTTACTGTGGTTTTTGTTGATCTGTTCAAATAGTTTCTCTACAGTAATATTTGTGATAACTATTAAAGTAACGTGAAATAAATAAATTACGAGCAACAAAATAATGAGGAGGCAGTTGGAGGTCGGCAGATTTGTCTATTTAAATTTAGTGGTCTCTGGGTAAAAAAAGGTTTAGTCAATATACTAAAGAACTACAGTATGTACACTGGGTCTGAGAAGTAGACTGTTTGGGACTTCTGTTTTATGGATTATCTGAACTATATTTAGTAATACCTAGTACCCAAGGAGGATATTAGTGAGTCAAGAAAGCTTGTGTGGAGTTCCTAGGGACTCTGAAGGGAAGCTGAGGCAGGTGCACTTGTCATATCACAGGGTGGCTGTCGGGGGAGGAGGTGGGATGTACCTTATCACAAACTCCAGCATGGTTGACCCAGACATGCCAAAGAGTGAAATTCACATGTGCAGCCAGACTAGGGCTCTGTTGCAGCCAGAGGATAAGTGAGTGGCTCAAGGCAACAGACTGTGGCCCTTAAAACTGAGTACCTATGTACTGTGAGTTTGAGCCCTAGCCTTGGCAGCTTTCAGAAAAGGTGTGTTGTGCATGTTACTTGCTCTGGGCCTGCATTCTGCAGGGGGCTCCTTTAGAAAGCTCTCCCCTGAGACCAAAGCTTAATGCAGATTTTACTGTAGAAGTGTGACTCTGTCTTCACTACCCGCCGGATTGGCGGGCAGTGATAAATCCAGGGGGATCAATTTATCGCATCTAGTCTAGATGCGATAAATTGACCCCAGAGTGATCTCCTGTGCGAGAGGCGTGAGCAGAGTCGACAGGGGAGCGGCAGCAGTCGACTCACCGCAGTGAAGACACCACAGTAAGTTGATCTAAGTACGTCGACTTCAGCTACGTTATTCACATAGCTGAAGTTACGTAACTTAGATTGATTTCCTCTCCCCCCTCCCCAGTGTAGACCAGGGCTAAGAACTCCAACCAATCCTCTTTAGAGACAGCAGACTTGGTCATTTCTGTAGCAACTAGTGACAGGATACTGCAGAGGAACACTCTTCCAGGGGTTTGGGAACTGGGGGGGCACCAAGAGTTACATGCAAGGCAAGGAAAGGACTGGCAGAGTCCGGAGGAGTTTGTTGGGCTGGATGACAGACTGGAGTGGCAGCTCTTTAATATCCTTGCTCCCTTCCCCGAGGAGGCCCCGCTTCCAACCTACACTCACATGAGCCTCCTAGACCAGAGGTGGACAAACTATGGCCCGGAGGCCACATCCGGCCCTCCAGATGTTTTAATCCAGCCCTCGAGCTCCCACCGGGAAGTGGGGTTGGGGTCTTGCTCCACTCCGCATGGCTCCCGGAAGCAGCAGCATGTCCCCCTCCAGCTCCTACGCATAGGGGCAGCCAGGAGGCTCAGCATGCTGCCCCCACCACAAGCGCCATCCCCCGCAGCTCCCATTGGCCAGGAACTGCAGCCAATGGGAGTTGCAGAGGCGGTGCCTGCGGACAGGGCAGCGCGCAGAGCCGCCTGGCTGCGCCTCCACATAGCAGCTGGAGGGGGGACATGCCACTGTTTCTGGGAGTTGCTTGAGGTAAGCGCCACCTGGAGCCTGCCACCCTGACTCCCTCCCGTGCCCCAAAACCCTGCCCCAGCCCTGATCCCCCTCCTGCCCTCCGAACCCCTCGGTCCCAGCCCGGAGCACCCTCCTGCACCCCAACCCCTCATCCCTAGCCCCACCCCACAGCCCACACCCCCAGCTGGAGCCCTCCTGCACCCCAACCCCCAATTTCATGAGCATTCATGGCCCGCCATACAATTTCCATACCCAGATATGGCCCTCAGACCAAAAAGTTTGCCCATCCCTGTTCTAGACTAAAATTCCCAGAAGATCTATTTTTAAAAGGGCCTGTTGCAATAATTGGGCCTACAAAATTTACTCTGATTGTGAGCTCAACTGGAAAGGTTAAAATATCATGGCCTTTCTAAATAAAAAAAGTCTTGATGGGAACAGATATGAAAAGAAGACAGAAAAACTGAACTACCCAAACAAAGAGGAATATTACATAACTCAAGGACTGTGTTAAATCATGCTTGAGACACAAGAAGAGTATGGAACCAGAAATCTGCAGACCAAAATTGGTGTCAGAATCTAGGCTTTGTTGGTGGACAAGGTGATAGTATGGGCTATTTTACACATCACTTCCTTTTAGGGTCATTAAAGAAACTTTAGGAAAAGAGTTGGTTGCTCAAGCAATCTTCACCTTCATGGCTGCCACCCTGTAGTGAGCCGGTGTGGCACCCCTCCGTCTCCGACAGGGCCGACCTTCCTCCAATCCCAGCGTGGGCGGAGCCACCGGGTCCAGGGCCCGCCCCGGGGCCCGCCCCTCCGAGGTCACGGCCCCGACCCGGAAGTATAAAAGCCCGCCAGCAGAACTCAGTGAGGCCCAGACTGCCAGAGAGAGCAGACGTCCCGGGCCGAGCTCCCGTTTGGGAGACCGCCGCAGGCCGAGAGCCGCCGGCTACACCCCCGCGCCGGTCAAGCCTACCTCTCGCCAGGTACCCCGAGGAGGACTGGCCCAGCCTGCCCCGGAGCCGTTACCCCGAGGAGGACTGGCCCAGCCTGCCCCGGAGCCGTTACCCTGAGGAGGACTGGCCCAGCCTGCCCCGGAGCCGTTACCCCGAGGAGGACTGGCCCAGCCTGCCGCGTGCCAGCTACCCTGAGGAGGACTGGCCAAGCTTGCCCCGGACCAGCTGCCCCGAGGAGGAGTCAAGCCTGCCCCGGGCCAGCTACCCTGGGGGAGAGCCGCCGGACCGGCCCCCAAGCCCCGCACCCGAGGAACCGATGCTCCTGGACTGGCCTGAATCCGGCATCGCCAAGGAGGTAGGCCCCTAGGGGGAACAAGGAAGTAGCCCGGGGATAGCCGACCCCGGTCAGGCTGCAGAGGCCTGTGAGCCGATGTCAGTGTGTTTCGGTCAGGATACCCCACTGACCGGCAGCGACAGTAGCCGCTACTAGGGCCCCGGGCTGGGACGCAGTGGAGTGGGTGGGCCTGCGTCGTCCCCTGCCACCCGCACTCACGGGTGGCAGGCTTCCCCCTCACCCAACGCTCAGGTAGGAACCTGGGCCCCTTAACTGCTTGTTTGCTCAATCCCTGCCCCAAAGGGCTTGAGCTGTGACTGTTTGTGCCCCGCCCTGACCCAGGGCCTGGGCCCCTTAACTGCTTGTTTGCTCAACCCCTGCCCCAAAGGGCTTGAGCTGTGACTGTTTGTGCCCCGCCCTGACCCAGGGCCTGGGCCCCTTAACTGCTTGTTTGCTCAACCCCTGCCCCAAAGGGCTTGAGCTGTGACTGTTTGTGCCCCGCCCTGACCCAGGGCCTGGGCTCCTTAACTGTTTGTTTGCTCAACCCCTGCCCCAAAAGGGCTTGAGCTGTGACTGTTTCTGCCCTGCCCTGATCCAGGGCCTGGGCCTGCTTAGACGGTTAGTTAGCGGTCAGCCCCTACCTAAGGGCCTGAGCTCCGGAACTGTGAGCCGCTCAGCCCTTGCGTAAAGGGACCTGAGGCTAGACTGTCTGCAATTTAGTGAGCCAGTGTGGCACCCCTCCATCTTGGAGGGTAGAGCCCCGGCTCAACCCTACTACACACCCCCACTGCCTCCTGGGACCCCAGACCTTTTACGTCCTAATCCTGAGAGATGTCCAGACCAGATCAGGCCAGAGAGAGGGGCTCAAATGACATTGCCACCTTCACCAGCTCCATTTAAATCCCAAATGCCACCTGAGATGTGAGACTGTCTCTCCTCCACCCATTGTGTCCTTTTCCTTTCCCACCTTATTTTTTCTTCTTTCCTATCCCTGTCCTTTTTTCCTTCTGTCTAATAAGAGTCTGGCCAAGACTATATATTTTGCAACAATGCTGTAAACCTATGACTAGAAAGAGGCAACTAAAAGAAATGCCTTAAACAGCCTGACGCTTGACAAGTTTGCCAGATCTCAGAGTGGTTGATAGGCACAATACATTGTCTTATGTTTTCCCAGCAGAGACATTGCAAGTGAAAGTCAACAGCAGAGACGGAAGCTGCATTTTCTATCTGTGCTATTCTTTTCTCTCCTCTTTGGTGCGTTGTCTTTTTAGGAAATAGAATTAGAAAAACCTCCTTGTCACATTCTCTTAGATGGTATTAAAGATAGTAATAACTGCCCTTTTTTGAGGAAAAGAAGCTGAGGGCTGGAGCTGTTAAAGTAAAATCTGAAGCTAACGGGAACAAAAGTTGTTAAATGAAAACCTTATTAAATACTTTACATTTCAAATGCTTTGCCTGTTTTTCTTTTCCCCTGTATCTTTAATAAAAGTTTAAAATGATTTTTAAGGATGTTTGTCAGGATATTAAGCAGGGTGAAGTCTCTGTTCCAGACCCTGAACCTGGTTTAATATTGGACAGTGACCTTTAACTCTTTGGGTCCATATATTCAGGCCACCCCTTGGAGATGGGGATGTTGACCTAGGCTTGCCCTTTAAAAAGGGAAAGGATAGCCAGTGACACTGGTCTACTGTATGGGGGTAACTCAGGAGCAATGCAGACTGCTGTTAGATAAGAATCAGGTGTGGTGACCTCTGCTGGATTTTTGCCTGTGTGCAGTCCACAGGATTTGGCCCCTTTTGCCTGGCTGTCAACAACTGCTACATGACTAATCTTAACTACTAAAAAAACCAAAGAGTCAGAAGCTGGAAACTCCAATGCAAACGGAACTTGCTAAATCTGTTACAATGGGATCTGTTTACAAGGACTTAAATAGGGCTTGTGACAAATTTTCCATTGAAACTGTTTGAAGAAAAATTGGGTTTTCGACAGGTTTTTTTCGCAGAAAGTGTCTGCTTGCTATGGAAAGTTTCAACTTATCAAAACTAGACACCTGGAAAGTTCAGTTGAACACTTTAAGTGTAAAGACAATTTTCCACAAAGGAGGGGGGGAAACAGAACTATTTTCTGACCAGCAAGGACTGTCAATAAACCTGTTCTAGGCACCTTGCTTTCACAATGGGTGGGATTGTGAAACCCTTATGCATCCTGAACACTACCTTGCTGCTCCCATAGTGCCCATGTGTGTAAGGCTGGTCCTGTATGTTTAGCAGTTGACCATATCACAACCCCAAGAGGTCAGAACTCATGGTTTGGTCTCTGGTTTTTGCCCAACTGCCCCAAATGTGCCATAATTATTGGTTGAAAATTCAACTCCAAATTGCATACAATATATAACCCTAAACACACATTGCCCTCAGCCCTCCTGGATCATTCCCCGTTCCCCCCCAGCCCCAGCCCACCCACAGCAGGCTCCCTAGCTTCCCTCTTTTTGCCTGCAGGGAGGAGCTTTCCCACTCTTACTTCCATTAACTCCCTGCTGCGGTGGAGGGAATGTACAGGAGCCTGTTGCCCAGCTAGATGGGCTCAGCGTTAGCTCAGCTCAGCTCTGCTGCGCCTGCACAGAACCCACAAGTGCACCCCCTAGGGCAGGCAGTGGTAGTCACAGAGGCCTCTAGTAGCCATAGTAGGGTTGTCAGTTTGGGTTGGACATATTTCTGGAGGTTTCATCACATGACAATCTTTAATTAAAGATTAATCTTTAATTCCTGGGGACTCCAGGAGGGTTGGCAACCCTGAGTCATAGAGGGAAACTGCAGACAGCTTGGGAAAGATTCCTGAGCTGCTTGTGTATGTTCTGAAGATTACAACTCCGCCCTCCCCAAATCTGCCCCAAACTGGAACACTCAGGATATTATTAGTGTTGGCAACACAGCTGTCACCTGGGGCATTACTCATTTCGGGTACCATCTCCTCCCACTGGACTCAACTGCAGAACTGCTCTTGTTCTGTTACCACTTTCCAGAAACACAACTGAGACATGCAGCCTTTGCATCTAATAATAGTCTGCTCTCTCCAGCACGCAGAACTAGGGTTTTAAGCATTTAACTGTTGTCAGGAATGGGATTCAAACACATTCCTCCTGGTAAACCGGTGATGGAAGCCGAGGGCTTTTGGCAACACTCTGCTGTGTCCCACACAGAAATCCAGACTGGAATTTGTCCCTCTTTTTCATTTGAAAATTATCAAGCCTATGCTCTGCATCCATTAAAGCCAATGTCAAATGGCCTTTGGGCCTAATTGTGTTCCAGATTTACACTGTAAATGGGAGCAGAAGATTGACCCAGTGATCAATCCTATTTCTTGCAGAAGGGTGTGGAAGGGATATGCATGTTTCCTGAGCTCTTCTCATGTGCTCAGCTGTTATGTAGATGGTAACCGCCCAGTGCACACAAAGAAAGTCACAGTGCCCAGCATGGTGTGTCAGCACCTGTGCGCACACTACCTTCAGCATGTGTGTGCAGCAATCGAAAGGCGTGTTGGGGTGAAGGGACTGGACGTTCCTAGGACAATAGTATCAGAGCCTCTCTTCGCACTATGAAAGTGAGGTGCTCAACAGCCATTGGCCAGGAAAGCACGTCCTGTGGGAGCAGCAGTACAGCTGGTGCCATGCTGCTCCATCAGCGTCCAGGCATAGCGTACACTACAGCACAGAGCTCAATAGCCCCTCATGCACATCCTAATACATTCTCCCTCTATGCCAGACGCAGGATTGAAACGAGACTTCCAGGTGCATCATTAAGTCTGCCTCTGCTAGAGCAGACAGGCCACCTTAGTACGACTCGCATCATAGACTAGTGAAAGAAGAAGCAGACATTCTATTTACTTTCTCCCACTGCATCCTTCTCCGTAAGGAGCCCAAGGCAAAAGCAACGTTCATAGGTACAAATTCTCCCGTTTCTTACTGGGTAGTAGCATCTCCAATGCTGTCTTGTTTGAGAAGTCCAAAGTTTTCAAGATAATCTTAATCTGCATGATGGCTACACACAGAAACTTTCAATTCAGAATGAAAAGTCGCAAAGTTGGGTTTTTGATGCATTATGGGTGATGGATGCCTAATACTGTATTTAAAGTGCTTTTGTGAGGCAATACCATTTGGAAGGCCCTTCCCAAGATTTTAATAGCTATGTTAACAATGTAAGAAGAAATATGCTGAATTGATTTTTATTCAGCTTTGATTTTTATTACATAACACTCATAAAACAGATAGCTTTTCTGATGTTTCTATTGCAGCACCGTTGCTTAATCACATTGAAGTCTAGCTATATCATGCCAGTTCCTTTAGGCGTTTATTATCTTGCCAAACTTGAGAACAGTTTCTAGTGTCATGCTTGCTGGTTCTCGCCAGTTCTTGATGCCTGTAGCTGGCATTACAGCTCTTTTTCAAGGGATTTACATTTCATTTGAATAGGAATGGTAATAGACTTATTACATAAAATAAAGAGCACAGATTAGCCTTACAGTACCCTAATGAAA
This sequence comes from Emys orbicularis, assembly GCF_028017835.1. Classification (NCBI taxonomy): domain Eukaryota; kingdom Metazoa; phylum Chordata; order Testudines; family Emydidae; genus Emys; species Emys orbicularis. Next base: position 38,287,466 of record NC_088684.1, read on the forward strand.
AGTATTGTCTAAAGTGCAGACATTTTGTTGAGGTTTCCCCCCTATAAACTCTGAAAATTGGCTTCAGATTATATAGACTGTTATACATTTCCCAGACACTGCTCCCGCCCAGAAGTGGAAGTATTAACTTTAAATGACAAAATACTCATCTGCTGAAGTCTCACACCTATCTTTCAGGAGGGAGAAGAGAAGAGTGAAGAAACAGGCAGATCAGATGGGGTATGTCTACATTGCAATACAAGCCTAGGGTCTGCAGGACTCAAGCCTGCAGGCTCAGGGTTTGTAAGCCAGGCCTTGTGCGTCCACACTGACTATTGCTCTTTCTTTAGAATGTCTGGATCCAAGTCTCACACCTGCACTTGATGTCTACACTGCATTAGACAGACCTGAGTCAAACCAACCTATGCTAGGCTTCCTAACTATAGCCACTCTAGTCATGGTGCACAGTGGGGAAAAAACTTGACTGGAAGTTGTCACAGCCTGCCAACACATCCTGCTCAGTAGTGTTTTGGGTCTGCACAATCCCAGCAGCTGGAGCCAGCAACAAGGAGTCACCATTTGAAGCACCTGTCCTGCGTGGGCTTTAACTCCCCTTTGAGGAAACTGACAGAACATCCCTGAGATGTGGATGGACTTTTCAGAGGCATTTTCTGACCTACCAAAGGCATCTGGAGGAGAACAAGACAGACTTGAACTGGCTGATGCCCCTTGTGAATTGTGGTATAGCTACTGATGCCCCCATTAGAGGCTTCTGGTGCAGGGTCACAAGCACAGTCTGGTAGGGTCACATACTCATGCAGACCTGAGATGACCAGCAGTGGCTCCAGAACTTTTGAATAAAGTAAACTACAGTGCTGAGGCTTGGCAGCAGCTTATCCCAGTCCTCCAGAGTTGACACATGCATGAGGCCAGCCGTGCCGGTCAAGAAGCAGATGGCAATAACCATCTGGAAGCTGGCAACCCCAGGACCATTGCTAACCAGTTTGGTGTTGGAAAGTCAGATGTGGGTAAAGTGGTGATGGAGGTTTGAGGCAATCAGGTGTGTGATTTACCCAAAGGTGGTGGGCATAAGCCAGGAGCGGGCAAACTTTTTGGCTTGAGGGCTACATCGGGTTTTGGAAATTGTATGGAGGGCCGGTTAGGGGAGGCTGTGCCTCCCCAAACAGCCAGGTGTGGCCCAGCCCCCACCCCCTATCCCTCCGCTGCTTCTTGCCCCCTGATGCCCCATCCAACGCCCCCTGTTCCCTGATGGCCCCCCCAAGACCCCTGCCCCAGCCACACTCGCCCCCACTCCCTGTCCCCTGACTGCCCCCCACCACCCCATCCAACTCCCCCTCCTTCCTGACTGCCCCCCCGGACCCCTGCCCCATCCACCCCCCCTTCTCCCTGACCGCCCCCAGACCCCCTACCCCTCACTGCCCCCCGCTTCCTCATCCACCCCCCCCTTCCTGACTTCCCCCCAGGACCCCTGCATCCAATCAATCCCCCCATTCCCCGCCCTCTGACCGCCCCGACCCCTATCCACACCCTCGCCTCCTGACCACCACCCCAAACTCCCCTGCCCTCTATCCAACCCCCACTGCTTCCTGCCACCTTACCACGCTGCCTGGAGCACCGGTGGCTGGCGGCGCAACTGCCATGCCGCCCGGCTGAAGCCAGCCACGTCACAGCATAGCACAGAGCACCGGGTCACGCCGGGCTCTGCAGCTGCGCTGTCCGGCCACCCAGAGCATTATGCTGGCGGTGCGACGCACTGAGGCTGCGGGGGAGGGCGAACAGCAGGGGAGGGGCCGGGGGTGAGCCTCCTGGGCCAGGTGCTCAGGAGCTGGGCAAGAGGGTCCCGCGGGCCGGATGTGGCAAGCAGGCTGTACTTTGCCCACCTCTGGCATAAGCAATATCCCGGAAGTAATTACTGTTTTTTAGAGAATGGGGTTTCCAAACTGCGCCAAGGCCATTGGTGGGACTCATGTGCCCATAGTTTGCCCTCCTGAAGGGGCACAAGTCCATAAACCACAAAGGATACTACTCCATTATGCAGGCCCTTGTAAGCCAGAGGCTGATTTTTGGACACCAACATGGACTGCACTGGAAAAGTTCATGCTGTCAGGATTTTCTGCCAAGCTGGAGTCTACCCTCATGGGCAAGTTGGGACACTATTATCATATGACTTGTCATAAGTGGAGTTACTGTCTCCACTCTTATTCTAGGTAATCCTGCTTATCCCCCTTTTCCCTTGGCTTATGAAACCATATCCTGATCTCAGAGCACCTGGCAAAAGGTTGAATTACACTCAGCAAGTATATAATGGTGGCTGAATGTGCCTTTGGCAGACTGAAATCCCACTGGTGCTGTTTACAGAACCAGTTGGCTTCTGGTGTCATCAGTGCTGTCTGCATTATTGTGGCTTGCTGTCCTCCACACAATCTTTGAGAATACAAAGATGAGCCATTTGCCCCTGAATAGACCTAGGACAGCAATGCATTGCAGAACTGGTACCCTCAACCAGAAAAGCACACCTGTCAGAGCTGGAGCAGGGTGCTCTCTGACAACAGAGATCAGGGATGATTTCTGCACCCATATTATGAACTTGCATGGACCAATAGTTGAGGAAGAATAGCATGTCTGATGTATTTGTACAGCACTTTTTACAGTAAGTGAACACTCTTGCTGTACATTACAAAGGAGGTGATTGTCATGAATTGTTAATTGTGGATGAGATGACTGTTTATACAATGGCTGGGGACAATGGTTTGAGACATGAATTGTGGATTTTCATTATGGATTGATCTGAGTAGATGTATTGAGAAATTGCATTTGAATACAGCTTCCCAGTTGTGCCTTGTCTTATTCTTTGAAATACAGCTTATACGATGTGATGAGCAGTGATAGTAATAAAGCTTTTTGACAAAGTAAAAGCCTTATTTTGTAAACATGGCTGTATAACAAAAACAATATTGGAGTATTGTGATGGCAGCTTGCAACACCAGGAATAAAATAAAGTGCATTGAACACTGCAAACAGTGAACCAGCCCAAACAAATCAATTCCCTACTTTTGCACATCCCCTGGTCACTTTCCCCTTTCTAGCATGTCCACCAGTCACATTCCTGGATGCAATACAGACCAGTGAGGGGTTGTTACCACCTGCCCTGCAACCTTAGGTACCTCACAATCCTTTGCAGTGTGAGTAGCCCGGGTTGGGAGCTATAAAACAGCATGCAGATCACACCTTAAGTGTCTGTAGAGCTGCAGCCCTGGTACAACAGCTCTAATGCCAGCAGCCTGTCACACTCCTGTCATGCTCTGGCTTCCAACAGCCTTGGTTACTATTTGCGGGGTCACCCCTACACACTCCCAGTCCTGAATTTCCCCCCAAATGTGTCTTCTACTCTGTCAAGCTCTTTCCTGGACAGTTCAGATATCACAGGTCTGTTGCCCCCTAAGGGGTCGTCAATATGCAACAGTTTGCTACTTTAACTAGAGTTACCCAAACAGTTCAGTTTAAACACAACACTGGATTGGTTTAGATTTATAAAACAATTTAAAACTGCAAATAGATAGATTTTAAGTGAGTACAAGTATAAGGCATTAAAGCCAGAAAGGGATACAAGAAAAAACACTTTCTAGTAGCTAAAAACGGACTAGACTTGGTTCAAGATAAAATCTTTCCCACAGGTTCCCAGCAACATTTCTGACCAAGTTCCTAGATCAGGAATTTCCCCCAAAATCAAAGGGCTGGTTCCTTTCTTCTTCTCTGTCACCTAAGAAGACAAAGATAACCCGGGGTGTTTTTACCACTCCCTTTTATAGTCCAGTCATCCTTTGAAATGCGTTGTCCTGAGGTTACCCCTTGATAAAGTTCCTTCCTGCTGTGAGGACAGAGACATAGAGTCTCATGGTGAAAGAGGTTCCATATTGTTTTTTGTTAAAATGCAGATTGATCTGTTTCTGCGCCCCTTTGCTGCCAAAGAATGGCCACTTGACTAGTGACTGCCAATCAACTTAGGTGACACCTGGCTAGAAGCATCAGCTTGTCCTTTGTCTTTGAGGAACTAGTTTACCCCCTCTTGTTGCCCTTAGGACTCTGTTTACTACTTATATGTAAATTGAGGTAAACACATTTTTGTCTAGGATAGACCTATTTAACAACAACTTCTGCCTCGTCAGGGCTACGTGGGTTTGAACATGCACGCTCATACAGGGGGAAATCAGAACTTTACATATAATATTGCTACACACATTTTACCCTGATAGTGTCCAGTGAGTTATTCGTTTCAAATGATACCGCACAAGGCATATTTTGTAAAGAGATTACTACAATGTGTGTAGTGTGTAAATACAGGGGTGCATTTGATCACACTCATAAGTGGAATGCCTGAAAGGATTTACATTCTGGAGGACATAATCCTGGAGGTTCCTGAATGGCAAAAGGACATTCTATTCCAAGCTATTAATGGCAAGCCACCTGTGTATGCCACACAGCTTTTCAAGCAGGTGGTGACTGCGCAATCCATCTATGAGTTAAGTGGGCTGTGTCCTATCGAAGAGGGCCCAGAAAACACACTCTTCCCCAAAACATGATTACCTAGATGGTGTCCTGCTGCAGGAAAAGTTTGCAGCTATCATCCAGGATTTGGTTAAAACTCATAATGGAATCAACGGGATGCTGCGTTAGTGTCCACATGGATTAGCATCTCCCCTATGGCTTATGACACAGCCTGCTTTGAGTACACCTACCTATGGGCTACATGCAAACACACACTACACTCTCAAAGAGCTGCACAGGCAGCCTTCCCACCTCCTTTCTGGACTGCATACGAGGGGGGGAGGGAAGGGTGTTATATTTCAGACATTGATTTTGTCACCCAGGCACTGCATTTTCCCCCTATTTACACACACACACACACAGAGTCAACAGGCAGCTCATAACTCTGCGGCATGGCCAATTTCTCCAGTGCGGCATACTAAATGGTAAGGCAATATACAGTTTACTTTTAACACTCCAGTACATCTTCATAAGAATGAGAGTACACCTCATAAAAATTGAGTGTTAAGCAAGCATTAATTGATTGCAAAATGGAGACAGGGAAGTGAATTCCACATGGTGTGAGGCAGTGACAGCAAGGCACTAGCATGCAGTCTGCTATTAGCAGATACATGCTGCTACCTGCAGCTCCTAATAAAAATTGCATTTGGCCATAAACCAGAAATCCCTCCCATTTGTATATCAAACAGAGCCAGGCTCGTACCAGGCTCCTGGGTTACTACTATCTCTTCTGTTTCTGCAGAGGGCTGTTTCTCAGGGGAGGGGGAGGGCAAAGGACAGGGTGTCAAACAAAGAGGACATGCTGCAGTTGCTCTGGCAATAAAGTCTCCTCAGGGGGTTGTGTGAGCACTAGGTCACTTCGCTAGCCTGATCTGGCACCTGCTGTTTCCCCTCTGGTCCTGTACTACATTCAGGAGTCAGAAAATCACCATCCCAGCTGACCAGGATGTTGTGAACCACTGGGGGGCAAAGTCCTCATAAAGAGGCAGGATGAATGGGGGGGAAGGGGGTTTTCCAGAAGTGCAATACTCACCACTGGCTTTCCAGTAGTCACTCTACAGCTGCTTAATCTGCTCCCTGCACTGGTCACCCAGCTGTTGAATCCCCAACGCTGCCAGCTTGTCTGCTATTTCTTGGCGTGCATGGTCATTTCTGGTATTCTTACTGAAGAGAAAGACCTTGATCACCTTGCACCACAGGATTTACCAGAATCTGATTGTTGTCCCGTGACCAGGTAGCTGTGCACTTGGCAACTGACTTCTTGTCAGCGGCCATAGTTAATGCAGGAGACTTTTCATCCTGTTGGCAGCTCAGTGATCAGAATGAGATTGAAGGGTTAAATGCTGAGCTGCTGTTCTTGAACCAGGGGGGTGTTCCTGTTTCCTGGGAGTTGATTGGCTAGCCTGGAGATAGAAAAGGATAAGAACACTGGCCTGTGGGGTAGTGTTTGCAGACTCTCAGGGCACTCGTCTGGAGGAGTGGGGCCTGCGCTGTGCCTATGCTGCAAAATGATATATTTTGGACCAGAATCCCACTGGGACTCTGGCTCAGATCCCGCCCCCTTTTGCTGGGTCCTAGGGCCCAGGTCCAGAGGCTTTACTAGCCCGAGTAAGATGTGTGTGGACAGAAGGCTAGAGCCCAAGCCAAGCTTGTGTTTACATTGCAGTGTAGACATACTGCACAGGTATGGTCTCATTGCTTGTGTAAACCTTGATTATGAATTTGACACAAGTGATAACACAGTTGTAGAAAGGGGTAATACTTTGATCATCTACAAGTTTCCAACCACACCATAAGTGCCATCTATTGAAAGCTTCAGACTAGAATTCTTCTGGTCCCATGCCTGTGACTCCATCATTACCCGGAAATCCAGAACACTGCCAGAATATACACATATGTAGGACAGACTCATCTAAATACCCCATAGCCCAGCAGAAAGTACTCTAAGCTAGGAGCTAAGAAATCACAAGTTCAAAGTTTCACTTGATGCTTTTTATATTTCCATGCACTTCAGCGTTTATTGACCTCAGATCAACCCTGGAAGCAGTCAAGTATTGGCCCCACCATTTAAAATGGAGTTATCTCATGTGACAAGCCCAACTCTTATCCACTGAGCCACACTGCCTTTTGGGTTGAATGTGCCAGATGAGCTTTGTTGGCCTGTGTCTAACCACTGACCTACTCTGCCCACAAATAGAATCCTGGATTCCTATCACTAGTACTCTAGTGCTGTCTAGCAAACAGACGTAAGCCCCTGGCTAAGTGTGCATTAAGTGTCCCCTTATAGTGGCCGGCCCACACAGCAGAGAATCATTATTCCTGTAGTTCAAGTGGCAGAGATATGTGCTGGGGATTTGAAGGTCTAGGTTACAAACTCTGCCAATGATCTATGGGGGTGGGGAGACACTTCTGGCCACACGTGGTAAGCAGTTTCCAGTTTATTTATCCAGACAGCTAAGAGACCATGTTAAAACTGCTTTTATGGTCAAACCTACCTGTAAGTTATGGTGTAACAAGATTATACAGATGTTTCACATTTTAGTCATTGACACACACCAATTGCTGCTGTCACACTAGCAGGTTTGAAGGTTGGAGAGGAGCAATTCTGAGTATGAAGGATAAATCCGTGCTACAGAAGATGCACCCAGACAAAAATCCATTTGCAGTTCCAGCGCAATATGCATTTGCATTTCTATTCGCTTGTGACAGTGTCCCTTCCACACACAGCAGATGCATGTTTTAATTGCCCACATTTGAAAAACTGGCCCTTTGCTTTTGTGATCTTGAAATGTAAGAGTCACTTGGTGGTGATGGAGCCAACCCAAACTCACAGCAACAAGATCTTCTGGCACCTCACCACCAAGTCTTCATATTATTCAGATGAGCGTTCACATTTTTGTTATCTACACCCTGCCACAGCCTCTTGCTCTTATAATAGGCTCAAAATTTAATTGTGAGCAGGGACTCAATAGGGTGTTTCTCCAGTGAGGTCCTGCAGGGAACAGTTCTTGGCTCTATGCTATTTAACATTTTCCAGTGACCTGGAAGAAAGCAAAAATAAATGAGAAAGTTTGCAAGTGACAAAAATTGGGGGAGTGGTAAATAATGAGGAGGACAGCTTATTTATTGAGAGCAATCTGCATTGCTTGGTAAACTGGGCACAAGTCGACAATGTGTTTAACTATGGCTTAGTGCTAATGTATAGCGATAGGAACAAAAAGTGGGCTATACCGACGGGATGGGGGACTATCCTGGGAAGAAGTGACTCTGTTGGGCACTGCAGTGGATAGTCAGCTGAACATGATCTCCCAGTATAATGTGGTGGCAAAGAGGGTTAATATGATACTTGGCTGCATAAACAGGGAAACCTAAAGCAGAAATAGAGATTATTCTACCTCTGTATTGGGCACTGGTGCAACCACTGCTGGAATTCTGGTGTCCACAATTCAAGAAGGATGTGGCTATATTGGAGAGGGCTCAAAGAAGAGCCATGAGAATGATTAAAGGATTAGAAAAACATGCCAGTGTGATAAAATAAGTATAATCTAACAAAGAAGTTAGTGGGTGACTTGATCAGCCTATAAATTCCTACATGAGGAGCAAATATCAGAGACAGGTATAACACTATCCAGTGGCTGGAAACTGAAGCTAGACAAATTCACACTGGAAATAAGGTTAGTTAACCACTGACACAGTTTAAGGGTCGTGGTTGATTCTCCATCATTGAGAATTTTAAAGTCAAGACTGGATTTTTTCCAAGAGATCTGCCCTAGGAGTTTTTTTGGAGAAGTTCTATGGCTTGTGTTATACAGGAGGTCAGATTAGATTATCACCAGGGTCACTTCTGGCTTTGGAATCTATGAAGAGCTATGCTTGGATTACTCTGTTTGGATTACTGAAAACATTGTACGTTTGGGCCTCTGATTAGTGCTTGATCTTTGACCTATAGTGCTCTAAGCCTGTGGAAGTCAGCACTTTGTGATTGAGAAATAGAATGTCCATGGCTGTTTTTAACACTGGATAAGAGCAGTATGGTTTTGTTTAATGGTGTTCTTTAGCTCTGTTTTGTGTATCCTTTAGTTGCACATTGCTCTGGGCATTCATTAACAGTGTATTGATGGTTGATTTTTCTACATTCCATCTAGAGGGACTAAGGAGACTATAGAAGGACTAAGGGGTTCCTCACCCTTACAACATGGACACTTCTAGTTTTTACTCCAGAGCTCCCATCATAACAATTATGCATTAGCCAAGATGACAAGAGACTCCCCTCCTAAAGTGCTGCTACACAGCAGAAGCTGGTGATGCAGCTGCGCTGCTGTAAGCTCTCTAATGTAACTGCTGTAAGCTAATGGGAGTGAGCTCTCCCAGCGGTTTAACTACTCCTGCCCCGCGAGTGGCGGTAGCTATGTCGGCAGGAGAAGCTCTCCCACTGACACAGCGCTGTCTACACCGGCACTTAGGTCAGTGTAACTTGCATCGCTCGGGGGGGAGGGGAGCTTTTTCACACCCCTGAGCGACATAAGTTATACCGCAGTAAGTGCTAGGGTACACATAGCCTCAGAGGCTGTTCCCAGCAGTTGGAGATCACACTATGTGTGTCAAAACATGCTTGTCAATACAGTCTGAAAAACCACCCATGAGCGGCTATGTGTACACTAGCACCTTGTCAGTCAAACTTTTGTTGGTCAGGGGTGTGAAAAAAAAACCCAACAACATACACCTGACCGACATAAGTTACACGGACAGAAGTGCCGGTGTGGACAGTGCTATGTCGGCGGGAGAGCTTCTCCTGCCAACAGGGCTGCTGCTGCTCACTGGGGGAGGTTTAATTACGCTGATGGCAGAGCGCTCTCCTGTCTGCATAGAGCAGCTATACAGGAGACCTTACAGCGGCGCAGCTGCAGCAGTACAGCTGTGCTGCTGTCAGGTCTCTAGCGTGGATATAGCCAAAAACTCTCATCCTGAGCTCCTGGGCTGGGTGGGTGCACAGGGAGCCAGATACAGAGCCACTACAGAGGCTACAGCCACCACTGGACCGAAGTAGCTATCCACAGGGCCTTCAGATGAACCCTTCCACTCTAGGGAGTGCAAACAAGAGACGCCACCGATTTCTGGCCCTTCTCATCCACTCCACCTCCTTTTACCCCACATAATGCTGCCAAACCACACAACAAGTGAGATTTAGGTTAGAAATTAGAAAAGATTTCCTAACTGAAAGGGTAGTTAAGCACTGGAACAAGTTACCTAGGGAAGCTGTGGAATCTGTCACTGGAGGTTAAGAAAGATTGGACAAACCGGTCAGGGATGGTCTAGATAACACTTAGTCCTGCCTCAGTGCAGAGGACTGGACTAGATGACCTCTCAAGGTCCCTTCCACTCCTACATTTCTATGATTCTATTGTGCCCACCTTGCATGGCTGCCCTGCACCAGTTTCCTGTTTCTATAGCTGAAGAGCCCTGGTATCACAGAAAGGGGAATGGATTTGCCCGGAACTAGATGGAAAGGGTGCTGCCTGTGGGAAGTGGAACGTTCTAGTCTACAAAGGCAATTGTCCACTTTCATGACTTCCCGTTCACCTCTTACATTTAGTGACAGAGGAACAATCAGAACAAGCTTGCTCTTTCAGCGTATGTTATAGATTTCCCTCAGGTTCCCCAGAGCACTGACATAACAGGTTTCATAAGGCTTCCTTGCTCTTCCCTGCTGGGCTGCCAACTGTCACTAACAAGGGTCAATAGAAGTTGGTTAAAAAAAATGTACATGCAAGCAATAGCAAAATGACTTAAGCCACTCTTGCCTCATGCTGCCATAGGTCTCTGGACTACAGCCTCTTTTCTCAGCTGTTTGCCCACTCCCCACTCACACAAATCTTGCATTGACTTCAGCAGAGTTTTGCCTGACCAAGGCCTGAACCAGGCCCTTCAGAGCTATTTTAAATGGTTCAGTCTGTAAAGTGGAACATGCATGGTCATAAACAGAAGTCATGTGTCTGAAGTCTTAGTGTTCTGGACTGAGTACACTGCAGTTCACCCTTTATCTTTGAGAGATTACTAATAAAAGACTCTTGTCAATATGTTTCAGGGCTGGGGACTCCTACCTGGAGCTGGGCGAGAGCTTTTGGACAACATTTTTCCTGAAAAATGCAGATTTGGATCAGCCAGAGAATTTTGCAAATTCAAGTCTTTCAGCAAGTAGTTTCAGTTAAAACTGAATCACAAAATTTGGATGTGTCAGAACAAAACAGTTAGACTGGAGACTAGATTCACAAGGGAATTTGAGCACCATTCAGAACACCACAGGAGAAAGTGGGGCAGTCTCTCCCCCTGCTTTAACTTTTGACCCAGTCTGAAGCAGGACTTAAACCCAGCTTTCCCACATCAGTGCCGGAACCAGTAGGCTATTAGCTATTCTAACAGAAGGCTCACTTGGTCCTGGTCTACACTATGAGTTTAATTCGAATTTAGCAGCATTAAATCGAATTAACCCTGCACCCGTCCACACAACGAAGCCATTTATTTCGAAATAAAGGGCTCTTAAAATCGATTTCTGTACTCCTCCCCGATGAGCGGAGTAGCGCCAAAATCGATATTGTCATTTCGAATTAGGGTTAGTGTGGCCGCAATTCGATGGTATTGGCCTCCGGGAGCTATCCCACAGTGCACCATTGTGACCGCTCTGGACAGCAATCTGAACTCGGATGCACTGGCCAGGTAGACAGGAAAAGCCCCGCGAACATTTGAATTTCATTTCCTGTTTGCCCAGCACAGGAGAGCATAGGTGACCACAGAGAGCTCATCAGCACAGATAACCATGCAGGCCGATAATCGAAAAAGAGCACCACATGGACCGTACGGGAGGTACTGGATCTGATCGCTATATGGGGAGAGGATTCAGTGCTAGCAGAACTTCGTTCGAAAAGACGAAATGCCAAAACTTTTGAAAAAATCTCCAAGGGCATGATGGAGAGAGGCCACAATGGGGACTCAGAGCAGTGCCGCATGAAAGTCAAGGAGCTCAGACAAGCCTATCAGAAAACAAAGGAGGCAAACGGTCGCTCCGGGTCAGAGCCGCAGACATGCCGCTTCTACGCTGAGCTGCATGCAATTCTAGGGGGGGCCGCCACCACTACCCCACCTCTGACCGTGGATTCCGAGGCGGGGGTAATCTCATCAGCCACACCTGAGGATTCTGCGGACAGGGAAGAGGAGGAGGAGGAGGATGAGCTTGTGGAGAGCACACAGCACTCCGTTCTCCCCAACAGCCAGGATCTTTTTCTCAGCCTGACTGAAGTACCCTCCCAAGCCTCCCAAGCCAGTACCCAAGACCATGACCCCATGGAAGGGACCTCAGGTGAGTTTACCTTTTAAAATATAAAACATGGTTTAAAAGCAAGCGTTTTTTAATGATTAATTTGCCCTGAGGACTTGGGATGCATTCGCGGCCAGTACAGCTACAGGAAAAGTCTGTTAACGTGTCTGGGGATGGAGCAGAAATCCTCCAGGGACATCTCCATGAAGCTCTCCTGGAGGTACTCCAAAAGCCTTTGCAGAAGGTTTCTGGGCAGTGCAGCCTTATTCCGTCCTCCATGGTAGGACACTTGACCACGCCATGCTAGTAGCAAGTAATCTGGTATCATTGCATGACAAAGCCTGGCAGCGTATGGTCCCAGTGTTTGCTGGCATTCAAGCAACATCCGTGCTTTATCTTGCTGTGTAATCCTCAGGAGAGTGATATCGCTCATGGTAACCTGGTTGAAATACGGGAATTTAATTAAGGGGACAGAGGTGGCCGTTCCTACTGGGCTGTTTGCCTGTGGCTGAAAAGAAATCCTTCCCTGCAGTTAGCAAGCGCAGGGGGAGTGGGGGAATTGGCGCTGAGGTTTTCGCCTTTGGCTAGCAGGGATCTTCCCTGATACCAGCCACGCGGTGGGGGGAGGGGTACAGCTATCATCCCAGATAATTCATGGGGGGGGGGGGTTAGTTTGGTTTCTGCAGGGATCTTCCCTGATACCAGCCATGCGGTGGGGGGAGGGATAAAGCGATCATCCCAGAGAATTGGATGGGGGGGGGATTAGTTTGTTTTCTGCTGCTGAAGGTTAACAGGAAAACCGCAGCAGTCAACGGGCTTTGCTTGGTATGTGGGAAAGGAGGGCGCAGAAGCCGAAAGACAATGGCTTACCATGGCCGCATGCAAGCCGAATTCTGTTGCCTGGACCTGCGTCTGTGATCTCTAACACCAAAGCCACAGGCACTCAATATTAAGATGGAAAATGCGACCTTGAACTGAAATCACATGTCCTATGTAATGTGAATAATGTTTTTCACCGTGAAAGAGTATAAGCATTGTTCTGTAAAATGTATCTTTTTAAAAACTTCTCTCCTTTTTTCCATCCCTCCAGCAGCCGCAAATTTTTCAAGCCTCCCTCCTCCATCCTGAAGGCTATCTCAGATAAGGCGGCAGAGAAAGAGGACGCGAGATGAGATGTTCTCGGAAATAATGGAATGCACCCGCAATGAAAGAGCTCATTTGAATGAGTGGAAGGACATGGTATCTAAGTACAGGAAAGATGCCAGTGAACGTGAGGTCATGAGGGATGCTCGAGATGAGAGGTGGCAGGCTGCAATGCTAGGGCTGCTGCGTGATAAAACGGACATGCTCCGGTGTCTGGTGGAGCTTCAGGAACGGCAGCAGGATAACAGAGTGCCGCTGCAGCCGCTGTATAACCTCCCTCCCCCCTCACCATGTTCCATAGCCTCCTCACCCAGACGTGTAAGAACGTGGGGGGGAGGCTCCGTGCACCCTCCCGCTCCACCCCAGTGGACAGCCCAACCAAAAGGCTGTCATTATACTGAATTTTTTCAGTGGCCTTTTACTTCCCTCCTATCCTCCTCCCAAACCTCATCCGGGTTACCTTGTCGGTTCTCTCCCTATGTTTATAATCAATTAATAAAGAATACATGATTTTTAAACGATAGTGACTTTATTTCCTTTAAAAGCAAGCTGTGATTTAAGGGAGGAGGGTGGTTTGCTTACAGGGAATGAGTCAATCAAAGGGGCGGGTTTTCAACAAACAGAACTTTCACACCGTAGCCTGGCCAGTCATGAAACTGGTTTTCAAAGCTTCTCTGATGCACAGCGCTTCCTGGTGTAATCTTCTAATCGCCCTGGTGTCTGGCTGCGCATAATCAGCAGCCAGGCGATTTGCCTCAGCCTCCCACCCTGCCATAAAGGTCTCCCCCTTGTGCTTGTGGAGCACACAGCAAGCAGCAATAACAATGGGGATATTGGTTTGGCTGAGGTCTGTCCGAGTCAGTAACAAGCGCCAGCAACCTTTTAAACGGCCAAATGCACATTCTACCACCATTCTGCACTTGCTCAGCCTGTAGTTGAACAGCTCCTGACTCCTGTCCAGGCTGCCTATGTATGGCTTCATGAGCCATGGCATTAAGGGGTAGGCTGGGTCCCCAAGGATAACTATAGGCATTTCAACATCCCCAACGGTTATTTTCTGGTCCGGGAAGTAAGTCCCTTGCTGCAGCCGTTTAAACAGAGTAGTAAGCAACAGAGGGTCCTGTGGCACCTTTAAGACTAACAGAAGTATTGGGAGCATAAGCTTTCATGGGTAAGAACCTCACTTCTTCAGATGCAAGTAATGGAAATTTCCAGAGGCAGGTATAAATCAGTATGGAGATAACGAGGTTAGTTCAATCAGGGAGGGTGAGGTGCTCTGCTAGCAGTTGAGGTGTGAACACCAAGGGAGGAGAAACTGCTTCTGTAGTTGGATAGCCATTCACAGTCTTTGTTTAATCCTGATCTGATGGTGTCAAATTTGCAAATGAACTGGAGCTCAGCAGTTTCTCTTTGGAGTCTGGTCCTGATGTTTTTTTGCTGTAAGATGGCTACCTTTACATCTGCTATTGTGTGGCCAGGGAGGTTGAAGTGTTCTCCTACAGGTTTTTGTATATTGCCATTCCTGACATCTGACTTGTGTCCATTTATCCTCTTGCGTAGTGACTGTCCAGATTGGCCAATGTACATAGCAGAGGGGCATTGCTGGCACATGATGGCATATATAACATTGGTGGACGTGCAGGTGAATGAGCCGGTGATGTTGTAGCTGATCTGGTTAGGTCCTGTGATGGTGTTGCTGGTGTAGATATGTGGGCAGAGTTGGCATCGAGGTTTGTTGCATGGGTTGGTTCCTGAGTTAGAGTTATTATGGTGCGGTGCGTGGTTGCTGGTGAGAATATGCTTAAGGTTGGCGGGTTGTCTGTGGGCGAGGACTGGCCTGCCTCCCAAGGTCTGTGAAAGTGAGGGATCATTGTCCAGGATGGGTTGTAGATCACTGATGATGCGTTGGAGAGGTTTAAGCTGAGGACTGTAGGTGATGGCCAGTGGATTTCTGTTGGTTTCTTTTTTGGGCCTGTCTTGTAGCAGGAGGCTTCTGGGTACACGTCTGGCTCTGTTGATTTGTTTCTTTATTTCCTTGTGTGGGTATCGTAGTTTTGAGAATGCTTGGTGAAGATCTTGTAGGTGTTGGTCTCTGTCTGAGGGGTTAGAGCAGATGCGGTTGTACCTCAGCGCTTGGCTGTAGACGATGGATCGTGTGGTGTGTCCGGGGTGGAAGCTGGAGGCATGAAGGTAGGCGTAGCGGTCGGTGGGTTTTCGGTATAGGGTGGTGTTAACGTGGCCATCACTTATTTGTACTGTGGTGTCTAGGAAGTGGACCTCCCGTATAGATTGGTCCAGGCTGAGGTTGATGGTGGGGTGGAAGCTGTTGAAATCATGGTGGAATTCTTCCAGGGTCTCCTTCCCCTGGGTCCAGATGATGAAGATGTCATCAATGTAGCGTAGGTAGAGAAGGGGCATGAGTGGACGAGAGCTGAGGAAGCGTTGTTCCAGGTCAGCCATAAAAATGTTGGCATATTGTGGGGCCATGCGGGTGCCCATAGCGGTGCCACTGGTCTGGAGGTATATATTGTCACCAAATTTGAAATAATTGTGCGTGAGGATAAAGTCACAGAGCTCAGCAACAAGTTGTGCTGTGTCATCATCAGGGATACTGTTCCTGACAGCTTGTATTCCATCCCTGATGATGACACAGCACAACTTGTTGCTGAGCTCTGTGACTTTATCCTCACGCATATATACCCCCCTTCCCGGCCAGCCCACGTTGATGTTAGTGAAACGTCCCTTGTGATCCACAAGTGCTTGCAGCACCATTGAAAAGTACCCCTTGCGGTTTATGTACTGGGTACCCTGGTGCTCCGGTGCCAAGATAGGGATATGGGTTCCATCTATCGCCCCACCACAGTTAGGGAATCCCATTGCAGCAAAGCCATCCACTATGACCTGCACATTTCCCAGAGTCACTACCTTTCATAGCAGCAGCTCAGTGATTGCTTTGGCTACTTGCATCACAGCAGCCCCCACAGTAGATTTGCCCACTCCAAATTGATTCCTGACTGACCGGTAGCTGTCTGGCGTTGCAAGCTTCCACAGGGCTATCGCCACTCGCTTCTCAACTGTGAGGGCTGCTCTCATCTTGGTATTCTGGCGCTTCAGGGCAGGGGAAAGCAAGTCACAAAGTTCCATGAAAGTGCCCTTACGCATGCGAAAGTTTCACAGCCACTGGGAATCGTCCCACACCTGCAACACTATGCGGTCCCACCAGTCTGTGCTTGTTTCCCGAGCCCAGAATCGGTGTTCCACGGCTATAACCTGCCCCATTAACAGCATGATCTCCAAAGCACCGGGGCCCGCTGTTTGATAGAATTCCATGTCCATGTCCTCATCACTCTCGCCGCCGCGCTGCCGTAGCCTACTCGTCGCCGCCTGGTTTTGCAGGTTCTGGTTCAGCATAAACTGCACGATAACGCGCGAGGTGTTTACAATGTTCATGACTGCTGTCTTGAGCTGAGCGGGCTCCATGCTTGCCGTGGTATGGCGTCTGCACTATTCACCCAGGAAAAAGGCTCGAAACGGTTGTCTGCCGTTGCTTCCCTGGAGAGGGGGGAGGATGTACCCAGAACCACCCGCGACAATGTTTTTGGCCCCATCAGGCATTGGGATCTCAACCCAGAATTCCAATGGGCGGAGGAGACTGCAGGAACTATGGGATAGCTATGGGATAGCTACCCACAGTGCAACGCTCTGGAAATCGACGCTAGCCCTGGTACATGGACGCACACCGCCGAATTAATGTGCTTAGTGTGGCCGCATACATTCGACTTTATACAATCTGTTTCCAAAATTCGAATTATATAAATTCGGATTAATCCCGTAGTGTAGACATATCCTTGGTCTCTACTGTTGAAGTTGTTCGGTTTTATATAACTAGATGGCAGAATTTGATTTTCAGTTTTTCTCATTTCAGTGATTAATATATTTTTATTTTTACAATTACTGGAAATTAAGGGTGTAGGGTAAGGGCAGTGCTGACAGCAGGGCTGCAGAGGGCTCCCTGGGTGGCCAAGGAGCCAACATACCCAGGCACAAGACGGGCTATGGTCCTGGCTGAGCAGAGCAGAACAGAGTCGCCCAGCCAGGGCTGCAAGGGAGGACAATGAGCCCCCAGCCGCAGGGTGAGGCTGAACCGTGCCTGCCCAGGGCCAGCTCCCCACTCCTCTTTGGTGAGTGAGTGGGGCCATGACAGCAGGGCTGCACAGGGCTTCCTGCACCCAATCCCTGCAGGCACAAGAGAGAGGCTGCACTCCTACCCACTGTTACCAATCAACTGTTTCTGTGTCAGCTGAAGTCAATGGTTACTGACATCTGCCAATTTAAAATCAAATCCTGCCAAGCCTATGTCAAAAGTGCCTGAATAACCAGAAGGCCAGAGAGCATGACAATAGCCTGATGGCTAGGGCACTTGTGTGGCGTTAGGGCCCTGACTTCAAGTCCTGCTCCACAATGAGACTTCTCCCTTGGATGGTGGAGCCCCAGGTTTATGCTCCCACCCACTGAGCTAAAGGTTGCTGGGGTGGGCTCCTCTGTTTTGGGAATCTAACCCCTTATTTTATTGTTTTTAAAAATAAGTTAAGTGTCTCAAAACAAAATGAAACATTAGATTTTGGGTCAAACAAAAATGTTTCATTTGACCTGAAAAGGATTGATTTGCCAAAAAAATTTGGTTTCAGTTCAATCCAAACTGATCCCCTTTCTCTGCAATTTTTCAAAGCTACCAGCAAACTGAAAAAAACAACCAGTTATTCATACTGTCCACTCCTATCTTCCCCTCTAGAAAGCGCTTAGCGCTTAGTAAGAACCATTAGCAACCTTATCCATGTTTCAGCTCTGTGGTTTCACCTCACCTCCTGATCTGAGCCATATTATACTCCTTTCAGGTGAGGAATTTTCAACATGCATAGGAATTCTGCACGAAGATCAAGGGAGAGACATTCTTACTCCTCTTGAGAAAGCATCCACAGCTGGGATTTCCTCACATGCTTCAGCACCAGAGAACCATATTCTGATGTCAATGATCCAACTACCCACAATTTACTTTGTGCACACAAGTAGCCTCACTGACACAGTGACATAATTCACATGCATAAAGATGGTGATGTATGTATTTGCAGGTTTGGGGCCCAAGTTTTCTAGCCCTTACACCAAACTAATACCATATTCATCTGTGAGTGTCTACATTATCTCCACAAGAAATATTCCAGGAGAAAAACCCAACTGAGGAACACTAGTTCCAGGAGAAATTCCAAACCCAGCTTCCCACTTAGTGTGTGTTATCCCATTACTTCAGCATTTGGCAACAAGGCCATGCCTGATTTTCACTAAGGAGTAAGTCCCCTTCTTTAACTATCTGTAAGCCAAGAGCAATACATTGCTATAAGGAAGATTAACTGGCGTCTCAGGAAAAAAGCCTAGGGACTGAAAGGGTCCTGGTGAGCAAACTGGCTTCAGAACAGGGATGGATCACCATGATAGATCAGTGTGGAAGGGAAGGCCATGCAACTGCTCTTGCTGCTCTTCAAGCTATATCTGCTTGTTAGATTGAGGATGTCAGTGTCAGCAGCTGCGAACTAATACACCCAACACTTAAAATGAATCATGTGGATTTTAGTAAGATTTTAATCCACCAGAGAGAGAACTCAGTGTAATCTTCGCTCTCCAGGAGTAGGCGTTGTGCCTAAGGCAGTTGCTGGTGATGCTGTGTTAATTGTTATGCTTCATGAATATTTGTGCCTTGTTTCTTATTGTTTTCCCCCTTCCAAATGAAGAGCAACATGTCAGTTAGGAGTCAGTGTTTGGATGCAGAAGACCCTACAGCCTAGGCAGGGCTGAAAGAGGCTCTTGCTTATGGTCAGTAATACAGAATTCTGAATAAGATTTATACAGCAGATATTTTACTATTGATTTGCTTGCACGATACACTCATCCTGAAACAAAGATGAAATCAACAGCTCATGGACTGTATTCCCACAAAGCATATTACTACAGAATCTAGTCTTGCCAGTATCAGTTCTATTACACCATATCTTCCAGAGCAGGGATCAGCAACCTTTGGCACGCAGCCTGATAGGGAAATCCGCTGGCGGGCCGGGACAGTTTGTTTACCTGCAGCGTCCGCAGGTTCGGCCGATCGCAGCTCCCACTGGCCGTGGTTCGCCATTCGAGGCCAATGGGGGCTGTGGGAAGCGGCTGCCAGCACATCCCTCGGCCCGTGCCGCTTCCCGCAGCCCCCTTTGGCCTGGAACTGTGAACCGTGGCCTGTGGGAGCTGCAATCGGCCGAACCGGCAGACGCTGCAGGTAAACAAACCGGCCCGGCCCGCCAGCAGATTGCCCTGATGGGCCGCGTGCCAAAGGTTACCAATCCCTGTTCCAGAGTGTATCTCACAAGGAAGACCTCAGCTGGTCTCAACTACTAGGTCTTGAAAACATCCAGGAGCAGTTTTACCAGCATGTGTAGAAGTACTGTGGTTTTGGACATGCTGTTGTCTCCAGCTTGAGTGGATGCTGTGATGCTAGTGAGGATTTGAAGAGACATGGGTGTAACCCTTCTGCCAGTCAAAGTTGGCAGCAACAAAGGGCTGGGTTCAGTATCTAGGGGTTCCTTTTCAACAATACAACACAAAACCAGCTGGAGCCCCCACCCAGTGACCTGGGACAATTACACACCACCCTCTGGGTGCCTCTAAGAGGCAATACTTCCCCTCTCGCACGCACAGAGTCTGAGTGTAGCAAAAAAATTAATAAAAGGAGGGAAGTCACTCAGCATTAATATGGGAAAACACCGCAAATAGGGTTCATAAACATAAACCATGAGCAAAAGACCCATTCCCAAGTAAGTTAGGCAGTTTCCTTTTCCCCTCAGGTCATAGGCGCCGACTCCGTAGGTGCTCTGGGGCTGGAGTACCCACGGGGAAAAATTAGTGGGTGCTCTGCACCCACCGGCAGCCAAGCTCCCCTCGCCCCCCCAATCCTCCCCTGAGCACGCTGCATCCCCCCTCCTATGCCTACCTCCCAGCGCTTCCCGCCCAGCTGCTGCCAAACAGCTGTTTGGCAGCTTTAGCATGCTCCAGGAGGGAGGGGGAGGAGCGGGAACGTGGTGGGCTCAGGGGAGGAGGTGGGGAAGAGGCAGGCCCGAGGCGGGGCTCTGGGAAAGGAGTTGGAATAAGGGCAGGGAGGGGGTGGATTTGGGGCGGGAACTTTGGGGAAGGGGTTGGAATGGGGGCGGGGCAGGGGTGGGAAGAGGTGGGGCAGGGGCAGGGCCTCATGGAAGGGATGGAGAGGGGGCGGGGTCTGGGGGTGTCGAGCACCCATGGGAAAGAGGGGAAGTCGGCGCCTATGCCTCAGGTTCTTAAATCCAGCAACCCAAAAGCCCCTTTAATGTGCCCATCCCTTCTCTGCACCCCACCTCACAGTTGCTGTCCTTGGTCAGTGCAGCCCTAGAGTTCAGAGGTTCATCTGCAGAGTTCACCTCCCACTGTGGGTGGAAGGAGGGGGGAGGTAAAGAGGCACCTTACACGCTCTGCTGCTCAGGCACTCACTCACTGCGCCTCTTCACCAGTTGCTCCGCTGGCTACTCACCAAGATGTCTTCAGGGCCCACCACTTAACACAGCTCTCAGTGATTTCAGTTGTTAGTGGAGGAGCCTCACTGCTAGTGCACTCTAGATCTAGCCATTTGCTACTTTTACTTGTGTAGTCAGCGCAATACAGTTATACTTCTAGCCCACATAAAGGTTTTATACTGGAGGTGGCAGCCAGCTATTCCTTAGCATGACAGAGAATGAAGAGAGTTATTTGGCCATCTGTACTACTCCATTCTCCACTCTACGTGGGATTATCACTACTGTACACTTCCAGTGATTTGTCCAGTCTAGTTTTAAGGGTCTCACAGTGGGCTTCCATAGTTTCCTGGAGGAAACTATACCATATTCATTCAGTGTCATGCTACTTTCATGATCTGTGTCTTAAACATTCTATTTCTTAATTTTATCCCACTATTCCTAGTCATACCTCCCATTCCCACACTAATACTTAACCATCCTTTGAAATATTGTATATTCCCTTTAAGGTGTTGCTTACGCAAACTACATACATTTAGGTCAATGAAAATGAGAGCTTCCCTCAAAAATAAGGGACTCATGTAACTCCACTGGAGTTAGAAGAATGAGGAGGACTTGGCCTTACATCCATCTGGTAATGAGGCATCCAGAATCAAATGCAGAGTCAGGTGTTGTCTCAGAGAGGAGGAGATTAGCTCCTTCACTCGGAGTCTATGTAGTTCTGTTAAGTTTAGGAACTCATTCCTACATTCACCTTTAAAAAAAATGCCTCTAAACTCTATTAGCAACAATAACCAATCACTGCCTCACATAGCCACCACTTTGAACAATCAGGATTACTTATGTAGTTAAATGAGTATCCCTATCTGTGTGCCTGTACTTAAAGTTGCTGATAATGCTGTGTTTAGCTATTCCCTCAACACTGAGCCACAGCATTCCCAGGGCCAGCCTGATAGCTTGAACTTGGGGGGGTGGAATTGCACCAGGAACATCGGCTGGCAAGTGACCAAGATTTAGTCGTAGAAAGGACTAAATCCAGTCCACTGGTTGGATCATCAGTTTCCCTGATACGAACCAGGTACTCACAGGGTGTGCAATGAGAATGCTGATCCATTGCTGGCACCATTTTCAACCTTTATACAAATGAGTTTCTGCTTACCTAGACCTACAAGTTTACATGTGACAAGATGACATTTGCCTAGGCATCCAAGCATGATCATTCCCAGAACCTGAAAACGCCCTAAACACTGACTTGATTAAGATAGCCAAACACTGAAGTCAGTGGCATTTACAACCGAGTGTGACCAAGACCGTTTTGAGTGTGTTTCATCTTTCCAATGGCAGAGCAGCCCAAGAACAGAATCTCTTGCAATGGACATTACTTGAAACAAATCCCACCTAGTCTACCTCAGAATAACCCCAGATAGCACTCTCACAGCTCAACCACCTGAGGAAAGCTGCAATTAAGGTGAGGTTGCATAACAACCTTCTAAGCACATTGGCTGGTCCTTCATGGGAAGCAAATACCCCAACTCTCCAATCATGCAGTTTAGCCCCGTTGCTCTGCCGCGGAGTACTGTGCTCCAGTCTGGCTCCATTCATCTCACATCACTTGCCCTGCCCAGGTTTCTGTGACATTGATATGGTGTGAAGAATAGTCTGCAGCTGATGTGGGAAACCAGTCTCCTATAACTGATCTGACCATGCACGTACCCAGCTTTGATTTGCCCTGCTGCTCATGGGCCCTTCTGAACCGATTTTGAATGGACAGGGTCAATGTGCAGCCAGTCTTCACACCTGGGGCCAGTGAGAGGATCCCAGGTGCTGCTGCGGCCAAAGACAGACAATATCTCACATCACTGATGGCTGCCCTCTAACCAGATTTGATGGTGGTCTGAGAGCTCTGCACTTTGCGGATGAGGCTGCCGCAAATTGGCTTGGCATCCAATAACTTAAAGGAGTCTTCTTAAGGCATCATAATTTTAGGGCATGTGATGTGTGTTATCATTAGATTTCAATAGATATCAACACAAGGCTAGTCGCACAATTGCAATGGCAGTCCAAATTGTGTGTTTTACAGCTACGATCCACCAGGCGGCATAAGGAAGTGAATAACTTGCAGCTGAGCCTGAGTTCACTTCAATGTTTAACACATTTTTATTTTTGAATCACAGAAAAAAAATCAAGCACAAAAGTCAGTTACAATCAAAAGACAACAGAAGTGTCTAACAATGAGACTAGTTATGAACAGAACAAGATAAGCTACTAAGTGTTACATATAAAATCAATAATGGTACAAAGGATTAATTGGGTGGATTTTCTGCTTTAATTAGTATTGTGAAATATGCAAGTCAAACAGAAAAAAATGGTTATTTGTCACATATTGGTAAGATATCCTAGGAGAAGAGCCCCATACAAGTATGTGGTGGGGGAGAGGAGGGTAAAGCAGATACAGCACTGCTGCAATACCAAACCAGCTCCCCAGTATAAAAACCATAGAGTTTTGCTATTGGCCTGCTATCGGTCCAGCAGTGATCAGTAAAAAAGCATGAGGAGCTCAGTTGTGTCCAATGCTCATTAATATCCAAGGAAAGCAAGACATTATGCTTTTCTGAATGAATCAAAGTCAACATGATGGGACCCAGTGTCTCTCACAAGACCTGGAGTGCAATCCTAGCCCCACTAAAGTCAAGGGATATCCCTAGACTCTAGATAAATCCCACCACAGGATTAATACTGATTGCAAATCCAAGCAATCCTCTTTAGACACTGCATCGTAATTTTGTAGCTGAGGGGTACCACATGTAGTCACAGATTTGGGTTTCAATGATTGCAAGTTGTGGACACATGCTGCAGTACCCAGATATGAGTGCCCATCCCCCACCCCCAATCTTGGTTAGCAATGGGAAAGCAGACTGAACAAGCTAGGATTGGAGCAGGTTTCTGTCAGACAATTACTATTACTTGCCCAATTAGGGTCAGAAATGTATAGTGTTTTGTACACACAGACAGGTGCCAGACAGCCTCTGCCCTGAAGGGCTTATAGTTTAGAAGTGAAGACAGAACAAAACATGTAGAGTGGGGTGTGCCCATGAGAATGTGAACAGAACACTTTACAGAAGATGGATAATTTGGAAGCACAGTATGTTAACAGGAAGGTTGTTTTAATTATGTAGTACAGTGAGAAAGACTATATGGAGACACAAGTTAATGGAAGAGAGCACTGTACCCCAACAAAAGTAATAAATAAGGGTCCATTCCTACAAGCTGAATGCCTCCTGTGAGCTGGTGAATACTCAACTCCTGCCAAAGCCAGTGGACCCATATTTTGCAAGTTCAGGCCCCAGACTCTTCCCATTTTTATGAAATTCAACACGTATACAGCTCAATTTCATCAGAAAAGGATCTTAGGTGGAGTTATTTCAGATGATGATTCTACTCCAGACTGAGCGCAGAACTATTACTCACAATTCCATTGACTTCAGTAGCTGAAATGAGAGCCAAATTTTCACATGACTTTAAAACTTATTTGTTCTACAAGTAACTGAACAGTAACAAGAAAGGGTACATAGATCAAACATGCAAGAGGTCAACTGAACTCACAGCATACATGTCAATGTACTTTAATATATATTTACTTTGTCAATATGTTGCATTTCATTGATAGGACTAGTTATGCCAATAAGCAAAAGTAATTCTAATGACATGGTTCCAGACAAAAAGGTTAAATAAATAAAAGTTGATCAGATTTGAGGCTGGAAGGGAGCCATCATGTAAATAGACAAATTTTACTTTATGAATATAGTGGGGTTAAAGTACCCCCAATATCCATAACGTCTCCTCTGAGGTTAGCAACCAGTCACAAGATACCAAATTTCTCTTGAAAAGAAAGTCCCCAAAAATACTGTATAGCCACTTATCTTAGTTGTAGCCTGTCTATTGACAACAGGAGTTAGAGCTACTTCTGAGTTAGAAATTACACCCTATGGGTTAATTCACCCCACAGTAACTCCAGTGGTGTTGCACTAGAAATGAATTGGGCCCTATAGCTTTAAATGCAAAGGATCAAGCTCCACCTTGAACACAGGAACTAGCAGACCATGAACATGAGTGGCAGGGAAATCCAAAGATCAGCAGTAAACTGTGACAAGTTACACAGATAAGGAACGCTGGACCTGGCTTTCCATTTGTTACAGAGACACAGACGTAAGTGAACAATTTTTCAATGGGAATGTTAAGAGGCACATGTGCAGGCCTTCTGGGAGAAGTTATGGACAAAAAATTGAGCAAAAGGTAGGAAGAAGTTCTCCCAATATTTCCATTTAATTGGTTGTACCAGTTAAGTGAGTTACTCATCCTTACAGAGAAAAATATATCAGACCAAATTTCACCATCAGTCTAAGGCCTGGTCTACACTACAGAGTTAGGGCTACGTGAGGCAACTTATGTTGACCTAATTATGTAGGTGTCTACACTATTATGTTCCTCCCACTACTGTAACTCTCCTGCTCCGCTGACCTAACAAATCCACCGCAGCAAGAGGCAAGAGGCATAGTGCTTAGGTCAACGTAGTTAGGATGACTCAGTGTCAGTGTAAACACTGCATTGCTTACGTCAATTTTAGTGGCCTCTAGGAAGTGTCCAACAATGCTCCACTGTGACCGCTCTGGTCACCTTTTTGAACTCCACTGCCCAGTGGCCAGGTACACAGCTGCATGCCCCTCCCCTTTTAAAGCCCTGGGAATTTCTGAAATTCCATTTTCTGTTTGCTCAGCATGGAGAGCTAACATAGCAACTGCCCAGCTGACCATGCCGGCTCTATGCAGCAAAGACGTTCCTGCCTGGAGTACACCAGAGGTGGTGGATCTCCTGAATTTGTGGGAAAAGGAGGCTGTGCAGTCAGTCGTACTTCAATATCTATGGCCAGATCGCTCAAGGCATGGTGGAAAAGGGCTACAACACGGACATGCAGCAGTGCCGCGTGAAAAATCAAGGAGCTGAGGCAGGTGTACCAGAAGGCAGCAAACAGTCGCTCTGGTGCAGAGCTGCAAACATGCTGCTTCTACAAGGAGCTGCAAGGCATCCTTGGCGGTGACCTCACCTCCACCGCCAAGCACCCTGTGGATACGTCAGGGTAGCGTTACCAATTTTGGTTGGATGTATTCCTGGAGGTTTCATTACATGCCATAATCGTCAATTAAAGATAAATCTTTAATTCCTGGAGACTCCAGGAGAATCCTGGAGGGGTGGCAACCCTAATCGGGGGAGATGGAGTCACAGGGCACTGCAGTGAACCCGGAGGATGAGGTGCAGAATGAGGAAGGGGGCGGCGTATAGGGGATAGGTGACTGGGGGATGCAGTGCTGTGGATCCTGGATCCAGTGGTGTGTGATCCTGAGCCAGGACCTGTTCTTGACTCCTAAGCAGTCAAGCCACTCCCAGTAGTTCAGCATCAGCAAACTCGATGCAGGGGAGGGAACCTCTGGCAAGTACTCAGTTTGCTTCAATATAACAGGGACACATCTTTTTTAAAGATCAGGCTAAAAGAGTGAAATAACCTATAGGGGCGCAGTTGCTATCTGCTTCTCATTCCCCTGTTCAGCTAGGCAAAGTGGGCCCTGCAGAACACTTTGTTTAGGTGCACTGGCATGTCCCGTAAATTCTCCATAGAGATCTCTAAGAAACCTTCCTGGAGGTAGTCTGCAATCATCTTGTGACGTTGCACCCCTAAGGCTTTATGGAAATATGCTTATGAATGTATATATGACATAACTGGAATATGTTTTATGCTATATATGCCATGTAACATCTCTGTAAAAGTTATGATCTACTTAATCTATTCATTTGTATGCATGTATCATTTTTGTATTCAAAATTATGAATATGACTGTGTACTTGCTTGATTTATAAGTAGCCTTAGTAAAGCATTTGGTCAGCTTCTTGAGAAAGGAATGTGCAAATTAAGTGCCCAATCAAGAAACACTTAACAAACAATGGATCTTGGAAGGCTCCAATCCACATAAGAAGGGGGGGGTGAGTGAGTGAGTGCTGGACCCAGACTAGAAGGAGACTAGTCTGTAAAAGGAAGCTTACTGGAACACCCCTGAGGGTGAGGTTTTATCTGTATTCAGTTTTCATACTGTATTAGGCATAGACTTGTGTGTTTTATTTTATTTTGCTTGGTAGTTCACTTTGTTCTGTCTGTTACTACCTGGAACCACTTAAATCCTAGTTTCTGTATTTAATAAAATCACTTTTTCCTTATTAATTAACCCAGAGTATGTATTAATACCGGGGGAGGGGGGGGCAAACAGCTGTGCATATCTCTCTATCAGTGTTATAGAGGGTGAACAATTTATGAGTTTACGGATTTATTTGGGGTTTGGACCCCATTGGGAGTTGGGCATCTGAGGGTTAAAGACAGGAACACTTCTTAAGCTGCTTTCAGTGAAGCCTGCAGTTTGTGGGACGTGGTTCAGACCTGGGTCTGTGTTTGTGGCTGGCAAGTGTCTGGCACAACTAGGCAGGGCTCTGGAATCTCGAGCTGGCAGGGAAACCAGGGGCAGAAGTAGTCTTGGCACATCAGTTGGCAGCTTCAAGGGAGTTTCTGTGATCCAACCCGTCACACATCTGTCAAAGGTTTCTGGAGAGGGCTGCCTTACTTCTTCCCCTGTGGTAGGACACTTTCCCATGCCAGTCAGCAATTATTTCAGCAGGCACCATTGCAGCACACAGGCTAGCAGCATACGGAGCCAGTCTGTAGCCGGATGCATGCAGGAGCTGTTCCCTTTCAGCCTTGGTTATCCTCATGAATGAGATATCAGAAAAAATCACCACCACCTGTGGAGAATGGTGCCAGCATTCAGTTCAACTACCCTATCTGCTTGTACTGATGCCAGAGTGCTACCCCCACTTTATTGTCCCGAATCGCCTCTTCCCCGCCAAGCCAGACTCACCATGGCTGGAACTGCTGCCAGGCTGTATGAATCCCAAGGGGAAGTAAGAATGTTGTGCTTGTAACATGTGCGGATCATGGGGAGTGAATGCACTCACGGAAGTACCTCTGTCCATTGTTTCTTTAGCAGCTGCAAAAGTGACCTTGAGGATCTCTCCATCCACATCAGGGGAGCGGCTCAGCCAGATAAAGAGGAGAAAGAGGAGGACAAGGGAAGACATGTTCCAGGATGTCCTGCAAGCCTCTGGCACTTTGGATTGTGAGCAGAGGGCTTGGAGGGTCATGATCAATGACAAAATGCAGAAGGATAATGAGGATAGGAAAAACGGGCAGCAAGAGATGATAGCGCTGCTTAGGGAGCAAACAGACATGCTGCGGTCCCTGATCAAACATCAGACTGAATACATCCGTGCTCACCTCCCCCTGCAGCCCATAGAGAACTGCATTCCAGGACCTCCCAAACTCTCCCCGCCACACATTCCACATCTCTTCCGGGGCTGCAGCAGTACCCCCAGCCACTCCACCTTGTGAGAGAGTATACAAAATGACAGACATACATATGTCCAGCTGTCAGAAACTACACTGGTGTATGCATTTGAAAATTCCCTGTTCCTTCCCCTTTGAAGGTAAACTTTATACATTCAGGTAAAACAATTTTAGCTTTGAATAGTAATATTTGCATGGGTGTGGAATAAAAATCTATTTTTGAAATAATCAATCTTTATTCGTCTCGTCTCCAACATATGGTGGCTGTGCCCAACATTCAAAGATACTATAAACAGCAACAGTTGCGTTTGCATTGTTATATTAGTGCACAAACACTCATTACAAGGTTCATAGCATGGTGCAAAAAACAATGTCTGGCACAGCACGCTACAGCAACACATATTACTGTGGCTCATTGTTAAAATGCTCCTTCAAAGCCTCCATGAGCTGAATAGGTCCCTGCTGAGCCCTTCTTATAGCCCATATCTGGCTGCTCAAAATCAGACAGATGATCCACCTCCATGCTCCACCCCTGTAGAAACTTCTCCCCCTTTGCTACACAGATATTATCAAGCGCACAGCAGGAAGCTATGACCATGGGGATATTTTCCTCACTGAGGTCTAATCTCTTGAGTAGACAGCGCCAGAGGCCCTTCAAACATCCAAAGGCACATTCAACTGTCATTCTGCATCGGCTGAGCCTGTTGCTGAAGTGCTCCTTGATGCTCTTGAGATGGCCTTAGTACAGCTTCATGAGCCAAAGAAGTAAGGGGTAGGCAGGGTCTCCCAGGATCACTATTGGCATTTCAAACATTCCCAGTGGTAATCCTTTGGTCTGGAAAGAAAGTCCCTGCTTGCAGCTTTCTGTACAGGCTTGTGTTCCTAAAGATGTGTGCATCATGCCACTTCCCTGACCAGCCCACATTGATGTCGGTGAATTGACCCCAGTGATCCACCAGTGCTTGCAACACCATAGAAAAGTAGCCCTTTCTGTAAATGTACTCTGTGGCAAGGTGGTATGGTGCCAAGATACAGATATGTGTGCCATCTATCACCCACCCACGGCAAACAATCATTTTGCGCCTTTTTTCCTGGGTTATCCATGCAGATGCCATAGCATGGCAAACATGGAGCCCACTCAGCTGTACACTACTTTTGTGAGCATTGCAAACACCTCGCACGTTATCCTGCAGTATGTGCAGAGCCTAGCTAGGAGCCGCCAGCACGAGGAAGATTGTGAGGAGGACATGGACACAGACGTTCCTGAAAGCACGGGATGTGGCAATTGGGATATCACGGCGGCATTGGGGCATGTTGATACAGTGGAACGCTGATTCTGGGCCTGGCAGAATCAGCTGCTAAACTTTCGCATCCTAAGGCCACTTTCATGGAACTTTGTGAGTTGCTTTCCTCTGCCCTGAAGCACAGGAATACCAAGATGAGACCTGCCCTGACAGTTGAGAAGTGAATGGTGATAGCTCTGTGGAAGCTTGCAATGCCTGACTGCTATGGGTCAGTCGGGAATCAATTTGGAGTGGGCAAATCTACCGTGGGGCAAGTAGCCGGGGCAATCAATACCCTTCTGCTAAGGGTAGTGACTCTGGGAAATGTGCAGGGCATAGTGGATGGCTTTGCTGCAATGGGGTTCCCTAACTGTGATGGAGCAATAGAGCATATCCCCTATCTTGGCACCGGACCACCATGCCAAAGAGTACATAAACCGCAAGGGGTACTTCTCAATGGTGTTGCAAGCTCTGGTGGATCACAAGGGCCGTTTCACCGACATCAACGTGGGATGGTCGGGAAAGGTGCATGACACTTGCATCTTTCGGAACTCTGGGCTGTTCGGAAAGCTGCAAGAAGGGACTTTCTTCCCAGACTGGAAAATTACCATTGGGGATGTTGAAATGCCAATAGTTATCCTTGGGGACCCAGCCTACCCCTTGCTCCCATGGCTCGTGAAGCCGTACACAGGCAGCCTGGACAGCAGTAAGGAGCAGTTCAACTATAGGCTGAGCAAGTGCAGAATGGTGGTAGAATGTGCCTTTGGGTGTTTAAAAGGGCACTGGCGCAGTTTGCTGAGTAGGTTAGACCTCAGCGAAAGCAATATTCCCATTGTTATTGCTCCTTGCTGTGTGCTCCATAATATCTGTGAGAGTAAGGGGGAGACGTTTATGTCGGGGTAGGAGGTTGAGGCAGATCGCCTGGTGGCCAATTTTGAACAGCCAAACACCAGGGCAATTAGAAGAGCACACCAAGGCGTGTTGCGCATAAGAGAGGCTTTGAAAAACAGTTTCATGACTGACCGGGCTACGGTGTGACAGTTGTGTGTGTTTGTCCTTGATGCAAACCTGCCCCCTTTGGTGAATGTACTTCCCTGTAAGCCAATCCCCCTCCCCCCTTCAACCACAGCTGGCACAGGAAATAAAGTCCCTATTGTTCTGAATCCATTCATTTTTTATTTATTAAAAAAAATTGAGATCACTGGCAATGCTGACTAGTAAAAGGAAGCCCGGGTGTACAAAGGGTTTGATAACGGGGTGGGGTGAGGGAGGAGGGAAGGACAAGGCCACATTGCTTATTGTAGCCACACTACAAATCAAAGCTGTTTGAATGACAGCCTTTTGTTGCTTGGGCCACCCCCTGGAGTTGAGTGGCAGGGCGCCCGGAGCCTCCCTCTCCCCTCGCCCCGCGTTCTTGGGCGTCTGGGTGAGGAGGATATGGAACGTGGCGAGGAGGGCAGGCGGTTACACAATGGATGCAGCAGGGGTCTGTAGTCTAGCTGGCTCTCCTGCAGCTCCACCAGACGCCTCATTGTGTCCGTTTGCTCCCCCATTAGCCTCAGCATCTCCTCCTGCAAGTTATGATCACGCTCACTGTATGCTTTCCTGGCCTCTGCCACCAAATGCCTCCATGCAAGCATAGCTACTGACTCATTTTCCTTCTGGAGAGTCTCCCTCTGGTAGATGGGTGATTTGAGAAGTCAGACATTCAGCCAAACCACAAATCCTCCCTTCTGGGTCTACAAGAGTCAACATAAAAACAAAACATATCCTTAGTCCAGCCCAAATCACAGCCTTCATCCCTACCCGTGTAGGGCTGATACCCAAGGTGAAACAGCCCAATACATCTTCCTGAAAATCCAATCAGTTAATGCAGGCCAAGAAAGGGGGCCTTCTCTAGAACTCCAGCCTTGAATCTCTAAATAAGAGGTGGTGCACACCCAGGCTTATGCCAACAGTGCTTCTCCCATCGTCAGCTGTTTCCTTCTCATGCTTTTTCACATATTCAATGCCTCCTTAGCACAGGCCTCACAATTAGGCCTTTACCAATCTTTTTTACCAAACAAAGGTCTTCCTCTGTGTAGCTCAAAAACTTGTCTCTCTCACCAACAGAAGTTGGTCCAATAAAAGATATTACCTTACCCACCTTGTCTCTCAAGTACCATTTTAAACATTTATACTGAAGCATATGATAATTGCATTGTTTACTTGAGGGCAATATAAATGTACACTTGAGAGGAAAATACATGATATGCTAAGGAAAATGGCATTCCCCTGAAACATCCCTTAAAATAAAGCATTGTCCCTTATTTTCATGCAGCAAAGGTGATCACCATAATTTACACACTGGTTTAAAGGCACTGACATCAGAGTCCAGACAGAACTTAGAAGTCCCCAAACAAAAGCATCTGGGCTCTAGCAGCAGCTCCTTCTTCTACACGGCCTTAGGCACTACCTGGAGAGCCCCACAATCTTTCCTCCACTTACTCATAGTCTATACCATCCCTCCTTTCCCTTCTACAAAGAGTCCT
The DNA here is from genome assembly GCF_028017835.1 of Emys orbicularis. Taxonomy (NCBI): domain Eukaryota; kingdom Metazoa; phylum Chordata; order Testudines; family Emydidae; genus Emys; species Emys orbicularis. The sequence goes on from NC_088684.1 coordinate 38,319,295, forward strand.
GTGGCACCTTATAGACTAACAGACGTATTGGAGCATAAGCTTTCGTGGGTGAATACCCACTTCGTCAGATGCATGTGACACATATCTTCACTCCGCAGGTGTTCCGATCCTTTAACACCCATCAGCTTCTTCCAAAAACACCTTTGTACCTCTCTCATGCCATTTCTTGTGCATAAGGAAAACCTCTTGTAAAATCTATACAGCCACTACCTTACTTCTTTTCAAATCCCTTCTTAAACCTACACCATGATGCCTACAGAATCTTATCAGCTGACCATGGCTTATGCTTCAATTCATCTGTTAGTCTATAAGGTGCCACAGGACTCTTTGTCACTTTTAACAGCAAAATATGTAATTATCAAAACTGTGCCCAGTCACCATATTCATTTGCTTCCCTGTCCTAAACCCTTCATCTGTTAAGGACAGTTTCTTTATCTTACTCCTGGGGGAATTCTGCACCACTGCACATGCGCAAAATTCATGTCCCCTGCAGATTTCTTTGTTTCCCTGCAGAAAAATGACTTTCTGACAGGGAAGAAAAGGGAAACTGCAAGAGCAGTCACACACCACTGCCTAGCTCAGTGGTTTGAGCATTGGCCTGCTAAACCCAGGGTTGTGAGTTCAATCCTTGAGGGGGCCATTTAGGGATCTAGGGCAAAATCAGTACTTGGTCCTGCTAGTGAAGGCAGGGGACTGAACTTGATGACCTGCCAAGGTCCCTTCCAGCTCTATGAGATAGGTATATCTCCATATATTTCAGGCACCCCAGAACAGCCAGCCAAGAGGTAAATCATCGCAGGGCTGGGGACACCCCAGCCAGTAGCACCTTCCCTGAGCTGGGATCAGCTGCTAGTCCCAGCTGGGCTGAAGGCAGAGGAAGATGAAACTTCCTCTTCCCCTGCAAGGAGTGGCTGCGGCTGTGTCAGACCCACCTCCAGAAACCTCCCCCAGCTGCAGGAAGCTCAGCTTCCTGCCCCCATCACTACTCAGCTGCAGGAAGGGTCACTGTATGGGGAGCTGCTCCCCCATCCTCCAAAACCTTGTGTATCTGGACCTTCCAGAACCCCCCTAGCACTCCATACCTCAACCCCTGCATCTGGAGCCCCCCCGACCACAACCACTGAGCTCCTTGCACTCAAACCTCCACCCTGATGAGCCCCACCCTCCTGTGTCAACCTGAGCCCCCACATCCAGACACCCATGCCACTGACCCCCAATTAGCTGCACCCAGACCTCACACCCCACCAAACCCCTGGCACCCAAAGTCCCCTGCTGAGACCCCCCCCCACACAGATCCCTCCACTGAGCCCCAACCACCTTCATCTGGAAGCCCCTGCAGAGTCACATTGCCCCTGTACCTGGAAACTCTGCCCCCCCCCATGAGCCTCTGTGCATCCATACCCCCCACATTCAGCTGCCTGCGCCCAGTTTGTCCTACACAGAACCCTCTCACCCCACACTGAGCCCCTTGGATCCTGCCTGGTTGAGCCTACCTGGCACAGAGGAGCAGGGCAGGGTGTTTCTGAGGCAGGCCCAGGCCTTGTGCTGGGTCAGGGTCAGGTGCAGCCTCACTGCTGAGTTCATGCGTTACCTAGGGAGGTGGTGGAATCTCCTTCCTTGGAGGTTTTTAAAGTCAGGCTTGACAAAGCCCTGGCTGGGATGATTTAGTTGGGAATTGGTCCTGCTTTGAGCAGGGGGTTGGACTAGATGACCTCCTGAGGTCCCTTCCAACCCTGATATTCTATGCTCCAGGGGTGGGGAGGCTGCAGGGTGACCTCCCATCTTTGTGCAGCCAGTGGCCTGTGCTCCATACTGCCATGCTGGAGCCTCCACATTTATTTGACAAATAAAACTTGCAGAATTTTAAAATATTGTGCATATATATATATATATATATATATATAGGTGCAGAATGCCCTCAGGAGTGTTTATCTGTGTTTGTACAGTGCCTAGCACAGTGGAGCCCTAATCCTTACTGGAGTCTGAGCACTACAATTTATAGTTCTTTTGCTTTGTCAGAGTGTACAGTGTCCAGGCAACTCTGGTTTCGTTTGCAACTGACTTACTGGTTTGCGTGGCGCTGTTAGTGAGACAGGCACTATGTGAAAGGGGGAGCTTAATCCTTGAGTCCCAATGTCTCTGTGCTTTAAGGTATCCCTCTATGTGCCTGTCTCAGTTTACTGGCAGTGCACAATAGACCACAGCACAAGTGCCTTTCAAACCAGCGCTAGTGGAGCTGCATTGGTGCTAGAGCAACAGTGAGAGATTTTCCTCAAATCCTCAATGTAGATGCAGCCAATATGTCTTGATGGGGAAATGAAGTGGCCTCTAATTAAAGCGCTGCTAAGGGTGGTTTGAGTTCAACAATCTGCACATGGACAGCTGACAGAGGGGATGGAGGATCTGGCAGCGCATCAGGCGCCTGCGGAGTGTGAACAGGGGGTCGCGTTAAGAGGGTTCCCATGCTCAGGGATACCCCTTCTTGCGTCCCCAATTCCCATCTCGGATTTTGTTGGGGGGGGGGCGAGGGGCTTAGTAGGTGGTTGAACGTTTAGGGCCCGGGAACCTACCCCCGACTCCGTCCCCCCGTGACTCGGCAGAGGGCTCTCCCCCCCTAACACCTGAGGGGAGACCAGGCCCCCAAGCCCCCATTTTCTCAATGAAAGCCCCGAGGGCGGGATTTTCAGGCCCACTCCCCGCACACCCAGTGGGGACGGTCCGCGGGGGGGGATGTCTCCCCACTCCCATGGTGACGGGGGCACCCGCAGGAAGCACGTTTCTCCCTTCCCCGGCGGAGAGAAGCAATGGGCGGGGCTGGCAGAGGCAAATGTCCCCGGCTCCTCCCGGGAGCGGGCGGCTGCAGCATCCGGGCACCGGGGGAGGTGCTGCGGCTCCGCCCCCTGTTCCTGGGGAGGCCCCGCTCCCTTCCCTGCGTTATGTAAGAGGGCGGCGCCGCCATTGGCCGGCGGGATCGGGGCGGCCGGGACCTGCCGGCACGGGGGGGAGGCGGAGGCAGCGCGCATGCGCAGTTGGGGGGCGCCGACTCCTCCATCCTCCTCTCGGGCAGGCGGCGGCCGCGGCTGCTGCGGGGCCGCACGGAGCCTTCCCCACCCGCTCGCTAGCGCCTGGGCCGGCCGGGCTAGTCCGGGTAAGCGGGGACCCGGCAGGGCGCTGCCATAGGTGGGAGCCGGGCCCTTCCCCCGGGCATGAGGGGAGAGGAGGCCCGCAGGCGGCGAGCGGGCCGGGGAGCGCGCTGGCCCCGGCCCCGGCGTGAGGGCACCTCGTTGGGCTGGGGCCTGATCCTGGCGGGGGCGGCCTGAGGTGGTGTCGGGGTATTCCCCTGGGCCGCGGGAGGCCGGGCCGGGCCTGAGGGCCGGGGGGGAAGAATCCTGGGGTGCGGGGCGGCCCGTGGTCTGTTGGGGGGCGAGCTTCCTCCGGTAGAGGAAATCTGCATTCACGGTGGCTGGACGGTGTCGAAACCTGACCATGGAGGTGGACTCCGCGCTCCCGGTCCCTGCCTGCCTGGGCCCCGGGGTCAGGGAGCGCGGCCGAGCGCAGCGTTGTCCCTGTGCCCACGGGCTCCCCTCCCCGGCTTGTCCCTTGCAGTCCCGTCCTGGGGGGCTGCGCTCGCTCGCTGCTTGGAGCCCTGCAGCCGCTGGCTTCTCCCCGGCCCTCGACACTTCAGGGTCACCCAGAAGGGGTTGAAGTACTTGTACGCTACGCTCGGAGCCGGACTGAATTCTCGGTCTCAAACCAGGCTGCTGCCTGAGGTTGGTTCTGCTTCATCACAAAGAGTTTGAGCCTAGGGCCCTTGGCGATCCTGCTGGAAACTAAACTGAACAATTTTAACCTATTTGTAGCCTCTGAAAGTATCAGAGGAAGCAGCTGCTGCTCTCCAGTCTCAGGATATGAACATTCTGCTTCTAGTTTGACTTTCCGGTTTTGGTTACTCGTAATCCTTGTTGTTTTACAAGAAAACAACTTAGTATGAGGTGTATTGCAATACCATGGGCGTCAATCGAGTTGTGCTATTTAGCATTTGCGTCTTCTAACTTCACTGTGACTGCTTTAATGTTAAACATTTCTAACAAGCTTTTTAAAGTTTATTTTATGTCCTGTCATGCAAGTCTGTATTAAATCAAGATTTGGGGCCAGTTTGTTAAGTTCTGGAAGGGTGTTTCTGTGCTTAAGAAAACAGGAAAGTAATCATAATATGTTACTTTAACTCTGAAATATAGAATTGGTTTAGTTGTGGCTGAATGTAACTGTTTTCAGCAAACTCTGAAAGTGACAGTATTGTAGTATTCCAAGAGAGTTAGAAATACTTAGCTTGCCAGTACACTTAATGTTCAAATTCCACATATTGGCATTACGTTGTGTAATTTACAGTATTTTAAAAGGAAAAGTCTGGCTGGACCAAATCTGAAAGCCCAATATTTTCAAATAAATACTTTTTTTAGTTAACTAGACAAAAAAACGAAAATAACAGCTCCATACTTATGGACAATCTCAATATAATAAAATAGTGTGCTTGTCTAGTGGCCTTTTTAGCAAACTAATATCAAGACACTAAATAAAACATATTGTAACACTTTTTAATTGAGGTGCAACTGTTGCAGGAGAAATAACTGAGATAACTAAAACCAACCCACTCTGTTTCCCACATCTGGATGTTTTTGTTTAAAGAGAATTTTAGTCTCTCCCTATTGTTTGTTTTAAAACAATCTTGACACTAGTGTAGAGCAGTATTTAGATAAATGAAGTCTTCTATTAAATTAACTAGGAAATTAAAGATTTTTACAGTTAACTGAAGGTTTAATCTCCCTTGCTTTTGAAACAGGAAGTGCACATTCTTCAGTGTACTCTACATAAACAGTCTGAGGCCCTTGCTGGGATTACTCCTGAGGGAATTCTGCACCAAAATATTTGAAAATTCTCACAATATTTTAAAATTCTGCAAATTTTATTTGTCAATAAATGTGGAGGTTCCAGCAAGGCAGTAGGGGGGACAGGCCACTGGCTGCACGGAAGTGGGAGATTACCCTTCACTTGGCAGTGAGGCTGTAGCCCAACTCTGACACAGTGCAAGGGCTGGGTCTGTCCCAGAAACACCCTCGGGCTCTGCACCAGGTATGGGCAGGCAGGCTCAGTCTGGTAGGTTCCAAGTGTGGAGGGTCTTGGTCTGGAGTGAGAAGGTTCTGGGTGGGGCAATCTGCGTGTGGGCAGCTCACTGGGGGGGGAGGAGGGGCGGGTGCAGGGGCAATGGGACTCAGCAGTGGGGTGCTGTTGAAGGGAGTTGGGGATCAGCGGGAGGGGGTCTTGGGGCTGGGTAAGATGGAGGTCTGGGTGCAGGAGGGGGTGGTCCGGGTGTAGGGGATGTGAGGCTCATCGGGGTGGGTGTCTGCATGCAGGGGGGCTCTGGATGCCGGGGGTAAGGCTCAGTGAGGTGGGGGGTTTGGATGTGGGGATATCGGAGGAGGGTTGTGGGTGCAAGGGGGTGAGGCTCGGTGGTGGGGACTGGGTGGGGCAGGGTTCTAGGGGTGGTCCAGGTGCAGGAGCATGTGAGGTTCAGCGGGAGGTGGTCTGGGTGCAGGGGTGGGGGTCTGGATGCTGAGGAGGTGGGGCTCAGCGGGGGGAACCTCAGGATGCAGGGGGTAGGACATAGGGGAGGGGGTTCAGGTGCCAGAGGTTGTGGGTGTGTGGGAGGATGCAGGGGGTGAGGCACGGGGGGAGGGAGGGTCTGGGAACAGGGGGCTCTGGATGCATCAGGGATTGGGCAGATGGGCAAACAGGGGAAGGGCAGTGTGGAGCTTCCTGCAGCCATGGGGAGGTTTCTGAGGGTGGGTCTGACCTGGCCCCAGCCATTCCTTGCAGGGAAAGAGGAAATCCAGCCCTTGCCCAGTCGGGACTAACAACTGAGCTTGGCACAGGGAAGGAGCCACTGGCCAGGACATCCCTAGCTCTCCCTCCTCCTGCCCCCCCCCCCCCCCACGCTGTGGTGATTTACTTCACTGCTGGCCGCTCTGGGCACCCAAAACGACACACCCACCGTTCTGGGGAGGGGTGCATGACAGTTTTTGTGGCTTCCCTGTCAAAATCTTTTTTCTGCAGGGAAGCAAAGAAATCTGTGGGGGACATGAATTCTGTGTGCGGGCAGTGGCACAGAATTCCCCCAGGTGTATAGCATGTATCAGTGTAATGACAGTTTCAGTTGAAACCATTAATAGTGAAATTGTGACAGGTATTTCTAACATCCTGAAAACTCATTACTAATATAGTGTTTGTTTATTTAATGTGATAAAATCACTATAGCTTTTCTTTAAATAGTTTTGGTACAGAAATAGTTAAAACTGGCTCCTTAGATTTTTGTTTAAAATAATCTATTTCATGGAAGTGTTGAACATAAGAAATCTATTGCATTTCTGTATCTTCTTTCTAAGAAAACTTGCATGGAATTTTCACTTCATGCTTTTTTCTCTCACCTTCTGACTTCATAATCCTTTTTTACAGTTGATAGCTATAGAATTACATGGACTGTAAAAACTTTAGGGCAGGGACTGTCTTTTTATATTCATAGAGTGACTAGCACTATGGGACTGGGTTTCCAGGTACTTCTGCAATTCAAATAAACATCAGATTTAAAAAAAAAATACTTTAGATGAGGAATTAGCAGCTAGAGTAGAAATTTGGAAGCAAGTTTTCCATGAAATATTACCTGCTCCACTATATAGACTGTCCATTTATCCTATTCCCATGTCTCATAGACATCCTTTCCCTGATGGTGGATGACTTCAGTCCCTGAGGGCAGCTCTTATCTCCTCCTCTTGTCATTCTATATGTAGTAGTGGCTTTTGATGAAAGCAGCTAGCCTGGCTCCCTTGGGTCTGATTTTATAGTCCTGTGCTGCAGCTTGCATTAGGGAGAGGCAGCACCATGTTACTTTGCTTTACACAGACCCCTAGCCAAGTGCTCCATAGAAACCAGTGATCCATGGACAACAGTTCAATAATCACTGTCTTGACATCTATGGCCCAATTCATGTTTCATCTGGAAATGTTTAGGGCTTTATTGCTTAGAAAATCAATTGATTAAACCAAAGTGAGATCTTTAAACCTGAATTTCTTTACCTGGGCAGGAATTAGAAAATAAATGCATATAAAAGGAAACAAATTGGTTTTACTGTTTATCCACTGAAAATACCTCTCTAAAAGATGGGCTTTGAAGTGTCATTTAGGAGGAAGCTTTAGAATGGAACCTACTAACCACTTTTTCATATAAAAAGTACTTAGAGTACAGAGGTATTTACACAAGGAACCTGAACAGAGCTGTCCATGTGTCTGCCTCCTGTGGATTGAGTAGGCCATATGGAGAGAGCATATGACTCTTTGCTCATAAGGATACCTTCTGAGTCGGTAGCCAAAACAGTCTCTTTCTCACTTAGACTAAACATCCTTCTTTGTTTGTAGATATGGCTCGTGGACAGCAGAAGATTCAGTCGCAGCAGAAAAATGCCAAAAAGCAAGCTGGACAGAAAAAGAAACAAGGACATGATCAGAAGGCTGCAGCCAAGGCTGCCTTAATATATACCTGCACTGTTTGTAGGGTAAGGGGGAGCAGAAGACAAAGCATTACACTGGGCAACTCTTCCAGCCTAGAGTAGGACTTTTATAGGAAGAAGTTGTGGAAACCACAAAGTAAATATTTCTGTGGTAATAGTGGGTTAACTGGCTAGTTGCTCCAGGCATATTTGTAGTTTATGTACATATAATAGGGTTTCATATTACTTTGTTGGGCTATATAACCGTAGCTACATAGATAGCTTCCTGTGGTTACATGTAAAGATCAGCACCTTGTAGACCAGTGGTTCCAGACTGCTTAATTGCAAATTTTCATGTTTGCAGTTGGTATGCAGTACAAGGCTTCTCTAGAGGTCTGAGACCACTTTTCTGCTGTGTATTTTACTTCATCTTTAAATGAAAAGATGCTCCTGACTCGCCATCATTGATGGCTGATACTGTTGAGCATGATGCTAAGAGCTGTAGCCAGGGTTTAATAAATAGTTATATATTTCTGCCAGAGTTATTGTCTTGACAAGAGAACAGAAATTTAAGCACCTAATCAGATTCTGACTTTCCTCCTGACTGACTCTCCTGAATCCTGCCTTTCCTCTTACAGAGTGCATTCATTTAAAGGGCCAGTCCTAGAACAGACCTGTCACTTGTAATAAACTGTAATGGAAAGCTTCCCAATGGAGGACTGCTCACTCAGATGCATGCACCCCCATTCTTTTCTGCAAAATATGCCAGCTTTCCTACTAATGCAATCAGAAGTTGTGGTCTACACATTGCTAGAAACAGTGGGTTAAGAGACTACAAATAACTCTTTGGGCCTCAGTGTACCAGTGAGGCCATAAAAAATGAATTGGCTTCATAGTTCTATACAAGTTAGATATGTATCCTTTGGCTGAGTTTTGAAGGGAGTAGGCTTCCCACCTAATTTATTTGTAAAATCCTAGATTGAATAAACTTGACGTCTGCAAGGAGGCTTCTAATAAAAATGAGCACACATCTTTCAGTGCATTCTTGGCAGGTGGCATAAAACAAGTATGTGATAATGATATGCTGAAAACAGGAGTTAAAAATCAGAGGATTGTATTAATATAGAGCCAGAGAGTCTCTAAAACTAGCATAGTAATGCACAATAGCATCTTGATAGCCTGTCTGCTGGAAGTACTATGGCACTAAGATTGGTAATTATATACATATGTTGCATTCATCAATGAGACAAGTCAAGCCCTATGTTGACCTTGGTGAAGAAAATTAAGGTTTGAAATGGGGAGAACAGTTCAGTGTAAAGATTTTACCTAACACTCTTCTGCCATGTATAAAGATGATTTTTTTTTTTTTTTTTTTTTTTAATCAGACACAAATGCCGGACCCCAAGACCTTCAAACAGCACTTTGAGAGCAAGCATCCTAAGACTCCACTTCCTCCAGAATTGGCTGATGTTCAGGCATAAAGTTGTTTACAGGTCATTACATACACTTTTTTTAAAACTAAATCTGAGTTGTACTGTTTATCATAATGAATTAGCCTTGCTCACTGGCTATCTGAGAATTACTTCATTTTCTCCGAAGTGAAAGTTAGCTTGAAACTAAAAACACATCCTCAGATCACTAAGCATGAGAAGCAACTTCATCATTACTACTGCAACAGCAGGAGGCCTGGTCCTTGATTGGACCATTGATACTAACTTTGAGGAAAAAATACAACCCTAGGTGAGAGGCTTGCCCATGGGGTTGATACAAACTAATGAATGCGAAGTATTATTCAGGTATTTAGATTAGAAGCATAAATTATTGTAAATACTTTTTTCAAAGGATACTTTATTTCCTTCTTGCCATACAAGACTTAATGAAGTTAGAACTGTTGAGCACATGACCAAATGTTTAGACTTTGTTACACAACATAAAAATATATACTATTTGGCTTGGGTAGAGAAAGTATTTATGTAGATACGAATCTTTTGAGAATATTTGCGGGGTAGCTAAACCAATGCCAAAAAAACCCCTATAATCAAAAACCCTTTGGTTCATAATTAGTTCAGTATAATTTTTCAGTGATTGGAAGCTAAGTAGTAGTTAGAGCAGTGTTGTGCAACAGTTCAGTTTAACTGAATTCTTGTTTTTTTTATAGGTGAATTCATGGCACCTATTGACTCGTCTACAGTCAGACCTTACATAACAAATCTGCAGCTGCTTTTCTAACAAACTGTTGATCAGCAAAAATGAAGGGGTTACAGAAACATTCATATTTTTATGCTGTTCCCTCTTGAGCTTCATGCAAAGACGATTCTGTGTAAATGTACAGTTGTGCCCTATTTGGAAATCCTGAAAACCAGTCCATACTTGTTATAAACATTTTTTACAATTGTAATTATACTGATGTTCATATTGTGTAAAATAACTCATTTAATAAAGTAGTATTTTGATTTTTACAATATCACAGGTTAAATGCTTGTAGAAGTTCTGTTTCAACTTTCCACATTATCTGCCTTATAAAATCCTAATGAGGACAAAGTGGAATTCTCTCCATCCTGCCAGAAACGTGAGCAGTTTCATTCCACTGAAAGTAATGTGCATTACAATAAGCTGAGCTAAAGCTAACCTAAGAGGGAAACTGCTTATGTTTACCTTCCAATGTTCTGCCTGTTTGAGCTCGGTTACTAAAATTTAATTTCTTGACTCAAGAGGTATAGCCAACTTCTTAGAAGCTGCATTAGAATCATGGGACTTCCTCTTTTTTGTTCTGTTTATTAGGGAGTGTGGGTACTACAAGCCATTTAGAACAGGTCTCCTTTGCTGTAAGGGAACTTGTTCCTTCTATTCATGCACTGGCGAGACTCTTGTTAGACAAGTGAACCTTAATATTTAGTAGATGGCTGGCAAAGCTGAGACACAATAGAATTTAATATTTCTGGACATGCTTATCTGAATAATGTTCACAAATGCTATATCAAGTTCAAGTAACTCTGCTCTTCATTGTAAAATTCAGTTGGAAAGATTGTAAATGCACATGAGCAGCCAACCACGCGTCTCACCCCCCACCCTCCAGAGTCTCTGGCTATCTTAGTAGCAACTTTTTTCAAGAAGTGTGCAAAGTAATCAAACTCTAATGATCTGCTTATTTGACAATGAACTTAAAATAAGCCTGTTGGAAAGCACACAAGCCAAATGACTAACTGGAAGTGATGTAGCTAGTTAAACTTAAATCAGTCCGGACTTACCAACATTACCAGGGAAAATTTTAAGCTTTACCTGAAACCCCTAGATGAGAGCACTTGAGGACAGATTTAACCTTCATAAAGTGTATCATGGACTTGATTCTAATCTCAGAGCACAAAAGTGGGGGGGAAATCTAAAACTGGTGTATTTGAATTGTGCTGGAAGGTCTGTGATATACAGTAGTAGCCATCCTAAATATATTTGAGGTGGTACTGCCAAAGAACAGACCTTCTGAAATTGGTTAGACAGAGGGGAAATGCTATGAATTGCTGAGAAATTGGTTACAACAAACTGCAGCCACAATAACTAATCTCTTATTTCTGACAGACCAAGTAACCAAGTTGAACACATTCTTTGATTTAATGAATTCACTTGAAATAAGTGGTATTTTTGGTATATCAAGTCAAATACAGCCTCTTTCTATGTCCACTTACTTTCCCTTTTAATGAATTACTTGTGTCAGGCTAGCCTCCCACCCTCTTTACTGTGACATTAAGTTGTATCTCTCTGTAAATGTTCACTTTGGCCTAAAGTTTCATTGTAATATACCCACTCTGACATAATCTGTATACCACTGAACTTTGATAGGTACCCTGTTCGTCTGCTGAAAATAATCCAGTACTGCACTAGTACTGACAGAATGTAGTCCTTCATTTTTTCTTAATGTTAGAAGTTAATTCAATAACTTCATTCTGACAGCCTGACTCCCACAAGACAAGAAATCTGCCTTTCAACTTGGTGTTGAGGGGTACCTAAACGTTCTCATACTGTAATTTCATCAAAAATAAGATGAGTATACCCTGAACAAAATGTTCCTTACATTGATTGATGTTTGGTAGTCTGGTTTTTCTCAGGAGAAGGTTCTGGGATGCATCCTTTACCAAAAAAAGCCCTAAGCTGAAAGACATGTTTTGTTGCTTTAATTTACAGATTGTGTAGCAAACGTAGTTAATGAGCAAATAAGGTGGCTAGAAAGCGGCATCATACTGGTAGGACAAATTAACCTACTTAAGAATTTTGTTGCATTTTGAAAACTGTATGATAACTACATAACCATCAGTTGATATTGGTAAAGGCCAGGGTGACCTTCAGTTTTATACACTAATAAACTCCCTATTTACAGCTGTTGAAATCTGAAATACTGTAACATTTTCTAATAAACTGAACCCAAAAGTATGGGGGGAATGCAGGACTAGTGGGGGAATTATCCTCATTTAGTATTGTCTGCAAATACTCAGTGTATGGATTTAAAGAGTTGTGTGTGGGGTAAGGAATAGGGGAGTTTCCTCTCCTCACTTCTAAACTTGTGGATGGCACCCTGTTAACTCTGGCTAAAAAGACACAATTGTGCATTGTACTGTGTCTGATTAAAGAGCAAGTTAAAAAACCTAAAGTGTAAAATGTGATATTTCCTGCCTGTTAAAAACAAGTGTTCCTGTATTTTTATTAAATTAACTTATGCTGGCTGGACAGCTCTAAATCTTGAAGCTATCCAGCTACAAAAAGTAGCTGCGGCAGGGCAAACGTCCCACCTGCATCCTGCCTGGCTGACTTGCCTCTAGGCAGGGACTGCTATCGCTTTCTCCCCTTTAGAGGCCTACCACTGAGGATGTTGAAGAATATCTGCAACAAAAAAAATCAAGGACAGTTCATATGTAACCTTAACAAAGCAGTATTTGTGTTTTGTGCAGTGTTCTGGCAATCTCTCTTTGGAGACTTCCCCATATCTTAATTCTCCTGTGATAGAGAAGTGCTCTTCACTGCAAGATTGACCAAGAGGGTTAGTTATATTTGAAAGTTACATAGTGATGAGGATCTGGGTTCCTCCAAATTTTACTTTTGTTGAAACATAATGCAATATCACTAAAATTATGTAATAAATAGAATTTACATATCTTATTTAAACCTGAGTCAAGTTCTAATGCAGATCTAAAAAGTGTAGCATAGTGAAGATTGACAAGTTGCAATGTGTTTACCAATTAAAAGTCAAAGCATAGTAAAGGGTTGAATGCTGACACCATTTAAATCAGAAAGTTCTGACCAGCAAGCTGACTACTTTGTTAAAGAATACAGAGTAAAGGGTCAACTTGCTTTATGTCTACTCAGTTCACTACTGCAAAGTGTTTTTGTATTAGGGCCCCCTGGCTAGTTTACCCATTTAGAACCCTTAAGGCAGGGGTTCTCAAACTAGGGCTTAGGACCCCTCAGGGGGTCACGTGGTTATTACATGGGGGGTCACGAGCTGTCAACCTCCACCCCAAGCCCCACTTTGCCGCCAGCATTTATAATGGCGTTAAGTATATTTAAAAAGTATTTTTAATTTATAAGGGGGGGGGTTGCACTCAGAGGCTTGCTATGTGAAAGGGGTCCCCAGTAAAAAAGTTTGAGAGCCACTGCTTTAAGGCATTCTTGCAATGGCTGTACCTTCAACCAAGTGTTGTTGGCTTCTAATTCTGAGTTTACACATTTGGTGTAATTATTACATATTCAGTGGTATCTTCAGAGAGGTCCCATCATTCAAAAAGGATATTAAAGTCCCAGTCTATGCAGTAGCTGAAGTTTTGCTAGCAACAACTGTTTTTAAATGATCTGGATATGTCTATTTGCATTAATAAAGAGCTGTGGGGTTTTTGTTTTTAAAAAACCTTTGTGCCCAAAATCATGTTTTAAAACTTTTCGATGGGGTTAAAAGCCACACACAAAGCTTTCGAAAGTCATTAGTGATTTTTTGGATGCCTCAATTTTATGGGGTCAAACCTGAGACATCTTAAATATGGGGTCTGATTTTTCAAAAGTGTTGAGCACCTATTCTCTAAAAATAAACCTTTCTTTAAAGACATTACAAAATCACTAGTCCTTGAAAAACTTGGCTAGTGTGAACATGGCTGAAGTGTCTTTCATGTGCTTAGCTGTCAGTGGTGAGCATGTAAATTATCACAAGAATTTTGCTTAGGCAGAAGATGATCCTAACTATATTGACTTCTAAACTAGCTAAACGTTAGTTATGATGCCGTATTTCCTAATTTGGTCCGGTCTGGACAGACACAAACTCTGCTTAAACCATATTAAAAGCAGGCTCTGACCATGCCTTTTAAAAATGTTTCTAACATAGCTTGGCCCTGTGCAAGGCAGGGACCCAACATATGTTTAATACAGGTTTAGCTGGAACAATGTTCAGTTCTCTAAAGGTGGATCTCAGAGCCAGTGCAGAGAGGGCTACAGCATCAACACACTGCCCTTGAGGTGGTATCGGGTCTAATAAATCAAACAGAAGAGCAGTTTACGTGACTGCCCTGCCTCTTTCTCCTTGAATGTTTTTTCCACTGTAAGAGGTATTAAAGCCATAAACACTTTACTATGATAAAAATCTATGGCAAATAAATAAAAAAAAGACAGTCAAATCTGCAAACTTTCCCACAAAGGTTTAAGCTGTGCTAAGCATTTACTCTACATGCTGTGTATGGCTAAATTTCAACATACAAGGGAGTATGGCGTATGAGAGGATTTGCAGGGCAAGAGAATGCATCCTAGACAAGACTGTTCTAATCTGTTGTGTGTTCAGTAACGGTTATGTTGTACTCTCGAACACTGTACAGCACTGATTTGTTCAGAATCTGAATTTCATTCTCAGTGTATGTCATTATGACCATATTTACTTAAATCCCTCCTCTGGCTTTCAAAGTCCTGCATAACCTTACCCCTTCCTACTTACCCATCCTTCTTTCTTTTCACTTGACACCAGTTCCTTCCACCCTACTGATACCAGCCTCAATACACCACTTGTCTGTCTCCCCCACAGTCATCTGTATGTCTTCTTCCATGCCACTCCTTAGGCATGAAATGTCTTTCCTAATTGGTCTCCAAGGCTTCTACCTTCTTCTCATGCTAACTCTGCCCCACCACTCCCAGAAAGGTCTAGTTCTACCAGAATGCTTATAGCAAATTAAGCAAGTAATAATGTTACGGTTGAGTGGAAATGGGGGAGTAATTTATATAATAAACGCTAATATCAAGATATGGCCAATCATTACCTTCCCCATTTCGTTTGTATGTTGTGTCTCTCTCCTCTACCCTTTGTCTGAATTGGGCACAAACCAAGCCTTTCTAAGTGTTTTGTACAGTGCCTAGTACACTAGGAGAACTACTGGAATATCAATTGTTAATTATACACAACTTATTCTCTGCTTGAAGAGAGTAGGGTTTTCTTTTTAAAATCTATTTAATCCCTGGTGTATCTTAAAACACCAGTTGCTGTTATGTCAATCATTTCCATATATATATATATATATATATATACACACACACACACACACACACATGTATGTGGTGTAATAGTCATTTTATGTTTTTGAATAAAACTTTGAAAAGCATGTTTTACTTTGAGGTATTTATGGATCTTCATCTTAAGGATGAAAAAAATTTGGGTATCAGTCTTTTTCCAACCAAAAGAATAGTTAATTTGTCTATTGGAGAAAATATTAGCAAACATTTTAAAACTGTGTTGGCTTGTGGAGTTCTGTATGCAATTATGATAAACTACTATTTGTATTGTAGTAACACTTTAGAGACAAAGGTGCCATTGTGCTCCGTGTTGTAACTTGGATCAGATATCTGGGAATGGGTGCAGTGTAAGAACCTGAATAGAATAATTTCCTTGTGAATAGAAGTGTGTTTTCTCTCCATACAGGATTTGAGGATGGCAAAACTCCTCATCTTAGTTGAGGAAGAAGTTTTTATATTATTAAACTAAGAATGGTTTTGGTTTGCTGAGTTTCTTACTTAGGAGTTACGTTTAGTTTATTTAACAATGTTATAGTATTATAAATATTGTAATACTTATACTCTAAGTATTATTTATGGTTTAGTTTCTTTCGTAAATGGATTCTTCTGTACTCCTGTTGGCTCTTGTAAGTCAGCCGTAAAGAGGGTTTTTTGAAGAGATCTAAGAAATATTTTATCCAATGACATGGCTCCATTGAAGAAATACCATGGTTGTTTTCACTTAAACAATATATTTGATACAAGAGTGAGCTATATATTGCTATTGTAAATCCTTGTAGGGTCACCTGAAAGCCTGTGAACCCAGCTTTGCAATTTTGTATTGAGGAAAATCCTTTAACTTCAGCTAGGGTGTCTCCTAACCTGGCTCATGCTTTGTGGTTCCATTTCTTCCCAAGTAAGAGTTTGATCCTGCACCACTGAAATCAGTGAGAGTTTTGCCATTGACTTCAGTAGGCGCAGTCAGACTTTAATACAATATTCTCTAAACTCTCGGTGTTGAAGAGAGAATAACTTTTTGAACCATACATCGAGCAACCACAATCACTGCATGTATTTAAATGGTTCAGCATTTGACAAACACAGAAAGGCAATAGCTCTGATACCCTTGTAAAATTTCCATTCAACCTCTCCCCCAACTACTTTGTCAGGTTTCTACGAATTAGATGTAATGTCCTCTGTATCACAAAGATTAATAATTCAAGCAAGCTCCTTACCCCAAAGAAGACAAACTGTCATGTTTATGGTACATAAGAGATAAATAGTTGTACTAATCCCTAATTTAATATTTACACAATGTGGTGTGAAACATGTCTTGGGAAGCTGACCTGAGGACACCCATTCTAAATGAACAAGGGCACATCTGGCATATTTCACAAGCCATAACTCAAAAGATGGAATAAAGACTTAGACAATTCCTAAGTTTGATTTAACTTAATACTCTCTCATGGACTCACTGCATGATTTCACAGGGCCCACGTGTCATGTGTCCTCCCCCAACCCAGTGAGATCTGATTTTCTTTTTGCCGGGTGTCTGGCACAATGGGGCCCTGATCCCTGACTGGGGCCCCTAAACACTACTGCAATACGAATAAGTATGTGTATTTCCTTATGTAAAATGTTTGTTTTTAAGCTCTTGTAAGAACTCAGGTTGATCATTAATGATGGCCATGCTCTATTCAAGAGGCAAAGTACCGTAAGTGTGTCTCCAAGAGTTTGTATGTTTTGGGGCACCCACAAAAGATATTTTTCTCAAGGACAGACACAACAACTACCACCTAAAATTTATTCTTAAGGGATGCAATCAGAAATGCCAAATAAAACCGTAAAACTGCTATTACCTGGCAAACTCTTTGATAAATCTTAAGTTATAAAATAAAGAAATACATATTTGTGCCTGCTTCTCTCTCTCCCTCCTCCTCCTCCTCCTCCCCCGACCTTGTCAAAGATAAGCTTCTGTTTTTAAACTTGCACTCACAGTTCTCTTCTTTGGGTACAAACCTAAAATGAATACACAAATTAAATGACATGCACCAATCAAACATAGCCAAAGATTATGACAAGTGATTTCATAACTGATGCAGCCAGCCTAGAGGTGCTGGGGCTATAACCTGCCAAGCCTAGAGGTGCTGGGGCTCAGCGCTGGCCCAAATTAAGGCCTGCACGGGTGGCATGGAATTGATATTTCAGAAAATAGACTGAAGAGACAAAGTAAAATGTCAAAATTGATGCAAAGAGCCATTACTGTCAGTAAAGAAACTTTCAAATGTCATTTGACAAGAATTTGTTTCCAACTGCATAGCCAGGAACTGAATAAGTTACTGGGACCAGCCCAGAAAGAAATGTCAGGGGAGAACAAACACTGTTAATGTGAATTCAGTCAAGCCCCTAAAGATATGTCTACACTGCAATACAACTCCCTCAGCTGACTGTGTCAGCTAACTTCAGCTTGCGGGGCTCGGGTTGCAGGGCTATAAAATTGCAGTGTAGATGTTTGGGCTCCAGCTGAAGTCCAGGCTCTTGGACCCCATGAGGGAGGAGGGTCCCAGAGCCCAAACTCAAGCCTGAGCGTGAACATCTACATTGCAATCTTATAGCCCTGCAGCCCGAGCCCCGTGAGCCTGAGTCAGCTGACACAGGCCAGCTGCAGGTATTTGATTGCAGTGTAGACATACCTTAAGGGGAGAACGCTCCATCTTCAATGAACTATGAGAAAGAAAATGAACAAAAAATGCTCATTGAAACAGATTCAAGTTAAGAGGAGAGTACAAAAGGACAGGAACACGAACCAAAAATGTAAACTCAGCCAAAGCAAAGCCCAGCAATGGGCCCAACAGCCAGAAGGAATCCTTCCCCAGCACATCTCTACAAGGTGTTGCTGATTTCAGACCTCAAGCAGGTTAGAGAGTCCTGCTTAGGCACTACAATGAACTAGGTTGCCTTTATTCAGTGCCTAATTTATAATGAAAGAGGTGCTGGGGCTCAAACTGGGCAGCTGAGTGTCAAGCTCTGAAGGAAGCAGCAGCTCAGAAGTAAGGATGGCATGGCAGAGTGTATTGCTGCTCTTACTTTTGTGCTGCTGCTGGCAGCAGCACTGCACAGCTGGGTGGCCAGAGAGTGGTGGCTGCTAACCGGGAGCTCAGAGATGCCAGGGCTAAGCTCTGGCACAAAGTAAGCACTGCCTTTTTTGACTGAAAATTGACTGAAATTGTGCTCCCTGCAGCATTGGTGTGATGAGCCCTTGTCTGGCTTTCCAGAGGAAAAGGGGTTCTTGCCTTCTTTAAGGGAGCCTTTCCCTTACAATGGGTAGGGGGGGGGGGATGGGTAGATGTTTACAGAGACAGAGCAGGGAAGAAGGATGAAGCTGGAACAGGTCAGGGGCAGGGCACTGTCCTTTCTGCTAACTGGAAGAGTATATGGGGTTTTTTATACCCCGTGCAGTCCTGGAAAATCCCTCTTACCTGGATCGGGCTAGCAGCTCTCATCTGTAAAAGGACCAGGTATGCTCATGACTCACTGTGGGTGTTACGATAGTCACCCTTTTCTTTGGGAGATGGGAAAGAATTTTTCCCTTTCTGATAGGTTGACCGAGGTGGGGTGGTTTTTTCCCTTTCCCCACAGCAGGTCTGGGACCTGGAGAGGTGCAACAGGCAGGTTAGTATGTAAAACGTGTGGCAGATGTCCAGTGCAGGTACTTGTTGGCATAGGCGCCGACTTCATGGGTGCTCCGGGGCTGGAGCACCCATGGGGAAAAATTGGTGGGTGCTCTGCACCCACAGGCAGCTTCCCGCCCCAGCTCACCTCTGCCTCCTCCCCTGAGCGTGCAGCCGGGTCCTGCTTCTCCCTCTTCCCTCCCAGCGCTTGCGCCGCGAAACAGTTGTTTCGCGCAGCAAGCGCTGGGGGGGAGGAGGAGGAGGAACGCGGCACGCTTGGGGAAGAGGCGGGGCTGGGGCGGAGATTTGGGGAGGGGTCCAATAAGGGCAGGGAGGGGCGGAGTCGGGGCGGGGCCGGAGGGGCGCGAGCACCCACCGGCGCCAACAAAAGTTGGCACCTGTGCTTGTTGGGAAGGGCTATGGTTATCGGATCAAATGAATTAGAAAAGGATTTCTAGGAAAGCATTCCTTGAGGGGGCTCCTATCTCTGATCCAGTTAATGAAGGAGATGAGCTTACACAGAGCTGCTCTTCAGGTCTGGGAAATATACAGAGCATCACAGCTAAATACAAGGTGGAACAGATTGTTTAGCATAAGTAGCTAGCACATATTTCAAGGGACCATTCGAGGTTGAAGTGGCCTACTAACATCCCTCTAGTCATAGTGGGGAAAGGAAGGGAGAGGATAACAAAAGGCAGCTGGGGCTCGGGGGTTGTTAGTGGGTTATAGATTGTCAGTGTCGCTATTCAGTCCATGAGTTTTACTATCTAGCAAAGCTATGAATTTAAACTTCAAGGCTCGTCTTTTGAAAGTGTTGTGCAGCTTGCCTTTGAGGATAAGGACTGAGAGGTCAGTATAGATACAGAGTGATCGTTTTGTGAAAAGTGTTCACCCGTGGGTGATATGGTGTATTTGTCTTTTATCATTTTTTGTGTGTGTGAGAGTTCTTTCAAGAGCATAGTGATTGTCTGGTTTCACCCACATAATTGTTATCAGGGCATGTAGTGTACTGAATGAGGTATACCACATGATGTGATTGGCATGGATGGGACCCAGGGATCTTGAAAGGTGTGTTGTGGTGGGTGTTGATTATCATAGCAGTGGAGCTATGTCTGCACGTTTTGCATCTGTTGTTCTGGCAGGGTCTGATGCTGCTTTGAGTTGTGTATCCTGGTCTGTTGGAAGCTTGCTTCTGATGATGAGCTTGGAGAGGCTGGGGGCAGAGGCAGATGAGGCTTTTCTGGGGCCCTGGAAAAGAGCAAGTGGGGGACCCCTCCCCACCCCTTCTGACTGCGATCCCGCCCCCGCTCCACCCTTTCAACCTGCAGCCCCACCCACAATCCCAACCCTTTCTGCCCTATCTCTGGGGCCTGCCCCTGTTCCACCCTGCCCCCTCCCCACTCTGACACCCCACTGTGGCCCCCACAACCGGTTTGCTCCTTTCTGCCCTGCCCCCGAGACAGGAGAAGCTCTGTCCCCGTGCCACGGCCTTGGGGCGCAGTGGGGAGTGAGATATCCTCCAGTCCCGGGGCCGCAGCGGGGGTCCGGGTGCTGGGACTTCTCCCCCCACCCCCATGCTTATGTGGGGGACTAGGGTCGGGGCACTTCCCCCACCACCACCACCACCACCACCCTGTGGCTTCTGACGGGGTTGGGGGGTGCAGGAGGCTTTCCCTGTCACACTGTGGCTTCTGCCAGGGACAGGGTCAGGGACCCCTGCAGCTTCCACTGCCCTGCCCACCCAGCAGCTGGTGCTCCGAGCTTCCACTGCCCAGTGGCAGATTTTTTCCTGAGCCCCTCAGTTGGCAGGGGCCCTGGGCATGGGGGTTGTTTGAAAGCCAGAAGGGGGGTTTCAGGAAATATTTCTTTCAGGATATGGTCCCCATCCAGCATGGGTTATAATTGTTTAATAAAACCCCATATGGGTTCCAGTGTGGGGTGGTAGGTGACAACCAGGGGTTTTATTTCCATATTGGTCAGAGGGGTTTTATTTCCATATTGAAGCAGATTCTCTCAGGATAGATGAGTGGCCTGTTCCATGATGCAATCTACTTTTCTGGTGAAGTGCCCTTGTTTGGTGAAGGAGGTTTTAAGTGTGTTAAGGTGCATATCCGACTTTCTGTCTGGAGCATGTTCTGTGGTATCTGAGTGCCTGGCTGTAAATAACAGATTTCTTGGTGTGTTTAGGGTGGTTACTGGATCTGTGGAGGTAGGTCTGGTGATCTGTGGGTTTCTTGTATATAGTTATCTGTAGGGTTCCATTGCTGAAACTGATTGTGGTATCCAGGAAGTTGATGCAAGTGTGGGAGTGTTCCAGAGAGAGTTTAATAGATGGATGGTGGATGTTGAAGTCGTGGTGGAAAGGGTGAGGGTGTTCAGGTCATCTGCCCAGAGGATGAAAATATCATCAATGTATCTCAGGTTTATCATTGGTTTTGTGATGCTGCCTTCCCCCCACCTCCTTCCACTCCCAGCTATGACTGGAGGGGTGTTAATGGGCCACTTCACCTTGACTGGTCCCTTGAAATATGGGTTAACTCCTTACACCAAACAATTTGCTCCATCTTGTATTTAATTGTGACACTTGTTATGTAAAGCCTCCGCTCAGTCCAGTAGAATGCGATTGTAAGATTTGTAACTTTTCAGTCATTGCTAGTATGATCATTAAGTTCTGTAACCTTTTGCAAACTTTGTAACTTTAGTTATTGTTAGCATAGCTTTTTAAGTTTTGTAACTTTTGCAAGCTTTGTAACCTTTTCAGTTTGTATAAACCTCCAAGTTTTGCAATATTCCATCACGCAATCAGAGAGAGTGTGAACAAGGGAATGTGTGTGGGACTAGGAGGAGAGGAACTGCAAGGAGAAAAGAGCCTGGAGCCAGGAGCCAGGTGTGTCTGCTGTAATCTGCCCTGAGAAGGCAATCATGGGGTGCTGTAAAGAAAAGAAGAACCTGGTATGCATGAAAGGAACAAGGCCTGGGAATGCTTCTCGGTGACGGACACAGAAGGGAAACTCAGTGTACGTGACAGAAGCCGCCCAGTTCCACTTATTAATTTTGGGAATAATTAATTTCTTTGTCACGATTCACCTAGAGAAGAGTGTCCCATACAGAAAATATGTTTTGCTCCAATAGAAGTTGTCATCTCTACTGAACTCCTCACACACTCTTTTACTTTTATTTGTAGAATAAATTATTAATAGCTGCAAGTGCCCTCGCTTGTCCAAATCCTGATGTTCCCTAAGGCAAAGTGAGAACTTTTGTGAGACCAATAGTGGGGTCACATACCTGAATTTCTATCACAAAAAAACAATTATTAATAATCTGGCCCAGCAGATGTTTGCTTTTCTGGACTATAATTTTAGTAATCTGGGAATATTTCTTGGCCCTCCACACCCTTGCTCATGCAGAAACACTCCATTCATGCCCACAGTTTACTCTCTGATACCTTTCCTCCCTGGCTGGACCATACAGAAAATCTTTTTTAGGGACAGGGATCCCCAGGGGAAGGCAGAGTGTATGGGGAAAGGACTCGGGACAGAACCAATGATGGGTGTACGTCTTGTCCCCATGCAGAATGCTTGGGAAAGGTAAGGCTATGTAACTGTTTCTGCAATGCACCCCCCAGCCATGGCTGTGAAAGCACCAGCCCATAAAGGGAGTCCCAGAAGCAGCAATTGGCACACTATCTCCGTGCTTAAAACATTCACCATATTGAGCTTTATTGTTTTATAACTGAGGACACAAACAACCAACCAAAAACATGGGCCTGGTTCCCTGCTGCATTTATTGAAAATAATTGGCTCTAGGATGAAAGTTTTCATCTCACATTTCAGCTACTAGCCCCTTCAGACTGTGTTTTACTAAATGTCTAATACAAGTTTAATTGCAGAAAATCAGTACTGCAAACTCCACCTTCTAACCAACCCATATTTGTTTCTCCACCCTCACAATGCCTCATCTCATTTATTCTCCACTTAATGCTTTCTTTCGGCAGGAGACAAGTATTGTACATGAAAGAAAATGAATATGAAAAAACACACAGGCATGAAGCAAAACAAGAACTGGCAATGCACAGTCTGCAAGAGTGAACCAAATTATTCAGCATGAGCATTTAGGGCTTGACCCTGCAACCCTTTACACATGAGACTAATTACATGAGTAAAGGTTGCAGGATTTGATCCTTAGTATTTATCCACCTTGGCAGTAAGCTGAGCTCTTTATTGCAGCCATTGAATTTATTTTTAAAGAACATTTTCTACCCCTCTCTTAGAACCGTCTACTGATTATAAGGTTTTGGAGAACTAATAAACAGTTATAAATGTCAGAAGAAATTCTAAGCTGAGTCTTCAAATCCCTTTTCTAGCTATATTATTTATTTTTTTACTTTTTAGCCACTAAGAACCTGATTCTGCAGTCCCTCAAATAAATGAGAGCTTTGCCATGATTATAATTAATATATTCCTTTGTACAGGGCCCAAAAGTTGTTAAAAATGTGTACTAGATGCCTAGTTAATTGTAATGGGAGCAGGATTGGGTTCAACTTTCTGAACTACTTGTACAGATGGCTACTTTTGATGTATGTTTGTTCTCCCTTTGAGTGTATTACAGACTTTAACTAGCTTTAATCATGACCTTATTTGATAAAGTTATATATTAAATATTGGTTTCTTTTCATTTCTAGAGAAAGCTAAGGGGAAATACTCCCTTAAGCAACTATCAAAATATTACACCCTCCTTGCTTTTTTAAACTAACCAGCCGATAATCAATTAAATAATTATTAAACCTACAAAAAAATGAGAACAACAAAGCTTCCACTACTTTAAAAATGTAAATCTGAGTTAAACTGACTCATAAGAATCACATAATTAAATCTAGGAGCCAAAACCTGCTCCCCTGTCTAATCTAAGCAGTGCCTTTGATTGAAATGGGACGAATAAGGACAGAAGTTGGTTCTGTATTAAGAGTCCACCTTTGCACTGAAATGGAACATACTGACAGCACAAACGAAAGCACCCTGGGGTAGCAGGAAAAGAGCCTAAGCTTGATGCTACAAACTGCACAGGCATAAAAGTACATTTTGTTCCACTATTAAACAAGGAGATTTGGGATCTAATAGTGTCTCCTTCTGTAGCCTTTCCATTTTCTATTCATGATAAAATTGTCCACAATTGTAATTGTTCTGTCCAGCCCTCACAAGCCAGGGAGAATTAATCAAGGTCTGCAAAATCTACTCCTCTTAGTTTCAAAGAAACATTCTTTTGTACTCTAAATATCTATTGACATTTGAGGCAAAGCACACAAAAGGCTCCTGTCCTTGCTATTGTGGAAGCAGTTTTTCAGAAGTTGACAATATAATGAATGGTGCATGTCACTGTAGACATTCAGAGACCTTATTTTTACCTAACCTTTTTGAATTTTTTTTTTAATTAACTCTTCTGAGAATGGAAATACTGGTCCATGCAATGAAAAGCTGAAACAATTATATTTAAATTGCCTTGACAAGAATGAATGATGGCTTATTAGAATATGGTCCTGGCCAGTTAGAGCCATATCGTGTAGTGCCCTCAGCTCAGGTGTACAATGCCTAGCTACATCAATATGGTTGTATATGGCCCTGGATGCCCATTGCCAATATGTGACTGACTGTAGAATCTTTTAGATCACAAATAGGTACCAGCTCCCACCGAAGGCACACTGGGACCTCATCACTGAAATATCCTGTAAAACTTGACAAATCTCAACTACAGTATGCGTCATGTGTTTTCTAACTTAAACTTGAGTTGAACTTACTGTTTTTCACATGTAGCCAGGTGTGCTTGCATGGGCTGATAAGTAAATAGTGTGGATTTTGCTTATTTTTAAATCAGTGAAAATAGCAAGTCTTATCAACAATAAATATTTCATATTTTGCACTATGTAATACTTAGCACTTATACTACCTTTTCATCCATACATTTGAAAGAATTTTACAATGCAAATGAAATAATTATGTTCTTATCTAGTTTGTTCCTTGCCTCCTCCTCCTCCTGATTTTTATCAGTTTCTCTAGTTGTGTATTTTAGTAGTCATAAGAACAGAACATAAGAACGGCCGTACTGGGTCAGACCAAAGGTCCATCTAGCCCAGTATCCTGTCTACCAACAGTGGCCAATGCCAGGTGCCCCAGAGGGAGTAAACCTAACAGGTAATGATCAAGTGATCTCTCTCCTGCCATCCATCTCCACCCTCTGACAAACAGAGGCTAGGGACACCATTCCTTACCCATCCTCGCAAATAGACATTAATGGACTTAACCTCCATGAATTTATCCAGTTCTCTTTTAAACGCTGTTATAGTCCTACCCTTCATAACCTCCTCAAGCAAGGAGTTCCACAAGTTGACTGTGCACTGTGTGAAGAAGAACTTCCTTTTATTTGTTTTAAACCTGCTGCCCATTAATTTCATTTGGTGGCCCCTAGTTCTTGTATTATGGGAATAAGTAAATAACTTTTCCTTATCCACTTTCTACACATCACTCATGATTTTATATACTTCTATCATATCCCCCCTTACTCTCCTCTTTTCCAGGCTGAAAAGTTCTAGCCTCTTTAATCTCTCCTCATATGGGACCCGTTCCAAACCCCTAATCATTTTAGTTGCCCTTCTCTGAACCTTTTCTAGTGCCAGTATATCTTTTTTGAGATGACACCACATCTGTATACAGTATTCAAGATGTGGGCCTTACCATCGATTTATATAAGGGCAGTAATATATTCTCCATCTTATTCTCTATCCCCTTTTTAATGATTCCTAATGTCCTGTTTGCTTTTTTGACTGCCGCTGAATACTGCGTGGACGTCTTCAGAGAAATATCCACGATGACTCCAAGATCTTTTTCCTGATTTGTTGTAGCTAAATTAGCCCCCATCATATTGTATGTATAGTTGGGGTTATTTTTTCCAATGTGCATTACTTTACATTTATCCACATTAAATTTCATTTGCCATTTTGTTGCCCAATCACTTAGTTTTGTGAGATCTTTTTGAAGTTCTTCACAGTCTGCTTCAGTCTTAACTATCTTGAGCAGTTTAGTATCATCTGCAAACTTTGCCACCTCACTTTTTACCCCTTCTATGTGTCTGACAATTTTATTCTTTACTATTGTTTCAACTAATTTGCCCGGTACTGATGTTAGACTTACTGGTCTGTAATTGCCGGGATCACCTCTAGAGCCCTTTTTAAATATTGGCGTTACATTAGCTATCTTCTAGTCATTGGGTACAGAAGCCGATTTAAAGGACAGGTTACAAACCATAGTTAATAGTTCCGCAAGGTTAAACTGGGTTGCCAACCTCTGACCGTTTTTTTCAGGCAGAGGAAACTGGGTTGCCAACCCTCCAACATTGTCCTGGAGTCTCCACGAATTAAAAATTAATCTTTAATTAAAGATTTTGTCATGTGATGAAACCTCCAGGAATATGTCCAACCAAAACTGGCAACCCTAGTGTGACTCACTGCTCATCCGTTTGGGGAAGACGTGGCAGTGGTGGGAGAGGAGGCAGTCCTTACATGTTACTACCTGTTTCTTTTCCTACCTCCCTGATGAACCAGAAGGGCTTGTGTAAAAACTGGAGGTAGGGGAAGCAGCTCAGTCAACAGTTCAGTTTGAATTGTAAAGATGATTTTGCTTCCAAAAGAAACAACACAGGCTCAGTACTAATTGACAAGTTGCTAGTAGCTAGGAGCAGAAGCATCCAGTTTCTTTGCATATCAGCAAGGACCATCTAACTAATACCACATATAAATTATTATCACAAAACTATATTAAAAGAGCATTAGTTAGGTTGCAAAGATAAGCACTCCAAAGTTAGGAAATGCCAGAATTAAGGTGAAGGGAAATGATAATTTTTCAAAAGTTTAGATCTCCACCAAACCTAAATGGAATTTTATGAAGCAAAACAAGGCACTTCTCTGAGCCTAGGACTTTGTCCCTGCTAAATATCAAAGACCTGCTGCAAACAAAGAAAGTGATAAAGCTTCTTTAAAAAGGTTGCAAAAAAACCTTTTAAAATGGCAAGTGTAACAATCTTTATGTAGATGTGGCTGTCAGCTCCCCCATACACATGCTCTATAACTGCTTAGAATATCTGATATAAGCTACTTACAATGTAGGGAAGCTTATGGATTGACATTACAGTGTGATAGTATATATGTATTCATTTTTGAGAATTGAAAGTGGGGCTTCACAGAAACAAGTAGAGACCTACTCTCCTTCCCAAAGAACTTACAACCCTGAGCTTGCAGCTAGCATGTGGGTGGACTACTGCAGCTGGGCAGCATTCCGCCGATTGCAGCACTCGACCTGTGTGCTGTCAACTGCAGGATCCCAGCCTAAGGCCCCAGTCTTGCAAACACTTAGCCTCCAAGTCAATAGGACTACTCACATTATTCCTATGGCTATTTCCAGAATTGGGCAGGTCTCAAATTCAGCCATGACACAACAAGTGAGGAACATAAGAGAGTGGTGGGAAGGAGAGGAAGGAAGGAAGAACCAAAGTTCCAACAGTAAGATCTCATGGTTACTCAGTGAGCCATGTGCATGACTTGGTGATTCTGTTAAATTGGATTGTGTAAAAACTCATAGGTGGCATGGCAGAAAAGGGATGTTAGAGGGCATTTGTGTGAGTTCTATCTCAAATGGTTGTGGCTGCATAAAACTCTGTGACTGCTCCATTATTATATAATGGATTCTAAAAATAGTTATTAATGAACATGTACACTAGTCTCTTTCCTGCAATAAATAACTGGGCTGTTTGGGGAGCGAGGGGTGTTCATTACATAAAATAATGGACTGAACCATAAACATTTAAAAATAAAACTTGTTCCATATCCCCCTCATTCAAAATTTTCAAATTAAGTTTTTAATTAATGATAGGAAAACCTCAAAATGTCCCAGATTGGGGTTCAGTGCACTCGGACTTGTGTAGCTGAAGCTTCTCCAAAGCGTTCAGATCTTTTGTGCCTGTAGCACTACTTTTATAAAACACTAGAATAGTCCAGATCTATAGTACGGAATATATGGGTCACATTCTGTTTTCAGTTACACTACATGTAAATCTGAAGTAATTCCACTGAAAACATCCATGTAACTAAGAGTAGAATTTGACTCTATATCTTCCAGTTGTGGGAGTGTGAAGTTTTGGCAGGACACTGTAGAATAGGGTAGCATTTTTTCTATTACCTAATTTCAGGTGGGTCTGATAGCACCGCCTGTTAATAAGGCTTCCTGACACCACCTATTATAAAATCCTGGTTTCAGTGGCTTATAACTTTGCTAAACTTCAACAACTTGGACTAAAATTTTCCATGCTGGGTGTTTGCCCCAGGCTGATTTTTTTTATTTTTTTTTTATTTCAGCCCAAATGGTTCAGCTGTTTACAAGAACGAGGCTCGGGGAAAATGTATTGTTTTGCCCATGTTAAATTCAGGTGATCTTTTCTTTGAGAGGCTCTAGTGCGTACATGCTTTGGAGAAGAGATTTGAAAGTTAGCAGGGATAACCTCTCTGTCATGAGTATCACACAAGGACCCCTTGATGACAACTGGCAGAGGGCATAAGGGGTGCACAGGGGTCTGATGTCTGCATAATATTTAGCCAAAAGTTAGTATGCAAGGTCTGTTGAGAACGCATAGCCTGCTGGTCATAACCATTGCAAAATTAATGTAAGGATATTATTTTTAAAGTTGTGTATCTACATGAAAACTGTGCTTTTAAGGTATGTAAGACATGACACCAGAAGGTAATAAACAGGTTTTGTTTAGGTGGTGGTAGGAGATACTATCTCCCTGGCTGACCATTGTGTATTATGTGTCTTACAATGTAAGTCTATTTGCATATGGAGCCACCAGCCAATCAAAATTATGTAGTCCACAAGAGCTCATGAAATCTACAGGAAGGAACTCACAGCAATCCTATTTATGAAGATCAAAGAATGATTCTACTATATCAGGAGAATGCAAGGAAACACACAATATTCTTCACCTAGGGGACAAACAGCCATCATGCTTGTCTTATGAACGGAGGATCACAGCCAGCCTGGTTGTTAAACACTGGGAGAAAGCCTTTGGGTGAGCTAACCTTTATGAGACAGGAGAATGACGTGTTATTTAGGTCTAAGCTCTGGAAGGCATGTTATGATTTTATTTTACAGGTAGCTAATTGTTTCCAATACTTCTATCAGTAGAACCTCAGGATTACAAAGACCTTGGGAATGGAAGCTGTTTGTAATTCTGAAATGTTCGTAACTCTGAACAAAACTTTATGTTTGTTCTTTCAAAGGTTTACAACTGAGCAGTGACTTAATACAGCTTTGAAACTTTACTATGCAGAAGAAAAATATTGCTTTTAACCATCTTAATTTAAATGAAACCAGCACAGAAACAGTGTCCTTACCTTGTCAAATCTTTTTTAAACTTTCCCTTTATTTTTAGTAGTTTATGTTTAACACAGTACTGTACTGTATAATATTTGCTTTTTTTCTCTCTCTGCTGCCTGATTGTGTACTTCCAGTTCCAAATGAGGTGTGTGGTTGACCAGTCAGTTCATGACTCTGGTATTCATAATCCTGAGATTCTATTGTACTTGCTATTATTTGAATCTCTGTTCTTTATTAAATAAACATATACCCGTTTTCACTATAAACAAATCTAAGTGCTGCGAGCTGAGTGGTGATCCTGTGGTGAAATTGTTAAGCTGTGGTGTACTGCTCCTTTGGGAACAGCAGATCTGTGAATACTGTGACTGTCGAGTGGAACAGGGGTTGGTCACTCCAGAGAGATGCTGGGAGGGCTCCAAGGTTGGAGTGTGCCTATTGCTAACCTGCAGCGGTACAACAGAGCCTGCGTAGGCTGGAAGGGAAGTGCTTGTTTTGCCCATGGCTGGTGGTGTCGGGAAGCTGACCCAGGAGGCAGGTGATGTGCTTTGTGGCACCTTCTTTTTCTCCAGCGCACAGAAAAAGCAGGATCTGCAATCCATCTCCCAAAAGAGCTAGATGCAGGATCAAATAAAAGCAACCCAGGCCCAGTGGTTGTTGAGGGCCCAGAGCTTCTCCTGCTTCTCCTGACACACTCTGCGGAGGGATGGTCCCTAGGGCGAGATGGATCAGCTCCTTCACACAGCCCCAGAGGTGCAGCAGGCATCCTGGCATGACCTCAGCAACTCCCAGTACCTTGGGCTGTAGATCCGGCATTTTGGGCTGTATAAGTAGGGGCATTGCCAGCAGATCGAGGGACGTGATCATTCCCCTCTATTCGACATTGGTGAGGCCTCATCTGGAGTACTGTGTCCAGTTTTGGGCCCCACACTACAAGAAGGATGTGGAAAAATTGGAAAGAGTCCAGCGGAGGGCAACAAAAATGATTAGAGGGCTGGAGCACATGACTTATGAGGCGAGGCTGAGGGAACTGGGATTGTTTAGTCTGCAGAAGAGAAGAATGAGGGGGGATTTGATAGCTGCTTTCAACTACCTGAAAGGGGGTTCCAAAGAGGATGGATCTAGACTGTTCTCAGTGGTACCAGATGACAGAACAAGGAGTAATGGTCTCAAGTTGCAGTGGGGGAGGTTTAGATTGGATATTAGGAAAATCTTTTTCACTAGGAGGGTGGTGAAGCACTGGAATGGGTTACCTAGGGAGGTGGTGGACTCTCCTTCCTTAGAGGTTTTTAAGGTCAGGCTTGACGAAGCCCTGGCTGGGATGATTTAGTTGGGGATTGGTCCTGCTTTGAGCAGGGGGTTGGACTAGATGACCTCCTGAGGTCCCTTCCAACCCTGATATTCTATGATTCTATGATCTGGGAACAACAGGATCCCACCAGATAACTAAGTGATGTGGCCAAAGTATACCCTGTCCCCTCACTTCAGCTTCTAGCTGGCTTTGGCAGCTGGATGGCTGTGAACATCCTGCAGGAAGATTAGAGCTCCCCCGGCTGAAGGAACAAGAGTGCCCCACATCTGTGGATACTTACCCTATAGTCCCTGATGTTCAGAGATGATGGTCAATCTCACTGGGGAGTTTGAGGATCCTTGCAGCCAGCGGCAGTGCCCTCCTCCCTTGTGGAGCGATGCAGTAACCCCTGGTTGATCCTGAAGGTCACAAGGGAATCATGGAAGCTGCAGACCTGCTGGTAGGCTAAAGAGCGCTGTCCCTGGTCCCTTTGTAAGGGGAGATTTTAACAGTCCAGCAAAGTGCCTAGGCCACTGACAGTATGTATCTGGAATATTGATTATTATGCTTATTGCCAAAAGCAGCTGTAAGGCCTTTGTAGCAGCCTTAGCATAACTAGGTAAGCCAGTAGGAGAGGGGCGGTGACCACGAGAACTGAGCATGACCCTGCACCATCCTGTTGGATTTTCTTTTAAACTGCTGAAGTATGCAGTTTTGAAAGACAGGAAGTCTATATCTGACTTCTGGTGTGGGTTTGTCAGGGCCCATGAAACTGCAGCCTCTGCAAAAACAAAGCTGTATAACTAACGGCTTGGAAGTTCTTGCTTAACAAACCGCTTGCTCAGCTGTTATTGGTGATTGACAAGCTCTGTGACACTTTTGTTACCTATCAGCTCTGTATTCTTGGGGAACCCGGGCGCAGTACCAGCCTGTCTGACTCACAAAAGACCTTCCCCACCCCACAGCCTCTGCTTGAACCAAAACCGATCAGAAGAAAGACTTACAAAAAGCAATGAAAAGGCAGTGGGAGACACACCTAAACCCCTGGGACAAGGATGACAGGATTAAAGAAAATCCCCTAGCGTCATTTGCATCAAAGATGGGACAGGGAGGCATCTCCATCAGCATACAGAATGGAGAATAGAGATTCCAAGGGAAGAATCGCACGGAACTCTGGGACCAGAAAAGCAGGGAAGCACTGCATGATGGGGGATCTCTTCTCCAGATGTTAATGAACCCCGCCTGCACACACCCAGCTCAGTAGTTATCAGACCAGTTCTAGTAATAAATCCTTTATTGGTATCCAAAATAGCAAAGCTCCCTAATTGCATTGTGAGCTCCCTCGAAGGAACACCGCCCAGAGCCAGGAATGATCAGTTCCTATTGTCTAGCCTGAACAAAACAACTTTGATATACTCCCTTGAGCCATCAGTTTATCCACAAACAAATCTAGTGTTCTCCCTTGAACCATTGTTGTTTTCCTATAAAAACCCCTCCCCATGCTCAAGTAAGTGTTCTGATGCCTGGATCCAAAATCTGCATCAGTTCCATTGGGACTTCATCTTCGCCTGACTGATCGTGCTGGGAGGTCTGCCTGTCTCCAGCACTCCGGACCCTCAGCTACCACCACCACCACCTGTGAACTCTGATCGATTCAAGCTTCATGGAGTGGTGAAAACCCAGCTCTCTCTCTGTCTCTCTCTCAGTCTCTCTAGCTATAGCCTTCTGACCCTGACTTGTGTGATCAGTTATAGTTTTCTAAACCTGACTTTTATAATCAAATTTAAGTTAGATTTAATATTATCACTGTTTTGTTTGTTTGGCTCCCCTATGGTTATTACCTAGCAATAAATAACTGTCATGGTTAAGCTGATTGCTTTTCTCTCTCCCCCTCTCCCTCTCCCCCACGTGGTGTTTTTTTGTTTGTTTCCACATTCACTCTGCAGCAACGCTCCTCATACCTAAGCTAAAAGATCCCTACAGTGCCCAAAAATCCTGTGGGGTTTGCTCATCAAGTGGGTTACTACCAGAACAATTGTAACGTGAAAGTGGGGATAGGGACGTGCTGAACCTGGGACATATCAGGGTGGCAGCTTGGAAGTGCTGCTTGACCCAATCTGCTGAGTCCAGGGGTATATAAGGATGGCAGATTGAAAGTGCTGCTCGACCCTGTCTGCTCAGACGTACTCTATTTCGATGTGGTGCCCATGGCATATGAGGGTGACAGCTTGGAAATGCTGCTTGACCCAGCCTACTGAGTCCAGGGACGTATAAGGAGTCAGCTTGGGAGTGCTGATTAACCCAGTCCTCTCAGACACGCTCTGTTAATGTGTGTGTGTCTGATTCTGGGGCTGGAAGAACCCAGCCCTGGGGAACCTAGGTCCTGCAGGATAGCTCCATTGGGAGGGAACTTGCTGCAGGGAGAAGTAGAGGTCTGTATGAGAACACAAGTGACACAAGCAGTACATTGATAGAATTACAGAATTCCTTCCCCCCCTTCCCCCCAAAGAGTAACCCTAATAAATGAACATACCCTAAAGTAATGGGCAAATCTGGTAACACTTTGAGCATTAAAAGAGAAAAGGGTCAAGCAGACGCTGCTGTGAACCCATCTTAAGGTTCCCACAAGCAAACTGAAGGCTGGCCACCAGAAATCTGTTGTTGACCGCTCCAGATCTTCAGGGTAACTATTTGTTTGGGGTGCTGAGTGCTCTATAACCTACTGCATTTGTATGTGCTTGAGACTAAAAAAATTGGAAGCTTTAAGTGAAAGCACTCCTCTGGGGATGCTGGAGACTAAAACAGTAAAGGCTTTAAGTGAAAGCACTTTTGTTTGTGTTGTTTGTGCCAACCATCTATGAGCCAGATGTGCTGTGTCTCCACTGATTTATTTTCTGACTTCACCTTGCAAAGAGTAAAATTACTGAGAACTTTGGGTTCAGAAAACCCTGGGTAACACCTTCATCTGGGAGGATGAGATTAAAATCCCTGCACCACTGGAGAGTGACTTGCACCTTCCTCAGTCAGCCTTGCGATCACCCTCCCGCCGTGTGATTAACGAGGGGGCAGGGCTGACCTAGGAGAGAAGGCCTTAAAAGCCAGAGATTTGCAGAGACTGTGGCCTGCATTTCCCACTCACAGAGAGCCAGCTGGGGGGACCATCCAGTGGAAAGGCTTCTGCTGGTGGAATCTCTCAGGAAGCAGGTGGGAGAGCTACAGGAGGAGGTGGTTAGGGGAATTCCTCAAGAGTATTCACATGGAGACATCCAAGGCTGAGGAAGCTATCCAGCTACAGAGGATTGCTGTCACACCACCGGGGGTGGGGGGGAGGAGGATATGGCTCTGTCACAGGGAGGGCACTGGCAGCTGGTTACTTCTAGCAGCAGGCAGTGCTCCACCCATACTCCCAACCCACCCACCATGGGGATGAAAAACCGATATGTTGCCCTGGCAATGAGCGATGAGGAATCACCCCCAAAGGTGGAGGAGGACAAGCCATGTACCCCCAAGGCTGGGAGGATCGCAGCCACCACTCCCAGGAGGGTACTGGTGGTTGGTGACTCTTTTCTGAGGGGGACGGAGGCACCCATCTGTCACCCTGACATGGCATCCTGGGAGGTATGCTGCCTGCCAGGGGCCCGTATATGAGATGTTACGAAGGGATTGTCAAGGCTCATCCGGCCCGCTGACTACTACCCCATGCTACTCATCCATGTGGGCACTAATGATACTGCAAGGTATGACCCTCAGCAGATCAGAAGTGACTACAGGGCTCTGGGAGTAAGGGTGAAGGAGTTGGGAGTGCAGGTGGTGTTCTCTTCGATCCTGCCATTCAAGGGTAGGGGCCCAGGCAGACAGATGCATCCTGGGGTCCATCTATTGAGGAAGGGGAAGAGCATATTTGGATACAGACTGTCTAACCTAGAGAGGAGGGCTTTCAACTAGGTTCGAAGGGGGCAAGTGACCAAAGCTCACAGGTAAGTCAAAAATATGGAGACCTGGGAGAAGGTTGGGAATTTGGGGGGAGCATGGGCTGTTACAGCAGGGATAAAGCAGAGACAAGACAGAACTGGGCGGGGGGGAAATCAAATCAGTATCTTAGATGTCTATATACTAATGCACGAAGTATGGGGAATAAGCAGGAAGAACTCAAAATGCTAGTAAATAAACACAATTATGACATAGTTGGCATCACAGACTCCTGGTGCGATAATACACATGACTGGAATATTGGTATAGAAGGGTACAGCTTGCTCAGGAAGGACAGTCAGGGAAAAAAGGGAGGAGGTGTTGCCTTATATATTAAAAATGTGTACACTTGGACTGAGGTTGAGATGGAAATAGGAGACAGACTTATTGAAAGTCTCTGGGTAAGGATAAAAGGGGTAAAAAACAAGGGTGATGTCATGGTAGGGGTCTACTACAGACGATGTAACCAGGAAGAAGAAGTGTATGAGGCTTTTTTAAAACAACTAACAAAATCATCCAAAGCACAGGACTTGGTGGTGATGGGGGACTTCGACTACTCAGACATCTATTGGGAAAATAACACAGCAGGGCACAGATTATCCAATAAGTTCTTGGAATGTATTGGAGATAATTTTTTATTTCAGAAGGTGGAGAAAGCTACTAGGGGAGAGGCTGTTCTAGATTTGATTTTGACAAATAGGAAGGAACTGGTTGAGAATTTGAAAGTGGAAGGCAGCTTGGGTGAAAGTGATCATGAAATGATAGAGTTCAAGGAATGGTAGGAGAGAGAACAGCAAAATAAAAACACTGAATTTCAAGAAGGGAGAATTTAGCAAACTCAGGGAGTTGGTAGGTAAGATCCCATAGGAAGCAAGTCTAAGGGGGAAAACAATTGAAGACAGTTGGCAGTTTTTCAAAGAGACATGATTAAGGGCACAAGAGCAAACTATCTCACTGCGTCGGAAAGATAGGAAGTATGGCAAGAGACCACCCTGGCTTAATCAGATCTTCAATTATCTAAAAATCAAAAAAGAATCCTACAAAAAGTGGAAACTAGGTCAAATTACAAAGGATGAATAGAAACAAATAACACAAGTGTGTAGGGACAAAATTAGAAAGGCCAAAGCACAAAATGAGATCAAACTAGCTAGAGATATAAAGGGTAACAAGAAAACATTCTACAAATACATTAGAAGCAAGAGGAAGACCAAGGACAGGGTAGGCCTGTTACTCAATGGGGGAGGGGGAACAGTAACAGAAAATGTGGAAATGGCAGAGGTGCTTAATGACTTCTTTGTTTCAGTTTTCACCAAGAAGGTTGGTGGTGATTGGACATCTAACATAGTGAATACCAGTGAAAATGAGGCAGGATCAGAAGACGCTAGAATAGGGAAAGAACAAGTTAAAAATTACTTGGAAAAATTAGATGTCTTCAGGTCACCAGGGCCTGATGAAATGCATCCTAGATTACTCAAGAAGCGGAGTGAGGAGATATCTGAGCCACTAGAGATTATCTTTGAAAAGTCATGGAAGACGGGAGAGATTCCAGAAGACTGGAAAAGGGCACATACAGTGCCAATTTATAAACAAGGAAATAAGGACAACCCAGGGAATTACAGACCAGTCAGCTTAACTTCTGTACCCGGAAAGATAATGGAGCAAATAATTAAGCAATCAATTTGCAAACATCTAGAAGATAATAAGGTGATAAGTAACAGTCAGCATGGATTTGTCAAGAACAAACCGCATCAAACCAACCTGATAGCTTTCTTTGACAGGGTAACAAGCCTTGTGTATAGAGGGGAGGTGGTAGACGTGGTATAGCTAGACTTTAGTAAAGCTTTTGATACTGTCTCGCATGACCTTCTCATAAGCAAACTAGGGAAATGCAATCTAGATGGAGCTACTATAAGGTGGGTGCAAAACTGATTGGAAAACCATTCCCAGAGAGTAGTTATCAGTGGTTCACAATCATGCTGGAAGGACATAACAAGTGGAGCCCAGAGGTCTACAGACTCGACTAAGCCGATGGACTCCTGGTGATTCTGTGGGTGGTTCCCATCAACATTCCTGTGACCTTTGGATGGACTTCCCTCAGTGGTGACGGAACGCTGGCACAGCACCATCTGCACCACATGGTCCACCTTGCCCCTGACAGAAGAGTGAGCAGCAGAGGGAGCACAGCAGCGCCCGGTGGGACAGGGAGAAGGGCAACACAAATACCTCCTTCTGAGAGTCTCCCCCCCAAGGAAGGGATGATGACAGCTCCAGTGGCGGCAGTAGCATAAGAGGGTGAAGGAGTGGGGTCAGGAGTGGGATTGGGGGTTCCCCGCAGCTCACCAAGCACAGGGGTGAAACAGGTAGGGCCAAGGGTCCCCTCTGTGACACTGTGCCACAATGGACTCAGTGCCCACAGCCTTGGCATCAGGTGGAATATGGACTGGGTTGGGACCAGTGTTCCCTCTAATTTTTTCCATCCATATGCGGAATGAATTTTGTTATGTGCACCATATCGAGGAATGTGCGGATGTGCGCCACCAGTAGAAACCAAAAACCTAGATATAATATATATATATTTTTAAAAGTTACCGTAGGGATAATTACTCCAGCCAGGACAGGTTATGCATTTTAGAACTCACTGCTCAAAGAATTAAATTTAAGTGTAAGAGAGAAATAAAAATGATGAAATGCATAAAGCAGTCAAAAAACTAAAATAACACACTTGAAAGAAGTAACAGCCACAACAATACAATTATGTGTTTGGAGGGGAGTGTGAAAGACTGTGTGTATGTGTGACAGACACACACTGTGTGTGTGCGCGCATGCGTGTGTGTGACAGAGATGCGTGTTGCCCCTTTAAATACGCTGACCCGACTTTAAGTATGCTGCCCTTTTAAGTAGAGCAGCAAGTTCAGAAGATACAGCAGCAGCTACCAGCAAGCTCCGTCCATCCTGAGCC
Source organism: Emys orbicularis (assembly GCF_028017835.1). Lineage (NCBI taxonomy): Eukaryota > Metazoa > Chordata > Testudines > Emydidae > Emys > Emys orbicularis. The sequence goes on from NC_088684.1 coordinate 38,356,640, forward strand.
CTGTTGTGCTGTTGTCCCCCCCACCCTGTGGAGATGGGGTACAGGGGTGAGAGACACCCTGACATCAGCACCCCTTTTCCCCGCACTCTGCAGAGCAAGCAGGAGGCTCCTGGGAGCAGCTCCAAGGCAGAGGGCAGGAGCAGCACACAGCAGTGAAGGGAGGGACACCTGAACTGCACGGCACTTGATAGCCTGCTGGACAGCCTCCCAGCCACGCAGCTTACAGGGAACTTAGGTTGGGACTCCCAAGCTGCTCCAGGAAAAACAGCCCCATTTCAGAAAGCTTTAAGCCCAGCTGCTAAGCTCTGACCATCACCTTGAGAGGCTCAGCAGCTCCAAGCACAGTGCCATCAGCAGCCAGACAGGTGGCAAGGGAAGGGGGCACACCAGATGGAAAAGCAGGGGAGCATCCAGTGCAGAAGGCTGGGGAGGTGGGAAGATGGGGGCAGGTATCATGATGGACTTGACACTCAGACTGAGAGCCACTGGCAAAGAGTCATCCTCCCTTTGGACTACAGGGATCAGACGCAGGGCCTTGATCTCCTAGATGATGGCCTGGAGGCCCCCCAAAAAAGAAAGAGGTTCCTCCCCATCAAAACCGAGTCAGGTACTATCTCAGTGCCAATCAGGGTTACAGATGATGGAAGAGCGGGGGGAGGGGAGTGTCTCTCTGAGGCCCCCTCAAGAAGGGACTCCAGGAGAGGGATTATGTCACCCTGCTCCACTGCTAGAACCTCCTTGGCCAGGTCCACCCTGTGGACTTTCTCAGGGGTGCAGAAGCAGGCTTAGCGGCAGCCCCCACCCAGATGACCTATAGGAGACCTCCCACTCATTGAGAGGGAGCTACTAGGCCTATGATTTATGCCAGCAGTGGTGGAGTATGTAATGTTCCTGTAGATTACACACAAACAGGAAGCTGTGAGAAACATATAGAAAGTGGCAGAGGGTCCTGTGGCACCTTTAAGACTAACAGATGTATTGGAGCATAAGCTTTCATGGGTGAATGCCCACTTCGTCAGACATTCACCCACGAAAGCTTATGCTCCAATACATCTGTTAGTCTTAAAGGTGCCACAGGACCCTCTGTTGCTTTTTACAGATCCAGACTAACACGGCTACCCCTCTGATATAGAAAGTGCTTTGCATAAACGTAAGGCACAAGAGCTTGAAGCAGGTCCGAGCGCGAAAGCCAAACTACAAAGAACAGTGAGTGAGCTATTTACTGTAAAAACCGAAGAACAGCTGCATCAGGACAGAAATTTACCGACTTACAGAGGTTTTCTGTTCCGCTAACATTCCACTACATGTCCTAGACAACCTTGCTACGAAAAGCTATCTGGAAAGCTCCCTGAAAAACATTGGTTTTATACCTACTTCAGATCATCTTCTAAGAGCATACTTGCCAAAAAGTTTGAAAGACATGTCAGTGACCTGAACGAACTGCTGAATCAATGTTTTGGAATTAGTCTCGTAGAAGATGAAACAACTGATGCTGAAGGGCGCTACATATTGAATATCCTGGCAGTGCCCTGTTTGTCTTTTACAGACATTTCAAGCTGACAAGGGGAAGGTAGTTTGGAATTGAAGTCTTTGCTAATAGCGTGTATATGTTTGGAGACTGTTAACTTTAAAACTGTGAGTCATGCAGTGGTGGAAACAATTCAGAAATATGGAATTCCTTTTGATAAAATCATTGCCTTTGTCACTGACAACGCTGCATATATGAACAAAATCTGGAAATGAATCGTCAGAGCACTTTTTCTGAATGGAGTGCATGTAACATGCACTGCACATCTTCTCAATTTAGTGAGCGATATCTGGAGAAAAAGGTTTGGAAAAGTAAATGAACTTGTCATTGCTGTAAAATGTGCATTCACTGCCTGCCTTGCCCGCAAAGCACGGTTCAGTCAATCATTGCGGGGGAAAAGGGAAAGTGCCTGCAATTCCAGCTACTCCAGTAATCACAAGGTGGGACTGGTTTGAAGCTGTCCATTTTCATACCAGCGACCTGCAGGATTATGTGGATTTTTTTGAGGAGGAGTGTGAGCGAAGCTGTAGTTCATCTATTGTAGATGTGGTCACCTTAAGTAAATCAAGGGAAATAAAAGCGGATATTGCAGCAATTGAAGCATTTGCACCAAGAATAATGGCAACTCTCATAGCTTATGAAAAACCAAAAATCAGATCACATAAGGTGGTCAATGATTAAGCCAATCTTGCCAGTTGGGCAAAGTCCTTCAGTGGCACTACTGACCACCTGTTAGCTAAGAAAGCCCTTTGCGAAAACAGATAAAATCGAAGCCTACATGACTGGTTCTGAACGGTTTTGTCAACATGCTGCCAGTTTTCTTAAAACCTGCCGAGTGTTTGATACCAATCAGGCCAAACTTCTTGACCTTGCATCACTAAATGTATTTTAGTCTATTCCCATGTTTGAAGACAATGAGATGGCAACGAGACAATGAGATTGGAGCTATAGCAGTGCAGTTTCTGAAATGAAGTGCCTTGACATACTGGAATTTTGGTGCAACTTAAAAGATCATTTTCCAAGTCTGGCCGTAATAGCTCTGAGGTGTTTATCGGTGCCCAATAACAGTGTGGACTGCAAGAGATCATTTTCGTCTTACAAAGATATCTTGCAAGATGACAGACGCTCAATCAAAGATGACAACCTGGCGATGTACCACATGCTGTTTCAGAATCGTGGAAAGCTCTGTTAATAAATGACCATTTTACACTCTAACAGTTAATCCTGTCAGTAGTCAACATTATATAAGGCTTAAATAGGCAATTTAAAAGTTCTGTATTGAGGTAGTGAAAACTGCATTACTGTGTGTACATTTCTGTGATTTTCTTGTTTATTTCCAATGCCCTGTCCATGATTTTGAATAAAAATACCCATGACAAAAATGTAGCCTTACTCATGAGTGCTTGGTCCTGGGTGGAGATTTTAACACCACCCTGGACACGCGGGACTAACTGGTTGTAGAGATGGATGGGGCTACTCTGGTGCCTTTCTTTTCGGAGGAAGGGCACTTGTGACCAACCAGCTAGTCCTGTCCACGCTCTGGCACCAATTCAACATCCCGAGCCTGCCCTGGGACCCAGGCCAGCCTCCAGAAGAAGATCCTGGAGTTTTTCTGTCCGGGCCTGCACTGGGTCTCTGTGGGTGTCCTGAGTCTCCGCCTGGGGGAAGGCAGATGGGCACTGGTAGGTATCCTCAGTCAGGTCCACGCCTTCTGCCTCCAGGCCCTGCAGAGACTCCTTTACAGTGCACGTAGTCCAGCATGGAGTGCTGCTTTCCATGGGGCACGCTTTCCTCTGTTGCCTTCGAGTGCTCTGATATGACCGGCAGCTCTTTTATCTCCACCAAATAGGTCTTTCCTGAGACCTCTCTGAGCTGCTAGGCTTTCACCTGATCTCCTCACAACCTGGAATCTAGTTTTAGTGACCAGGTCCTTAGCAGCTGCTGAGGGATCACCTCACAGACCCCCTACTACACAACCCACACTTTTGTATGCATGTGGTTGTCATAAACATACAGCTAAGGGTAGCATAAAATCCCTCCTTTACCTGTAAGGGGTTAAAAAGCTCAAATAACCTGGTTGGCACCTGACCAAAGGGACCAATAAAGAAAGAAGATACTTTCAAATCTGGGGGAGGGAGTTTTTGTTTGTGCTGTCTTTGTTGTGCTCTCTCAGGACAGAGAGAGGGACCAGGCAGGGAAAAAAACCTCTCCTAAAACCCTACCTGAAATAAGCATCTAAGATTACAAAAATCGTAAGTAAAGCAAAGAAATGCGTTAGATTATCTTTTGTTTTAGCTTGTGAATTTTCCCTATGCTAAGAGGGAGGTTTATTCCTGCTTTTTGTAACTTTGAAGTTGAGCCTAGAGGGGAATCCTCTGTGTTTTAAATCTTATTACCCTGTAAAATTACCTTCCATCCTGATTTTACAGAGGTGCTTCTTTTACTTTTTTCTTTATAATAAAGTTCTTCTTTTAAGAACCTGACTGGTTTTTAGTGTCCTAAAAACCCAAGGGTCTGGTCTGTACTCATTTGGTTAACCTATTGGTTGGTATATTATTCTCAACCTTCCCCAGGAAACAGGGTGAAGGGGTTGAGGGGATATTTTGGGGAAATAGAAACTCCAAGTGATCCTTTTTCTGAATCTTTGTCTAAATCACTTGGTGGTGGCAGCAATACCTTCCAAGGACAAGGAAAGAATTTGTGCCTTGGGGAAGTTTTTAACCTAAGCTGGTAGAAATAAGCTTAGGGGGTCTTTCATGCGGGTCCCCACATCTGTACCCCAGAGTTCAGAGTGGGGAGGGAACCCTAACAGTGGTGGAGTCCCCTTTGGTGTGCTGGAGGTTGGTTCTGGCTGGTGCCACCAGAATCGGAGACCTCCTGGACTGCGATTGGAGCAGCTGGGTGCATCCTGTGGTGCTCAGTCAGCACATAGGGTTGCCCACCCTGCATGTCCCATGTTGTGTGCTCCAGGAGGTGAGGCAGCCATGCCCCCTGCTTCTGTATCTTGACTCAAGTGGGTCCTGCAGGAGGGGGCTCCCCACCCATGCCTCACCCCAGCTCTCCAGAACTCATCATTGGGCCTCTGCCCCATGAGCCTCCCTGGCCATCCCTGACACACCCCTGAACAGCATCAAGACATTCCATCTCCAAATCATGCCAGAAAACATCTGTATGTGGTCATGCTCCATACCACTTTCTCATCCTCTTGTCCCTCCCCGACCCCAAGTGGCAGGACCTCCTGCCACCTGCGGAGGGCAAGGAACCCCGCAGGGCTGTCCAGAGCCCCCATTGCTGTTTGCTTGCCTGCCTCCCTTGCCTCTTCCCTTTACAATTTATTCCCTGCCCAGCCCTGCTTGCACCTGCCCAATCCCTGACCTTGTGATTCCCTCCCCCCATATTGTTCAACTCCCATTCACTTCACTCCCTCACACTTATCTCTGCCCTTCACTCCCTGTGCAGCTGGTTTCCCACCCCCAATTGCCTATTGTGACTCCCACCTTCCCTTATTTGTTTAATTAATCCCCCCACAGTTTCTGTTCAGGCCAGTGCCGAGGAGAAATCAGCCTTTTCCTCCCTATCCCCATCCCTTGTTTCTATCCCTCCCTCCTGTAGCTGTGCCCCTCACCTACTCTCAATGGCAGACCCCAGCCTGGCCACGTGCGAGGCGTCTGCTCCAGTGCCTTTGTCCATACAGGGAGGGGGAGAGAGGGAGGGAGGGGAATCCCTGACCACCATCGTTGCCGCACCTCAGCTTTCTCCCCTATCGCCCCCATGGCTACCGCCACCACCACCGCTTCTGGCATCATCAGCGCCGCCACTGAGGCAGCAGCAGAATGGACAGGCAGGGAGGCCACTGCCAAGCCTCCTATCAGCACCACCTGCTGTCCTGTTGCCATCTGCTGAAGCCCCTCTGTCCACCACTGCTGCCGCCACCTCCTCCTATTCCATTGATGGTGGCCAGGGCCCCTTCCCCAGGAGTCCTGGTGTCTGTTGCCTCCTGGTAGCCACATTGCTCCATGTCACTAAGTGAAGGTGGTCGTGGCCCTCAGCCATTGTGCTGGGGGCCTTGGTCATCGTGGCAGCCTCCAAGATGTACAGGAAGGTTGTCTTCTTCCTGGCATCGGAAGCCACTACCCAGGAAATAGTGGAGAAGGGCATTTTGGTGGGGGGACCTCTTTGTCCCCCTCAAGCCCTCGGCATACCTGGCCATATGGGTGGTGCTCACCTCCCTCCCACCCTTTCTCCCCAATGCTGCTCTGCTGCTTCCCCTCTCTACCCTGGGAAAATTGGTCTCTCCATCTGCCCTCTCCTGCTGGGCTGCAAGGACCCCACTATCTGTCACGTCCTCATAGTCCACTGCAAGTTACCATCCAGCTGCCAGCAGCTGTGTGTGACAGGGAGAGTCCAGAGGGAATGTCCATCAACCCAGCCTTCAGGGGCACTGGATGTCCTCAGGACACAAGAAGGCAATGTACATACTGTACAAAACATCAACCCACCACGTTCGTGAAATGTTCCCTTTGGGTATTGACTACTTCTCTGTTTAGCAGTGGTTTTTGCCACTTTGCTCTTTAGTGTACTTGGCATCGCCATTTTTTTTTCTCAGCCAGCTAAACCTTATGCACGTGCTCCTTGCGCTTCAATAAGGTTTTTTGTAATTAAACAGTGGCTAAGCAACAACCAGGACCTAGACTGGCCTGGGCCTAGGGCAGAAACTAAGCTGTGGGCCCAACGCTGCCTCCTGCCACCAGGGGTTGAAGTGGAAGCCCAGCAGCCAGGGGCTGCCTGCCCAAGCCCCACCTACCAGAGTTAACAGCCCCGGAGGACCTGACTGCCCTAGCCCTGCTGACAGGGGGATGACAACTGGCTGGGGCTGAATCACTGCTCTACAGCCAAAATGCTTCTGAAATAAATTTAGTCAAACTTTACTAATTCTGGGTCACTGAGAACGAAAATGATGCTTAAAATTGTTGATTGGCTCTAGTTTTCAAGATATGCTATTGGGTCAGTATATACGACCCTTGACTTGGGAATGGCGGAGGATAAGTGAGTTATAAAGGGAAGGGATCTCAATTTAAACCAGAAATGACTAAAATACATCTTTGACTGGATCTATGAATAAATCTATGACTGGGTTTGGACAGTACTTGCTTTTTAGGCAAAACAATGAATGATGCAATCTGAAGCTGGTATTGCGTCATACATGATATGAATTGCATCATGTTATTCCTAGAAGTCATGGATGATGCAATCATAACGAAGCTTACATCACTCTGCTGAACAAATTGCCCTATATCAGCTCTAGAAATCATACAGTGTCATGCTCTCTTATTTGTCAGTGTTTGATTTTGCAAAGGGACACATTTCTGTTTAGCCAAAGTGAGCAGAGATGCCTCGTACTTGTGTGAACAGTGCAGATAACTTCTGCTATGTTTGTGGTGAAGTGACTTTTGCATCACAAAAGCGCAGTATAACTACTATGGTTAAGAAAGCCTATCACCTTTATTTTGGCTGCAAAATTGGAGATCAGGACAAGAGGTGGGCCCCACACATATGCTGCAACACTTGTGCAACAAATCTTTGCCAGTGGTTGAACAGGAAAAGGAAATCTATGCCTTTTGCAGTGCCAATGATTTGGAGAGAGCCAACAGATCATACCAGCAATTGTTACTTCTGCATGGTGCCTCCAGTTGGGAAAGGTGTGTCAAAGAAGAAAAAGTGGACTGTGCATTATCCAAACATTCCATCAGCTATACGCCCAGTACCCCACGGAGAAGGACTGCCGGTTCCTGATGCACCAGAATCATTCTCACTTGAGTCAGACGAGGAAGAGGAAGAGGATGAAACTTCTGGTCCTGAACCATCAATGTCACAGGACCCACATTTTCTCCCATCCTCCTCCTCTGAACCACACCTCATAACACAAGGTGAACTGAATGACCTTGTCAGGGATTTGGAACTACCCAAGAGTAAGGCAGAGCTGTTGGGCTCCAGACTATAGCAGTGGAATCTCCTGGCAGGTGATGTTAGGGTTTCCATGTTCCGTGACCGTCAAAAGGATCTTGTCCCATTCTTCTTCATGGAAGGTGATCTTGTAGCCTGCAACAACATTGATGGTGTGATGGCAGCCCTCAACATCGTTCACGATCCAGATGAGTGGAGACTGTTCATTGATTCATCGAAGACGAGTCTTAAAGCTGTTTTACTGCATAATGGCAATGTTTTGCCATCAATTCCAGTTGGTCATGCAGTCCATATGAAGGAAACCTATGACAACATGAAACAACTTTTGAGGTGCATAAACTATGACCAACATCAGTGGCAGCTTTGTGGCGATTTGAAGGTTGTTGCTCTCTTGCTTGGTCTGCAGACTGGATACACAAAGTACTGCTGTTTTCTCTGCGAATGGGATAGTCGTGCAAGAGATTCCCACTACATCAAGAAAGATTGGCCACTCCGACAGTCATTGGAGCCTGGGAGGAAAAGTGTTCAGCATCCACCACTTGTTGAATCAAGGAAGATTTTGTTACCACCCTTACACATCAAGCTGGGTCTGATGAAGAACTTTGTCAAGGCCATTGACAAAACACAAGCAGCTTTCAAGTACCTCCGTGGAAAATTTCCAAGGTTAAGTGAAGCTAAGATAAAGGAAGGTGTCTTTGTTGGTCCTCAGATTCGTGAACTTCTTCGAGATGATGCATTTGACCATGCACTGCGTGGCAAGGAAAAGACAGCATGGAAAGCCTTCCAGTTAGTGGCAATAAATTTTCTCGGAAACAACAAGGCAGACAACTACAGGTTGTTGGTGGAAAACCTCCTCAAGGCATACAAAAGCCTTGGTTGCAACATGTCACTAAAGATACATTTTTTGCACTCTCATCTAGATTTTTTTCCACCGAACTGCGGAGCAGTGAGCGACGAGCACGGCGAGCGATTTCACCAGGACATTGCAACAATGGAGAAACGCTATCAGGGCAAATGGAGCCCATCAATGCTTGCAGACTATTGCTGGACAGTGACAAGAGATGCTCCATTTAATGAATACAAGAGACAAGCCAAGAAGCGCCGAGTAGACACTGAATAGGACTAAACAATGTACATAATAGTTTTTTGCCTTTTGTTTCATAATAAATTTTATTTATCTAACCCTTTTGCTGATTTTTAAAGTGTTACATAAACAGGACAGGTGAAATATTATCATGTAAAGCAACCATAAACACATGAAAAGACCTAAGTTTACAATTTATGATTAAAACTCTACTATCTACACAATATACATAGACATAAAATGTAAAAACTTAAATATCTTAGAAACAGTAGCCAATCAGTTGTTTTAATTGTCATATCTGAATTCAGCACATCAAAATACATAATAAATAGCACATTTTATCTCTGAAGCAGACGACTTCTCAAAAATTGTAGACCAGTGATATGCCTGAGCTCCTGCTGCATGGGGGCTGATTTCTCTCAGGGTCCCAGGAACTGCTGCTGGGGCTCCTGCCTGGGAGCTGTCCACCAGCCAGTTACTGGGCGGGCTCCTGCATAGGGTTGCCAACTTTGGTTGGATGTAGTCCTGGAGGTTTTATCACATGACATAATCTTTAATTGAAGATTAATCTTTAAAACTGGAGACTCCAGAACAATCCTGGAGGGTTGGCAACCCTAGAGGGGGCAGCAGCAAGCTGCGAGGAGGGGATCATGCAAAACTGGAGCAGCGGGAGAGAGGTGCAGCAGCAGCAAACCGGGCAGTGAAGGGGACCACGCAAGACAGGCGGGGGCAGCAGCAAACCATGAAGGGGAGGCTGGTGGCCAGGCAGCAGGAGGGGGAGGAGGAGGAGGCCCTTCAGCCCAATGCAGACTAGGGGGCAGGGGAGTCCAAGGGGGCACATGCACCATGTGAGCTTGTGAAGTTACAGTCTCTTCTGCAGTAGTCCCAGGCTGGGTGGGTGGGTGGAGGCAGGCAAGCAGGCCCGCAGATGGTCAGCTGGAGTGATGGGGGAGTTGATGGGGCAGAAGGAGGGCTCCATCCAAGACGCCATGGCCCTCCCACTTTAGAAAGTGGATAGGCCTGGCCTGTCCCCTTTTCACCACAGGCCTGGCCTCCTGCCCCTCCTCTTCCCCCAAGGCCCCACACCCCAGCTAGACCGGAAGCTGGATTCCAGCTAGAGTTGCCAACTTTCTACTTGCACAAAACTGAACACCCTTGCCCCCATCCCCTCCCCCAAGCCCCCCCCCCGCTCACTCATTCCCCCCCTCTGTTGTTTGCTCTCCCCACCCTCACTCACTCACTCATTTTCACAGGGCTGGCTCAGGGGGTTGGCATGCGGGAGGGGATGAGGGCTCCAGGGTGGGGCCATAAATGAGTAGTTCAGGGTGAGGGAGGGGGCTCCAGCCTGAGGCAATGGGTTGGGATGCGGGAGGGGGTGAGGGCTCTGGGGTGGGGCCAAGGATGAGGGGTTTGGGATGCAGGAGGGGGCTCTGGACTGGGAGGGGGAGCCAAGGGGTTCGAAGTATGAGAGGGGGCTCTGGGCTGAGGCAGGGTGTTGGGGTGTGGGATGGTGGATGGGCTGGGGGTGAGGGTTATGGGGTGGGGCCAGAAATGAGGGGTTCAGGATACGGGAGGGGGCTCTGGGTTGGGGCAGGGGGTTGAGGTACAGGGGGGTGTAAAGGCTCCGGCTGGGGTGCAGACTCTGGGATGGGGCTGGAGATGAGGGGTTTGGGGTGTAGGAGGGTGCTCTGGGCTTGGACCAAGGGGTTTGGAGGGTGGGTGGGGGATCAGGGCTGGGGCAGGGACTTGGGGCACGGGAGGGGGTGAGGGGTGCAGGCTCCTGGCAGCGCTTACCTCAGGTGGCTCCCAGAAGCATCGGCATGTCCCCTCTCCAGCTCCTACACGGAGTCGCAGCCAGGCGGCTTTGCACACTGCCCCGTCCACAGACTCCGCCCCCACAGCTCCCATTGGCCACGGTTCCCAGACAATGGGACCTGCGGAGCTGGTACTTGAGGCGGGGGCAGCGCGTGGAGCCCCCTGGCTGCCCCTATTCCTGGATAGTGGACCTGCCGCTGCTTCCAGGAGCTGCACAGAGCCACAGCAGGCAGGGAGCCTGCCTTAGCCTCGCTGCGTCACCGACCGGACTTTGAATGGCCTGGTCAGTGGTGCTGACCGGAGCCACCAGGGTCCCTTTTCAACCAGGCGTTCCAGTCAAAAACTGGACACCTGGCAACCCTAAGCCCAGCCCAGGGAGCCCGGGCAGTTGTGGAGAGCCATGGACCCTCCTTCTGCCCTGGGCAGAGTGCCCGGGCTCCCTCGGCCGCTTTACCCAGGCCAGGCTCAAGCTTCTGGCTTGGCTGGGGAGAAGGCCCTCGGGGGAAGAGGAGGAGCAGGGGCAGAGTCAGAGAGGGAGCAGGGCCTCATGTCCCTCCCCCTTTTAGGAAGACTCTGTTGCCCTGTGCTCCACCACGCTCCCCTGCACCATCCTTTCTTCTCCTTTTGCTGCTGCGGTTCCCAGGAAAGAAAGATATGGAGAAATTGGAGAGGGTCCAGAGAAGAGCAACAAGAATGATTAAAGGTCTTGAGAACATGACCTATGAAGGAAGGCTGAAAGAACTGGGTTTGTTTAGTTTGGAAAAGAGAAGACTGAGAGGGGAGATGATAGCAGTTTTCAGGTATCTAAAAGGGTGTCATAAGGAGGAGGGAGAAAACTTGTTCACCTTAGCCTCTAAGGATAGAACAAGAAGCAATGGGCTTAAACTGCAGCAAGGGAGGTCTAGGTTGGACATTAGGAAAAAGTTCCTAACTGTCAGGGTGGTTAAACACTGGAATAAACTGCCTAGGGAGGTTGTGGAATCTCCATCTCTGGAGATATTTAAGAGTAGGTTAGATAAATGTCTATCAGGGATGGTCTAGACAGTATTTGGTCCTGCCATGAGGGCAGGGGACTGGACTCGATGACCTCTCGAGGTCCCTTCCAGTCCTACAATCTATGAATCTATGAATCTATGAACTGCAGCGGCAAAAAGAGCAGAATGTGCAGCGCCTCCAGCGCTGCTGTACCGCCCCCAGCCCTTCCATGCAGCTGCGTGCCTGCATCTCGTGTCCTGGGTCTGAACAGCAGCCCCGCCGGAGGACAGGGCTGGGGGTGAGGCTGGGGGTGGTACAGCCACGCTGGAGGAGCTGCTGGCGTGGGGCCATCTGATGTTCTGCTCCTTTCGCCGCTGCGGTTCCGGAGAGCCCTGCAGTTCAGAAGTCTCTGGCACAGCGGGAGGAGGACAGAGCCCCCCTCTCCCCCAGGTAATGTGGGATGGATCATGGGGAGGGGAGCGGGAGAGCGCAGGGCCCTGGGTTGGGGGCAGGGCAGGCTCATGTGAGGAGTCACGTGGGGGCGTCACGTGGGGAGGTCACGTCTCCCCCTTTAGCTGGTGCAGCATACCGGTAAGAAATGAATTCTACTTGCACCACTGCCTAGAGCCACACATTGAACAATGAATAGCTGCATATTAAGTGGTATCTTAATACCTTTCATTCTGTGCACTGATTGAGGCAGGGGTCCTATGGAAAAGATAGTATGTGATCATGTAACTGGACTGTATCATAATGCATACAAACAAGGGGGGCTGAATTAAGGTTGCATAAGTAGCCTTAATTATGGCATTTCCTAACTTTTGAAGGCTTAACTTTGCAGCCCTAATAATGTTTCTGTGTAACTTTTGTGGATGTGTAGTTTATATAGTAGTTAATTGATCCTCACATGGTCCCAACAGTGCTTCAGGCTTATGTGCAAAGTTGTGCTCTGTACCTGTCCTCTGGATTAGATTTACTTCTCTGCAAAGGGCTAATAGCTGGTCTATTCACCACTTAAGTTGTATTACTGCAGAGCGAGTGAAATTCACCCCTGTTGCAGATGGACACAGTAAGGGGTGAATTTCACTGTCTATGCAGTATAAACTCCCACCTGCAGTTTGCGTGGCGGACACATGCTCTCTAGGAAGTGGCCTGCGGCAGGCTTTGCATCCAAGAATTTTGACTTGAATACTAGTATATTGAAAGGGTGCTGTCAGGTAGCGGACAGGCTTGTGAGAACAGACTTTCTAGTGGGTTTTCTTGTGCTGCCTGGTTGTGGTTGTGGTTGGGCCATAAATACAAGCCATTGCGCCTCTCTCCTGGTATTTTTGCACTTGAGATTCCAACTGGAACTGGCAGGTCAAGGGCATGCTATGTAACAGGTACTGCAATATTTGGATGGCGGATCAGATTTAACCAAACATGTAACGTTTAGTTAGCGGGCAGGAGGCAGGTTGTTTGGAAGGAATGTGCAGCAGATTTATTAACTGAATGAGCAACCAGTTAAGAGTAAGTCTACTCAGGGTTCTCAAAACATCTAGCTCACACTGGGCATGCCGGTAGTTTGATTAATTTCCTCATATAATAATATATGGAGATATACCTATCTCACAGAACTGGAAGGGACCCTGAAAGGTCATTGGGTCCAGCCCCCTACCTTCACTAGCAAGACCAAATACTGATTTTGCCCTAGATCCCTAAGTGGCCCTTGCAAGGATTGAACTTACAACCCTGGGTTTAGTAGACCAATGCTCAAACCACTGAGCTATCCCTCCCCCCTGAGAAACCCTCCTTTCTTTCTAAACAGCAAAAAAAAAAAAAAAATATTGCTTTTGGGCTATAAACAAGTATGGCAAGTTTCAGCCTCCCAAAACGAGGTGTGTCATAGGCACACTGACATATCCTTACGTAGAGGAGTGCTGCCTGGTAATGTAACAATATGCAGCTTACTGAGCTGACACGTGACAGATTCCCATTACCATAATGATGTTGCACTGTGGACAAAATACAGTAGACACTCCCTGTTTGAGTGTATAATTAAGGTTTGAATTGAAATTGCTCAGAGATGTTGTTTTGGGTGATAAGCCGTCAATCTCTTTTAAGAGATTAATGTAATGGCAATGCCTTTCCCACACAAGGAGCCTAATTCTGATCTCATTTACACCAGTGTAATGCAGAAGAAACTCCACTTAGTTACAGTGGTGCAAAAGAGAGGAGAATCAGATCGTAGATCCCTCCCACTGCTCAACATTTGTGAAGAAAACACAGTAATGATTGTGCCTGTAATGTAAGAATTTGCAATCCTTTGTCAGTCTTATTCCACTGATGCTTTTCAAGTCAAAGCCGTCCCTGCAGACCTTTCCTTTCTTTCAGCTCTTGTCATGCTATAATCTCTTATACTTGGGGAAAGGTTGGACTGGTCCACAGGGTTGCAGGAAAGTGTCCCTGTCCTTGAAGGGCAAGGCAAAGCCTTGGCTCAATCAAGCTTGTGTGAAATGAGGCTGCCACCTGCTATAACAGCCTTATCTGTCAGGTAGCAGCAACACCAGCCGTCTCCAGCTCTTCTTCCTCCTTCTCCTCCCCTGCTGCTCCCCTCTAGCTCTGCAGTGTGGGGGAGGTAGAAAGAGGGAAGCAGAGTAGAGTGGTGGGAGGAGCAGGCAGAGGAATGCTGTGGAGGTGGGACTGCAGAATGTGCAGGATAGGTGGAAAGAGAGCGAGAGATGAGGAAACAGGAACAGGAGACAAAAAGAAGAGCTTCAGTGGGAGGCAGGATAGATCCAAAAAGAACCTGGAGGAAGGAGGCAGAGAATAAAAAAAGAGGTACACAGAGAAGAGGCAGGGAAAAGAGAAGTTATTAAACAGGGATTAGCAGTTGCCATTTTTAACCTTTCAGTGGCAGCAATGATTCTGCAGTGCCTAGAAAGAGAAGTTAGATGAAGAGAGTGAATGGAGTAAGTGCTCATTGCCTGTCAGAGCTTCACTGACAGAAACAGTGCTGTTCTGGATATCCTGCCCTCTCTTTTACATGAGAAGAAAGCCAGGTACAGCAGGGAAACAAGGGCAGAAGGACAAGGGCTCAACCACCCTTGGAAGTCCCCTTCTCTACTTGCTTGGGAGTTCCAGTCTGACACTTTTAGAGCTTTGGTATTTAGTCCTTTCTGATGAGATCAAGGAAGTTCTTTGGGGCTCTTCACTAGAATGTGCCATGCTCCAACTAGAGACAGTTCTGGCCATTAGGTCCTGAGCCTATCTTTTGTCTACTCACCATACTTCTGAAGTTCCTCTTGTCTGTGACTTCAAATTTCCCTTAACAATTGTCAGAGTGTTTGACTGCAATCTCATCCCACCAGGTTCCTGCAAAGGGAGCAATATCACTCCCCTGTCCTCTGGTGAAACAATTTCTGAAACAAATTCTTAAAATGTATATCCTCCCATTTGTGAGCCAGCTCAGCCATAGGGGTGGATTTGGGGGTTGGCTAGGTTTATGGAAGGGCCTTGGGACCAGTTGATATCTTGCTCTTTTCCACTGCTTGGTGGTTATTATTTCATCTGGGCAGGTCTCAAAATTGCAGGCATTAATAGCAAATCCACCCTATACCATCTTCTATAAGGACAAGGTGGTACACAGGCCTTCTCCTAGATTTCTAACAAAGATCATGGATCTGCTTCTGATCACACTAATGCTGGTGTAAATCAGAAGTAACTCCACTGAAGTTATTGGTGTTACTATGGCTTAAAAACAGGTGTGAGATCAGAATCAGGCCCAGTATCAGATCTTCATTTCAAATCAATCAATCTTTGCCTGTATTTTTTCAAAACCCGGTAGTCCTCCAAAGGAAGCCATGCTTTGCACTCTTGATGTTAAGAGAACTCAGCCACCTTTCTCACTAGCCCATCATGGCTGCCACACTGTGGCTGAGAAGGTTATTGGTCTTTGATCACATGCAAAGACAAAAGCTTTGCATTACGAATGTAAGGCCTGTTCTACACTACAGAGTTAGGCTGACGCAAGGCAGCTTATGTTGACCTAATTATGTAAATGTCTACATTAAAATTTTGCTCCCGCTGATGTAACTGCCCTGCTATGCTCCCTTAATAACTCCACCTCCACAAGAGGCATAGAGTCAATGTAGTTAGGTTGACGCAGTGTTAGTGTAGACACTGAGTTGCTTACATCCACTGTTACAGTCAGTACAAGTTCTCCTGGTGAAGCCATGCACCACCGACACAAGGGGCATAGTTCGGACACACACAAGTGATTTAATTACTGCTGCGTCTGTATGTCGACGTAACTTAGGTTGACATAATTTTGTAGTGTAGCCAGGCCCTTCTCAGCAATGCTAATCCATCTTCTCTCCTTTATTTCAGAATTCAAGTTCTAAAAGACTTCTGGAGATAGAGAGGAACTTAGGGGTGGTTAGAAGGTCTCAGTCAGTAGGATGTTGGGCATGAGAGAAATACATGTGCTCCTTAGTGGTCAGTACTGCTCTGTATTCACATGGCCAGCACTATGTTCCTAATGTGTGGCTCTGTGTTGTTAATGCATTTGGAGAACAAGTGTTACTCTGGGATGCTGCCCATTTTCTCAATATTCCGATTAGTTTTCCTCTGTTAAGTTGATGTATTCTTCTTTAATATTCTTTTGCTGCCAAGAACCATGTCTGTGGGTGTTTGAAGAGTTGCACAAAACATTTGCCTTTACCCATTTTACAAGGACAGGCTGCTCAGCATCACAAATGACGAAATTTCCCACTGAGATATAGATGGTAGATCTCAACTTTGATATTCTGCTCTCGGTACATGTGTGGAACTAACTTTCCATTGACATCAGTGAGCATTCTGTGCATAAAAGGGGCAAGGTTTCAGAATTGAAATCTGCCGTCCAACTCTGAAAAATGATTTTGCCCTTATTATACTATTGCCAAATATTGTGTTTGGAGTTTTTATACTGAAATTTTGCATTACTAGGCGGGTAGTTGCTATCTCTCTCTCCCTCTGCACCCTGCTGTGGCCGCCTCCCCGTTCTAGCAAGAAAGCCTTTGAGAGACTTTGATACAGTGTGATGTATTTAATGATTTACCCTCTTCTCCAAACTCTGCATCAAAAGGCCACAGTCACTGAGTCTCCAGGGTTGTTCTTCACCTTGAAATGTACCAACGTCTAGAATCCTGAAACCTGTATGGATCTCATGTCTTCTTGCTGTCGCACTCTTAAGCATGACCCAATATTCATTCTGATAAATTAGGACTCGCCCAAGTTCTTATGGGGCTCCTTCAAGCATCAAAACAGTGACTCTTTCAACCTCCACACTATTAGTGAAAGCCTCTTCCATATTAAGCCTTCCTTTCTCTGAGGGGTCTCTGGAAATCAGAGGCTTCCTAAGGTTGTACTGTTACAAGAGAACTGGACTTGACATAACCTGAACTTGATACAACCGTAACCATTTTGTGAACCCAGCCATCATTAGTTGAAAACGAGAACACCACGTAGTTAAAAAGAAGTTGGCCTTTGTCTGAGTAAAGCAGACAAATAGCTGCACAGCTGCAGCTTTGCACAGATTTATTAGAATAAAAGAAGGTGGATAACTGACATTGGATCTGTATGTCTTATTGTTATGACTAGGAGTTGCTTTGCTGCTAAGTAGCATCATGAGTGGGTTTTTTGGCCGTTGCTAGGGAAATTGCTTGCCTATTAGAGGTTACTATAAGTTATGACTATGCGCTTTATTTTGAGTAACTTATAAAAGATTAGTTGAGAGTGTGCAATTTGGAGCAGTTCAAGGAGGATTTCTAAGAGCTACCAGACTGACATGTTACTCCCCAGCAGCTGGAAGGACGGCTGATCACTGGAAACCTGCGGTTGAACACTTGACACCACTCAGACTTTGGGTAGCTATAGCTGGAGTGCTCTAGATTATTGCTATTACACATGCGCGTGTGCTTGAGACTTAATAAAGAAGGAGCTTTGAGTGAAAGCACTCTTGTTTGTACTAATTATTTATCAGAGGAGCTGTGTCCCCGCTGATTTAATACCTGACATCACCTGGAAGACAGAGATTAGTTACTAGAGCATTGGGTTCAGATAACCCCGGGTAACAGAATGTGCATAGGATTCGATCCTATGCTCTCTGACATTAATGGCAAATCTCCCATTTACTTTAATGGTACAGGATCGGGGCCCTAGAGCAACCCCATCCTTAATGCATTGTGCAAGTTTACATTTTGGTTAATTTAATCTACCAGAGAGGAGTTCCATTAAAATGTTTATCAACTTAGTTTCCATGTTTAAAGATCAGCTGGGGCTATTTGAGCATGAATAGAAAATCGCAAACACTCATTCTACAACCGTGTGGATAACTGATCAGAGCAATGCTCTTTGGATGGCATGTGTGAGGCAAAACATTTTTTCCAGCAAAATGATTTTGTTGATTTGTAATAGGTTATTTGCATGTTGTTCCATAAAATAGGAGTAACCAACTGGTATGTATAATATGTACGTTTTTGTCAAATTACAAACTTCTGTAGATGTTTGAGATACTAGGAGGTGATGCATTTTATAATCTTAACTTAAATGCATTTGAAATTCAGCATTTGTCTTATAATTCCCACATTAACTACCACATTCTCTGTGGCTTGCACGGTTTATATGCTCTATTTAACAATTAGTGATAGCAAACAGCTGTAGGTCCCACCCTGCTCTTTGTGACCCAGGTTACTGGAGCTCCTTCAGTCACAGCATCAAGACAAAAATGTTCAACCTTGGTCCCTAAAGTTTGGCTCCAACATCAATATTTAGGCACCTAAATAAAAGTGGCCCCATTGTCAGAGGCGCTGAGCTCCTGCCTTCAGTGGGATTTTGTTGGTGCTCAGCACCTCTGCTAATATGGCTTCTTTTATTTAGGTGCCTAAATATGTATGTAGGAGCGAGACTTTAGGCACCCACATTTGAACATTTTAGCCTGTGCTTTTATATTAAGATACATGAATAATGGCTTTATGGATCAAGCATGGGTAACTCTCCTCAGTACTGACTGGGCTCCTAGAGCCAGATTCTCAGCTGGTAAATGGGCACTGCTCCACCAGTGGTGTAGCTCTGCTGAAGTCAATGGAGCTATGTCAATTCATACCCTCTGAACACCTAGTTCTACATCCTTAAAGGTATTTATGCATCTATCCACCATATAGGCACCACTGTCATTTACAAAGCCACTGCTAAGCTGCCACCTAACCCTGGAGGTACCTAAGTTCCCATGGCACCTAAATTTCACTGTCAGCATTTGCAAAGCAGTCAAAGCACTGATGCTTCCCCACAGCAGATGAGTTACTCAGAGCCCTAGCTCAAGCTGAGGCCCCAAAACAGGATCCTCAAACTAGGCCGGGGACAATGGGGGTTTGATCCTTTAGGCATGCTCTGAGCCCACCTAATGCCTGATACCTAACAGAGCCTGCAGCAAGAGGGCTGAAGCAGGCCACCAATAGGTGGGGGGAGAAGGGCAATATAGCATCCTCACAAAAGATAGCCAGGGGTATAGGGAAACATAGGGCAAGCATGAGAGAGGTATCAAATGTGAATAGGAGAAAGAGAGACAGTTTCGGCTGTTAGTGCATGGGCTATCTAGGTGGTTGGCCTGGCTTAAATGTCTGATTCCAGGAGAAGATTTGCAGCCAAGGATCCCAAGTGGAGGGAGGTGTCTATCTCTGGCCAGTCATCCAGGTGCACCAAGTCAACTGCTTAGGCACTTAAGTCCCTCTCCATTTCCTACCCTGCTCCTCAGCATTTCACTCCTGGCTAGCTTAGGTGGCTCCCCCCTCCGCTGGCTGACAATCCCTTCCTTAGGTGCCAGCTCTCCCTATGCATGGAAATTCACTGGGTGGCAGGGCACTTAAGGGATAGGCATTGCAATGCTAAGCAGAGCAACGCCTAAATACTTCTGTGGATCTGGGCCCGGCTCCCTGCAGTCATGTCTCAGTCAGACACGGGACTCAGGGCAGGTCTTCACTACACGGGAGGGTCGATTTAAGATACGCAAATTCAGCTACGCGAATAGCGTAGCTGAATTCGACGTATCGGAGCCGACTTACCCCGCTGTGAGGACGGCGGCAAAATCGACCTTCACGGCTCCCCGTCGACGACGCTTACTCCCACCTCCGCTGGTGGAGTAAGAGCGTCGATTCGGGGATCGATTGTCGCGTCCCGACGAGACGCGATAATTCGATCCCCGAGAGATCGATTTCTACCCGCCGATTCAGGCGGGTAGTGTAGACCTAGCCTCAGAGGAAAAACTGGGCTGGAGTTTTTCGGGTGGCTCCAGAATCCTGCTCAAGGATCTGAAGAACATCTTCCCAGCATTTTATATACACATACACACACCTGCCAACAGCGAGAAAGTGAACATTTCAGCTACATCACATGCTGCTCTGTCAGATTATGTGCAGTCATGTGACAGAACCAGGCTGCCTGACGTAATTGTACCACAACTGTTTTCTCAGATGGATACAAGTAGGCCAGTAATTCCTAAAAGGCAGGTATTTTTATATCATTCATGTAGGCCATTTTTCTAACTCATAAAGGACAATTTTGTAACATAAATGCCTCTACTTAAAACACATTATTATTTATAAGGCCAACTTTGCAGAGTAAGAGAGATTCTTTTCCCTTCTTGATGTGAATAACATTTATGAGAACTATACATGCACACAGAGGAAGAAATCCAATGCAAAGACATAGATAATAATGATTTTCTTTGATTTATTCACACTTTCTGTGCTGTACAATAGAGATTCTTGGGGGAAATTCTGCAGTAATTTGCATTCCCGTCTAACAGTGGAGCTGAACAGGTGTAAGTCAGTACAGAATTTTGGCCTATTTTGACAGATGACAAAAATTCAAAAAGTGGAATATCATGCAGCTTTGAAAATGAGGCTATGACTATTAACCCTATTGGGAACATGGGACCTCTCCAGGAAAAGGATTCATAATCTGAGGCACTTCACATCCCCCTGACATTAAGGCACTGTACAAGCAAACATTGCATAGACAATTCATTAAAGGAGAGACTGATATTCTGGCAAGTCACAGTGAGCGATTGCTCCACCCACTCTGAACGGAGCAAGATCTTCAGACCTTTGCACATGCATGCCTGCACTTGTATCACCGAACCACCAGTTCTATAGTTTCTGTAAACTTCTAAGAAATGGGAAGTTTGCCACAGAGCTGCTGAGTTCCCCCCATATCTCATGTTTCCTGTCCCACTTATATAACAATTTTGCTACCTTCCACCCTTGTGAAGGTGAGCATCCAGCCCTCTATCCTTTTCCTTATTATATAGCTTTACCTGCACAAATACATACGTAGTTTCTCCTGAGTTCCCCCTCTCTGCCCTGGAAGAGAAGCAAATTTTGAGCTCAGCATAGAATCTGGCTTTTCCCCTTTTATTCTCCAGAAAAGGAATCTTTGCTTAATTCCTATAACTCAAGCACTTTAACTAGTGTCTAGTTGAGATTAGGGCACAGATGAGGGTGAGCTGGCTGAAGAGCTATCTGAAGTTTAGCCCAGATGAGATTGAGGTGATGATGGTGGGTTGGGATGAGGAAGGAGCCAGGGGAGATGGTGGATGGAAGGAGTACATCTACCAATGGTGCTGTTTACTATTGCAGCAGTAACCCAGTCAGCTTTTTACTGTCTGTCTGTCCAGGAGGTTGTAACCTTTCCTTTTGGATACATACCTTGCCACTGTTATCCATGCTTTTGTTACCTCACTATTGCATTGGGCTCTGTATGGGACTTACCTTAAAACCATTTGGAGACTGAAGCTGATCCAGAACAGGGCACACGCTGGGAGCACATGACACCAGTACTTTGGGATCTGCATTGGTTGTCTGGTGGTCTCAATGTGGAGTTTAAGGTGTTGGTCATGTCCTGTAAAACCATAAATTGCCTGGTTCCAGCCTATCTGAGGGATCTCCCCTCTCCTTGCCTTGGGAAGGAGTTTGAGTGTGGGAGGGGTGAAGGGTCAGGCTCTGGGAGGGAGTTTGGGTGCAGGAGGGGGTTCAGGCTCTGGGAGGGAGTTTGGGTGCAGGAGGGGGTTCAGGCTCTGGGTGGGAGTTTGGATGCAGGAGGGGTGAAGGTCGGGCTCTGGGAGGGAGTTTGGGCACAGGCTCTGGGCTGGGGAAGGGAGTTAGGGTACAGGAGGGGCTGCAGGGGTGGTCTCTGAGAGGGAGTTTGGGTGCAGGCTCTGGGCTGGGGCAGGATGTTGGGGTGCAAGAGAGGGTGAGGGGTGCGGCGCTTACCTTGGGCGGCTCCCAAAAGTGACCTGCACATTCCTCTAGCAGCGGTTCTTAGGCGGGGCAGCCGGGGGGTCTCTGCGTGCCACTGCCCACAGGCACCTCCCCTGCAGCTCCCATTGGCCACAGTTCCCGGCCAATGGGAGCTGCGGAGTCGGTGCTCAGGGTAGGGGCAGCGTGCAGAGACACCCCCCTCCCAGGGGCCATAGGGCCGTTCTGGCTGCTTCCGGGAGTGGCACGGAGCAAAGCCGGGCAGGAAGCCGCCTTAGCCCCACTGCTAGGGTTACCATATATAACAAATAAAAAAAGAGGACCCTCCACGGGGCCCTGGCCCCGCCCATTTCCCACCCCAGCCCCATCCAACTCCACCCCTTCCCTGCCCCAACCCCGCCCTAACTCCGCCCCCTCCTCCCTCCCACTCCCAGCCACGTGAAAAGGGCTGCCCGAGCGCTACCGGCTTTACGATTTGCCGGGCAGCCCCCAGACCCTGCGCCCCCGGCCGGCGCTTCCCCAGCGCAGCTGGAGCCCGGGAGGGGAAGCGCCCAGCCGGGGGCGCAGGGTCTGGAGGCTGCCCGGCAAACCGTGAAGCCGGTAGCGCTCGGGCTTCGGGCAGCCCCCATGCCTCCGGACCCTGCGCCCCCGGCTGGGCACTTCCCCTCCCGGGCTCCGGCGGCGCAGGGTCCGGAGGCATGGGGGCTGCCCGAAGCCCGTAGCGCTCGGCTCTTAAACAGAGCCGAAGAGTCAGGGGAGGAGCAGAGCCGCCGCGGCCGGAGGCTCTGCTCCTCCCCTGACTCTTCGGCTCTGTTTAAGAGCCGAGCTGCCCGAGCGCTACCGGCTTCGGGCAGCCCCCATGCCTCCGGACCCTGCGCCGCCGGAGCCCGGGAGGGGAAGTGCCCGGCCGGCGGCTGGGGTCCGGAGGCTGAAGCCCATAGCGCTCGGGCAGCTCGGCTCTTAAACAGAGCCGAAGAGTCAGGGGAGGAGCAGAGCAGCCGCGGGAGGGGAAGTGCCCGGCCGGCATTTTCCCGGACATGTTTGGCCTTTTGGCAATTCCCCCCAGACGGGGGTTTGATTGCTGAAAAGCCGGACATGTCCGGGAAAAACCGGACGTATGGTAACCCTACCCACTGCACTGCTGGTGATGGTGGCAGTGGCAGCTGGGGGCCCCTGGGTCCTTTTAAATCGCCCAGGGGTGGCAGGTGGGGCCGGGAGACACTCCGGGGGAGGCGCACAGGAGCAGCAGGTGGGGCTGGGGGAGAAACCCGGCCCTGAACATTGATGGAGCCAGGCCACCAGGCCCTGAATATTCCTGAAGCATGGGCACCACAGGCCCCTATAACTTGCCGCCCCTGTAAACAAAATAATTTCTTACCCTTCTGGGCTAAATTCCCTGTCTGGAATTGAATCAGCAGGGTTCCTTCTGGGCTCCTGCCACTGACTGTGGCCGGCAATAGGCCCTGGCCTGGCATGGCCTTGCCAGGCCTGGTTCCTCTTGTTATAGCCTATGGAGCCTCACTCCTTTGGCTCCAGCCAGGAACTGACTTGCTGACAGCAGGCAGCTCCTTTTATTTTGGCCTACTGGGCCATGATTGACTGTTGGTGGTCCCCAGTTCTTCTAGCTGCTGGAGGATCATCACTGATTCCCAAAATGGCTGCTCCCGGGATGCCTCTCTAGACAAGTCAGGAGGTCTAATATTTATTACTCTTTTCCTCTCAGATAACTGTTTCCTGGAGCCTCGTGCAGAAGGGCCTCCAGCAGGGGGCTGCAAAGGCCTGGTAACCCTGTCACAGCTTGCCAGGCACTCATTTTCAGTGCAAATAGTCTTTTCCACTTCTGCGAGTGTGCAAGAACAAAATGCAACTGGCTTCCATACTGATTCATGTTGCTGTAACTATATACTGGAATCTGCCAGAATCCACTCGAGGCATGCAGCTTGGAGAATACTGTAGCTCCTTCACTTTGGGGAGGAAGTCATCCAGTGTTGGGAGGATATATTTTTCTCTCACAACAGCTTCATTAAGTCTTTTACAATTCAAACAGATTTGTATTTTTCCATTTTTCTTTAAAACCAATACCACTGAGGCACACTATGCTGTTGGCTCAGAGATATTTCTGGATTATGTGAATCAGCTCCATTCTCATTAACTCAGTTTTCACTTTATGAAGCAATGGGACAGGAATACTGTGTGGTGTAAATACACGACATGGTTCAGCATTGTCTCTTAAGGTTATTTATACTGGATCTCCTTTCAACATCCAATATCACCAAAGTCCAATATTACCAAATACTCCGTTGAGTTCTTCCATTTTTCTCACTAGGCCCATCATGGCTGCTACATTGTGCCTGAGAAGACTGTTGATCTTTGATCACATACAAAGACAAAGGCTCTGCATTAAGAGTGTAAGGCACGGTCTACACTACAAAGTTAGGTTGACGCAAGGCAGTTTAGGTTGACCTAATTATGTAAATGTCTACACTAAAATTTCACACCCCTGCCGATGTAACTGCTCTGCTCTGCCAACTTGATAACTCCACCTCCACGAGAGGCATAGAGTCAGGGTTGATGTAGTTAGGTCAACGCAATGTTAGTGTAGACGCTGCATTGCTTACATTTGCTGTTACTGGCTTTCAGAAGCTGTCCCACAATGCCCCGCACTGATAAGCACCACCAATACAAGGAGCATAGTGTGGACATGCAAAAGCAATTTAATTACTGTGGCTACTGTATGTCGACATAACTTAGGTCAACATCATTTGGTAGTGTAGACATGCCCTAAGTAATTTTTATGGCCAACAGGCCCTTGCAGTTCAGAATACCTCCCAGGCTAGTTAAGGCTGTGTCAGATTATTTCAGCTCTGGGAGGGGTTGAAAGTGATTATAAATCCCTTCTGAGATGACCGTGACATCTGCTCCTTAGTCAGTTTTAAAGTCAATAGTCTTTCCATAAGTATTCAGTTTCATTCTCCAGGCAGGCTCTGTCTCATCACATGCGATAGATCCCAGAAACAATGGCTCTTGGTTGTTTATAAATATAAGTCAGCTCTCTCACTGCTTTGCAAATATCTGCAAAAAGTCCATATTTTGTGCATTTATTACATCTTGTATCTTTGGCTGGATATATATTACTTGGGCCATGAATTATCCTACAGCTTATGCATTTAGTCTGTTTTGTAGTTAGCCTAGAATTGGTTCCTCATAGCCTCAGTGGTCTTATGATAATTATTTTTAGCACTCATGCTGTGTCTATCTACAGCTTCTAAGTGCTAGCTTCTTGTTTTTCAAGTTTGGCAAGTTGCTCTTGGTGTTTCACCAACTCAGACTGCTTTGTTCTTTGAATAGTTGTGTGTAGGGTTATGTCTGTAATTGTAGTTTTAATTGTAGTTGCTGCAAGAGATTTTTATCTGCAAACCTGATGACTAATTGCTGATATTTTCATGTTTTGCATTTCCAAAAATCAGTTTTCTGATAATGCACGCAAAGCTCTGATAAAAATGTTACCATTTTCTCTTGGTTCCTGAATTCTTTGGTGAAAACATGTTCTTTCATAAACCATGTTTCTCTGAGGTATAAAGTACACATCAAACATAGCCAGAATCCTTTCATAGTCATCTTTGTGACTGTCTTCAGTAAAGCCAAAGGATTTAAAGGTATGCTCTGCCTGATTCCCCATAGCATAAATTAAAGAGCATACCTGAATGTCTCCAGTTTCCTTGTGGAGTTTGTGTGCAATTTGAAATCTTGCAAAATTTTGTCTCCAGTTTGTCCTTCTGTAGGTCTATGAAAACTGCAGTTCTCTGGGGCATTGACGAGTAGCATATAGATTAGATCTTGCAGCCTTTGTTGCCTCTCCCCCTTGCAACTTTTGTTGCTGCTTTCTGTTTCTGTTCTCCTCTGGGAGTTAGGTTGTCTTTACTTCTGACACCATGTGATGTATCTCTTGCAAAGGAGCTGCTGGGCTACCACTAACAGGTCAGACTTTTGTACCAGATATGGACTGGCTACAGAGCTTCCTTTATAGAGAGAGATACTAGAATTGTGCCTTCCATGAGATCAGGGGTTCTCAAACTGGGGGGTGTAACCCCTCCGGGGGTCGCAAGGTTATTATTTGGGGAGTCACGAGCTGTCAGCCTCTACTCCAAACCCCGCTTCACCTCCAGCATTTATAGTGTTAAATATAAAAAAAATGTGTTTTTAATTTATAGGGGGGGGGGAAGGGGTTGCAGTCATAGGCTTGCTGTTTGAAAGGGGTCACCAATACAAAAGTTTGAGAACCACTGCATGGATCCTTTAATGTACTGTCCAGCTCTGGCTATTACACACAGTGCCACCTAATGGCTTAACATTACAATATGGCTTTACATTACATTACAAGAGGTAGCAGTGCTTTGGCCAGAGAGCCAAAGTACATTTCAGTCCTACCCCTTCCAGTGTGTTAAGGTCCTAAAGAAATCACAAACACAACTCAAAACAGAGCCATCCAACAAACCTTCAGAGGGACCCCACCCTTCTATTCAGGGTTCATCTCCAAAAGGTCTAGGCTTCCACCAATCCCCCAGAGTCCAGTAATCCCTTCTAGCAAGGGCTTCTCCAGGCAGAAAGCTAGTTCAGTCTCTGGGCTGCAACCAGGCTTCTCTACCATCAAGAGAAGCAGAACTCTGCTCTCCTTCTTGGTCAGCCCTGAACTGGGCTAGGTCTCCTCCTTTTAATTCCCCTCTTCAAGCCTGACATTGGCCACAGGTGTAGGGGGGTGGGTGGGGTTGAATGGGTCCAAAGACACTCCACAGTGAGAAGGAGAGGGAGACAGAGAGTGTCTGTTCCCTCACACCAGGTTGTCTGTACTTTCTGCATTGTACAAATGGGATTTCTTTGGTTTTATTCAAAACTGACATGAAGGGCCTGATTTTTATATGCACGTGCAGCAAGTAATAAGCAGAAGCAGGCGTGGCCCTAGGGTCTCATTTTATGAGCATCAGGCCCTCTGTGCATGTTAGCCTTGCTCTTGGGAACCAAAAGATGGATATTTTATGTTGGACCCACTCTCTCGTGCCTTAAGGCTAGCAATGTTGAATATCCCGGAGAGGGACAAACTCTGCAATTGCAAAGGGCAACCCTGGAGACTTTGGCCCAGATACTCCATTACCCTGCCCCTTGTGTAGTCATTTACAGTAGGGCAAAGTAGGTGTCAGCTGCTCCTATTTTGATCTGGCAGTGTTTTTCACTCACTTTGCACTGTGTAAATGACTATACATAGTGTAGGGCAATAGTAAGTTGGATCTTGGGTGGGTCTTCAGTACTACTTTCCCCTAGAAATCAGGGAGCTCTTTTTATAGGATGTGCATGATTTCACTAGTAGTAAGACTTGAATGTATTTTGTTTTCCCATCAACAAAGAATAAACATACATTCAGTCTGGCTAATATTAATTAGTTTAAACAGAACAAAATATAAATGTAGAGGTCCTGTGAGCAAGCACAGTGTGTGTGACTCACTGTAGCTGCAGCCGTCTTGAACTAACTCCCAGGGAATATCTGTGCAGACAGACTGGGGCCACCATTTTACTCTTTAGGTGCAACATATAGAAAACCACCTTCTAGTTCCATTAACATTCCACCTTGTTCTCCTTTATTAATATCTTGCCCTGTGAGGCAAATTCCACTGAATAACAATGAGTTACTGGAGACAAAAGATACCCCCTTCCTGCAGGACAGGTGCAGTTCTGAGCCCCCAGAACTGCAGTTACATACCCCATAGTAGGTAATACCTGTCACGTTTATGGGACTATTCTAGTTGTGTGTCTGAGAGGACCTATAGGCAGAGCTTGTGTCGCCAATATTTACCTGTGACCTTTGTGGTAACACATTGTGGAAAATGCCTTAGGATATTTATCAAACACTCAGAGGAAGTAAATAAATTAGGTAACAAAGCAGAAGTTGGGAACCCTAATTCTTCTAGCTGAAAATGGACCCCCTCACCTCCAGGGATGGCCCCTGCCTGGCCAAGGTTCAGGCACATATTCAACAGGGAAATCACAGTGTGGGGAAGCTCTGCCACTTATATACCTTTAACGGCGGGCGGGGGTTAAGGGGAGAGGGAATTGGGGAGGGGAGAAGAGTTATTTCCAGTGCTTTCAATCTGGAACCAGCACTAAATTCACCTTAAATAATGTCTGTGTGTTTTTTAAAGAGAAAATGTAGCACAGGAGATGTCAGTGGAATTGAACAACAGTGCAATAGATGAACCCTCCCAGCATGAACCGAATGGGTTAGTTTATTCTTTGTATTTCTGTTACTAACCAGCCTGTCTAAGGTATTCATCCCTCCCATCACTGAGGAGCTTGCAGACTCCTTTAGAAATAACTGAGCTAATGGCACCTGGTGGGTCACAGCGTATCCAGATGAAAGGGAAACACCTGGCTGACATGCCTTTACAAGTTCCCCATCCCTTTTAGAGAAGGTGAGCGCATTTCTTTGCAGATCCATCTCTGCAGGGACAATTTAGAGGTGCTTTTGACCAGTTTAAAATGTGTCAGAAGGAGACAATCTCCACCCTTTGCAGAAAATAACCCATTATTTCCTTTCACTGCATTCCAAGGTGGAGGATGGTAGAGCTCTGATCATGAGTTAGCAGTTTCTGGGTTCTGCAGCTAATCTGTGTAACACAAAGCACTCCTATGTGGTTGCATATGGCACAAAAAACAGTTTATTAATATCATCAGCATCCTGCTTGTTTTCTCCAGTGGCTATTTCCAACAGTGCTAAAGAGAGAAAACATACAGTACTACAGGGTCTGATTAACAGGAGAAGTGGGCACTGCAAAATGCAAATTCGCCCCCACCCCCACCCTGTGAATAGAACACAGTGCAGAAAATGCATTAATATTCTTTCCTTCGTATCTTTTTTCCCTTTACCCGTAGAAGGGAATGTGAATTCCAAAATAGGGCAGGGCTCAGCAGACATAAAGATATGTTTCTAGCACACAAAGAAGCAACTTACAACTATTTCCCCTGTTAAAAAAAAACCCCAAAACAAACATGGAGGGGCAAATTAATCCTCTGGTGTAACACACCACAGAAACAACTGGAGTTCCATCGTGTCCCCCCATGCATCAGTTGGAAGTTCTATTGTGCAAAGCTAGCAATGCTGTCAGTGGAAAGGTCTAACAGGATGGTCTCTATGTGGGATTTTACTCAACACTGTTCACTAAGCAAGGTTTGTTGCCATGGTAACAAGCAAATCACATGACAGTCATGCTGCACCGTCTGAAATGTAAGAAAACTTAAAGGAAGGTGCAGCAAGGTTCAGCACAGAGTGTGTTAAAGCTCAGTTGAGCCATTCAAGAGCATGTATTGGCCAGTAGATTTCTGGTATTTATTAGCTTTCATGTGTTAGGCCTAACTTTTCCCAGAACATTCTTCTTTCATTTTTATCTTCTCTCTAAACGTGCTATGAAACATCCAGAATGCAGAAGGCCCAATTTATAGCCTATTAGCAGGCTGCAACAGCATGGACTGTGGTTTAAATCTTCTCCATCAACCCAGGGCGAGAGAATGTAACATTTTTGTCAAGCACTTGAATAATCTCTGATTAGAAACAGGCATGAGCTAGGAAATCTTATTGCAATTATATGACTCTGATCCTTCATGCGGTTGCACACTGCAGTAGCAGGGGAGGATGGCAGGTGTGTGGGAGAAGGGAACACTGATGTAACTTTCTCCCATTCTCTCAAGAAAGCTGTGAGCAATCTTAAATTACTTAACCGCTGGGTTGATGGAGCTTCAAGGTGCTGTTAAATTATAAGTAATTTTTTTTCCAGAAATTGCATTCTGAAGGCATGTTCCCAAAGATACGTGATTTGAGTTTTCTATATGGTGAGTTCCTGCCTTGACCTGAGAGACCTCCAGCGGCAGATAGCTGTCTTGACCGTTCTCTCACCACTCCAGGATCCAAACTGGTGCCAGGACAGTCATGGTCTATCAGGTTATTTTATGTGTGGATGCTTCTTAACTAGAGCTGTTTGAAAATTTATGAAATTCACAATTTCAATGAAATTTTGTCATTGACATTTGAAATTTAGATGAAAAAAGGCAACATTTTTGCACAAGTTACATCCTATTTTTCAACCAGATCTACTCAAAATCTAGAAATGAAGGGAAGGGGCAACTTGTTGGGGGATTTCAGCAATGGAGAGGCTCCCTCTGCACTCTTCATAATCTGGGTATGTCTTCTCCAGAAACTGCTTTATTTGGATGCTCATGTGCAAACCCCACTATACATATGTCTACCTATTGGGGTGTTCTTTCATTGTAATCAGATTGCTTTTCTGAGATGAAAATAACTGGCATCTATGTTTCTCCTTTCATCCAAAGATCACAAAGCACTTAACATACTTTTCACACCAGTATTCAGAGATCACTGCAGCCATCAATGACATGCAGCCACTTCTGGGAAGGAAGGCAGCAGCTGTCAACCAGCATACAGCAACACTGGACAAGAAGCGCAACAGAATGCTGTATTCAACTGAAACAGCAAAGAGTTAAGCAGGAAAAATATTTAGCCATCTGGAATTTGGTTAGGTATCATACCTACTCCCTACTCCGGTGAAAAGTGCTATGGGATTTATACTCTTATGGAAAGTTCATGTAGAGCAACAGCAATTAAACCAATAGGATTCTACAGAGATGTAATAAGGGGATGTAAAAATCACTCTAAAACCCTACAGAATTTAATAGAGAATGATGTCCTTGCTATAGGTTGTTAAAACCATCCTACAGAAGAATTCTATGGCATGGATATCATGCTTCACTCATTTCTATGGGATAGATCTAAAGCCCACAGAAGGGCTATGATTTTCTGTTAAATTCCAAAAGACTTTGCAAGATACAGTGCAAGGACACACATTTTTATCCATATGGGAGAGTGCACTGCACCTCACAAATGCAAGGTTTTTCCTTGGGGCATGATGATGGATGGATGAGATGAAGCAGAGTCTGGGGAGTTGGTTGGAGTTGAGAAGTATTTTCTCCTTCATTAAGTTCTGTGGGTATGCTGTGGCTGGACAGCCCGTTTTGCTTTTATGTAATATTGTGTAAAGGTCATACGGTTTATTTATGCACAAGGCATACATTTAAATAAATACATGTTTATGGCTAGCATATGAATGGGATATCACACGTAATGCTAGAGGTAACAACTGGCAATTTATCCTTTAGCTGAAGTGCTATAGGACTTTGTTTTCTCAGCTAACAACCCAAGTTTTGTTCCCCAAACTGCAAGGATGGTGTTATGGTTTGTAAAGCTGTAGTGCCTAGCAGCTCCAGCTAGAGATCAGGGCTCCAGTATGCTAGACACTCCCCTTCCCCCCCAGAAAAGATGGTCCTGTCGCAAAGAGCTTACAATTTAAGTAATGAACCTTAGCTGAGATTGTAGCATCCACATGGATGCAGCCATGGATCTGTTATAGTAAACATTTCCCATCTAAATGCTTTTTTGGAATTCTGAGCATTCAAATTCTGCACCAGAGTGATTAGCATGCTTCATGCCTCAACCACATTTCAATAAGCTTTATTAATATTCTTTGCAGTTGGATTGTTTGGCAGGAAATAACTTGGACTGATGCATCCCCTTGTGTGTCTGAAGTTATATGTAGAATTTATAATGTTAAATTAATTTAATCGTTTTTTTAAAAATGAGCATTATAATTATGGAGGCAAGACAGAAAGTATAAAAGTCCGTCTGTTCCAATATTTTTCGCCTATAATTCTTGAAAACCTTTCACAAAAACAATCTAAAAAGTGGAGAAATTAAACCCAGGTCCACCAGTAAACGTCAGCCGGGTGTTGTGAGTGCTCAGCATTTTGAAGGCTCAGGCCATAAGGAGGTGACAATGAACGAATATCTAAAAGGTTTCAAGTAAATAAAAACAAAGTGTATTTTTGGAGTAAAGAACCAATTCTGAGCTTTAGCAGGAAGAACACGAATCTGCCTACATTTGCCTCTCCAAATGGCTGACTGACATAGTCAGTCCTGCCACCAGCTCAAACGTAACACAGCAGAAGTTGAATTCACCTTTTGTCCTCCTTCACATGCCTGTCCCCATTATGATCAACAATTCCACCATCCTCTCAAACAGCTTTGCAACCTAGATGTCACATTTGACTCCCCTTCATAATTAGTAAATCCTGCTAGTTCTCTCTATATATCAGCTCAAAAATCTACCCACCCTATTTCTTCCCCACATGCGGATATTTGTCCAGAGCCAGGCATTTATTTCATGCCTTTACTACCGCAGCCACCTCCAGTCCATCCAGACCTCTGCCACAACAATCCTCCTCCTTTCCCAACGTTACGATCGATCATGGCAGGCTTGCTATATGTTGCACTGCTGGCCCCTGCCACATCAAACTCAAACTCCTTGTTCTTATTGGCAAGCTCCTCTGCAGTTTATCCCCCTCTTACTTCTCCATTCCATTTGCCCTGTTCCCATGCCAATCTCCATCCCTTCCTTCATGCTGCCCCTTATAACTGGTGCACTTCTCCTGACCTTGTCCACTACCCTTTTATCTTCAGTAGAAACAAACAAAAAAAAGCTCCATAAAATTGTAATTCTCCTTAAAAATATATATCTAAAATCATAGATTATTTTTAGCATCTATGCATTACTTAAATAAATCAATCATAAGAAATTATCCACCTGAGCATTGCTCTCCTAAGTGGCTGCAAGTTCATGTTATTGTCTCATTTTTATACCCTGCCCTATGTTATTGTCTCCTTTGGCTGTTCTCATCTTACTTAGGCCCTGATCTTGCAATCAGACCCATGTGGATGGACCCATGTGGAGCGTCACTGGAAGTCCAAATGGGCATAACAGTCTGCCCTCGTGGCTTTAATTGCAGGATCAGGACTCCGTATTGTAAATTCTTCAACATAGGCCCAGGGCTAGTCTGAGAGATGCATCACAGAAGGTGAACCAGAGGGAGTGAGGGCACAAGTGGCTGTGTGCCATCTGGATTGTGGGCTGCTATGGATGGTAACTACACACACTACCACAGAGCAGCTTTCCCAAGCTGCCTATGGTCTCCTCTGCCATCCTGAATCCCTGTAGCAATGCATCTGACCCCTCCTATCCCTGGCACATTCCTTACACTGGGGCTGGGGCTGGGGCAGGGAGCGGGAGGAGGGCAGCATAAGGCCCTTATGGTAATTGAAAGCTGGAAAAAAATGGTCAAGGGAGGATTTGGATGGAGTGAAACCTGGGCAGCACCACTAAGAGGAAGGGGCAGATGAGGTTAACTTGCCAGGCCCTGTAACTGCAAGTAACTGTTTAAATCAAAGCTTATGCCAGTATTAAATCCCTCCTTCCCCATTTTGGCCGCAGTGCAGGGAGCAATGCTGACACTGCCCAGGCATTGCCAGATCCCGGAGATCAGAGCTTCACAGCAGCTGTAGAACACAGTAACAAGGAATGGATTTGGCAGCAAGAACTGTGCTCTCTCCATCATGGAAGGACTGAGGGGAAAGGGCAGTTCATTATTGGATTATCATTTATTGAGAGGGCCAGGAAAGAGGACATACAGGGGAATGGAAAGGCATGGATACATGAAGCAAAGGGACCTTGGATTTTCTAATGCCTCCTATACCCAGAACTTCTCATGGCAGCCCTAAACCTGAGACATGATATATGGGTTTTGATGGGTCCAATTCCCTCTCACTTATATTCTTTTCCCTGGGTGTAGGTCCATTGACTTCTCTGAGTTAGTCCTGATTAATAGTGGTGTAATTAGAGGAGACTCAGTAGTACCAGCATCAGTCTTGTCTGCAGTTGGCCATTTATCCTTATTTTTCAGTCTGCTCGATGAAGCTGTTTAAAATATTTTCTTAAAAGATTACAGGCATGGATGTATGCACAGCTATCCTGTACTGCTATGACACTGTCACTGCTGGCAGGGCTGCAGCAGGAGACAGAGGTCAGTTTTTCCATGAGTCATTTTAATATTGACAGCATTTTATATACACTGTATTGAAAGTACATTCATTTGTGGATATGATCTTCCTTTTATAAGATACTAATGAGATTCTTGTATGTAGCAGCAGTATCTTCTGTGGCAGATGGCATAGGCTTAGATTTGGATTTGTTCTTATGTTGCTGGTTTGTATTTAAAATGTGCTAACTCATGTACAGCTTGGTTGTGTTTATGGCAGGAACAGTCAAGGACCCTTTAAAAGTAAATAACTTCACCATTTATTATGCACTATAGCTTCATCTACAAGCCAGAGCATACAGTCTTAGACGCTTCTCCCCAACAACTCCTCCTTGACAAATTTCACATTTCAACAACAACAAAAAACTTGAGGAAACACTTTTCTTTCCTGCTTAAATTAAATAGGCTCTTGCTATAGTCTGTAACTTCCTTGTTTGGAAATCAATATCACGGATGATGCCAGACTTGACGGCAGCACAGCTGTGGGACTAGGAATGATTGGTTAACTTGTGCTCACGCTGTTGGCTATCATTGCATTGCCAGCCAAAGCACAAGAAATCCAAAACTGTAGGGCCTACATAAACCTGGGCTTTTTAATTTCATAAACGGAGTGATAATTTATTTTGTTTTTATTTTTTTTAAAAGAAGGTTCCACCATTCTACAGGAGCCCATTTAAAAGCACTAAGTGAAGTGGGTCTGCACCACAATATTGCTCTGATCCCATTAAAGGAAATCTTCAGCAAATGCTCACCAAAGCAGGCCAGTCCACTATGTGGCACACACAGGTGCTCCTTAATAGGCTTACAGTCCTAGTATTCTGGTACTCAATTCAGACCTTAACAAAGTATAGGAAAAGAAGCGCAGTTAATGGCTCAACTTCTGAATTGGTCTCCCGGTGAGGAATGATTGGAAATGCCTATCTGAGCTTATGGTGGTGAGTGACAGAATTAATTTGTCATTCAATACGTATATTGGGGTAATCCTTAGAGCCTAACCAGCTTGTGCTAGACACTCTACTGATAAATAGTGACAGACAGTCCCTGCCCCAAATACACCTCTACCTCGATATAACGCTGTCCTCGGGAGCCAAAAAATCTTACCGTGTTATAGGTGAAACCGCGTTATATCGAACTTGCTTTGATCCGCCAGAGTGCGCAGCCCCGCCCCTCCGGAGCACTGCTTTACCGCGTTATATCAGAATTCGTGTTATATCGGGTCGCGTTATATCGGGGTAGAGGTGTAGCTTACAATAGCATGGACAATATGGCTCCACAAGGACATCTGGTCCCATTTGACCAGATACATTCCAAACTATCTAGAAGAGATTTGTTACCTGCAGTTAAGAGCAAACAGATGGGAATTATACATGAATTAAGAAAGAGAATGAAATGGAGGTTCTGATTACATTCTACAGTGAAGCTCTAAGCTGCTGGTTAGTGTTCAGTTCGACTTGATCCTTCTCCCACTGAAGCCAATAGCAAAATTCCCATTCATGTACATGGTGCAGTTCTGTGACTGTAACTAGTTAGCTTCGGTTGGATCATCCCCTCTGCTTCTGTCAGCTGAGGGTGCCCAGATGCCAGTGCATCTCCTCAGACAACATGGAAGGAGGGAAGCTGTGACTCTGTGGTATTGTCACACCCTTACCTACAGAAGCTCTTTTGTTAGGTATGCTGTGCCAAAAGGCCTTTCTGTGCACAGAGGTGGCAGAAACAAAGCCAAGGCATGACTGGTCTCTCCAGAGTTCCCACACTCAACCACACAGGCCATCCCAATCAAAGATACCACAGACCGTATCAGCCGTACATTATTAGTGTATTTACTATTAAGGTCTGACAGTGGATTCAGTGCACAGTGAATCTCCCAGCCCTGATGAAAGTTGAAGGCAGTGGCCAATAAAGAAGCCCCCATGGCTCCTTGGAAAGGGACTTCCAAGATCTGTGCAGAGCTTTGGATGATGATGGAAGATCTGAGAGTTCAGAGAACCACATCCCAGGCCCGTTCCCAAGGGAGAAAACCCTCACAATGGGACATTTTGGAGGAAACTGAGTTTCCTGTTCCCTGCACATTTTCCTCCCATGTAGTGTTTAGATTTGGCATTCTACCCTATGGTTCACGGGTGCAGTATCTGTCTAAGCAACTTTCAGTTTGTGGTTGATTGATTGATCCTGCTGTGTCATTTCTTCCCTTATTTGCAAGCTAGCTGGTATTCTTATGAAGGAAGCTAGCAATTTTGGGTGTAGGTATGTGACTTGTTCTCTTCTGTAGATGTCTTTACAGGCACATCTATAAAAGGGTCTCAGCTTTTATGACAGTTTCTGTCTAGCTGCTTGAAACAGTGTTTGGGCCATCTGAGATGTTAATGACATGCCCACCTGAATAGAACCTTTCAGAAACACATCACCGTAAATGTACCAAAAGAACAAAACCCAATTAAAACTGGGCTTGTGTATTAGTGACGGTTGTGACAGTGAGGCTCTTGGCCTCGTATCCTAGAGGCTGTGGATTAGGAAACATTGCATCTCTCACTAGCTAGTCTAATTTCAACAAGGTGACCCCTTTAATTGCACAGCCCCCATAGCAGGTTCACAGCTGAAGATTGCTTTCTGGCTCCGTCGTAATGCTAGGTTGCACCCCAGCTGCCCAGAAAGATTCAAGAAGAGAGAAAGGAATTATTCATATCACATACTCTTCATCTGAATTAATGTGTAATTTGGCAGAGTAAAGGGGAAGCAATAAATGTAACCTAACAACCTGTTACGCTGAACTGCTCACTGCATATTGCATGCCAGTGGATGCCATGCTATCCCCTCTCTTTCCCAATGCAATTATCTATGCACTGCACATTAAATGCTTATTTCTCTACTGAGAGAACAGGCTGATTGACTGATTCATCATATGCTAGATTCCTTATTTTCCTCTGGTGTTTCTATTATTGGCTTGAAGAAGGGATTAATCCATCTCTCAAACCTCATCTAGCACTATGATCCCAGAGCCCTTGTATGTAGTTATTATTAATTAATATTTGTATTTCAATAGCACTCATTAACTCCAGTCAGGATCAGGGCCCGCTGTGCCAGGTGATGTACAAACCCATAGGACAACATGATTGCTTCTCAAAGAAGCTTACAATTTAACAAGAGATGAAGGCATGTCTATTGTAAACCCTGTTTTTACAGGGATTTATATCTCACTGTTAAAGATGTGTTCCAAGCTCAACATTACTACCCAAGATTTGGGAGCTATTTTGAAAGGATCCTTCTCTAAAGGAGCTATTTCTACTGGAAGCATATTCTTTTCAAACAAAGCTGTTGCACTTCATGTCACTCACAGAACCCAAGGGAGAGAAGATGCTTTGTTGGTTTTTTTTGCATTCATTGTTAATGTTGAAAGTGAGTTTAGTGCTGGAATCAGAGCCAGTGCAACGCCTGTTTGTCCAAACAGGGCAAGCACAGCCAGTGGTATTGCAACTTGTCCGCATATGAACCTCAGCCCTGAGTCTCCACACTCATCTCCACACTCATTCACTCCTTAGCCCTTTGTTGATACTGACAATTATGATAACAGTTTTCATGACATGGATCCCAGTGAACCAAAAGCATTAAGCACACGGCAGCCAAACTCCCCTCAGATCAAAGGTACTCCCCAGTGTCACAACAAAATGCAACATGGAGCAGATAACTTTAAGACACTACTGACCACAGCTGGATTTGAAACAGAGAACTAGGTGTTAAAGGCCCTCTGTCCACTACCAGGCCCCTGAGCCTATCCCTTTCATCCACCTCAGATTCTTGTTTGAAAGCCCTGCTGCAGCTCCCACTGAAGCTGTTCAGAGTAATATTAACATAAGAAACATTTATTCATTGTTATAAAATTTGCTTTAATTCCACTTTACTTCATCAGCCAGGGTGAAGAAGTCCCATCTGCTTAAAGAGACAGAATCTACAGCTTGGCAAAGGAGCTTTCAAAGATGACTTTTCTTTGTAAAAAGGATCTAGAATATCATCCTGCAAGAGATTAGTTGGATTTTACTGGGTAAATCATGGTTGCTTGTTTGAAACTCCAGTCTTTAAAAAACAAAACCCCCAAAGTTCCTAACTATTGGTGTACGCAGTGTAGTTGTAGCTGTGTTGGTTCCAGGATACTAAAGAAACAAGGTGGGTGAGGTAATATCTTTATTGGGCTAACTTTTGTTGGTGAGACAGACGTGCTTTCAAGCCACCCAAGCTCTTTTTCAGGTCTGGGAAAGGTACTCCCCAGTGTCACAACAAAATGCAACATGGAGCAGATTGTTTAGCATAAGTAATTAGCACATAGTGTAAGGGACCATTCCAGGTAGAGTGGCCCGTTAACTTACCTTGGGTGCATAGTGATTTGTTTCACCCACATAATTGTTACTGGGGCATTTAGTGCACTGGATGAGGTACACCACGTGTTGGGACACCCCCACTACAACACATCTTTCAAGACCCATGGATCCTCCACATGCCTATCACATGTGGTGTACCTCATCCAGTGCATTAAATGCCCCAATAACAACTATGTGGGTGAAGCCAGACAATCACTATGCTCGTGAATGAACTCACCCAGGAAAATAAGACAAAAACATCCCATCACCTGTGGGTGAACACTTTATACACAGCAATCACTCTATATCTGATCTATCAGTCCTCATCCTCAAAGGAAACCTGCGCAACACCTTTCAACAGATAAGCCTGGCAGCTTAAATTCATTACTTGGCCAGACACTAAAAATCCTGGCCTGAACTGAGGCCTTGTCTACACTGGCAAGTTTCTCCGCAGTTAAGCAGCTTTCTATGGTGAAACTCCCGAGGTGTACACACCAGCAAGCCACTTTTTGTGCAGACACTGCGCAGTTGCAGCGCTGAAAAAAAAAACCCCACCCCGACAAAAGGTATACAGCTTTCTGCACCGGGGCTACAGCCTGGTAGATTACAGCACTGCAATTGACCTCCGGGAGGTGTCCCACAATGCCTCTTCTTGCCTCTCTGGTCATCGGTTTGAAGTCTACTGCCCTGCCCTCAGGTGACCAGCCATCAGCACCACCCTTTAAATTCCTTGGGAATTTTGAAAGTCCCCTTCCTGTTTGCTCGGCAACGTGTACATTGGTCTCAGCGCATCTTTCCAGGTGACCATGACTGCTCCACGCACCAGGCAATCCCCCTCTTGGAGCAATGCTGAGCTGCTGGACCTCATCAGCATTTGGGGAGAGGAGGCTGTCCAGTCCCAGCTGCGCTCCAGCCATAGGAATTATGATACCTAGGACAGATATCACGATGCATGACAGAAAGGGGCCATGACCGGGACACATTGCAGTGCAGGGTCAAAGTGAAGGAGCTGTGGAACGCCTACCACAAGGCGCAGGAGGCAAACCACCATTCCAGTGCTGCGCCCACGATCTGCTGGTTCTATAAAGAGTTGGACACGATAGTGGGTGGTGACCCCGCCTCCACTGCGAAGAGCCCCCTGGATACTTCAGGGGCTCGTGAGCCAGTCAAGATTGGACCGACCCAGGAGGAAATCTTGGACAAGGATGTGGAAAGGGAGGGGGACCCGGCAGAGGACAACTCAGTGTTCAGAGCTGCATGCAGCCAGGAGCGCTTCTCTACCCCGGAGGTGGCTAGCCAATCACAGTGGTCGGAGCTTGGCGAAGTGGAAACAGGAGATGAGGCATAGGCTCCGACTTCCCCTCTTTCCTGTGGGTGCTCGACCCCCCTTCTTCCCCGGGCACCGCCCCCACTCCACCCCTTCCATGAGGCCCCGCCTCTTCCCACTCCTTCCCCACCCCCATTCCAACCCCTTCCCAAAGTCCCCGCCCTAACTCTGCCCCCTCCATGCCAATATTCCAACTCTTTCCCCAAATCCCAGCCCCAGCCCCGCCTCTTCCCTGCCACCTCCCCTGAGCGCACTACGTTCCCGCTCCTCCTCCTCCCTCCCAGAACTTGCTAATGCTGCCAAACAGCTGTTTGGTGGCGGCCAGGCGGGAAGTGCTGGGAGGTAGACAGAGGAGCAGGGATGCGGCATGCTCAGGGGAGAAGGAGGAGGTGGGGCGAGGGGTGAGGGGAGCTTGGCTGCCGGTGGGTGCAGAGCACCCACTAATTTTTCCCATGGCTCCTGTCCCGCAGCACCCACAGAGTTGGTGCCTATGAGAGGAGGCCCCTGGTAAGTGGCTCTGATTTTGGGAATCACTGAAGCAAGTTGTTGGGGAAAGGAGGGTTGCAGAAGGCCGGCTTGTTTCTGTGTGCTGAGCTTGCGGGGAGGGATTTGCAGAAGGCAGGCTTGTGTCTGTGTGATGCACGTACCACCACATGCCTAGTTAGAGCGGCGGAACAGGGTGTTGATTGACTCCCTCAATTCAAGTGAATCTGCCCCAGAGATCTCCACAAAACTCTCATGGAAATACTGGGCAATCCGCTGCCGCAGGTTCTTTGGCAGAGCTGCTTTGTTTCTTGCCCCATTAAGAGTAACTCTCCTGCATCTCTCCTGCACCACTCTGGCCATCACTGGGGAGGGGGACCATAGCTGCACACAGGTGAGCCGCATAAGGGCCAGGGCGGAAGCCACAGTCTTGGAGATGATCCTCTCTTGATTCCCTGCTCACCCTCAGCAGCGAGATATCTTCCATAATGACCACAGCCTGTGGAAAGTGTGGGGACAGTAATGATTTTAATGCTCCCCCCTACAGTGCTGGCTCTCCCCAAGAGCCACGTGCCCATGGCACGAGCCACGTGCCCATGGCACAGTACTGTCCTGGAACACTGAATTCCCATGCCCCTGTGACTACTCACCATTTTGGGGGTCTTGTGGCTCATGTGTGCTTGCCTGGGGTCAGCCAGTTAGGGACAGGTATGTGAATAGCGGTTGTGTTTTTAAACATTGATACAGTGGTCTGTGTGTTGCAAACAATAGTGCTTCTGTAAAACGTTACATTTTGGCTTCACAGATATGACCTTAGGAGCCAAGCCTCCCTCTTTGTTATCGCTGGCTGAATGGCTGCGCAGGATTAGAAAGCAGCCACAAAAAAGTAGAGAGGACCTTCTACGTGATGTCATGCTGTACTCCGTGGCAGAAAAATAAGAATTGAAGGAGTGGCGGGACAGCGAGAAGAGGGAACGAAAGGAGAATGCGGCGCACCAGAATGAAGCCACAGAGCGGCTCTTAAATGTTATGGAGTGCCAAGTGGACACGCTCCAGGCTCTCCTAGCACTGCAAACAGAGCAGCTCCGTGCCTGCCCTCCCCTGCAGCCACTGTCACAAAACTCTTTCCCATGTGCCTCCCAGACACTGCCAACACACTCTTGTCAACATCCTTGTTCCACTCAATACCCTCTGCATTCCACACCTGCCCCATCACAGTCCAGCCCTGCGGACGCCCAGTACCAACTGCACTCAACACCTGCACCTCTGTAGTTTAGCCCTGCTGAAGTACAGTACCCACTGCACTGTACTCCAAAGGACAAGGTTGCATATGATACCTGGACCTACACAAAACTTTAACCATCCTGGGACCTCATCTACTCCTGGAATCCTCCCTTCCACCATCCCCCACAGTGCTGATGTGTTTTTTTGTTTGTCTCTCTCCTCCATTTGTTGTTTTTTAATAAAATAATTGTGTTGGTTTGAAAGCAATCTTTATTCCATTAACTGAAAGCAAAGATAGCCCTGCAAAGCAACAGGCAATTTTCTTAAACCTTCATAGTGCATCATCCGCCCCAATCACAATCACCTCGTAGCATTACAAGCACTGCACTCCCAAGAATAACAACAAGTATTAGTGGCTTTCAGCTTCAAATTGCTGCCTCAAGGCATCCCTGATCCTTATGGTCCTACACTGCGCCCCTCTAATAGCCCTGGTCTCTGGCTATTCAAATTCAGCCTCCAGGCACTGAGACTCAACGGTCCAGCCCTGAGTGAAGCTTTCATCCTTCCCTTCACAAATATTATGGAGCACACAGCATGTAGCTATAACCATAGGAATAGGCAGCACCAGCGGGCCTTTAAACGGCCAAAAGCACACTCAATGGTCATTCTGCACTTGCTCAGCCCATTGTTGAACCGCTCCTTGCTGCTGTCAAGGTTCCCCATGTATGCAGCGGCGGCTTCAGGCACCAACGCTCCAAGCGTGTGCCTGGGGTGGCAAGCCACGGGGGGCACCCTGCCGGTCCCTGTGAGGGCAGCAGTCAGGCAGCCTTCGGCGGCATGCCTGCGGGAGGTCTGCCGGTCCCGCAGATTCGGCTGCAATTCAGCGGTGGGTACGCCAAAGCCATGGGACCGGCGGACCTCCGGCAGGCATGCCGCCGAATCCGCGGGACCGGGGACCTCCTGCAGGCATGCCGCCAAAGGCAGCCTGCCTGCCATGCTTGGGGCGGCAAAAAAGCTAGAGCCGCCCCTGCATGTATGGCTTCATAAGCCACGGCATTAAGGGGTAGGCAGGGTCTCCCAGGATCACAATGAGCATTTCGACTTCCCCTACGGTGATCTTCTGGTCCAGGAAGAAAGTCCCTGCTTGCAGCTTCCTGAAAAAGGCCAGTGTTCCAAAAGATTCATGCGTCATGCACCTTTCCGGGCCAGCCTGCATTAATGTCCATGAACGCCCACGGTGATCCACAAGCTCCTGGAGAACCATCGAGAAATACCCCTTCCGATTAATGTACTCAGCTAGGTGATCTGGTGCCAGAATTGGAATGTGCGTGCCATCTGTCGTCCCTCTGCACTTAGGGAAGCCCATTTGTGCAAAGCCATCCACAATGTCACACACGTTGCCCAGAGTCACAGTCTTTCACAGCAGGATGCGATTAATGGCCCTGCACACTCCCGTCAACACGAGTCCAACGGTCGACTTTCCCACTCTGAACTGGTTAGTGACCGATCGGTAGCAGTCTGGAGTAGCCAGCTTCCACAGTGCAATTGCCACACGCTTCTCCAACGACAGAGCAGTTCTCATTCTCATGTCCTTGCGCCGCAGGGCTGGGGCGAGCTCATCACACTGTCCCATGAAAGTGGCTTTCCTCATCCGAAAGTTCTGCAATCACGGCTCGTCATCCCAGATGTGCATCATGATGTGATCCCACCACTCAGTGCTTGTTTCCCGAGCCCCAAAGCGGTGTTCCACTGTGGTCAACACCTCTGTGAATGCCACAAGCAATCTCATGTCGTAATTACTACACGTGGCGAGATCAATGTCGGACACCTCTTGCCTTTGTAGTTTAAGGAGTAAATCCACTGCCACTCGTGACACGTTAGTCAGAGTGAGCAGCATATTGGTCAACAGTGCGGGATCCATTCCTGCAGACCAAAGAGCAAAGTGCGCACTATACAAACCGTTGAAAGATGGCGCCAAATGCAGATGGAAGCACAGGGATTGCTGGGATGCGAAGCAACGCATCACGGGGCATTGGGACAGGACCCAGGATGCCCTGCGACTCCCTCCGCCTTCCCACAACTCTTAGCGGCAGAAGAGGAAGAGATGCTCTGTCCAGCTGTCCAGAATGCACTGTTCCGAATGCCAATGCAAGTGCCACAAGTGCGAACACGCTATTGTGCAGGCAGCTGACAGTGTGAACACACAACAGCAGTTTGCCTTCAGCACTCTCTGAGCGGCTATGTAGCTGCCGGCGAAGAAACTCTGCCAGTGAAGACATACCCTGAGACACTGTATTTATGGTTTATTACAACAATCTGTAACCCACTTACCTCCTAGGACTGCAGAGGTGTTAATGTGCCACTCTACCTTGAATAGTCCCTTACAATATGTGCTAACTACTTATGCTAAACCATCTGTTCCACCTTGCATTTTGCTGTGACACCCTGAATATCTTTCCCAGACCTGAAGAAGAGCTCTGTGTGGCTCAAAAGCTCGCTTCTCTCACCACCAGAAGTTGGTCCCATAAAGATATTACCTCACCCACCTTGTCTCTCTAAAACTCCTAACTTTCATTTACATACAGATAGCAAATAAAGGGGCTGTAGCCAGGGCCGGCTCTACCATTTTTGCCGCTCAAACTGCCAAAGCAAAAAAAAAAAAAAAAGCCGACCGGACTGTGCCGCCCCAAGAATGGATGGAATGCTGCCCCTCAGCATGTGCCGCCCTGGGCACGTGCTTCCTCCACTGGTGCCTGGAGCTGGCCCTGGCTGTAGCTGGGAGGATAATGCATGATCCAGATTCCCAGGGACCCTATAGTGCCTCATGGTCAATATATTTGTTTTACAGTTTTTCCACCAGACTGTTGGCAGCTTCTTAGGTAGTAAAGCAGGAGAGGGAAAATCCTGGTTGTAGTTGGAGATGACACATGCAGAGCAGCACAGATTCTCCCAGGGAACTCTGCAGCCTGCACAGCAACAATCTTTTGCACTCTACTTCCTCTGCAAGAATAACCACCCATCCCCTCTCTCCCCAGATGCTTCCTTTAGCAGCAGATTCAACAGAATTCAAGTAAACACCGTATCAGATCAACAAACTGCACTTTCTGTACAGTATGCTTGGGCTGATTGCTGACAAGCAAAGCCATTAGAAGTGTGAAATGTGTATTGTAAAGACAGTCTTTGGCCTTTGAATATGCAGTATAGAACTCAATCAAAACAAAATGAGAAATCATTCTTCCGCTCTACTCTGCTCTGGTTAGGCCTCAGCTGGAGTATTGTGTCCAGTTTTGGGCACCGCATTTCAAGAAAGATGTGGAGAAATTGGAAAGGGTCCAGAGAAGAGCAACAAGAATGATTAAAGGTCTTGAGAACATGACCTGTGAAGGAAGACTGAAAGAATTGGGTTTGTTTAGTTTGGAAAAGAGAAGACTGAGAGGGGACATGATAGCAGTTTTCAGGTATCTAAAAGGGTGTCATAAGGAGGAGGGAGAAAACTTGTTCACCTTAGCCTCTAAGGATAGAACAAGAAGCAATGGGCTTAAACTGCAGCAAGGGAGGTCTAGGTTGGACATTAGGAAAAAGTTCCTAACTGTCAGGGTGGTTAAACACTGGAATAAATTGCCTAGGGAGGTTGTGGAATCTCCATC
Organism: Emys orbicularis; assembly: GCF_028017835.1. NCBI lineage: Eukaryota > Metazoa > Chordata > Testudines > Emydidae > Emys > Emys orbicularis. The sequence goes on from NC_088684.1 coordinate 38,401,295, forward strand.
TCTGGAGATATTTAAGAGTAGGTTAGATAAATGTCTATCAGGGATGGTCTAGACAGTATTTGGTCCTGCCATGCGGGCAGGGGACTGGACTCGATGACCTCTCGAGGTCCCTTCCAGTCCTAGAATCTATGAATCTATGAATCTATAAAATCTGAGTCATACTGTTTACTTAGCCAGATCATAACTGGCAGAATATAATCAGAATTTCAATGTAGTTGGTTACATTGCCAAGGGCCTGATTCTCCTCACTCTTACAAATCAGTCTGACATACATTAAAGTAAACGAATTTGTGACAAGGCACTATTAGTAGCACCCCGATCACTGATGTTGCTGCAGCTTGAAGAAGGCTGCAGGCTCAGCTCTGAGCCATTAAACACTTTCTGTTGGGGGATTATGAGCACCTGGTTGGTAATCAGTGGGCTAATGATGTAATTGGGAGAATATAAGTGGAAGTAACAGGAAGCAATGGGGGAAGCTCAGAGCTGAGCCTGGGCTGAGGAGTGACAGCTGTGGGGAAGCCTCCTCCTGTTGTAAGCCTGCGTTATACTGTGATGCTTTGTAAGGAAAGAATAAATACACGCATAGGCGCCGCCACTGAAAAAAATTAGCAGGTGCTTAGCATCCACCAAGCCAAGCTTCCCACCCCCTTCAGCGCCTCTCACCCACAGGAAGCCCCACTGATCTACTCCTCCCAGCGCCTCCCGCGATCAGCTGTTCCGTGGCATGCAGGAGGCACTGGGAGGGGGAGATGGTGTGCTCAGGGGAGGGGACAGAACAAGTGGGGGAGAAGAGGCCGGGTGGGGATGGAGGCTTTGGAGGAAGAGGTGGAGTAGGGGCAGGGCCTGGAGTGGAAGGGGGGGGGGAAATCGAGCACCCCCGGGTAGAGAGGAAGTCAGCACCTATGAATACACCTGTGGTGAAAAGATAACAACCTGGTATATGTTTGTGAGGCCACATGAACTTGGCAGGCAGTGAAGTGCACTGGGTAGTGACAGAGGTGCCTTGTGACAGTTACACCAGGATGAGAGCAGAATACCATTGACCCTTGGCCCAAGAGTTAGCCAATATTTGGAACCTGACTGAGTTGTTTCCATTAGGAAGAGGAATTGCTGATAGAGTCAGGTATTCTCTGGTGCAATCCTGTTTATTTACCAAGAATGTACATGTACAGAATCCTCTCTGAACACAGCTGGAACAAACAGGATGCAGTTTCTTTGATCAGAAATCCAAGTTATCTTTTTAATGAGTACTGTGCCCAAAAGAAGTTCTGTCTCTCGACTTCCGCCCAGGGCCAAGCACCACTGCTTCTCCTCACTGTCTTTCACCTTGCTTCTTGGTCACTCCACACAGCTGTAACCAAAGTATACCCTAGCCCTTGCATCTGCAATTAATCTCCAAGGAAACCCTTCAGGCTTAGCTTCTACTCAAGCCTTCCCAGGCTGGGCTATGTCTTGAGTGGTGGCTTCTATTGTGTCAATCACTGAGCAGAGGAGCATTTAACTGCTCTACCGTTAACTTGAATGAAGGTTGCTCAACACACCTATCAACTCAACCAGGTATCTGATTGGTGGCTGTCATTAACAACTTCCAGCATATCAATGTCATCAGAACACACTGCCATCATTCAAATATGGAACGAATGTTGCAGTCCTTACTCACTGTGAGGATCCAAAAGACTTAAAAACAGGTCTGCGGGACCCCAGACAACCTTCACATCCTGGCCACTCACTAGTAACTGGTGAGCTGAGTGGCTAGTGGAACCCAGAGGCATCACCCATGGGAGTCCTGATTGGAGGAAGTCCAGCCCCACTGATTGGTCTGGCTGAATTATTTGAGACAGAAGGAGGCACAGAAATTTTTCTGCAACTGGGTGAATCCCTGAGTGGCTGCTACGTCAGACCCTGCCTTCTTGCCTTACTCCTGAGCCCTGCTTTCCTGACATGTCTCTGGTTCTTGCCTTCCTGCCTTGTTCCTTGTCCCTGTCCCTGGTCTCTGGCTCTGACCCGCGACCTGACTCCCTGCTTTGGCTCTGACCTGTGACTTGGGTTACTGATTCCTGATGCCCACTCCTGCTTGGACTGCTAGGTCTGACCACCCAAGTCCTGGTCATGACACTCACACAGAATTCCCCATTGACTTCAGAGAGAGTTTTACTCAAGTACAGACCAAAGGAGGCATTGATTTTACTTATTAAACACTTTGAATGTTTTGCAACATAATGAACACAAATTGAAATTTAATAAAACTCACCTTCTTAAGATTCAAAACAGATGACTTACTTTACTTAGACATAAAATCTCCTATGTCTAGTGGCACATATGGGAATCCATTTTTCCCACTGCTGTCTGGCCAAAGCAAGATGTTTGACTCCATCGTAAGTTGTCTCCATGATAGCAGCATCCTTTTCAATCATCCTATGATAGGTTGTTCTTCGGTCCTCCATATCTTCTTTTCCCTCCAGGTGAAATCCAGTTGAAGACATATCTTGTGCTTCTACCACAGACTAGCCTGATGACACAGCCAAACCACTGTAGCTGTCTCTGTCTATTTACTGAGTCCGCAGTTTGCTGACCCATGTGTTGCAACACTTCCGCGTTGGTCACATGACCTCTCCAATAAAGTTCCAAGATTCTTCTTAAACAATGCTGGTGGAAGCCATCTGGTTGTGTGCTTCTACCATCTGCAACATTTCCAAGGTGTACAGTAGTGTTGGGAGGACAATAGCATTGTACAATGTCATTTTAGTGTGTAGAAGTATCTTCTTATTCTTCCAGATGTTTGACAAACAGGAAAATAATCCACTGGCTTTACCCAGTCTTGCCTTCACTTCTTTAGTGAGCTGACCATTAGCAGATAGCTAGACAGATTTCAAGACAGATTGTGGGGTTTGGGGGGGACGGGACGAGGTAATAAATTTGGGGCAACTACTATCATAATAAAAACTACCATACATTTGAGATAAAATTGACTTGAGATTTTGGTTTTGTTTAGGTATGGAGGAGATTAATTGAGATTGACTTCAGAGGAAGACCTTAAGCAAAAGAGGAAAGATTGTGCAGCTAGTGGGATTTGGGTAAGGTGACACAGACATTTTCTGTTCCTGGAATACAAAGGAGTGCAAGAAAAAATTCTTCTAATTACAAAAAATGATCAATAACTTCATTCAAAAGTGATTAAGGAAAGCTATGCATAATCCTAAAACAGAGCAAGGATATTGCAGAGATAGCATCATGCAGAGTTACATAGCAACTTGCTACTCAGTCAGAAGTGGTCTATGCTTCCAGTTGGACAGAGAATAAATCTCCAAACACAATGGGAAGCCCTACTGTGGGCTGATGGCACCTGCTTTGGAGAGACATCTGAGGATTTTAGGGTGTTTCTTTAATAAAATAAAGCAAAACACTTTGGTATCTCTTGTGCAACTTGTCATGCCAATGAAGCATTATTGAATTGATCACCTGCTGACCTGAAGTACAATGGTGAGTAGAACTGGAAAATATCCAAGGGAACAATTTCCCATTGGAAAATGCCAATTTGATTAAATCAACTAGTTCCATGGGAATACGTCTATTCCATCCAATCTACTGATAGAAACCAAGTAGGTTTCTTGACAGCCTGCCTGGCAGACTGGGAGCCTGGCTGCCCTGGAAGCCCTGGTTTGAGCCAGCCAGGCTTCCCCCTCTGTGACTGCCTCATCAATTTGTTTCAAGAAGTGAAAATTAAATGTCATTTCAGTTTTTCTAGTTGTCAGAATTCCCGTTACACAGGAAATAGAGGTTTTGTTCCAATGAGAATGACTTTTTTTTTGAAATTTTGGAATTTCCAGCAGAACAGGAATTCCAGGTTCCAGCCTGCCCTGAGAGTGAGTCCCTTAAAAGCTGGGTCTTGTCAGAGTGCAAATACACATCAGGTCAAGAAGGCCAAGCAGGGTTTATCCTGTTGAAAGACTGACAGATCAATCTTCTGCTTTACAGACAGTGGAAAGAGGAAGGACAAGATGAGTGTAATATGATCACTGTTGCTCAAACCAGGGAGTGAGTGTACTGTGGAATTTGGAACAAGCTGCAAGGGATGGAGCTGCCCTGCTATAAAATCTGCAAAGGGAGAATGACTGTAATCATCTGGTGGTCACAAGATCATGTGCTACCATTGTGAAGTGGCCACCGGACAGATAAAATAAATACAGAGGCTTAGACTGTGCAACTAAGACAGTGTTGGTCGTGGTACTGTCACAAGGAAGTTGATGAGGTGTATTCAAAATCCCAGGTCCCCACGCTCTGACTGCACATTAACCCCCATTTTGGGAAGGGAAGGGTTAATCCAGGGATAGACACCACACTTAGCAATAGGGCAACACTTTTATTGAAAGGGAGCAAGCCCCAGCCACTGCCAAGAGCAATACCAGAGGCAGACCTCTAATGTGAGGGCAAGACTACACTACTGCGCTACACTGGCACAGCTACACCGATGCAGCTGCACCGCTGTGGTGCGTCTGATGAAGATGTGCTATGCCGACAGGAGAGCGCTCTCCCATCAGCATCATTACTCCACCTCCACGAGTGGTGGAAGCTATGTCGGCGGTAGACGCTCTCCTGCTGACGTAGTGCAGTGTGGACATCGCTTTAAGTTGAAGTAACTTATGTTACTCAGCGGGGTGTCATTTTCACACCCCTGAGCGATGTAAGTTACATGGACTTAAGCGGTTGTGTAGACCAGCCCTGAGTTACAGCAAACCCCAGTGAATGCCAGGGGAAATCCCCAGGGCAGACCCCAATAATACAACCCACCAAATACTGCAAGTCTCAATAAACAAGTCAGTGCCCTCAACCCATATAGATTTCAACTGGGTCTGGGATCCTTGGATTTCCTCTGCAGTGGAAAGTGCTAAGAATCTTACAATATTAACTCAGGAGCAACTTGCCAAATTAAGGATCGGCCACTCTTTTAAAATTAAGTTTGGTGACATGCCTTTGGACTCATTCTGGTTGACAGTGGCATATGAATACCCAGTAATCTCAGACCATGCTATCTCCATTTTGTTGCCATTTTCAACAATGTACCTGTGCAAGTTAAGTCAGGCTTGAAAAAAAAAAACGTCTATCAAAAACAAAGAGAGCAAGAGCTCTGATTTGCACCATCAACATTTTCTACCAGGCTTAACTGACTCTGCATATGATAGCAGATGGTTGATTTTCTTTTTTGATGGTTTGGGTTCTGTAGTTTCTGCATCGGAGTGTTGCTCTTTTAAGACTTCTGAAAGCATACTCCACACCTCATCCCTCTCAGATTTTGGAAGGCACTTCAGATTCTTAAACCTTGGGTCGAGTGCTGTAGCTATCTTTAGAAATCTCACATTGGTACCTTCTTTGCGTTTTGTCAAATTTGCAGTGAAAGTGTTCTTAAAATGAACAACATGTGCTGGGTCATCATCCAAGACTGCTATAACATGAAATATATGGCAGAATGTGGGTAAAACAGAGCAGGAGACATACAATTCTCCCCCCAAGGAGTTTAGTCACAAATGTAATTAATGCATTATTTTTTTAACATGCATCATCAGCATGGAAGCGTGTCCTCTGGAAAGATGGCTGAAGTATGAAGGGACATATGAATCTTTAGCACATCTGGCACGTAAATATCTTGCGATGCCAGCTACAACAGTGCCATGCGAACGCCTGTTCTCACTTTCAGGTGACAGTTTAATTAAGAAGTGGTCAGCATTATCTCCCGTAAATGTAAACAAACTTGTTTCTCAGTGATTGGCTGCACAAGAAGTAAGACTGAGTAGACTTGTAGGCTCTAAAGCAGGGGTCGGCAACGTTGGGCACGTGGCTCGCCAGGGTAAGCACCCTGGCGGGCTGGGCCAGTTTTATTTACCTGCTGACGCGGCAGGTTCGGCCGATCGCGGCCCCCACTGGCCGCGGTTCGCCGTCCCGGGCCAATGGGAGCAGCGAGAAGCGGCGCGGGCCGAGGGATGTGCTGGCTGCGGCTTCTCGCCGCCCCCATTGGCCCGGGACGGCGAACCGCAGCCAGTGGGGGCCGCGATCGGCCGAACCTGCCGCGTCAGCAGGTAAATAAAACTGGCCCAGCCCGTCAGGGTGCTTACCCTGGCGAGCCGTGTGCCCAACGTTGCCGACCCCTGCTCTAAAGTTTTACATTGTTTTGTTTTTGAGTGCAGTTATGTAACAAAAAAAAATCTACATTTCTAAGTTGCACTTTCATGATAAAGAGTTCGCATTACAGTACTTGTATGAGGTGAATTGAAAAATACTATTTCTTTTGTTTATCATTTTTACAGTGCAAATATTTGTAATAAAAATATTATAGAGTGAGTACTGTACACTTTGTATTCTATGTTGTAACTGAAATTGATATATTTGAAAATGCAGAAAAATATTCAAAAATATTTAATAGATTTCAATTGGTATTCTATTGTTTAACAGTGCGATTAATCGCAATTAATTTTTTTAATTGTGATTAATTTTTTTGAGTTAATCACGTGAGTTAACTGCTCCTCCTCAAAATCCACATCTACCTTCAGTGTCCTACTCCCTGCTGCTCCCCATGGTCCCTGTGTCCTTTCTGCTAGCTCCCTGAACCATACAGTGGCAGCCATTTTGCCCATGGGCATGACTTCAATCTCCCTGAGAATGGGGGACGATGGCAACCAGCTTTATTAAAGGCAGCCTCACTTCCACATGCAGATAGGCTGCAGGGAAATGGCAGGCAAATTCTGGCTTCAGCCCCATGAACAGTCATAGGAGATTAGGATGACTAGGTGTCCCCATATTATCAGAACCATCCCGATATTAGGGGCTTTGTCTTATATAGGCAACTATACCCCTCCCAAAAAAGTGTCCCAATTTTTCAGACTCGCTATCTGGGCTCCCTATAGGAGATGGTGGTCCTTTTGAATAAGGGAAAATTCATGAGTGGGCGCCTTTCATGAGATAGGTAGAAAACACCCGAACAATCACTCATATTGTAATAAAAAAAATCACAAGAGTTGGCAATTGTAGGCACCTTAGAATGGGATCTACAAACCCAGCATGCTAGGCAGGGAGCCACCTAAGATGGCCTATGGGAGATGCTGATGAGAGAAGTGTGTCACAGAAATTGAAGCCAAAGTCGGGCTGTAAGGAGGCACCTATCTCTGCTAGTGATCCAGGAAGTGGAGTCAGGCAGATTAGGCACCTAAATCATTTCCTTTGAGAAGGAGTCAGGTAGGTGCCTCACTCCGCACTAAGTAACCAGAGAAGGAGGCGGTGGTGGGGTGGTAGTGCCCATCTTATAACTTTAGTCCAGTGATTGGAGCACTCACCTGGGATGTGGGAGACCAGGTGGGAGAAAGGATTTGAACAGACATCTACCACCACTCAGGAGAGTGCTCAAATCACTGAGTTATGGGATATTCTGATAGTTAGTTAGTTAGTTAGTTAGTTAGTTAGTTAGTTAGTTAGTTAGTTAGTTAGTTAGTTAGTTAGTTAGTTAGTTAGTCAGTACCCATTACACCTCAGGCATTTAGGGCAGTGACTAAGCTATTCCACTCCTGTCTGTTTCTGGCAAGTCTTCCAATGGTTCCCCAGCTGTGCCCCAGGTTTTTCAGCTCAGCTTCCACAGCTCTTCGCCATGTTGTTTTTGGGAGGCCTTGTTTTTGCTTGCCTTCAGGTGTCCATCTTATTGCTACTCTGGTGATGGAATCAATTTCCATCCGAAGCACATGGCCAATCCATCTCCAACGCCTCCTGGCAATGATGGTGCTCATATCCTCTTGGCTGCACTGTGTCAATAGATCTTGGTCTGAGATTGTTCTGGGCCAAAAGATATGGAGGATTTTTCTAAGGCAGGTTGTATGGAATAAAGACAGTTTGGACATGTCATACTTTGTCATTCCCCAGCATTCTGCACTATAAAGTAGTAATGAAAGTATACATCTCTGATAAATCTTGAGTTTGGGTTTGGTGTTGTAGTTTGATGATTTCCAGACTGTATTTAAGCTCCTGAAGGTGTTCCTGGCTTTATTGATTCTGTTCCGGATGTCTTGGCTTGTTCCACCATCCTGGCTGATGGTGCTGCCCATTGGGCCAGTGAGACAGAGCATGAACAAGTGAAAATGACTCTGTAGCCTGGTAATTAGGGCACCATGGTGGGAGGCCCAGGGTTCAGTCCTGCTGCTCCATTGACCTGTACCTGGCTAACTATACCAGTCTTACCATGGAGTCATAGACAGTTCCCTTAGCCGCTCCAACCTCATCTTGCCACTCAGACAAACTGAACACTGTGATTACAGGTTACTTAAACCTAAAATTACATCACATCAGGTTTCTCCCAATCCCAAGAGACCAATCACCCCAGATCAATTGGTACTCCAGACCTTACACCAAAGACAACACAGGCAGCCAATTCTATAATAAACTAACTATAGGTTTACTAGCTAAGAAAAAAGAATGAAACAGTCCCCCCCTCCTCAGGGGGACTGAGTCATCTATCTGCCGCCCTGACCGGGAAAACCGAGAGGTCTGCTGCTTGCCAGGAGCTAGGATACACGATGTGACGGAGAGACTGCCGAGACTCATCAAGCCCTCGGATTGCTACCCCTTCCTGCTTCTCCACGTGGGCACCAATGATACTGCCAAGAATGACCTTGAGCAGATCACTGCAGACTACGTGGCTCTGGGAAGAAGGATAAAGGAGTTTGAGGTGCAAGTGGTGTTCTCGTCCATCCTCCCTGTGCAAGGAAAAGGCCTGGGTAGAGACCGTCGAATCGTGGAAGTCAACGAATGGCTACGCAGGTGGTGTCGGAGAGAAGGCTTTGGATTCTTCGACCATGGGATGGTGTTCCAAGAAGGAGGAGTGCTAGGCAGCGACGGGCTCCACCTAATGAAGAGAGGGAAGAGCATCTTCGCCAGCAGGCTGGCTAACCTAGTGAGGAGGGCTTTAAACTAGGTTCACCGGGGGAAGGAGACCAAAGCCCTGAGGTAAGTGGGGAAATGGGATCCTGGGAGGAAGCAAGAGCAGGAGAGCGCAAGAGGGGAGGACTCCTGTCTCATACTGAGAAAGAGGGACGATCGATGAGTTATCTTAAGTGCCTATACACAAATGCAAGAAGCCTGGGAAACAAGCAGGGAGAACTGGAAGTCCTGGCACAGTCAGGGAACTATGATGCGATTGGAATAACAGAGACTTGGTGGGATAACTCACATGACTGGAGTACTGTCATGGATGGATATAAACTGTTCAGGAAGGACAGGCAGGGCAGAAAAGGTGGGGGAGTTGCGTTGTATGTAAGAGAGGAGTATGACTGCTCAGAGCTCCGGTATGAAACTGCAGAAAAACCTGAGAGTCTCTGGATAAAGTTGAGAAGTGTGAGCAACAAGGGTGATGTCATGGTCGGAGTCTGCTATAGACCACCAGACCAGGGGGATGAGGTGGACGAGGCTTTCTTCTGGCAACTAGCAGAAGTTGCTAGATCGCAGGCCCTGGTTCTCATGGGAGACTTTAATCATCCTGATATCTGCTGGGAGAGCAATACAGCGGTGCACAGACAATCCAGGAAGTTTTTGGAAAGTGTAGGGGACAATTTCCTGGTGCAAGTGCTAGAGGAACCAACTAGGGGCAGAGCTTTTCTTGACCTGCTGCTCACAAACAGGGAAGAATTAGTAGGGGAAGCAAAAGTGGATGGGAACCTGGGAGGCAGTGACCATGAGATGGTCGAGTTCAGGATCCTGACACAAGGAAGAAAGGAGAGCAGCAGAATACGGACCCTGGACTTTGAAAAGCAGACTTTGACTCCCTCAGGGAACAGATGGGCAGGATCCCCTGGGAGAATAACATGAGGGGGAAAGGGGTCCAGGAGAGCTGGCTGTATTTTAAAGAATCCTTATTGCGGTTGCAGGAACAAACCATCCCGATGTGTAGAAAGAATAGTAAATACGGCAGGCGACCAGCTTGGCTAAATAGTGAAATCCTTGCTGATCTTAAACGCAAAAAAGAAGCTTACAAGAAGTGGAAGATTGGACAAATGACCAGGGAGGAGTATAAAAATATTGCTCAGGCATGCAGGAGTGAAATCAGGAAGGCCAAATCACACTTGGAGTTGCAGCTAGCAAGAGATGTTAAGAGTAACAAGAAGGGTTTCTTCAGGTATGTTAGCAACAAGAAGAAAGTCAAAGAAAGTGTGGGCCCCTTACTGAATGAGGGAGGCAACCTACTGACCGAGGATGTGGAAAAAGCTAATGTACTCAATGATTTTTATGCCTCTGTCTTCACGAACAAGGTCAGCTCCCAGACTGCTGCACTGGGCAGCACAGTATGGGGCGAAGGTGACCAGCCCTCTGTGGAGAAAGAAGTGGTTCGGGACTATTTAGAAAAACTGGACGTGCACAAGTCCATGGGGCCGGATGCGCTGCATCCGAGGGTGCTAAATGAGTTGGGGGATGAGATTGCAGAGCCATTAGCCTTTATTTTTGAAAACTCATGGCGATCGGGGGAGGTCCCGGATGACTGGAAAAAGGCTAATGTAGTGCCCATCTTTAAAAAAGGGAAGAAGGAGGATCCGGGGAACTACAGGCCAGTCAGCCTCACCTCAGTCCCTGGAAATATCATGGAGCAGGTCCTCAATGAATCAATTATGAAACACTTAGAGGAGAGGAAAGTGATCAGGAACAGTCAGCATGGATTCACCAAGGGGAAGTCGTGCCTGACTAACCTAATTGCCTTCTATGATGAGATAACTGGCTCTGTGGATGAGGGGAAAGCAGTGGATGTGTTATTCCTTGACTTTAGCAAAGCTTTTGATACGGTCTCCCACAGTATTCTTGCCACCAAGTTAAAGAAGTATGGGCTGGATGAATGGACTGTAAGGTGGATAGAAAGCTGGCTAGATCGTCGGGCTCAACGGGTAGTGATCAATGGCTCCATGTCTAGTTGGCAGCTGGTTTCAAGCGGAGTGCCCCAAGGGTCGGTCCTGGGGCCAGTTTTGTTTAATATTTTTATTAATGATCTGGAGGATGGTGTGGACTGCACTCTCAGCAAGTTTGCAGATGACACTAAACTGGGAGGCATGGTAGATACACTAGAGGGTAGGGATCGGATACAGAGGGACCTAGACAAATTAGAGGATTGGGCCAAAAAAAACCTGATGAGGTTCAACAAGGACAAGTGCAGAGTCCTGCACTTAGGACGGAAGAATCCCATGCACTGCTACAGACTAGGGACCGAATGGCTAGATAGCAGTTCTGCAGAAAAGGACCTAGGGGTCACAGTGGACGAGAAGCTGGATATGAGTCAACAGTGTGCTCTTGTTGCCAAGAAGGCTAACGGCATTTTGGGCTGTATAAGTAGGGGCATTGCCAGCAGATCGAGGAACGTGATCGTTCTCCTTTATTCGACATTGGTGAGGCCTCATCTGGAGTACTGTGTCCAGTTTTGGGCCCCACACTACAAGAAGGATGTGGAAAAATTGGAAAGAGTCCAGCGGAGGGCAACAAAAATGATTAGGGGTCTGGAGCACATGACTTATGAGGAGAGGCTGAGGGAACTGGGATTGTTTAGTCTCCAGAAGAGAAGAATGAGGGGGGATTTGATAGCTGCTTTCAACTACCTGAAGGGGGGTTCCAAAGAGGATGAAGCTCGGCTGTTCTCAGTGGTGACAGATGACAGAACAAGGAGCAATGGTCTCAAGTTGCAGTGGGGGAGGTCTAGGTTGGATATTAGGAAACACTATTTCACTAGGAGGGTGGTGAAGCACTGGAATGCGTTACCTAGGGAGGTGGTGGAGTCTCCTTCCTTGCAGGTTTTTAAGGCCCGGCTTGACAAAGCCCTGGCTGGGATGATTTAGTTGGGAATTGGTCCTGCTTTGAGCAGGGGGTTGGACTAGATGACCTCCTGAGGTCCCTTCCAACCCTGATATTCTATGATTCTATGATTCTATGAAAGTTATTGAGAGATTAAAGCAGGTAAATATAATAACAGGTAAATCACAGTTTGTAACTCCAAATGGTGGAAGTGATGTAATAAACTGCCAGTTTCCCAAAAGTCCTTTAGGGCTACCCAGAATAAATTAGGGGATCTCCATCTTCTCATTTAGTTATTCTGCCCTGTTAGAATCCAAACAGTCCAAAGTTGATAGATCATTTCTTGAATCCATGTTTATAGCTCCTTTACACAGAAAGCAAGCTGACAGTGTCTTTACCCACATAGGCTTTTCCTTTGATGACAACGCATGAGGAATGCACTTAGACTTTTGACTTCCAACCATATACGTAGTGGCCACTCGCTTTGAAATTAGCATTTTCTGTTAAAGTCCTTAAGTCCTTCATTAGCATTTCACAAGTTTTCTTTGACAGGTAATTTAGTTACAAGGGAATTTACCATGTAAATGTTTACTATTACATTATGACAGGACTAGATAAGCTAAAATAATGCCTGTAACATTCCACTAGTTTCCATGAAGTTTAAACATCTGAATACACACTTATACATGTAACAATTACGTTGATCTACACAAGTAAATTGACCTGAATACACTCCAGCATGACCTGGTCAGCATCACACATTGATTGTTGGTTCATCCATTACAGAGGTGTCAGAAGACTATATGTATGAGGTATCAGGCTAGTATTAGGAGTAAGTACCAGGTCAGGGATAGTTGAAACCATATAGGGAGGTACAGCAGGGTTCATGACTCCTGTAAACAGTCAGGTGGAGGCACCACCAGTTAGTAGCTAAGAACCCAGGCCATTGAAACCCACTGCAGCTAAAGCAGGAGGACACCAGGTAAGGGCTCCTGTTGATGATTAGCTGCTCTTGGGGTATGACAACCCGTGAAACCCCCTTTCATGCATATAGGACTCTGTTGTTTTAACCCATTTTCCTAGATACCAGAGTTCTTTTGGAAAATAAATGCCACTTTGTTTTGAAGAAACTGTTTTTGAGTCACTTTAATCAGCTGCTGTCTCAGAGTAGAGTAAAAGGGCTTAGAGGTGCTACACCCAACTGGCTTGCCAGGTTAACAGAGGGGCTGCAGCCCAAAAATTCAGTCGGTTCCAGTCAGAGAAGGAGAAAGTAGCAAAATCAGTCCCAAGGAGGTGCACCAGAAAGGGACAAAAAAGAATCTAAGGCACAGCTCATCCAGTAACCATGGCAATGACATACAACCACTCAAAACTGGCTGGTTTATTTACAGATTTTCTATTCAATCAGAACAACAGAAGTCAGCAAAGTTTCTGGCTACATTACATATTTTCATGTTCCAGAAGGGGAAACACCAAACAAGGTGGCTCTGACTTGTCCAGTGCTTTCCTAGTGGCTTCTGATCAATAGATCCTATCACTTGCTCTCATGAGTAGTCCAGACTCTTATTAATCAACAGTCCCAGCCCAACTAGGTTCAGGTACACCTGACTGCATCAGCTCAAGGAGGCTCTCCCAGCTGCAGCTCAGAAAACCCGGGGGGAGATTTAAAAACCCTGCATATCTCTGTCTGGTTTGAAGGGGCATCCTCCTTGTGTTCCCTCAGGGTGGGGTGTTAGAGGGCTGCAGAACTCCCTCCATGGGGAACCAAACAACCTGATCTATGCACCCCACAACACGCAGAATTAATTTAACAGGTACCAATCTGCAGAGCCACCTGAGATAAGAAATTATTTCTGAAATCTCCCAGACATTATTGTAGACTTCAGTTGACTTGAGGCCCTTTAATGATGCAAACAGCTTCCTAAATAGAATTTATACAAGAAATTGCTTTAGGTTATTGGAAGAAGATAATCTTTTTCCTCCTTCTAATCAAAGATGAATAAAACATCATCCAACATACTGTACAATACACTGAACAACTGTCAGTCAGAGTTCAATATCTAATTTAGGCCTCAGTCCTTCAATCCTTATGCACAATAAACTACTTTCTCAGGTGAGAAGATCCACGGGTTAATTGCTGGACTAAGCCTGAGATTACTTGCATAAGTAGTGTTCAACTTGAGTGAAGCTGCAGGATCAAATCTTCAGTTTAGCTGGACTTTTAAATCTGATCTGTGATCACCAGATCCCATCCAAAGGATCATGTATGTGATGGATCTCAAACACAACAAATTAACATTCAGGCTCTGCTCAGAAGCTGGCTAGCTGCCATGGGATGATACTCCCTGGGAAAGGGGCAGCTGATGTTACATAGTCAGAATGGCAGCACAGAATAAACAGGGATTGTGAAAGCACCCTCTTAACCTCAGTGGGACCAGCCTCGTAGTTAGAACTGATGCCCCAAGAAGTGGCCCAACTGCACTTTTTGTCATAGGCAGCACGATGGGGCACTTGGAGGGCCTAGCAGTTAGCACACCTGACTTCTAGCCCTTTGTCTTTCTGTCAGGGGCCTGGTTCTTGACTCTAGGCTAGGAGTATTTGGGCCTCCACTCACATCTGGGTCTTTACCTTGAAGTGGAGCATGGCAGGAGGACTCAGGCCCGCCCTCCCCTCTCCACCAGGCTCCAGCCCAGAACTCTGTGGGAAGTAACACCAACAGGCCAGGGCCGCCCAGAGATGGGGGCAAGAGGGGCAATTTGCCCCGGGCCCTGCAGGGGCCCCCACGAGAGTTTTTCGGGGCTCCTGAAGCGGGGTCCTTCACTCGCTCCGGGGGCCCTGGAAAACTCTCGCAGGGCCCGGGCCCCCGGAGCTTCTTCCGCTCCAGGTCTTCGGCGGCAGTTGAGCAGCAGGGGGTCCTTCCGCTCCGGGACCCGCCGCCGAAGTGCCCCGAAGACCCGCGGCGGGGGGTCCTTCCGCCCCAGGACCCGCCGCCGAAGTGCCGGGTCTTCGGCGGCGGGGGCCCCCTGCCGCCAAAAACCCCAGGCCTCCTGAATCCTCTGGGCGGCCCTTCAACAGGCGCCTCCCTCAGAAAGTTTAGTTCCACTATTCTGGGCTACTTCCTACCTATGTACTCCTTCAATTCCGGGCATGGACACTATAGAGCAAACAGTCAATAGCTTAACAAAAAGTCCAAATGAGCAGGGCCCTGCAAGACCTGCTGGTTCTCAAAGGGGATGGTGGCCGGAGAAGACACTGCCTGGGGGCCTTACTCACTCTGTAGCCCCATTTCAGGCCCAACCTTCTTTCTGGTTCCCCAGAGAAGGACTCATTCTCACCTGCAGCCTGTCCACCACTCTTGGCCTGGGCTTCTAAACTCTTTTTAACCCACTCTCCTGTCAGAGCATGCTTGGCAGGCCCCGAGGGGCAGGGCTACCTGGGCCCAGTACTGCCCTTTAACCTCTGTGGGTTCAATGTGGGCTTTGTATACCAAATCACAGGCAGGTATAATCACAGTGTCTTGGCGGTGAGCTTACATATTTTAATAAGATTATTTAACTATTATTATTATTAGGGCTGTCAAGCAATTAAAAGAATTAATCGCGATTAATCACACTATTAAACAATAATAGAATACCATTTATTTAAATATTTTTGGATGTTTTTTACATTTTCAAATATATTGATTTCAATTATAACACAAAATACAAAGTGAACAGCGCTCACTTTATATTTATTTTTGATTACAAATATTTTCACAGTAAAAAACAAAAGAAATAGTGTTTTTCAATTCACCTAATACAAGTACTGTAGAGCAATCTCTTCATAATAAAAGTTGAATTTACAAATGTAGAATTATGTACGAAAAAATAACTACATTCAAAAATAAAACAATGTAAAACTTTAGCGCCTACAAGTTCACTCAGTCCTATTTCTTCTTCAGCCAATCGCTCAGACACACAAGTTTGTTTACATCTGCAGGAGAATGCTGCCCGCTTCTTGTTCACAATGTCACCTGAAAGTGAGAACAGGCGTTCGCATGGCAATGTTGTAGCCCACATCGCAATATATTTACATGCCAGAGGTGCTAAAGATTCATATGTCCCTTCATGCTTCAACAACGATTCCAGAGGACATGCATCCATGCTGATGACTGGTTCTGCTCAATAACAATCCAAAGCAGTGCGGACCGACGCATGTTCATTTTCATCATCTGAGTCAGATGCCACCAGCAAAAGGTTGATTTTCTTTTTTGGTGGTTCGGGTTCTGTAGTTTCCACATCGGAGTGTTGCTCTTTAAAGACTTCTGAAAGCATGCTCCACACCGCATCCCGCTCAGATTTTGGAAGGCACTTTCAACCTTGGGTCGAGTGCTGTAGCTGTCTTTAGAAATCTCACATTGGTACCTTCTTTGTGTTTTGTCAAATCTGCAGTGAAAGCATTCTTAAAATGAACATGTGCTGAGTCATCTGAGACTACTATAACATGAAATATATGGCAGAATGTGGTTAAAACAGAGTCAGAGACATACAATTCTCCCCCAAGGAGTTCAGTCACAAATTTAATTAGCACATTATTTTTTTAACGAGCATCATCAGCGTGGAAGTATGTCCTCTGGAATGGTGGCCGAAGCATGAAGGGGCATACAAATGTTTAGTATATCTGGTACGTAAATACCTTGCAATATGGGCTACAAAAGTCCCATGCAAACTCCTGTTCTCACTTTCTGGTGACATTGTAAAGAAGAAGTGGGTAGCATTATCTCCCGTAAACATAAACAAACTTGTTTGTCTTAGCCATTGGCTGAACTAGAAGTAGGACTGAGTGGACTTGTAGGCTCTAAAGTTTTGCATTATTTTGTTTTTGAGTGCAGTTATGTAACAAAAAAAATCTACATTTGTAAATTGCACTTTCATGATAAAGAGTTCGCATTACAGTACTTGTATGAGGTGAATTGAAAAATACTATTTCTTTTGTTTATCATTTTTATAGTGCAAATATTAGTAATCAAAAATTATAATATAAAGTGAGCAGTGTGCACTATCTATTCTGTATTGTAAATGAAATCAATATATTTGAAAATGTAGAAAAACATCCAAAAATATTTAATACATTTCAATTGGTATTCTATTGTTTAACAATGCGACTAAAACTGTGATTAATCACGATTAATTTTTTTAAGTTAATCGTGTGCGTTAACTGCGATTAATCGACAGCCCTAATTATTATTCATGGTATGTGGGTATGGCCCTGAAAAAAACACTCACCAAGACGCTCACATATAATTGTGTAATGTTCCACATCTCACTGTTCCAAGTACCTATAGTAATTCCTGTATTGGACCCAGGCAAACAGTTATAAAAAATAACAAATTTAACAAGAGTTAACAAGGATGATCGCTGCAGGCCAAGTGCCACTGCAAAGGTTTTGGTGGAAAATGTTTTGAATGAAGGTGTTTTGCGCCTCAGCACACATCACTGAGGTAAATGATTGGGGCCAGGGCCCCAGGATAACAATAACTCTGTTCATTTTTATGGTTATAAAGGGGAATCAGATCCTAGAGTATTTTTCTTATTTGACTCCTATGCCCCCATTTGAGGAAATTATGACATGGCAAAAAGTGAATAAGCTTTGTCTGAAACATGTGAACCCCTCCCCCCCCCTTTATTTATTTTTTTTTTTTGCTATCTGATTGTTGTATATTATACCAGACTCACTGAAGCTGGGTCATTTATACCTCTTGTGTCAGTGAGATTCTCTGTGGCACAGGAAGGGACAGCAGGTGGCATTCCTGCCACCACCTTCTTGTGATAGCTGGTAGGGATGGAGGTTAAGCTGTTTATGACTGGGATTTCACAGGGACTCTGTTGGTAGAGGCTGCTAAGAGATATGCAGCCATGCCACGTACAGCCTTTGCTGACTACCTTTTGAGATGGACTGACTCCCAACCCTCTCCTCAGCAGAGGGGAGCTTGGCTCTTTGTATAAGTGCAACTTCCTCCCCTGACAGATTTACCCGCTGCTGGGGTCCTTGCACCTAGGTTTATGCCAAGGTAAACCTGGGCTATATTTAGCCCATTTTCTGTTATTAACCTGGGTACATACTGCGACACTGCACCCCATATTCTTCATAGTGATATTATTATGAAATGATTTTATGGCATAATTATGCTGCATTTAGTACAAGACAGGTCATGTAAGGTGTCAATGGAAAAGTTATGATTTGCTTAGTATGATTATCTTATTTGTATGCATGTATCATTTTTGTATCTCAAGTTATGAATATTGACTATGTATCTGTATTTCAAATATAGTTACACCTGGGCGACACCCACTAGGCAAAATGCTTCCAGTCTAGACAGCTGGCTGTGAAGGGCCAATTCAAGGTAATGGACCATTAGGAAAAACAATAGGCCTTAGGAGAAGCTTATCTCCCACCTGGTAAGCCTAACTGAGAATGCACCAGACAGTCTGTAAGCAATGGCTGCTATGACTCAGCAAGGTATGGAAGGGCATGTGACCAGGCCATGTGACTCTGGACTCCATTTTGGGATGTCTGTATTTTTCCACAGACTGGTCTGGGAACCGTGTTTGAAACAAAGGGGTTCCTGCCGTATGCTAAAACTATAAAAGGCAGGGAGTGACCTCATCACTTGATCTTCACTCCCCACACAAGAAAACTCCTGGAAACACCTAAGGAACAAAATACTGAACTAGGGAAATGCTGGACCCAGGCTAAAGGGATTTCTAGCCTGTGTATGAAAACCTGAAAATCCCAAGCTGCAAAGCAAGTGCACCTTGAGAATCTGCAAGCTTGTTTGTATCATCAGTCAGGGTGAGAGACTGTTAATTCAAATCCTGTCCTTCTAGTATGTTAAGCTTACTTTGCATTTTTGTTTATTTACTAGATAATCTGCTTTGATCTGTTGCTATCACTTATAATCACTTAAAAATCTATCTTTTGTAGTTAATAAACTTGTTTTTCCTTTATCTAAACCAGTAAGCTTGAATGAAGTGCTTGGAAATCTTAGCTCAAGGGGCAAAGGCTGTTGCATTTCCTCTCCACATTGACAGGGAGGTGAACTGGATAATAAATTCATACTGGTCGGGGTTTTGACCAGGGCAAGATGGTACAGCTCTGGTGTCCTAGGCTGGGAAGCTGGTGATTCTTTTGGCTTTAGTCTCTGTATTGTTGGTTCATATAGTGGCTGGTCAGCCTGCATGTAACTGCAGCTGGGTGTATCCCTACCTGTGTGAATGCTGGTGGAAGTGTAGGACTGGGAGCAGGTCTGCAGCTTGTCACAGCAACACAATGTGAGTGGGAGCCCAGGCTGGTGAGTTGGAAGGCTCAGTGGTACCCCAGTTCCAGGTGGCACCCCCGGGGGTGTGTGGAACCCGTCACACATACCACTGTGAGAAATAAGCTAGGATGTCCACAGGCACCCTGCAAAGGTGCTTTATCACAAATGAGTTCTGACATTCTAGTAGACTTCCAGTTGAATTTAGAAGAAAGATTTTGATGAAAAAGGTCACACACCTAGATACTGGCAGCAGTGCTGTAGGATGGTGTCTGGTCAGGGTTGCAAAGCTGATACTCTAACTGCAATCACACTTTTATGCATCTAACAAGGACTGGGAAGTGCCAGAAACAAGCACCTTGCAATTGACCTAAATATCTTCTGGAAGTGGCTAAGAAAGCCAGGGTCCACTGAAAGGAACTTAGTTCATAGCTGTTCACTGCAGAGACTAATGGGTGGGGACAGCAAGTGTGAAAGTACATGTGAGTTGCCAGTCAGAAGTCTGCCTGTAGCAAAGATGGAGGAAAAGCAGCAGTGATGAGAGGTGTCAGCTAATTAGCTTTCAGCCTGCTAGGCAAATGGCCTCCAGTAAGAAGGACAGCATTGCAAAGTGGGAATCTTTGATTCTCAGCCAGTAAAACCAGCTGCACAAATAGTGAAAGACAGCAGATGGTGTGGATAAAGCCAAATCCACAATAATCTGCCTTTAAAAGTGGCTGAGGCCCAGCTTCACAAAGATACTAGGCATCTAAGTCCCAATTTTAGGCTCCACTGCAATCTACAACCTCCCACTGTGACTGTAGGAGCCACTTTCCCAACACCTACATTTTTGCAGTAAAAGTTCTCTTGGTGCCTAAGTTTCTCCCTCTGGCATAAGCAGTGCAGCCTTGCTGTAGGTGTCCAGACGCCTATCTCCTGCCTAAGCCCCAGAGCAATCCCTGGACTAGGGGAATACAGGCACTCCTCCGTCTAACTTGCACATGAGGCCTGGCCAGCAGGTGTGCTCAGAGATCGCCTACCATATCGGGTCCCATTCAGTACAGTGGTACAGCTGGCCTTTACAGCCACTGAAATGTACTCACATCCTTTTAGGGGACCCACCCCACGCTATTAGTTCCAAAATCTTGAAGGACATAGTGACCAGAAATAACCAGTTCAATTTACTAACTAGAGATATTTCATTTGTTTAATAAATCCATCAGTTTTAAATACAAAATAGAAGGCAGCTGGGTACAATTTATCCAGCCACCCATCTCCCCTTCAGTTTCATGGGTGGCGTTACACTTCACCCAGCCCACTAACCATATGTGGCAGTGTCACTGGGGGTGAGTGGAGTAGTGCCTTCCTGATGTCCCAGCAAGGCCATGCTAATTCTTCCCTCATTGGCTCATCTGAAGACAGAGAATATGCCAAAACCAGTCTCAGCAAGACTGCTGCTACCCAGGAAGCTGGGAGTCTTCCCTGTTCTTACAGCTCTGAAGAAAGTGAGCACCTTGGCCCAGATCCACAAAGGTATTTAGGCACCTCAGATGTAGTTGCTACTGTGATCCATAAAACCCCTGTTTGTCTGCTGCCTAACCCTGTAGGTGCCTAAACTCACTTGGTGCCTAAATTTTCAGAGTAAAAGCTCCCTAAGTACCTATGTTTCTGCCTCTGTTAAATACACTGCTATCTCAGACTAGGCAACTGGGCGCCTGTCTCTCACCTAAGCCCCAGTGTGATCCACAAAGCAGGGAAAGATAGGCGTTCCCTGGCTTATGTTGTCAATGGGATCCAATCCAATAGGTGTGCTCTGAGCAAGCCTACTGGATCGGGTCCCATTCAAAATCTGGCCAGAGGCCACTTCCCTTACAACTTCTAGCCCCATGGTTAGAGCATTCACCTGGGAGGGGGGAGACCAGGTTCAATTCTTCTCTGTGCCTACTAGGGAGATAGGAGACCCCTGTTCAAATCCTTCCTCCCAGATGAGTGCTCTAACCACCAGACTCTAGAATCATGCTTGCTCTCTCTGGTGCAATGAAAGTATTAGCCAAAGTGGACCAGCTTCAAAAGGCGAGGTTGAGGGAGTTTACGTTAAAATATCCCATAGTGCAGTGGTTAGAGATCCTGTTCAAATTCTCTCCTCAGCAAGCAGAGGAGGGAATTGAACCTGGGTCTCTCACATACAAAGGAGTACCCTAATTACTAGATGAAAGGTTAACAGGAGACAGCACTACCACCTCCTCTAGCGTTTCTTGCAAGAAACACCTTAGACACCTAAACTGCCTGACTCCAGGAGAGGAGTTCCCAATTGTGGATCACAAGCAGAGGTGCCTTCCTGCAGCCCAGGCTTAGGCATCTATTCCGTGAGAGGGATAGGGTTCAGGACACACCCCTTTCATTGGCTAGTTTAGCTGTTTGTGGATCCCATTTTTAGGCACCTAACGATCCCCATTCATTGTATAGGGAGCCTGAGTGCCTAAGGCCTGGTCTACACTATGACTTTAATTCGGATTTAGCAGCGTTAAATCGAATTAACCCTGCACCCGTCCACGCAGTGGAGCCATTTATTTCGAAATAAAGGGCTCTTAAAATCGATTTCTGTACTCCTCCCCGATGAGCGGAGTAGCGCCAAAATCGATTTTGTCAATTCAAATTAGGGTTAGTGTGGCCGCAATTCAATGGTATTGGCCTCCGGGAGCTGTCCCAGAGTGCACCATTGTGACCGCTCTGGACAGCAATCTGAACTCGCATGCACTGGCCAGGTAGACAGGAAAAGCCCCAGGAAAATTTGAATTTCATTTCCTGTTTGCCCAGCGTGGAGAGCACAGGTGACCACAGATACCACAGATACCTCAGCTCATCAGCACAGGTAACCATGCAGGCTGATAATCGAAAAAGAGCACCAGCATGGACCGCACGGGAGGTACTGGATCTGATCGCTATATGGGGAGAGGATTCAGCGCTAGCAGAACTTCGTTCGAAAAGACGAAATGCCAAAACTTTTGAAAAAATCTCCAAGGGCATGATGGAGAGAGGCCACAATAGGGACTCAGATCAGTGCCACGTGAAAGTCAAGGAGCTCAGACAAGCCTATCAAAAAACAAAGGAGGCAAACGGTCGCTCCGGGTCAGAGCCGCGGACATGCCGCTTCTACGCCGAGCTGCATGCAATTCTAGGGGGGGCCGCCACCACTACCCCACCTGTGACCGTGGATTCCGGGTCGGGGATAGTCTCATCAGCTACACCTGAGGATTCTGCGGATGGGGAAGAGGAGGAGGAGGACGAGGAGGACGAGCTTGCAGAGAGCACCCAGCACTCCGTTCTCCCCAACAGCCAGGATCTTTTTCTCAGCCTGACTGAAGTACCCTCCCAAGCCAGTAGCCAAGACCATGACCCCATGGAAGGGACCTCAGGTGAGTTTACCTTTTAAAATATAAAACATGGTTTAAAATCAAGCGTTTTTTAATGATTAATTTGCCCTGAGGACTTGGGATGCATTCGCGGCCAGTACAGCTACTGGAAAAGTCTGTTAACGTGTCTGGGGATGGAGCGGAAATCCTCCAGGGACATCTCCATGAAGCTCTCCTGGAGGTACTCCAAAAGCCTTGCCACAAGGTTTCTGGGCAGTGCAGCCTTATTCCGTCCTCCATGGTAGGACACTTGACCACGCCATGCTTGCAGCAAGTAATCTGGTATCATTGCCTGACAAAGCCTGGCAGCGTATGGTCCCGGTGTTTGCTGGCATTCAAGCAACATCCGTTCTTTATCTTGCTGTGTAATCCTCAGGAGAGTGATATCGCTCATGGTAACCTGGTTGAAATATGGGAACTTAATTAAGGGGACAGAGGTGGCCGTTCCTACTGGGCTGTTTGCCTGTGGCTGAAAAGAAATCCTTCCCTGCAGTTAGCCAAGCACAGTGGGGGGGGAATTGGCCCTGAGCTTTTCGCGTTTGGCTAGCAGGGATCTTCCCTGTTACCAGCCACGCGGTCGGGGGAGGGGTACATTGATCATCCCAGGGAATTCATGGCGGGGGGAGCGGGGGGGTTAGTTTGGTTTCTGCAGGGATCTTCCCTGATACCTGCCACGCAGTGGGGGGAGGGATAAAGCGATCATCCCAGAGAATTGGATGGTGGGGGGGTTAGTTTGTTTTCTGCTGCTGAAGGTTAACAGGAAAACCGCAGCAGTCAACAGGCTTTGCTTGGTATGTGGGAAAGGAGGGCGCAGAAGCCGAAAGACAATGGCTTACCATGGCTGCCTGCAAGCTGAATTCTGTTGCCCGGACCTGCGTCTGTGATCTCTAACACCAAAGCCACAGGCACTCAATATTAAGATGGAAAATGCGACCTTGTACTGAAATCACATGTGCTATGTAATGTGAGTAGTGTTTTTCACCATGAAAGAGTATAAGCATTGTTCTGTAAAATGTATCAGTTTAAAAACTTCTCTCCTTTCTTTCAACCCTCCCTCCAGCAGCTGCAAATTTTTCAAGCCTCCCTCCTCCGTCCTGAAGGCTATCTCAGATAAGGCGGCGTAGAAAGAGGACGCGAGACAACATGTTCACAGAAATAATGGAATCCACCCGCAATGAAAGAGCTCATTTGAATGAGTGGAAGGACACTGTATCTAAATTTAGGAAAGATGCCAGTGAACGTGAGGTCTTGAGGGACGCTCGAGATGAGAGGTGGCAGGCTGCAACGCTGGGGCTGCTGCATGAGCAAACGGACATGCTCCGGCGTCGTCTGGAGCTTCAGGAATGGCAGCAGGATGACAGAGTGCCGCTGCAGCCGCTGTATAACCTCCCTCCCCCCTCACCATGTTCCATATCCCCCTCACCCAGACGTGTAAGAACGCGGGGGGGGAGGCTCCGTGCACCCTCCCACTCCACCCCAGTGGACAGCCCAACCAAAAGGCTGTCATTATATTGAATTTGTTCAGTGGCCTTTTACTTCCCTCCTATCCTCCTCCCAAACCTCACCCAGATTACCTTCTTAGTTCTCTCCCTATGTTTATAATCACTTAATAAAGAATACATGATTTTTAAATGATAGTGACTTTATTTCCTTTGAAAGAAAGCTGGGGGAAGGGGGAGGGTGGGTTGCTTACAGAGAATGAATGAGTCAATAAAGGGGGCTGGTTTTCATGAAGGGAGAAACAAACAGAAATTTCACACTGTAGCCTGGCCAGTCATGAAACTGGTTTTCAAAGCTTCTCTGATGCACAGCGCTTCCTGGTGTGTTCTTCTAATCGCCCTGGTGTCTGGCTGCGCGTAATCAGCAGCCAGGCGATTTGCCTCAGCCTCCCACCCTGCCATAAAGGTCTCCCCCTTACTTTCACAGAGATTGTGGAGCACACAGCAAACAGAAATAACAATGGGGAGATTTCTTTGGCTGAGGTCAGAGCGAGTTAGTAGCGATCGCCAGCGACCTTTTAAACGGCCAAATGCACATTCTACCACCATTCTGCACTTGCTCAGCCTGTAGTTAAACAGCTCCTGACTCCTGTCCAGGCTGCCTGTATATGGCTTCATGAGCCATGGCATTAAGGGGTAGGCTGGGTCTCCAAGAATAACTATTGGCATTTCAACATCCCCAACGGTCATTTTCTGGTCCGGGAAGTAAGTCCCTTGCTGCAGCCCTTTAAACAGAGTAGTGTTCCTGAAGACGCGAGCATCATGAACCCTTCCCGGCCAGCCCGCGTTGATGTTGGTGAAACGTCCCTTGTGATCCACAAGTGCTTGCAGCACCATTGAAAAGTACCCCTTGCGGTTTATGTACTGGGTACCCTGGTGCTCCGGTGCCAAGATAGGGATGTGGGTTCCATCTATCGCCCCACCACAGTTAGGGAATCCCATTGCAGCAAAGCCATCCACTATGACCTGCACATCTCCCAGAGTCACTAGCTTGTGTAGCAGCACCTCAGTGATTGCTTTGGCTACTTGCATCACAGCAGCCCCCACAGTAGATTTGCCCACTCCAAATTGATTCCCGACTGACCAGTAGCTGTCTGGCATTGCAAGCTTCCACAGGGCTATTGCCACTCGCTTCTCAACTGAGAGGGCTGCTCTCATCCTGGTATTCTGGCGCTTCAGGGCAGGGGAAAGCAAGTCACAAAGTTCCATGAAAGTGCCCTTACGCATGCGAAAGTTCCGCAGCCACTGGGAATCGTCCCACACCTGCAACACTATGCGGTCCCACCAGTCTGTGCTTGTTTCCCGGGCCCAGAATCGGCGTTCCATGCCTATAACCTGCCCCATTAACAGCATGATCTCCAAAGCACCGGGTCCCGCGGTTCGATAGAATTCCATGTCTATATCCTCATCACTCTTGTCGCCGCGCTGCTGTAGCCTGCTCCTCGCCGCCTGGTTTTCCAGGTTCTTGTTCAGCATAAACTGCACGATAAGGCGCGAGGTATTTACAATGTTCATGACTGCTGTCTTGAGCTGAGCGGGCTCCATGCTTGCCGTGGTATGGCATCTGCACTGTTCACCCAGGAAAAAGGCGCGAAACGGTTGTCTGCCGTTGCTTCCTGGAGAGGGGGGAGGATATACCCAGAACCACCCGCGACAATGTTTTTGGCCCCATCATGCATTGGGATCTCAACCCAGAATTCCAATGGGCGGAGGAGACTGCGGGAACTATGGGATAGCTATGGGATAGCTACCCACAGTGCAACGCTCCAGAAATCAATGCTAGCCCCGGTACATGGACGCACACCGCCGAATTAATGTGCTTAGTGTGGCCGCATACAATCAAATTTATACAATCTGTTTCCCAAATTCGAATTATATAAATTCGGATTAATCCCGTAGTGTAGACATACCCTTAGTCAGGCTTTGTGCATCCCATTGTTGGTCCAATGATTTTCTAGGTGCCCAAAATTTAGGTGTTGCGATGCCTACGTCCCTTTGTGGATCTGGGCCCATCAATTTGATTCCCTGCCTCACCACCACTTGAGTGAGGCCCTAGGGCTGGAATAATCTTGTGGCCCCACCTGAAAGCGAGAGGACTTATCCCAGTAAGTTTGATGGTCATTTTAGGCAAAGAGGAAGGAGAATTGTGGATGGTATCTAAAACCTGTCACCAATGAATGGAGTGTTTCCAACTATCAGACATCTCCACAATAAAAATTCATTCAGCTCCTGAGAGCCAGTGTAATACAGCAAGAAGTCCCTTATAATATATGCTTTCTCCACCACAGCAGGAGTGTTGCTGTAACTACTTAATGCAGCTCGCAGATGCTGTCATTTACCCATTTGATATACATGAGCTGGAAATTTCCTTCACTGCAAATTCCATCAGAAAGTGAAGGATGGATTCTCCTAGCTAATCTGCACAATTGTCTGTACTTTTAAAGCTTTTGTAGTCTTTTCTCATGGTAAATAAATAAACTGAACAAGACAGCACAACACAGCATGGATACGCACATAATACAAATGGTTTCATCGTGTACCTCATCCTGATTTATGTTGCAGAAATCAGAGATGTAAGCTCAGCTCTTTGATCACTTCTCTGGCACTTAAGATTGTTTACCAGCAGAATTTACTCAGGCAAGAAAACGCATGGCTTAAAAATATCTTTCATTTCCACTTGAGCTGAGACAAACAGGTCTGGACATGATGGCTGGCTCACAGGACAGCCCTGCCTCACTCCAAACCTCAGCGGGATAGCCTCCTGCTTTAGCCAGCCATTATCCAGAGAGTAGCTTTGTACCCCTTGCACAGAGATGAAGGTACTTGGGATCCCATAGTGCTGTAGCATACCCCACAGATACCCATGTCGCACTCGATCAAAGGCCTTGTTTTGATCCAGGGAATGCACATACCCTTGCCAATCACCTGCTGCCCCTGCCTCAAACACCTCCCGAAGATCACACAGCGAATCTGCTAGCAGCCTATGCTAGACTGCACTGGCCTGCGCTGGATGGATCAGCATTGGAGCCACCTTACCATGCCGCTTCAGGAGCACCTTTGCTAAAATCATATAACCTGTATTCAGCAGGGTGAGAGGTCTCCAGTTTTCTAATCACAACCTGTTGCCTCCTTTGCTCAGCAGGATCAACAAGCCCTTATTAAATGATCTCTCCAACTCCCTCCTACCAAGTGCCGGATTAAACACAGCTGTCAACACCCAAGCGAAAAACCACTGGGCAAGGCTGGTACAACTCACTTGTCAGCCCATCTCTGCCTGGGGACACCTTTTTCTTTAAAGCTTGAATTGCTTCCAAAGCTTCCTGACACTGCACAGGGGTGCACAAACCTTCTGCCTGTTCTACTATAACTTTAGAGACTACCACGGAGATCAAGAATACCGCCCGCGCTCTCCTATCCCTTTGGACAGATGTCTGCTGTTCTTGCTCTTCTCCCCACGTAACTTGGCATAATAAACCTGGATCACATCCAGCATCTCCTCAGGGTCTTTGATGCATCTTCCTTCTGCATTTCTCAGCCCCAACATGTCCCTAGCCTTCCTCCTCATTTTTATAGGCGAAAATCTGGTGCCAATTGGTCTTCACTCTTACTCTAGCAGCAGTTGTTTTCCCTTCACTATTATTTTTAACCCTGTCACAAAGGCTCCTGATCAGACATGCCAAACCCGCGGAAAAAATGCAGAAATTGGGCTTGTTTTTGGCTTAATTGGCTTGTGAGTTGCTTGTTGGTTCGTTTTTGTCGTTTGGCTTGTTGCTTCTTTTTTTTTTTTTTTTTTTTTGATCGGCTCCCAGCAGGCAGGAGCAAGTGGGGGCCGGGGGGGGAGAGTCGGGGTGCACAGCGGGCCCACCACAGTCCCAGACTGCACGCTGGGGGGATCTAGTCACATAGAGTGTTGGGATTCTTAGGGATTGGCTTGTTTTGACCTTGTTTTGAAATGGGATTCACTTGATTTTTGGCTTATTGTGAAAGTCGGGGTGCTTATTTACCACGTGAAAGTTGGCAACTGTGCCTGATGTTCTCCTCCCCATTCCTGCAATTATCACTCTTACCCCTGACTTCTGAGTAAGGATGCTCCTGCCCCTCCACTCACACCTCCTGACATGGAAGAGGGCGTGGTCAAGGCCGGAGCTGTGAGGGGGCGACGGCTCTGAGACTCTGCAGCCTCTCTTGATGATACAAATGCAACACTTCTTTTAACTCCGCCGTTCCCTTCTCTACCCATTGCCTCCTACCCCAACCTTCCTGACTCTGCTGTGCCAAAGAGTTCACCTCTGCGGTACAGCCAATCTCTCTCCATTTTCTGAATCCTCCTGTCATTGGCAAGACTCATGGAAAAACTGCTTCATTTCCTCCTGCCTATTTACCCACCAGCTCATCGAGGAGGGAAATACCCCAGTAACTGTCTCTGAATCCTTAAACTGAGCAAGGAAGAAGTCAAAAATTCAGTCCTCTTCCTCCTGCTCCACCCAGTCACTACCATTCATTACTTCCAAGAGCCTCAGATTCAACTTCCAAATTCACTTCCCAAACCGAATGACTGTATCCAAATGCAAAGTGACCTGCACCAATACATGATCTGAAACCTCCAATGTAACGGTCCTAAACCTTGCACACTTCACTCCCTTCTGTATGTACAGCCTATAAATTCTAGTCCTCCTTGACCCTCTAAATATACTCTCCACCACCCTTTCCACCTGGGCTGAGCCCTCCAAATCCTCTTCCAAAAAAGCCATCTTTCAGTTTAGCTTTTTGCACCGACTTACGTAACTGTTTAGCATCTGCTGCCCTGAACCATTGATACCTCTTCTGATCCGCCTCACTGCACATACTCTCCTGTATCTGAATGTGAGAATTAAAGTCGCCCCCAAAAATAACAGTCCGAAAAGTGAAAAGAAAAGGCGTAACATCTTCCAACAATAACTCTTTCCATCCCCGAGCTAGGGTGCCCGTACACATTAATAAGCCTGTACGTAATGCCAGCCATATTCTCAAAGTCCATCACCATCGCTCTGCAGGCACTACCTCCCAAATCTGTGGCTGAGGGATTTTGAAGGTGTAGAATAATTAACCCATATCATCTATTTCACTTTCAGCCACTGACCATACAGACCACCCCTTTCTCCAGCTAGATCGAGCCTTTTCACAATCTATT
Organism: Emys orbicularis; assembly: GCF_028017835.1. NCBI lineage: Eukaryota > Metazoa > Chordata > Testudines > Emydidae > Emys > Emys orbicularis. Next base: position 38,430,446 of record NC_088684.1, read on the forward strand.
TCAGAGTGTAAGCTGGTTTCCTGAATCATTAACATGTCCAAGGGCTGCAAGTCTTGTAACTCTGCCATTTTCCAAACCTGTGTCCTTGGTGCTCTAATGCTATTCACATTCCAAACCTGTGTCCTTGCCATCAGAGGGGCTGGCTCCCCTGACCATCCCTGCCCATTATGCCCCCACAGGTCATGGGATCCTCCCGCACCTTCGGAAGATGCCATCAGGAGTGCTCAAAGGATGTTTGATAGGCCTCCCCCTAGAATTGGACATTTATCCATCCCCCATCTTCAGTGTCTCAAATCTCCCTCCTTCCATTCTCTCCAATCTCCCCCTGCTTACTCTGTGCTTTTTTTATTAGCACTTCTCAACTGTTTGTTACCTCATCCCCATGGCTTGTGGAAAACCCAGGCACAAGGGGGAAGGCTGTAGCAGTGATACAGTGGGGGAATAAGAGGCTACCAGTGTGAATCTGCTGATGGACATGTCTGATCTGCAATGCCCAAACCAGATGTTCCCATCAACTCCCCCAGTCCCTTCCGCCTACTATCCCCCGTCTTTTCATTCGCTTTTCCATTCCCCTCATGCTGACCCACCAATACCTCCACATTTCCTGTGCCTGCCCCATCATCCACCACTGACTCCAAAGCGTCTATTGCTGCAACAATATTACTATATGCCCCTGCTTCCCTGGCTGACTCCTGGGCCTCCATCCCCTTTATCCAGTTGGCCAGAGGGGAAAATTTGTTGCCCAACTCTATAGGTAAGGGAGCAGGTCCTGGAAGAAGAGGAGAGGAGAAACAGTCAGGGTCTCCCAGACCCAGAGAACCAGACCCAGACCCAGAGACACCAGAGCTAGGGACTCCCAATACCCCACCACACCTCTGGCCCCCTTCAAAGTTCCTCTGTATGATAGGGGCCTCTGGGAGCTGCCCCTAATCCAGAGCAGAAGATGGAGTTGCCTGACACTGGCGAGAAAGGGAGAGCACCGTCAGTGGAATAACAGACAGGGAAAGGTGTGGAGAGAGCATCCCAGAGGGCAACTGAGGAGAGGAAGCCCCTTCCACCCCACCAGCCATCTGATGCTATTGCTAGGGCTCTACCAGAAGAACTCTCCCCCGGTACCCACCAAGCTCTACCCCTTTTGTGGCTGATCCAGCAGTGAACTCTCCTCCTCCTCCTCCTCCCCACCTCTCCCTACAGATACTTCCTCCTCCTCCCTTTTCTCCCCCTCCACATCTAAGGATTCCCTGGAGTTCTGCTCCTCCACCTCCCTTCTCAGCTGCCTCCTACAGGACGTTCATTATCCCTGCTCAAAACTGATCTGCTTTGCTGACCTACAGTCTCCCCCACTACGCACTGAGCATCATCCCTCCCCTCAACCCCATTAAGCATAGTTTGCTTCAGGTCATATAAATCAGTGGAGCCCATATAATAGAATGGCCTGCAGTGAACTGGGCTTTTTGCTTGGAAAAGTCCTTTCTTATTGGAAATCAGCAAAGGAAACTTAACCATTGCCTGAGCAGGGCAGGTTATAAGATGCTGGAATTCTGACACTTGAAGACTTCTGTCATTGCATTTAAGGAATATAATTATATTAGAGGGAATGTAATCAGAAAGAGACCAATTGTTCAAAAATCATCAGACACCCCAAAGAGAGGTGTTTTAAAACACATTGTGTGAGAGACTAATGTGTGGACTCTGATAATAGTTTTGATTCCTATGCATGCTTCAGTTTTCTTCTGGGCATTGCATTGCTATACTGAGTGTAAAGGGAAAGGATGATGTGTTAACTCAGCAGCTTGGTTGGAAACCAGAGTAATTAATAAACTGAATAAAGTCTATTCATGTGAATGAAGGATCACACGAATATTTAGCATATCTGACATATAAATACCTTGCCACGCCGGCTACAAAAGTGCCATACGAACGCCTGTCCTCACTTTCAGGTGTCATTGTAAATAAGAAGCAGGCAGTAGTATCTCCCGTCAATGTAAACAACCTTGTTTTTCTTAGCGATTGGCAGAACAAGAAGTAGGACTGAGTGGACTTGTAGGTTCTAAAGTTTTACACTGTTTTGTTTTTGAGTGCAGTTATGTAACCAAAAAAAATCTGCATTTGTAAATTACACTTTCACGATAAAGAGATTGCACTTCAGTATTTGTATGAGGCAAATTGAAAAATACTATTTCTTTTGTTTATCATTTTTAAAGTACATATATTTGTAATAAAAATAATAATATAAAGTGAGCCCTGTGCACTTTGTATTCTGCGTTGTAATTGAAATCAATATTGAAAATGTAGAAAAAATCCAAAAATAGTTAAGAAATTTCAATTGGTATTCTATTTTTATAAGCGCGATTAATCGCGATTAATTTTTTTGAGTTAATTGTGTGAGTTAACTGTGATTAATTGACAGCCCATATATATATATATATATATATATATATATATATATATATATATATATATATATATATATATATATATATATATATATATATATATATATATATAATGGGCTGTCAATTAATCGCAATTAACTCACACGATTAACTCAAAAAATTAATCAAATATATAATATATACACACACACTGATGCTAAGGATGACACTTCTAGAGGCTGGAAAATTACTTAAAACTGGATACATCCTAGTCTGCAGTTCTCAGATCATGTTATCTCAGGCATGTCTTTTATACTTCTAAAACAATCATCATTAAAGTAATAGAAAAGAGACAGTTGGACTGGACAGTGGCTTGCACAAGGGCTATGTAACAGAAACAGACACTGATTTTAACATCTTTATTAGCATAACCATGTTTAGATGTTCCTTTCACTCCTTGGACATGAGTAGGTTAGAAAGAAATTACTATGTTCCCAGCACAGAACCGATTTCTCTGGTAAGTGCCATTTGACAAATGCTTCTATTGCCAGTTCCCAAAGATTAATAAAAGCCTTACAGAAATGAACTCTGACAAGCTTAGGGAAGTGAAGGGATTTGGATTTATACATAATTTGTGAATAAAAGTCAAATAGAGAAAAGGCTCCTCAGAGAACTATTTCATCCTCAGTACTACCATTAAAGTTAAAGCTCGTTATTCACTATGCTAATCACCGAGATTTAAAGGTAGAAGGCTCCATTTCTGATGGGGAATAGTAACAGAGTAGACTGCAAATATTTAGGCCTCTCTAAAAAGAATTCACATTTGAACCCTTATTATCTAATCACCTAAAGAGCTTGACATGTAAAAGAATTGTATTTAGCCCTGCAACTAAATTTGCAGGAGTTTCAAGAGGCTATGGAAAACACAGCATAGGAAAGGAAACGAGTGTTCTGCCGTAAGTGAAGTGAAGTTATTGGATTCTGTTTCCCTGGAAAGGGTTGAGCCTAAGTGACCTGGTCAGAGGATTGAGCCATGAGGAAAGGCAGAGTACCGCATGGCCAGAGCCGCTGTCTAGAGAGGGGTGCTAGATGAGAAGCGCCTACTCCACCACATACAGCTGTGAGGGAACATACCAGTGATGAGTGCATTCCTATATAGATGAACACAAGGGTGTTTAAGGTGCTCTGTGGCTGAATGGCTTTTGTTAAGGTGGTATTTATACAGGTGACCAGTGCTATCAAGGTGATGGTGATGAGGGTGAATAGGCCATTTGAGTCCTAACTTTGTCAGGTCTCTCCTGTTACTGCACTGCAATCACATGAAACAGGTCTGTTCTGGAGGGTGATCATTGGGGTGCAGTAATGCACACAATCTCATGTTGTCTGCCATGTATCCGCATAGCACATAATATTACTAGAGCTGTACAAAATATGGGACAGGAAATGACAAGCTCTTTAATGGCCTTATCCTTAAATTTGTGTTGTTCCCATAATACACAGTATTGTTGTGTCTTCCTGAAAGAAAAGCTAGGCGCTGATGCAGGTTTTAAGGAATCCGGTGCAGGTCCAATTTAAGGAAGAGATGCATATGTGAGGGCCAAGGCCTCTGGAGGCTGAAATAGTTTGGGTAAACGTTCAGATCAGACTCTGAACCTCTTAAGGTTTCCTCACTATCGCTATATAATCTAAGGCCAGTTTACCACATGGTTTTTACATGACACTTATGCCATGGTGATGCTGGTTTACTGGGTGCTCCAAATAGCTTGGCTGTGATAATGCTAGTGATGGCATGATTTTAGTTTATTCCTCCCCTAGTATTAGGGGCAATAAAGAAAACATCTTATTCTTTGAATACCAAAGACCAAATGGTCAGTATACTTGGGTTACTGTAAACCTCTCCCTTCCATTGAGGGTCTGAACATACTGTCTGCATACCTGGTCTCTACTAGCCCAGGCAGCAAGAAACCAGGACTTAGACACAAAAGAAAGATTTCCTTCACAGCAATTCTGAAAACTACCATTAGGCCATCTGGGATGCCCAGTCTTTCCCTCTCATCAGATACAGTTCATATGACCCAGACATACCCCTCTTGCTATCTGATCTCTATTGACATATCTACGGATCAAAAGTGTAGAGTCCTCCTGAAGTAAAAAAGGCTTGACATCACTTACTGAATCAGGCAACAAGGACTAGCTTTGCTTTTGCATCCAGATGTTCTCATGATGATATCTTCCCTAAGGGAATAAATATCTTCCTGACTGTTGGACTGTGGTTATGTTAAATGCCTTAAATCCATGTCTCATAATGGACACCACTGAGAGCATCAGATCTGCACAGCAGATGGCTACAGAACAAGAGTGCTCTCAAAATACAAGGGACATTCCTGAGGCATGTTTTCATATTATCTTTCTTACATTGGGTTTTCAAGTGTCAGTTTATCATTGTGACATTGTAAGAGACTAAACCTTTAGCAGTTTAATATTCTGGTAGAGGTTTTACATCATTGTTGTATATCAGATTCATGATTTAAAGTTTGGAAGTGTTTCACTTTTCGTACATACGTTATTTCACACCTGTAAGGATAAGTTTTGCACTTTCCATAATAAGCAGCTTATCTGTTGGCACGATTTGAAATGACACCTTTATGAGCATTTTAGAAAGCTAAAGGATTGAGTAAAATCTGTCTTTCAATGTATGAACACAAAAATATGTGTGAACATTACCTGTATTTAGAATAGGTTAAATACCATTGACAGCTCAATTCTGCCACTGTTACTCATGGTGAGTAGTTTTTTACTCCACAAGTAGCCTCCTTAATTTCAGTGGGATTATTCATAGTGACAGGAGAGAAAATAGGGTCCTGAATAACTTGTTCAATTAATTTTGTGAATTTTAAAAAAAATTAAAAGAATATATTTTCACTTATTTCCCCAATTTATAGAACTTGGCAAATGGATTAGGAATATTCATAAATATTACACACTGCGACTTTTTGCCAATAAAAATGTCCTTAATTTGTCATGTTTCATTCAGCCCTTTTATTCAATTTTTGTCAAAACATAATTCACATTATCTAAATGAAAGTGTTAGTCCTAGAAGGGGTTCTGGCCTACCGATATATTTTGGAATATTGTTGTTAGGATCTGTTTGTTTAATATCCCTGAGCAGAACAGAGAGGTAAGGTTGTGCTAAAGATACCAAAGGCATTTTCATAGTATATACCAGAATAGGAAAGTACTTAGTTCTGTGGTTACTCAATATGGCTGAATACAATGTATTTTTGCAATTGGTAAATCAAGACCTTCCTCCATATTTGTGTCCCGCTCTGGTTCTTCTTACTTGTAGGGTAAGGTGTGTGTTCCTGAAAAACTTGGTGGTAGATGAGTGTGTGTAGCAGCACCAGTATGTGCATCTCTCTCTTTATATATAGCTGACGGTCATGCGGTGTCTAAGTGCATATGTGCAGCATCAGGAATAGAACTCAAGACTTTATCTCCAAAGTAAAGATAAAGGAATTATAGTAGTTCAGCCAATACAAGGAACTGCTATACATAAACAGATCTACTATAGTGCATCCAATAGAGGATAGTGGTTCACATATATACAAGCCCGTAAGTCAGGGTGCATGTAGCTCCTATAGCAAGATGAATGTGTTCTCTTGTTGAATTTAGCCCTGCTATTCCCATGTGCATGACACAAAAGCTAAGTCCTTAGCATTCCTATCTGTGCCAATCACACCAATGGGTGTAACCAGCTGAATGAAATGTAGGAGAAAGATTTCCTGTTTGGCATAAACTTCCAGAGGAAAATGGAGGTAACTTCATCAACCACAGATAAGTCTGGAGGAGGGGGCTGGACCATAGAGGCTACGGGCCTCCATGTGACCCCTAGGTTCAGAGTTCTCTGACAGTTTTGGTCTGAGCAAGACATTCCCCATGCCAGATTTCTAGTAGAAAGAACTCATATAATTAGGTACCTAGTGGAAGGGGGAAATTCTGAGTGTATATGTGGTGTAAATGCTAAAGTACCCAGTACTTACTGGACATTTCGTAGGTGTCCGTCAGAGGGATCTTTAACTGATAAATGTCTGGTCAACATTAACTGAGGCCTTATCTACACTACGGGGGGAGATTGATCTAAGTTACGCAACTTCAGCTACATTATTCACGTAGCTGAAGTCTATGTACTTAGATCTCCTTACCGCGGGGTCCACACTACGCTATGTCAACAGGAGACACTCTCCAATCAACTCCCCTTGCGCTTCTCATTCAGGTGGAGTACAGGAGTTGACGGGAGAGCGATCTGCGGTCTTCATTAGACTTGCTAAATCAGCCGCCGATGCATTGATCACCCGGTAAGTGTAGACAAGCCCTAAGACAGAGGCTCATGAGAAAGCCCCTGAGAATATAGCAACATAGTTCTTTGATAGTGTATCTAATTCCTTAATTTTCCTTAACTATATCTATAGCACCACCCTTACAATGATCAGTACTTTACTTCACAAGTAGTCCCATTGATTTCCATGGATTATCTGCAGATTAGCATACTAGTCAATGTGAGTAGGATGGCACTCTGGGTTTAAAGGTTGGGAAGATATTGAGAACAATTTCATATTGTGAATGCAAAAGTGATGGATTTAGTTTACAATGCTACATTAGGAGATCTAGAATCTCTTATGAAACAGTGGCCAGCTCATGTGTTTGGGGAACAAACTTTGTTGTCATCTTTGAAATGAAGCTTAAGAAATCCACTATTGAACTCAAAGAGATAATCAGAGCCTCAGGTCCAGGCCTCAGAATGCTGTATAAATTTGCTGCTCTTACAAACTCTGAAATGTCATCCTTAATGGAGATGGACCAGAGTTGCAAAGTTTGGTGGTGGAGTAATCTGGGATTTCAGTTTGCCCTGCTCTAGGGATCAGAGCTACCTGCAATGTTCAGATAATACTAATATTTAAATCCCCCCTCTGAGGATTGTCAAGCACTTTACAAATATTAGTGATCCTGCACTAGTGCACAATATACTAATTATACCTCCCAAAAGGAGATGAGAGGTACTGCTGTTCCCCCACCTTGAGAATCTACCCCTGAATAGGAAGCAAAGATGAGCCCTCCCATGAGTGCTTTGCTGCACAGTAATTTCTTGTTGTATGTTTCTTGTAAGCTAAATAAAAAATAAACAGTGCACAGAGGTCATCCATTTCTTTCTCACAGTAGGAAATACCTTTGCACAAGACTAAGTAATAGCAAGTGTCACAGCAATACTGGCTTCCATAACCACAGCAGCTTAGTTTTCTAGTTGCTGACATTGAGGCAGCTGGTCTATTATGTTGCACACATAACAAAGATAGTATAAATTAAGTTGCCATGTGAGTCAAGAATGAATCCCACACACCGAGATATGTAATACCTTTTATTTAACATTGTGCACTGGATGTATTCATAATACTGACATTTACTATCCTGCAGAGAAGGAAAGAGATATTGTGCCACTTCTTTTGACACTAAAAATATTCTTTTGGGTTCTGGTTCTTGGAGCAAATATATATAGCTTTAAAGAAGCGCTCTGCAGTATTTTTCTTCAATATTTTAGTTTTATCATTTAATACCCACATGAGGACAGTCACAGGCATGTGGCACAGGTGACAACTTTCATTTTTCTAGGTGGGTGCTCCACCCCACTCTCTGCCCCGAGGCCCCACCCCTTCCCCCAAAGCCCCACCTTCACTTCACCTCTTCCTGCCTCTGCTCCACCCACTCCCAGAGCGTGCCTCGCCTTCGCTCCGCCTCTTCCCGCCCCCCCCTCTGCACCCTCCCCCAGTGCTGAACAGCTTATCAGTAGGAGCCACCAAACAACTGATTGGTGGGTGGCTGGTGGGTGCTGGGCACCCACTATTGTTTTCAATGGGTGCTCCAGTCCCAGAGCATTCACAGAGTCGGCACTTATGGTCATTGGAGAGGGTTATAAAATGCCCACTTTGTATTGATACCCCAGAAAGCTGAGTTGAATTCTAGTAATGATACTTCAGCAAAACTCTCACTTACCGATCAATATGGAGATTTGGATTGGAGGGCCACTGTATTATCACATCACGCCTAGAAAGATTGCCTTTAAAAGACATTGTTTCTGGCAGCAGCAAGCTAGCATTAGTGGATAATGCATGTCTACCCTGAAGCATCACTTACACTGAGGTTTTTTGGAATCGCCTAATTCAAGAGGGATTTAAAAAACACACACACAAAGTTCAACTTTCCATCTAGCTTCCGAACACTCTTGTCCTGGTTCAGAAGTGCCCACAGGCTCAAGACTATAAGATCGCTCAATTCTAGATATATAAAAACAAAGGTGAGACAGGTCCAGTGCAAAGTATGCCCAGAAAAGTCCCCAATAGACAGCTTCAAGGTCATTCTATGGCCTTGTTCTGGTTACTACAAACCGATGCTTCACTTTAAGAACAATGGCCCTGGTCATCCCAAACCATTGACACCACTTCAGTGGGGTGTCAGCAAGGGAGAGGTGTCAGAAAACCTGGCAGGGATACTTTGGGGGTGAGGGGGAGTGAAGGGGCCTTCAGATTGTTCCCTCCAAGGTTGGGATTGTTCCCTCCTATGGAATGGGCAGCAGTTTCTCCCACAAACTCTATGGATCCTGGGGGAACTCCAGAAGGGGTTGGCCCCTTCACCCAGATGCCTAGGGCCTCTCTCTGCACCAGCTCTTCCATTGGAATGGCTGATTTTCCCCCAGCTATTGCTGCCCTTTGGGGTTTTCTCCCAGGGAAGAGGCCCAGGGAAGAGTTAGTGCAGTCCCAGACACGTCAACACTGACCGCTTCACCACTGGGCTTGTGGGGAGCTCCCACCCGTGTCCTTGGCCTCCCCATCTCCAGCCACAGAGGGGATTCTGCAGGGTTGGAGGGGAGCAGGAGAAGGTTCCACAGGAGAAGGTTCCACCCCTGCTCACAGAGGAAAGGGGATCTGCATGTAGGGAACCGTCTGCACCCCTCATATTGGACAGATGATCCGACTCACAGGATTCAAGATTTTTGTCTGGATCTAAGTTAGAGAGATGGGCCCAAGCTGAGAGCTTTGGCTAGACTTAGGCCTGTCAGTTATGATAGTTTCCCCCATATATATTGTCTGACCCTATTAAACCAGCCTTTTCAGAACACACCTGTCTCTAACCAGACAAAGAGAGGCAGCAGCATGAATTCTGCTTGTTTTAATGAGGTGTTAACTTCAAAGACTACTTGGATTATTTAAGCATTAAATTACATTAAGCAACACAGTTGAAGAAATAAAAATAAACACAAGTCAAATAACTTTAACCTCTCCACCAGGCCGTGCTAGCAGCGGTTGTTAGCAGACAAACATTGTACTGCACTTAGGGTATGTCTACACTACGAAATTAGGTCGAATTTATAGAAGCCGGTTTTATAGAAATCGGTTGTATGCAGCCGACTGTGTGTGTCCCCACATAAAATGCTCTAAGTGCATGAAGTCGGCGGACCGCGTCCACAGTACCGAGGCTAGCGTCGACTTCTGGCGCATTGCACTATGGGTAGCTATCCCACAGTTCCCGCAGTCTCCGGCGCCCATTGGAATTATGGGTTGAGATCGCAATGCCCGAATGATGCAAAACCGTGCCGCGGGGGGTTCTGGGTACATTGCGTCAGGCCCCTCCCCCTCCGTCACAGCAACGGCAGACAATAGATTCGCGCCTTTTTACCTGGGTTACCTGTGCAGACAACATACCACGGCAAGCATGGAGCCCGCTCAGCTCAGCTCACCGTCACCATATGTCATCCGGGTGCCGGCAGACGTGGGACTGCATTGCTACACAGCAGCAGCAGCTAACTGCCTTTTGGCGGTAGACGGTGCAGCATGACTGGTAGCCTTCATCGGCGATCTGGGTGCTGGTAGTTGTGGGGCTGGCAGCCGTAGGGCTGCATTGCACCAGCCCCTTACCTTTTGCCTTTTGGCAGTAGATGGTTTATTACGACTGGTAACCGTCCTCGTCGGACAATGATGGCTATCAGTCATAGTATACTATTTTCTGCCAAGTATTGTCTGCTAAGCACCCAGAAGAGGCCGAGGGCGATCTGGGTGCTAGCAGACATGTGGCTGGCACACATGGGGCTACATTGCTACACAGCAGCAACCCCTTGCCTTTTGGCAGTAAATACTATATTATGATTGGTATCCGTCATCATCATACTGCCAAGCGCCCAGAAAATGCCGAGGGCTATCAGTCATGCTGCACCGTCGTCTTAAGATGTAAAAAATAGATTTGTTCTGTATTCATTTCCTTCCCCCCCTCCCTCCGTCAAATCAACGGCCCGCTAAACCCAGGCTTAGGAGTTCAATCTCTGCGGGGGGGGGGGGCATTCTGTGTGACAGTTGTTTGTATTTCTCCCTGATGCACAGCCACCTTTCTTGATTTTAATTCCCTGTACCTGTACGCCATGTCGTCACTCGCCCCTCCCTCCCTCCCTCCTTCCCCTGGTCCTTCAGATACTAGTTTCGCGCCTTTTTTCAGACCAGACGCCATAGCTAGCACTGGGATCATGGAGCCCGCTCAGATCACCGCGGCAATTATGAGCACTATGAACACCACGCGCATTGTCCTGGAGTATATGCAGAGCCAGGACATGCCAAAGCAAAACCAGGACCAGCCGAGGAGGAGGCGATTGCAGCGCGGTGACGAGAGTGATGAGGAAATGGACATGGACCTAGACCTCTCACAAGGCACAGGCCCCAGCAATGTGGAAATCATGGTGTTCCTGGGGCAGGTTCATGCCGTGGAACGCCGATTCTGGGCCCGGGAAACAAGCACAGACTGGTGGGACCGCATCGTGCTGCAGGTGTGGGACGATTCCCAGTGGCTGCGAAACTTTCGCATGCGTAAGGGCACTTTCATGGAACTTTGTGACTTGCTTTCCCCTGCCCTGAAGCGCCAGAATACCAGGATGAGAGCAGCCCTCACAGTTGAGAAGCGAGTGGCGATAGCCCTGTGGAAGCTTGCAACGCCAGACAGCTACCGGTCAGTCGGGAATCAATTTGGAGTGGGCAAATCTACTGTGGGGGCTGCTGTGATCCAAGTTGCCAGGGCAATGAGAGACCTGGTGATATCAAGGGTAGTGACTCTGGGAAACGTGCAGGCCATAGTGGATGGCTTTGCTGCAATGGGATTCCCTAACTGTGGTGGGGCGATAGATGGAACCCATATCCCTATCTTGGCACCGGAGCACCAAGCCACCGAGTACATAAACCGCAAGGGGTACTTCTCAATGCTGCTGCAAGCCCTGGTGGATCACAAGGGACGTTTCACCGACATCAACATGGGCTGGCCGGGAAGGGTACATGATGCTCGCGTCTTCAGGCACTCTGTTCTGTTTCGAAAGCTGGGAGGAAGGGACTTTCTTCCCGGACCAGAAAATAACCGTTGGGGATGTTGAAATGCCTATTGTGATCCTTGGGGACCCAGCCTACCCCTTAATGCCATGGCTCATGAAGCCGTACACAGGCAGCCTGGACAGGAGTCAGGACCTGTTCAACTACAGGCTGAGCAAGTGCCGAATGGTGGTGGAATGTGCATTTGGGCGTTTAAAAGCGCGCTGGCGCAGCTTACTGACTCGCTCAGACCTTAGCGAAAAGAATATCCCCATTGTTATTGCTGCTTGCTGTGCGCTCCACAATATCTGTGAGAGTAAGGGGGAGACATTTATGGCGGGGTGGGAGGTAGAGGCAAATCGCCTGGCCGCTGATTACGCACAGCCAGACACCAGGTCGGTTAGAGCAGCACAGCAGGGCGCGGTGCGCATCAGAGAAGCTTTGAAAACTAGTTTTGTAACTGGCCAGGCTACGGTGTGAAACTTCTGTTTGTTTCTCCTTGATGAAATCTCCGCCCCCCGCCCCCCCCACCCGGTTAACTCTACTTCCCTGTAAACCAGGGAACATGCCAGGCCACAGATTTCAGGTTGCAGGCAGCCATGGTAAGACACAGTCTTTTGGCTTTTTTAACCTTGTTAACATGTGGGGGTGGTTTAAAACAGTACTGCTCTCATTAACCATACCAAGCACCCATTGGGTTGGCCATTTAAAATGGGTTTGCAATGTAAAAGGAGGGGCTGCGGTTTCAGGGTTAACATGCAGCACAAACCCAACTAACTCCCCTCCCCCACACACCCAATTCTCTGGGATGGTCACTTCACCCCTCCCCCCCACCGCGTGGTTAACAGCGGGGAATATTTCTGTTCAGCAGAGCAGGAAGGGGCACCTCTGAATGTCCCCTTAATAAAATTGCGCCATTTCAACCAGGTGACCGTGAATGATATCACTCTCCTGAGGATAACAAAGAGCGATAAGGAATGGATGTTGTCTGCATGCCAGCAAACACCGGGACCATACGCTGCCATGCTTTGTTATGCAATGATTCCAGACTACGTGCTACTGGCCTGGCGTGGTAAAGTGTCCTACCATGGCGGACGGGATAAGGCAGCCCTCCCCAGAAACCTTTTGCAAAGGCTTTGGGAGTACATGAAGGAGAGCTTTCTGGAGATGTCCCTGGAGGATTTCCGCTCCATCCCCATACACGTTAACAGACTTTTCCAGTAGCTGTACTGGCCGCGATTGCCAGGGCAAATTAATCATTAATCATTAAACACGCTTGCTTTTAAACCATGTGTAATATTTACGAAGGTACACTCACCAGAGGTCCCCTGTGTGCCCACAGGGTCTTGGGTGAGTTCGGGGGTTACTGGTTCTAGGTCCAGGGTGATAAACATATCCTGGCTGTTGGGGAAACCGGTTTCTCTGCTTCCTTGCTGCTGTGAGCTATCTATATTATCTCCATCCTCATCTTCCTCGTCCCCCGAACCCGCTTCCCTGTGTGTTTCTCCAGTGAGGGACTCATAGCACACGGTTGGGGTAGTGGTGGCTGCACCCCCTAGAATGGCATGCAGCTCCGCGTAGAAGCGGCATGTTTGCGGCTCAGCCCCGGACCTTGCGTTTGCTTCTCTGGCTTTGTGGTAGGCTTGCCTTAGCTCCTTAATTTTCACGCGGCACTGCTGTGCGTCCCTGTTATGGCCTCTGTCCTTCATGGCCTTGGAGACCTTTTCTAATATTTTGCCATTTTGTTTACTGCTTCAGAGTTCGGCCAGCACAGATTCATCTCCCCATATGGCAAGCAGATCCCGTACCTCCCGTTCGGTCCAGGCTGGAGCTCTTTTGCGATCCTGGGACTCCATCACGGTTACTTGTGCTGATGAGCTCTGCGTGGTCACCTGTGCTCTCCACGCTGAGCAAACAGGAAATGAAATTCAAACGTTCGCGGGGCTTTTCCTGTCTACCTGGCCAGTGCATCTGAGTTGAGAGTGCTGTCCAGAGCGGTCACAATGAAGCACTGTGGGATAGCTCCCGGAGGCCAATAACGTCGAATTCCGTCCACACTACCCCAATTCCGACCCCCTAAGGCCGATTTTATCGCTAATCCCCTCGTCGGAGGTGGAGTAAAGAAACCGGTTTAAAGGGCCCTTTAAGTCGAAAGAAAGGGCTTCGTCGTGTAAACGTGTCCAGGCTAAATTCGAATTAACGCGGCTAAAGTCGACCTAAACTCGTAGTGTAGACCAGGCCTCCGAAGCAGAACTTACTGAGTCACCTTCTCTGTTCCACCACAGGCATTGCCTCGACTGCCTGTTTGTCCACTTCTCCATAAGTGGGTTTGGCTTTCCTCCACACCTCTTACGTGTGGCATGCCCTTCCCGACCTAATTCGCAAAGCCACTGCCCTTTCATTCTTCAAACCCCTCCTTGAGATCCACTTGTACTGTGATTCCTACAAGAAATCAATAGCTCATAATAGCTAAGTGGGAAGCCAGTGGGGATTGTGTATCTTTAAAACCACCACTCTTAAATGATTTTGAACTAGCAGTTTGTGCAATAACTAACCTGTGCAACTATGTGATCTTATGGGATTTTCTAAGGAGGCAAAGGGAGTTAAGCACCCACTCCCACTGAATTTCAGTATAACTCCTTTGAGAATCACAGTTGTTACTTTCCTGCTCTCATCTTCCTTCCCTCCTATTGTTCCTCTCACTTGTTGTGTCTTGTCTTAAATTATATTGTAAGCTCTAAGGACATGCTCCCCGCCCAGATGTGTTTGTACAGTCAGCATGAGCTGGCCCCTTGAGGGAGTTTGGGTCACAGCTCCCTCTGTGTCTGTTTTTCCCCTGCAGCATAGGGCTGAGACAGCCCAGGTTAGCCACTGATTAGAGGCATCATATGTCTGGGTAGGGTCACGAGATTAAGATCAAATGAGTAAAGGCCAGAGGTGGCTCCTGGTATAAAAGGAATTGGCTGCTGAGTCTGAGGGTCTTGGGGTCAGAGAAGAAGCTGGGATGGGGGAGATTCTCCAAGGGCTGTAGGATTGTTTGAGCCAGGCAAGAGCCCTGGGCTGAAAGACCTGCAGAGAGCAAGGAGGGAGATGAGCTTCCTTCCTAAATGTTTATGAGGTAAGGTAAGAGTGGAGTACACCTGCATATAGTGCAGATCTTAGGATGGACCTGCAGATAGAGTGTCAGTTCAGGACTAGCTATACCTTTTAACCTCTGCCTCTCCATGGGCCCCCTTCCAAGTGGCAGGCCCTGCATCTTCACTTCTCTCAGGAGGAATTGTGTGATTCACCCTCCCTTTTAGAGTGGATTTCCATGCTACAGCACCCTTGTATAACAACCATGATCATTCCATAGGTCCAACTGTGTTCAGATACCTGCACAGATTCCTTTCAGGACCTGTAACCAGTAGGGAATATAGTGACTCAGAACAGCTTCTCCAAAACAAAGTACTGTTCATTTACATCAATAGAATCATAGAAGATATGGTTGGAAGAGACCTCAGGAGGTCATCTAGTCCAACCCCCTGCTCAAAGCAGGACCAGCACCAACTAAATCATCCCAGCCAGGGCTTTGTCAAGCCGGGCCTTAAAAACCTCTAAGGATGGAGATTCCACCACCTCCCTAGGTAACCCATTCCAGTGCTTCACCATCCTCCTAGTGAAATAGTGTTTCCTAATATCCAACCTAGACCTCCCCCACTGCAACTTGAGACCATTACTCCTTGTTCTGTCATCTGCCACCACTGAGAACAGCCGAGCTCCATCCTCTTTGGAACCCCCCTTCAGGTAGTTGATGGCTGCTATCAAATCCCCCCCTTCTGCAAACTAAACAAGCCCAGTTCCCTCAGCCTCTCCTCATAAGTCATGTGCCCCAGCCCCCTGATCATTTTTGTTGCCCTCCACTGGACTTTCTCCAATTTGTCCACATCCTTTCTGTAGTGGGGGGCCCAAAACTGGATGCAATACTCCAGATGTGGCCTCACCAGTGCCGAATAGAGGGGAATAATCATTTCCCTCGATCTGCTGGTAATGCTCCAACTAAGGCAGCCCAATATGCCATTAGCCTTCTTGGCAACAAGGGCACATTGCTGACTCATATCCAGCTTCTCATCCACTGTAACCCCTAGGTCCTTTTCTGCAGAACTGCCACTTAGCCAGTTGGTCCCCAGCCTGTAGCGGTGCATGGGATTCTTTTGTCCTAAGTGCAGGACTCTGCACTTGTCCTTGTTGAACCTCATCAGATTTCTTTTGGCCCAATCCTCCAATTTGTCTAGGTCACTCTGGACCCTATCCCTACCCGCCAGCATATCTATCTCTCTCCGCAGCTTAGTGTCATCCACAAACTTCCTGAGGGTGCAATCCATCCCATCATCCAGATTAATAAAGATGTTGAATAAAACTGGCCCCAGGACCGACCCCTGGGACACTCCACTTGATACTGGCTGCCAACTAGAAATGGAGCCATTGATCACTACCCGTTGAGCCTGACAATCTAGCCAGCTTTCTAGCCACCTTATAGTCCATTCATCCAATCCATACTTTTTTAACTTGCTGGCAAGAATACTGTGGAAGATCATATCAAAAGCTTTGCTAAAGTCAAGATATATCACATCCACTGCTTTCCCCATATCCACAGAGCCAGTTATCTCATCATAGAAGGCAATCAGGTTGGTCAGGCATGACTTGCCCTGGGTGAATCCATGTTGACTGTTCCTGATCACCTTCCTCTCCTCCAGGTGCTTCAAAATGGTTTCCTTGAGGACCTGCTCCATGATTTTTCCAGGGACTGAGGTGAGGCTGACCAGTCTGTAGTTTCCTGGGTTCTCCTTCCCTTTTTTAAAGATGAGCACTATATTTGCCTTTTTCCAATCGTCCGGGACCTCCCCCGATCGCCAGGAACATAGCATTCAGGGAAAAGGGCTAAAACAATAAACAAGCCAATATGCATCTTGTTTTACCTAAGCTATAGGTAGGTCTAACTTATCCCAGACACTTCAGTCTCTGGGTGTGAAGAGTCAGTCTGCTCCCCTGTAGTCACTACCTCCTCTGTCTCCTCTCAGCATCAGGACTGAGGTTTTTAACCCCTCCAAAGTTTGATGTTTCATTTTCCCTGCTTTGATTCTACTCCCACCACCCCAGCCAGCCTGTTGATCAGAGCAGAGTGGAGGTAAAACTTCAGTATTGACGCCTGTATTGTTTGTTATGTACCAGTGACTGGTTATCAGAAGTCACTGACCTTGGTCCCTGCAGATGTGCAAAACTACAGAAGACTGATTTACCCTAGTTATCCTTTAGCAAGCAACACACTAACCAAACAAGAGGCACACCCAATATTCATTATAATCATACAGATCTCTCCATGGTCTTCAAACGCAGCATGTGACAAAGGTCACCCTCAACTAATCACCAGCCTCATGTCCCAGTGCTGACTGTCTACCTGCATGGAGCCCCAACACGAGGCGTGTCAGGCTGCAGGTTAGGAATCATTTTAGTAGTGTCAGATTTTCCATGTTTTGGGGGGTTAGTATGAAACACCCTCAATTAGTCACTGACCTGGTTTAGTAGCTGTACCTTCACCATGCAAGCTAGTAGTGGAGTGAGTATTTAAATATAATAGAATCTGCCTTCATTTTAAGATGGCCTAGATCTAAATCCACAGGGAGCTGTAACTATATTTGACAGAAGCTGTGGCTTCTACATAGAACTATGTGAATCCTTTTTCCAGCCTTTTATAGCATTACAAACCCAAATCTCAGCCCAGGTTTCCTGAATGCTTCACAAAGCTTTTGGGCAAACCAAGGCTAATTTTCAGGTGACGGTGGGCTGACTTCCCCGTGAACAGCCTTCCCCCTGGGTGCTGGGGAGGGATTTATAGTTTCAACCTCAAATTGTGAGAAATTCTGCATTTTTTGCACAGTTTTCAGTCAAAACCATAAGTAGCTCTGTGGTTCTGGCTGAGTTTTGCTTTGGGTTTTTGCCAGCAAATGCTGATAGTCACTGATCCAAAAGGTAGGAGTAAGTACATTTATTGTATGTCTTAGAGTTAGTTTACTAGAAATTTTTCCCCAGCAAGGATGTCCCATTTTTAAGGCCACAGCGGATCCCATCTGAGCTTGTCATCTCCTCAGCTCTCACTATATCATATCTCTAGAAACACAGGATGAACCAGCCTTTCTTATAGTACTTTTCTTGGGCAGCAATTATCATACAAACGAATGCAACATTGTATCTCTAGAGCAGGTATATTTGGATCAATTTGCACTGCGGTAGCCTGTAGACCAGGAAATCACAAGGTCATGTTTGTTCCAGACTGGTGGTTGAGCTCATATGCCATGTTGTGCAATACCAAGGCACTGTGCTGTAAAAGGTGCCAACCCTGGGATGGTATTTAAAGATGAGATTCCTTCTGCCCGTCTCTGTTGGCTGTGCAGGTGGAAGTCAGGCTCGTAGCCTTTTTTGAGATGAGCAGAGAAATAAACGTCAACATCCTGGACTATGCAACAGAGAGTCCTGTGGCACTTTTAAGACTAACAGATGTATTGGAGCATAAGCTTTCGTGGGTGAAGGACTATGTTTCTTTCCTCATTAAACCAGGTTCTAATGGGAGCTCTAGCTGAGAGCATAAAGCCTGCTGTACTTGCCTACAGAGTCACTGTACTACCAGCTTTTAATTCATTATTGTAAATGAAAGGTAATAATATATCAAGTTATATTCTTATTGTATTGTAGAATCCTGCCTTATTTGTCTCAGGCAGCGTAACAACAATAGTTCTGAATTCAGAGTCATGTAACTGACTCACACTGACTACTGAAAAACAGGCAAGGGTCATATGCAAAAACGTATTTGATTCCAAAAGCAATTTCAGGCTCACTTTCTTGCATTACATTAAAGCTACTGCTCCCAAAATGTTAATGATTTTATACCTCCCCCACACCACCTGTAAGTTCGTTTCTGACAGTCTGCAGTACTTGCAATGGACTCTGCATTCTTTAGATCACAGTTGCTCAGACTTTATCCTGGCCTTTCTCACCTGGGGTACAGGAACAATATTAAAGCCTCCAGCCTGCATAAGGTGGCTACCTCCCCTGGACTTTTGGGGCAGGGCTGGGAGGAAAGGAAATAGTTCATTTTGGACACCGATGGGGTTAACATTTCTTCAAGCAGGACAACCTGAACGATGTCGTAAAATTTTAGTACCTTATTACCTCACCTCTCAATTTTAAAGATGGGCCTGGGTGCGAAGTTGGACCTGAATTTGAATTTCCCCCAAAGTTGGAGGGGTTTTGGATCCAGAGTTCTAATTTGACTCCAAGAGATGAGCCCAAGCTGGGAATTTCCCCAGAATTTAAGTTTTTTGGATCTGGATTCCAATTCAGGCCCATCTCTACTTCTTTTAGGCCAAATCCCCGTCCTTGCTTTGTCCCCTTGGGCCACTCTTGCAGTGCATATGGGACAAAAGCTGGCTTTAAAAGGCAATTAAGGATTCCCTTTGCATAGGGGAATTCCTGGTAGTAGAGTATAGTCAGGCTCAAAACCACCCACTTCTGGGCTCTCAGGGGTTGTCTGAGCATGAAAGTTATTCTGGAATAAGGTAGGATGTGAATTTAAAGAGGAATGGTTACTCTGCAGTTGTGTCGTGTCCTCTGTGTGGAAGACTTATCTACACCTGGTCAGCACACTGTGCTATGGTGATCCTGGTCCAGTGGAACTTCCCCAACGCTGCTCTAACTAGAGCTGTAAGGGGCAGGAAGATTGATGGAAAGCACCCAAGGGCATGGACTGCTTTCTCAAACACTAAAGCATTTTGAGATCCTCCATACGCAAGACAAGATATAAAAAATCAGAGTTGAAGCATTTTAGAATACTCAGTGTTCAGTAAGTGATTCTGGTTTTGCTGAGTTCTAACTAGAAATTCTGCAAAGTGAGAGCGAAATAGTCCATATTGTCTTTTCCTTTTGTGTGGATGCTCATCAGGCTGCTCTTATTTATGCCATGGATCATGCTGGCCCCATGTCAAAGGGATCAGAGAAACAAAGGTGTGTTGTTCTTTTTGTTCCCATGGACAGCCTGGTCCTGTGCCCTGTTCACACGCACCAACCACGGCACATCACCATGCTCAAGAACTGCCCTCCGAGTTCACATGTGCTCTTCACCGTCCATTCCTGAAAGGCAGTGTGATGCAGCAGCATGCCTGCTGTCTCCAGAGCCAGGAATATTGTTAAATGTATTATGTGTTATTATGTAATGCTGTTAAATATAACTTGGGGATCTTGACAATTACATTCATAGTCTGTATAAGTCCTTTTTTAAATTAGTGCATATACAGTAATACTCAGTTTTACATCACACATACACACACAGAGGGGCAGATTCTCAGCCCAGAAACCTCTTCCTTTCATCTCCAGAACACAATGGGTGAAAATCTGGCTCCATTGTAGACAATGACAAAACTCCCATTGACTTCAGTGGATCCAGGGTTTCACCCAAGGACTCTACACAACCCCTAAACACTAGAGCTATGCTCCAGTGATCACTGCCGCTTACCACCCAGCAACACCCCAACTCTTGATACACACACTGCAACCTTCTAGTCCCCTAGCAAGCTCCTAATTCTCTTCACCTCCTACTTCTTGGGTCTCCGGATGTTCTGATTTTGTACACACAAATGGAGCTCCTATAGACCAAGCTAATATTTGATATCACCCATCCCCCCACACTAACCTCCCATTTCTCAGAGCTCCACAAATGTAATAACTATTACATGTGTACATATTCACATCAAGTGTAGTCTCAACTAAAATGGACCTACCTCTGAGGTGGAACCTGGCAGCTGTTTAACACACAGTAATTACACTAGCTAACATGGTCAGCATGGCTCAGGAGCACATTAGCAGATTCTGAAAGGAGGGGACCATGTGACCTACAAACCATCCACCCATTTTAGTTCTGTGTTGGGGATTGTTCCAGCTAAACATATAGGGAATACATGAGTGCCTTTCTTCTTCTTTCTCTGCTGCCCCTTTCAGCACTGAGGGCCCTTTCTCCTATTCTCTCTCTCTCTCACACACACACACACACACACACAGTCCTGAGGTCCCTTCCTCCTCCTCTTGTCAATGATAGCCATGTTCTTTGCTGCCCTGGGTGGATGGTGGGATTATATGTCATCTGACTGAGGCTCCTCATGATAGTGAAGAGCAAGGCATAAGACACACACACACACTAGCCCCTGCCTGTGCTGTGACTAACATGCCTAGACCAATCAAATACAGCTTAAGTTGGCTGCTGAGTGAAGCACCCCCCTCCTCTCAAGTCACTAAGGTAGAAATGAAATTATATGAAATTAAAGAATTCGTTTGCTTAAATTGATTAAGAAAATGGGTTGAAAAGAGAGGCCCTGATTAGCAAGTGGCAGGAAGGCCTTGAAAATAATGAGTTATAAAGATAGCAGGAGTGGAGTAGGGAGGATGCATGGTGCAAACAAATAACTAGTAAAATAAAGAGATGTTTCTAAAAAGAAGGCCCCCTGACAGATAAGGGTGAGGGCAGATGGTTTAAAAGAAGACAAAGAGAATCTGTCTTAGAAGGAGCCAACATGAACCTTTGCACCCCACATACCAGTGCTATCTCAAAAATTAGGGCCTATGTGAACACAGGTGCAAAGGAAAAACTGTTGGTCAGCATGAAGGAGGGGAAACTAGAGAGGAAAGACCTTGGGAACAAAAGAGGTTGTAATTCTTATCTGGATTAAGACAGGAAAGAAGGGTGAACTGTCTCAAATTGGTTTTTCGCTGAAGTCAGTAATTGCCAATGACATCACTTGTTTTTTTTAAAGCCTATAAAAGAGTCAGCTCTTAAAGGGTTCATTGCTAATACCTGCCTGACCACGTTGAAGCCAACCAATATGGGTCGAAGCATCCCTGGGTTTAGCCCATGTGTAAGTGTCTTGATCAGATGCTTATAAGTATTTTGTTACTGTTTGGGTGTAGTACATTGCTTGTTATTTAGGCTTTTTAGGCATGTTTAGAGCAATTGTATAAAATACCATTTGGCCTTTGGATTTAATAAAGGACCTTATGGTGAAATTAGTGTTGTGGTAACACCCTGCACAAACAATGATAATTCCAACACCAGGGTGACCACAAACTGATGACTCCTACATGACAGGAGGGGTGAAGGAACAAACCAACACCGCAGGCCAAATCATCCCCTTCTATGTGATTGATCAATACTGTACTAGTGACTAGGAGACATCACTGGCCTGGAGAGGGAGAGTGCAGCTGCTCCTTCTCTTCTGTGCTGTCTGTCTGTAGCCAGTACACAGCTTCACAGTACAGCAACAGCCCTCTGGCTGAGAGCAAGCAGGGCCAGAGTCAGCTGGGGAAGAAGCTGTGAAGTGGGGGTGGGGGCCAAGAAGCATCTAGGCAGTGACCCTAGTGATTTCCTGTCTCACCAATGGTCCCTCCTGCCCCCAGTCCTCATGGTGAACCACAGCTCTCTCTGCCCATCAAGCTCCCTCAGGAGTCCTTGGATTCATATTTTGTGGGTTCAAGGAACTCCTCCGAGCCCATGTGGATCCATGGCTCCTGCCTGAAACCATCAGGGAAGGGGATCGACCAAGGGGATAAATGGCTATTGTTAACATAGTGGCAGCCATATGTTCTCATTTTCTTGCACACATTCTCATGCTCAGACATGTTCAATATACTGATGTGTTTGTGAAATAAAATTGATTGCTTTGTTGTAATCTAAGGATAGCTAATCGTTGGGGCAACATAATTATAGTGTCAATCTCTGCAAACTACCACAGGGAAAATGTGCTTGGAGAACAATGAGGATGTTACATGTTCCAATGTGGGATTTTTTATTATTTTTTGCAAAATAAGATACATTGTAAATTCTGTGGGTAGGAATTGATGTTCAGGCCTTCTAAAAGAGCAAATCCCTCAGAATAATTTGAATATGCTGAAATCTACAAAGGGCAAACATCTTGAGACATAACATTGTAGCATATGTGGCATCCAGAAGAAACATGGATACATGTGGTCTAGGCTTGGTTAGTTGTTAATTTATACTATGTAAAATATTGGTTTATATAGTAAGAAAATGTTTATATGAGCTACTGCATGCGACGATTACAGGGGCAGGCATTTACATAAATTCACAGAAGTGTAAAGCAGGAGTTTTTCCTATTGTCTTGTATTTAGGCTTAATATCTAATTGTGTAACATGATAACATTGTTTATAATTATTATGCCATTTTGGTATTATTTTTCCACCCCATCCCCCAAACCTTTCTTTTGTTTAACAGCCTTATTCAGCACTCTTCTTCAGGCTAGGAGCAGTATTGTTTAACTGATATCAGCCAATATTAATGTCTTCAATTCCCCCTCTTTTTTCATACTAGCTGTATCTTTCGCAGATATGGACATCAAATCCTCTCTTGAAGATCGTAGGCTCTTGTGGCATGGACTATGTCCAGCATAATGGTGATGCAAGCCAGGAGTAATGCCTTTTATTAGAACGGCCTTTTATTAGAATATTATTTCTTAACTTAGATGAATTTATGTTAATGTCCCTGTTGGTGTAGGTCTAGAATGAAACACAAGGGATTCTGGGTTGAATGAAAAATAGATTGGTCTGTTATCACTTCTGCAATATATTTATTCTAGATAAGTTTAAACAGGGACTGTTCATGGCATTATCATTTGATATTGTATGTTGGATGGATTCTGTGAGTAAACTGACTACATTGTCATTTGAATATTTTGGTTTTGCCCATACATCCAGGGCCAGCATTAGACTTGCTGGGGCCCAGGGCAGAAACTAAGGAGCTGAAGCCCAAGACCTGCTGACTGGGGCAGAAGCCAAAGCCCGAGCCCTGTGCTGAAGCCAAAGCCTGATCATGTAACTTCACTTTGCGGGGGTCCCTGTGGTGTGGGGCCCTAGGCAATTGCCCTGCTTCCTACCCCCTAACGCCAGCCCTGCATTCATCTCCCTCACAGGATTTGCTAGAACATTCTGGCTTTTTCCACAAGGAAAAGACAATGCAAGTAACGCTTAAGGTCATTATAATGGAAAGGGATTTAAGAAAAAGCATTCCCTTTTCAGTTTGTGCCTTTGACACCATCCTTGTGTGCAGGCTGCTTTACTAATGCTCCTCTTTAATTAATGAGTTAGGACCCAATCCTGCATAGGGACCCATCTAGACAAGTCCTTGCACCTACGTGGCATCCAGGTTAATTCACATCCATGTAGGCACAAGTATCTACCTGCACCAGTGGCAGCTGCTGCCCAAAATAAGTGATGGGGCTGGGAATTAGAGACACTTCAAACCCACCCTTCCTCACCCAAATATTTCACTCCATAACCCAGATCATTTCTGATCTCCCCCTGCTCCAATAGCTCTGCTGTGAGACACAGCAGTGCTCCCCTACTCCTTCTGAAAGAACAGGCAGCCCTCCTCCACTCTGCTATGTGTTTTCACCCTCCCTTGTCAAACCACAGGTTCCTCTTTGGTCACAGGCCCCTACCTGCTGTCTCAGCTCTCCCCAGCGCTGCTCCTGAGGTGGAGCCTTTCATGGAGAGTGTCTGTGCCTGCCCTGCATTCACACTCTGGGACTATCCTGACTGCCCCAAAGAGCACTGGAGAAGCAGCCTGTAAGCAGCATGGCATCTCTCAGCCCTGCTCCATACTTTCGGAGGAAGGAGGAATTTTAGGGCCAGATGTCTACCAGTCCCACCTGCCTCTGGCTCCACTTCATAGATTCGCCTACAGCAGGAGCAGCAGAAGCTCCCTAAAATTAAAGGGGGCCACCGGCACCCAAACTGTGGCCCAGCCCTGTGCCAGCCCTTCCCCCAAGGCCCCACCCCATGCCACCCCTTCTCCCCAAGACCCTGCCTTCACACCGCCCATTACCCCTGAGACCCCACCCCCCGCTCACTCCTCTCCACCTCCTCCCCACCATTGCTCGTTCTAAGTGCTGGGGCCATGGTCCCCAGACCCCCCTGTTCCAGCGTCCCTGGCCTACAGTTTTTTTACAGTCATTGCTGATTAACCTGAAGTATTTAATAGGCTCCTAAAATCTAGTCTGGACACTCCCTAAACATCTACTCCAGGATACAAACTTGTGTGTCTTACCTATGCTGAGCATGAGAAAAAAGGTGTTTTTTTTTTTAAACCCGTGTTAGTCCTAGTGAAGACAAGGCAGGTTGTAGTTTTAACACATGTTAGTGTGTCCAGGTAAACCCTAGGCTCCCCCAATAGGGTTTACCATGATTATCTAACACCTTAAAACTACAAACTCCTTTATCTTCACTAGGACTCACACGGGTTAGTTTAACCCGACTTTAAAATATACCGTTTTTTCCTAGCGAAGACCCAATTCTAGGCTATGTCTTCACTGCAAAAAGTGCTGTTGTTTTGGTTTTACACTGACATAGCCATCTGAGTGTAAAACCCTAGTAGAGACAAAGCACTGTAATTTTTACCTCAGTGTAGCTAGTAAACCTACCAGGGTCACCCCCGACTAGCTACATCAAAGTAAAAACTACCTGTGCCTTGTCTCCACTAGGATTTTACACTCCGATGGCTATGTCAGTGTAAAACCAAAACAAAAGCACTTTTTGCAGTGAATACATACCAATTCTCCCTCTAGTCAGAGAGTGACTGACTTTTTCTCTGCTAGGCAGCCTTTATATAGGACCTAGCCCAGCCCTGATTGGCTGCCTCTTTCCCTGCCCTGATTGGCTCTCCCCAGGCCTTGGCTGATTGGCTGCTGGTCTGCGCAGCCTCTCAGGCCTGGTTCAGCCCTTTTCCTCAAGGGGTGGGGCACTGCCCCACCACAGTATGATTAGCTATCGCAGGGGAAACTCAGAACCCTGACTCTAGGGTCTAGCAGATATACAAAAAGAGAACTGCTTTTCACCCCTCTCTCTGCAGAGTCACGAATGTTTACAATGGTAACACTCAATTAATTATTGTTATTTATTATAGGGCCCAAAACTGTGCTAGGCACTTCATGAAAAGACATGGAAGATTAACTTCTGGCCCAAAGAGCTTAGAGCCTAAATGGTGGACTTGACAGATAATTGAGAGTATCACATACACCAGGGAGTAGGGTCAGCGGAAGGAAAGCATCGGTTATGGAAATACTATTCTGCAGTTACTCTCGTTAGGAAGGCACATGTGTCTTAAATATTGTTTATTTTTAAGTAAAAACATAATCAAGATTTCTGATTAAAATTTCTCTTAAGGGACTTTCACAGACATCATCAACAAGCATATTTTTGGAGGGTTTATTTCTGGATTTATATGCTACCATCACCACTTTGCCTATTTTAATTTCTCAGGCCAGTAGAGTTCTGTGACATCACTTCTTCTTCTTCTTAGCATATGCGCAATGTGCCTCAGGAGGCACGTGACCAGGATTCATCACCGAATTTGGTCCACTGGTTGGATCATTAGCTTTCCCAGCTTGGGCTGGGTACTGATGGGGAGTGCGACGTGAACGTCGATCCATGCCTCCTGTGACATCACTTAGGGCAGGGGTGGGCAAACATTTTGGGCCGAGGGCCACATCTGGGTGGGGAAATTGTATGCAGGGCTGGGGCAGGGGGTTGGGGTGCAGGAGGGGGTGCGGTGTGCAGGAAGGGGCTCAGGGCAAGGGATTGGGGTGGAGGAGGGGTGCGGAGTGTACGAGGGGGCTCGGGGAAGGGGGTTGGGGTACAGGAGGGGTACGGAGTGCAGGAGGGAGCTCAGAGCAAGGGTGCAGAAGGGGTGCGGACTGCGGGAGGGGGCTCAGGGCAGGGGGTTGGGGTGCAGGAGGAGTGCGGGGTGTGGCAGGGGGCTCAGGGCACGGGGTTGGGGTGCACAGGGGTGCAGAGTGTACGAGGGGACGCAGGGCAGGGGTTGGGGTGCAGGAGGGGTGCAAGGTGCAGGCAGGGGGCTTAGGGCAGGGAGTTGGGGGGCGGGGTACCGGAGGGGTTTGGGATCCGGCCCAGCGCCACTTACCTCAAGCGGCTCTGGGGTGGCAGTGGTGCGCACTGGGTCCTGCCCTGTCCCTGGACCCGCGCCGCTCCCAGAAGCGCTGCGGCCCCTGGGGGGCGCGGAGGGCTCTGCGTGCACTGCCCTTGCTGCGCCTCCAGGTACTCCCCTGAAGCTCCCATTGGCCATGGTTCCCCATTCCCAGCCAATGGGAGCTGCAGGGGGCGGTGCCTGGAGGCAAGGGCAATGCATGGAGCGCTCTCCCCCGCCCGGGGGCCGCAGAGACGTGGTGCCGGCGGCACCATCGGCTGGATCCAAAGCCCTGAGGCGCCAGATCCGGCCTGCGGGCCGTAGTTTGCCCACCCCTGACTTAGGGCCTAGCTCTGAAAGACATACACCCCTGTAATCCCCATTTTTCCAGTTGGGTGAATTAGGGTCCTTGGTCCATGCCTAGAAGAATTTACAGTCTGTCTTTTATTTCTCTATACAATGCCATGACACTGTAAAAACAAATACATACTAAAATTATATCCTTCCTGTGCCTGGTGCTTTAATCAAGCAAGTTTCAAAGATGGACCAATGAGGCTCTATGTCCGCTTTTCTATATTTACCTACACACAACACTCTTGCTGCAGAACATAAGACAGGTATATTAATACCAAACGTTACAAATATTAACAATGGAGTAGAAACAACATCCATAAAACAGAGTTAAATTTAAAGCAGGTAAAATATAGAATATACCAAAAAGAAGAACACTTTTTAAAGATAGTTATTTGTGACTAAGTAACCTGGACCTTTTAGCAGCTAGTGCCTCATCCAATGCCAATTAAAATCAATGGGATTTAAGCATTTGGTAGAAGTTCTGCACATATTGTGCTCTTGTTTTGTTTTGTTTTGTTTATTTCACCCTAAGAAGCTCTACAGCACAGGACTATGGATTTTCCTGACCACCAATTATCCTCCTTTACAAATCATTTGTTGAAATAAATGCAGAACTTAATCGTCTTTGGCTCAGCTCAGTCTGCAACAGATCCCATTTTCTGAGATCCCTGGAACTGAAGGAGAGGCAAGCAAACACGCTGGAGGTCAGAAGCAAATAGCAAAGTGACTGGTGCGAGAGAGCAGTGGGGTGGATCCAGGGAACCCAGGGGCGAATCCTGGCCTACACCACAAAGTTAGGTTGATGTAAATTGCCTTGCATCAACAAATTTGTGTACACTCAAATTTGTCTCTGGCCAATGTAAGTGCCCCGTTTAAAGCAACACAGTAAAACCTTCTCCTCAAATGGCACTGAGCCATAGTCAATCAACAAATGCCAACACAGTGCGAGTGGAGACACTGCATGACCTATGTTGATCCTTACAGATCTCCAGCAGCTGTCCCACAATGCCTGACACTGACTGCTCTGGTCACAATTGTGAACTCCACTGCCTGGGGGGGATGAAGACCGGAAGCCATCTCCCTCCTTAAAACACCTCTTGCATGTTAGAAATGCCTTTTCCAGCTTGACGAGCACACCTAGCAGCTCTCCCTGGTGTGCTACTGATCATGCTAGCTCCATGCACTAGGTGTGCTCCTGCCTGGAGTAGACAGAGGGTATTGGGTCTCCTAGGCCTGTGAGTGATGAGACTGTGCAGGCACAGCTATAGACCAGCTGTAGAAATGTGGACATCTACGAACAGATTGCACAGGGGATGCAGGTGAAGGGGTATGACAGGGATCAATCAGCAGCAGTGGTGTGTGAAAGTGAAGGGGCTGCGCCAGGCATGCCACAAGGCCAGGGAGCCCAACAACAGACCGGGTGTTGAGCCGCAGACCTGACACTTTTACAATGAGCTGCATGCCTTACTTGGCCACCACCTTACAGACCACCAGGGATACCTCAGAGGAGTCTGAGACAGGGACCCCTGCCATGAACAGTGAGGGGGGCAAGGTGGGAGACTCGGGTGGGGGGGGGGAGTCAGGGTCTAGCTATGCTGTGAGGCAGGACTTGCTTGAGACTGCTGCAGTCTATCCAGTCTCACCAGCTGAGCAGAGATGAGCCCAGGGAAGGGGAAGGCACTTCGGGTAAATGCGTACATGCATTTTCCCTTACAATGTGTAAATGTAAAGATGGCGCCTGGCCTATTAACAAGACACAGGAATTGACTTTTCATTGTTTTACTCATATGAGAAGGTGGGGGGAGTGGTACAACACACAGAGTAGAGTTGCCATCTGCTTTTCATTTCCCTGTAGGGTTAACCAGGGCGAGGGCGGACATGCCGAGCAGTTTATTTATATATAGGGATATCCCCTGTAACCTCCTGAGAGATCTCAATGAAACTGTCATGGACATACTCTGCAATCCTCTCCCAAAGGGTTCAAGGGATGGTGATAACTTTGGCTGGCACCATTGCAATAAACAGGCTAGTGGCATACGGGCTCAGGCACCTTTGGAACACCAGCAGCAGATGTGCACTCTGTGCCTTTGTTACTCTCAGGAGTGAGATACCAGCTAAAACTACCAACATCTGGGGGAAATGGTGCCAATGTTCAGTGCCACTGCCCTATGCTCATACCCATGGAAATAGGGACCAAAACTTTGTTCCATGAAACCAAAAATCTTAATGCCTTTCTCCTTCCCTCTTCCCCCTAGTCCCCTGGTGGGCCATACTCACCATTGCTGGGACTGGAGAGCAGTGCTGTGCAGAGGCACCCCAAAGCTGAAGTGTCAATAATCATGTCTTATTTACACATTTTATGGGCATAAGTTTCAACACTCCCTTCCCTCATCTTTCACTTTCCACTGTGACTGTAAATCCAACAATACGTCTGATGCTTATATCTGTAGCTGCTACCATTGCGGCCTTGAGAGGTGCCCCCCCACACACACACACACATGTGGGGAACACCTGACCCCGAGGAAGAGGATAAGGAAGAGGACTAGGGAGGATATGTTCAGTGAGACCCTGAAAGCCAGTGCTGCATCAGACGCTGGTGGGCCAACATGACAGGCAGCATGCAGAGGAACAGAGAGGGCAGGAGAAAATGGAGAAAGACCTAGGGATCCCAGCAGGAAATGAAGACGATGATGCACCAGGACATAATATGGCTTTTCAAGCAATAAACACAAATGCTGCAGACTCTAGTCGACCTACAGGTCCAACAATCATGGACTCTCCACCTTTTGCGGTCCTGGAGAACTCCGTGGTAGCAGCTCCTTACACCCCACAACATTCCACATGGCATCATGAGTTGCATCCCTACCCTACAACTCCATGCTGAGGGACAGTAAGGACAACCACAGCTTCACATACACCAACCATGCCTCTCACTGGTCAGTATATGTATAATCAAAATGGACTGCATTTGTGCACTGAAATGGACAGAAATGTCTGTTGCTTTTCTAATTTTTAAGTTCCATTCCATTAACTTATGTTGGAAGTTTGTATTGTATTGTTCTTTTCTTGTTTGCACATTGGGTGTTTTTGCACTGCTTTTGTCACTCAATGATATTTTTTTGAAAATAAAGCCATCTTTATTAGTTCACCATGCATATTGCAGAATGTATAGCAGTACACAAAGCAGCCAGTCCTTATACATGCACAGCACTACAGAACTCATAGGTTCAAGAAAACACCCCAGCATATGTGTCTAACTGAACAGCACCTTAATAATTAATAGTGTCAGTGAAACTGTCTAATAATTATAAATGTACAGCCAGTAAAAAATAATTCATAGGTTCATTAGGACATAGTGTTATATGTATAAATGTACACCAAGCACTATACAATTCCGAACAGCCAACAAACCTTCAGGGCAAGAGAGCAGTCAAGCACAGCACATTAATGTGGTTGACCATTAAACTGCTCTTTCAAAGCCTCCCCCAACCACGTATCTTCCCATTGGGCTCTTGTAATGGCCCTTATGTCTGGCTGTTCAAACTCAGCAGACAGCCACTCCACCTCTGCCCTCCACTCCAGTGGCAACTTTCCCCCCCTTTGCCTCACACATATTATGCAGGACACAACAGGAAGCTATAACCATTGGGATATTTTTCTCACAGAGCTCCAATCTTGTGAGTAAGCACTGCCAGCATCCCTTCAATCTACCAAAAACACATTCAACTGCCATTCTGCCCCTGCTGAGCCAGTGGGTGACTCTTTCCTTGGTGCTGTCAAGGTGGCCAGTGTATAGCTTCGTGAGCCAGAGTAAGCTGGGTCCCCCAGAATCACTACGGACATTTCAATATCATCAATGGTAATCCACTGGTTGGGAAAGAATGTCCCTGCCTGCAGCTTTCTGTGTTCTTAAAGATGAGAGCATCATGCACCTCCCCTGACCAGCCAATGTTGGTGTCAGTAAAGCATCCCTGGTGAGCCACCAAAATTTGTATAACCATAGAAAAATAGCTCTTTCTGTTAATGTACTCTGTGGCAAGATGGGCTGGAGCCAAAATCAGGATGTGCATGCTGTCTATCGCCCCACCACAGTTAGGAAACCCCATTTGCTGCAAATCCATCCACTATGTCCTCCACATTGCCAAGACTCACATCCTGCATAGCAGGACACGATTATTGGCCCTACACACTTGTATGATAAACAGCCCTCACACAGTGGCCTTTCCAACTCCAGAATGACTTCTCACAGACCAGTAGCAATCCAGCATTCCAAGCTTCCAGAGTGTGATTGCCACTCATTTCTCAACTGTTGGTGCAGCTCTCATTCTGTTGTCCCTGTGCTGGAGAGTTGGGGCACACTCAGCAAACAGATCCAGGAATGTGGCCTTTCACATTCAAAAGTTTTGCAGCCCTTGCTCCTCATCCCAAACCTGCATTATGGTGTGATCCCAGAAGCGGCACTCCACTGTCCGCAGCTGCTCCATGAATGCCACCAACAAGTCATTGTTTTGTTTTGAATTGTTTTTCACTGTATCCCTTAACAATCTGTCTTCAAAGAAATCCTCATGTCCCCCATTGTTACAGGTCTTCTGCAGGTCTGCAAATACCAGAGGATCGTTCATCCTGTGTTTGCAACATTCATGAGAATAGTGCAGAGCTGTGCAGGCTCTGTGCTTCTGTAAAACAGCTGACAGCGAAGCTGTGTGGCTTTGTGGGATTTAAGAATAAGTGTAAAAATGTTGGGATATGAATGGGATGGAGAAAATTGCATGCTGAAAACTTGACCCCTAGATCTCTGCGCAAATCATTTCTATCCCACAACATATTGCAACAACTTCCCAGAAGGCTTTGTGCTGGACAACGGCATGTGACACACTGGTATACTTACCCATGGTGCACTGCACTTTGTATTGCCAGAAGTACTACTGGTGAGTTCATGCAGCGCCAATTCAAGCAGCCAAGTATGCACACGCACGAGCGATACAATACTTTAGGCAACTTTATGCCAACATAATTTGCATTGACCAAAGTTTGTAGTGTACACAGGGCCTCAACTGTAATAAATGTAAAGCTCCACACCCAGGAGAGGAAATAAGCAGCACAGCTATAACAACAAGTATGGGGGAGAGGGATTCAGCTAAGTAGTCGCACTCATCATGTTATAATGAATTTCTTTTCATTTATCTCATTAAATATTTTCCTCCCAATAATACTTCTTCATGTAACCAGCTTTATAGCTACGGGAGACAAGGTAAGGGACCGGATCGGGGAAGCTGGGAGGGGAGATGTCCATGAGTAGATCTTTAGCTTAAGATATGGCCTGCAGTGACTGTTTGCTATCCATTGCATACCTGTATATTAATAAACTGAGTTAGTAGGAAAATGCATATGTTAAGGCATTAACAAGTGACTGTTTGAACCACATTTAACAAAGAATTTACTGTGCACTTGAAACACTGGGGATTTGTCCCCTTTGTTGGCTCTGAACTGGAAGCTCTGTAGGCAAAACACTACTAGGAATTAGAGCCTATTAGAAGTGCTTACACAGCTTGGAAAAACAGCTGCAATTCACCAAAGAATATAGGCCACACTTACAAGATGGAGGACTCTATCCTAAAAAGCAGTGACTCTGAGAAAGATTAGGGGGTCATGGTGGACAATTAGCTGAACATGAGCTCCCAGTGCAACACTGTGGCCAAAAGGGCTAACTGGATTCTTGCATACACAAACAGGGGAATCTCGAATAGGAGTAGAGAGGTTATTTTACCTATGTATCTGGCACTGGTACGACCATTGCTGAAATACTGTGTCCAGTTCTGGTGATCACAATTCAATAAGGATGTTGATAAATTGAGAGAGTTCAGAGAAGAGCCATGAGAATGATTAAAGGGTTAGAAAACATGCGTTATATAGTGAAAGACTCAAATAGCTCAATCTATTTAGTTTAACAAAGAGAAGGTTAAGGGGTGATTTAATCACAATCTGTAAGTACCTATAGGGGGAACAACAATTTGATAATTGGCTCTTCAATATAGCAGACAAAGGTATAACATGATCCAATGGCTGGAAGATGAAGCTAGACAAATTCGGACTGGCGTAAATTTTCAACAGTGAGGGTAGGTAGTTAACCACTGGAACAATTTGCCAAGGGATTCTACATCACTGGCAATTTTTAAATCAAGACTGCATATTTTTCAAAAAGATTGCTGCAAGGGAGGTTTAGGTTGGACATTAGGAAAAGCTTCCTAACTGTCAGGGTGGCTAAGCACTGGAATAAATTGGCTAGGGAGGTTGTGGAATCTCCATCATTGGAGATTTTTAAGAGCAGGTTAGACAAACACCTGTCAGGGATGGTCTAAGTCAGAGGTGGGCAAACTACGGCCCATGGGCCACATCCGGCCAGTGGGGCCGTCCTGCTGGCCCTTGAGCTCCCGGCCAGGAAGGCTAGCCCCCTGACCCTCCCCTGCTGTTCCCCCTCCCCTGCAGCCACGCTGCCGTGCGGGCAGCGCGCTGGGTGGCAGAGCAGCGCACTCCTGCCGAGCTGAGCTGCAGCGTGTCTAGCTCCGGCCGGGCGACGCAGCTGCCAGACATGCTGCTCTGAGCGGCATGGTAAGGGGGCCGGGGCCGGGGGGTTGGATAGGGGGCAGGGAGTCCCGGGGGGCAGTCAGGGGATAGGGAGCAGGGGGCGATTGGATGGGACAGAGGTTCTGGGGGGGGTAGTCAGGGGACGGGGACTGGGGGGGTTGGATATGCGTGGGAGTCCCAGGGGGCCTGTCAGGGGGCGGGGGTGTGGATAGGGATCAGGAGACGGGGAACGGGGGGGTTGGATAGGCGTGGGGGTGCCGGGGGGCCTGTCAGGGGGTGGGGGTGTGGATAGGGGTCAGGGGACAGGGAGAAGGGGGGGTTGGATGGGGGTGGGGTCCCGGGGGGGGGGCAGTTAGGGGCGGGGGGTCCCAGGAGGGGACGGTCAGGGGACAAGGAACAATGGGGGTTGGATGGGTCAGAGGTTCTGAGGGGGGCAGTCAGTGGGTGGGAAGTGGGAGGGGGCGGATAGGGAGTGGGGGCCAGGCTGTTTGGGGAGGCATAGCCTTCCCTACCCAGCCCTCCATACAGTTTTGCAACCCCAATGTGGCCGTCAGGCCAAAAAGTTTGCCCACCCCTGGTCTAAGTAATACTTAGCCCTGCCATGAGTGCAGGGGACTGGACTAGATGACCTCTTGAGGTCCCTTCCAGTCCTATGATTCAAGCAGGAATTATTTCAGGTAATTTCTATGGCCTGTGTAATACAGGAGGTCAGCGTAGATAATCACAATGGTCCTTTTTGGTCTTGGAATCTATGATTCTATGAATTACATAAATAATAACATAATTTACATTGGGAATTCAGGCTACATGGTTTATAGCAGGAACCTATTGCCATGGGTGGATACCAATTATTGGTGTGAAAGTGGAGGACAGTTTCACTAACTGATAGTCATTTACAGTAAATTATGAACAATCTAATGGCCATAAATCCTCCTAGGACTGACAGAAAGAACTTGTGGCAGCACTTCTGTGTCATATAAGTTGTACAAATGCAGAAAGGAGGTCAGCTCATGAGCATGGGTAGCTATAAACATGGATGGTAACTTTCATGGTAACACAGATTCACTTTTTACTATGTGATATAAGCGGAGTTGATTGACTCAGACCACTTAATCTTGAGCAAATTGTTTTACGCTCCTAGCGCAGGCTATTTGTTCACCTCAGGAATGTATGTCTTGTTCCACCTATTTTTTCAAACACAGGAAACACAGGCATTGTGGCTGACAGATGGGAAATCTCATTCTCCTTTTGTCACTGACTTACCTTGTGTATCTCTTGCAGTATCTTAGAGCTGCAAAGACGTACGGGATCTTGCTCCAAATCTACACCTGTTATATTTTGAAGGGGAACGACTGGATCAGCTTTCAAGCACCCACTTCCAAAAAGCTGTGTATTTGGGACCATGGTGTTTTTGCCATTATGTCTTGCTAATCTTCTCTGAGTGCTCCTGGATGGCTTGGCCATGCCTTCCCATTGCATCTGGCCTGGACCTGGTCTGATATAAATGGAGACTTGTTCAATTTAATTCACTCTGTTTTATTATAGAGGTGGGTCTGAACCAAAACAAACAAACAAAACCACAGGTCCACATACTCCAAACTCTATGAAAGTTTGGATTCAGATTCTACCAAAGTGGTGCAGGCCCAGTTCCGCCTCTGCTTTACTAGATTTAATTGGGAGTTACAGTTCACATGTCTGACTTCAAAAAATTAATCTCCCTAACTTGCTGAGAGTCCCAGTCAAACCACTGAATTTCCTACAAAAACCAGCAACTCTAAAGTTAGAAACAGAAGAGAGAGTGTGTCTTACAGTAACAAATCAAGTAATAAATCAAATGAGAAATTCCAGATCAGTACTAAATCAATACTCCATATCAGCCGGATGGTCTCTTCTATAGACAGATAGAGTTTCCTGCTTAGCTATCTCTGAAATGTATACTTCTCATATGTAGGAAGCACTGTGTTCTACTGAAGTGACCATGGGATAGAAACCAGAAACTTCTGAGTCCTAATTGCACTTCTGATACTGACTTGTACTGTAGCCTTGAGCAAATCACTTGACATCTTTGTCTCAGTTTCCTCTTCTCTAAAATGGAAATATCAATAATACCTACTGCACCCTTGTGAAG
Source organism: Emys orbicularis (assembly GCF_028017835.1). Taxonomy (NCBI): domain Eukaryota; kingdom Metazoa; phylum Chordata; order Testudines; family Emydidae; genus Emys; species Emys orbicularis. The sequence goes on from NC_088684.1 coordinate 38,466,294, forward strand.
TAGGCATTATTGATATTTCCATTTTAGAGAAGAGGTTAATGGAAATGGTTAATGTTTGTATAGTGGTGCTCGAAAGATGTCAAACATTATATCAATGCTAATCAGTATATCTGGTCTGCCCACATAGTGAGCAAACTCAAGGACAGCTGCTGGCATAATATTGTGTATTTCTGCACAAAATGAAACATAAATCATGTTCTCTGTCCTCAAGTTTCCCATCCAATATTTGTTGCTTCACAGTCTGAAGTACTTAGTAATACGAAACACATTTCTCTCCTACTGTATTTTATTTTTTGAACAGTATTCTATCTAGAAAAGTGAAGAAACATGACTGAATCTTAATTTTTTAAAAAATCATTGTGTTACATTCTCCTGGGATCATCTATAGCAAAATGTAATAAGTTTCTCAATATGTGACCTAATTATAATTGTCCTTTTAAGTTTTGTTTCCCATAAGAGCTAAATGTCTATGGTTAAAAATAACATTTGAAACTGCTCCAAGTTTCAATACAACTTTTTCAATATCATTCAAATTTACCATCTATTTTAAATTTGTTTTAATTTTTCCTCCCTAACTTACGAAAGGCATTAGTTTTATTCTACCACACCTAGAAATAATATGAGCAGATAAACTAGAGGAGCTAAACAAAATGAAATTACATGACATTGATTTATTTCGTGGTCTCAAGAAGCTATAGTTACTATTGTAGTAGCAGCTATAGGAGCCCTAAGGATGGTTTTGTAGCTGAGTGGGTTGTGGGTTCTATTCCTGGCTCTCCCACAAGCCTTTTTTTGTATTACCTTGTGTAAGTCACTTAATGCTTTTGAGCCAGATCCTCAATGAACAGCTAATGGGAGCTAGGCACCTAAATACCTTTGAGGATCTGGCCTTTGTGTCTCAGTTTCCCCACCTGTAGCTGAAGGATAATAATATTTACCTACCTGACTAAGCCACTGTGAGGCTAAATTCATTACTGTTTGCCAAGTGCTTTGAGATCACATGGAACATGTTGAGAAGTACAAAGAATGATTATTCCTGGTCATGTTCAGTTCTTAGCTAAAACAATAACTTAACTTTTACATATGGCCCTTTCCTTCTGACAGAGCCTAACTGAAAAGAAACCCAATTTTCAACATGGGTAACAAAATAGGATCCTGATCAGCCCTTCACTATGGAAATGTTAGTTTTATGCATCAAAGAGCCAACATGAACAGGTAAATAGGAAATCTGGACATCACACTAAATATTTGAAAATCAGACCCTGTTTGTAGGGATCACTCACCCACCCACCACTGTGGAAATCTCAACACCTCATTCGAAAGCCTTGTAAGTGGTACTGCAGGGCCACCTTCACAGATACTGAGTAAATGCCATTTTCATGGTTTACTAATCTATGAGGTGAGGGGAAGATACAATCCCACTTTAAATCTAAACAAGAAACCCAATTTATAATTGTCTAGCTATGCTGCTGGGAGGGTCTGAAAGACTTAATTGCCACAGTATACAAAGGGGACTTACTGGGAAAAATAGATCTGAGCAAGTCTTAAAGTGGTTTCAAAGACATGCCATGCTTGCCATTGCCTAACAATGGAATTTCACTACTTTGTAAAGAAAGCTAAAGGCTTGAGCAGCTTATTTAAATACATTTATAATGCCAGTGGGGCAGAGAGGTGCTTTTAAACAGGAGAGAGCAGATCCAGAGTGGACACTCAGGTAACATAGTATGATTTGATCCAGCTGGAAAGTGCTGAGTGACTATCTCAGGACACTGTGGGGTTAATCAGGCCCAGAACCAAAGCAGCGACACAGCAGAGTTTGAGATACGGCTGACCTCACTCTGGCAAATGACAGTGTTTAATATTCTAGAGGGAAAACAAAAATAAAAGCATGCGATTTACAATAATGACAATCCCATGTGTTCAAAAATCATGAATCAGGCTCCCCAAAATCATGAGACTTGCTTAAAAATCATGATTTAAAAAAAAATGCATTTAGGGTCTCACTGCTGCAGGAGACGAGGCTTTAAGAAAAAACACCAAATATCACGAGACTCACAATACTACTGAGACAGTTAGTGACTCTGGATTTACTTCCACTCTGAAATGCTCAAAAACCACATTACCAGTGCCCATGCATGTGCATTATGCACCATTGCAAATAACACTCTGCCCTGAAAAAAGCATGACACTTATTGGAAAATACCTTGGAGTGGGGGGATAGTGGATACTGCACTCTTTAGCCAAAACTTCCAAAAGTGACTGGTGATTTTGGGTGCCCAACTCGGTACACCTTGAAGAGGCCTGATTTCCAGAGGATAGTTGCTCTAAAAGATCAGGCCCCTTTAAGGTGCCAAAATTGCTAGTCACTTTTGAAAATCTTGGCCTCTGTTTGCAGAGTGGAAAGTACTATTTCAGACTCAGCCCTGTCACCACCTGCTCACTAGTGATCCGCTGACCTCAGAACAACCTTCTTCTTTTTGGCTGGATCTGAGAACCTACATGACTTCCTGCATTTGCAACACGCCTGCCAGAGGAAGGCACAGAAAAGGCTACTGCATGTGGAAGAGCGCTCAGAAGAGAGGGCTAAAAAGTTGGAGCTCTCCAACAAGGATGTGAAAAGTCTGAGGGAATAAAGACACAAATACTGTGTAGGAAAATCTGTCCCTAATGGATGAAAAGCTTCTTATTCTTGTCCTGTGATGAGATCCAATGGAGTTAGGTGACTAGGCAGATGTCTGGAGTAAAGGAGGTGGTCTCAGCTCCAGTTTATCAGTTTTTGACTTTGGATAAGATATTGAACTAAGGCTCCTTCTACCTGTCTCTAATGAATATCTAGGTGGAAGTTAAAGATCTCCTGGCACTTTTTAAAAGAGCTGAGGATAACCCCAAGGATTCTGGACAGCATATATTCTTTCAGTAAAACTTTTTCAAATATCCAAGGGGCTGTGTATGCTGTTATGGAGCACACAATGCTCACCATGTTTTTATATCACTACACTACTACTTCCAGTGTCTACCTGTTTATTGTAAGATTGTTTGGAATACCATGTATAGAAAAGGTATTATTTAAATCCAAATTTGACTCTGTTTTGGAATCATGTGAATGCATGGTGGCGTTTTGCTGCAAACTGAGAACGTCAAGTTCTCAGGGGGTATTACATGGTCCCTTGCTTCACTGATGAGCAGTGTGCATCTTGGGATTGTTTTCACTGTGAATTGTGGGAAGCCAGGTGGGTTCAAATGTTTTTAAAAGATCTCATGTTTCTGTTGTCTCCACCAGTGCTTCCTTTCTGGGCAGGCTCATGCCATTTTCAAATTGATGTCTGCCAGCACGGACCCTACAATGTCCCGCTCTGCTATGGTGATAAGCATGAATATGCAGAGGCTGCGTGAGTTGTATAACAGCAGACAAAGCTGGAAAACTTCAGCATTGGATTTCTCCTGTTACACCACCAAATGGATGAAGCTGGCGTAGGAGAATATTCTACAGCAGCAGTGCAGCTCCTCCAGCAGCATGGGATACTCTGTGTTGGTAGCAGCAGGACAAGGAGGAAGAACAGGACAATGCTGAGCTGTTGGAACAAGAGGACTGGTTCCTGGATCACCTACACAGCATTCAGCACCATTTCTGGGCCCAGGAAACCAGCCTGGAGTGGTGAGAGAGGATTGTTCTGAAGACCTGGGACAACCAGCGGTGGTGAAAGAACTTCAGGACAGGAAGGGCTACCTTGCTTGAGATCGATGCAGAACTGACTTAGGAGCTTCAGCAACAGTGTCCTAACATGTGGTGCCCAATACCCATGGAGAAACGGGTCACCATTGCATCAAGAAACTGGTTACCCCAACCCGCTGCCAGTCTGTAGTCAATGAATTTAACATGGGGAGATCAACTTTTGGGGCCATTCCATTCTCATGAAGGTCGGCTAAGCCATTGGTACTGTCAAACCAGCTCATAAAGCTGGGTAATGTTCAGAAGATTGATGGCTTTGCACATATGGGGTTCCCAAACTGTACTTGGGCTACTGATGGAATCCACATACCTATCACTGCCCCCCTTACCCTCCCTCCCCACTGCTTCCCTGCCAGGGCACAGAATTTATAAACAGAAAAGGGTATTTTGCCTTGGTGCTCCAAGAACTGGTTGACCATCACGGGGGAGGGGATGGGGACGGGGGTGGTTTACAGACATAAATACAGGGTGGTCTGCAAGGGTCCTCGATGTTAGGATCTTTTGGAACTTGTTTCTATTTAAATTAATGGAGAAAGAACGGTTGCCCCCAAAGACTACTGTGGACATTAATGGTGTAGAGGCTGTTCCAATTATTCTGGGATACCCAGCTTATCCTCTCATGCCCTAGCTAATTAAGCCATATATAGGTTGCTTAGGCAGAAGGAACAAACGATTTAACTATTGCCTGAGCAGTTGCAGAATGATGGTCAAGTGTGCATTTGGCACTGTTTATGGAATAGGATGGAAGCATCACAAAAAAAACCCATTCTGACCATTATAACTGCATGTTGCATTCTGCAGAATATTGTGAGAGTAAAGGAGAAAGCCTTCTGGATGGGTGGGAAGCAGAGGTGCAGAGACTTGCTCAGTGGTTTGAGCAGCCAGATAGAAAACGCTAACACCTGGGGGAATGCTGTCACGGAAGTCTATTGTTCATATTTTGAATCTCATGCCTGAACATGTTAGCCTGTGGAGTGGAGTGTTGGGATAGATACATTGTCAGCACTGGTGTAGTATGTATGGGTGATGGTAATGGAACATTCCCCACGTACTTTTGTGAAACTCTATGAATTATGTCAGCTTTATTTAAAGAAATTTCTGAGTTAAAGCCAACGATGACACATAACTGATGCTTTGTAAATGGTTTTTATTATGACAGAAAAATAAAAAAACCCAAATAAAGGTTTGATGGAACCAACTAACCAACTATAAACCAACCTTTAATTAAAACAACAGTGCAAACAAAACAGAAAGTGCAACAGTAAGAACACTGCAAATAGAACAATTATTTTTTGTGTGGGGAGAGGCTAAATTTATAGGTACGTATACAACTTCCCTCTAGTTCATGTGGGATCTGGGGTTGAGTGCTGTGGCTCAACATTTTCACGGATGTTGCAGGGCTGAAAGGAGCTGTGCTCCCAAGTGTCAGTGTTTTTGATGCCCAGAGATTGGTTCTGAGAGGGGAATGACCACAGGGAGCACTGCTGCAAGGGTCCGGTAGGAAGGCGTTGCTCCTGGTCCCAGCATCCAGTATTGTCCAGGGGCTGAAGGTGTTGGCTGGGTCCCAGATTACGGGACTGCAGGGCTGACCAGAAGAATGTTTTGGAGGAGAGCATTATGCCTCAGGATAACGTCCATGAGTTGCCTCTGCATCTCCCTTTTTTCATACTCTCCTTGGCCATGGCGATGCTGTCTGTGGCCACTGCCATGATCTCCTGGGAGCGCTGTGTTTCTTTCTCCTTCTGGGTCCTCATATACAGCCTCCAACTTCCAGTCAGTCTGGTTTTCTTCTGGGACTCTGCCATGAGTTCTGAAAACATCTCATCCCAAGTCTTCCTTTTTCACCCCATCAGGTGGCCCGTCTCTCAACAGTTCATAGAGGCACTTGTTGGTCTGGCCACTGCAAGCCCTATGGCTGTGGGAGTTTGGAAAAAAATAGTTTCTGGTCTTATCTTGAGCCGTTTAGTATCGATGATTGTCTCTGCGATTCCCCCAAGAATGGGAAGTGGTCTCAGTCTTACACTGAGGCGGGTGACTAGGAGGCAGAGAATGGTCTAAGGCAAAGGTCAGACCAGTAAGAGAGGCTGTGAGTTTATTCACCAGGATGGTCCCCCCAGTAGTGCTGCTGGAGTGGGAGGGGCTTGTAAGCTACATCAGGAATGATGGGCTATTCCAACAAAACAGAGCAATTCCTCAGTCTTAAGCTCTGCTATATCTCCCCTGCAGACACAGAAAAAGTGCAGAGAAAAACAGATAAGATCCTGCAATGATTGTTAGCTACAATGTGTGGTGCCAGTGCATTTCTACCTCAGCAGGGAGCAGTATTGTTTGTGCCTTTACTGGACATGCAATGCTAATTTACACCTCATGCAAGCTATAAGCACTAACCAAACTTTTCCTCTAATCACAGTAACCCCTGGCTCAATAAGCTGTTGAATTTTGCACAAAGTAATGCTTTTGTTATTCAAATCTGCCACTGGAGGGAGGACAGACTAGAGCAGGGATACTCAAACTGGGGGTCGGGACCCCTCTGAGGGTCACGAGGTTATTACATGGGGGGTCGCAAGCTGTCAGCCTCCACCCCAAACCCCGCTTTGCCTCCAGCATTTGTAATGGTGTTAAATATATTAAAAAGTGTTTTAAATTTATAATGGGGGTCACATTGTGAAAGGGGTCACCAGTACAAAAGTTTGAGAACCACTGGGCTAGAGACTGCAGCTGTGCCTGCTGAGGACTGCCATTTTGAGACAGCCAAAAGGGGATGGGGGTATTTCACTATTCAGGACAGATGAGGAAAAGGAAATAGGAAAATAGGCAGATGGGCAAGTGCTCTCCATACTGTAGCCCTCTAAACAGCGAATAGCTGTGGTTTTAGTATATCACAGAGGCCAATTGCCATGTGGAGCAGCCAGCATTTTGGAAACAGGCATGGGAGGGGCTGAATGGACAGCGTGGGCCAAGGGAGGCAGGGGCTGGATACTCCGAAGGGCTCCTATTTCACATCCACCTACAATGGCTGTGATCATGGGGCTCCCAGAACCCAAGCCAGAATGGCAGCATAGCACAATAGTAATAAATTGTAAAGATAGGTAATTACATGCTGAAGCTCCCTCCACAAGATCTGCCTCTTCAGTCCCATCCAGGGTTTCTGGCTGGGACTTGGGCTCAGCTGATGCAGGGCAGCAATTCGGTTCCATTGCAGTAGTGCAGGATTGGGGCTGGCTTTCCAGCTGTCAGGGTTCTGAGTCCCAAAAAGATCCTGGCTCTCAGGGGACAGCTCATCTCCTGCATCCTCCTGCTCATCTTCTGATGGGCTTTGCCGGCTCACCTTGGGGAGGGGCCGGGGGAGTGCAGGCAGCAGGATCTGAATGGTGTCTGGGACAGGTTGTGCTATAATTGTGTAGCTTCCTGTCAAGACATCTGCTTTGCAATGTCCACAAAGAGGTCTTTATTTCAGTGGCTGGCCACAAGAGCTTCCTGAACAAACGTTTCTCCCCATTGATAAGATCCAGGATCTCAGCATGGCTCCATGCAGCTGCACGAGGCATGTAGTGGGGCTTCTGGAATGCTAGAGTGGTTGTACTACAAGAATAGCATATTAGGATCTAGGAGCAAATGGGCAAAATCTTGCTCCGCACCAAGGGTCATCTTGGGAAGCTGACACCCAGAGCAGGGAGCTCACACAGGAAAATGGACAGGTCAGTAATGATTGACCTGCAAAGCATTGTGGGATTGCCATTGGAAGCATGCAAAAAGTGGTGCTCAGCAATTGCATCCACACGAACAATAGACCAAACTAATTCAATCTGAAGCAATCCCAGTCCACTTTACAGGAGGATTCCAGAGCTCACAATAAATGTGAAGTTAGTGCACAGCGATGGATTGCATTGTGTGTTCACAAGCATTTTTAAACTGGATTAACTCAATTTGATCTGGTTTAAACCCCCGTCTAGACAAGCCCTAAGTTGCAAACAGAAATATCAGATGTGCATGCACAATTCAGGTACTTGCATGTGCACACACATAATAGTTGCATACATAAAATAGGCTCATTCAAGCATTTGCTTATGTCTAATTTTGAAAATCTAGTCCTCGCTGGATTAAACTAAATAGTTGCTATGATTAGTGTTATGATTACTATGATTTTGCATAGATATATATGCAAAAATTATCATTCTGTATGTGATCCTCATTCTGGTATCAGTTCATTTACCTGTTATGTTTTCAGGGTATAATATTTTTTCTGTATTGTTCCATGGATTCTTGCATCACATTCTGCTGTCACCCCTTGCATTTCTTTGTTGACTTGTACAAATTCACGTGCACTATTGTCATAGTTTCTCCCCAATAATCTTTAGTAGTAGAGTATACAAACCAGCCCACTCATCATGTGAACTACGTCTTTTCCACACTGTCAGTGTTATGTTTGCCAAGTAACTCCTTACTGGTTGTGAATGTTTCCATGTTGCATTATAGAGTTTGGGACAAAGAGTCACTTTGATGATGAGACAGCTGGCCAGCCAGATACAATGCCAGTCACCCAAAATATCAGCAAATTAGCTACTGTAAAACATCAACTAGCTAAAGTCACCCAGCATACATTGTAGCAGTCCGTCTTGATCAGGAAGTACTCATTCCCTGCTAGGCCTTTGCATAAGTAGCTTGCCTTGTGTCGGCCGCCACTGTATAAAGGTTTCTTTTCCTTTAACTGAAGTACATACCCTCTACAGTATATTGCCATTCATCACCTCTCAGAAATGTGTCATTGTTTCTCACAATATTCTGTGAAATCAACTCAGCCAAGTAACACCCATTTACTTGCTAGACCAAATATAGCCCTACTGCTTTTTTTTCTTTTTAATATGGTAATTTTTTTCTCTGTTTGGGACAATTCCTAGTGCCAAGCCCAAGTGAGTGAGTATTAAACAGGGATTTCTTCACACAGGAGTCAGGGGAATGGAATCCTCCCCCTTGGCAAGTTTTGGACCCCCGGCTGCTCCACAGCTGTTACTATAGCCTATATACTGGAGTGGTGGCTGCTGCTCTTGTGCTCCCTCTACAGGGGGACATTGGCCAGTAGTTCTGTGTAGTCACAGACCAATTAATCAAACTCCACTCCAATCCTGCCTCATCCCTAACCTGCCTTGTACACAAAGACAGCAACTATTGCAAAGTTTGCTAACGATACTAAACGGCTCAAGATAAGACCAAATCAGACTGTGAAGAACTTCAAAAAGATCTCACAAAACTAAGGGATTGGGCAACAAAATGGCAAATGAAATTTAATGTGGATAAATGTAAAGTAATGCACATTGGAAAAAATAACCCCAACTCTACATACAGTATGATGGGGGGTAATTGAGCTACAACTAATCAGGAAAAAGATCTTGGAGTCATCGTGGATAGTTCTCTGAAGACGTTCACGCAGTGTTCAGCGGCAGTCAAAAAAGCAAACAGGATGTTAGGAATCATTAAAAAAGGGATAGAGAATAAGACGGAGAATATATTATTGCCCTTATATAAATCCATGGTACGCCCACATCTTGAATACTGCGTACAGATGTGGTCTCCTCATCTCAAAAAAGATATACTGGCACTAGAAAAGGTTCAGAGAAAGGCAACTAAAATGCTTAGGAGTTTGGAACGGGTCCCATCTGAGGAGAGATTGAAGAGGCTAGGACTTTTCAGCTTGGAAAAGAGGAGACTAAGGGGGGATATGATAGAGGTATATAAAATCATGAGTGGTGTGGAGAAAGGAATAAGGAAAAGTTATTTACTTGTTCCCATAATATAAGAACTAGGGGCCACCAAATGAAATTAATGGGCAGCAGGTTTAAAACAAATAAAAGGAAGTTCTTCTTCACACAGCGCACAGTCAACCTGTGGAACTCCTTGCCTGAGGAGGTTGCGAAGGCTAGGACTATAACAGGGTTTAAAAGAGAACTAGATAAACTCATGGAGGTTAAGTCCATTAATGGCTATTTGCCAGGATGGGTACGGAATGGTGTCCCTAGCCTCTGTTTTTCAGAGGGTGGAGATGGATAGCAGGAGAGAGATCACTTGATCATCACCTGTTAGGTTCACTACCTCTGGGGCACCTGGCATTGGCCACTGTCGGCAGACAGGATACTGGGCTGGATGGACCTTTGGTCTGACCCAGTATGGCCATTCTTATGTTCTTATGTTTTTATTGCAGTGCAGCAAATAGTGGGTGTGGAATTTTCCCACGTTACCTCTTTATAGCCTGTTGACCTTGTGTAGAAGAACAGTGGTCCATCGTTTTTTAGATTCCATAGGCCTGCTGAAGGGGGTCAGAATTTGTTCATCTGTCTGCATTTATGTGACCATTTTGATGCTGAATCCACTCTTTATCCTCCCTCTTTTCTTTGCATAAGAGCTCCCATTCAAAGCAGACATGTTCTGTAATGTATTATCCTGTATAACATTCACAGTGATTCTAATTTTCCCCAGCTGCTCACAGCTCTATCCTCAGGTGAATGTTTTATGAGATTTTTGCTGCTCAGCTTTACCTTTCAAATAATTTTTTCTGTTAAAAAACCAGTGATTTTTGCAGACGTCATTTCATCACCCATGGATTTAGCCAGTAAATGCTTTTAATAGCAACATTTCTACTGTTTGTCAAGGCTTGCCAGGCTTTTACAAACCAGAATCGGCATAAACACTGAATAACCTTAGTCTCCAGGAGGGTGTTCCCTGCTGGTCATGGCTGAGGTCATGAGCAGACAACTAATGAAGAGAATTAAAGTGATGATTGTCTGCAAGCCACACAGCCAATATACCAGTAGAGAATGTCAAGCTTCCAGCAACTTTGAAAAAGTATTTGCCAAAAACAGCTAATCACAGTAAAGTATTACATTTTAAAAGGGATGCATGTATTTTAGTGTGCAATTACACTAAAAAAGATCTACTTAACAGTAGAGTATAGCTCAGTATTGAAAGTGGGATACCTGAGTTCAAACCTGTACTGGGAATACTAGGGCCAGGGCTGGGTGCTATGTAAAGTGACATAGGCCATCAGTGAGAGCAAACCATTCAGCCAGCCAAAGAGCACTGCTGGCATTCAGCAAAAATAAATAAATACTGCCGTGTAACAGCAGCTGACAAGGACAGGAAAAAGATAAAACATGATAGTATCACAGATGAGGCTGTATAAAATGTTCACAGCCTTGGGTCAGAATGAAAGAGATGGGAGTTAAACATCATTACTAATGCCACCCTTCCCACCTCCCATTTAAAAGTGGTAGATCCTTTTAACATTTGCTTGTGCTGTCTCATGATGAATGGAACCCCTACTCCTGAATACTATGAAAGAATAAGGGATGCTGTAAAAGAAAGTGAATCATTTACCTCCCATTTTTACTTCCTGGAGCTGTTAATTTTCCATGAGGCCATTAAATCAGTTTGGCCAAATTCTCCTCAGCTATGTTGTTACATCCCTACTGAAGTCTTTGCTCCAACACAGATGAGGAAAATTTCACCCGTCTAATATTCATATCCTGCTTTTCCAAGAATGAAGTCCAAAACAAATGATAAACTCCTTTCAATGCCATTTTTTTGTCCATTCAAAGTAACATTTAATAAATTCAGACATTAGGAGGATGTATTTCTACTCTTTTACTTGGCACACTCTCCATAGTCATACACAATCCCTCAAGGACTTATTAGCTAAATTTTCTCAATACACTGTTTTCCCTTTCTGGTTACCTATGGTTTCAGTGCTGCAACCGGTGTACATCTTACCCATGAACCAAAGCAGTGAAGAACCAGCTAAAAAGATTCCATCCGGAAATAAATTGTTAGATTATATAAGGAAAGCTCACAGTTTAGATTTAGATCCTTATTTCCGAGAGGATGCCTTGAACATCTTTGTTCTTCAGCTTGTTTTCCTTCTCAGGCAGAATCATTTGATTTAAGAGCTATAGGCCAGTTAAAAAGACACAATTATCTGCTGACTGCCTTTGCATTATCAGCTGTTATATCTTGGGCTTTCCCATGCCCTCTCTGTGAACCCCAGATTCAAGATGGCCTAGTTGGTAGCATTCCCTGGGGCTTTGTGATTGGCATCCAGAATTTTCAATAAACTTAGGATCTATTGGAGGGAGACCAGCTTTGTACAAACAAAACATCACGTTTTTCTTATACTGCAGGAAAATATTCTTGCATGAATTTGTCAACTGGTGCAATAATTCTGACAAGACTGGGTGATTCAAGAGATTGCGAATGGCCTATGCAGCCTTTCAGGTCTAGTTTGTCAGTGGCTGAAAACTGATGCCATCTGATGATGGCTGTTCAGTGGCCTACAGAAAATGAGTTGGTGGTTTTGGTTCAGTTCCTAGAGGACCATTGTTCACATCACAAAACCATTACCAGGAGCGAGACCAGCATGTCTGGACACGGAGACTGAAACCCCTCTCAGTCCCAGAAGTCTATACCTGCTTTGTGGATAAATAAGTCTTCAGTCTCCAGAGCTGCCAATCAAGCAACTTTCCTGAACATTAGATTTACTAAAACTAGCTGACACACCAGTTCTTACGAACAAAAATGGGAAATAGGAGATAATATTTTAAAATTCACCGAGCACTGCACATCTCTGAAAAATCAGTCCATATGGGTTTTACTATTCATAAATATCAATTCATGTGTGTGTGTCTGTATATATAGTTCCATACTGTACTACCATATTTTGCTGTTATTTGAAAAATAAAACAAGATGATAGAAAAAAGGTACTTTTTAAGCTCATTTCCCCCATTATATTTTATGCTGGGAACATCTGGCTTTACCTCTAGTTTTCTGTCTCCCTGTCTGGCTAGAGATTGTACCATTTATGTTAGGTGTCCTCCAGGATGACTGGCAGCATTTATCTATTTTTAAAGTATAATCTTGCTAAATTTGTCTTCAATTGGAAATTTGATTTAATTGCTCTTCATAGTACAGTTATTTAATGCGTTATAGTTATAGGCCTCTTCAGAGCTGACAGCTCCATATCCAGCCCACCATACTCACAGCCTTCTGAGCTATGCAAACCCTGGAAAGCATAAAATGGAAAAGCTGTGCTGGGAGGCAGTGTAGTCTAGTGAATAGGGTACTCAGCTAGGACTCAATGTTGGGTTCTAGACCTGAATCTATCAATGAGCTGGTGTTTCATGTTGGGCAAGTCACTTTCCCCGTTTCTCCTTGCAACCTTTGTCTGGCTAGCCTAAAGCTCTTCAGGAATGGGAGTCTCTCACTGTGTTTATCCACTGCCTCACACAATGAAGCCCTAATATTGGTTGATGGTACTAGAGTAATACTGATCTACAGCTGATTCAATATGCAGCTGCCTTCCAGATGGGATTGATTGTTGGGACCTTTGCTCTTTACAGTGTACAGTGAAGGAACCAGATAGGCACAGTGGTGTCCAAATAACCATATTTACTAACTACATACAACATGGGGGAGGGATAGCTCAGTGGTTTGAGCATCAGCCTGCTAAACCCAGTGTTGTGAGTTTAATCCTTGAGGGGACCACTTAGGGATCTGGGGGGAAAAAATCAGTACTTGGTCCTGCTAGTGAAGGCAGGGGGCTGGACTTGATGACCTTTCGGAGTCCCTTCCAGCTCTATGAGATAGGTATATCTCCATATATTTATGCCAGGTCTAGCTACATAGACATACTGATGCTCTGGAGGGTTTTGGTGGTTTCTGAAACGTTGAGAGCGCACAAACTATAGAAAAGGATACTCCCCAATTCAATGGTTCAATGTCTAGTTGGCAGCTGGTATCAAGTGGAGTGCCCCAGGGGTTGGGTCTGGGGCCAGTTTTGTTCAATATTTTCATTAATGATCTCGATGATGGGATGGATTGCACACTCAGCAAGTTTGCGATGACACTAAGCTGGGGGGAGAGGTAGATATGCTGGAGGGTAGGGATAGGGTCCAGAGTGACCTAGATAAATTGGAGGATTGAGCCAAAAGAAATCTGATGAGGTTCACAAGGACAAGTGCAAAGTCCTGCACTTAGGACAAAAGAATCCCATGCACCGCTACAGGCTGGGGACCGACTGGCCAAGCGGCAGTTCTGCAGAAAAGGACCTGGGGATTACAGTGGATGAGAAGCTGGATATGAGTCAGCCATGTGCCCTTGTAGCTAAGAAGGCTAACGGCATATTAGGCTGCATTAGTTGGAGCATTGCCAGCAGATCGAGGGCCGTGATTATTTCCCTCTATTCAGCACTGGTGAGGCCACATCTGGAGTACCGCGTCCAGTTTTGGGCCCCCCACTACAGAAAGGATGTGGACAAATTGGAGAGAGTCCAGTGGAGGGCAACGAAAATGATTAGAGGGCTTGGGCACATGACTTACAAGGAGCGGCTGAGGGAACTGGGCTTATTTAGTCTGCAGAAGAGAAGAGTGAGAGGGGATTTGATAGCAGCCTTCAACTACCTGAAGGGTTCCAAAGAGGATGGAGCTCGGCTGTTCTCAGTGGTGGCAGATGACAGAAGGAGCAATGGTCTCAAGTTGCAGTGTGGGAGGTCTACGTTGGATATTAGGAAAAACTATTTCACTAGGAGGGTGGCGAAGCACTGGAATGGGTTACCTAGGGAGGTGGTGGAATCTCCATCCTTAGAGGTTTTTAAGACCCGGCTTGACAAAACCCTGGCTGGGATGATTTAGTTGGTGTTGGTTCTGCTTTGAGCAGGGGGTTGGACTAGATCGCCTCCTGAGGTCTCTTCCAACCCTAATCTGCTATGATTCTATGCACTACATTGACCATCAAAAACACATAACACTCACTTTCCGAAATCTGTTCCTGTTCCAATTCTGAGTTTATTACAAGGTTATAGTCCTTATGCCTTTCAATGGGTTAAGACTGAACTGTCTAACAGATCGGTGCCTTTCCTCCATATCCAGCATGCCAACTAAAATTATAGGGACATAGCTAACAAGTTGAACTCAAAGAGGTCACGAGCATAGTGTTCTTAATGGAAGGTCTTCAGCTGTGGAGTTCATAACTGCAGGAGATCATGCTGAGTCCTAGCCTAGACAACTTTAGGGCATGATGCAAGGCTTACTTCTTTCTTTAAGCAGGCCTTTTCCCAGTAATAAAGATGTAGACTGACCCCAGCAACTCTCTAAGGGTATGGCTCCATGTCAATGTAAGCTAGAGCTCAGACTCAGACTTGAGCCTAAACCTCCTTCTCTCTACACATACAATTCTGTCTAACTTGGATCTGGGACCCAGGACCCCACAAGTGGTGTGGGTTCAAGCCCAGATCCCACTCAGGCTCAAACTCCATAATTTTGCAATGTAGATGCAGCTCAAGCCTGGGCCATCCCTGACTTCGGCCCTGAGAGTCCATCAACACTACCCCACAATCCCATGGGCAAGTGTTCTTTATTCTCTCTAGCCCAGAAGCAGCTAACTGACTCCCCAAAAATGGCATTTAACCCTTCTATTTCATTCTGACCACTGAGCTGCAAACACAGTGAACCTTCTCCTGCGTTTGCAATGGCCACCAACCATAAGAAGTCCTTTTCCAAACATGCTGCTTCTGGATCACAGGAGCACAGCCAGATTGTGGTGATCTCTGGTGTGAGACAAGCAAAAAGTTCCAGTTTAGTAAGAGAACCAGGAGTGACTATGCATCCCAAGAGACAGAAAAGAAGGTGGCAGCACTGGGGATTCACTGGACGGGTGACCACTGCCAGTGGATTAAGCAGCTCAAGACTAACTACCAGAAAGCCATGGATGAAAACTGCACCTCTGGGAACTCACTATCATCCTGCCGCTTTTACAAGGAGTTTGATCAGGTGCTGGATACTGCACCCAGCACTGGGCTAACAGTGTTTCACACTGGCCTGATCAACCCAGATGGCTACCTTCTGACCCCCATATCCAGAAATAGGACCAGAGGGGAGCCAGCAGGTGCCCCATTGGGCTCTGCCAGACTCTGGTACTGAACTAGGTGCCCGAGGAGGCTTTGCCGTTGGAGCAGCTGCAGCATATCCCAGGACCTTACTTGGAGAAGCTTTTGATACCCCTCTACCCATCAAGGATGGCCTGCCAAAGAAATAGCAGCAGAAACAGAAGACAACTTGCCCTGGATCCTGGTAAGTTGCTGGCTGAATGTTTGTTTTTATTAATATAGGAATGGGAGGGATTTCTGGGTTATGAATCAATGCAAAAATTACAAGCCACAGGCAGCAGCAGGTATACACTAATGGCAAACTGCACACCAGCACCTTGGCACTCCCCCCCTCCTCATCCCCCACCACATGGCACTCACAATGGAGACCAGTAAGTGCAAACAGTGAAACAAGCATTTTAAAATGCTTTACTAGAAACTTGTGCATTCTTGCTAAGATGTGTCGGTGTTTTAAAAATAAAACTTAAGTTATACCACTCTGTACTAACACAATTTGTAATGAGACACCTGTAAACAGTGAACTTTTGGAGATGGAAGAGACTGAAATGTAGTCCATTTACAGATGCAGTCCATTAAAGCTAAATGGAGTCATTGGGTGACAAAAATCATTTGTCCAAAACACAGCTGGAGTGGGGGGAGGGGTTGTATGCAGTCCAGAAATATGCTGGAGGGGGCATGGGTGTGGCTGTGGTATTAGCATGTGTTCGCATGCAGTCATAAAAGGCTGCAGTGGAAGTCGTGGGGAGGCAGTAATCCATATGGATGCTAACAGCATCCTTTTGATTCCCTCATGAATTTTGACTGAATCCTCAGTGCTGAGAGCTGCAAACTTTTCCTATAGCAGAAACTCCAGATAGGTAGCCACATTTTGGGTCAGGGTGTATTTTCCAGGGCTACCTTGGTAGTTGACCAGCCCACTCCACATGTAAATATGTTGTTCAGTCACCATAAATTTGAATACTTTGGTGACATACACAGCTGGCTTGCCACCGGAAGCTTGGAATAGAATCTCTTTGCCAGTCAGGAACTCCAAGAATTGTTATGGCCTCCAAAATATGGTGTGCTACAGCCACTCCCTTCCCCCCAAAGACTCAGGTGGTCTGCATTTAAAAAAAAGTTTTTTTAACTTACCTTTCTCTGCATACTCTTTTCACCACTACTAACTCAGTTGTGTCCATGGAGCTTCTAGGATCTGAAGCATTTATCACATACTACATTGAAGTTCAGTTTTACAAAGTATCCTATTTTGCCCTTGAAATTGCACAAGGATTTATTCTGTGCCCATGCACTGAACCATGTATGAATCACTGAGAAAATAATGTGGCTTTATATCTGCTTGCAGGCACCTCTAAGCAGAAGCCTGGGTCTCCCTACCCTCATGAACTGGTCCAAGAGGAAGATTTCCATGGACAACTTATGGTGACATTCTGGACAGGGCCAACAGACAGTTGCAGTACCAAAGAGAGAAAGATTCATGGCAAGCGGAAAGGCACAGCAAGTCCTACCCACCCTGAGGATAGAACTGCAGAGCAGGAGCGGACACTTGCATCACAATTCCTGGAACAGAAACGTTGGTTGAGGGACGTTAGAGAGCACAGCGGAAAGACCTGTTTGAGCAGCTGCTTTTGCTAGTGGCCAAAAGAGTGCATGCTCGTGCTGCGCCTATGCTGGGGCCTGAGTCCCCTCCATGATCCCATGCGCTGCATACCAGGAACACTTTAGACAATTCCATGGTTGAGTGGCCCATGCAACTGTGACTTGACTTAGCAGCTGGGCAGGGCAAATCTACTCCTAGCAGCACATTTCAACCTCCATGGTGCTCCCCCACACACACACCACACCACACCACCACTGCATGCAGTGAGCCCTACACAGACCCCCTGCACCTTGCACTCTGCTACAGCCCTGTAGGCTCTTGTGCAGTGGCGACAAGCCTGTGCTAAATGCACAAGAAAGGGAAAGGAGGACATGCAAAACTGGGTTTTTCTTTGATGGCACTGTTTGCATTGTTCAGTGTTTGGCTTAGGCACGTTGTTTTATTAGCGGTTGTGATGTTGGTTTTTATTATTGCTTCAATGTTCTAGTGGCAGCTGGCCTTCCTGGCAATATTTTAATATGGTTATTTTTGTAAGACAAATAAAGGCTTTTATTTTACTAAGAAACTTTATTGCCATCACATCGTATAACGTGTATTTTGAATAATAAAGATAAACAGGGTAAGGTACAATAGACAAGTTATATCTAAATAATTTCAGTATATCTGTGTACATCAATAATCATAATCCCCCCATTACATTAACAGTTATGTCATCCAAAATAAAAATTAATGACACACTGTCATTGTGTATGACAGTACCCACTCCCATTGCACCCTGTGATGTGATAGTACCTCATTCACTGTACACACTGCTGTACAAAAACAGTCAGAAATGTGCTATTCTCCTTTTTCCATAGGCCCGTGTAAGTCCATAATGTAGCAGCACAGAGCAGCCTTGATTTCTGTTGCCCAGGAACATCCTGCGCTGTGACTGGTGCACTGTCTGGTTGAGCGTATTGGTTCAGCAATCCATTACTGCCATAGGTCCATTCAAGGGCAAATGGCTCATCTCTGGCTTCACAAAGAGTGTGGCTTGCTGTGCTCTTTGCAATAATGCAGACAGCGTTGATGACACTGGAATCCAAATGCATCTATAGAGTGAAATCCCACTGGCGCTGTCTGCCAAATGCACATTCAGCCACCATTCTATAACTGCTGAGAATGTAAATAAACCTTTTGCGGGGCCCTCTGAGATCTGGATATGGTTTCATAAGCCAAGATAAAGAATGTAGGGTCCCCCAGAACGACAGTGAGGCCAGTTACTCCATTTATGACAATGTCATTTGGTGGGAATAGTGTCCCAGCCTATCCATAAAGGTAGGCTCCTGACTGACGGAAAACCCTTGCATCATGAACCTTTCGACTACAGCACATCTTGAGGTCCATAAATTGGCCTCTGTGGTCCACAAGGGCCTGCATAAACAACGGAGTACTGCTCTTTGTGGTTTATGTACTCATTTGCTCCCTGAGGAGGGCAAACTGTGGACATGAATCCCATCAATAGCCCCAGCACAGTTCACTGGTTTTGAGAGAATGAGCTTTCCAATCACCCCAGGAATATTGTTTACACCCACCACCACTGGGTAAATCATACATCTGATTGCCTCAGAAACTTTCACCACCACTTTACTCACAGTTGACTTTCCAACACCAAACTGGTTAGCAACAGATCTGTAGCAGTCTGTTATAGCAACCTGCTTCTGGACTAATATGGCTGTCCTTGTACATGTGTCATGACACCAGAGGGTCAGGACATGCTGCTCACAAGACTCCCCCCAAAACATGTAGCTTTCTTCATGCAAAATTTCCGGAGCCACTTCTAGTCATCCCAGGTCTGCATGATGATGTGACACCACCAGTCTGCACTTGTGGCCCTGCTCCAGAAGCACCAGTCTACATAGGGGGCATCAGCAGCTATACCAAGAGTTATGAGCAGCAGCTGCCAGTTTGAGTCTTCCATCTCTGTATTGTCACCCGCCTGCTCTGTCAGGTGTCTTTAGTGGGTCAAAAAAGGCCACTGAAATGTCCACCAGCACCTCATGGAAGCTCTGCCTCTTTCCTGAAATGGGAGCAAAAGCCCAAGCAAAAGTTCTTCAAATGGTGACTCCTCCATGTTGCTGGCTCTGGTTGCAGAGAGTATGCAGACCAAAATGATGGCTCAGCAGGATGTGCTGGCAGGCTACCACAACTTCCTGCAACATGCAGGGTGGAAAGTCAAGTTTTCCCACACTGCACCATGAAAAAGGGCTAAAGTGGCCACATTTCAGGAGGGTGCAATATAGTCTGTGATATGGTTGAACGGACTCAGGTCTGCATACTGCAGTCTGGATGCTGGAGTCCTGATCTGGGGCCCAGGCTCAAAAATTCTTAACCCAGGATCAGCAATGAGTGTGGACATAAGCTCTGGGCTTTCATACCAAGAGCCTGTGGACCCTGGGCTTACATTGCAGTGTAGACAAACCCTACGACTAGGGTGACCAGATCACCCAAGTCAAATACTGGGACGCGGGGGGGGGGGGGGGGGGGGGGAGGAGAGGGTGACGCGGGGGGGGCATGGGGGGGGCGGGGCAAAAAAACCAAAACACCCTGTCAAGGCTGTATCCCCACTTTGAACTTTAGGGTACAAATGTAGGGGCCTGCATGAAAACTTCTAAGCTTATCTACCAGCTTAGCTCTGGTCCGCTGCCACCATCTTAAGAATTCCCTCCCTGGGAAGCCTTGAGAAACCTTTCACCAATTCCCTGGTGAATACAGATCCAAACTCCTTGGATCTTAAACAAGGAGAAATTGACCCTTCCCCCCTCCTTCCTTTCACCAACTCCTGGTGAATACAGATCCAAACCCCCTTTGGATCTTAAAACAAGGAGAAATCAATCAGGTTCTTAAAAAGAAGGCTTTTAATTAAAGCAAAAGGTAAAAGTCATCTCTGCAAAATCAGTATGGAAAATAACTTTACAGGGTAATCAAACTTAAAGAGCTCAGAGGAATCCCCTCTGTCTTAGGTTCAAAGTATAGCAAACAAGATAAGCACTCTAGTAAAAGGTACATTTACAAGTTGAGAAAAACAAAGTAAATCTAAGACGCCTTGCCTGGCTTTTACTTACAATTTTGAAATAAGAGAGACTTGTTTAGAAAGATGGGGAGAACCTGGATTGATGTCTGGTCCCTCTCAGTCCCAAGAGCGAACAACCCCTTAAACAAAGGACACACACAAAAGCCTTTCCCCCCCCCAAGATTTGAAAGTATCTTGTCCCCTTATTGGTCCTTGGGGTCAGGTGTCAGCCAGGTTACCCGAGCTTCTTAACCCTTTACAGGTAAAAGGATTTTGGAGTCTCTGACCAGGAGGGATTTTAGTACTGTATACAGGAGAGCTGTTACCCTTCCCTTTATAGTTATGACACACCCTTCCTCCACAAGCGCTGGAGGGAGGCCCGGGAGACGCAGGGGAAGCGCGGGGCCAGGGTGAGTGAGAGTCCGGCCTGGCCCCAAGCAGGCAGGACTCAGTCGGGCGGTAGGGAGAGTAGGGGGGCGGCCCGCGGGGCCAGGCAGCGGCTGTTCTCTCCCCCTGGGCAGCCGGACTCGGGAGCAGCCGCTGCTGCAGCTCCCACTGCCGCGGGGGGAGGAAGCGGCCGATGGCCAAGCTCGGCAGCTGCAGCTGCGGCTCTGGCCTGCTGCGGGGACCCAGCAGCGCGCACGCTGCGCCCAGCCCAGCCCCTGGCCAGTCGCATCTGGGCTGCTGGCCAGCTGGTGCTATCCTGCGGCGGCCCCGGAGTGGGGGCAGCAGGCCCCAGCCCCCCCCCGTCCCGCTCGGGTCCCGCAGGGGAACGAACGGGGCTGGGCTGCCGATGCCTCCGCCCCGGGGCCGCTGCGGGATAGCACCAGCTGGGCAGCAGCCCAGACGCAACTGGCCAGGGGCTGGGCTGGGCGCAGCGTGCGCGCTGCTAGGTCCCCGCAGCAGGCCCGGGCGCCAGAGCCGCAGCCGCCGAGCTTGGCCATCGGCCGCTTCCTCCCCCCGCGGCAGTGGGAGCTGCAGCAGCGGTTGCTCCCGAGTCCCGCTGCCCAGGGGGAGAGAACAGCCGCTGCCTGGCCCCGCGGGCCGCCCCCCTACTCTCCCTACTGCCCGACTGAGTCCTGCCTGCTCGGGGCCAGGCCGGACTCTCACTCACCCCGGCCCCGCGCTTCCCCTGCGTCTCCGGGCCTCCCTCCACAAGCGCTGGAGGGAGGAGGAATGGTGAGCCTGGGGAAGAGGTGGGGATTCGGGGAGGGAGCCAATCGGGGGAGGAGGGGGCGGAGTCGGGGAGGGGGGCGCGAGCACTTCTGGGCTCCAGAGCATTTCCTTGTTTGTCCAGTGTCCCGACCGCACATCGGTCGGGACGCGGGACAAACAAGGAAATATCGGGACAGTCCCGATAAAATCGGGACGTCTGGTCACCCTACCTAAGACAGTCACCTGGACTAGGGGTGAAATCCTGGCTCCAGTGATGTCAATTGGAGCTTTGCCATTGATTTTAAATAGACCATAGTTTTCCCGTTGATTTATTTTTAGAAAATGGCTCTAAACTGAGTGAGGTGGAAGGAGGAGAGTTTGGTCATTGCTCAGGTGGAATTGATGTAGCCTGAAACTATATAATTTGCACTCAGATACTAAATTAATAGACACATATTAGGAGGCTAGCTGGCTCTAGAGCAAGTTCCAAAGTTTATCCCATAAATATGTTTACAGCTCCTACCACTAACCCAACTCCCTGGGACTGAGTCTCGCATGCCAACCCCCCCAAGGAGCTTCAGAGAGCTGCCATTTTTTTTTAAATGTAAAATATATATATATATATATATATATATATATATATCCTCCTTCTCCCCCTCCCCCAAGTTATACCCATTTGAAATATTTAAAACTAACAGAAGAATCCTTCTAATTCACACCAGTAACTGGGAGACCTGCTGATAGTGTCTAAATTTGTAAACAATCCAACACAATAAAATAGTGAGGCTAATGCATCACAGAATGTACTGTATTTATTTTGACAACTGCAGTTTAGTGTTAATTATTTATGATAGCATTATTTCCTAATGTACTAGTAAATGCTTTGTAGTGTTCTTTGTAAAAAGAATGAGACTTCACTACAGCACTATTTTTGTGTGCAAATTATAAAGTGTGCAGATTAGCAATGTGAGGATTGTCAAGTTTCTATTGTATCTATCTTGTAGCACCAAGGTTAGCAGTAAGACCCCTGGCACATCATATAAATAGCACAACACTTCTTGACTCCATCACAAAAGAAAATAAAATGATCTTACACAAAAAAGTCTGCATTCCAGCACAATCTTGACATTTTCATCTTTGTTGGAAAAAATGCACTCATTGTTTCCCTCCCCCCCATAAAAAACATTCCCCTCGGAATTCTAAATGTGTGAGGCATGCTGCTTAGCTGACATTAATGGCCATGTGTTCAAAGGAAGGCACAACAGGTGTGCCCACAAAAAGAGCATGTGCACTTGTTCCAGCAAAACCTTCCATATGTACATGTAAATGGATAATTTCCACGAGTGGCACATTACTTACAAATGCTGGTTTTTGCATGTGCAATGAGTGAACATTTTCATGAACTCAGAGTCTAACCTCCCCTGTTTCCTTGCTTAGGAGAAATAACTGAAAGAGGAGTAGAAAGGGGAAGAGAAAAAAATATAATAAATACAGTATTTAAATTGTAAGGTATCTTTTTTAAAGCCTGTAACATATGTAATTAAAAAGGCTATACTGTATACACGATAGAAGAATTTCCACAAATTAGGCTATCCAGGGCTGGCTTTAGGGCGATTCACCCAATTCCCCCGAATCGGGCCCCGCGCCCCTAAGAGGGCCCCACAATGTCCCTAAGGACCCTTCGCCGCCGTGCCGCCGAAGGCACCGGCAGCCAATAGAGCTGCCGTCGAAGTCCCGCCGCTGTCTTCGGCGGCAGCTCTTTCGAATCGGGCGCCGCAGTGCCTAAAGCTGGCCCTGAGGCTATCCCGAGTACAACACACATACTCCCCTTTAGGTAGAAATTTTTTTTTAAATTGAATTTTCCTCCAAAGCTAATATAGTTTTAAGTTACAGGAGGGGGAAAGGACCATGAACTTGAACTAGTTTTCAAGCCCTGAGAACCTAAAAAGTCGTTTGAGAAGTTTACAATTTCCCAAACTTCATGAAATTCACCCATCTCTAATACCAACACCTATGGGAGGTTCAGACACTTTGTTCTTTGTTACATTGTCAATAAAGCAGCAGAGCATATCAGAGCTCAAAGGACACAGAGCTGTCTGGAGGTATAAATCATACCCCAGCAGCCACAGTGCCAGGATTCATGTTTGACAGGCCACAAATCAGTGGGGGCCCTGCCTAGGTTACTGCTGCCACAGGAGGAATAGTTAGGCTCCAAAGTGAAAAGTGCAAAATTTCTAGGTGTGGAGTAGGGCCAGGCAGAAGTGGAACCAAGCCACAGGAACTGGAATACATGGGGAGGAGGATGGTAAGAAAAGTGTGGCATACATAGTTTGGTTGGGTGGCAAAAAAAGCAGGGCACGGGAATGGTGCACTTCAATACTGTGCACACACCTGCTTTCTGTTTGGAAACTTTCTGAATACTGCTATATCCCTGGAGCTATTTTGTCTAATTGATTTAGAGCTTATCTACACAGCAAATTAGTGCACAGCAAGCCAAGGTGTGAACCAGCTTAAAGCACAGTTTGCTAAGCCACACTCTGGAACTTTCACTGTGCTGTAGCAGTGTCCACATGGTGAGACAGCGTAACACCGACAGACCCTGGTCGTCGGCAGGCAGGATCAAACCTGGGGCCTCCAGAGCTTAATGCATGAGCCACTACTGCATGAGCTAAAAGTCATATGGCTGTTAGCTAAGGCTGTAGAGCACAGTTGCCAACTTTCTTGTGGTAAATAAGTGACCCGCCTTTCACAATAAGCCAAAAAACAAGCTAATCCCATTTCAAAACAAGGCCAAAACAAGCCAATCTCCGACAGCCCCAATACTCTATGTGACTAGATTCCCCAGCGTGCAGTCTGGGACTGTGGTGGGCCCGCTGTGCACCCCTGACTCTCTCCCCTGCTTGCCAGGAGCCGATCCAAAAAAAAAAAAAAAAGAGCAACAAGCTACAATAAGCAACAAGCTGCAAGGCAAAAACTAGCCAACAAGCAACTCACAAGCCAATTAAGCCAAAAACAAGCCTGATTTTTGCATTTTTTCACAGGTTTGGCAAGTCTGCTGTAGAGCAGACTCATTAATCTCTAGGTCTACACTACCCGCCTGAATCGGCGGGTAGAAATCGATCTCTTGGGGATCGACTTATCGCGTCTCGTCAGGACGTGACAATCGATCCCCGAATCGACGCGCTTACTCCACCAGCGGAGGTGGGAGTAAGCGCCGTCGACTGGGAGCCGCGGCAGTCGATTTTGCCGCCGTCCTCACAACAGGGTAAGTCGGATCTGATACGTCGAATTCAGCTACGCTATTCGCGTAGCTGAATTTGCGTATCTTAAATCGACCCCCCCCCCCTGTAGTGTAGATGTAGCCTCTCTCTCTAAGTGGTCTCAGTGCCACTAGATAGGACAGAACACCACACCCAGAAGGTGTGTGGGTTACAATAGCAAGCTGGTGCACTGTAGATTTATACCCTGGCTTACTGTGCACTAACTTATAGTGTAGACAACTACACTAATGGGTAGACAAACCTTAGAGAGTTGGGATTTTGGAACTAAAAGGTTCTGTGGGAGCTGGGAAAGAGGTCATGAATTGCATGAGCAGGAAGGTAGGGTGTGCCCAGCTACCACCCAACTCTTCCTAGGAGCAGCACACTGTACAAGCGTCAACAAAGGCTTTTCCTAGTTACATCTAAGCCATAGGTGCCGACTCCGTGGGTGCTGTGGGGCTGGAGCACCCACGGAAAAAAATTGGTGGGTGCTCAGCACCCACCGGCAGCTCTCCACCCCGCCCCCCCTGCTCCAGCTTGCCTCTGCCTCCACCTCCTCCGCGAGCGTGCCGCCGTGTCCTGCTTCTCCCCCCTCCCTCCCAGCACTTGTGCCACGAAACAGCTGATTCGCGGGGCAGGGAGGGAGGGGGGAGGAGGGGGAACGCGGCGTGCTGGGGGAAGAGGCAGGGCCGGGGCGGGGATTTGGGGAAGGGATCCAATAGGGGCAGGGAGGGGCGGAGTTAGGG
The DNA here is from genome assembly GCF_028017835.1 of Emys orbicularis. Lineage (NCBI taxonomy): Eukaryota > Metazoa > Chordata > Testudines > Emydidae > Emys > Emys orbicularis. Next base: position 38,491,761 of record NC_088684.1, read on the forward strand.
CGGGGACTTTGGGGATGTGGTTGGAATGGGGGCAGGGCCAGGGGTGGGGCCAGGATGGAGTCAGGGCGGGGCCAGGGGCAGTGAAAGGGGCAGGGGGGCACGGGCATCCACTGGCGCCGGAGAAAGTTGGTGCCTATGATCTGAGCCTCTGTGTCTGATAATGTTTAATGTAGTTTGTTTCTGGGAAATCTGAAAGGAGAGACAAACTAATCTAGTTTTGTTCCTACCTGTTGTAAGGAGCAACTTTTGTGTTTTTAAACAAGTGCATGTGCACTTAAAGTTTAAAACTCAGAGGCTTCAGAGAAATTTGATGGGGTGGTCCACTCACTGCTCTGTGGCACTTCCTTGTGGCTCAGATGGGGAATTAGCTCTGCCACCTGGTCAAACATTCCTTCCTGCGGTTACTCAATCCATCATTTCACTCACTAACTCCATAGCCTCTAATGCACTGTTGGCAACAGCAACATCCTCTTCATAGCTTAGCCCTCCGGCCAAACCACGTTAAAGTTCTCCCCACTTCCGGGGTATCACAAGCCCTTTGAGGCAAACTGTCCCAGGCAGTCTGCTCCCCATTGCCTGGTCTGTGCCACTCCCCCAGTGGCTAGTAGAGAAACCCAGGCCCACCCTCTACACCTGATTCCACTCCAGGGACCCTCAACCCAACAACTATAGGCTTTTACTCTCCCAACCCTTATTGTTCCTTCCCTGGACCATTTCCTGCTCTTCCCCTTGTATCAGGGAGTGCAACTTCCTCTCTTGATAGATCCTGACCAGCTCCTCCCTCAAGCTGGATTTCATCTGTAATTAGGCCATAGCATGCCCTAGGTTTCCTCCAGGTGCAGCCTAAGGTTAATTGACCTAATTTACCCCTTCAGGCTTTGTGTAGGACAGATACCCCACCACAAGAAGCTAATAATTAGCCTTGCCTTTTCATTACTGCTGCCTGGATGGAGGGGATCAGAAAACAATGATTCTGGATAGCACTGAGAAGAGAGCTTGACTCATTACCATTCAGTTCTAGCACATATCCTCCATGGAGTTCAGTGCATTCTAACAAGTACTCTTTGCTTGAGTATCAACCATGGTTTTAGTTGAAGATTTGAAAAATCTCCACCTTGTCATCTGAAGTGTACATAAAAATATTAATCCCATCCTCAGAAATGTCCATTGGCTTTCTAATCATTTCAGAATCCAGTACAAAAATCTTCCTCTTTCTTCACGACCCTCCATGGACTTGCATCACACCATCCAATTGCTTCCTTTTCTCTAACCCAATTCCCAGCTGCTCAAACATCAGACTTCTTTTTGACCTTTTCCTGTCTCTTCAAGGTGAATGGTAGAGTACTCTCTACACCTATGGCTTTTCTCTTCAGATCCTGTCCCAACGCTTCACTTCTCTTTGGCCTGTAACTCCAAACCGTCTCTAGCAAAACAACTAATCCCTGCTCTTTAAGCTCCCAGTTTTCCTGGGCTCAGGCATCATCCCCAAACTTTGGCCTTTGTACTCTTTTTAAAATCATACCCCCCATCATGTCTTCCTGCATGTTACATTGATATCTTCACACATTGTTCGTATTTGCATATATGGACTGTAATTGGCTATGTATCATGTTGTGATCCTTTTGTATGAATGAGGTACACTAAAGACTGTGTTGTATAAACACTCTAGATCAACTGACTGACAATTCTACCTGTGAAGTACAGAGACACTTTTTATTCAGAAAATAATTTACTGCTCTTATTTTCTCTTGCATACTGCTTATCAGTTGCAGTGATCCTATGATTACTACCTATTTGTGCTCTAACTAGCCTAGCCAGAAGCCTGCCAACTTTAACTTATTTGAAAAGAAATAAATGTTTAACTGAGAAGTGAGCCATTAACTATTTGAGAGGTAATAGTGTCCATAAGCATGTTAGTCTCCTCCAATAGTTTAATTTTCTTCCCCTTTAAAACTGTTTCAGGTTGAAACATGAAGCACTGCCAGTAGAAGCCAGAAGTTAGAAAAGAAAGAGCACTAGCCAAGTGAGTTGCAGCCTAGAGTTCTTACTCCAAAAATCTGCCACTAATCTCTGGGCCTTGAAAAATCTGTCTCAGAAGAATTATCTAGGGGTTTATATGGTAAAGATGCTTTTGTGTTTAAGGCACTGGACTGGAACCTACAGAATCATGGGCAATTCCTGGCTCTGTCACAGATTTTCTGTGGACATGGGCAAGTCACTTAGATCTTGTTTACTATGAGGCTTGATTCTCCTCCTTGTCCCCCCAAGAACAGGAGAGTAGCTGTCAGTCTGCTGCTGAACTTCAAATTCTAAAAAACAGTAAAATTGTAACATGGTGACACTGCATACATTCCCACTAATTTCATACTTTCCATGGCTTTATCATACAGAGACATATTCAGCTGGCTGGGAGGAGGTGTGGGAGACCAGATTTTGACCTTGTTGGCATGATGGTGTTCATATATTCCTTATTTTGACTTCATCCCTTCCCAGCTGATCTACCCCTGAATTCAGGGCCCGGAGACGGCACCCATAAGAACCACCACTGTAGGATAAACTGTTCAACCTTATCGAGGATCCCAAAGCCAAAAGACAAAAGTAAGTACTTTCTTTTTGTATCTTCCACTAGTAAACTCACTTGCAAAAAAAAAAAAAAAAACACAGAACAACTCAGATATTATTATTTAAAAGCAATAAAGATGACACTTCCAGACAATTCTAAATCTCCACTCCATATAAGATTCTGAAGATTTCCTTATCTTGTGGTGAAACTAACAGTTTTAAAAATTTTACATAGATTAACAAATCCATTATTCTCATTGATACCTATAATCCCCCAAATTAGAGCCACCGATACTCCCAACCAGATCACTAAAATACCAGAGGACTAAGGGGGACATGATAAGAGTCCACAAATATTTGATGAGTGTAACTAGCAAAGAAGGGGATTTAGGGTGGGATAGTGGGCTATAACAACTAGAAATGGACACTGATAATCCGAAGCCACATTCTAATTGGCCAGTTAAACCTTTCTGATAGTGAATGGCTGTAACACTGGCTCCCAACAGTGCACTGCTGGGATCTCCTTACTAAATCACACAAACAAAATCCCTACTCCCAATATGTTCAATAGATTGGTATGGGGCTGGAAGATGTCGGCAGGGGAAAAACAAAGGATAAGATGCCCTGTGGGGAGGAAGGGGTGAAGAGAGGTTGTTTGGGGTGAGAGGAAAGAATGAGGGGCAGAAGGGGGGGGAAATTATAGTTTTAAATTTCTGCTGCTCTTCAAGCCTGTAGCTTCTTTAACATTTCAGCAGCAATTTGTGGACCTGAAAGTGTTGTTCCACTCACAATCAGCTATATAAGCTAAATTGGGAATGGCTCAATATACCAAATTTCATTTGTATATAGGAGTCCAAATTGGCTGCTGGCCTCCAAACTGATATCAAACAGCAGCTAAGCTTCAATAGGTAAGGGTGTATGGTAGCAGAGCAAACAAACAAATAAAAGACACCCACAAACAAACCAAGAGAGAGAGATTGACAGAAAGGGATTGAAAAAAAAATTAAACAAGAAATACTCAAAAAAGTAGTGATAGGTACTTAGTGTTTTTCCCCCCTACTAGTTTCTCTTCTACTGACACTGTGAAAAAAGGTTCTAATAAAGAATGCCACATACATTCCAAAAACTGCTTAAGAGGGGTTTAAAAAAAAAGTAAAATAGCAATAAACTATGCCAAAGGTGTTCACCAATCACTCACTAGTGCAGAATTTGTGGATTTTTGCAGCAGTAGGGGGGAATGAAATTAAGAAAGGGAAAAATTAGGGCACCTATTTAGGATACATTTCATGACAGATCAATTTGGCTGTGGAACAGACTCCCAAAAGAAGTGGAGAAAACCCCCATCACTAAGGTCATTTTAAATGTGACTGAACAAAACCCTAGAAAAAGTACTGTAGGGAATAATTCTTTATTGTTAGAGAAATGGAGTGGATTCGTGTGGTTATGGACACTGGTTGCTTGAAGTCATATTCTGAGGCCAGCTGGTCTTTTCTGATTATGTCACACCCATGCACCAGCCTTAGTGATGCAGAATTGGGATCAATGTAATTTTCCACAATAATATTTCTAAGTAAATTCTTTAGATATTATGTCAGTGCATAGGAACTGCCAGATTGGATCAGACCTCAGGTCCATCTAATCTAGTATCTTCTCTCTGCCAGTGGCCTGGAGCAGATGCTTCACAGAAAGATGTAAGAGCCCTGCATTAGGCAGCTGGGGTCTAATCTGCCCTCCACTTTAGGTTTCATCCTAATCTTTAATAGCTAAAGATTAAACACCGAAGCGTAAGATTTAATAGTCCTTCCAAATTTTTTGTTATCATTAGCTATTATAACTGGAGATATTCTTGTTACCCATGTAAATGTCTGATTCCTATTTGAATTTTACTAAATCCTAGGCCTCAAGGCCTTTCCTGGCAATGAATTCCACCATTTAATTAGGTGTTGTATGAAAAAGTGTTTATCAGTTTTGAAATTCCTACCTTTTCATTTCACTGAAATTACGTTCTTGTATTATGAGACAGGGAGAACCCGATATATCTTCTTTAGACCACTCAGTTTATATACTTTTAACATGTTCCCTCTGATTCATTTCTTTTCTGAGGAAAACAATCCCAATCTTTTCCATTTCTCTTCATATGAGAATTTCCCAGGCCCCTAATCATTCTCATCACCCTTCTCTGAACCCTCTGTGATATTAGCAGACCAGGTGCCAACTCTTGCCAAAGTTCCCATGTGTCCATTGAACACGGACAAATACATAGCCGGAAGCAATCTGGCTGGTGTGTTAAGTGTTAAGTAAAATAGATATTAGAATTATACAAACATGTTTAGACTTTACTGAATGCTTGTAAGTTGCTGCATGCATTAATCTCACTTATAACATCTGTATCCCATACTGCAAGGTAATATTTAATTGGTTGTACTGTGAGAATCTGTGACTGTATAAGTCACAGACAGGACAGAGACATAAACTAGTCTGAAGTGCAGATCTCCAACAGAAGGTGTTATGTCCTGCCCAATGGGAAAAGTCCATTGACACCAGATGGTCTATGGTGGGACATTGAAGAGGACCTCTATGTGAAGTGGATTCCTCCCACCAGCTGAGTTTACAGCTCAAAGCATAAAAAAGAGGGGGGATGGAAACTCCTAATAAGAAGGAACTGGATCTCTGTGCTGCTTTGTGCTGCTTTGACTCGGGGGGTGGGGGAACAAGGTTTCCTAGGCATAAGAAAGAGATCCCCAGCTGCCTAGCCTGGGTTAGCCCTAATGGACATGTACAGATTACTTATTATAGAAACTTCTATTACCTTTTGAAATTTAAGATTGTAACTCATGTGTGTATATTTTTACCTGCTTTAACCTTGCAAATAAATTGTTTCCTTTTCCTATTTAATAAATCTTTATATAGTTTATTATAGGATTGGCTACAAGCATTGTCTTTGGTGTGAGATCTAAGGTGCAATTGATCTGGGGTGACTGGTTCTTTGGAACTGAGAGTAACCGGAATATTGCTGTGATTCTTGGTGTAAGGGACCAGCTATCACCAAGGTACACTCACCTAGGTGGTAAGATAGATCAGAGTACCCAAGTGTACATAATCTGTGACTATGTTTAGACAGTTTAGTACCTGAGGAGTTTACAATTGATGGTTGGTTAGTGAAATCTAAGTACAGAACTCACAACCTGTTTGGGATTTGTGCCCTGGTTCTTAAAAGTCTGCCCAGAGGTTGGTACTCGGGCTCTTGAGTCACTGCAGGTAGCATTATACCCCTTCTAATTGTAGAATATCCTTTTGGAGAGGGGTGAGTTGTACTGCACACAGTACTCCCAAAGAGGCCACACCTTTGATTTTATATGATGGCATTATACTATTCTCCATCTTATTCTCATCCCCTTCTGTTTGCATCCTAACATCTTGTTTGTTTGTTTTTTTTAGCATAGTTGCATATTAAGCAGAGTCTTCATTGAGCTGTAGACAGTGATGCCTAGGATCCTTTCCTGAGCTGATACGTTCGTTTAAAACTCTAATGTGTACAAGTAGTTTACTTTTTTCTTTCCAAAGTGCATTACTTTGTATTTATTAACAATGAACAAGTCCAAGTTCCAAATTCCTAATGCTTTTTCTTCTTAGAAACAATAGGCAAGAGTTCATCCTCAGTTACTAAATCCAGAGGTATTTCACTGGAGTGTAACTGAGGATGGAATGGATGCACCATTAGGTTCTCAGATCTGTATACTACTCACTTAAGCTGTAGGGACTCACATTTTCAGTTCGGAAGGTCCCTGGTTCAAACCTTGGTGTCAGCTACCAGGATGGCCATCACACCTTCATATGTGATAGGACATTGTATGTCATCTTCAAAAGCAGTGACAAAACCACACGTTTCCTCCTGTGGAGAGAAATGGAGAAGGAATTTCATGTGATGCATGTTAGTATTTGTTTTATGTATCTTTGGAAGGCATAGATATACCACAGTGATAGGCCTGGTGTAAGAACCAAAAGAGAATAAAAGAGTGTGATTTAAGTGATACGTAGGCTTCATGCTGGTTCCTACAGAGGGATATGATCTATTCTAGACCCATGTTTTCAAACATTACAGCTTAGATTGCCAGTAAATTACTGGAAGCCTGTTTTATGACTGGCAGGTCTATTATATGACTTCTTGATGGTTCCAATGGTAACAGTACCCACCCCAAATCCAGTTCTTTGTTTACACCCCAAAGTGACCTAATTAGTTTAGTCAATCTAATTCTAGAGAGAGAACTTTGTTCTTCCATTTTGCATCTCAGCTTGCATTTAATGTTGTCACGCCAACTTCAAACACAGGAATAAACTGATTCTCCTACAAGAATGTTAACAACCCCCAAACAACATCAAGCTGCCTGATTTTCAAACCAAGCTCCACTGGATCCAAGAACCCACCAGGCAGAGGTGAAAGTAAACCGGTATGGTCTGGTACGGCATACCGGTAAGAGCCGGTACGCCGTTCCGGACCAGCTTCCCCAGGCTGGCAATTTAAAGGGTCCGGGGCTCCCTGCAGCATGTCCCTAGCCTACGTTTCCCAGAAGTTGGGAATGGGCGACAGGGGATGGATCACTTGATGATTACCTGTTCTGTTCATGCCCTTTGGAGCACCTGGCATTGGCCACTGTCAGAAGACAGGATACTGGGATAGATGGTCTGACGCAGTATGGCTGTTCTTATGTTCAAACAAATTGATCTCTTCTATCAGATAATGTCTGAAGTATCCTCAATGTGGACATCTGCAACCAAGATCTGCATTAATATATTACTCCATATCCAAAGTCATCTGAAGATATGACTACAAGGATTACCTAAACAGGACTTCAGGTTGTACTAGTTCTTTGCATCTTCTGAGGAGGATATGTGTATTGTTTCTTTAAGACTTCAGGAGGAAGCCAAACAGGAAAGAGGGGTTTGGAGAAGGTTCTAGGCTAGTGGTTTTCAACCTTTTTTTGTTTGCAGACCCCTAAAAATTTTCAAATGAAGGTGCAGATCCCTTTGGAAATCTTAGTCTGCGGACCCCCCAAGGGGTCCTAGGCAGAAGCTTTTCAGTGAAGCAGAGAGAGCAAGAATGTGCATAGCTTTAGGGGTAATACTCACTTTATCCTAATCCATCACTGAACAAGGAAAATGTAAAGAAGGAGCTCTTTCTGTGATTTTTTTAAACCATTGTCACATGACATGGTGTTTTCAGTTGATTAGTTTTGTACCAATACAAACAGAAGGAAGAGAAAATTCAAAAATTGAATGCCCCAGAAGTTTTTTAGTTTGATCAGCTGACCAAATATCCTGAGAGGAAGGAACACATCAGTAGATTCCAAAGCACAGCCAAGCTTGCCACAGAGAGTGATGAAATACACTCATTAATCTACATCATGAGGAATGAAGCTGAAAATATTTATAAATCATTAGCCTTTGCTGAGGAAGGAGACTGGAATAACTATGACACCTTCTTAAAAAGTATGAATGTTCAATTTCAAAAAGGAATGTAATACACAAACAGACACGCTGTTACTGAAGGATGCATGGAAGACTTTGTAAGGGTACTATAATGTACAAGTACAGCCTTGTGACTTTGATTTCAATAAAGAACATATAAAAGACCATCTAGTAATTAGGATTTTAAGCAAGGAACTGTCAGAAAATTAGTTAGTGTCTGACTTAACTCTACAATAGGCAGTGCCATAAGTATAGAATCATAGAACTGGAAGGGACCTCGAGAGATCATCTAGTCCAGTCCCCTGCACTCATGGCAGGACTAAGTATTACCTAGACCATCCCTGACAGGTGTTTGTCTAACCTGCTCTTAAAAATCTCCAATGATGGAGACTCCACAACCTCCCTAGCCAGTTCATTCCAGTGCTTAACCACCCTGACAGTTAGCAAGATTTTCCTAATGTCCAACCTAAACCTCCCTTGCTGCAATTTAAGTCCATTGCTTCTTGTCCTATCCTCAGAGGTTAAGAAAACAATTTTTCTTCCTCCTCCTTGTAACAACCTTTTACCTACTTGAAAACTGTTAACATGTCCCCTCTCAGTCTTCTCTTTTCCAGAGAAAACAAACCCAATTTTTTCAATCTTCCCTCATAGGTCATGTTTTCTAGACCTTTAATCATTTTGTTGCTCTTCTCTGGACTCTCTCCAGTTTGTCCACATCGTTCCTGAAATGTGGCACCCAGAACTGGACACAATACTTCAGTTGAGGCCTAATCAGCACGTAGTAGAGCGGAAGAATTACTGCTCGTGTCTTGCTTACAATACTCCTGCTAATACATCCCAGAATGATGTTTGCCTTTTTTGCAACAGTGTTACACTGTTGACTCATATTTAGCTTGTGGTCCACTATGACCCCCAGATCCCTTTCCACAGTACTCCTTCCTAGGCAGTCATTTCCCATTTTGTATGTGTGCAACTGATTGTTCCTTCCTAAGTGGAGTACTTCACATTTATCCTTATTCAATTTCATCCTATTTACTTCAGACCATTTCTCTAGTTTGTCCAGATCATTTTGAATTATAATCCCATTCTCCAAAGCACTTGCTACCCCTCCCAGCTTGGTATCGTCTGCAAACTTTATAAGTGTGCTCTGTATTCCATTATCTAAATCACTGATGAAGATATTGAACAGCACCGGACCCAGAACTGATCCCTGCAGGACCCCACTCGTTATGCCCTTCCAGCATGATTGTGATCCACTGATAACGACTCTCTGGGAATGGTTTGCCAACCAGTTTTGCACCCACCTTATAGTACCTCCATCTAGGTTGCATTTCCCTAGTTTGTTTACGAGAAGGTCATGTGAAACAGTATCAAAAGCTTTACAAAAGCATGACAGACCTGCTGAAACTACAGGATTCTTGCATAGACTAGATATTTGCAGACCTTTCTGGGGGGCTGCTGAGAAAATTCCTAGCCTCTGGGGAAATTCCCTCCAATTGGCTGCTATAAGCTATTCCTCATATTCCTGCCTCCTGGAGAAAGGCAGTCAATCAAAACTGCTCCATAGACTGATGCATTCCTTACTCCCTTAGCACAGGGAGAAAGCAATGCTTCTATCTCCCAGTTGATGTGGTGGGACCCCTGTTTCTCCAGAGCCAGCTAGCAAGCAGCTGCTCCCACTGGCTTCTTGTGCTGTCAACCCCAGTACAAGGCCTTCTCCCTGATGTACTGCCCCTTCCCCTGGGGCGAGAGGAGTTGGAAAAAAACTCTGCCCTGCGGCCACCTCAGGAGGCCTGGGAGGAGGTGAATAGCCTTGCCCTGCTTCCCCATCCACCTTCTAAAAGGTTATAGTTGGAGGGAGGGGTAATAATTATGTTAGGGGAGAAATAATTATGTGTTGTGGAGGGAGGGTGGTGGAATCTCCATCCTTAGAGGAATTTAAGGCCCAGCTTGACAAAGCCCTGGCTGGGATGATTTAGTTGGGGTTGGTCCTGCTTTGAGCAGGGGGTTGGACTAGATGAACCTCCTGAGGCCTTTTCCAACCCTAATCTTCTATGATTCTATGAGGGAAAGAGAAGGATATTTTGGGGTCATTCTCTGTCCACCCCCTCTTCCTCCCACCTACTCTGTTTGTATGTACTTTTATGCAAATCTGTAAGTGTATGCAAGTTTCTATAATTTTACAAATTCATGATCAACTGGTTTTTGCTTCCTGGATGTTGACAAGTATGCCTGACAGTCTGAGATAGTGAAAACACAAGTCATCCAGCAAGAAAACTGCAGAAGCATGGTGCAAGAAAGCAGCAAAGAAAAAAAATTCTCTTGAGGAAAAAGGAAGCCGCCTGTAACAGGGGATACACACTTCTTGAGCACCCCCTGCTGCTGCATGCAGTACTGCAGTTCCTTTTCCTGCTCCTGGCACCCCTTGAAGGTTGTGAAACTCACTTGGCAGTTCTTTACTGGCACAACCCTCCAGCCAAGTCACAAAGCCCAAATGAACCCCTTCCAAGGTATTATAAACTCTGATAAATAATTTATTCACCTTTAGTAGGGTCTTCAGTCCTAGCTCTGGGCCCCTTTAAATACAGCCCTTTGTTTAGGCTCCCAACTCAGTCCTGCCCCCTTCATGGGGTTTACACCACTTTCTGTGAACAGCAGGGGAAGCCAGGCCCACCCACTACCCTAGGTTCCAACCCAGGGTCCCTATTATCAGCAGCCATGTACCACTCACTTCAATTCATTGCTGCTTCTTCCCTGGGCCTCTTCCTACCTGCCCCTTTCTGCTTCACCTGTACCTCAGGGTTAATGATTTTAAGATATAGCTATATCACTCTACAAACCCAGCTAAGCAAAATGCAGCCAGAAGTAGATTCTCGCTTCCAGTTCAGGCTTCTTTGGCCAGAGAAGGCCCTCCAGTCCTAGCCAAGAACTGACTTGCTAAGGACTTGTAGCAACTTTTATCTGAGCCCCGTGGGCTCTGATTGGCTGCTCCATGCAGCCTCTCTAGGAAAGCCTGGAAGACTCACTTTCACTGCTCCCTTTCTTGGGTGGGGTGTAGTTGGACCATGGGGCCTCCAGCAGAGAGCCAGGAAGGCCAAGTATACCCCATCACACCCCCTAACATAAGTCTTTTAAGAATACCAAGTTCCCTGGACAGAAATGTAACAGGCATGATAAAGTAAAACACAGGATAGATGAGGTTTGCTGAGCCAGTGGAAGCATGCAGGAAATGTAATAATAAAGGATGGTAGTGGGAACATATCTTTTTGAAGCCAATGAATCAGGGAGGCAGCACAAACAAAGGTGAGCAATGTATATTTCCTTGGATCATCACAGCTGCAAGGGTACTAATCCCATTGCTTCTAAAATTGAAACAAGAACTAGATATGATGGAGAAGAATGGTGTAACGGAACCAATAAAGTGATGTTCCTTTATGATGTATGCTACAAAAAAAATTGAGACCGCTGTATCTGCAAAGTCCTACAGCGATTCAATGAAGCAGTAAAGAAGAAAAGGTATATTCTTCAAATTTATTTTGAGCAATAATTTTTCCTCACCAGATGTAACTAGTGAATTCTGGTGAGTTCTGCCCCACCATTCTGAACACCTTACTTTTGTTACCTCCCACTTGGTCTCACAAGTGCTCCAGAAATCTTCCAAAGGAAAAAGAATGAGATTTTGAGAGTCCTGGGGGAAGTGAAAGTTTAAATGGTGACATTTTAATTTGTGGGAAATCCAAGAAAGAGTATCATGTAAAGTTAAAACAAGGTCTGAAGGCAATTGGGGTGGTCAGAATAGAATAAAATGTATGCTAGCTTCTGACAAACCTGACTACAGTTCTTAGGGCATGTGATAAAGAAGGGGCTGTGGCAGATCAGAAAAAGTCAAAACTACTGTAGAAATGTCACCACCTAAAAATGAACATATGATGTTCCTTGGTATGAGTACACTTTTGAAGAGCTAAACAATCTAGAGACAACATCCTCACTTCTGTCATTTTATTATATTTACAAGTCTACAGCCATTTCCGCAGTCCAGACAAAAAAGAGAAAGAGAAGGCGAGAGGACATGCCTAGAAGTTGTCTAGGGAGTGAATGGATCAACGGGACAGAGAAAGGGACACACTGAGCCCCCCACATCCAAATCCCCAGCCTGCTGAGCCTCACCTCCTCCAATCAGACCCTCCTCACTGAACCCCATTCCCTTTCATCCAGACCACTCTCCCAGTGATCCCCCTGTACTCCAACCCCCGCCCTGACGAGCCCTGTGCACCCAGACCCCCACCCCACCAAGCCCCATTCCCCCAGCACCCAGGCCCCCCTGCTGAGCCCCATCCCCCCTCACCCAGATTCTCCCTCTGAGCCCCAACCATCTTCACCTGGACCCCCCTGCAGAGTCCCATTGTCCCTCCCTGGAAACCCCAAATGAGCCCTGTGCATCCAGATCCCCCCCCATACCCAGATCCCCCACTGAGCCACCTGCACTCAGATTGCCCCACATAGAACCCTACACTTGGATCCCCCACCCCCCACATGGATCATGCTGGGCTGAGCCTGCCTGGCCACACCTGGTGCACCTGGCGTGGAGGGGCAGGGCCCCGGGCGATTCTGGGGCAGGCCCTGCCCTTGTTGTGTGTCAGGGTTCAGTGCCGTCTCACCTCTGAGTCCGTGTCCTGCTGGGGGAGAGGAGTGCGGCGGAGAGGGGCTGCAGGGTGATCTCCCACTTCCATGCAGCCAGTGGCCTGTGCTCCCCATTGCCAGTCTGGAGCCTTCACGTTTATTTATTGACAAAAAATAGAATGTGCAGAATTTTAAAATATTATGCACAGAAATTTCTTTTGGTGCAGAATTCCCTCAGGAGTATTATAGCCTTTGACATATTTGAAGACTGTTATCGTGTTGTCCCCAATATTCTTTTCTCTAAGTTAAATATGCCCAATTCTTTTAACCTTTCCTCATAACCCAGGACAACAAATGTGCGAAGTGGGGGACAAAGCATTCTCTGGCAAGGCGAGCTGGCTGTAGACCAATTGATTGGGTGGATCCAGTCTGACCATTTTTAGATAACGATGCAATTTTCTGTCAGAGGAAGCCTTTCCATCATAAGTAATGCTCACAATTCAAACACACCTTTTATTCTCAAAACCCTTCTCAACCCTCCCCCAACCCTCCTGAAACCCTCAGCCCTATCCCCAGCACAGGTCTGACCCCATAAAGGGAGAAGTGCCAGAGACTCCAGGAAGGCCGCTAGGGACTCTGCTACTGCTATTGATTTTCTGTTTAAGGCACTCAGATCCTCCAGTGATGGGCAACGGCATAAAACTCAGATCGATGGATGACAGCAGAGCACGAGCTTTGCTAGAGTGAAGGGTAAAACCAGTTTTCTGCTTCAAGTTCAACTCTCCTAAGTGCTCTAAAGCAGCGTTTTTCAAAGTTCAGGTCGCGACCCAGTACTGGTTGCGGCATGTCAGGCACTGGGTCGTTCTGGTCAGCACCACCAACCGGGCCGTTAAAAGTCCCACCTGCGATGCTTCCCAGCTAAGGCAGGCTAGTGCCTACCCTGTTCCGACACCGTGCTGCACCCCAGAAGTGGCCAGCAGCGGGTCTGGCTTCTAGGCAGGGGAGCCATGGGGCTCCACGGTGCCTGCCTCTGCACCCTGGCTGCGCCGCGGACCGGGAGCCGCCGGAGGTAAGCCTGTGCCCCAACCCCCTGCCCCAGCCTTGAGCCGCCCCTAAACCTAGAACCCCTTTGTGCACCCTAAACCCCTCATCTCTGGCCCCACCGCAGAGCCTGCACCCCCAGCCCAGACCCCCTCCCACACCCCAACCCCTTGTCCCAGCCCTGAGCCCCCCAAACCCAGAATCTCTTCCTATACCACAAACCTCCCATCCCCAGCCCCACCCCAGAGCCTGCATCCCCAGCCCAGACCCCCTCCCACACCCTGAACCTCTCATTCACAGCCCCACCCCGAAACTCTCACCCCCACACCCCAAAACTCTGCCCCAGCCCTGAGCCCCCCCCACACACCCCAAACCCCTCATCCCCAGCTCCGTTGGGTCGCAGACATCAACAATTTTCTTCAACTGGGTCCCCAGAAAAAAAGTTTGAAACCCACTGCTCTAAAAAGCTGCTGCACGGTCACTCAGACTGCTTTGAAACGTGGTGTGTCACATGGGAGCCAGGGCTTCAGCCAGCCAGCCACATTTGGGGCTATTTGAACTGAGACGCGCCGCCCTAGCGAGCCAGGGTAGGGGATTGGGGCAGTTTCTCCCACGCCCCAGTGAGAGCACCTCGAACAGGTCAGCAGAAGGGAGCCCCTCTCCGACGGGAGGCGCCATTGTGGCAGGTCTGTGTGGGGGAAGGGAGAGTCGGTGCGCGGCCTCTCCCCGCCCTGCCGCCAGGGGAGCGGCGCAGACCCCGCAGGCGCTTGCTTACTCACACGCTGCAGTTGGAGGCAAAGGCGCGCGCCCGCGGCAAGGGGCTGTGGCGGAGCTAGGCGTGTCCCCCGCGGTGCTGCGCGCGCCGACGCCAGCGGCGGTTGGTGCGGCCCCCGCCCTGTGGGACGGAGGGGAAGGCGCGGGCGCAGGCGCTCGCTCCCTCGCGGTTGCCATGGCCCCGTTTGACGTCACGGGCAGTGTGGTGCCCGTGCGTTGCGGCGCAGTGATTGGCGGAGACCCCGTGTGCGGCGCTGGGAGAGAGGCTGCAGCGGAGAGAGCAGCAGGGCTAGAGAGGTACAGTCCGCGCCGGCTACCCGCCCAGAGACACTCGCGCCGCCGCCGCTTCCTCCTTACACAGGTAACGGGGCCCACGGCATAGTCAGCCCTGTGGGGCGCCCGCGAGGGGGGAAGGAGCTGGCGGGGTAGCGGCGCCCCCCCCCGGTCCTTCTGCAGGCAGTAGGGCGGCTCCCCGCGCCGGGCTCCGCGGGCAAGGCGCGGGGGAACTGGCCCCCAGGTAACTATTCCGCCGCTGCGGACGTGGCCGCCGCTGCACAGGTGAGGCCGGGTCCGCCCCCCCTGCCAGGTTGCTGCCTTGGAGAGGGGGAAGATGGAGCCGTTGGGGGAGGCGGGGGCAGCAGCGTGTGACCCGGGGCAGGGGGTCAGCGGGGGCTGCTCCTCTGGCCGGGCTCTGGCAGGTGAGGCTGCTGGGCGGTGGCTCGTCCCCGCCGTGTCGGACTGGGGAGGCAGCGGGGGGCGCAGCCCCTCCGGGTCCGGTGCGACCCTCCCCACCTGGGCGCGCGGGGCCCTGCCGGCAGGGGGGGCCGCCTGGCTGGGGCAGGGCGCGTAGCGTGTGGGGCGCAGGCGGCTCGCTGGTTGGGTGTGGTCTCCCGCCGGCAGCGCTGCGTCCGCCTGGCCGAGCGGGGTTCCTGGAGCGCTTGCTGCGGTGGCCCCGCCCCGGATCCCGGCGCGGAGGGAGCCGGGGTGTCGCTGGGGACCCCGGCTGCGGGGCGTGTAATGGGCGCTTTGCCCGGGCTCCCGAGTGGCCACGGCAACTCCTGTAGGGCGGTGACTGCGCTGGCGCCGCGGGGCGGGGTCCTCGCCCCCTCTCTCGCCCGTGTGGCGACGGCGCCGGGCTGCGGCTTTCCCTTCTGTCGTTCTGTGTCGGGGCGGGGGCGCGGCCGCTTCCTCCCCCCGGCGCTGGGCTGAGGTGAGCGGGGTTAGCGCGCACAGTGGGCTGGGCTCTGGCACGGATCCGCCATGACAAAGAGCCCAGCGGAGACGCTGCCTGTCTCGGAGCCGGGCGGATGCGGCGGCGGCCGCAGCGCGGGAGGGGCGGCGGGTGGAGTCTGGCCCGGTTGTCCCTCCTCGCCCACGCCGTGTCGATTTCATGTTGTAGCCGCCCCGCTCCCCACCGCCCAGCGGTCGGTGTAGCCGTGCCGGCTGCAAGCGCGCACCGCGGCCCTGCGCTGCGGAGAGCTCCTACAGCACCATTTTATGCTGTCAAGACGCGATCTAGTATACAGAGGAATTGATTGGCATTTTCCGACCATCGCTGTGCTTCGAAAGTAGCTTCTCTTCTGTTAAAGCGCAGCAGTGCTGTCGAGGATCCTGCCGTGCCAGTCTGCTGGCGTTGGCTAGCCAGTAACCGCAGTTTGATCAACTGGCTTTCAGATAATGTTTTACCCACTACTACCCTGTCTAATCTATGCTGGGTGGTAACATTGCTGTAGCTGCAACCATTCTATAAAATGGCTTCTTAACAGTGTTTGCAGTGTGGTCACGGCCTTTATCCACCCTAACAAATATTACATAGAAATGGAGTAACTGTTCTCTACCAGTGTTGGTTCAAACAGCTACTGAAACGTCCTTCACCCTTGAGATGACCTGAGCTCTGAATATCTAATTTTTTTTTTCATGGAGTTTAAATACAAATTCAATTCCCAGTAGTCTTATGTGAAATATACTTATATAAGCCAAACCACAACTGTTGGGGAGCAATGGGATGGCAATTGGAATAAGTAAAATATAAAAACACAATATGCTTGGGTAAAATGAGTTTTCACGTTTTAGTTTCATCAGTTAAGATACCAAGGAATCTTATAGCTACTGCATATTGCAGGGCTTGAAATAATTACCAGATATTTCATGAGTCTTTGGTTCATAATGAGTGTGGGGGTGGTGGACTCTGACCATTCTGACATGCAAAAGGCTATGTTTTAATCAAGTTAGATCAGTATATTGAAAGAGCTTGTTAAGATGCAGACCAAAAGGGCTACAATGCACCCAGCTAACACTTGCATCCCAATGAGGGTTTTCACTGCCCATCAAGCTATAACCAGCCAGGTGGAAGAGCAATGCCCAGGTGAGAAGCTCAGCCCCTCCTCTTCTAGGAGGGCTGCAAGTGTATGTGGATGTATGATTAGGGCCTAAGCTGTGATATCAACCTCTGGGTAGTAAGTATCTGAAAGTTTAAAAACTCCTGGCTGGTGCAGAGTTATTTTTCTTCATTCTAGAGCCTAAACTTCTTTAGGGAGTTGTGAGTTTTGTGCTACTACTTCAGTCTGAAGTTGTTTGGGTGTTTTTTTTAAATTTCTGTTTTTCATTTATTTTTTGGGCTGGTCCTCCTCTGAACTGTTTAATGGTCAGCCACTGATGCTGCTTCCAGTTTGTTCTCTAATCATCAGAATAATGAAACTGATAAACTTAATGATGATGATGATGCTTGGAAGTAGTCTGAAGAAAACTCTGAGCAGTGGAAGAGGCACTTGAATTGTCTACATACTTGGTTTCAGAGTAGCAGCCGTGTTAGTCTGTATCCGCAAAAATAACAGGAGTACTTGTGGCACCTTAGAGACTACATACTACATACTTGGGACAGCACAGAAATGGTGCACCTTCCAAGTGTGATTTGATCTCTGAAATAAAAGATTAGAAGTGCTAAATTAAAGGTTTGAATTTGTAGAAATGTCATGGCTTGAAGACTTTTAAGTCACTGGTTTTATAAATGTCCAAGCATTGAGAGCCTTAGTTGCATAACTGACAAGCTAGAATATTCTATATTTTAAAAAACTCACGTTCTACATATGAGGCTAATTTGCCCTTGATGAATATTGTTTGAATAATGCCTTCCTATTTTCCCTCTTCAGAAAAATCAGCATGGATAAAAATGAGCTGGTGCAAAAGGCCAAACTGGCTGAGCAGGCTGAGAGATATGATGACATGGCAGGCTGCATGAAGTCTGTGACTGAGCATGGAGCTGAGTTGTCCAATGAGGAGAGGAATCTTCTCTCTGTTGCTTACAAAAATGTCGTAGGAGCCCGTAGGTCATCTTGGAGAGTCGTCTCGAGTATTGAACAAAAGACGGAAGGTGCTGAGAAAAAACAGCAGATGGCCCGAGAATACAGAGAGAAAATTGAGACAGAGCTAAGAGACATCTGCAATGATGTGTTGGTGAGAGATAACTGTGTTTAATCTGTGTTTGCTTAATATTGCAGGGTGTAAATAGTTTTGGCCTTGTTAAACTACTATTTTTCAGTCCCTTGCTAAAAACTGAGGCATTCTATGCAAAGCATCCAAAATCTCCCCCACCACCATGTCTGAAAAACAAAATTAGATCATAGAATACCAGGGTTGGAAGGGACCTCAGGAAGTCATCTAGTCCAACCCCCTGCTCAAAGCAGGACCAATCCCCAGACAGATTTTTGCCCCGATCCCTAAATGGCCCCCTCAAGGATTGAACTCACAACCCTGGGTTTAACAGGCCAATGCTCAATAACTGAGTGACTTCTCTTCCTTAAATACGTAATTCCAAAACTGGTATTAAAGTCCTTGTTGGCATCAACTTTAACATTTTTGCAAACTTGTTGAAACTCTTTATTGTACATAGACTTTATATTCCATTGATTTCTTAATTATACATGTTTGTATATAAGCAAAAATATTGACACAATACTTATCTATGAATGAACCAATTAAGGGGCTTTGAACCTGGTTTCTTTCAAATAAATATTTTTTTTTCACATAACCCAGATTACTTTTGTATCTGGAATCTTCAGTATACTGTGCTGCTTGTATGAGGTTGTAATTCTCACTATGGAAATTGTGCCCCTCCCTGGGTAAGATGATGTAATGTTAGTTATGACTCAGCCATGCAGAAAACTGTCTGCACAAGGAGGCAGTAGCAAAGCTACTGATGCCCTCTTCAAGTTACAGCTTTTAGTGATTAAAAGGCTAGAACAAAGAAGATGGTCTCTAGGATTAGGCTACTTTTATGGCTTGCAGTTTAGAATAAGACTTGTTAATATGAGGGCTGAATGTTAAAGTTTCTAATTATGATGATTCAGGTGCCAAAAACACTTTTTGAAATATCTAGTTACCTAATTTTTCAAACTCTACAATAATACACACATACTGGTATACAATGAACTCATTGCTAGTGAGTCCTTTTGCATGTGTGCTGAGGTAGAAATCCTATTGCTGGTGATAACAGCTACAGTAAATCAAGGACTTCACTGAAATTTTGTGATATAAGAATTCAAGTTATACATGTATATGTTGTAAAATCAGCAAGATACATGCAGGTGTTGATTAAAATGGTGCGCACACTTTAGCTGAACCCTTATTTTAAACTTCTATTAAGGTCACTGACACCTTAAATCTTGTCTGGTGGATAGTCACTAGATGAAATGTGATGTGATCATCCCTTAGAATGAAGTGAAATGTATAGAATACAACTTCTCCAAAGGTATAGAAGAGAATATGGCAATTTCAGCATCATCCTGACTGTCTAGTTCTATTTAGGGTCTATCTTCCTTGGTGATTGGCACACTAAAAGTACCCATGCAGACAGGGCTTTAATGTGTCTTAACGTTAATATAAGGATAACTTTAAAGTGCCTATGGAACTGCCTAACTTAGACAGATATAACACTATTAAAACAACTTTCTCAATGTGAAGTTTGCTTCAATCTGATTAAGGACTAATACCCAGAGCTGCTAATTCCTAATTTTATTTCAGTAGGTCTCATATTGGTGGGAGAGAACAGGATTTTTTTAAAGGGACACTGCTTAGGCAGACTTAACACAAAACTCAGCCTTGTAAACTAGATTCATAAAGCTTTAAGGCCAACAGCTTCATAAAATATTTCTTAATTCTGCTGAAAGATTTATTGCAGACAGCAGTGTTTGCAATCAAACGCTGAAGTATTTTTTTTCTCAAGTCTGAAAACCAGATTCTGAAACAAGGATTGTTCCTGCTAAAAAATAAAGCAGGAAACTAAAATATTAAACTATTTCAACATGTTTTAATCTAAGGTATCTGTGTGGAAAAACAAGCACACAAAAAAAAGCCTGTCCTTATACTTCAGATTTCAGAAGAGACTTTAAATTGTTTGCTGTATTTGGTGATCAGAAATAGTAATTATCTGTTTAGATAATTACTACTCAGCATACTTAACTGACTTCAGCCAGCTAAAATCTTACTCATCTGGGTGTGGCCAGTCCAGTTATTCTTAATCAAAACTAAACCTGTTTGGACTAAGCTACCATCCAGAAGAAACAATGCCCTGGGCAGTGACCTTTTTTAAGAAAATTGCTCTTCTAAATGCTAGGTTTAAAAAAAAAAAAAAAGTTTGAATATTACTATATTATGTATCCAAGTGACTGGTTTTAAAAATGCTTTCAAAGGTGCAACCTAATTATCAAGGTTAAAATTTTAGGTAAAGAACTAACATTTATAACTAAACTCACTCTCGTTTCTTGACTGATAAGATGTCCCAGATAGACTCCTTAATTAAACTACTATATACCAAGAAGTTTCTGTACCAGATTCAATGACGTGAGATGGGCAAACGGTAAAATCCAGCCCACGTTCATTTTAGCCCATGTTACTAGGTGAGAGAATCAACTACAACAGCATATTTTAGCAGCATATTCTACATAGGGATCTGCATAATATTACTATCTGAGTGAAAATGAAAAGACTTACTTTAATTACAAGTTTTTGTAGTTGGACTCTATAGACTAGCCTACAACTATCTACATAGTAAACCTAACTTCAGAGAGAAATGAGACTGACCAGAGAGCATAGTTATTGACTCTGCTTTTATATAGACAACTGGATCTTAAGTGTGGGTAACAAAGTTCCATTTATACAGTTCATGGCCCTTACAAAGTTCCATGCAAAAACTACTCAGGCTCCCTATGCTTCCCTAACAAGCTCCATTTAAATGAATGTATTCACTTTTTTTTCGTACTCTACTTGGTCATTAAATAAATGACTTTTTTAAGCTGCTGCTCTCCCTCAGTATTTGCAGGGTCATTCAGGTAACACTGCAAGGTATGAAATATTGCACCACAATTCACAGTGGAAGTAATTGATGTCCTAATTGCTAAATTGATAGATTAGGAAAGCCGGGGGAGGAAGCCCTTTAGGCTAATGTATTTGTGACATTACCAGAATGTGGCAGTTGTTGGTTCTGCTGGAGCTTTATGATGCTACATTTGTAATTTGCTGGGAACATATAAAAGTGGTAGATGAAAATAAATAGCATGAACACAGTCTATTTGTTGGGGCACAGGATTGGGATTTGGGAGACCTGGGTTCTGTTCCCAGCTCTGCTGCTGACCTCCTGTGACCCTGGTATTACCAGTATTCCATTTAAACTGGAATTATTCTGAAATGGAAGTGTGGGAAAATGGTCAAGGAATACTTTCTAAAGGATTTGGTACTTCATAGTATGTGTACAGGCATTGTCAAAACACTTAACAGACGTAAGGCAATGCAGGGCTTCAGACAAGCATTGGCCTATGCCAATTGCTAGGTGCTCACTTAAAACGAGAGCAATAGCTGACAATTTACAATGGAAAGTAGTACTGGGGGACGCATACTTCATAGATTCTATAGGCCTAGCACACTGCACACACCAGGGGCTCCTTGAATTCCTCCGTTGCCCTCTTAAGATCCTTATGTGCCGCCTTCCCTGCTTTTCTGTTTTGGGGAGTCCCTGCAACTCTTCCATGCTTGGGTCTGTGCCCTCCATTCCCCCCTGCACCTCCCTCCCCGGGCTTTGTTTTCCCTTTCCCAATCCTTCTGCTGACTGCAGGTCGCTGTTTCCATGCCCCCTACCTCTTTTCCTCTTCTGGGTCCCTGATTTCCCTCATCACCACTCCCACCTCTGTTCCCTTGTGTATCCCTCCTTTCGTCCACTCACTAGAGTTTTCTCCCACAAAACCTCCCTGTAAGACTTTGTCTGGCCTCTCACGGAAATATCTTCTCCACACAGCAAGTTAAATTGCTGCCACTGATATGTGTAGGCAGTATCAGGAAGCCTGATTATTCTCTGAATCCAATGTCTGTGGTGTTTCGGTTTACATCAAAATCAGTAGAGTTGTCTTTTGATGCCTAGAACACTCCCTGAAATTTTGGAATTGATCGATGCGAGGTTCCAAAGTTATTTTTAAGATCGAAAAATGCAGTTGAGTTTAGGGCCTTGTTTTGCTCAGCCAAAAAATCCAGGAACAAGTGGTCTGTCCTTGAATGAGGTAATGAGGCCTTCTTCCTCAAACTGTGTCTGTAAAACAAGTGCTTCTTACTAATTTCAGGGTTAAATGTTTACAGTGGTACTTTTTCATGGAAGTGCATCTACTTACACTTGCTATAAGTACTCACTGTAACCTAAAGCTGGGTAGTAATGGAACCAAAGGAAGAGGGCAGAATTTAATCATCCACCTGTATTTTTTTTGGTATACAGTTCTCTGAAGTGCATATATAAAAAACCAAAATTTTATGTATTTGTGAAGGGGAGCATAAGTAGCTTCAGAACAGACCCAAGTGACTGCTTGTTCGCAAAAAGTGCTGCAGCAGGGATGTTTGTTGCCTTAGTTGTGGGGATTGTCCATTCTGAAACACTATTTCATATTCCATTGATAAAGGTATATAGGTGTCAGTGGTTAATATGCTATCACCTATTCATATTTACCACATTCCATCTGTACTTAATCATATTTGTGCATCATCTGTTAATGAGTAGCATTAGCAAAAGTAACATCCCCCACTTGGCTTTTCTAGGGAGTGAGTTGCCATTGAATGCTTTTGCAGATGGACATACATGACTATATTTTCACTTTGTATGTTATATGCCACTTTTAGTGTCCTACTTCCAGCCCATGGAGCCTACTAATTTTTAGGGAACACTGCCATAATTTTTCTGGTATGTAGACTGGTGGGCTGTAATGGTGTAATAACAGTGAAGCAGTTGGTTGAGTTCGGTGGATTTTTCAGCAGCTGCATTGCTTAACTCTTGTGATACAGTATAATTCACTATACTGTGAAAGATTTTAACAAACTTGTTGGAAAAGATATTCGGTACTTCCATGGAAGAGTACTATCACTGCATGTAATTCTATGGCCATTTAGCATCTTTTCTAAATGTAGAATTGATATTTAGTCTCCCTGTCAGTTCAGATTTTTTGTCCTGTATTCAAAACTTTTTGGAGTACACAGCAGGAGTTTAGCCAAAACTTGTATCAAGAACTTGATTTGAATTTTCAAAGGCATCTAAACAGTGTTATGTGCTCCAATTATTAAAATTCAGTGGGAGTTGAATGCCTAGTCCCCTTAGGCTCTCTTGAAAAATCTTAGTCATTAGCAGTTGTAATATATCTATTTTCCTGTTTTAGAACCATTAGTTTAGACTTATATGCTAAAGAATTCTAAAAATTCTAAATTCATGAATTAAATTGTTAATCTTTTGGGTTTACAAGTGATGCATTGGAGGTAACCAGTATATTCCAGAGAGATTACTAGCTATAGTTGTTCAATTTTTAGTTTTCCATTAAGGCTCTAAATGCAGTCTCCTCTTGATTTAACTGTCTACAGCCACTCTTTCCATTAGGCTTCAGTGTAGAGTTGTCAAGTATTGAATAGGAGGCAGGTGCAAACTCACTGAGTCTTCTGACTTCACACTGTTAATTTGTGAGAATTACTTCCTGGTTGTAGCTGCACCTATCTGAACTCTTTTCTCCATCACAAAGATGTAGGAACTTGCTGCGGGCTTGTCTACACTTACATTGTATAGTGCTCTAACTTGCTGGCTCAGGGGTGTGAAAAATCACCCGCATGAGCACAGCAAGTCTGAGTGCTTTAAAGTGCTAGTGTAGAGAGGCTCCGAGCGCTGGGAGCTAATGCCCTCATGGAGGTGGATTACCAGGAGTGCTGAGAGAGCTTTCTCCCAGCGCTCGCACACGATCACACTTCAAAGTGCTGCGCTTTGAAGTTTCCAGTGTAGACATACCCTAAAATAACAAGAATAGTTTTCCTTTAATTCTCTAACAAAAGGTTTCTAGTCAAACTATTAATCTGCTACTAACAGCTCCAATATCACAAAGTGGAACTGAAAGTCCATGTCAGTCATGGGTGGCTTTTAGTTTGAGATGGACTGCTAGCTACCCAGATCAATTTGGTGTAATATAAATCAGAATGACTACATTTGATTCTGTCTATTAATTCTTCTGCAAATGTATGAAACTTTGGTTCACTAACAGGGTAGCAAAGTGTCTGGATTCCAGCACAGTTAAGATACGTGGCTCATTCTTAATAATAAAGCTGTATGGACAAAGGAAAGGACAACTGTCAATATTGTGTGTTCTGGCCTTGATCTAGCTAGATGTGTTTGTTGCACCAATCACCATAGTGGCTAAGTGCAAGCAGGAACATTAAAAAAGCCAGTACAAGTTTCATGGAACAGTCAGTATTTGGAAGTGAGAACACATCTTTCTGATAGCCATTCGCTTTTCCCTCTTTAATTCCAACCTGACTTTAATGTCTAGCTTGAATAGCAAGAACTACACAGTGCTTGGTACTATATGAAGACATCCAAACAAATCTTTTCTTTAACTTTTGCAAGAACTTAAAAATGAACTTGCCAGTAACAAGTAGGAAACTGACAGCAGCAAAATAAAAATGACAAATATTTGGTCAGTTGCCTAATACTATGACTGACTGACTCTTTTTCCCTCTGACCCCCTGCCCATAGAAGATGGGAAGCATGCTTCTGCTGTTGCTTGTAGCTTTCCGTGGATTGTTGATGAAATTATTGTAATAAAGTTGCCTTACTAATAATCCTTTATTCCTTCCTCCAGGCCACACTACCTCTAGTAACCAGTTTTGATTAAGCTCAGATAAATTTCTATTTGAACAGCATATCTTAGGTGTGCCTCAGAACTAGATCCCTTTACTTGCCACACATGTTTATGTATCTGGCTTAGACTGAACCATATTAATTCATGGTTTTTACCATTGGTGAAACTCCCCTCCATGAGTAAGGCCTGATAAAACTGGTGTTTGCCTAACTTGTTATAATTACTAGTCTGAAAAGGTGGAAGTGTTTTACTCTACTAGTAAAGGACAGGGTAGCCTAAAGCTCTTGACAGAACTCTTGTAATCAAGAGCATGTGAAGAGGCTTCTCCCTAGAAGCTGCCTGTAGCAAGGGAATGCTAAGTACATAGTATCCATGTGATCCTCAAACTAGGAGAAAACTGACCTCGTAAAGATTCCTTTTTATTGGCAATAGTTTCAACTTTTGAGATAGCTTGATTAATAAAATCATTTAATGCTGCCACTGATTGGCATTTATCAAATTATACCAAGTGTGTAAATTGTTCTCTCTCTCTCCTGCTGCAGAGGGAGAAAGACAAATGTATGGGAAGAAGCCAGAAAACTTGTATTTTGTAAGTCATGGCTTTCGTACTCCACAGACATAACTGACATTTAATAGTTGCTGGAGGAACAGTCATAAAACTACAAATCCAGTGTATATTGCAGAAGAAAATATCTAAGTTTATCATAAAATCTGATCAAGATGAGACCCTGAAAAAGTAGATGTACAGTCCTAAAATGGGAGATCACTTGGACAGCTATGGTCCTGCACTGTTGGCATGTTCATAAGTTTAGATTTAATATAAAATTCCATTTGGAACACAGACTAGATCGAGATCTTTTCTCCTTGTGCTGTTTGTGCACTGAAAAATAACTCAACTTAGATTGTCTAACATATGTTCTTTCCCTACTTCATTGGTAGGGAGAAAAACCTCTTAAGCAGTGCATTTGAAACATCACATCTATAATGCTGTAAAATATAACTTGCACTAAGCTGCAAGGCAGTTAGTGGCACCCTTGCCTATTGTAGAATGCCTAGTTACTATTGCTTTCAAAGGAGTCCAGATTTCAGGCAGTTTAGATAATGTTGCACTTGATCTTCTGCATGGCCAGTTATTGATGTACACTGCCTACATGAAGGGAAAGCACTTATGTTGCAAAATGTACTTTTTTTTTAATAAATAACACTGGAAATTGGGGAAGCGTTTTACAGCTCTGAACTGTAATCTCTCAAAACTACATAAGTAAATTTAAATGAGACCAAAATGTGCTACATCTTATAAAAGATTTGATGGACTGTCACTGATTTGCAGCGTAGAAGGGCAAATGGAGAGCCAGTAATCACCCATCAACCGGACAACCTTATTTTTTCTATCTGTTGTGTTTCTTGCTCTTTTTCCTGTCTCTCTTTATATTCCTTTCTTACTCCAGTCCCTACTATTCTGTCTTAAAGAAACACGACACTTTTTTGTAATAGACGATATCTTGCATATGGAATTAATATGATAAGGGTCTACCATCAAGTGTAGTAGTTTTACTTGTATCCCTTTTTAGACTAAAAGCATTTTTGGGCAGGCACTCTTCCTGTTACAGTACCGCTCATAACAGGGCCCTGATCCTGATTGGGGCTTAAGTGCTACTGCAACTTAGATTATACTGAACTAATCTTGGCAGTTTCTACAAAATATAGCCAGATTTTAAGTACCAATGTTTGATGCTGTACAAGACACAGATCTGATTGCCTGCCTGCAGGAGTTTATAATACAGAATCAAATAAGACTCAGAAGGTGGTAATAGAGCACTTGTTTATATAAAGGAAAAGTGTGGTAATGTCTGTAGGCCTCATAGAAATGGGTTTTCAAGAGGGATTTAATTGAAGATGAGACCGCAGTGTCCTGGGATAGGGAGGTCCATTTCAGAAATAGGTTGCATAAAAGACAAGTCTGGTAAGACTTAATCAGTAAAATGCAGTAAATTATCCTCCAATACTTTTAATCCCTTTCATTCCCTAGCAAAATTAATTTTGAATATAACATTGTAAAATAAATGTTTGGTATTAATGTTAAAAAATGGCATCGATTTTGCTATAAACTAACATGACACTGATGTGAGTTCTTAAACTAGCTGTTTTATTTTATCAGTCCAACACATTTACAAATGCAGGCCTTCAAATTTTTGGTTCTAAAGTTTGATGTCTTTCCAACATAAGGTCTGAGTTTTATTTTAGTACTTCTAAGAAACCTTTCATAAAGTAAGGGTAAGTTCTTTCAGGGTGGATTTGATTTAAATCAAATTGATTTAAATCACTAGTCAGGAAGACTCGATTTAATCATGGATTTCTGCATAAAAGTGCGTTCTTGTTGGTTGTTATAACCTTAATACATCATCTTCACAACTCGGAGACAGATGTAGGTGTCATCTTTAGAAGGTACACCCTATACATTTTTAAAGTGATTTATTTTGAAAACTTTTCAGATTAGTTTTATAGCTATACCGAAAAATGAATGATTGTTTGGTTATTTAATTTACCAAAGGTAATTGAAGCAGATATTTATGAAGTCATTGGGAGGTAAACAATCTCCAATTTCTCTTTCATATGCTTTATCAAGCAATTTGCCTGCGATATCTGCTCTGTTGGGTGGACTGTATCCTGGTCTTAATGACTGAACCATGTTAATGAAGTGTGGGTTCTCAATCATACGAAAAGGCGAGTTCGTTGCATAAACAAACTGGGCAATTTTTTCATCAGTTACCTCTTTTTGTAATCTGCTGGCTCTTATCTATGGTTGTTTCTAGATTATGGAGATTTTTTTTCTTATTGCTACAGGTGATATATTGTGGCTATGTGACGTACATGATTTGACTGAGAAACTATAATTGGCAGATAACTCTGAAACTATAGAAAATGATGAGCTTGAAGGTGGATAGTCTTCAGAATCCTGTATGTTGAGGATGGATTCTCCTAAACAAAATAAGTCAATGCAGTTATTTAACTATTATTACCATATTGCTCATTTAGTATTACTCATTGCATTCACTGACACTCAGTATTATTTTAAAGGTGAAATTGTAAAAGGAAGATCTGTCTATTTCAGCTATTTATTTTTTATCACAACTGCATCTAAAATGATAGTACCATAGAGTAACAACTATATTTTTTGCTCAAACATGAGAATTCAAGAATAGTCTAGAAGGAAGACAGGCAGTCCTTAAGAAAGAAGTATGAAATAAAAAAGTTTACCAACCTGAAGATCCTGCATGTTCAGACATGTTCCTTTCATCATCATCATCATCATCATCATCATCATCATCAACGCAGCTTCCTCCTGAGAAGGAACACTTCTCATGATGTTGTTTCATTCGGGCAACTGGGCCTTGCATTTCTTTGTTGCACTGTTTGCATTTTGCACACATGCCTTTCTTACCCACAGGTAGAGGAACTTCATTAAAATATTCCCAAACAGGGTCTCTCTTATGGCCTGCTGCCACTATAGGTTTTCCCTTCTAGTGAGAGAAAGGTATGATAGATCTCAAATCAATGAAGGGTACACTCAGAAAGACCTCAAGACTTCTGGAATATGCTGCTCAAACAGTTTCACTTTTGTTTCCACTGCCTGTCCCTCCTGTCTCACATTTATCTCCAGACTTCTTCTCCTTGTCCAGATCTATTCCGCCCCCAACAATCTTCTATTCATTGAACTTTTTGAAACTTTGCACTTATAGACAGAGGTAAGGGATTGACTCTGAGAACACAAATTTGCAAGGGGACAATAGGGTTGAGGTCTGTTGTTTCTCACCTCTATATATTATTAATTTATTTATTTTAGAACATTTTTGCAGTTAACAAGCATGTTCTCTGGAAACACAAATCCACAGTTTGAGAACTGCAAAACTAAGCATCTCTGATGGTATCTTCTAGACTGAGCACTGAGTCCCATTGGGTAGATAGAAAGATTAACCTAAATAATCTATAGAGAAGCTCCTGGAACCTCATAGATTGGGTCCCTAATCCATGAACTATTGGAACGCATTTATAAAACTTTTCTTAAACATTACATGAATATATTTTCTCATAGTATAGAATTAGAATTTATAATCCCTATTCCATGATGAGATATCTTTGAGCTATAATGTTTCTTAATTAAAACTATCTTTAGATCAGATTTTTTTTGATAAAATGCTTTGTGGTAAAAAACCTATTTTAAAAAAAACCCTTTTCTTTTTTTTTAAATCATTGATTTTTATCCACTGTGAGTTCTTACGTATTCTTTCTCTTAAATTAGATATACTGCTGTTAATGAGCAGCTGATATCTTTGGGGCAAGTGAGCCCGCTCCTAATGACCTGCCCTTGTTTGTCAGAAGGGAAATACTTTTAAATAGAACACTGTATTGCAGAAACCTTTCTCAGGTACAATATTAATTATTCAGAATCCCCAGATGGCAACATTCACTTTTACTGAAAGCTTCATCAACAATTTCATCGGTGTACACACTCAGAACTAGAAGCAGCTGGCCTAAGTAGGACATTGGTTTAACATCATCCGTTGAATTAAGTAACCTGTTCCTACCAGGTTAGTTTCACCAAAAGATGTGACTGAACACACTTTTCTAGCAAGGTAGTTCAGGCACCAGATGCCAGCAAAAAACTATTTTAATCTCCATGGATTGCGTTCCAGTCTTCAGTTAAAGTCCAGACCACAACTTCCTAACTCCAGTAGGTACACTGCCTACATGAAGGAAAAGCACTTATGTTGCAAAATGTAAGGTGTTTTTTATTTAGTTAGTTATTTAAAAAGAACAGTAAGCATCTCTGGGATAAACTTCATTTTGCTGGACCACAGGAACAAATGCGTTAAATGACTGTAGTCCCTCAGGGGAAAGAACATATCTGCTACATTTGTAAACCACCATGTAAACTTACAATGTGTAGATGTTTTAGTAGTGCAAACTGAATGTGTATATTTGTCTTGATCTTCTAACTAGCTGGTGGTTTCTCAGCAGCTGGAATAGTGGAAAAATAAATCTCTTGCTTTGGTCACTTCTCAGAGTGGAACAATAAATATCTTTAAGATCACTAGTTCCAATCTAGCCTAAGCTAATAGGCAAAAAAGATGCAGTGACGGCGTGCCACTGCAGATTACTGGACATAACTCTTAACTATAATAAGTGTTCTTGGCTGTTTCATCATAAGCCTAGAAGTAGATCAGGACTGTTTCATCATAAGCCTAGAAGTAGATCAGGACTGCGATTCACTGGCAGATTAGTGAAGCTTGTGCTGAAGCTGTCTATATTGTATCTTTTTTTAATCTCTGTCTTAAATTTCTCTGTGTGGGGGGGAGGAGGGGGGGGTAATGAAACTACCTGGGGTTGGGATAGAAATGTGCCAAGTTTCCTCTTTAAGTGCTGGTCCCTATGTGTATTCCACATGTGAGGTACCCACACGTACCATGTGCCCAAGTCTGAAGATTTTAGCAAGCAGTGTCCATTGACCCCACATGCATAGTAGATCTCCTTGCGCTTCTAAGTACGGGCATAAGAGGCAGTGTGGGTCAATGCCCGCTCGGTTCCTTCTTACCATCCCATGGCCTGACTGGGAATCCAGCGTCCTCCTGCTCCAGCCTTTCAGAAAATCCTGTAAATAAGATTTTAAAGAGTTATTTTAGCGTAGTATAGTTAGTTTTTAGTATAGCTTGTGTAGTTTGTTTCCCCAGACTGGGTATGGTCCCTGACCATGGGGAGGCAATATCCAGAGTCCTGGGCTTCAAAAACTGTCTCCTGCCCTGTGTTCTTCTCCATCAGGGACGAACATCAATGCTGCCTCTGCTGTCTGATGCATATTTTGACAAAGTGCAGCATTTGTTGCTTGTTTCCACTGAGAACTCTCAAAGTCCATTAGCTAAGCCTTAGAAAACACTTAGTGGAGAAGGCCATGAGGCATGTCTCCGATTTGGACCAGGCAGGACTCTCTCTTCTCTCCTCCCCCCCCCCCCCCCCCCCCCCCAATACATTGGCCTCACCAAACAAGCAGTGCCCCTCCGAGCACATGCTTAAGAGTGGAGCCCTCAGTTTCTAAGCATAAAGACTTCTTTCTCCAGGGATTCCCATGAGAGCAAGGGACACTTTCATGGGCACAAGGACAAACCCTGTTGAAGACCATCCATAAGAGAAGTGCTCCTTCCCTGAGCCCACTAAGGTCGGGTGACCCCTTACTCGCAGACCCTAAGGAACTGATTCCGCAAAAAAACCCTGAGACTGAAAGAAGAAGGTGGTACTAAAATGTAAGGACCGTCATCCACTGGTCCTGTCAATGAGCGTGGCTCCAGAATCTGCAGTACCAACTCATCCGCCCAAAGAACACACCACGTTTAAAGATGGTGGTCAGCACTGACGGTACAGGAGCAAGACCCACGCACACTGGAGAGCAGAGAGATCTATGTCGTACTGGAGAATATCTTACTCCCCCTATTTGCAGTCTCCCCTCTTCTCTGGCGCAGCCCTCCTGAAGGACATTACTAAACCAGAAGATACTACTTTGGTATCCAGGAACTGTCTCAGAACCATCAGGCAGGATTGCCCTGGTACCAACAGCTCCACCATTCCAACAGGAGCGATTCTCTCCCCCCCCCCCCCCCCCCCCCGGATTCAGAATGAATCTGATGGGCTGGTCCTGCCTTCATCCCCACAGAGAGAGCCAAACCCAGACAGTGATCCAGGATAACAGTCACTACTCTTATGTACACAACCTCCCTAGGGACCAGTGGTTTCCCATTCCATGCCCCTCCCCCCCAACGGTTGGTCCCTCTTTTTGGCCTTATTGGGGGCTGTGGGATCCCTATAGCAGATGTCCAGGACCCACCCAGGAGTCTTTCTGCTCTTCTTCCGACCAGTCAACAACCAGTTCCATCGGTGTATGAGGAAGAGGGGGGGTGTTGAACTGGAACTGCAGGTACTGACGAGTTCCGACTGGAATCTCTGTCTCTTCTCCAGATGAGGCAGTTTCTTCTTCTTCCCCATCCCCACCAGTAGACCATAAGCAATACCAGGACTTATTACGAAGAGTGGCTGACAATCTCCAGATATCTCTGGAGGAAGTCCAAGACCCACACCACCAACTGTTAGACATTCTGCAGCCTCAGGCCCCGAGTAAGTTAATGAGACCATATTGGAACTGATGAGATTGGTCTGGCCTACCTCAGCCTCCTGTGCTCCCAGACCTAAGAGGCACTAGTTTGTCCCGGCAAGGGGGAGCTGAATTTCCCAACTACCTGTTGGTGCAGGCTGCCACAGAATGAAATAGGTCACAGTACCTAAGGACCCCACTCCATCAGACATGGGTTCCAAGAGATGACCTCCTGGGCTGAAAGGTCTTCACTGCGGACTTGCAATTCTGCATTGCCAATTACCAGACCCTGTTAGTCAAGTATGACCTTAATAACTATTCTAGAATGGAAGCCTTTCTGGGCAAACTTTCCTCTTAGGAAAGAACCCAGTTCCTCTTTTAGAGGAGGGCAGACTGGTGGCAAAAACGGCCCTTCAGGATGCAATTAATGCAGCAGATACAGCATTCAGAGGTTTAGCTACTGGTATTGTTATGAGGAGGGATTTGTGGTTGCAATCCTCAGGCTTCCCCAGGGAGGTGCAAAATACCATCCAAGACCTTCCCTTTAACAAGGAGATGACTCCCTCCACTCATTAAAGGACTCTCACGGTCTACCCTTTACTCCCTGGGGATCTATCCACCAGGTCCAGGAGGAAACAGCAAAGGCAAAACTATAAACCACCACCACCACCTCCTCATGCACTCTACTACCAGTGTCCTGCCGAACCTCCCCGCAAGTGACAGCAGACACAGAAGTCCCACTTTTTTTCATCTGCCTCTACCACTGCGACCACAACCCATTCCCAGCCCACTGCTGGGACATTCAACATTCTGGAGCTGTGGGCGGTTCACCTTGCATGTAAGACCTTCCTCCCACTCATTCGCTTCCTTCACATCCAAATGATGTAGAACTATATCACCACCACCGTCTACATCAGTGGTTATCAAACTTTTGTATTGGTGACCCCTTTCACACAGCAAGCATCTGAGTGTGATATCCTCCGCCTTCTAAACTAAAAACACTTATTTTTATATTTAACACACTTATAAATGCTGGAGGTGAAGTGGGGCTTGGGGATTAAGGCTGACAGCTCGCAACCCCACCTCCATTATAACCTCACGACCCCCAGTTTGAGAACCCCTGGTCTACATAACAAACAGGGAGGTGCGAGATTGCTCCTGCTTTGTTTGGAGACAGTCAGACTTTTTGGAACTGGTCCATCAGGCACAGCACCACTATCCAGGTGGCATACCTCCCAGGAGTTCACATTGAGGCTTTAGCAGAAAACCTCAGTAGGCACTTCTCAGCGGGCCATGAGTTGGAAATCCATGACTGCATTCTGTCAGACATTCACCCTCCTCTAGGAGACCTCTCTGTGTCTCAAATGAACAAAAATCTTTCTCTTTGTTCCAGAGGAGCCATAATCCATGACTCCAATGGCGACACTGTCCTGCTAGCATGGAAAAGCAGTCTCTGATATGCCTTTCATCCCATCCCCCTACTTCACAACATCTCTTTTAAAGCACCCGTGGAAGAGGCCAATGTCATTCTTCTAGCACTCTACTGGCTAGGACACTTCTGGTTCCAAGAGCTGTCAATGTCAGCCCATCCTCCAATCAAAATCTAGACCTTCCCAGAACTCTTTAACCCTGACCTTGCCCTGAGTCAACACCCCAATCCAGACTCTTCATCTCACGACCTGATGTTTGGATTGGTGTCGGAAATAGAGCACTCTAGTTAGTCCCCTATCAGGCGATGCGATACCCAGAATAAAAAAAGAATCAATCAATACCAGTTTGGCTAAATGGAAACACTTCTTCGCCTGGATGCAACAGAATCAATCTCACCCAGTCTCGCCAAGCATCCCTATAGTTTTAGATTAGCTCCTGTCTCTTTAAAAACAAAAACAAAAAAACAACCTCCTGATTTCTCAATCAGCTCATTACAAGTCCATGTACCAGCCATTAGTGCCTTCCTCCCTCCAGTAGACAGGTGCTCTGTCTTTATTTACCCAACTACAATACGGTTCATGAAGGACCTCATCAAGGCCTTTATATCAGTCATTAAACCAACACCAACCGCTATGGGATCATAACCTTGTGCTGTCAAAACTTCTGGTCCTTCGTTTGAACCTGTAGCAACATGTTCCATGTCCCACCTACCCATGAAACTGGAGTTTCTAGTGGCCATCACTTTGGCCAGGAGGGTCAATGAACTTGGAGCCCTCATGGCAAACTGCCCTTCATTATATTTCCCAAGGACAACCTATCCCTTTGCCTTCACCCTACACTTCTACCCAAGGTCGTTTCTGAATTCCACCTTAACCAGTGTATTCGCTTGTTTGTTCTTTTTCCAAAATCCCACCCTTCATCTGAGACTTCATTCCCTCAGTGTCAGGCAAGCACTGGTCTTTTACCTGCAAAGAACCAAGCCTATCAGGCAGTCTCTGACTCATTGCAATAGTAGAGAGGTCCTGTGGTCAAGCTATAGCCTCTTAGAGGATTTCTAAGTGGGTTTCTGGCTGCATTATCGAATGCTACAAACTGGCTCATCTCCATGGCAGTATAATGGCCCATTCCACAAGAGCACAGGCTGCCATGGTAGCATCCCTACAGGAGGTCCCAATGCAGGACATACACAGAGCAGCCACCTGGAGTTCCAAACGCACGTTTGGTAGGCATTATGCTCAAGTCCAGGCCTCTGCTGTGGATGCAGCAGTGGGATCTGCAGTACTGCATGCATTTTTATTGACCGCTTCCTCACACCTATCTTCAGTCTGAGTACTGCTTGTCAGTCACCCATATGTGAAGTATGCATAGGGACCTGTGCTCAAAGAAGAAATAGAGGTTACTTACTGTGATTGGGAGTTCTTAAAGATGTGTGGTCCCTATCTGTATTCCACTACCTGCCTTCCATCTCCTATGCTTCAGACCTGGTTTAGATTTGCCGTGAGAGGAGGAACTGAGGAGTTGTCGACCTGCACTGTCTCATACCCTCGGGAGCACAAAGAGATCTATTGCGCAATGGACACTGCTTGCTAAAATCTCCAGACTCTGGCGCATGTTGCACATGCATACCCCACGTGTGGAATACATGTAGGGGCCTCACATCTCAAAGAACTTATCTAAATAGTCCTTGCTTGTAGTTAGGATCATATCATTTCAAAGATGCAGCAGAAACAAAACCCAGTCATATGAGAAATTGGAAAGATTAGGTTGTTTCCTTGGAGACTGATAAGGACCATGTTAGAGGTCTACAGAATCAACAGCAGTGGAGCACCTGATTCTCTTCTCATAATAAAAGAACAAGGGAACATCAATGAATTGAAGTGCAACACGTTTAAAACAGATGGAAGGAAGTAATATCTGGGCTTAAACGTGGAACTCACTGCTCCAAGATATTGAAGCCAAAGGATTTAAAGCATTAGCTGCTTACCCAGAATAAGATCCATGGTTACATTATTTAGCTAGGATAACTTATAAGGGATAAACCTCCTTGCTTCAGTACGTGCTCACCCATTAGCTGCCAGTGGTTGGGGAGCAATGCATAACTCCCATGTTCAGGGTGTGTTGAGGGAATTATTACATCTTCTGAGGCATTTTATAATGGCCACTGTCCTGAACCAGAACTAAAGAATTTTCATGCCAGAGTATTGTATCCCTTTTAGATAAACTGTGTGTTCAGTGGGCTGATGAGGTGTAATCTTGTACTTCTACCTAGCTCAGCCTTGAAAAAGGAATTCCATTTATCTAAAGATACTCATCATGGACAAACAATATTTTGTATCATCGTAAGAGTGTATGAGTAGATCTTGAGCCTGGGATGGTAAACTTTCATGAGTCTTGCAGTGCTAACCTAAAGAATGGTGCAATATCTTCTATTCTCTGCCTGCCTTTCATAAAACTCCTGGCTGCTAGACAAACTCTTTGCTGTGTCCTAAGAATAGCACTTTTAATTACAGAAGTATTTTGTGGCCACAAGCTGAGATTCTGAAGGGACGGTAGTTCACAATGTTGAGCGATTAACATTGAGGCAATAAACAGAGAAAAACCTAGGCAAAAGGCATTGGTTTTGCAACTTGAATATTTATTAAACTGCTGTAACAGCCTTTCTTCATTGGGCAGATTGTTGTATATGTTGTCAGTGAGCTGGCTCTTCTATCAGATGCTTGAATTGCAAATTTCGTCATTGGCATTTCTGATAATCCTGGCAGAGCCTCTCCAGGCCTGTCCATTATCAGAGCCTCATTAGTAGATTGGACAAGGTCTACTTCGTGGTCATAAAATGGTGGCATAGATCAACTGGCAAGAAACTCAAAGCTTAATCATTTTTTAAAAAGCTTTGGATATCATATCTGTCCTGAGTCCTCTTGCAACTTCTTTTTTACCAACACTTAACTTAAAATTCTCTCCCTTTGTTGCTGTGAAAGACCCACAGAAACAGGATACACTTACTATACAGACTACACCTCTACCCCGATATAACGCTGTCCTCGGGAGCCAAAAAATCTTACCGCGTTATAGGTGAAACCGCGTTATATCGAACTTGCTTTGATCTGCCGGAGCGCTGCTTTACCGCGTTATATCCGAATTCGTGTTATATCGGGTAGAGGTGTATAAATAGTGAAGCTTCCTAGACATTTGATAACACTGAAAGATTACTAAAATGGAGAATAGTTTGTCTAACCATAAATGTAACTTATAACATACTGATCATTTTCTAAAAAATGTTTGTGGTCTTTAATGTACTTGTCATGAGCAAAGCCTTTCTTGAAGTATATTGGGCAGTACTTTGCCCATCCTACTTGATGTTAAGAAAGGCACTCAACCTCACCATTAGAGACATGGACAGACTTTTTAACCTTATGCTGTTCCAGAGCGCTGGTAGCTAAATAACTTTTCTCTTTAGCATAAGATTCTTTTAAAAAGATAGTTTGAACAATATCCTCTCTTACTTGGGTAACTTTTTCATGATATAGGATTTTCATTTTCCGAGCAGCTGGCTGCGCTGCTAACATCTCAGCTGTAGAAGAGGCTTTCTTAATTAGTAGTACTTTCTACCACCAGTGCAAATATGTCCCTTCATTTGTCAGCCAGCAAACAAAACTATTAAGCAATGGGTATTTTTATAGATTTAGAATTTCACCTAGAGCTGTGGCAGTGGGGAGTTGTTAATAAAGGGATATGAATCCTACTGGTTGCCAACTGCCAGACTTCATAAGAGAAGCTAGTTATTCTTCTGCATAGCTGGAACCATGTTACAGAAAACTTCTGGGGGTAATTCCTATTTCTTGACATTTGTAACTGAGAATGTGTAGATATGGCTTATCTGAGGGTGGGGACTCGTGCCAAAGGGTTATGTGCATACTAACTAATCTGGTAGACATTCTTTTCAGGGCTATAATTAAGAATGAGTGGACTGGCTATTTTTTTAGTTCTTGGAATACCTGGAATCACCACTGAATTTAATGAAAGCTGCAAATTCTTGGCACTTGTGAAAAGCAGGTCATAAGACTAAAATTTTGAAGGGTGCCTGGTTAGAACAAAGATTAGGGTGTTCTCCCTCACTGTGACACTAACTTGCTTTTGGCTCAGATCTCTGCCCAAGGATTGGCTCTGCTGCGACCATTCATGCCAGAGCCAAGAACCCACTAATCAGTTATCTCATGTCTTGTTATGCATCTGTAGGAGTTGATACCTACTTCACAGGAGTTAAGATGCTGTGCGAATCACTAATCTTATGAAAGATGCTAGAAGTATGCAGTACTAAAACTACACTAGTGGGCTTTCTCTAACCTTGTTAAAGTATAGACAATAGACGTTTCTTCTGGTCTGAGTCTTGCTTCCACCCAGCATCCTGGCTATTCCCATCTACTGGGGGATGGAGAGACATTTGGCTTAAAGTAGTTTTTCATCTTGAATTTGGGTGGAGTTGGTCTTCAAGTCGTATTAAATTTCATGACTCATGAAAATTAACAGCGACCTTTTTAAGAGTATTGCTACATCCTTTAATTGGTTCACTCCTCCCATATCACTTTACTCAATGACACGCATGGTTTTTCCTGCTACTTCACGTGCTGTTTGCCAAATCTGGTACCACATAAGAATTCAGTACTAGTGTGTTCTGAATATGGGGATAATGCCCCTCCCAAGAAGGAAACATGCATGTTGCTTCTGCTCCAACTAATCTCCTAGCTCAGTCATGTAGTAGTAAGTGCTGCAAAACTGTCCATAGTTCCGGAGTCTTGAACACCCCCCCCCCCCCCCCCCAATTCTATCATGAGTTTGAAAGGATAATCTAAGAACAGTGTGAGATAAAGTTGAAATGTTAGTTCTTTTTGTAGAAGTTAGGTAGCAGAAAAGTTACCATTAATGAATAGTCTCTTGTCAAACTTTAACATTACGTACCCCAGATATCTTTAAATTATAACATGTGTAACTGCCTCTAAAATCTCACTCAACTTTAGACGCATGCTGTGCCCAACTTTTTTTCAACTTGGGTGTTAAACACCTAAAGAAGTGGCCTCCACTTTTGGAAGAAAACTGAGTCATTTATGTAGGTGCCTAACTTTAAGCACCCAATTTGGGGGAGGAAACTTGACTACAATGCTAAATCTGAAATGTCCTGAAAAGTCAAAAGAGACAAGTACTAGAGATGACTAATTTGTCTTTGCTTTTCCACCATAATAAAACTGGCTACATGACTACACTTCAGCTAAAAACATGCTACAGTGTTTTATTAACATAATTATAAACAGGCACCATTAAATGATGTAAGATATAGAATACTGCTAGGATAATAATGGCACAGTGTAACACACAGTTAATACTACTGGGTACAAAAGTGTCAAGGTGAATAGTTGCATTGAGCCACGTACTGTAGTGTTTTTAAATAGTGCTTCTATTCCACTACTGATCAAAATCTAATTTACTCTAAACTTGGGGGTTTTAGTAGTGATGTCTGGAACAACATTTGAGAACCAATGTTTGTAACATTGTTTCTATCTTTCTGTTAAAATTTTAGGCTGTGTATGCAGACATACTATCCTCAGTTTAAGACTCCATTATTAGAATAATTTACAACTAGCTAAATGGAATTATATTCAGATTGAAGTAGAGAGGTTATAAAACCAAGGATTAACTAGAATTTTTTTGTAATCACTGTCTTATGTGAAGTAAAAATACATTGCTCCTCTTCAAGGTACTGTTACTCATTCCTCCCCAGATAACCCATTTTAAATCAGAGTTAAGGAAGAATATGCTAGAACAATAGTCAAGAATTAAGTATGGCATGTTACACAAATAGGTTTTAGGTACTCTGCAATAAGTGACTTCAAACAAATGTAAAATTGTTTTGTAGCCTGGGAGATAGATGCCACATTGTTGCTATGTAAGCGCTAATACTACCGTAGCTGAAGAAAAATTTCCCAGTTTGCCTATGAAACTCCACTTTAATGGAAGAATAAGCATTACAGTTACCCTACATTTCAGTTATTTAGGTGTTTTGTACTGTTGAACATTCTGTACCTAAAACAATTCCTTCTGTAGATCGCAACATGGCATATTCAGCAAAGAAGTGGATAAAAGCTAGGCAGACTAAAGCTTATCAGAGCCAAGTTTTCTTGACTTTTTGAAAAACCTGCAATATAACTAATTTGATGGATCTACAATACTATTGAAAGGTATGGTTGTGTAAAACAGAGTACTCTTTGTTTTGATTTTAGTCTCTGTTGGAAAAGTTCTTGATTCCTAACGCTTCTCAAGCAGAAAGTAAAGTTTTCTATTTGAAAATGAAAGGAGACTACTACCGTTACTTGGCTGAGGTTGCTGCTGGGGATGACAAGAAAGGTACAGTATGTCAGCTTCTTGTTAATTTTGTCAAAAAATGGGCTTGCTTTAAATGGGATAGTGCTCTTACTTTGTTTCTGGGAGATGATTAATGTTAAATAGAATTAAAAGGTGGTTTAGCTCTGTGGTTCTAGAAATTCCCTGTTTATTAGCTAAATGTGGTAGGTCAGTAGCTCTCAAACAAGAGTCACCAGGGATTCTACCTTACAAGTGTGCTTTGCAGATCCCCACTGTAGCAAACGTGTGGTTGGTCATGAAACACTCCTTAAGTAGTCAACCATTATGCTTGTATATGTGTGTATCCCTAGTTTCAGAATTGAGATAAGAGTTCCCTTTGTCCCAGCCATCGCTGTTCATATTTCTGCCTTTGGGTGGGGGGGTTCAGTACCCTACCCTTTCTCCGCAAGGCTTAATATTTAGGGTTTTTTGCTAGACTTGCTACACTATTACAGTATTTTAAAAAATAGCAGACAAACTAGGTATTGACCCTCAAGGAGGCTGGAACCCACCTTGGAATGGCTAATGACCCAGACTCATGATGTACTGGAATGAGAATTGTCTTCTTGAGCTAAGACAGACCTAACCTCCAATTTATCTGGCCACCTTTAATGTCTCAGCAACCTTGAGTCTTCAGATGAAACTGGTTTGTCCCCTCAAACTGCAGGTAGTTGGCTACCTTCACCTGAACTTCAGTATAAACACTGGAATGTATTAACTAAATACCTGTGAAGGGTACCAGAGCTATTGCCTAAAAGGTCTAAAGGTTTGACGGAACAAGGCCTGAGTTGCTTTGATTTTTCCAGCATAGACTCTTTGGATGGGGTGCTCAGATCAGATTGTCCCACCCTTGGAGGTTGTGGAATTGTACATATAGCTGGCCATTTCTACCAGTCGTACAAAAATGTTCAGATTTTTCTCTCTGTATCCTTCAATTCATGAACCTACCAGTTTTATCTTCAGTGTTAAAACCTGTTTGACAATTTTGCATCTGTGAATTAAATTTAAAACCTAGGTACATTCATTTCATCTGTCACAGGCGCTCCATATATTATGTTGACTTGTGAGAATTAAGCTTGGGGAACTTAATGATCATGATCAATTGCCATCAAACACTATTAGTAGTCTCAGAATTCTAAAGAATTCTTTCAACCACTGGGAACCAAGTAGCAGCACCAGAGTGAAGTGTCCAGATCTAGGAATTGTATTGTGATCCCATAAATTGGATTGCTTATTGTTATAAACTAATTTTACCTATTTACTGTATCTACATAGATACAAACATGTAACAACCTAGTAGACATATTAGCAAAGGTAAGCAGTACCCCTATAGCAGTGGTTCCCAAACTGGGGTTCATGAACCCCTGGGGGGTTCATGAAATGTTACAGGGGGTTCTCGGGGAAAAAATTCCCTAATGGCGGACGGAGCTGTCCCTAGGGACCCCGGGCAGCACAGGGCCAGCAGCCCCTGGACTTCCAAGAGCTAAGCAGATCAAAGCAAGCATACCTATCACACTGAGGAGATTTAAACTTCAAGACTCCTATAAGAAATGGAAAGGGAGGTAGATATTTTTTGCTGTTTTTAAAATTAAATAGGCAGCTAGTATTGTTTTTTAAATTATTATGAAGAACAAGTTTAAGCTTTGTTGTAACATTCATTGTTTGTAGGGTGACCAGATGTCCCGATTTTATAGGAACAGTCCCAATTTTGGGGTCTTTTTCTTAAATAGGCTCCTATTACCCCCCCACCCTGATTTTTCACATTTGCTGTCTGGTCACCCTAATTGTTTGCCTGGACTGCTCAAGACCTGAATGCTTGTGTAGGAGGAATTCTTTGAGTTGGCTTTTTAAATACCTTCATGCTGTTTCACATCTGATAATCCTTGATGAAACATAGGAGCCTTGTCTTATAACAGGCTTATTCAAAGTGATACAAGCTACGAAAGTGAGATCTTGGAAGAGTGTTGCCGTTTTCATAATGTAATAAAAATACTGTAATGATAAATAATAATTAATAATCATGTGTAAGCAGCATGTCATGAAAACAAATTTTGTATTTCCAAGATCACGGCTTTTATAATTTATACTCAGGCAAAGGAGAAAATCCCTGGAAATATTCATTTCTAGGAGGGGGTTTGCGAGACTTGACATTTTAGTGAAAGGGGTTCACAGGTTGCTAAAGTTTGGGAACCACTGCCCTATAGCTTAGTCTCTTAGTCCTTGAGGGTCCAAACACCTAGTTTGTCAGCTATTTTTAAAAAATACTGTAGAATTGTAGCAAGTCTAGCCAAAAAAAGGTTGTCTTTCTAATTCTAAATTTCTACCCTAACAGTTCATGGTAAGTGTCTTCTGCTTTGTTTGCAAACTATTCAGAACTGACTTTGCATTGAACCCTAACTGAATAGTGTATGGGTCCAGTGCAAAGGCACCAAAACAGTACTCAGAGACTAGCTGTCTTCCCTCAACAAAGAGAAGAGATTCCCCAAGTTACATATTAGTACCTGACAGTTATTTGTGTAGGAGAAATAGTTTCACAAAGTTTTATAAGCAATTGCAAACGGGCTTATAATGGTAAATGTGGGAGCAACATTAATATGCAATGCTGCCAGCCCTGTCTGTAATAAAAGGTAGATTTGGAATATTTTGCAGCATTAAAGAGAGACTGTCAGATGAAATTGTAGCCTTATACATATAGGTTAGATACTAGAATTCTTAAACTTATGCTAAACTTTTTGTACCTTGCCTCTTCATTCTTTACTAAGTACTATAAAAATGCTGCAATGCTTGGGTGGCAAATTCAGCTTTACATATTGACCAGCTATCTCCATCAAGTTTTAATGCTTATTTTGGGCCAAACCTAATTTGGCCATGTTGCTTTGATAACTGGCTAATTCTGCAAAACTGTTTTTAAAACAGTACTATGCTGTGAAAATATTTGTAAAGCTAAGATCTCCTTATTAATGAGGAAACTAAACCCTACCATATTACTCATGTTAGTTACTTGATAAAAACATAAGTCTTGAACACAGCTGTGTAAATGCACCTAAATTATTTACATGTTGTTTTTCTTGAAGGGATAGTGGAGCAGTCACAACAGGCGTATCAAGAAGCTTTTGAAATCAGTAAAAAGGAGATGCAACCAACACATCCAATCAGATTAGGCCTGGCTCTGAACTTCTCTGTGTTTTACTATGAGATTCTGAATTCCCCGGAGAAAGCCTGTTCCCTTGCAAAGACTGTAAGTTTTTTTAAAAGAATCAAAAGCTTAAATGTTTTATGTAACCTATATTATATGGGCAATAACTTTTTTTTTTTTTATAAAAACCCTCTAGGCTTTTGATGAAGCCATCGCTGAACTTGATACGTTAAGCGAAGAGTCATACAAAGACAGCACGCTAATAATGCAATTACTGAGAGACAACTTGACAGTAAGTACCATTAAAACTTGCTTGTTAAGCAAGGAATTTTATTACATGTCACCATGAATAGAGCATTTTGTTCATTGCTTGACTCTAACTAAAGCATATGAGCAGTTAACTGGTGGCTACTATTTTATGCCTAACATGTACGTAAATCATGTTTGTTAGTAGCAAGTTGTAATACTCCTGAACTGAAATTTTGTTCACACTTTTGCCTCCCAAGGTCAGTTGACACAGCTTCAGTTTTCTATGATCCCACAATTGGCAAATCCACTACATCATTGAATAACTACACTTTCTGGCTTATGTAAGGAATCTAGCATTTTTAAAAACAAGCTGCAATGTAGGTTAACTTTCACTTAATAAGTTATATCTCCTAAAAATGGTATTGTTAGCTTTGACAGTGCAATCTTTACATCCTTTTGGAAATTTTTTTTTAGAGCTACTCTTCACCTTTGTGTAATGGGTCCACCCTGATCATATGCATAAGGCATGGACCCAAAAAGAGAGGGTCCCTAGTGTAATTCTAAATGGCTAAATATCATCTAGTGTCAGTTGCCTCAGCAGTAAGTTTTTTTTTTTTTCCATCCACCAAATACTTCTTTCTTGCTCATGTTCCAGAAGGGTTTTTTCCCCCCCCATGCTTACTTGATATTTATGCAAACAAATATTTTGTGAGGTAGATATTCTAGAACTTAGTACTAAGACCAGTATAAATAAGCTTGTTTCCTTTTTTGGTCATGTTGGTTTTTGATTTGAAACTTCTCTAGATTCAATACTATCCAGAAGATTTGCAGGTGAGCCACAGAACAGAAACTTTTAATTCATTGTTACTCAAACTGACTGACTGCTATCCACAGCATGAATCTAGATTGGCTTGCATGTTTTCTGAAATTGTTTCCTGGTAGATATCGTGGCTCAGCACATCTGTCATTTATTTTTTGGTCAATTTTAGGTATTTTCCTGCTGCTTAACGTTTAAGCAAGGAGCATTCGCCATGTGGTATCTGCACAGCATTCAGGCCAGGAACAAGGCTGCAGATCTTGCACAGGATTCTCCACTGCCATGCGCCACTTACACATATGCAAAGAGAGTGTAAACTTCTACTGTTCTGAATTTGTAGCATTTTATACTATCTTTGCACAAGAGTGAATGTTGATTTAAGATGTGTGCAAGGCAGTGAAGAATTAAACCCTTTAAGGTCTTTCTACTTGAGAGGGCTTTGGCAGCTATGGGATCCAATTGGAGCTCCGCCTTTTGAAGCAGAGGGATGCTCCAAATCATATTGCGCTAGCAATGACTTTGAAAGACTGCCTATAGAGGAAATGAGAGACAGTGGGT
The DNA here is from genome assembly GCF_028017835.1 of Emys orbicularis. Taxonomy (NCBI): domain Eukaryota; kingdom Metazoa; phylum Chordata; order Testudines; family Emydidae; genus Emys; species Emys orbicularis. The sequence goes on from NC_088684.1 coordinate 38,536,088, forward strand.
GAGATAATAGATGCATTTAAACTTTGTGACTCAAAATATATTGGTGATCTCTGTTCTGGTTCTGTGTCTGAAAGCATTGGTGTCTAGCTACGGTCCTGAATTCTGGACTCTGAGGCCAGGTCTACACTACCGCGGTAGTTCGACAGCTGGCAATCGAACTTCCGTGTTCGATTTATCGCGTCTGGTCTGGACGCGCTAAATCGATCCCGGAAGCGCTCGCCGTCGACTGCGGTACTCCAGCTCGGCGAGAGGAGTACCGCGGAGTCGACGGGGAGCCTGCCTGCCGCGTGTGGACCGCGTCTGAACCGCGGTAAGTTCGAACTAAGGTATGTCGACTTCAGCTACGTTATTCACGTAGCTGAAGTTGCGTACCTTAGTTCGAATTTGGGGGTTAGTGTAGACCAGGCCTGAGACACATTTTTGTGTAGATTTGTGATGCTTACTCCTTATCCTGTAACTAGGAGGAGAACTTTCTGTACCTGGCACTTCCTTTCAGAGCAGGACCTGATTAGTTCTCCCTTAAAAAGGACCAATTTGAGGGGATGTTTGTCTGTGGCACTGAATCTCATAAGGACGTACATCCACACACAGTCTTGAATGTGGGCCTGGTGATAACTTAAGTCTAATTTTCCTCTTCGCCTTCAGTAGTAGGAAAGACGTCTGACTTCAAATTAAAGGTCTTAAGGGGAGGGATAATTCTGCCTGAACTGAATTTGAGAGGATGTTTGTTGCAGGCTTAATGCTACATGTTTCAGTGGGTTGCGGGGGAGGGCTTGCTGACCAGCCGATAGTTAAACTCCGAGAGGAGCAGCAAACTCCCAATGACAAAGCCTTTAAGAAGTAATACCATTCAAGGTAGGAAGAGCTTACCCCTTGAAGAAAAGTAGAAATATTACTCATATCCTCTTACTAAATATTATGAGTAGAAGAAACCGGAATGGGAGTAGGTTTTCAGCATCCTTGCAAATGCAAACACTTTACTCCATTTTCTCTCAAACAGTTGTGGACATCGGATACCCAAGGAGATGAAGCTGAAGCAGGAGAAGGAGGGGAGAATTAACCAGCCTTCCAACTTTCGTCTGCCTCATTCTAAAATTTACACAGTAGACCATTTGTCATTCATGCTGTCCCACAAATAGTTTTTGTTTACGATTTATGACAGGTTTATGTTACTTCTATTTGGATTTCTATATTTCCCATGTGGTTTTATGTTTAATATTAGGGGAATAGAGCCAGTTAACATTTGGGGAATTTATCTGTTTTCATCTGAGGTGGCCAATATAGGGTTGTGAAATTTTTATACAAGTTTTACATGTTTGGCATAGTACTTTTGGTACACTGTGGCTTCCCACAAGGTGGCCAGAGTTAAACAACTTCCTATGTTGAGCAAAGAAAACTGCTTGAGTATTGGTCTGTCATGATGGGAAAAAAGGGATAATCAGTTGCAGCCACAGGTGTAGTTAGTGTGAGTATTTCAAAGCTGAAGCATACCATGGCTGTGGGGGAACAGATGTCCCATGGATATTGCATGTCAAGCATGTGAAATCCTATGGAATATATAATCAAGTGTACATCTTTGATTGCAGCTGAAAAGCGTTCCTTAAGACAGTTTTGATCACCCAGTCAACTTTCTCTAGAGAAGGGCAGAAACGGTTCACATTCCATTATTTGTAAAGTTACCTGCTGTTGCTTTCATTATTTTTGCTACACATTTTATTTGTATTTAAATGGTTTAGGCAACCTAAGAACAAATGTACAAGTAAAGATGCAGTAAAAATGAAATGCTTGATATCCATAACTACACTGTATATTGAGCACAGCAGTAAAACAAAAACCCATGTATTTAACTTTTTTAGGTTTTTTGCTTTTGTGATTTTTTTGATACTTGCCTAACATGCATGTGCTGTAAAAATAGTTAACAGGGAAATAACTTGAGATGATGGCTAGCTTTGTTTAATGTCTTATGAAATTTTCATGAACAATCCAAGCATAACTGTTAAGAACATGTGTATTAAGTTGATGTAAGTGGAATAAAAGTTTTATGAATGGACTTTTCAACTACCTTCTCTGTAGCTTTCATGTAAATCTGTCTTCCTGCTCTGAATTTTTTAGAGTATCAATAGGGATTCTAGAGAAACTTCACTAAAACAAGAGGCATGGTGAAATATCTTCACTATTCAAATGTCAGTCTTCCCCTGATTAAATGATTTTCTGCATCCAGATTTTGGTTCACTTTTCCACAGGAAATGAAGTAGCAAGATTAAGAGCTTGTCTTAACTATCTTGAAAGCTGAAACTATATACACTTCTACCCCGATATAATGTGGTCCGGTATAACGTGAATTTGGATATAACGTGGTAAAGCAGCGCACCGGGGCTGCTTTACCTTGTTATATCCGAATTCGTGTTACCGCAAGCGGTTCCTCTGCGGCCTTCCCCGGGGCCCCCCCACCCCACCTCACCTCCGCTCCACCTCCTCCCATGAGCGCGCTGCAGCTCTGCTTCTCCTCCCTTCCAGGCTTGCCGTGCCAATCAGCTGTTTGGCATGGGAAGCCTGGGAGGGAGGAGAAGCGGAGCTGTGGCATGCTCATGGGAGGAGGCGGAGCGGAGGCGAGCTGGGGCAGAGGGGGGCCGCAGCAAGTAAGGGGGGGGGGCACAGAGGAACCGCTCCCTGCCCCAGCTCACCTCCACGCCGCTGCCTCCTCCCACGAGCATGCCGCTCAGCTCTGCTTCTCCCTCCCAGGCTTGCCGTGTCAAGCAGCTGATTGGCGCAGCAAGCCTAGGAGAGAGAGGGGAGAAGCGGAGCTGCAGCACGCTCGTGAATGGAGGCGAGCTGGGGCGGCCGGGGTCCCGAGGAGGGCTGCAGCAAGTAACGGGGGGGTGCAGAGGAACCGCTCCCCACTCCAGCTTATCTCCGCCTCCTCCCCTGAGCGCACCACCGCTCCGCTGCTTCCCTCCCCCCCCCCCCCCGCCAGCTTGCCGGGCCAAACAGCTGATTGGCACGGCAAGCCTGCAAGGGAGGGAGAAGCAGAGCGGCGGTGGCGTGCTCAGGGAGGAGGCAGAGGTGAGCTGGGGCGGGGAGCTGTTCCTCTTCCTACCCCGATATAACGTGGTCTCACCTATAACACGGTGAGATTTTTTGGCTCCTGAGGACCACGTTATATCGGGGTAGAGGTGTAAATGCTAAAGTGTATAATACACACTTGAAGGGGTTGGGGCTGCAGAAGGCTTGTGAGTGTCCAGATGGTACGCCCATAAAGGCATTTAAAGCCATGGAAGAGAATATTACAAAAGTGCAACCAATACAGAAAAGACCTGGGGGAGTGGGGACACTGTCTTCAAGACCCAAAAATTCCATGTGCACCAGGGCATGACCAGAACTGATCTTTGGAGCAGATCCAGAATCTGACCATCACATTGAATCCCTCCATTTGCTTTTGTGTTCTCGCTCTTAAATGGAGCTTGGAGAGTCTTGACAATTACTCTGAACCCTCAGAGCACTTTACTATTTGATTCTGGGAAAGGATCTGGAGTCTTAATTCTTTCTCTTCCTTCCCCTAGCATAAGCCCCCTGTAAGAGCTGCATTGACAGCATACCTCTGGCAAGTATCTTCATTACCTTCAGGGATGTCAGTCTGAACTTGACATAATTGAGACAGGAGGAGCACCTCTTGATCCTCATTTGCTGTTCCACTGAGGACAGAAACAATATTAATTTCATTTCTAATGTTCTGTGGAATTATAGAATAAATGAAAATATTTTAGAATGAAGCTGGGTAAAAACTAAAATCAAATGGGGATGAAAACTGCACTACACAGAAAACTCAACAGTACCGTATCTGTAAGCACAGCTTAACTTGCTATTTATATCCACTTTTTGTAGCATTTTTTACACCAAATAATGGATGCCTCACTGTGGTAGAAACAGTGAGCTCTTGAAGGATGAAGTGAACTGAGTTGCTAGATTAGACACATACTTTCCAGCTCAGCTGTCTTTCCAGAATACACTGGATTTTATCAAATGACAGAGCCTATGTAGAAGTATCCTCCCCTGTTTTTCCCTCCTCTTACAAATTACTCTGTTGTCTTATATCCTAGTCAACTGAATAGCAAATTCAAAATGGCCTGAGAAATCTCTAGAAATAGCTGAGACCCACACCCAACAGTATAACAAACACAACTAATGGAAGAGGGTGGGGAGGGATAGTCTCCATGTTAAATTTATAAATGTTATGAGTATCTAGGCTCACAGGTTAAGAATCTACTTTTTCTGATTAGGGTTCAGAACGAAATCATACAAATCTATGATGAATTCAAAGGTGGGAGAATGCAAATGAGAGCAAATACACAGCAGGGGAAAGTAAGTGTGAACAAGTTCCCTTATTAAAAGGAAAAGCTGACAAATCACCCAAGATCACTGCCAAGAGAACTTACTACAATTCCATTCTTTTCTGTACCATTATGACTAACTCTATAAAAAACAAATACCTGTCTAAAGGAAAAGGCGGTAATTGGTTAAGCTTCCTGCCGTGACTAAATAAAGGGCCCAATTCTATCCTGAAATCCAAGTGTAAATTGAGCTGTCTGGCAGATGGTGGCTAATACATTAAGAGGACTTTCAAAACCACTTTCTTAACAATGAACCAAGGATAGGTATTTGCAGTATGTGGTCGCTCTATTTCTGAGCAGGAATCCACTTTTGATGAAGACCGTGTGAAAGCCGTAGAATTCAACATCAGAGTTGCATGGGGTTTTTTGTTTGTTTTTTTCCCCCCCCAATCTACAAATAGAATTAATTTAGACTTTGAAATAGTTTGTTGACTTTTTTTTATCTAACCCTGCATCGAACTTTCAAAGGAGAGTTGCCACTTCCTGTTAAATGTAAGTAGAATGCTAAACTAGTAAGTCCTGCAGTTTCTTGTTTAATGTTCTAGTTACAAGTAACTTAGAATGAGACCATTTTATCATTTAGGAAATACAGTATAAATATTCCTGGTTTTATATAATGGTTTTCATCCATAGATCTCAAAGAGCTTTATAAAAGAGTTCATTATCCTTAGGAAATTGTATCCAATGTTTTTAGATGTGAAATTATTTTCTAAATATCTTCAGCAAGGATTGCTCATCCTGGAGTCTTGATCCCCACCCCAACTCTTGATGCTAGAGTTCTCCACAGCACTTGATTAAAAATTTAATTGCTTTTATGGAACGAGTCTCCTGCCTGTTGGTGCAAGTAAATTCTAACACCAATCTAAGGCTCTTTTCTTATTTAGCTATTTAATTTTTTATTTGCACTGCATATTGCCTAATTAGAACAGTAATTTGCAAGGGTGCTTGTGTTACAAGCAGAACGCATGCAGCTACAGCATCCAGGAATCCAGAATCCCATCAGCTGGATGTTCTGTTGTGTAAGCAGAGGGACATGGTGAAGAACGGTCCCTAAACATTTGGGCATGGAGAAGACAGTGGAAGGGGAGAATTGTCTACAAAAAGAGGTGTGTTAACTACATGTTATGGTGAAGGCTGTACAACTAATAGGATGCTTAAATTACAGATGGGACAGCTCAATTTAAATAAAGTAATTATAAAGTTAATCATGGAACAAGGTGCTTAAATGAAGTTGAATCATTGCAATGAAGATAGTACAGGCTGGACTGGCCATTCATTAGCAACAGTTTGAGACTGACTGGGGCTGGAGAAAGATTCCTACAATGGCAATAGGCACATTAAAGGCTCTCTCTCTTCTAGGAAAAGAATCTGGTTAAGTTCCTTTCTGCATCAGCTCTCAGTACCTGCTTATCAGAAGCTCATCTTTAAGCTAGCCAGTGGCATCTCCCCAGAGCCCCTCTTGCCTTGGATTTCAGATCCTCCCAAGTGGGAAGATGTGGCTACTGTGAGAGAAAATTACTTCTGGAGAGCTGACACCTCTTGGTTGGGTGCATCTCCCTGTTTGCAATAATTCTTAGTCCCTTGTGACAAATTTCCTTCAGGTTAACGTGACCAACTTCTGAATAGTAGGGAAGGTGTTCTTCTAGTATGGCAAAGGGTTGGAAATCAGGAGACCTGTGCTCTCTTCCCAGCTCTCTTGTAGATTTTTTTTCTGTGACCTTAGTTGGCCTGATTTTTCAGAAGTGCTCAGCATTCTCTGCTTTAACTGATATCAGTGAGAGATGTGGGTGCCCTACACCCTTTGAAAATCTAGTCATTTAAGCTGTTTTCTCTAAAAAGGTGTGTTCACCTACCATACTCAATGTGAGATTAATTTTTCCAAAATACTTTGAGATTCTTGTATGGAAGTTGCTGGAAGTGTAAAATATTTTGAACAGTAGTAGAAACTTTGTAAAGCAGTACTGTTCGAGCAAGTGCTCAAAGCCTTCAAATCTGCCTTCTACTAAGTGAGATTGAGGAAATACTTTTCATCTGCCCAGATGGAAAGTAGTAAGAAGTCTCAGGTGCAAGTGCTGTCTTTGAGTAAAACTTAAGTAAGGTGCTCCACCAGTCATGAGCCATGCAGTGAATGGGCTGAGTGTCAATGACCATAGCAACTAAGTGCTATTGAAGTATTTTAGGAGCACAAATTACATATTGCTACATCACTGGAAAACAAAATCATTCAGAAATCTAAACTAAACCAGATATGCCTTGCACTGTACGTGAAGGCCCCCAAACTCTGCTTCTAGCAGGTTATCAAAGGGTCAGAGTCCCAAAAGTCAGAAGAATCTGCTGGAAACCTTGTCTCCAGTCCTGCAAACTTCAGTCCTCACAGCTGAAAGCAAAAGCATCCTTCCCAGCTGGGATCTAAAGTAAGAGGTCTTGTGTCAGGTAAGCAAGACTCTCACCAACATTTTACATTGTCATCAATACTTTGAATTGCGCCCAGTAGTGTTATGTGCACAGAGCAATCTACCCTACTCATTAGACAGACCACTATGTTTTTCATCAGTTGAAGCCTGTTGGTCTTCAGAGTTTGCCCAAAGTAGAAAGCACTATAGTAGTCTAGACTGGAGGTGACAAAACTGTGGTAGACTAGGAAGGTCTGCACTGAGCAGAATGGTCACAGCAGCTGCATGGTCTAGTGTCCTTCTGGCAATTGAATGGCAAATTTACTTGACATGAAGTAAGTTTGACTCAATTATATTAGGTGCCTATATCGCTAATTTAAAACTAGAGGGAAACTGGCAACTTCACAGATTACGTTCCCAAGAGAGAAGCAGCAAGAGTCTAAACAGTTGGAAAAGGAAGGCTGTGTGACGTTCCGGTTGAGATGCAACACACACAGGCAGCTGCCTTTGGTGTCAGCCCTCAAGGAATTCCATTTTACAAAACCTTTCCCTACAACCGTGACAAATGGGTCTGCTTTTATGAAAATGTCTCGTAGGCCTTTTCTATAGAGCTGTTCTTTTAAAAAATATATATAGAGAGAGAGAGAAAGTAACTGGGAATTCAGTTCCTTGTGCAACTGCTTAGACTGGGGTGGCCAAGCTTGTCAGGGAAACCCTCAGTTATTGCAGGCCCGTAGTGGGTGAAAGTAGCTTTTCCTGGAGAGAGTGGGAGCTGGCAGCTACTGAGGCCCTATACTGAAGTCCTCTGTTAGAACAGTGATGGAGAGCTGTAGTCTGGCACAGACCCTATTGCTCTCTGGGATTCACAGGCGAAAGGGAGGGAGATACAGAGATTCCAAGGGCAGAGTCGAATATACTACATTCTGAATTCCCTGTCCAACGAGAGAAGTCCCTTACAATCCTGCCAAAAAATGCTTGAAAACTAGTCACACTGGAAGCGTTTTAATACCAGGGAAGGCCTCTCCTCTTTTACTGCCCCTTTTATGTCTATGATCACCTTTTCCTTTTGCATTTTTCCTGCGTAAGTGGAGTTGTATCCCCCTGAAACAGCCTAACAATCTACACAATGCTTCCTGGGAGGAAATGATGTTTCTGGTGGGAGGGACTTTCATTCATTCTTCCTGCCTCGTTCTTTTTTCATCTTGGTTTTCCTCTTTTTCCACTGTTTCCCTGCTCCATTCTTCCCTTTCTAATCTGTTTCATGTCCTGTAACCCTACACAGCTCTCTAAAATTTGCAACATTTCACCCCAGAAGGAGCTATGTTTCAGTGATGGGCAAAGTAATCTCTGTACATTTTAAAGCATTTGTTTATAAAGTGTCTATCAGTATAGCAGATCTCCCAACAGTTTCACATGACTGTCCTGCTTTGATTCACAAAAAACTCTGTCATGTGGGGCTGGCTGGGCTTGGCTTTCCACTCTGGCCAGAGGTGGACAGGCCAATCCTGAGCAGTGCTGACACCTCAGATTGCAACACCTAGAGCAGGCAGCCACACTCAGCCAGTCCCATGGGACAGGAGCCGTAGGAGCTGCCTCCGCAAGGAAAGTGCGGGACAGGCTCACTCTGCAACTTCCTCCACGACTTTCCCCCAACCCCTGCACAGGGGCAGGACCCACCCATCCTGCGTTAGCTACTTTAAATGTTGAGAAGTATGCTGTAGAATCCAGGCACCAGCTACGTAAAATCACAGAACTCCACACTGGAACAGACCTCTGGGAGTCGTTAGTCCACCCCTTCCAACACCAGGGCCCCAGTCCTGCAATTTCTTGCTCATAGGCAGACTGGTGAGCTCTGGATGACTTCAGTGCAACTGCAGCTGTTTGCATACAAGAAGTTGCAAAATCAGGTCCCAAGTTTGCCAAGTGCTTTGGGATCCTTTGGGAGGGGAAGGGGGGCAGAGGGAGGCAATATGTAAACATAAATAGTTATCACATTGAAATGATACTATTCATAGTTTAGTGTCAAATTCCACTTGGTTAAGTTCTCCTCTGAATGTCAGTTTTACTATTTAAACATGTTCTGAGCTGGAGTCATAGTTTCTGGCTGTATTGCAGATACCCATAATGAGACCCTTGAAAGAAAAGGAGGAACTTCCCCCCCACACCCCCCCCTAATCTAACAGCAAAACTCAATTGTCACTATTTTTTAAAGAGACTCATTGAAGTTTAACCCTTTGGGACTGGGTAGTTAAGCTGCCTTGCTGCTGATGCTAAATGGTTTAGCACTAGTATGTTTAATTCTAGCTCACACTGCCAAAAGGAACTGGAGAATCTTGTCTAAGTAGATAGGTAGTATTGCCCATAAAGTTCCAGCAACCCTTTTTCGTAAATGAGACTTCTTCCACTTAAAGGCTTTGACATATCATTGGCCCAGATTGTAGTTATGCTGCACAATATATCCTCCCATTGCCCTTCTGCTGCTGCTCTCTGCCTCTTTCCTTCCCATTCTACTATCCCTTTCTCCCCACCCATGTCATCTCACCTTGTACTCTCTTCTTCTCATTTCCTTTATTGGCCATTTTCTGTTTCTCAGGGTATGTCTACACTACGAAATTAGGTGGATTTAATATGTCAATTTTTTAGAAATCGATTTGATACAGTTGATTGTGTGTGTCCCCATTAAGTCAGCGGAGTGCATCCACAGTACCGAGGCTAGCGTCGACTTTCGAAGCGTTGCACTGTGGGTAGCTATCCCACAGTTCCCGCAGTCTCCGCCACCCATTGGAATTCTGGGTTGAGCTCCCAATGCCTGAAGGGGCAAAAACATTGTCACAGGTGGTTCTGGGTACATGTCGTCAGCCCCCCCTCCCTCCGTGAAAGCAACGGCAAAAAATCGTTTCTCACCTTTTTTCCTGGGTTACCCGTGCAGACGACATACCATGGCAAGCATGGAGCCAGCTCAGCTCACTGTCACCATACGTCTCCTGGGTGCTGCTGGCAGACGCAGTACTGCAGTGCTACACAGCAGCAGCTCCTTGCCTTTGCAAGTTAGCAAAGACGGTTAGCAGCCGTATTGTACTGTCTGCTGCTGTCTCCTGGTGCCTCCTGGCCGGCCTCAGTGAGGTCGCTCAGGGGCTCCTGGGCAGACATGGGTGCTCCTGGCCGGCCTCGGTGAGGTTGGTAGGGGGCGCCTGGGCAGACATGGGTGCTCCTGGCCGGCCTCGGTGAGGTCTGTTGGGGGCGCCTGGACATAAATGGGAGTGACTCCAGGTCATTCCCTTCTTTAGGTTTCATCTAATGGAGATTCAGTCCTGCCTGGAATATCAGGCAAGCCTACCAAAGAACCAGAGAGGCAAACGGCTGCTCCGGGTCAGAGCCCCAGGCATCCCGCTTCTATGATGAGCTGCATGCCACTGTAGGGGGTGCCCCTACAACTACCCCACCCCGTGCTTCCCTCCTCCCCCACCCCTCCCAGGCTACCTTGGCAGTTATCCCATTTGTGTGATGAATTAATAAAGAATGAATGAATTTGAAACAATGACTTTATTGCCTCTGCAAGAGGAGATCAAACGGGGGAGGGGAGGGGAGGCCGGTTGGCTTACAGGGAAGTAGAGTGAACCACCATTCTGCACTTGCTCAGCCTATAGTTGAACTGTTCCTTACTACTGTCCAGGCTTCGTGAGTCATGGGAGCAAGGGGTAGGCACGACCGCGCAGTGCTACCAACTGGGAGAGCAGCCTGAGGCAGAAGCCTCCAGCTGGCATGATATTCTAGGCAGGACTGAATCTCCATGAGATGAAACTTAAAGAAAAGAATGATCTGGAGTCATTCCCATTTTTGTCCATGCGTCCCCAACCGACCTCACCGAGGCCGGTCAGGAGCACCCATATCTGCCCAGGCACCCCCGACCAACCTAACTGAGGTTAGCCAGGAGCACCCACTGGATGACAACGACGGCTAGCAGTCGTATTGTACCATCTGCCATCCGCAGGGCAAGGCAAGGGGATGCTGCTGTGTAGCACTGCAGTACCGCGTCTGCCAGCAGCACCCAGGAGACATACGGTGACAGTGAGCTGAGTCGGCTCCATGCTTGCCGTGATATGTCGTCTGCACGGGTAACCCAGGAAAAAAGGCGAGAAACTATTTTTTGCCGTTGCTTTCACGGAAAGGGGGGGGGCCTGACAACATGTACCCAGAACCACCCGTGACAATATTTTTGCCCCATCAGGCATTGGGAGCTCAACCCAGAATTCCAGTGGGTGGCGGAGACTGCGGGAACAGTACAGTAAGCCAACCCTGTAAGCCATGTCGTCAGTCGTCCCTTCCTCAGTGAGAGCAACGGCTGAGAATCGTTTCGCGCCTTTTTTCCACACAGACACCATACCACGGCAAGCATGGAGCCCGCTCAGATCACCGCGGCAGTTATGAGCACTGTAAATACCACACGCATTATCCTGCAGTGTATGCAGCACCAGAACCTGCAAAAGCAGGCGAGGAGGTGACGGCAGCGCGGTGACAAGAGTGATGAGGACATGGACACAGACTTCTCTCAAAGCACAGGCCCCGGCAATTTGGCCATCCTGGTGGCAATGGGGCAGGCTCATGCCATGGAATGCCGATTCTGGGCCCAGGAAACAAGCACAGACTGGTGAGACCGCATAGTGTTGCAGGTCTGGGATGATTCACAGTGGCTGCGAAACTTTTGCATGCGTAAGGGCACTTTCATGGAACTTTGTGACTTGCTTTCCCCTGCCCCGAAGCGCAAGAATACCAAGATGAGAGCAGCCCTCCCAGTTGAGAAGCGAGTGGTGATATCGAAGCGGTAGCTTGCAACGCCAGACAGCTACCAGTCAGTCGGGAATCAATTTGGAGTGGGCAAATCTACTGTGGGGGCTGCTGTGATCCAAGTAGCCAAAGTGATCACTGAGCTGCTGCTGTCAAGGGTAGTGACTCAGGGAATCCCATTGCAGCAAAGCCATCCACTATGACCTGCACATTTCCCAAACTGGTGGGGTGATAGACGGAACGCATATGCTATCTTGGCACCGGACCACCAAGGCAGCCAGTACATAAACCGAAAGGGGTACTTTTCAATGGTGCTGCAAGCACTGGTGGATCACAAGGGACGTTTCACCAACATCAACGTGGGATGGCCGGGAAAGGTACATGACGCTCGCATCTTCAGGAACTCTGGTCTGTTTGAACAGCTGGAGAAAGGGACTTACTTTCCAGACCAGAAAATAACCATTGGGGATGTTGAAATGCTTATAGTTATCCTTGGGGACCAAGGCCTACCCCTTAATGCCATGGCTCATGAAGCCATACACAGGCACCCTGGACAGTAGTCAGGAGCTGTTCAACTATAGGCTGAGCAAGTGCAGAATGGTGGTAGAATGTGTCTTTGGACGTTTAAAAGCACGCTGGTGCAGTTTACTGACTCAGACCTCAGCGAAACCAATATTCCCATCATTATTACTGCTTGCTGTGTGCTCCACAATATCTGTGAGAGTAAGGGGGAGACGTTTATGGTGGGGTGGGAGGTTGAGGCAAATCGCCTGGCCGCTGATTACGCGCAGCCAGACACCAGGGCGGTTAGAAGAGCGCAGCAGGGCACGCTGCGCATCAGAGAAGCTTTGAAAACCAGTTTCATGACTGGCCAGGCTACGGTGTGAAAGTTCTGTTTGTTTCTCCTTGATGAAAATCCGCCCCCTTGGTTCACTCTACTTCCCTATAAGCCAAACGCCCTCCCCTCCCCCCATTTGATCACCGCTTGCAGAGGCAATAAAGTAATTGCTGTTTCAAATTCATGCATTCTTTATTAATTCGTCACACAAATGGGGGGATAACTGCCAAGGTCGCCCGGGAGGGGTGGGGGAGGAGGGAAGGACAAGGCCACACTGCACTTCAAAACTTATTTATTGAATGCCAGCTTTCTGTTTCTTGGGCAGTCCTCTGGGGTTGAGTGGTTGGGTGCCCGGAGGCCCCTCCACTGCGTTCTTGGGCGTCTGGGTGAGGAGGCTATGGAACTTGGGGAGGAGGGCGGTTGGTTACACAGGGGCTGCAGTGGTGGTCTGTGCTCCTGCTGCCTGTCCTGCACCTCAGCAATACACTGGAGAATATCAGTTTGATCCTCCAGTAGCCTGAGCATTGCTTCCTGCCTCCTTTCATCACGCTGACGCCACCTATCATCTTGATCCCGCCACCTGTCCTTGCGTTCATTTTGTGCTTTCCATTGTCTGCCTCCACACATTCTGCTGGGCTCTTTCAGTGTGGGAGGACTGCATGAGCTCAGAGAACATTTCATCATGAGTGCATTTTTTTCTCCTTCTAATCTCCGCTAGCCTTTGGGATGGAGATGATATGGGGAACGTTGAAACATTTGCAGCTGCAGGAGAAAAAAAAGGGAGAGTAGTATTTAAAAAGACACATTTTAGAGAACAATAGGTAGACTCTTTCACGGTGAACCAAGCTGTTAACATTACATAGCACGTGTGCTTTCTTTACAAGGTCACATTTTGCCTCTTATATTGAGGGCCTGCCAGTTTGGTGTGAGAGATCACACATGCAGGGACAGCGGGCAACAGAATTCGGCCTGCAGGCAAACATGGTAAGCCACAGTCTTTTGGCTTCTTTAACCTTCATAACATGTGGGAATGGTTTCAAACAGCAGCTCCCTCATGTCCCATACCAAGCCCCCATTGGGTTGGCCATTTAAAAGGAGGGGCTGCGGTTTTCGGGTTAATGTGCAGCACAAACCCAACTAAACCCCTTCACCCTACCCTATTCTCTGCGATGATTGCTTCACCCCTCCCCCCACCACGTGGCGCACAGCGGGGATTATTTCTGTTCAGCCACAGGCAAACAACCCAGCAGGAACGGCCACCTCTGAATGTCCCCTTAATAAAATTCCCCTATTTCAACCAGGTGACCATGAATGATGTCACTCTCCTGAGGATAACACAGAGAGATAAAGAATGGATGTTGCTTGAATGCCAGCAAACACCAGGACCATATGCTGCCATGCTTTGTTATGCAATGATTCCAGACTACGTGCTACTGGCCCGGCGTGGTAATGTAAGACGGAATAAGGCTGCCCTCCCCAGAAACCTTTTGCAAAGGCTTTGGGAATACATCCAGGAGAGCTTCATTGAGATGTCCCTGGAGGATTTACGCTCCATCCCCATACACGTTAACAGACTTTTCTAGTAGCTGTACTGGCCGCAAATGCATCCCAAGTCTTCAGGGCAAATTAATCATTAAACACGCTTGCTTTTAAACCATATACAATATTTACGAAGGTACACTCACCAGAGGTCCCTTCTCCGCCTTCTAGGTCCGGGAGCCCACCTTCGGTGGGTTGGGAGAGTACTAAATTCAGGGTGAAAAACAGTTCCTGGCTGTCGGGGAAAATGGTTTCTCCGCTTGCTTGCTGTGTGCTATCTTCAACCTCCTCCTCCTCATCATCTTCCTCGTCCCCAAAATCCGCATCCCTGTTGCGTGAGAATCCATTGACTGAGTCCACGCACAGGGCTGGGGTAGTTGTAGGGGCACCCCCTAGAATGGCATGCAGCTCATCATAGAAGCGGCATGTCTGGGGCTCTGACCTGGAGCGGCCGTTTGTCTCTCTGGTTCTTTGGCAGGCTTGCCTCAGCTCCTTAAGTTTCACGCAGCACTGCTGAGGGTCTCTGTTATAGCCTCTGTCCTTCATGCCCTTGGAGATTTTTTCAAATGTTTTGGCATTTCGTCTTTTAGAACGGAGTTCTGATAGCACGGATTCGTCTCCCCGTACAGCGATCAGATCCAGTACCTCCTGTTCGGTCCATGCTGGAGCTCTTTTGCGATTCTGGGACTCCATGGTCACCTGTGCTGATGAGCTCTGCATGGTCACCTGTGCTGATCAGCTTGCCACAGTGGCCAAACAGGAAATGAAATTCAAAAGTTCACGGGGCTTTTCCTGGCTACCTGGCCAGTGCATCTGAGTTGAGAGTGCTGTCCAGAGTGGTCACAATGGAGCACTCTGGGATAGCTCCCAGAGGCCAATACCATCGAATTGCATCCACACTATCCCAAATGGGACCCCAGCAGGGTCGATTTCAGCGCTAATCCGCTCGTCAGGGAGGAGTACAGAAATTGATTTTAAGAGCCCTTTAAGTTGACAAAAATGGCTTCATTGTGTGGACGGGTGCAGGGTTAAATCGATCTAACGCTGCTAAATTCGACCTAAACTCATAGTGTAGACCAGGGCTGAGTGTATTCTGCTTCGTGTACCTGATGCTGAGTCAGCTTTTCAAACAGCTGTGACCCTTCTCAGTGTATGACTTCAGATTTCACACATTGGGAGTGGCCGATTTATAAAATGACATTCACAATGAGGGAGAAACAGACTTTTCTTCAATAGTAAAATGCAAATATAATTGGTGAGGAAGGAGAAAAAAATGGAAAACTCCAGGCTCAATATATTTCACAAATGATTCTTTTAATAATTCCCCTGCTTTCATTATGGTACTATCCAAAGGTAACTGAGTGCAGGTATCTTCACTAAACCCACACATACCAACCAGCAGAACTAGGGGAAGGAGAACTAAAACTTGGAAGATGCTTATAGAAACTCTGTTTCAGACCCAAGAGTACTCCTGTAATTGTTGAAATGTGTTAAAATTCAGTTGTACAATCTGTAGTTGGCCTACTCTGTTTCTGAATGAAAAGAAAACTTATCCCCTTGGTGGCTGGAGGAGAAATTTCACCAGCACTAAAAGATAATGTAAAGTGCATTTGTACTAATGTGAACACTTCAGCACTAAGGATTCAACTCTTGTTATAGTTTGAGCCTAGAGCGTATGCTTAATTGTTCAGAAACACATACATGCACGTGTGACTTTAATTAAGAGAGATGCAATTGAGCACACTAAAAAATTCACAGAAAACCATTAGAGCTATATGTCCTCTAGGTTACAGCCACTAGAGGGTGAGAGGATCACACACTTGAGAGAAAGACAGTGGTCCCCATGTTCGTTACAGGAGAACAAAGGGTGGGAGTATTACCTACAGCAGCTAATATTGGCAATAGGTGATCTAACTGCCTTGTGGCAAGTCTATAATTCTAGCATTGCTGGCACTTGAGTCCTGATCTACCCTGGGTGAAAGGTTTTAGTGCACCTATGGCCTCCAATGAACTTCAAGCCAGAAAAATATTATTTTTGTGTAAAGAATTATGTGTAAGATCAATTTTTTGCTGTGCTAGCTTGACAGACTTGGAATTGCATGTTAAATCCCAGCCAGACAGAATGGAAGATTTAGCAGTGGGTCAAGTGATTACAACATGATTTAAGTGTGTATGATGTGGAAACAAAGTTTATTTTTAAGGGTTAGAAAATGAGTGTGTAGAACTATGCGTGCTGGAAGATGCATTCTTTGACAATAAATATACAAACACGTACTCTGTGAAATAGCTGAAGAGGTGAGCAAGGGAAGGGTTACAACCAAGAATATAACAAGCAGGAAATAAGCAAACATGCTGAGAATGATAGGGAAGTTAGGCAGCCAGCGTGAAACCTCAAAACACACAGTAGATTACACCATACTGCTTCTAAGGCAACCATTCTGAACACTTTAATTAGGGTAATTGTAATAATATATTTATCCAAGCCCCTATTATCTTGAAGGGCCCAAAAGTACTTCACAAACTATACCAAAGTGGGAATACGTTCATCCACCACTGAAATGCATCCACCTCTGGGGTCTAGCAGCTGCTAAAAAGTGCATAAGCAACACTATATGATGGGGAATATGAAATGAAATGAAAAAAGAATATATCTATGTGAAACTTCATGGGGATTTCAATCAGGAATAATGTAATGAAAAAAGTGGAAATTGACCAGGAAACTTGCAAAGAGTGGTGTGGGATCTTTAAAGGTGGCCTGCAGAGAGAACCTGTGTTCTTTTGTTGTCTAATTTTTAAAAATAAAGTCTTATCAGGCCTCCTTTATGGTGCTGTAAAATATTATAACAAATCGTTGATAAGATATTCTTCTTCGAGTTTCCTCTGCATATGCCCATTCTTGGGTTGCTCCAACTGGTGAGGCCTGAATGGTAGAATTTGTGACCCAGGGAGCTGTTCACTGCCAACTGGCTGAGGGCACACTATGCCATAACCCACATCAGGCCTGACACACTCATTGTCCCACCTCATTGTTGTCATAATCCGTATCTAAAGGTGTCATGTAAGATATCATATGCAAACTGGTAACCCACTGGTTGTTAATATTATTGTGTGATGCATGTATGGGTGGAGTATAAACAATTATAGATGTGTGATGGAAATATCTTCTTAAAAGGTGTGTGTTTGGCAAGCAGTGTATAAGCCTACCCTGTCCTAGACAAAGGAATGTTGTTTCACCTGCTTGACTGTGTCTCCAATGGAAGTATATTTACATAGAAGGTAAACAAAGCCATCAAACTAGCAAGGGTGGGAGATGACCACTTAGTGATCATGCTGGGAGATGGAGGCTGCACTTGCAGGAAACCTCCCTGGCTCTTGAAACAGAGACAATGGACTTATGCAGAAACAGAAAACCATTTTGGCATCTATCACTTGAAGGACACAAGATGCCAGAGGTCTTGAAATCTGAGAAGGGTGGTATTATGCTGGCAGACCAGGGACCAGTGCATGCCCAATCGCAACTGAACACTGATAAATTTGTAGCTGGAAGCAGTCTGGCTCACCTGTGTGTTAAAATTGTTAAAATAGGTATTAGAATTATATGAATGTGGTTAGTGTTTAGACTTTATTGAATGCTTGTGTGTTGTTGCATGCATTAATCTCAGTTATAACTTCTGTATCCCATACTGCAAGATAATATGTGAATGGTTGTATTGTGAGCCTCTGTGACTTTGTAAATCACCAGACAGGAGAAAGACATTAATTACTGTGAAGTGCTGATCTTCAACAAAAGGTGTTATGTCCTGCCCAACAAAAGAGGTCCATCCACACCAGACCAACCTATTGTGGGACACTAAAGAGGGCAAAAGACTTTGTTGTTCTGCCCTCCCCCACATGAATATGAGTCATGCAAGTGGATTCCTCCCATCAGCTGAGTTTGCAGCACAGAGCACAAAGAGAGGAGTGGACTAAAAACCCCTAATAAGAAGGAACTGGATCTCTGTGCTGCTTGGACTCTGGGGGGCAAGGTTTACTAGCATAAACAAGAGATCCCCAATGCTTAGCCAGGGTTAGCCTTAAAGGACATATAGAGCTTGCTTATTCTAGAAGTTTCTATTACTTTCTGAAATTTAAGATTATAATTCATTTGTGTGTATATGTTTACCTGCTTTAGCCTTGTAAATAACTCTCTTGTTTCATTTCCAACTAATACATCTTTATATAGTTTATTATAGGATTAGCTACAAGCATTGTCCTTGTTGTAAGATCTAACATGCAATTGACCTGGGGTAAGTGACTAGTCCTTTGGGACAGGGAGTAACCTAAATATTGCTGTGATTCTTGGTGTAAGTGACTATCACAAAGGTATTGTCCCCTGGATGGCAAGATAGATCGAAGTACACAAGGGGACTGTCTGTGAGTCCACATTCAGTCTGTTATAGTGCCTGACGAGTTTACACTTGGTGGTTGGTGACATCTAAGTATAGAACTCACAACCAAGATTTGTGCCCTGGTTCTTAACAGTCTGCCCTGAGGGTGGTACTCAGGCTCTTGAGTCACTGCAGGCAACTTTATAGATGGATCCTTCAACCTAAGAGTTGAAGTCTCTCAGAACTGACTATAGGTGAGAAACCTGCTTAGACAAAGATTGTAATTTGCTGAAGTTAAGCGTTAGTCACTAGAAAGTGTGTTTTGTTTGTAACATTTCATATCTCTTACTTTAAATCCCTTAATCCTATGTTCTGTTAATAAACTTATTCTTGTTTTATTACAAAACCATCTCAGTGCTGTCATATTGGATTGAAGTGTGGGTCTTCAGCTAACCTAACAGGCTGGTGTGTACTCTGTCTCTTTGGAGGCAGGAAACTTAATAACTTTAGTAAGGGCTTGCGTTCACGTACAGCACTATAGTAGTGCAGCTGCACTGCTGTAGTGCTTTAGTGAAGACACCACTACTCTGATGGGAGAGCTTCTTCCATTGGTGTAGTTAATCCACCTCCCTGAGAGGTGGTAGCTATGTCAACGGGAGAAGCTCTCCCATTGTCACAGCGCTGTCTAAACAGGCGGTTAGGTCGGTATAACTACGCCACTCAGGGATGTGGATTTTTCACATCCCCGAGCAAAGTAGTTATACCGATGTAGGTCTGTAGTGGAGACCTGGCCTAAGTGTCCAGTGGGAGGGACTGGACACTGCAGGGAGACATCTCTGGTGAACTCAGGAACTGGGGTTCACTGATTGTTACGTGGAAGGCAAGGTTTGGAATGGCAGAGTCTTGTAGAGCATTGGTTCTCAACCAGGGGTCTGGGGCCCCCTGGGGGACTGTGAGCAGGTTTCATGGGGTCAGCCAAGAAGGCCCGGCATTAGACTTGCTGGGGCTCAGGGCAGAAAGCTGAAGCCCCGCCACATGGGGCTGAAGCCCAGGGCCCCGACTCCTGCCATCCAGGCTGAAGCCAAAACCTAAGCAACTTAGCTTTGTGGGTCCCCCTGTGGCATGGGACACTGGGCAATTGCCCTGCTTGCTACCCACTAATGTGTGCTCTGGCTTTTATATGTAGAAAAACAGTTGTTGTGGCACTGGTGGGCTGTGGGGTTTTTATAGCATGTTGGGGGGTCCTCAAAAAGAAAAAGGTTGAGAACCCGGGCTGTAGAGTTTGCTGGCACACAACCCTGGTGTGTCAGGGTGGTGGCACACAGCTTAGCAGCAGCAAAGCTCACTTTTGCTGAGGCAGAGCAGTACACGGTAACTCAGTTTCTGGTGACCTGAGCAAGGTGTCAAAAAACTCTAGCTAGTAGTAGCTGTTGGAGCACTCGTGCACCTCCCTCGCCCCTCCCTTCAGTGAACGTCAGATGTTCCAGGGTGAGGGTATAACAGGCGTGGTGTGCTAGCCACCTAGGTTCCTTCCAGCCATGACCAGCTGAATGGATTAGGAACCACTCTAGGTTGTTCCCAGATCCACAGCTAGTTTGATCTTAATTAATATTTTGGTAGTTCATTAACAGTTTTAGATTTTGATCAAGTTACTTATAAGTTCTTTGGTGAAAAGCTGGTGGAACTGAAGACTGAAAAGCACCTATTTAAAAGGTGCATTTCATGCCTGGCAGTTTTCCCAGCATCTGACACATGTGCCAGGTTCCTGGGATGTTTGGTTGAGGGACACTCACTGTCAAAATGCTCAAGTTGCTCAACCTTTACAATGTGAGCAAAACAAGAGAGGCAGATGGTGCTTCAAGCGATTTTACTATAAATTCTGTCAGCAAAACTATCTGGAACCGAGTGAGTGCAAGGTTCAAACACATCTCAGAGACTGGCTTCGGCTCTGAGTGAAACAGCAAGGAAGAAAGCTAAAGCCTCCTCCTCAGTACTCAGCACTAAAGGATCCAGAAGCAGGAAGGATCCAAAGACAAAAGCCTCTCTCACCATGACGTCAACTTCTGTTTCTAGAGCCAATCCATGAGAAAAGGACTCAGATGTTCTGGGGAGTACAAAAGCTCCATCCTTATCAGTTGCAACCTCTTTGAAAAAAGCCAATCCATGAGAGGAGGCACCTGACCAGAGGATCTTCAAGGAATCTACCGAGAGTACAGATTCTCATGGTAGAACCAGGAGACTTGCTTCTTTGGGTCCAATCCTGTCAAATCCAGCTGAGCCAGTTCCAAAAATTAAAGCTCAGGATGGTTTTAGGGAAATATAAGGATCTGATAACCAGTACTGACACAGCACTGCAAACAACAGAGTTATAGTGCAGAATATAAATCAAATGCTTCTCCGATTCCATCTGAGATTAACCTATGTGTTGCAACTGAGCAGGAATCAGACTTTTTTTGGCACTGATTCAACTGGATGCTTCCCCCGGGAAGAGAAGTAGAGTTGAGGATGTCAGGATTTCTCCATTACTCCCATTACCTGAACCTCCTTCTGGATCTCCAGAAAAAGTTTTTTCTCCACTCTCCTTTATTCAGCCTAGAAGAATGATATCTCCATTTCCATCCAAATCAAGAATGGGCTCAGATGGCAGAATATGGGTACAGATTAGAGGTTGGAACTGGAAAAAAGACCATTATAGCATTTTCATGCATTTGCGTTGGATCCATATGGACAAAGATATTTCCAGCTGTCTCATGAGTGGTCTGGCCTAGTGGTCGGAGCAGGAGTCAGATCTAGTGGTTGGAGCAGGAGGCAGGTGTAGTGAGTGGGGGGCAAAGGTCAGAACAAGAGTCAGAGTCAGGAATTGGAACCGAAGGTCAGAACTGGATTACGTGGAGTCAGGAAAGGGAGGAGCAGGGGTGGTTTCAAGGCAGGAGCAATGCTGGGACAGGACTTGGACAAGTCTGGATGCCAAGAAGGGTCTAGACTGCAGCAGGGCAGAAGCAAGGCAAACACAAGGAGACAGAGAATCTGTGGGCATGTGCATTGAGCATCCAGTGAGCTACTACTGCAGCTGGGATTAAGAACAGGTCTGCTAGCTTCCTCAGTCAATAAGGCAGGGCAATCCCTCAGGCGGCCTAGCAGATGTGACACAGCTGTGCTTGTTAGGCCACCAGGAGACAGAACAGGTGCAGCTGCAGGGCCTTATTCCCAGCAAAGTATGGGCTTTATAGTATTGGCCTTAATAGCAAGTCCCTCCTTGGGTACGATGATCTCATTTTGGTCATCTCCAGCTCCTCATTGAGATGTCCCTATGTATGGGAATAGACATTCACTGATGTGGTACCAAGAGGACATTCAAGTGCCTGATCTGAAAGACAGAGATCCGATAATGCCCCGAAGTCAGGGTAGATCTCCTCCTGTGGTAAGAGATGTACTGTCAGAAGAGGAAGAATTAGCAGACGTACAAGAATGGGATCCAGACTCTGGAGGAATGACTGGAGGAGAATGTGGTGATCACGCCAGCCTTGTGGCCATCAGAGGATGCGGTATTATTTCATGAGCTCATGGATCTCATGATAAAAACATTGGTTATTCCCTGTTTCTGTTGTAGAATCTTCTCACTCTGGTTTCAATATTTTGAGGGCAGTTCCTAGACAGAGGGTCAGGCTCCCTTTAGTGGAAGGATTGTCTTAACCGCCTAAAACAATCTGGAATGCACCTCATCTGTTCAGCCTATGTCCAAAAACGCTGGCAAATTGTACCAATTTCTTCAGGAAGGTCTTGCTGTGTTCCATACTCATCCTCATCTAATCTGTTAGTAGTAGAGGTTGCACTGCACAGGTCAAAGGGTATACAAGTTCACTCTACTCCTTCTGATAAAGAAAGAAGAAGACTGGATGTGTTTGGGAGGAAAATATTTTCTTCGGCTTCTTTAGGTACGCGAATAGCAAATTACAAAGCTGTCGTGGCTAGATAGCAATATCATTTAGGGGGGTAAATTGTAATGTTCCTGAATCCTCTACTGGAGGAGCATAAAAGTGCTCTTCTAGTGGAAGGGCAAAATGTCGCTAAATACCAGTTGAGAGCAGCGTTTGAGTCTTCAGTTGTATCAACTAGAGCAGTAGCTTCAGCTATTGTATAAAGACATGCTTGGCTGAAATCAGTGGGTCTTCCTCAGGAGATAAGGATGAGAACTGAGGATCTTCCCTTTGAGGGAAATGGTTCATTTAGTATACAGACAGACAACATGCTAGAGAAAATGAAGAATGTCACTCTACAGCTAGATCTTTAGGGATGTTTAATGCAATAAGATCATCCTCTGTTCTATTTTTCCGATACCAGAGACAATACCCACCTTCTTTGTCATCAGCACTTTACTCCTATTAGAGAAGGAATTATTATTACCAAATAATACCAATAATATTACCAATATTATTATCAAAAAACATCATTCCTCTCAACAACAACAGCAGTGGCAAAAGAAGAGATAATTTAAACCTCACAATAATTGGAAAATCTTCAATTTCATCTTCTGCTGCTACTCCTCCAAGATGATATATTTGACCTAGGGACACAGAGCTTCAAACCAGTCTTGTTAGATTCTGTTGTCTCTCTGTTCAGGGACCACCTGTCCCATTTTTACCATCAGTGGGAACTAATAACATCAGACAGGTAGATTCTAGAGATAATTGCATTAATTCTAGAGATTATTGTTTGGTACAGTTCAAACCCCTTCCTCCCACCAGTCCCCCCTTCCCTATCCTATCATCAATCAAGGACCTGGTTCATTTGGGTTTGCTCAAAGAAGAGGTTCAGTCCCTATTAAAATCAGGGGTGATAGAGGAAGTAGCTCGGAAATATCAAGGGAGAGGTTTCTATTCATGTTAATTTCTAATTCCAAAAAAAGATGAGGGCCTTTGCCCCATTTTGGATCTTAGGAAATGAAACACCTTTATAAAAAAGTTTCATTTCCTCATGTTATCTCTAATTTGTATAATCCCTTCTCTTCCTTTTCAGGATTGGTTTGCAGTTCTGGATTTAAAAGATGCGTATTTCCACATTTCAGTACAGCCATGTCTTCAGAAATATCTCTGTTTCATGGTAGGAAAGGACCATTTGCAGTACTAGGTCCTCCCTTTTGGTTTATTTAGAACCCCGAGAGTGTTTACAAAATGCCTCTCTGTTGTAGCAGCATATCTGAGAAAATAGGCGGGGTGAGATATTTAAATCCTTCCCTAGACAACTGGTTAATAAAAGTGTTGTCAAAGGAAAAGACCCTGTTAGATGTAAAATAAATGTTTAATTTTTGCCAGTCTAGGACTATGCATAAATTGGGAAAAATCACCCCTAAATCCAACTCAAAAGATCCCTTCCCTAGAGGTGATATTGGACTCGACTGTGGCAAAAGCCTTTATTCTGGAAGAAAGGTTTATAAAAATAAAATAATCTTTACATTTCTTGCTGCAGTTTCTTCAACAGTCAGTACTCTTTTGTCTCTGATTAATGGGTCTCTCGGTACCAACTACATCAGTGACCAGGACCAATCAGAGGGGAGCCAGGAGGGCCATTTGGCCTGGGCCTCAAGCGCAAAGGGGGCCTCAAATGTAGACACTTGTTCATTTATTGGCATTTGATAAGTTTCGCAACTTGTTTTTATGCGCATCCCTATCGGACCAAAATGTGACACACGCTCTCAGCTTAGAGCTGCATATTTAAGCAAATAAGAGATGTGATTTGGTAAAAGACTATTTTTTTGTTAACTGATATAGCTTTTGTCATATTAAAGAGTTTAAAATGTTAGTAAATATTCATTAAAATATATCGGTTCTGATGGCACAAGATTAGACGATGTGCCATCATTTTTTTTTTTATTATGGCTAGGGGTCTCAAAAGCTGGAAGTGGCCCAGGCCTCTCTGGACCTCTGAGAGGGCCTGTCAGTGATCCCGCATGTTCAGATCTACAGCACTGGTTAGCGAGAAGTTACAAACCAGACATAGACACTATGTATAGCAAATTGGTAATTTCACAGCAGGTGTTAACAACGCCGATGCAGTGGACACGCAGGCTAAATGTGATGAAGGGTGTATATCATTCAATCTCCCTTATAGCATCAGTAATACTTACCTCTGATGCATCTATCCTGGGATGGGGGCCCACTTAAACAGCAATCTTGTGGTCAGGGACATGATCACAGGAGAACAAGGTGGGGCTCATTCTCTACAATTGTGCAACGGCTGTTGCATAGATCAAGGTATTCAGCCGCTAGTGATTCATGTATCAGAAGAACAAAATACCCTTGCAGATTGTCTAAGCAGGTTGACCTCTCAAATGCATGAATGGTCTTTAAAAAACAAAGTGGTAACACCGCTTCAGGTGGTGGGGGAAGCCAGGAATAGATCTGTTTGCATGCAACAGCAACAAGAAGAGTCAGAGATTTTGCTCGAGGGCAGGCAAAGACAAGGACTCAATATCAGATGTGTTTCTGATAAACTGGTGTCAAGGTCTCGTGTATGCATTTCCCCTCATTCAGAGAACGATAAAAAAAATCAGACACTGCCAGGATAAATGTAATAGCACCACCCTGGACTAGACAACAGTGATAACTGGACTTGATTCACATGCCCAGAGGGTTACTTGAACCTATATATCGTTAGTACCAGACTAATTGACACAACAACAGGGAAGGTCTAGCACCCATCTCTTCAATCGCTTCATTTAAAAGGCTGGGGAATAAGACTGGGATTGTTAGGAAAGTCTTGCTCATTAAAGGTGCACAATGCGCTAATAAATTCAAGGAAAGAGTCCACATGAAAATGTTATGGTCATAAATGGAAACATTTTTTATTGTGGGTTTCCATGTATGATATAGATCTTTTTACAGCACCTATTAGTTACATATTAGGATATTTATTTATCTTAAGAGAGCAGTTCTTTCATTATCTTCCGTGAAGATTCACCTTTCAACCATATCAGCATATCATGATTCTTTGGATAGTAAAATGGTCTTTACTCGTGATGTAGTTAAGAGGTACTTAAAAGATCTTAATAAGCGCTATCTGTCAATCAGACATCCTACGCCATACTGGGATTTGAATAATAGTGCTTTCACAATTGGTGACATCTCCCTTTGAAACAATGGGAAGCTGTACATTCCATCTGTCCAGTAAGACCATATTTCTGATAGCTATTACTTCAGCGAGACGTATAAGTGAATTGCATGCCCTATGGCTGAGCCACCATTTACTGTTTTTCATAAAAATAAAATAGTCTAAGGCCCAGAACAGCTTAGTGCCAGCGTCCCTTTCAGTATCACAAGGCAGGGAGAAGAAGAAGAAACTGAGGCAAGGGATGCTGATTAAGTGAAAGGAAATTGGAGGGATCAGGGTTCTGGCTCTAGGAACATTTGCTAGAGCCAGGAAGTGTGTGTGCAGCCTTAACGGTCATGACCTAAAGGGTTCTGACTTTGGTGCCAAGTGTGCATGCTCACCCAAGACTGCCCATCTATGCTGACAATCTGCTTGAAGATCCACAGTTCCTGCTAAACAATCTCCTCCTCCTACTCCCAATTATTACTGGCAGCTTGAGAGTAAAAAATAGATGCCAAGCCAGTTGCAGCCAAGAAGTTTTGCTTCTAAGTCTATGGTTCCTTTCTTCAAGGTTAAGGGAGGAGACCAAAACTAGAGAATAATGAAGATTTTATCAACTCCACATTTCAATTCACCCCTGCCCCCAATATCTCTTTCTAAGACAGGTGAGATAAGGTAACAAAGAATCATCCTGTCTATTCATTTCCCTCTGACAATGCATTTGATATCTTCGTGCAATAGAGAGATGAACTTCTTTGGTATTCGTCCATGTAATCTATACTGTTCTGTAGAAAGTTCAAAAGCTCTGCATTTCTGGCATGTCCAGTACCTGATTTTCAAGCTACCCCAGTTTTCTGTCAGAGTAAGCATGTTTTTTGATCAGTCTGCACATTGTTTAATGCAGCGATGCTATAAACTCCACACTCCCCTGTCTGAGTTCAGCTGCTTTGACACACTGATCAAATTAATTCACTTTAGGGAACAAAGACATAAATCTCTTCTTGCAGCAAAAATATATGATCCAAATATTTATAATTCTAACAGTTTGGCCAAAACAACACTTACAGTCAGTATGGGTTCGCAGCTTGAAAATCCTGTCCAGCAACTGTAGGAGCCTCTAACTAGCAGGTATGGGAGCCTAGGCTAGTCAAACAGAATGCCTGCCACTGAAACCTCCTTAGGATGGGATCTTCATGGCTGTGATCACTATTGCAAATATTTTGCTCCCAAATGTCTCCCAGAAAGTCCAATGAGACTGAACTCAGAAAAAGGATGTAATCTGCTGTGGTAGCATGGTGGTAACAGTGCCCCCTTGTGGTCCTTCCAGCTGCTCCAATACAGCCATGGGTCTCCCCAGGGAAGGGAGGGAAGTCTCCATCGTGGGAGGGTCTCTACCTTTGGGAGGGAGCCAAGCCCCGAAAAGTTCCAAAACAAAAGCAAACTCAACTCAATACTGAGCCATCCTCCATTCTTCCAGTGGGGTGCTCCATCCTTCCCTTTGGGCTTGTTTCCCAAACAACTCATGTTGCTTACTTCTGGGGTTTAACTGCTCCTCCCAAGTGGCTACTCCAGCTTGCAGGCCTGTTCCTCTGCAACTCTGCACGCAAAACACCCTTGAAGCAGAGCTCAGTCCTTCTTCCTGGCCAGCCACCCCTCAACTGAGCTAGGAGCTCTCCTTTTATTCTCCCTCCAGGCTTGGCACTGGCTGCAGGTATAGTGAGGTGGGGCTAGCCGGGCCCATAGGCTCTCCTCAATTCCTTCTTTGCTGGTATGGGGCCCCTCTGCTCCATCTCACACACATGCCTGCATGACCCCATTTGGGGTATGTCCCTCCCCTGCCAATTCTCCCCCGTCCTGATAAAAAAAAACAGCATTCGGTTAGCTTTCCTGGCCCTGTGCTGGATGCAGAAGGAGAAGGGCTGGAGAGATAGGTACCCCACCTCATAATTTGTGGGGCGGTGTCTTCAAGGTGTGGAGACAACATAGTGGGCATGGTTGGTGACTAAGTTGAAATGACTGCCAGGAAGGTAGTATCTGAGTGAGTCCATTGCCCACCACATCACCAACACCTCTTTTTCAATTATGAAATAGGCCTTCTCCCTTGGAAATAATTTCTGACTAAAGTAGAGGATGGGATATTCTTTGCCTTCCACCAATTGGGTTAAGATGGCCCCTAATCCAGCATCAGAGGCATTGGTCTGTATCAGGAATTCACTGGTTAAATTGGGGCTATACAAGACAGGTCTTGGCAGAGGTGACCCTTAAGGGTTTGAAAGGCCTTTTCACAATCAATGGTCCACTGAATTTTCTTTGGGCTATTATTGTTAAAAAAATCTGAAAGTGGCAGGGAGGGGGGCAATGGTTGAGGAGAATTGGCAGTAGTATACTGCCAGTCCTAAGAAGTGGTGTCCCTTTTTCTTTGAGGTTGGCATGGGGGCACGTCTGTAGGGCCTGGACTTTATCCAGCAAGAGTTGCACCTTACCCATCCCCAGAGTATACTTGAGGTAGGTCATCTCATATTTGCCCAGGTGGCATTTAGTAGGGTTCACAGTCAGGCTGGCCACCTTGAGGGACTGGAGTATGGCAGTTACATGTTTTAGGTGGTCTTCCCAGATCCGACTATAGAATACAACATAGTCCAGGTATGCGACAGCATAGCTATTATGGGGCTGGAGGACCTGGTCCATCAACCTTTGGAATGTGGCTGAGCCCCATGTAATCCAAACAGCATAGTCTGGAATCGAAAAAGGCTAAAGGGGGTGTTTTTTCTCAGAATTCAGGTGTGAAGGGGATCTGCCAATATCCTTTGTCCACAAGCACAAAAATGTACTGGTATCCAACCAAGGACTTTTGGCAGGGCCGACTGTGACCATCCCAATACATTCAAAGGGGATGCTCATGAGCAGGAGGGGAACCAGGGAGCCTTCTCCATTGGTCAGGGTGCCATAAACTGGCACGCTGGGCATAAGCCACAAAAGTTGAGGGCATCTTTATAGACTGCAGGCCAAAAAAACCTGGGCTAGTATTGAAGCTAGTGTTTTCTCCCTCCCCAGGTGCTCTGAACCGTGTATGGCATGGGCCAACTGCACGACCTTCCTCCAGTAGGGCCTGGGCACCAAGAAGCTCAGTTCAGATTTCCTTGGTCTAGCAGTCTTTTTCAAGGCAATATAGGCAGTGGCCCTCAATCCCAAAATGAAGGAAGACTTTAGCTTGTCCTCAATTATTCAAAAACCCAGCCTTTTGCAGCTATGCTCTGAGGAGAGAACCATCGTCTGCTGATCACCTGTTCCAAGGGTTGGAGATCAAAGGCCTAAACTATATAAAGAAACAGGCTGACCTGCACAGTCTGTGTCCATGTTCTGAGCTGAGGTGGTTCTGAACTTATAGCCACATAAAAAACCCTAGGTGGAATTTGAAGGACTGACTCCTGTAAGAGCCCTGCTGGAGTTGGGGGTGATCTCTGACAAGCTTTTCAGCATGTGTATAGGTTCTTTTATTGTTTCTAATATGTTTTCTCTATAATGCTTTCCCCTTAAGAATAAATGTACTTTCCAAAAAAAAAAAAAAAGCTGTGTAGTAACTCATAACTGTGGACAATTCTGCTGTTTATAGTCTCCGAGGACAAAACAAAGTGCAGGTTCTGGCCTGTCTTGACAAGCTGGCTGGCTGGGAATATCACAGTGTAGGCAGGGAACTGTGAAGTCTGGTCAGAAGAGAGAGAGACACACACACAGCTCTCCAGCCAAGAGAGGTGATGGCTGAGAGCCAGAAGCCTAAATATGGGTGCCCTGGGTGAACCACAGAGGGGGAATACAGGTGCAGTTGCCCTGAGCTGTGACCTGGCTGTATCGAGTTTTCTGAGAAGAACAGGAGGGTGAAGACTGAACTCTCTCATCCCTAGAAATGATGCCTCAAGATCAGGGCTAAGGCAGGTTGGCTGGGGAATATGGGGAGGTTTGCAGTGCAGCCCTGCCTGTGTTGTTCCTATTCTGTGGTTCAAAGGAGGATGCTGGTTTCCAGGGCTGCCATCCTAGTATCTTTCACTAGCACTAGATGCACATAAGTTGGTTTTTTTTAAATTAAGTGACTATTTGATTAAAACGTTTAATATAGAACAGTTTAAGGAATGTCAAGCTGCTATTTTAAGCACAAAGAAAAAACATGAATGCATTTGAGGAAATGAAAGAGAGTCACATGCAGAGCAGACTTTGTGCCACATGTAATACCCTGATTGAGAACCACTGCACGCTCTCCCGAGCAAGATTCTTGAGACACAATTAAAGAACCAGGTAGATGGCTTCCAAAAGGAAATGAGATGTCCAAAAGCAATGAGCTCAATGACCTTTTCTTGATTCCAGCAATGTCTGTTACACAATAATGGTACATTGTTCTTTTAACTGTCAACCCTGCAGCCTGAATCGTAATATCACTTTTTATTGCTTCAGATTCTCTTTAATTATGTCTTTTCTTTCATGTAGCTTGTTTTAGGATTTCTTATTGTGCCATGGTCTCTTATATTTCTCTTGCTAACAGAGCAAAAGCAAGTGAAGTGTTTTATAAAGATGGCTCACAGCAGGAAAAAAGACGTGTTTGTATTCTATTTAAACTCTACCCACTCTCCCTGAGTGACTGGATCTTTCTGCAAAAACAACATAATGAACAATGCTGGTATTCCAATTTCTGTCATTAGGCTTCAGAGTGAAAACCAATTGATGCTTTTTTGTTTTGAAATGAAAGCTTAGATTTTGCAGAAATTGATGGGGGCCCCAAAAGACTTCTGGTATGCCATATTACCACAGGCTGGCTTGGTCCTACCACTGGTTTTAACTCATATTTATTGTGATGAGAGAGGAGACTGATAACTCACAAGAGGTTAGTGCTTAGGTACTGTAAGGGTCCAAGTAAAGTGTGAGCTTCATGTACCTAACGTGCTGCAATATTTAGGCACTACAAAGTGAGCTGAGGGGAGACTACCTTAACACACACACACACTTGTATTAGTTAGTGTCATAATCTTAAAGATGAATTGCAAATATTTACCCAAATAAAAAATAAATTAAATAGCTAAGATCCCAAATCACTAATATATTGTAGATTTAAAATTTACTAGTAAACATATTTTATACCAAGCTATTTGAAAACAACGGGTTAGATCCTCAGCTAGTATAGATAAGTATAACTACACCAATTTACCCCAACTGAAGATCTAGCCCCTATTCTTTTAAAAATCAGATTGAAAAATTGTATGAAATAATGCAAAGTAATTTCAGGGACATTTTAGAGAGAGAAGTAAAATCTATGTTTTAAAAAATTTCATATATTATGGATTTTAGAGTGAAGAAACAAAATTTAATTTTGCAGCTTCTTAGATATATTGCTGAAAAGAACTGCTGTGCATGACTAGCTCGATCTTCGACGCATGTCCAGTCATACTGCTGTAGGCAGGAGTCTAAACATGATGGAGAAGTAATGACTATATCTGTACTGCTTCTCAGAGTGGCAAGAAGATACAGGACTCTCTGAGCTAATTAGGGGAATCAGCTTCACTCCAGGAGCTAAGTGGTGTTATTGGTAGCAGTAAACATGTTGCCTCCTTGCCTCACGGTGCTTATTCGGTGCACAGGCCAAGGACAGCAAAGCTTCAGATTATCTACGGATAGCCCGGCAGCTCCTTGACAGAAATTCCGCGCGATCGGGTTTGTAGCCATTCTCCGCCAGAAGCCTTTTACACACTCTGTGCAATCACGGTTGCCCAAGAAGAAATCCCAGCTATACAAATGTCATGGACAAAAGCCCAAAAAGGAAAGAAATGGAGCCGCACCCTCACACTACTCCATAAACTGAGCTCTATGACGCGGCGGACAGATGGACAAAGAGAGAGCAAACCATTGAAACGCACCCATTGCTACAACCATGAGCATAATAGCCCGCCGTCAGCAGCGCACGCAATCGGTTGAGCCTGAAGGACAAGGAACTCTCAGCGACTAAAGGGCCTTTTCTTTTCCCCTTACGTTCCCCTCCTCTCTGCCACCAGAAACTCAGTCCCCCCGCCACCTCTGCCCCATGCAAAAAACACCGAAGACAGCTTGGGGTCATAGCTACGGCCAGGCTATTTTATGACAAAGGCGCCCCGCTACCAGGGTGATAAATGGCACTTCCGAAGCCTGACATCAATAGCTAGATGTCTACGCTGTGAGTGCGGGAGGGCGAAGAAAAAGGAACTCTGCCTATAAAGGCGTAAACTGTGGCCTAGGTCCTTGGAAGCAGGTGTGGTAGATGAAAGTAGCGGCAAGTGGTGCTTTAAATGCAGCGCGCAGATTTCCAACGGCCAGTCTCGCACGAATGGAGTAAAACACGGCAATGGCCAGAGTGGGAGCTCTAAAGAAGAGCGTGTAATGAAGGAAACAAAAGCCACTTCCTTCGAGCCGGAGTTGAACCAGCGACCTAAGGATTCCCCGGAGAATTAAGCCTACAGTCCTCCGCTCTACCAACTGAGCTATCGAAGGAAGACAGGAACAAAAGGCCCAGAGTGACTCAAGGAGTCAGGCAGAAGCGCCACTGGCACTAACTGCTAATTATAGGCTTGCCCGTGCCCAGCCCTTGAAAGGATTAAGCCACACACACCTAGCCCTTCATCCTCACGGCTGCCCCGGGTGGCCGCCTAGTCTACCCTCAATTCACCCAACGGGAAGCCCGCACACATATACCGCTCAAAGGCTCCCTAACAGGCATGGCACGAAGACAACGCCGCAAGGGAAGAACGGAACGCACCCAGAATAGGGACGGTGGGGCAACGGAAAACCCGTCCGACGCCGGAGCCTCCTGCCTGGCTCGAAAGGGGCCTTTGCAAACACTACATCTTCTCAGCCCATTTCCCTTCCCCTTCGGCAATAATTGACACATTCCCACTCCCACCCTTTCACACCCGACTCGGCCTCCCACGCCTACCTCAGGAAAAACAAACACAAAGAGACTCGCAAAAGAAAAGAACTCAGACACGCAGGCTTCTGAAAGAGAAGCTGCCCCTTTGGCTGCCTGAGGACAAAAGGCTTCCCGCAAAGCTAAGAGTGGACCGGAACGCTCCTTTCTGCGCAGACATCAAGGGTGTATGTGGATGCAAGCGGGTGGGGATGAGGGGGGAAAAAAACAAACCAGAGCACGAGATGGGCAGGAAAGAGCAGCAGCTTGGAGAATGCGGGTATCGATCCTGCTACCTCTCACATGCTAAGCGAGCGCTCTACCATTTGAGCTAATTCCCCATGCAACTATAAGCTGCCCTACCCCCTCCGCCACCCACTGTCAACTCAGCGCAAACCCCATCCAGAGATCTCTGCACACCAAATTACCTTTACGCTTGCCCAGCACCTTGGAAAGGACCTCCACTCAACAAGGACACAGGACAGAGCAAACAACGCTGCTCCCCTTTCTTGCCTTTCAACAAAATACACCTTTCCAGAGACCATCAGAGAAACTCACGCACGCCCATGCCTGGCACACCCACACGTATCTAACCCCTCCGTTCATGACAACAAGAAGAGCAAAAACAGAAAAATAAAGGGGTGGAGTTGCCTCCTTGCCTCACGGCGCCTATTCGGTGCACAGGCCAAGGACAGCAAAGCTTCAGATTATCTACGGATAGCCCGGCAGCTCCTTGACAGAAATTCCGCGCGACCGGGTTTGTAGCCATTCTCCGCCAGAAGCCTTTTACACACTCTGTGCAATCACGGTTGCCCAAGAAGAAATCCCAGCTCTACAAATGTCATGGACAAAAGCCCAAAAAGGAAAGAAATGGAGCCGCGCCCTCACACTACTCCATAAACTGAGCTCTATGACGCGGCGGACAGATGGACAAAGAGAGAGCAAACCATTGAAACGCACCCATTGCTACAACCATGAGCATAATAGCCCGCCGTCAGCAGCGCACGCAATCGGTTGAGCCTGAAGGACAAGGAACTCTCAGCGACTAAAGGGCCTTTTCTTTTCCCCTTACGTTCCCCTCCTCTCTGCCACCAGAAACTCAGTCCCCCCGCCACCTCTGCCCCATGCAAAAAACACCGAAGACAGCTTGGGGTCATAGCTACGGCCAGGCTATTTTATGACAAAGGCGCCCCGCTACCAGGGTGATAAATGGCACTTCCGAAGCCTGACATCGATAGCTAGATGTCTACGCTGTGAGTGCGGGAGGGCGAAGAAAAAGGAACTCTGCCTATAAAGGCGTAAACTGTGGCCTAGGTCCTTGGAAGCAGGTGTGGTAGATGAAAGTAGCGGCAAGTGGTGCTTTAAATGCAGCGCGCAGATTTCCAACGGCCAGTCTCGCACGAATGGAGTAAAACACAGCAATGGCCAGAGTGGGAGCTCGAAAGAAGAGCGTGTAACGAAGGAAACAAAAGCCACTTCCTTCGAGCCGGAGTTGAACCAGCGACCTAAGGATTCCCCGGAGAATTAAGCCTACAGTCCTCCGCTCTACCAACTGAGCTATCGAAGGAAGACAGGAATAAAAGGCCCAGAGTGACTCAAGGAGTCAGGCAGAAGCGCCACTGGCACTAACTGCTAATTATAGGCTTGCCCGTGCCCAGCCCTTGAAAGGATTAAGCCACACACACCTAGCCCTTCATCCTCACGGCTGCCCCGGGTGGCCGCCTAGTCTACCCTCAATTCACCCAACGGGAAGCCCGCACACATATACCGCTCAAAGGCTCCCTAACAGGCATGGCACGAAGACAACGCCGCAAGGGAAGAACGGAACGCACCCAGAATAGGGACGGTGGGGCAACGGAAAACCCGTCCGACGCCGGAGCCTCCTGCCTGGCTCGAAAGGGGCCTTTGCAAACACTACATCTTCTCAGCCCATTTCCCTTCCCCTTCGGCAATAATTGACACATTCCCACTCCCACCCTTTCACACCCGACTCGGCCTCCCACGCCTACCTCAGGAAAAACAAACACAAAGAGACTCGCAAAAGAAAAGAACTCAGACACGCAGGCTTCTGAAAGAGAAGCTGCCCCTTTGGCTGCCTGAGGACAAAAGGCTTCCCGCAAAGCTAAGAGTGGACCGGAACGCTCCTTTCTGCGCAGACATCAAGGGTGTATGTGGATGCAAGCGGGTGGGGATGAGGGGGAAAAAAAAAAACAGAGCACGAGATGGGGAGGAAAGAGCAGCAGCTTGGACAATGCGGGTATCGATCCCGCTACCTCTCACATGCTAAGCGAGCGCTCTACCATTTGAGCTAATTCCCCGTGCAAGTACAAGCTACTCCGCCACCCACTGTCAACTCAGCGTAAACCCCATCCAGAGATCTCTGCACACCAAATTACCTTTACGCTTGCCCAGCACCTTGGAAAGGACCTCCACTCAACAAGGACACGGGACAGAGCAAACAACGCTGCTCCCCTTTCTTGCCTTTCAACAAAATACACCTTTCCAGAGACCATCAGAGAAACTCACACACGCCCATGCCTGGCACACCCACACGTATCTAACCCCTCCGTTCATGACAACAAGAAGAGCAAAAACAGAAAAATAAAGGGGTCGAGTTGCCTCCTTGCCTCACGGCGCCTATTCGGTGCACAGGCCAAGGACAGCAAAGCTTCAGATTATCTACGGATAGCCCGGCAGCTCCTTGACAGAAATTCCGCACGATCGGGTTTGTAACCATTCTCCGCCAGAAGCCTTTTACACACTCTGTGCAATCACGGTTGCCCAAGAAGAAATCCCAGCTCTACAAATGTCATAGACAAAAGCCCAAAAAGGAAAGAAATGGAGCCGCGCCCTCACACTACTCCATAAACTGAGCTCTATGACGCGGCGGACAGATGGACAAAGAGAGAGCAAACCATTGAAACGCACCCATTGCTACAACCATGAGCATAATAGCCCGCCGTCAGCAGCGCACGCAATCGGTTGAGCCTGAAGGACAAGGAACTCTCAGCGACTAAAGGGCCTTTTCTTTTCCCCTTACGTTCCCCTCCTCTCTGCCACCAGAAACTCAGTCCCCCCGCCACCTCTGCCCCATGCAAAAAACACCGAAGACAGCTTGGGGTCATAGCTACGGCCAGGCTATTTTATGACAAAGGCGCCCCGCTACCAGGGTGATAAATGGCACTTCCGAAGCCTGACATCGATAGCTAGATGTCTACGCTGTGAGTGCGGGAGGGCGAAGAAAAAGGAACTCTGCCTATAAAGGCGTAAACTGTGGCCTAGGTCCTTGGAAGCAGGTGTGGTAGATGAAAGTAGCGGCAAGTGGTGCTTTAAATGCAGCGCGCAGATTTCCAACGGCCAGTCTCGCACGAATGGAGTAAAACACAGCAATGGCCAGAGTGGGAGCTCGAAAGAAGAGCGTGTAACGAAGGAAACAAAAGCCACTTCCTTCGAGCCGGAGTTGAACCAGCGACCTAAGGATTCCCCGGAGAATTAAGCCTACAGTCCTCCGCTCTACCAACTGAGCTATCGAAGGAAGACAGGAATAAAAGGCCCAGAGTGACTCAAGGAGTCAGGCAGAAGCGCCACTGGCACTAACTGCTAATTATAGGCTTGCCCGTGCCCAGCCCTTGAAAGGATTAAGCCACACACACCTAGCCCTTCATCCTCACGGCTGCCCCGGGTGGCCGCCTAGTCTACCCTCAATTCACCCAACGGGAAGCCCGCACACATATACCGCTCAAAGGCTCCCTAACAGGCATGGCACGAAGACAACGCCGCAAGGGAAGAACGGAACGCACCCAGAATAGGGACGGTGGGGCAACGGAAAACCCGTCCGACACCGGAGCCTCCTGCCTGGCTCGAAAGGGGCCTTTGCAAACACTACATCTTCTCAGCCCATTTCCCTTCCCCTTCGGCAATAATTGACACATTCCCACTCCCACCCTTTCACACCCGACTCGGCCTCCCACGCCTACCTCAGGAAAAACAAACACAAAGAGACTCGCAAAAGAAAAGAACTCAGACACGCAGGCTTCTGAAAGAGAAGCTGCCCCTTTGGCTGCCTGAGGACAAAAGGCTTCCCGCAAAGCTAAGAGTGGACCGGAACGCTCCTTTCTGCGCAGACATCAAGGGTGTATGTGGATGCAAGCGGGTGGGGATGAGGGGGAAAAAAAAAAAACCAGAGCACGAGATGGGCAGGAAAGAGCAGCAGCTTGGAGAATGCGGGTATCGATCCCGCTACCTCTCACATGCTAAGCGAGCGCTCTACCATTTGAGCTAATTCCCCGTGCAACTACAAGCTGCCCCACCCCCTCCGCCACCCACTGTCAACTCAGCGCAAACCCCATCCAGAGATCTCTGCACACCGCAAAGCAATTTACCTTTACGCTTGCCCAGCACCTTGGAAAGGACCTCCACTCAACAAGGACACGGGACAGAGCAAACAACGCTGCTCCCCTTTCTTGCCTTTCAACAAAATACACCTTTCCAGAGACCATCAGAGAAACTCACACACGCCCATGCCTGGCACACCCACACGTATCTAACCCCTCCGTTCATGACAACAAGAAGAGCAAAAACAGAAAAATAAAGGGGTCGAGTTGGCTCCTTGCCTCACGGCGCCTATTCGGTGCACAGGCCAAGGACAGCAAAGCTTCAGATTATCTACGGATAGCCCGGCAGCTCCTTGACAGAAATTCCGCGCGACCGGGTTTGTAGCCATTCTCCGCCAGAAGCCTTTTACACACTCTGTGCAATCACGGTTGCCCAAGAAGAAATCCCAGCTCTACAAATGTCATGGACAAAAGCCCAAAAAGGAAAGAAATGGAGCCGCGCCCTCACACTACTCCATAAACTGAGCTCTATGACGCGGCGGACAGATGGACAAAGAGAGAGCAAACCATTGAAACGCACCCATTGCTACAACCATGAGCATAATAGCCCGCCGTCAGCAGCGCACGCAATCGGTTGAGCCTGAAGGACAAGGAACTCTCAGCGACTAAAGGGCCTTTTCTTTTCCCCTTACGTTCCCCTCCTCTCTGCCACCAGAAACTCAGTCCCCCCGCCACCTCTGCCCCATGCAAAAAACACCGAAGACAGCTTGGGGTCATAGCTACGGCCAGGCTATTTTATGACAAAGGCGCCCCGCTACCAGGGTGATAAATGGCACTTCCGAAGCCTGACATCGATAGCTAGATGTCTACGCTGTGAGTGCGGGAGGGCGAAGAAAAAGGAACTCTGCCTATAAAGGCGTAAACTGTGGCCTAGGTCCTTGGAAGCAGGTGTGGTAGATGAAAGTAGCGGCAAGTGGTGCTTTAAATGCAGCGCGCAGATTTCCAACGGCCAGTCTCGCACGAATGGAGTAAAACACAGCAATGGCCAGAGTGGGAGCTTGAAAGAAGAGCGTGTAACGAAGGAAACAAAAGCCACTTCCTTCGAGCCGGAGTTGAACCAGCGACCTAAGGATTCCCCGGAGAATTAAGCCTACAGTCCTCCGCTCTACCAACTGAGCTATCGAAGGAAGACAGGAATAAAAGGCCCAGAGTGACTCAAGGAGTCAGGCAGAAGCGCCACTGGCACTAACTGCTAATTATAGGCTTGCCCGTGCCCAGCCCTTGAAAGGATTAAGCCACACACACCTAGCCCTTCATCCTCACGGCTGCCCCGGGTGGCCGCCTAGTCTACCCTCAATTCACCCAACGGGAAGCCCGCACACATATACCGCTCAAAGGCTCCCTAACAGGCATGGCACGAAGACAACGCCGCAAGGGAAGAACGGAACGCACCCAGAATAGGGACGGTGGGGCAACGGAAAACCCGTCCGACGCCGGAGCCTCCTGCCTGGCTCGAAAGGGGCCTTTGCAAACACTACATCTTCTCAGCCCATTTCCCTTCCCCTTCGGCAATAATTGACACATTCCCACTCCCACCCTTTCACACCCGACTCGGCCTCCCACGCCTACCTCAGGAAAAACAAACACAAAGAGACTCGCAAAAGAAAAGAACTCAGACACGCAGGCTTCTGAAAGAGAAGCTGCCCCTTTGGCTGCCTGAGGACAAAAGGCTTCCCGCAAAGCTAAGAGTGGACCGGAACGCTCCTTTCTGCGCAGACATCAAGGGTGTATGTGGATGCAAGCGGGTGGGGATGAGGGGGAAAAAAAAAAACAGAGCACGAGATGGGGAGGAAAGAGCAGCAGCTTGGACAATGCGGGTATCGATCCCGCTACCTCTCACATGCTAAGCGAGCGCTCTACCATTTGAGCTAATTCCCCGTGCAAGTACAAGCTACTCCGCCACCCACTGTCAACTCAGCGTAAACCCCATCCAGAGATCTCTGCACACCAAATTACCTTTACGCTTGCCCAGCACCTTGGAAAGGACCTCCACTCAACAAGGACACGGGACAGAGCAAACAACGCTGCTCCCCTTTCTTGCCTTTCAACAAAATACACCTTTCCAGAGACCATCAGAGAAACTCACACACGCCCATGCCTGGCACACCCACACGTATCTAACCCCTCCGTTCATGACAACAAGAAGAGCAAAAACAGAAAAATAAAGGGGTCGAGTTGCCTCCTTGCCTCACGGCGCCTATTCGGTGCACAGGCCAAGGACAGCAAAGCTTCAGATTATCTACGGATAGCCCGGCAGCTCCTTGACAGAAATTCCGCACGATCGGGTTTGTAACCATTCTCCGCCAGAAGCCTTTTACACACTCTGTGCAATCACGGTTGCCCAAGAAGAAATCCCAGCTCTACAAATGTCATAGACAAAAGCCCAAAAAGGAAAGAAATGGAGCCGCGCCCTCACACTACTCCATAAACTGAGCTCTATGACGCGGCGGACAGATGGACAAAGAGAGAGCAAACCATTGAAACGCACCCATTGCTACAACCATGAGCATAATAGCCCGCCGTCAGCAGCGCACGCAATCGGTTGAGCCTGAAGGACAAGGAACTCTCAGCGACTAAAGGGCCTTTTCTTTTCCCCTTACGTTCCCCTCCTCTCTGCCACCAGAAACTCAGTCCCCCCGCCACCTCTGCCCCATGCAAAAAACACCGAAGACAGCTTGGGGTCATAGCTACGGCCAGGCTATTTTATGACAAAGGCGCCCCGCTACCAGGGTGATAAATGGCACTTCCGAAGCCTGACATCGATAGCTAGATGTCTACGCTGTGAGTGCGGGAGGGCGAAGAAAAAGGAACTCTGCCTATAAAGGCGTAAACTGTGGCCTAGGTCCTTGGAAGCAGGTGTGGTAGATGAAAGTAGCGGCAAGTGGTGCTTTAAATGCAGCGCGCAGATTTCCAACGGCCAGTCTCGCACGAATGGAGTAAAACACGGCAATGGCCAGAGTGGGAGCTCTAAAGAAGAGCGTGTAACGAAGGAAACAAAAGCCACTTCCTTCGAGCCGGAGTTGAACCAGCGACCTAAGGATTCCCTGGAGAATTAAGCCTACAGTCCTCCGCTCTACCAACTGAGCTATCGAAGGAAGACAGGAATAAAAGGCCCAGAGTGACTCAAGGAGTCAGGCAGAAGCGCCACTGGCACTAACTGCTAATTATAGGCTTGCCCGTGCCCAGCCCTTGAAAGGATTAAGCCACACACACCTAGCCCTTCATCCTCACGGCTGCCCCGGGTGGCCGCCTAGTCTACCCTCAATTCACCCAACGGGAAGCCCGCACACATATACCGCTCAAAGGCTCCCTAACAGGCATGGCACGAAGACAACGCCGCAAGGGAAGAACGGAACGCACCCAGAATAGGGACGGTGGGGCAACGGAAAACCCGTCCGACGCCGGAGCCTCCTGCCTGGCTCGAAAGGGGCCTTTGCAAACACTACATCTTCTCAGCCCATTTCCCTTCCCCTTCGGCAATAATTGACACATTCCCACTCCCACCCTTTCACACCCGACTCGGCCTCCCACGCCTACCTCAGGAAAAACAAACACAAAGAGACTCGCAAAAGAAAAGAACTCAGACACGCAGGCTTCTGAAAGAGAAGCTGCCCCTTTGGCTGCCTGAGGACAAAAGGCTTCCCGCAAAGCTAAGAGTGGACCGGAACGCTCCTTTCTGCGCAGACATCAAGGGTGTATGTGGATGCAAGCGGGTGGGGATGAGGGGGAAAAAAAACAAACCAGAGCACGAGATGGGGAGGAAAGAGCAGCAGCTTGGAGAATGCGGGTATCGATCCCGCTACCTCTCACATGCTAAGCGAGCGCTCTACCATTTGAGCTAATTCCCCATGCAATTATAAGCTGCCCTACCCCCTCCGCCACCCACTGTCAACTCAGCGCAAACCCCATCCAGAGATCTCTGCACACCAAATTACCTTTACGCTTGCCCAGCACCTTGGAAAGGACCTCCACTCAACAAGGACACAGGACAGAGCAAACAACGCTGCTCCCCTTTCTTGCCTTTCAACAAAATACACCTTTCCAGAGACCATCAGAGAAACTCACGCACGCCCATGCCTGGCACACCCACACGTATCTAACCCCTCCGTTCATGACAACAAGAAGAGCAAAAACAGAAAAATAAAGGGGTGGAGTTGCCTCCTTGCCTCACGGCGCCTATTCGGTGCACAGGCCAAGGACAGCAAAGCTTCAGATTATCTACGGATAGCCCGGCAGCTCCTTGACAGAAATTCCGCGCGACCGGGTTTGTAGCCATTCTCCGCCAGAAGCCTTTTACACACTCTGTGCAATCACGGTTGCCCAAGAAGAAATCCCAGCTCTACAAATGTCATGGACAAAAGCCCAAAAAGGAAAGAAATGGAGCCGCGCCCTCACACTACTCCATAAACTGAGCTCTATGACGCGGCGGACAGATGGACAAAGAGAGAGCAAACCATTGAAACGCACCCATTGCTACAACCATGAGCATAATAGCCCGCCGTCAGCAGCGCACGCAATCGGTTGAGCCTGAAGGACAAGGAACTCTCAGCGACTAAAGGGCCTTTTCTTTTCCCCTTACGTTCCCCTCCTCTCTGCCACCAGAAACTCAGTCCCCCCGCCACCTCTGCCCCATGCAAAAAACACCGAAGACAGCTTGGGGTCATAGCTACGGCCAGGCTATTTTATGACAAAGGCGCCCCGCTACCAGGGTGATAAATGGCACTTCCGAAGCCTGACATCGATAGCTAGATGTCTACGCTGTGAGTGCGGGAGGGCGAAGAAAAAGGAACTCTGCCTATAAAGGCGTAAACTGTGGCCTAGGTCCTTGGAAGCAGGTGTGGTAGATGAAAGTAGCGGCAAGTGGTGCTTTAAATGCAGCGCGCAGATTTCCAACGGCCAGTCTCGCACGAATGGAGTAAAACACAGCAATGGCCAGAGTGGGAGCTTGAAAGAAGAGCGTGTAACGAAGGAAACAAAAGCCACTTCCTTCGAGCCGGAGTTGAACCAGCGACCTAAGGATTCCCCGGAGAATTAAGCCTACAGTCCTCCGCTCTACCAACTGAGCTATCGAAGGAAGACAGGAATAAAAGGCCCAGAGTGACTCAAGGAGTCAGGCAGAAGCGCCACTGGCACTAACTGCTAATTATAGGCTTGCCCGTGCCCAGCCCTTGAAAGGATTAAGCCACACACACCTAGCCCTTCATCCTCACGGCTGCCCCGGGTGGCCGCCTAGTCTACCCTCAATTCACCCAACGGGAAGCCCGCACACATATACCGCTCAAAGGCTCCCTAACAGGCATGGCACGAAGACAACGCCGCAAGGGAAGAACGGAACGCACCCAGAATAGGGACGGTGGGGCAACGGAAAACCCGTCCGACGCCGGAGCCTCCTGCCTGGCTCGAAAGGGGCCTTTGCAAACACTACATCTTCTCAGCCCATTTCCCTTCCCCTTCGGCAATAATTGACACATTCCCACTCCCACCCTTTCACACCCGACTCGGCCTCCCACGCCTACCTCAGGAAAAACAAACACAAAGAGACTCGCAAAAGAAAAGAACTCAGACACGCAGGCTTCTGAAAGAGAAGCTGCCCCTTTGGCTGCCTGAGGACAAAAGGCTTCCCGCAAAGCTAAGAGTGGACCGGAACGCTCCTTTCTGCGCAGACATCAAGGGTGTATGTGGATGCAAGCGGGTGGGGATGAGGGGGAAAAAAAAAAACAGAGCACGAGATGGGGAGGAAAGAGCAGCAGCTTGGACAATGCGGGTATCGATCCCGCTACCTCTCACATGCTAAGCGAGCGCTCTACCATTTGAGCTAATTCCCCGTGCAAGTACAAGCTACTCCGCCACCCACTGTCAACTCAGCGTAAACCCCATCCAGAGATCTCTGCACACCAAATTACCTTTACGCTTGCCCAGCACCTTGGAAAGGACCTCCACTCAACAAGGACACGGGACAGAGCAAACAACGCTGCTCCCCTTTCTTGCCTTTCAACAAAATACACCTTTCCAGAGACCATCAGAGAAACTCACACACGCCCATGCCTGGCACACCCACACGTATCTAACCCCTCCGTTCATGACAACAAGAAGAGCAAAAACAGAAAAATAAAGGGGTCGAGTTGCCTCCTTGCCTCACGGCGCCTATTCGGTGCACAGGCCAAGGACAGCAAAGCTTCAGATTATCTACGGATAGCCCGGCAGCTCCTTGACAGAAATTCCGCACGATCGGGTTTGTAACCATTCTCCGCCAGAAGCCTTTTACACACTCTGTGCAATCACGGTTGCCCAAGAAGAAATCCCAGCTCTACAAATGTCATAGACAAAAGCCCAAAAAGGAAAGAAATGGAGCCGCGCCCTCACACTACTCCATAAACTGAGCTCTATGACGCGGCGGACAGATGGACAAAGAGAGAGCAAACCATTGAAACGCACCCATTGCTACAACCATGAGCATAATAGCCCGCCGTCAGCAGCGCACGCAATCGGTTGAGCCTGAAGGACAAGGAACTCTCAGCGACTAAAGGGCCTTTTCTTTTCCCCTTACGTTCCCCTCCTCTCTGCCACCAGAAACTCAGTCCCCCCGCCACCTCTGCCCCATGCAAAAAACACCGAAGACAGCTTGGGGTCATAGCTACGGCCAGGCTATTTTATGACAAAGGCGCCCCGCTACCAGGGTGATAAATGGCACTTCCGAAGCCTGACATCGATAGCTAGATGTCTACGCTGTGAGTGCGGGAGGGCGAAGAAAAAGGAACTCTGCCTATAAAGGCGTAAACTGTGGCCTAGGTCCTTGGAAGCAGGTGTGGTAGATGAAAGTAGCGGCAAGTGGTGCTTTAAATGCAGCGCGCAGATTTCCAACGGCCAGTCTCGCACGAATGGAGTAAAACACGGCAATGGCCAGAGTGGGAGCTCTAAAGAAGAGCGTGTAACGAAGGAAACAAAAGCCACTTCCTTCGAGCCGGAGTTGAACCAGCGACCTAAGGATTCCCTGGAGAATTAAGCCTACAGTCCTCCGCTCTACCAACTGAGCTATCGAAGGAAGACAGGAACAAAAGGCCCAGAGTGACTCAAGGAGTCAGGCAGAAGCGCCACTGGCACTAACTGCTAATTATAGGCTTGCCCGTGCCCAGCCCTTGAAAGGATTAAGCCACACACACCTAGCCCTTCATCCTCACGGCTGCCCCGGGTGGCCGCCTAGTCTACCCTCAATTCACCCAACGGGAAGCCCGCACACATATACCGCTCAAAGGCTCCCTAACAGGCATGGCACGAAGACAACGCCGCAAGGGAAGAACGGAACGCACCCAGAATAGGGACGGTGGGGCAACGGAAAACCCGTCCGACGCCGGAGCCTCCTGCCTGGCTCGAAAGGGGCCTTTGCAAACACTACATCTTCTCAGCCCATTTCCCTTCCCCTTCGGCAATAATTGACACATTCCCACTCCCACCCTTTCACACCCGACTCGGCCTCC
The DNA here is from genome assembly GCF_028017835.1 of Emys orbicularis. Classification (NCBI taxonomy): domain Eukaryota; kingdom Metazoa; phylum Chordata; order Testudines; family Emydidae; genus Emys; species Emys orbicularis. The sequence goes on from NC_088684.1 coordinate 38,580,272, forward strand.
CACGCCTACCTCAGGAAAAACAAACACAAAGAGACTCGCAAAAGAAAAGAACTCAGACACGCAGGCTTCTGAAAGAGAAGCTGCCCCTTTGGCTGCCTGAGGACAAAAGGCTTCCCGCAAAGCTAAGAGTGGACCGGAACGCTCCTTTCTGCGCAGACATCAAGGGTGTATGTGGATGCAAGCGGGTGGGGATGAGGGGGAAAAAAAAAAAACCAGAGCACGAGATGGGCAGGAAAGAGCAGCAGCTTGGAGAATGCGGGTATCGATCCCGCTACCTCTCACATGCTAAGCGAGCGCTCTACCATTTGAGCTAATTCCCCGTGCAACTACAAGCTGCCCCACCCCCTCCGCCACCCACTGTCAACTCAGCGCAAACCCCATCCAGAGATCTCTGCACACCGCAAAGCAATTTACCTTTACGCTTGCCCAGCACCTTGGAAAGGACCTCCACTCAACAAGGACACGGGACAGAGCAAACAACGCTGCTCCCCTTTCTTGCCTTTCAACAAAATACACCTTTCCAGAGACCATCAGAGAAACTCACACACGCCCATGCCTGGCACACCCACACGTATCTAACACCTCCGTTCATGACAACAAGAAGAGCAAAAACAGAAAAATAAAGGGGTCGAGTTGGCTCCTTGCCTCACGGCGCCTATTCGGTGCACAGGCCAAGGACAGCAAAGCTTCAGATTATCTACGGATAGCCCGGCAGCTCCTTGACAGAAATTCCGCGCGATCGGGTTTGTAGCCATTCTCCGCCAGAAGCCTTTTACACACTCTGTGCAATCACGGTTGCCCAAGAAGAAATCCCAGCTCTACAAATGTCATGGACAAAAGCCCAAAAAGGAAAGAAATGGAGCCGCGCCCTCACACTACTCCATAAACTGAGCTCTATGACGCGGCGGACAGATGGACAAAGAGAGAGCAAACCATTGAAACGCACCCATTGCTACAACCATGAGCATAATAGCCCGCCGTCAGCAGCGCACGCAATCGGTTGAGCCTGAAGGACAAGGAACTCTCAGCGACTAAAGGGCCTTTTCTTTTCCCCTTACGTTCCCCTCCTCTCTGCCACCAGAAACTCAGTCCCCCCGCCACCTCTGCCCCATGCAAAAAACACCGAAGACAGCTTGGGGTCATAGCTACGGCCAGGCTATTTTATGACAAAGGCGCCCCGCTACCAGGGTGATAAATGGCACTTCCGAAGCCTGACATCGATAGCTAGATGTCTACGCTGTGAGTGCGGGAGGGCGAAGAAAAAGGAACTCTGCCTATAAAGGCGTAAACTGTGGCCTAGGTCCTTGGAAGCAGGTGTGGTAGATGAAAGTAGCGGCAAGTGGTGCTTTAAATGCAGCGCGCAGATTTCCAACGGCCAGTCTCGCACGAATGGAGTAAAACACAGCAATGGCCAGAGTGGGAGCTCGAAAGAAGAGCGTGTAACGAAGGAAACAAAAGCCACTTCCTTCGAGCCGGAGTTGAACCAGCGACCTAAGGATTCCCCGGAGAATTAAGCCTACAGTCCTCCGCTCTACCAACTGAGCTATCGAAGGAAGACAGGAATAAAAGGCCCAGAGTGACTCAAGGAGTCAGGCAGAAGCGCCACTGGCACTAACTGCTAATTATAGGCTTGCCCGTGCCCAGCCCTTGAAAGGATTAAGCCACACACACCTAGCCCTTCATCCTCACGGCTGCCCCGGGTGGCCGCCTAGTCTACCCTCAATTCACCCAACGGGAAGCCCGCACACATATACCGCTCAAAGGCTCCCTAACAGGCATGGCACGAAGACAACGCCGCAAGGGAAGAACGGAACGCACCCAGAATAGGGACGGTGGGGCAACGGAAAACCCGTCCGACGCCGGAGCCTCCTGCCTGGCTCGAAAGGGGCCTTTGCAAACACTACATCTTCTCAGCCCATTTCCCTTCCCCTTCGGCAATAATTGACACATTCCCACTCCCACCCTTTCACACCCGACTCGGCCTCCCACGCCTACCTCAGGAAAAACAAACACAAAGAGACTCGCAAAAGAAAAGAACTCAGACACGCAGGCTTCTGAAAGAGAAGCTGCCCCTTTGGCTGCCTGAGGACAAAAGGCTTCCCGCAAAGCTAAGAGTGGACCGGAACGCTCCTTTCTGCGCAGACATCAAGGGTGTATGTGGATGCAAGCGGGTGGGGATGAGGGGGAAAAAAAAAAACAGAGCACGAGATGGGGAGGAAAGAGCAGCAGCTTGGACAAAGCGGGTATCGATCCCGCTACCTCTCACATGCTAAGCGAGCGCTCTACCATTTGAGCTAATTCCCCGTGCAAGTACAAGCTACTCCGCCACCCACTGTCAACTCAGCGTAAACCCCATCCAGAGATCTCTGCACACCAAATTACCTTTACGCTTGCCCAGCACCTTGGAAAGGACCTCCACTCAACAAGGACACGGGACAGAGCAAACAACGCTGCTCCCCTTTCTTGCCTTTCAACAAAATACACCTTTCCAGAGACCATCAGAGAAACTCACACACGCCCATGCCTGGCACACCCACACGTATCTAACCCCTCCGTTCATGACAACAAGAAGAGCAAAAACAGAAAAATAAAGGGGTCGAGTTGCCTCCTTGCCTCACGGCGCCTATTCGGTGCACAGGCCAAGGACAGCAAAGCTTCAGATTATCTACGGATAGCCCGGCAGCTCCTTGACAGAAATTCCGCACGATCGGGTTTGTAACCATTCTCCGCCAGAAGCCTTTTACACACTCTGTGCAATCACGGTTGCCCAAGAAGAAATCCCAGCTCTACAAATGTCATAGACAAAAGCCCAAAAAGGAAAGAAATGGAGCCGCGCCCTCACACTACTCCATAAACTGAGCTCTATGACGCGGCGGACAGATGGACAAAGAGAGAGCAAACCATTGAAACGCACCCATTGCTACAACCATGAGCATAATAGCCCGCCGTCAGCAGCGCACGCAATCGGTTGAGCCTGAAGGACAAGGAACTCTCAGCGACTAAAGGGCCTTTTCTTTTCCCCTTACGTTCCCCTCCTCTCTGCCACCAGAAACTCAGTCCCCCCGCCACCTCTGCCCCATGCAAAAAACACCGAAGACAGCTTGGGGTCATAGCTACGGCCAGGCTATTTTATGACAAAGGCGCCCCGCTACCAGGGTGATAAATGGCACTTCCGAAGCCTGACATCGATAGCTAGATGTCTACGCTGTGAGTGCGGGAGGGCGAAGAAAAAGGAACTCTGCCTATAAAGGCGTAAACTGTGGCCTAGGTCCTTGGAAGCAGGTGTGGTAGATGAAAGTAGCGGCAAGTGGTGCTTTAAATGCAGCGCGCAGATTTCCAACGGCCAGTCTCGCACGAATGGAGTAAAACACGGCAATGGCCAGAGTGGGAGCTCTAAAGAAGAGCGTGTAACGAAGGAAACAAAAGCCACTTCCTTCGAGCCGGAGTTGAACCAGCGACCTAAGGATTCCCTGGAGAATTAAGCCTACAGTCCTCCGCTCTACCAACTGAGCTATCGAAGGAAGACAGGAACAAAAGGCCCAGAGTGACTCAAGGAGTCAGGCAGAAGCGCCACTGGCACTAACTGCTAATTATAGGCTTGCCCGTGCCCAGCCCTTGAAAGGATTAAGCCACACACACCTAGCCCTTCATCCTCACGGCTGCCCCGGGTGGCCGCCTAGTCTACCCTCAATTCACCCAACGGGAAGCCCGCACACATATACCGCTCAAAGGCTCCCTAACAGGCATGGCACGAAGACAACGCCGCAAGGGAAGAACGGAACGCACCCAGAATAGGGACGGTGGGGCAACGGAAAACCCGTCCGACGCCGGAGCCTCCTGCCTGGCTCGAAAGGGGCCTTTGCAAACACTACATCTTCTCAGCCCATTTCCCTTCCCCTTCGGCAATAATTGACACATTCCCACTCCCACCCTTTCACACCCGACTCGGCCTCCCACGCCTACCTCAGGAAAAACAAACACAAAGAGACTCGCAAAAGAAAAGAACTCAGACACGCAGGCTTCTGAAAGAGAAGCTGCCCCTTTGGCTGCCTGAGGACAAAAGGCTTCCCGCAAAGCTAAGAGTGGACCGGAACGCTCCTTTCTGCGCAGACATCAAGGGTGTATGTGGATGCAAGCGGGTGGGGATGAGGGGGAAAAAAAAAAAACCAGAGCACGAGATGGGCAGGAAAGAGCAGCAGCTTGGAGAATGCGGGTATCGATCCCGCTACCTCTCACATGCTAAGCGAGCGCTCTACCATTTGAGCTAATTCCCCGTGCAACTACAAGCTGCCCCACCCCCTCCGCCACCCACTGTCAACTCAGCGCAAACCCCATCCAGAGATCTCTGCACACCGCAAAGCAATTTACCTTTACGCTTGCCCAGCACCTTGGAAAGGACCTCCACTCAACAAGGACACGGGACAGAGCAAACAACGCTGCTCCCCTTTCTTGCCTTTCAACAAAATACACCTTTCCAGAGACCATCAGAGAAACTCACACACGCCCATGCCTGGCACACCCACACGTATCTAACCCCTCCGTTCATGACAACAAGAAGAGCAAAAACAGAAAAATAAAGGGGTCGAGTTGGCTCCTTGCCTCACGGCGCCTATTCGGTGCACAGGCCAAGGACAGCAAAGCTTCAGATTATCTACGGATAGCCCGGCAGCTCCTTGACAGAAATTCCGCGCGATCGGGTTTGTAGCCATTCTCCGCCAGAAGCCTTTTACACACTCTGTGCAATCACGGTTGCCCAAGAAGAAATCCCAGCTCTACAAATGTCATGGACAAAAGCCCAAAAAGGAAAGAAATGGAGCCGCGCCCTCACACTACTCCATAAACTGAGCTCTATGACGCGGCGGACAGATGGACAAAGAGAGAGCAAACCATTGAAACGCACCCATTGCTACAACCATGAGCATAATAGCCCGCCGTCAGCAGCGCACGCAATCGGTTGAGCCTGAAGGACAAGGAACTCTCAGCGACTAAAGGGCCTTTTCTTTTCCCCTTACGTTCCCCTCCTCTCTGCCACCAGAAACTCAGTCCCCCCGCCACCTCTGCCCCATGCAAAAAACACCGAAGACAGCTTGGGGTCATAGCTACGGCCAGGCTATTTTATGACAAAGGCGCCCCGCTACCAGGGTGATAAATGGCACTTCCGAAGCCTGACATCGATAGCTAGATGTCTACGCTGTGAGTGCGGGAGGGCGAAGAAAAAGGAACTCTGCCTATAAAGGCGTAAACTGTGGCCTAGGTCCTTGGAAGCAGGTGTGGTAGATGAAAGTAGCGGCAAGTGGTGCTTTAAATGCAGCGCGCAGATTTCCAACGGCCAGTCTCGCACGAATGGAGTAAAACACAGCAATGGCCAGAGTGGGAGCTCGAAAGAAGAGCGTGTAACGAAGGAAACAAAAGCCACTTCCTTCGAGCCGGAGTTGAACCAGCGACCTAAGGATTCCCCGGAGAATTAAGCCTACAGTCCTCCGCTCTACCAACTGAGCTATCGAAGGAAGACAGGAATAAAAGGCCCAGAGTGACTCAAGGAGTCAGGCAGAAGCGCCACTGGCACTAACTGCTAATTATAGGCTTGCCCGTGCCCAGCCCTTGAAAGGATTAAGCCACACACACCTAGCCCTTCATCCTCACGGCTGCCCCGGGTGGCCGCCTAGTCTACCCTCAATTCACCCAACGGGAAGCCCGCACACATATACCGCTCAAAGGCTCCCTAACAGGCATGGCACGAAGACAACGCCGCAAGGGAAGAACGGAACGCACCCAGAATAGGGACGGTGGGGCAACGGAAAACCCGTCCGACGCCGGAGCCTCCTGCCTGGCTCGAAAGGGGCCTTTGCAAACACTACATCTTCTCAGCCCATTTCCCTTCCCCTTCGGCAATAATTGACACATTCCCACTCCCACCCTTTCACACCCGACTCGGCCTCCCACGCCTACCTCAGGAAAAACAAACACAAAGAGACTCGCAAAAGAAAAGAACTCAGACACGCAGGCTTCTGAAAGAGAAGCTGCCCCTTTGGCTGCCTGAGGACAAAAGGCTTCCCGCAAAGCTAAGAGTGGACCGGAACGCTCCTTTCTGCGCAGACATCAAGGGTGTATGTGGATGCAAGCGGGTGGGGATGAGGGGGAAAAAAAAAAACAGAGCACGAGATGGGGAGGAAAGAGCAGCAGCTTGGACAAAGCGGGTATCGATCCCGCTACCTCTCACATGCTAAGCGAGCGCTCTACCATTTGAGCTAATTCCCCGTGCAAGTACAAGCTACTCCGCCACCCACTGTCAACTCAGCGTAAACCCCATCCAGAGATCTCTGCACACCAAATTACCTTTACGCTTGCCCAGCACCTTGGAAAGGACCTCCACTCAACAAGGACACGGGACAGAGCAAACAACGCTGCTCCCCTTTCTTGCCTTTCAACAAAATACACCTTTCCAGAGACCATCAGAGAAACTCACACACGCCCATGCCTGGCACACCCACACGTATCTAACCCCTCCGTTCATGACAACAAGAAGAGCAAAAACAGAAAAATAAAGGGGTCGAGTTGCCTCCTTGCCTCACGGCGCCTATTCGGTGCACAGGCCAAGGACAGCAAAGCTTCAGATTATCTACGGATAGCCCGGCAGCTCCTTGACAGAAATTCCGCACGATCGGGTTTGTAACCATTCTCCGCCAGAAGCCTTTTACACACTCTGTGCAATCACGGTTGCCCAAGAAGAAATCCCAGCTCTACAAATGTCATAGACAAAAGCCCAAAAAGGAAAGAAATGGAGCCGCGCCCTCACACTACTCCATAAACTGAGCTCTATGACGCGGCGGACAGATGGACAAAGAGAGAGCAAACCATTGAAACGCACCCATTGCTACAACCATGAGCATAATAGCCCGCCGTCAGCAGCGCACGCAATCGGTTGAGCCTGAAGGACAAGGAACTCTCAGCGACTAAAGGGCCTTTTCTTTTCCCCTTACGTTCCCCTCCTCTCTGCCACCAGAAACTCAGTCCCCCCGCCACCTCTGCCCCATGCAAAAAACACCGAAGACAGCTTGGGGTCATAGCTACGGCCAGGCTATTTTATGACAAAGGCGCCCCGCTACCAGGGTGATAAATGGCACTTCCGAAGCCTGACATCGATAGCTAGATGTCTACGCTGTGAGTGCGGGAGGGCGAAGAAAAAGGAACTCTGCCTATAAAGGCGTAAACTGTGGCCTAGGTCCTTGGAAGCAGGTGTGGTAGATGAAAGTAGCGGCAAGTGGTGCTTTAAATGCAGCGCGCAGATTTCCAACGGCCAGTCTCGCACGAATGGAGTAAAACACGGCAATGGCCAGAGTGGGAGCTCTAAAGAAGAGCGTGTAACGAAGGAAACAAAAGCCACTTCCTTCGAGCCGGAGTTGAACCAGCGACCTAAGGATTCCCTGGAGAATTAAGCCTACAGTCCTCCGCTCTACCAACTGAGCTATCGAAGGAAGACAGGAACAAAAGGCCCAGAGTGACTCAAGGAGTCAGGCAGAAGCGCCACTGGCACTAACTGCTAATTATAGGCTTGCCCGTGCCCAGCCCTTGAAAGGATTAAGCCACACACACCTAGCCCTTCATCCTCACGGCTGCCCCGGGTGGCCGCCTAGTCTACCCTCAATTCACCCAACGGGAAGCCCGCACACATATACCGCTCAAAGGCTCCCTAACAGGCATGGCACGAAGACAACGCCGCAAGGGAAGAACGGAACGCACCCAGAATAGGGACGGTGGGGCAACGGAAAACCCGTCCGACGCCGGAGCCTCCTGCCTGGCTCGAAAGGGGCCTTTGCAAACACTACATCTTCTCAGCCCATTTCCCTTCCCCTTCGGCAATAATTGACACATTCCCACTCCCACCCTTTCACACCCGACTCGGCCTCCCACGCCTACCTCAGGAAAAACAAACACAAAGAGACTCGCAAAAGAAAAGAACTCAGACACGCAGGCTTCTGAAAGAGAAGCTGCCCCTTTGGCTGCCTGAGGACAAAAGGCTTCCCGCAAAGCTAAGAGTGGACCGGAACGCTCCTTTCTGCGCAGACATCAAGGGTGTATGTGGATGCAAGCGGGTGGGGATGAGGGGGAAAAAAAAAAAACCAGAGCACGAGATGGGCAGGAAAGAGCAGCAGCTTGGAGAATGCGGGTATCGATCCCGCTACCTCTCACATGCTAAGCGAGCGCTCTACCATTTGAGCTAATTCCCCGTGCAACTACAAGCTGCCCCACCCCCTCCGCCACCCACTGTCAACTCAGCGCAAACCCCATCCAGAGATCTCTGCACACCGCAAAGCAATTTACCTTTACGCTTGCCCAGCACCTTGGAAAGGACCTCCACTCAACAAGGACACGGGACAGAGCAAACAACGCTGCTCCCCTTTCTTGCCTTTCAACAAAATACACCTTTCCAGAGACCATCAGAGAAACTCACACACGCCCATGCCTGGCACACCCACACGTATCTAACCCCTCCGTTCATGACAACAAGAAAAGCAAAAACAGAAAAATAAAGGGGTCGAGTTGGCTCCTTGCCTCACGGCGCCTATTCGGTGCACAGGCCAAGGACAGCAAAGCTTCAGATTATCTACGGATAGCCCGGCAGCTCCTTGACAGAAATTCCGCGCGATCGGGTTTGTAGCCATTCTCCGCCAGAAGCCTTTTACACACTCTGTGCAATCACGGTTGCCCAAGAAGAAATCCCAGCTCTACAAATGTCATGGACAAAAGCCCAAAAAGGAAAGAAATGGAGCCGCGCCCTCACACTACTCCATAAACTGAGCTCTATGACGCGGCGGACAGATGGACAAAGAGAGAGCAAACCATTGAAACGCACCCATTGCTACAACCATGAGCATAATAGCCCGCCGTCAGCAGCGCACGCAATCGGTTGAGCCTGAAGGACAAGGAACTCTCAGCGACTAAAGGGCCTTTTCTTTTCCCCTTACGTTCCCCTCCTCTCTGCCACCAGAAACTCAGTCCCCCCGCCACCTCTGCCCCATGCAAAAAACACCGAAGACAGCTTGGGGTCATAGCTACGGCCAGGCTATTTTATGACAAAGGCGCCCCGCTACCAGGGTGATAAATGGCACTTCCGAAGCCTGACATCGATAGCTAGATGTCTACGCTGTGAGTGCGGGAGGGCGAAGAAAAAGGAACTCTGCCTATAAAGGCGTAAACTGTGGCCTAGGTCCTTGGAAGCAGGTGTGGTAGATGAAAGTAGCGGCAAGTGGTGCTTTAAATGCAGCGCGCAGATTTCCAACGGCCAGTCTCGCACGAATGGAGTAAAACACAGCAATGGCCAGAGTGGGAGCTCTAAAGAAGAGCGTGTAACTAAGGAAACAAAAGCCACTTCCTTCGAGCCGGAGTTGAACCAGCGACCTAAGGATTCCCTGGAGAATTAAGCCTACAGTCCTCCGCTCTACCAACTGAGCTATCGAAGGAAGACAGGAACAAAAGGCCCAGAGTGACTCAAGGAGTCAGGCAGAAGCGCCACTGGCACTAACTGCTAATTATAGGCTTGCCCGTGCCCAGCCCTTGAAAGGATTAAGCCACACACACCTAGCCCTTCATCCTCACGGCTGCCCCGGGTGGCCGCCTAGTCTACCCTCAATTCACCCAACGGGAAGCCCGCACACATATACCGCTCAAAGGCTCCCTAACAGGCATGGCACGAAGACAACGCCGCAAGGGAAGAACGGAACGCACCCAGAATAGGGACGGTGGGGCAACGGAAAACCCGTCCGACGCCGGAGCCTCCTGCCTGGCTCGAAAGGGGCCTTTGCAAACACTACATCTTCTCAGCCCATTTCCCTTCCCCTTCGGCAATAATTGACACATTCCCACTCCCACCCTTTCACACCCGACTCGGCCTCCCACGCCTACCTCAGGAAAAACAAACACAAAGAGACTCGCAAAAGAAAAGAACTCAGACACGCAGGCTTCTGAAAGAGAAGCTGCCCCTTTGGCTGCCTGAGGACAAAAGGCTTCCCGCAAAGCTAAGAGTGGACCGGAACGCTCCTTTCTGCGCAGACATCAAGGGTGTATGTGGATGCAAGCGGGTGGGGATGAGGGGGAAAAAAAAAAAACCAGAGCACGAGATGGGCAGGAAAGAGCAGCAGCTTGGAGAATGCGGGTATCGATCCCGCTACCTCTCACATGCTAAGCGAGCGCTCTACCATTTGAGCTAATTCCCCGTGCAACTACAAGCTGCCCCACCCCCTCCGCCACCCACTGTCAACTCAGCGCAAACCCCATCCAGAGATCTCTGCACACCGCAAAGCAATTTACCTTTACGCTTGCCCAGCACCTTGGAAAGGACCTCCACTCAACAAGGACACGGGACAGAGCAAACAACGCTGCTCCCCTTTCTTGCCTTTCAACAAAATACACCTTTCCAGAGACCATCTGAGAAACTCACGCACGCCCTTGCCTGGCAGACCCACACGTATCTAACCCCTCCGTTCATGACAACAAGAAGAGCAAAAACAGAAAAATAAAGGGGTGGAGTTGCCTCCTTGCCTCATGGCGCCTATTCGGTGCACAGGCCAAGGACAGCAAAGCTTCAGATTATCTACGGATAGCCCGGCAGCTCCTTGACAGAAATTCTGCGCGATCGGGTTTGTAGCCATTCTCCGCCAGAAGCCTTTTACACACTCTGCAATCACGGTTGCCCAAGAAGAAATCCCAGCTCTACAAATGTCATGGACAAAAGCCCAAAAAGGAAAGAAATGGAGCCGCGCCCTCACACTACTCCATAAACTGAGCTCTATGACGCGGCGGACAGATGGACAAAGAGAGAGCAAACCATTGAAACGCACCCATTGCTACAACCATGAGCATAATAGCCCGCCGTCAGCAGCGCACGCAATCGGTTGAGCCTGAAGGACAAGGAACTCTCAGCGACTAAAGGGCCTTTTCTTTTCCCCTTACGTTCCCCTCCTCTCTGCCACCAGAAACTCAGTCCCCCCGCCACCTCTGCCCCATGCAAAAAACACCGAAGACAGCTTGGGGTCATAGCTACGGCCAGGCTATTTTATGACAAAGGCGCCCCGCTACCAGGGTGATAAATGGCACTTCCGAAGCCTGACATCGATAGCTAGATGTCTACGCTGTGAGTGCGGGAGGGCGAAGAAAAAGGAACTCTGCCTATAAAGGCGTAAACTGTGGCCTAGGTCCTTGGAAGCAGGTGTGGTAGATGAAAGTAGCGGCAAGTGGTGCTTTAAATGCAGCGCGCAGATTTCCAACGGCCAGTCTCGCACGAATGGAGTAAAACACAGCAATGGCCAGAGTGGGAGCTCGAAAGAAGAGCGTGTAACGAAGGAAACAAAAGCCACTTCCTTCGAGCCGGAGTTGAACCAGCGACCTAAGGATTCCCTGGAGAATTAAGCCTACAGTCCTCCGCTCTACCAACTGAGCTATCGAAGGAAGACAGGAACGAAAGGCCCAGAGTGACTCAAGGAGTCAGGCAGAAGCGCCACTAGCACTAACTGCTAATTATAGGCTTGCCCGTGCCCAGCCCTTGAAAGGATTAAGCCACACACACCTAGCCCTTCATCCTCACGGCTGCCCCGGGTGGCCGCCTAGTCTACCCTCAATTCACCCAACGGGAAGCCCGCACACATATACCGCTCAAAGGCTCCCTAACAGGCATGGCACGAAGACAACGCCGCAAGGGAAGAACGGAACGCACCCAGAATAGGGACGGTGGGGCAACGGAAAACCCGTCCGACGCCGGAGCCTCCTGCCTGGCTCGAAAGGGGCCTTTGCATACACTACATCTTCTCAGCCCATTTCCCTTCCCCTTCGGCAATAATTGACACATTCCCACTCCCACCCTTTCACACCCGACTCGGCCTCCCACGCCTACCTCAGGAAAAACAAACACAAAGAGACTCGCAAAAGAAAAGAACTCAGACACGCAGGCTTCTGAAAGAGAAGCTGCCCCTTTGGCTGCCTGAGGACAAAAGGCTTCCCGCAAAGCTAAGAGTGGACCGGAACGCTCCTTTCTGCGCAGACATCAAGGGTGTATGTGGATGCAAGCGGGTGGGGATGAGGGGGAAAAAAAAAAACAGAGCACGAGATGGGGAGGAAAGAGCAGCAGCTTGGACAATGTGGGTATCGATCCCGCTAACTCTCACATGCTAAGCGAGCGCTCTACCATTTGAGCTAATTCCCCGTGCAAGTACAAGCTACTCCGCCACCCACTGTCAACTCAGCGTAAACCCCATCCAGAGATCTCTGCACACCGCAAAGCAATTTACCTTTACGCTTGCCCAGCACCTTGGAAAGGACCTCCACTCAACAAGGACACGGGACAGAGCAAACAACGCTGCTCCCCTTTCTTGCCTTTCAACAAAATACACCTTTCCAGAGACCATCAGAGAAACTCACGCACGCCCATGCCTGGCAGACCCACACGTATCTAACCCCTCCGTTCATGACAACAAGAAGAGCAAAAACAGAAAAATAAAGGGGTGGAGTTGCCTCCTTGCCTCATGGCGCCTATTCGGTGCACAGGCCAAGGACAGCAAAGCTTCAGATTATCTACGGATAGCCCGGCAGCTCCTTGACAGAAATTCTGCACGATCGGGTTTGTAGCCATTCTCCGCCAGAAGCCTTTTACACACTCTGCAATCACGGTTGCCCAAGAAGAAATCCCAGCTCTACAAATGTCATAGACAAAAGCCCAAAAAGGAAAGAAATGGAGCCGCGCCCTCACACTACTCCATAAACTGAGCTCTATGACGCGGCGGACAGATGGACAAAGAGAGAGCAAACCATTGAAACGCACCCATTGCTACAACCATGAGCATAATAGCCCGCCGTCAGCAGCGCACGCAATCGGTTGAGCCTGAAGGACAAGGAACTCTCAGCGACTAAAGGGCCTTTTCTTTTCCCCTTACGTTCCCCTCCTCTCTGCCACCAGAAACTCAGTCCCCCCGCCACCTCTGCCCCATGCAAAAAACACCGAAGACAGCTTGGGGTCATAGCTACGGCCAGGCTATTTTATGACAAAGGCGCCCCGCTACCAGGGTGATAAATGGCACTTCCGAAGCCTGACATCGATAGCTAGATGTCTACGCTGTGAGTGCGGGAGGGCGAAGAAAAAGGAACTCTGCCTATAAAGGCGTAAACTGTGGCCTAGGTCCTTGGAAGCAGGTGTGGTAGATGAAAGTAGCGGCAAGTGGTGCTTTAAATGCAGCGCGCAGATTTCCAACGGCCAGTCTCGCACGAATGGAGTAAAACACGGCAATGGCCAGAGTGGGAGCTCTAAAGAAGAGCGTGTAACGAAGGAAACAAAAGCCACTTCCTTCGAGCCGGAGTTGAACCAGCGACCTAAGGATTTCCTGGAGAATTAAGCCTACAGTCCTCCGCTCTACCAACTGAGCTATCGAAGGAAAACAGGAACAAAAGGCCCAGAGTGACTCAAGGAGTCAGGCAGAAGCGCCACTGGCACTAACTGCTAATTATAGGCTTGCCCGTGCCCAGCCCTTGAAAGGATTAAGCCACACACACCTAGCCCTTCATCCTCACGGCTGCCCCGGGTGGCCGCCTAGTCTACCCTCAATTCACCCAACGGGAAGCCCGCACACATATACCGCTCAAAGGCTCCCTAACAGGCATGGCACGAAGACAACGCCGCAAGGGAAGAACGGAACGCACCCAGAATAGGGACGGTGGGGCAACGGAAAACCCGTCCGACGCCGGAGCCTCCTGCCTGGCTCGAAAGGGGCCTTTGCAAACACTACATCTTCTCAGCCCATTTCCCTTCCCCTTCGGCAATAATTGACACATTCCCACTCCCACCCTTTCACACCCGACTCGGCCTCCCACGCCTACCTCAGGAAAAACAAACACAAAGAGACTCGCAAAAGAAAAGAACTCAGACACGCAGGCTTCTGAAAGAGAAGCTGCCCCTTTGGCTGCCTGAGGACAAAAGGCTTCCCGCAAAGCTAAGAGTGGACCGGAACGCTCCTTTCTGCGCAGACATCAAGGGTGTATGTGGATGCAAGCGGGTGGGGATGAGGGGGAAAAAAAACAAACCAGAGAACGAGATGGGCAGGAAAGAGCAGCAGCTTGGACAATGCGGGTATCGATCCCGCTACCTCTCACATGCTAAGCGAGCGCTCTACCATTTGAGCTAATTCCCCGTGCAACTACAAGCTGCCCTACCCCCTCCGCCACCCACTGTCAACTCAGCGTAAACCCCATCCAGAGATCTCTGCACACCGCAAAGCAATTTACCTTTACGCTTGCCCAGCACCTTGGAAAGGACCTCCACTCAACAAGGACACGGGACAGAGCAAACAACGCTGCTCCCCTTTCTTGCCTTTCAACAAAATACACCTTTCCAGAGACCATCAGAGAAACTCACGCACGCCCATGCCTGGCAGACCCACACGTATCTAACCCCTCCGTTCATGACAACAAGAAGAGCAAAAACAGAAAAATAAAGGGGTGGAGTTGCCTCCTTGCCTCATGGCGCCTATTCGGTGCACAGGCCAAGGACAGCAAAGCTTCAGATTATCTACGGATAGCCCGGCAGCTCCTTGACAGAAATTCCGCACGATCGGGTTTGTAGCCATTCTCCGCCAGAAGCCTTTTACACACTCTGTGCAATCACGGTTGCCCAAGAAGAAATCCCAGCTCTACAAATGTCATAGACAAAAGCCCAAAAAGGAAAGAAATGGAGCCGCGCCCTCACACTACTCCATAAACTGAGCTCTATGACGCGGCGGACAGATGGACAAAGAGAGAGCAAACCATTGAAACGCACCCATTGCTACAACCATGAGCATAATAGCCCGCCGTCAGCAGCGCACGCAATCGGTTGAGCCTGAAGGACAAGGAACTCTCAGCGACTAAAGGGCCTTTTCTTTTCCCCTTACGTTCCCCTCCTCTCTGCCACCAGAAACTCAGTCCCCCCGCCACCTCTGCCCCATGCAAAAAACACCGAAGACAGCTTGGGGTCATAGCTACGGCCAGGCTATTTTATGACAAAGGCGCCCCGCTACCAGGGTGATAAATGGCACTTCCGAAGCCTGACATCGATAGCTAGATGTCTACGCTGTGAGTGCGGGAGGGCGAAGAAAAAGGAACTCTGCCTATAAAGGCGTAAACTGTGGCCTAGGTCCTTGGAAGCAGGTGTGGTAGATGAAAGTAGCGGCAAGTGGTGCTTTAAATGCAGCGCGCAGATTTCCAACGGCCAGTCTCGCACGAATGGAGTAAAACACAGCAATGGCCAGAGTGGGAGCTCTAAAGAAGAGCGTGTAACGAAGGAAACAAAAGCCACTTCCTTCGAGCCGGAGTTGAACCAGCGACCTAAGGATTCCCCGGAGAATTAAGCCTACAGTCCTCCGCTCTACCAACTGAGCTATCGAAGGAAGACAGGAACAAAAGGCCCAGAGTGACTCAAGGAGTCAGGCAGAAGCGCCACTGGCACTAACTGCTAATTATAGGCTTGCCCGTGCCCAGCCCTTGAAAGGATTAAGCCACACACACCTAGCCCTTCATCCTCACGGCTGCCCCGGGTGGCCGCCTAGTCTACCCTCAATTCACCCAACGGGAAGCCCGCACACATATACCGCTCAAAGGCTCCCTAACAGGCATGGCACGAAGACAACGCCGCAAGGGAAGAACGGAACGCACCCAGAATAGGGACGGTGGGGCAACGGAAAACCCGTCCGACGCCGGAGCCTCCTGCCTGGCTCGAAAGGGGCCTTTGCAAACACTACATCTTCTCAGCCCATTTCCCTTCCCCTTCGGCAATAATTGACACATTCCCACTCCCACCCTTTCACACCCGACTCGGCCTCCCACGCCTACCTCAGGAAAAACAAACACAAAGAGACTCGCAAAAGAAAAGAACTCAGACACGCAGGCTTCTGAAAGAGAAGCTGCCCCTTTGGCTGCCTGAGGACAAAAGGCTTCCCGCAAAGCTAAGAGTGGACCGGAACGCTCCTTTCTGCGCAGACATCAAGGGTGTATGTGGATGCAAGCGGGTGGGGATGAGGGGGAAAAAAAACAAACCAGAGCACGAGATGGGCAGGAAAGAGCAGCAGCTTGGAGAATGCGGGTATCGATCCCGCTACCTCTCACATGCTAAGCGAGCGCTCTACCATTTGAGCTAATTCCCCGTGCAACTACAAGCTGCCCTACCCCCTCCGCCACCCACTGTCAACTCAGCGCAAACCCCATCCAGAGATCTCTGCACACCAAATTACCTTTACGCTTGCCCAGCACCTTGGAAAGGACCTCCACTCAACAAGGACACGGGACAGAGCAAACAACGCTGCTCCCCTTTCTTGCCTTTCAACAAAATACACCTTTCCAGAGACCATCAGAGAAACTCACACACGCCCATGCCTGGCACACCCACACGTATCTAACCCCTCCGTTCATGACAACAAGAAGAGCAAAAACAGAAAAATAAAGGGGTCGAGTTGCCTCCTTGCTTCACGGCGCCTATTCGGTGCACAGGCCAAGGACAGCAAAGCTTCAGATTATCTACGCATAGCCCGGCAGCTCCTTGACAGAAATTCCGCACGATCGGGTTTGTAGCCATTCTCCGCCAGAAGCCTTTTACACACTCTGTGCAATCACGGTTGCCCAAGAAGAAATCCCAGCTCTACAAATGTCATAGACAAAAGCCCAAAAAGGAAAGAAATGGAGCCGCGCCCTCACACTACTCCATAAACTGAGCTCTATGACGCGGCGGACAGATGGACAAAGAGAGAGCAAACCATTGAAACGCACCCATTGCTACAACCATGAGCATAATAGCCCGCCGTCAGCAGCGCACGCAATCGGTTGAGCCTGAAGGACAAGGAACTCTCAGCGACTAAAGGGCCTTTTCTTTTCCCCTTACGTTCCCCTCCTCTCTGCCACCAGAAACTCAGTCCCCCCGCCACCTCTGCCCCATGCAAAAAACACCGAAGACAGCTTGGGGTCATAGCTACGGCCAGGCTATTTTATGACAAAGGCGCCCCGCTACCAGGGTGATAAATGGCACTTCCGAAGCCTGACATCGATAGCTAGATGTCTACGCTGTGAGTGCGGGAGGGCGAAGAAAAAGGAACTCTGCCTATAAAGGCGTAAACTGTGGCCTAGGTCCTTGGAAGCAGGTGTGGTAGATGAAAGTAGCGGCAAGTGGTGCTTTAAATGCAGCGCGCAGATTTCCAACGGCCAGTCTCGCACGAATGGAGTAAAACACAGCAATGGCCAGAGTGGGAGCTCGAAAGAAGAGCGTGTAACGAAGGAAACAAAAGCCACTTCCTTCGAGCCGGAGTTGAACCAGCGACCTAAGGATTCCCCGGAGAATTAAGCCTACAGTCCTCCGCTCTACCAACTGAGCTATCGAAGGAAGACAGGAACAAAAGGCCCAGAGTGACTCAAGGAGTCAGGCAGAAGCGCCACTGGCACTAACTGCTAATTATAGGCTTGCCCGTGCCCAGCCCTTGAAAGGATTAAGCCACACACACCTAGCCCTTCATCCTCACGGCTGCCCCGGGTGGCCGCCTAGTCTACCCTCAATTCACCCAACGGGAAGCCCGCACACATATACCGCTCAAAGGCTCCCTAACAGGCATGGCACGAAGACAACGCCGCAAGGGAAGAACGGAACGCACCCAGAATAGGGACGGTGGGGCAACGGAAAACCCGTCCGACGCCGGAGCCTCCTGCCTGGCTCGAAAGGGGCCTTTGCAAACACTACATCTTCTCAGCCCATTTCCCTTCCCCTTCGGCAATAATTGACACATTCCCACTCCCACCCTTTCACACCCGACTCGGCCTCCCACGCCTACCTCAGGAAAAACAAACACAAAGAGACTCGCAAAAGAAAAGAACTCAGACACGCAGGCTTCTGAAAGAGAAGCTGCCCCTTTGGCTGCCTGAGGACAAAAGGCTTCCCGCAAAGCTAAGAGTGGACCGGAACGCTCCTTTCTGCGCAGACATCAAGGGTGTATGTGGATGCAAGCGGGTGGGGATGAGGGGGAAAAAAAACAAACCAGAGCACAAGATGGGCAGGAAAAAGCAGCAGCTTGGAGAATGCGGGTATCGATCCCGCTACCTCTCACATGCTAAGCGAGCGCTCTACCATTTGAGCTAATTCCCCGTGCAGCTACAAGCTGCCCTACCCCCTCCGCCACCCACTGTCAACTCAGCGCAAACCCCATCCAGAGATCTCTGCACACCAAATTACCTTTACGCTTGCCCAGCACCTTGGAAAGGACCTCCACTCAACAAGGACACGGGACAGAGCAAACAACGCTGCTCCCCTTTCTTGCCTTTCAACAAAATACACCTTTCCAGAGACCATCAGAGAAACTCACACACGCCCATGCCTGGCACACCCACACGTATCTAACCCCTCCGTTCATGACAACAAGAAAAGCAAAAACAGAAAAATAAAGGGGTCGAGTTGGCTCCTTGCCTCACGGCGCCTATTCGGTGCACAGGCCAAGGACAGCAAAGCTTCAGATTATCTACGGATAGCCCGGCAGCTCCTTGACAGAAATTCCGCACGATCGGGTTTGTAGCCATTCTCCGCCAGAAGCCTTTTACACACTCTGTGCAATCACGGTTGCCCAAGAAGAAATCCCAGCTCTACAAATGTCATAGACAAAAGCCCAAAAAGGAAAGAAATGGAGCCGCGCCCTCACACTACTCCATAAACTGAGCTCTATGACGCGGCGGACAGATGGACAAAGAGAGAGCAAACCATTGAAACGCACCCATTGCTACAACCATGAGCATAATAGCCCGCCGTCAGCAGCGCACGCAATCGGTTGAGCCTGAAGGACAAGGAACTCTCAGCGACTAAAGGGCCTTTTCTTTTCCCCTTACGTTCCCCTCCTCTCTGCCACCAGAAACTCAGTCCCCCCGCCACCTCTGCCCCATGCAAAAAACACCGAAGACAGCTTGGGGTCATAGCTACGGCCAGGCTATTTTATGACAAAGGCGCCCCGCTACCAGGGTGATAAATGGCACTTCCGAAGCCTGACATCGATAGCTAGATGTCTACGCTGTGAGTGCGGGAGGGCGAAGAAAAAGGAACTCTGCCTATAAAGGCGTAAACTGTGGCCTAGGTCCTTGGAAGCAGGTGTGGTAGATGAAAGTAGCGGCAAGTGGTGCTTTAAATGCAGCGCGCAGATTTCCAACGGCCAGTCTCGCACGAATGGAGTAAAACACAGCAATGGCCAGAGTGGGAGCTCTAAAGAAGAGCGTGTAACGAAGGAAACAAAAGCCACTTCCTTCGAGCCGGAGTTGAACCAGCGACCTAAGGATTCCCCGGAGAATTAAGCCTACAGTCCTCCGCTCTACCAACTGAGCTATCGAAGGAAGACAGGAACAAAAGGCCCAGAGTGACTCAAGGAGTCAGGCAGAAGCGCCACTGGCACTAACTGCTAATTATAGGCTTGCCCGTGCCCAGCCCTTGAAAGGATTAAGCCACACACACCTAGCCCTTCATCCTCACGGCTGCCCCGGGTGGCCGCCTAGTCTACCCTCAATTCACCCAACGGGAAGCCCGCACACATATACCGCTCAAAGGCTCCCTAACAGGCATGGCACGAAGACAACGCCGCAAGGGAAGAACGGAACGCACCCAGAATAGGGACAGTGGGGCAACGGAAAACCCGTCCGACGCCGGAGCCTCCTGCCTGGCTCGAAAGGGGCCTTTGCAAACACTACATCTTCTCAGCCCATTTCCCTTCCCCTTCGGCAATAATTGACACATTCCCACTCCCACCCTTTCACACCCGACTCGGCCTCCCACGCCTACCTCAGGAAAAACAAACACAAAGAGACTCGCAAAAGAAAAGAACTCAGACACGCAGGCTTCTGAAAGAGAAGCTGCCCCTTTGGCTGCCTGAGGACAAAAGGCTTCCCGCAAAGCTAAGAGTGGACCGGAACGCTCCTTTCTGCGCAGACATCAAGGGTGTATGTGGATGCAAGCGGGTGGGGATGAGGGGGAAAAAAAACAAACCAGAGCACGAGATGGGCAGGAAAGAGCAGCAGCTTGGAGAATGCGGGTATCGATCCCGCTACCTCTCACATGCTAAGCGAGCCCTCTACCATTTGAGCTAATTCCCCATGCAACTACAAGCTGCCCCACCCCCTCCGCCACCCACTGTCAACTCAGCGCAAACCCCATCCAGAGATCTCTGCACACCAAATTACCTTTACGCTTGCCCAGCACCTTGGAAAGGACCTCCACTCAACAAGGACACGGGACAGAGCAAACAACGCTGCTCCCCTTTCTTGCCTTTCAACAAAATACACCTTTCCAGAGACCATCAGAGAAACTCACACACGCCCATGCCTGGCACACCCACACGTATCTAACCCCTCCGTTCATGACAACAAGAAGAGCAAAAACAGAAAAATAAAGGGGTGGAGTTGCCTCCTTCCCTCACAGCGCCTATTCGGTGCACAGGCCAAGGACAGCAAAGCTTCAGATTATCTACGGATAGCCCGGCAGCTCCTTGACAGAAATTCCGCGCAATCGGGTTTGTAGCCATTCTCCGCCAGAAGCCTTTTACACACTCTGTGCAATCACGGTTGCCCAAGAAGAAATCCCAGCTCTACAAATGTCATGGACAAAAGCCCAAAAAGGAAAGAAATGGAGCCGCGCCCTCACACTACTCCATAAACTGAGCTCTATGACGCGGCGGACAGATGGACAAAGAGAGAGCAAACCATTGAAACGCACCCATTGCTACAACCATGAGCATAATAGCCCGCCGTCAGCAGCGCACGCAGTCGGTTAAGCCCAGATCCGGTCTTCGGAGAGGGCAATCAGGGCACCCATCCAAGGTGCTGTTTCCAGTGGGCAACGTGGTGCAGAGGCCAGGGTCTCCGTCTTCCCCTCTCTGCCTGCGGGGTGTAGCCTGTCATGGCAGGAGCACCCGCTTCTCTGCTCCTGAGTAGAAGCCCCCTTCTCGCCCCCTCACCTTGTGTCCCAGCCCGGCTCCAAGTCCTGCCTCTGCACTCTGTGACTGTGAGCCAGTGGGCTCTTCCTGTCCTTCTCCCCCCAGACTGTCTCAGGCCTCCCATTCCTCTTTCAATGGGTGGCTCTATGAAAGCTGCCCAATGGAAGGTGTGTGTTGTGTCTCAGACAGCCAATGGGAACTGGAAGTTGCTGGCCTCTTCCAGGTTGGAAATGGAAAGTACTGGGAACTAAAACTGCTGGGCAAAGAGACCAATAATTCAGCAGGAGTTGTCAAACTGGGGGTTGGGACCCCTCAGGTGCTCATGAGATTATTACATGGGAGGTCATGAGCTGTCAGCCTCCACCCCAAACTCCGCTTTGCCTCTAGCATTTATAGCGGTGTTAAATTATGTGATAGACCCAGGCCAGTTGGGAACAGCAGAGTAATTAAAAAAAAAAAAAAACAGCAGAGTAATCGAAGGCAGATATACTGGCTACTGGATAAGCAGTTTTCTGTTCCCTGACTGACCAGAGCAGGGGCTGCTCCAGGCTAATGAGAACACCTGACTTCAATTAACCTGCAAAGAGTCAGGTGAGGCTGTTACGCACCTGACTCTAGTTAAGGCCCCTCTGATGCTATAAAAGGGCTCACTCCAGTCAGGCCCAAGAGAGCCAGGGGAGAGGAAGTGCGACTGAAGGGCTGGGTAATGAAGACACCCTGAAACCACTGGAAAGGGAGTCCTAAAGTAAGGGTGAAGAAGGCGTTGATAGAGAGAAGTCTGGGAGCTGTGGGGAAGTATCCCAGGGAAATGTAGCAACTCTAGCAGTGAAAGGTTGGCTGCCAACAGCTGCTGCCGTTAAGGTTCCTGGGCTGGAACCCGGAGTAGAGGGCGGGTCTGCGTTCCCCCCAACCTGCCACTACAGAAACGTCTCCTGGGAAGGGAAGACAGGCCCCTGTCAGGACGGGAGACTCAACTGTTCTTGAATGAGCGTGTAGGGACAACAGAGACTGTGGGAGTTCTCTCACCAACCTCCTTGCTGGCTTATGATGAAAAGGGCTCAGTAGACTGTACCTTGGCCCTAGAGACAGAAGGGCTATGTGGAGGGTCGCAGTGAGCCTCCGAGGTTAGCATAAACCACCTAGAAGTGCGGGACCCATGGGGACAAGGTCGGAGCTCTGCCACAAAATATAAAAAGTGTCTTTAATTTATAAGGGGGGTTGCACTCAGAGGCTTGCTATGTGAAAGGGGTCACCAGTACAAAAGTTTGAGAACTACTGTCTTACAGGGTCCTGACCCTATGCCCCAGCTTCTGAAGGACCCTTCCCTATGCTCCCAGCGCCTCTGCCCCCCAGCTCTGTGCCTGATCCACACAGGATATGGGGCTGGTACAGCTCTCGGTTTGACTGCCTACCTCTTTAGCTCAAGCTGTAGCAATTCATACTTTTAGTTCAGAAGGTCCTGGTCCAGTTTCTAGTGTTGGCCATTATAGCGGCCAACGCAGACTTACAGACTCTCACCAGTCTGCACAGCTACAACAAGGGACTCACAAGAAGACATTAAGTGACATATGCTTGTGATTCCTGTTACTGCTTAGAACTGGAAACTCCTGCCTGACATTTTTAGTTAAGTTTATTTGATCCATTATACGATTGGGTGTTTGTTTTTCATATATACAAACCCACTAATGTAATCTGACTTATCTGGTTTTAAAAATCAGTTTCTGGCCTGGTACCTTTATTTGAATAAAATACTTTAGGTTTTGGCTTGTGGGGGAAAAAAAAAAAAACAGCCCCACCCTCTAGCAACATAAGATCACTACTTTCATCTCCAACCAACATTAACATGCGCAAATAAGTCTTGCTGTATATTGGTATGAACTGCCTACTACCCGAGGGTAACGTTTTCAAAAGCAGATTGTCATTCTGGGAGCTCGGTTGGTAATAGCATGGGCCAGATTTTCAGAAGTGCTGAGCACTCACAGCTTCCATTGACCTAAACTGGAGTGGTAGGCGCTCAGCAATTCAGACATGCAAGCCCAATACGTCTCAGGCCACACACCCAACCAGTAGCCAGGTTCTGAAAACCTTGGCCCCACCCACACTACACATCATACCTCTGTGTATCTTCTCCCACTCAACCATTTTTTCCCTCACAGGCGTGATTTGTCATAGATCCCATAAACTAACTGTATATGAAGAACTGAAATAGGATGGATAAGACTAGGCAAAAGAAGTATGCCATGTATTTGAAATCATTATTAACCATAAATGAATTACCTACTTGTAATTTTTACAAACCTGGATGCATTTTCAACCTAACAAGTGTTTCATATTTGAAATTAAATCGAACATGGCAACAATAACTTTCATCTCTTAAAAAAATTAAAAGAATACCTGAACCCTATTTAGTCTTATGGAGGTTTTTTAAGTTGTGGATAATTTAGTACATTGTTCATACCTTTCACAAAGATTCTGGCTGCAAGCCAGTAGTTGATATGATTAAGATCATTTAGCCTTTCTATAATACCAAGAAAGCTTTCACATTTGTCAAGTGAACTGCTTCTGTTTCTTTTATTCTGCAATCTTTATGCCTATTACAGCTTGCTGCATGTAATTTTGACACTAAGAGTTTTCTAAGCCTAATCTATATAACAATCCTTCTAAATTATTATAAACATTTTCATTCGCCACAAAAGCTTTTCAGTTTTGCAAGTACTTTTTGTTATTTCCTGCTCAGAAATCACTGCTACATTATTGCAGTTGGCAAGGAATCTAACACTGTGATTCAGGTTTGCCACCTACTGATGCAAAACTATTAGTATTTCCATTTCTGTACATTGACATGTGACTCTGCAATCTGTAACAACTCCCCCCCCCCACCCTGAATTTCCAAAGCTGTGCACAGAATTTGAGCCACATGACTCCCTATTAAAAGAAGTCACTGGGAGTCATGGAACTAAAATTCCATGCACTGCTCTGAAAATGCTCATCCTCACATGCCACGGAGTGGGACTCCCCTGCCACAGCTTAAATGTTAAAGGCTTGATATAAAAAAGAATCACAAATGCTTTTCACTGGGATTCAAGAAGGGATCTCTGGGTGTTAGGCACCTCTCCCTCATTAAAAGTCAATAGGAGTCAGGCACTTAGCTCCCTTAGGCTTCTTTGGAAATCCCAGCCATAAGAAATAAATGTAATGTTGATACTAGCAGCTGGATTGACAGCCCCAGAAAATGAAGTCCTCTGTTTAGCTACAGAACATGCAGAGCTAACGTGTTCACCTCTGCCCTGTCAATATACCTAAATTCTGATTTGAAAGGACTAGCCACATCTGTGGATGAGACGGCAATTCAGTCTTCATGCCCATTCACTTCTTGATCTTTCTGACAGGGCTGCCAATTATTGGTGATTGTGAAGGTGTGGACAGAAGAAATGAAAGATAATGCTACACAACAGCACCAAAGGGCTTTGGGTATGGTTACTTCCTAGCTTTTCAGCGGCCTCAGAAATTGGAACCTTTCTGTTTCTAAAGGGCTCAAAGCAGACCCAGTGTTGGAGTGGCACCTGCTGTCAACAAACCTGAGTTTGGCCCAATTTATTAAAAGTAGGTTTTTTTTCTTGGCACACAGTATATAAGCAGCCATTCCCCCATATAGTGACCAGATGTCCCGATTTTATGGGGACAGTCCTGATTTTGGGGTCTTTTTCTTATATAGGCTCCTATTACCCCCCACCCCCTGTCCTGATTTTTCACACTTGCTGTCTGGTCACCCCCCCAGCAATGTATGGGGTCATTCCCCGCACTCACATGGGGCAATGAGACTGGCATCAAAGGCAGAGTGGAGGCATTGAGGGGGGATGCACAACAGGAGATCAGATCTAAGATGAGGGTTAGGGCAGAGCTGGAAAGGGCTTTGAAAGCAAGAACATGGAAGCCCCAGGGAGGGTTTTCACTTTCCCCACAATCCATCAGCTCTGAAGGGCAGTGTGAGTAGATGCCTGTATGATAGTGGACAGTTTGGTGTTCTTTGGCTTTGCTATTTTCATATGACGTTTCCTCAAAGGTGAATGGCATAGAAATGCTTTTCCCCTACTAGCATTTTTTTCTCTAAAAGACACACACCTCCCTTCAATGTCTAATACAATGTTTCAATAAATCCCTTTACTTACCTGACCAGTGCACAGTCAAAAGCCAGGCCTGTGCATGAGCATCCTAAGAGCTGGAGAGGGAGACCATTCACTAGAACTGGGGGGAGGAAGGAAACGGGGGAAGTTTAGCTCACTTTATATACAGTGAGCCAAATTCAGCTCTGGATCACACCAATGTAAATCTGGAGTGATTCTGTAGAAATCAGAGGAGTAAATCCAGATTTAAATGATGTAACCCAGAGCAGAATTTGGCCCAACAATTTGATTTCCAGTTTACAATGTGGTGATTTGATAATGGCCCAGGTTTCTGTCACTTACCCAGTCACAGCACAAGTGAGTTGGGCAGACCAAGTTTGCAGCCATGTCAGTGGAAAAAAACTGCAATCACATAAACTGTTCCATAAATCATTCACTAATTTCTTCAATGGCTCGGGGCACTGCATAATAAATGAACGTAATGAATGATATACTGCAGGAAAGCCCCGTGGCTATGTAGTGAATAACTCGTAAGTGAAGTTCAAATGACTATTTTTTTATGAACAATTAATGACCATATTTAATAGCCACTAACTTGGTAAATGGCTTAATTTAAAAACAAAAGCAGTAGGGCATACAAAAGTCACTGGAATTGTGGGGCTGGTGACTTTCCAGCCTCGCAGAGGCTGTGCAGAGGGTACAGTTTGTCTCAGGTCCTTGCTGGTGCACAGCAGATATCAGGAGTTTCACCTCAGGTACCAGCCTTCAGGGGAATGGAAGGAGAATTTATGAGCTGAGAGCCTGGGGCCCAAAAGGCACTCCAGGTGCTGGTGCTATTCTCACTGGTCACCCTGAGCACCCAGGAATCAGAGGAGGTCTTGACCAGGTCCCAACAAAATTCATCTTGCTGGGAGAAGCTTGGTTGGTGACCAAGGCCCTGTCCCAACTGCAGCTCCAGCTGATTTAAAGAACAGAATTTCTACCAATTAGGGACCTGTTGTCATAAGACAAAAAATCATGTTTAATCCCTGTGCTGGAGAATTTAAACACAGCTGTAGCTCAATGGCGCTATGACAAGATTTGACCAGACAGTATGGAGAGGCCAAACCATGGTTTGTAGTTGACTTTGCCTTAGATTTCTTCCTGGGCTAGAGCATGATTTCTTCCTTTTTTAACCTGATGTAATTACTGGGCTGCTTCCTGTTGGAGTACCTGAAATGCGCAGAGTGCCAGAAGTATGCCTCGTGTTCCACGATTCGGAGGCAAGCACTGTAGGTGTTTCAGCAGCAAGGCCTTGTAGACATTAGCCCTGGTGGGTCCCAATAGCCACTCAGACGTATGGCTAAGGGAAAGGGTATTTTACTAGGGCTGGCAGGAAAGGAAAAGGTTGCAAAGACCTGAGGTACGGAGGCTTCAACAGTTACAATTCAAAGTGGGCAATAGTTGCTCTTGTTTGGGCCCCTAGGGAAGTCTAATCCAGAGTCATGGCTCTTCAGGCCTAGTGCTTGGGGTGTCGCTCCAGTCCAGTCTCTAGTCAAGCAAATAGGAGCTTGTGGGTTTCCAGGCCACACTCAGTTAGGGTCTCTCATTGGGGGCCCTCTGCACTGGCTCACTGCCCAGCTGCTGCTGCTCCCCTATAAGTCCCACACTGATCTGCACCTAGCTGTGATGTCTGGCACTCACAGACAGTTCTACAAGCAGCTCTATATACAGTTCCAAGAGTTCCTCTCTGCATCTGGCTCCTCTGCAGCTCCTAGCTCACCATGCAGCTGCTACTTCCCAAAAGAGCCTGCGATGGAGCAGGGAAACTGCTGCCTGGCACAGCAGGAGTTAAAGAAATCTTTGGGTTCAGCTAGCCCTGTCCCGCTATACCTGCAGCCAATGCCGGGCCTGGAGTGGGGAGAAAAGAAGGGAGCCTGGCTCAGTCGGGAACTGACTGGTGAGGAAGCAGGAGCTCTCTGTTGGCCTGCCTGAAGGGATGGGTCAGCGACTGCCAGCCAATGCAGCCACTGGAGGCAAGTAAGCCTTCCCCTGCCAAGGGGAGTCTGTAGATAAGTCCCAACTGTGGGGCAACTGGACTATCAGGGCCATGCCCCAAACTAAAGAGACTTTAGTAGGAAGGAGCCCAGAGAAACTGGTCTTGATCTCTCCCCCCTACCAGGAGGAAGACCCATCTCCCCTGCTTAGGGATTGAACGACACAGGGCCTTGGGCTGAGACCTGGTGGAGAGGGAGGGCCCAGGTCCCCCTACTACCTTCTCTGACCAACCATCTGGACACTTGGCCACCGAAGGCTCTATCACAGGGCATAATCCTTTCCTGGGTCAGGACCTTTCCCCTTGCCTGGCCAGGAGGAAGAGAGGTGTGTAGTGGGGAGAGGAGTGCTGATGGGAATAGTAGTCCCCTGTTTAGCAGATGCACCACACTGGTATAATGTGTTTTGGCCATTGTTTATGTTGAAATTAGGCATAAGTATTGTAGAGCCAATCTATTTCCCCCATCTTTGGGGGAAGGAGGTGTGTGGTGAGCGTGGATCTTTGAAGGAGGATGGCATAGCTTTCAGTTGGTTATTTCTAGTAATGTGAGTGAAGCTAGATGTTCTATGCCTTGTGCAAAGTGGGTGCCAAATGCTACTAAATCAGATGGGTGGAGTTTTATACTCAAAGCGCAACTCACTTGCACTGGTGTAAATGACTCACCAGAGGCTCTATTCTCCATCACGTTCAAGCTCTGCAGGAAAGTTAAAGTGGTACAGCAGGTGTGATGGGTTGGATCAAAGAACCCCCCTTGGGAGCTGCCAACTGATGTGCCAAGACTACTTCTGCCCCTGCTTTCCCTGCCAGCTCGGGACCCCAGCACCCTGTCTTACTGAGCCAGACACGCCCGTCTGTTCCAACACAGACCCAGGGTCTGAATTACTTGCCCCATACAGCTGCAGGCTTAACTGAAAGCAACTTACAGAAGTGTTCTTATCTTTAACGTTCAGCTGCCCAACTTTCAGTGGGGTCTAAACCCAAATAAATCCATTTTACCCTGTATAAAGCTTATACAAAGTAAACTCCTAAATTGTTCGCCCTCTATAACACTGATAGAGAGATATGCACAACTGTTTGTCCCGCCCCCTAGGTATTAATACATACTCTGGGTTAATTAATAAGTAAAAAGTGATTTTATTAAATACAGAAACTAGGATTTAAGTGGTTCCAAGTAGTAACAGACAGAACAAAGTGGACTACCAAGTAAAATAAAATAGAACATGCAAATCTATGTCTAATACAGTAAGAAACTGAATACAGATAAGATCCTCACCAGTTCCAGAATGCTTCCTTTTACAGACTAATCTCCTTTTAGTCTGGGTCCCGCAATCATTCACACCCCTTGCAGTCACTGCCCTTTGTTCCAGTTTCTTTCAGGTATCTTTGGGGGTGGAGAGGCCCTCTCTTTAGCCAGCTGAAGACCTTTGGAGGGGTCTCCCACAGGCTTAAATAGACTTTCTCTTGTGGGTGGAGACCCCCTCCTCTCTCCTATGCAAAGTCCAGCTCCAAGATGGAGTTTTGGAGTCACCTGGGCAAGTCACATGTCCATGCATGACTCAGTCTTCACAGGCAGAAGCCATTAGAATCACAGAATATCAGGGCTGGAAGGGACCTCAGGAGGTCATCTAGTCCAACCCCCTGCTCAAAACAGACCAATCCCCAGACAGATTTTTGCCCCAAATCACCCCCTCAAGGATGGAGCTCACAACTCTGGGTTTAGCAGGCCAGTGTGCAAACCACTGAGCTATCCTTCCCCACCTCTTGCCCGCATGGTATCTTGTATGTCTCCAGGAAGACTTCTTATGTGGACTGGCGCATTCCAAGATGTATTGTTCCCCAAGTGCTTCCTGATTGGGCACTTAACCTTGCGAATTCCTTTCTAAAGAAGCTGACCAAATGCCTCACAAAGCTTACTTAGAAATCAAGCAAGTATACAGCCAATATTCTTAACCTCAAGTACAAAAATGATATATGTGTACAAATAGGATGAATAGATATAGTAGACCATAACCTTTACAGAGAGATGTTACATGGCACAGGCAGCACAAAACATATTCCAGTTATGTCATAGTCCCATAAAGCATTATGGGGTACAGCAGGGGTAGGCAACCTTTCAGAAGTGGTGTGCCGAGTCTTCATTTATTCACTCTAATTTAAGGTTTCACGTGCCAGTAATACATTTTAACATTTTTAGAAGGTCTCTTTCTATAAGTCTATAATATATAACTAAACTATTGTTGTATATAAAGTAAATAAGGTTTTTAAAATGTTTAAGAAGCTTCATTTAAAATTAAATTAAAATGCAGAGCCCCCCCGAACTGGTGGCCAGGACCCGGGCAGTGTGAGTGCCACTGAAAATCTGCTCATGTGCCACCTTCAGCACGCGTGCCATAGGTTGCCTACACCTGGGGTACAGCGTCACAGCAGGGACCTGTGTTGCACAGTCATAGAGTACATTAGAGTAGGTCTCCAGCTAACTTAACTTAACCAGCAAAGGATTGGTACAGCAGAACTCCACTCCTTCACACACACACACACACACACACACACACACACACCCACACACCCCAAAACAATCCTGCCATGTCTGATCCCTCTCTGCACACCAGAAGGGTGACTGCACAGGAGCTGGTTCTGCTGCCTCTGCTGGCCCTTTATCAATAGAAAGCTGCCCTTCATCAGGGTAAGTTTCCCCTGGCCAGCTACAGTCAGAACCCATCTATTTTATGCCACCCAAGTAACACAGAATGGACACATTCTCTAGGCAGTGAAAAGCCAGGGCCACTGTTTATAAGAACTTGATTTCAAATATCTGGTAAAGGTGTTGAGAACTTAGGAGAGGTGCCGTAGTGAATGGAAATGAATGTTGATCTGGAGCCCAAACTGTGCTTTAGGATATAGGTCTCCTGAGATGGAGGGGTGGAATGTCAGGAGCAGCAAAGTTTCAGCGCACTCCTCCCACCATCACAAGACCAGAGGCTGGAGGCCAGTAAGGCTGAATGGGTTTAACTGCCAAACAATGGAACTACCATCTTAGGTGACCTGGCTGACCAACTGGGAAAAATCCAGCTGAGGCAAAAGAGAGACTTCAGAGAGAGCCCCTCAAACAAAAATAGTTGATCAATAGGATAAATGGGCTCAGGCACAACCAGGGAGGGTGGGATTTTGAGAACAGGGTGTTTCCCTGAGAGGAGAGAGCAGTCTGGGAACATGTCTCTAAAGAAGGTAAACAGAGACCATACTGGGTCCCAAGAGCTCCTTGGCTTCCAAAAAGAACATAAGTTAAGTCTGTTCCATTCCTGTAACTCGAGGGAAGCCCACCTAACATACCTTGTAGTTAGGCATCCAATTAGATGAGTCTAAACATGCACATAGGCTGGCATTTAAAAAAAAAATCTTATACTTTGTTCTACTTGCTAATAAACATATTTGTTTTAGGTGGGCTGCTTTTCACTACAGCATTGGTCACAGGCTCTGAAAGGGAAGTGTCCAGTTGGACCTGTGTGGTAATAAGCTATTGACATAGGTGGGGTGATGTACACACATCCCAGTCTAAGAGTGAGAGAACTGCAAAATTTCACCAAACAGGTAAAGGCAAAAGGCCTGACACCCAAGGAGGGGGGGGCGGCACTCGGAGACACCAGGAAGGGAACTGAGGTGCAAGCAGCCCCATAACTGTGACAGATACATTTTTATTTTATTTGTTTTATAAATCAAAATCATTAAATAAACACAACAGTTTGACTTGTGTAACCAATGGTGGCCAAGCATGAAGGGGCATACGAATGTTTAGCATATCTGGCACATAAATACCTTGCAATGCCAGCTACAAAAGTGCCATGCAAACGTCTGGTCTATTTCAGGTGACACTGTAAATAAGAAGGGACAACATTATCTCACGTAAATGTAAACAAACTTGTTTCTCTTAGCAATTGGCTGCACAAGAAATAGGACTGAGTGGACTTGTAGGCTCTCAAGTTTTACATTGTTTTGGTTTTGAGTGCAGTTATGTAACAAAAAAAATCGACATTTGTAAGTTGCACTTTCATGATAAAGAGATTGCACTATGGTACTTGTATGAGCTGAATTGAAAAATACTATTTTATCATTTTTTACAGTGCAAATATTTGTAATAAAAATAATATAAAATGAGCACTGCACACTTTGTATTCTGTGTTGTAACTGAAATCAATATATTTGAAAATGTAGAAAAACATCCAAAATATTTAATAAATTTCAATTGGTATTCTATTGTTTAACAGTGTGATTAAAACTGCGATTAATCGCAATTAATTTTTTTGAGTTAATCATGTGAGTTAACTGATTAATCGACAGCCCTATAAAACACCAGAAACTAATGTCTTATACCCTTAAAATTAGTTTGCCCAGCTCAACTATTCTAAAAACGTTTGCTTCTTGGCTGAACTTTTTAGCCAATTTTTGTATTTTGCTATCCAGTTTATAAAAGTTTATGATGGAAGGAGCACTGCTGTAATGGGGATGCATTTTACAACACTACCTCAGATATGAAACCACTGAGTCGCGATTCCTAATCAGGTAGGCTGCAATATGGATTTAGGGATTTAAAAGAGCTCTAACATGGTTCAGTCCCCCCATGCATACTGGCTGGCCAAACCACATTAGAAACTGGTTCACATTGAAGGGTGTTTATACCCTGTTCCCAAACTGGTTTAAAGATCTGTACACAGGTGGCCGGTAGGGGAGGCAGCATCTGCAATAGCTGTCTGGAGAGGGGAGTTTGGGGGGCCAAATAGTGTCTGAGTTGAAATCTACCCTTCCAAGAAGAGTGAACTTACTGAGGCCCTAAGGAGCCTCTGCAGGAGACTGAGAAGTGAAGCTAAAGGGAAGGCCCCTACACCCCCTCTCACCATAGAGGAATCTGAACTCCTAGGACACAGCAGGATGGGTGCTTGAGAACTCTTTGGCAGCCTCCCCTAAGTCTTCACCAATAAGATTCAGTTCTTTATTTTGGACCCAGTGCAGCTGCAGAGCCACAGATACCTAAGCCCCATTGGGTAAGTGGCCATATAGTTGCTAATCTGATACAGGAAGGAACCTGACTGTAGTGTATAATCAGAGTAGCTTTCCCAGTGTTCCATAGTGAGAGCTGGAATCTATGGAGATCATTAGGCCGAGTAACTTTACACTGAAAGACTATATATATCCTCAGTCCTAAGGTTGCTATGTATAACAGACTTGGCTTATCAGCTTCTGAATCTGCCTTCATTTGAAAATCATGCCTATTTTTTTCATTTAATAAGGCAATACATTTTCCTAATGCTTTCCTGGAGCTCATAAAATCAAAGATGTGAAAATTCATCTACAGATTTACACTACACTGTCTTATGTCATTGTCATGGTACTTGCAAGTGGTAAAGGTGGGGAGTAGCCTGCTTCTTCCTGAATATTCCACACTGCCTCTTGCATCCCCTTCTGACAAGCCAGTGAGTCAGTTCTCAAAGGCTCTAGCCAGATTTTCAGCTGCATCTGCAGCATCAATATGTAATAACTGAGTAATTTTAAAAGGTAATTCCAGGGTTATTTCTGCCCTCAGAAATAAAGTGCTACCTCATAATTAAAGAATAAAGAGAATAACATTTCTAATCACCAGGCTTTAATTAGGCTGACAATTATGTATACAGTGCTGCAAGAACTATATTCTCTATATTTGTTATCATTCCCCCCATAGGAATTTTAACCCGTTCCTTGCTACAAAGCAGTATAGTGGTATTCCTTTGAAACACAAATGTTCCATTATAATGTACCTACTAACATACCTTATATGAGGACTAGAAGCTAATGTGTGTTTTTCCCTGTGTGTCTCATGAGCAGTGGAATGGGAATCAGAGGGCCTATGTTCCCTGGAGGGACTGTTGTTGAGGGGACACCAGGGGAACACATGGAATTAGGCTGGAAGCAACTTGGCCACATGGACAGAGTAGAGCAAAGGGTTTAATAAAGTTCCATTTGTTCATCTTAATGTGTGTTCAGCTTCACTATTTGCTAAAGAAACAACTAAGTAGAATGGTTGCCATGCCTCCCTGCTGTATCTTCATACGAAGTGTCATAGCTTTCTGGTTTTATGTGATTATCCTGCACACTATTCTATTCAGGTTCTGATGACACCCTAATAACCAAAGTACCTGAGAGCCTTCCAGTAGTGTATTAAACACTGTGGCTAACATCTGTCACGTGTGATTCTCTCCTCCCTTTTTCTCACCAAGGGGAAAATTGAGAAGTTGTTTGGTTTTTTATGTCAGCCGTGCTGTGTATCTCGGTTATCGAAGGCCATGTCAAAGTACTTCTTACCCTTAGAATGGTAAGTGTTGGTGTTTGATATGGTTCTTCTATCCTGTGGGAGTACATTCCACAGCCTGGAACAGACCCAAAGAAAGCTGTCTCCTATTCAGAGAGATTTACGCTGGTCGTGGACAGCTTCATTGTACCTAAGGAACAGAGTTGTTGACATGGTCCTCATCCTGGAGTTTCAGGCGATCTTTTAAGTATCCTGAACCATTGAGTCCCTTGAAGATAAAAGGGTGTTGCCTGTTAGCTCTGTGTTCTTGGGGAACCAGGGCACAGTATCCAGCCAGTCTGACTCACAAAGGACCCCCCCACCCCCCGCCCTTTAGCCTCTGCTTGAACTAAAACCGATCAGAAGAAAGACCTACAAAAATCAATGAAAAGGCAGCGGGAGACACACCTAAACCCCTCTGAACAAGGGTGACAGGATTAAGGCAACTCCCCTAGCCTCATTTGCATTGAAGATGGGACAGGGAGGCATCTCCATTAGCATACAGAATGGAGAACAGAGATTCCAAGACAAGAACCGCACGGAACTCTGGGACCAGAAAAGCAGGGAAGCACTGCATGATGGGGATCTCTGCTCCAGATGTTAATGAACCCACGCCTGCACACACCCAGCTCAGTAGTTATCAGATCAATTCTAGTAATAAATCCTTTATTGGTACCCAAAATACTGAAGCTGCCTAATTGCATTGTGAGCTCCCTGGAAGGAACACCGCCCATAGCCAGGAATGATCAGTTCCTATTGTCTAGCCTGAACAAAACAACTTTGGTATACTCCCTTGAGCCATCAGTTTACCCACAAACAAATCTAGTGTTCTCCCTTGAGCCACTGTTGTTTCCCTACCAAAACCCCTCCCCATGCTCAAGTAAGTGTTCTGATGCCTGGATCCAAAATCTGCATCAGTTCCATTGGGACTTCATCTTCTCCTGACTGATCGTGCTGGGGGCTTTGCCTGTCTCCAGCACTCTAGACCCTCACCTACCACCACCACATGGGAACCCCAACTGGTTGAAGCTTCACAGAGTGGTGAGAATCCATCTCTCTCTCTCTCTCTCTGTTTTTTTATTTTTCCTACTCTAGGTATAGCTTTCTAACCCTGACTTGTGTTATCAGGTATAGTTTTCTAAACCTGACTTTTGTCATCAAATTTAAGGTAGATTTAATATTGCAACTGTTTTTGTTTGGCTCTCTTTGTGTGGTTATTACATGGCAATAAATAACTGTGTGTGTGTGCGTGCGTGTGTGTGTGTGTCTGGCTTCCCTATTTGCTCTGCAGCAACGCTCCTCTTACCTAAGCTACAGATCCCTAAGCTAAAAATCCTGTGGGGTTTGCTCATCAAGTGGGTTACTCCCAGAACAACTGTAACATGAAAGTGGGGATAGGGACATGCTGAACCTGTGGCATAGGAGGGTGGCAGCTTGGAAGTGCTGTTCGACCCAGCCTGCGGAGTCCAGGGGCGTATAAGGGGTCAGCTTGGGAGTGCTGATTGACCCAGTCCGCTTAGACATGCTCTATTAATGTGTGTGTGTATTTCATCTGATTCTGGGGCTGGAGGAACCCAGCCCTGGGGACCTTAGGTCATGCAAGATAGCTCCACTGGGAGGGAACTTGCAGAAAAGAGAGTAGAGCTTCGTATGAAAATACAAGTGACACAAGCAGTACATTGATAGAATTACAAAATCCCTCTTCCCTCCCCCCCCCAGAAGAGTAACCCTAATAAATGAGCATACCCCAAAGTAACGGGCAAATCTGGTAATAAATGGTGGAGAATGCAGGGAGCACGTGACCCTAATCACGTGGTAATTGTTCAGTAGTTGCTGCAGAGTGGGGAAACTGAGGCATGGACCTGAGCAAACTCTCTCTTCCTTTTTCAGACTAAGCTCCTTTAGCAAGGTCCCTCTCTCATAGAATATTTGGTAACGTCCTGTAACTTTTAAGTTAAGAATCGTGCTTAGAATAACTGTAGGACCATGCAATAAGGAGTTAAAGAGTTGTGCCTTAAAAGTAAAGATTTTAGAGCAATACTGTGACTGCGTGAAAGGGTTTTAGGTTGGGATCATTAGTGAGAAAAGGGAAGTAGAGATGGCTGAAAAAAAAACCTTGGGTGCTCGCTTGAGACAGGAGAAAACCAACAAGTTAGAGAGATGGGTAATGAAGAAGGGGAAATGCTCCTGAGAAAGGGGGTGCTTTAAGGGTGAGAATCCCCTGATTGAAGCGAGTCTGAGTTTTGAACAATATTGCACAACTATTAAACCACGTGGTAGCGCAAAGGTTGCGGCTGTTGCATCGGCATTATTTTATGCATGTCTGCAAATGGTTGAAATGGTAAAGGGAAGGCAGGAACTGGAGCTGGAAAAAAGCAATTACAACAGCGTTTGTACAAATGTGAGACAGACGGGTGTGAATTTATAGCAGAAAAGCTTAAAATGGTGACTGTACTTAGAAATATGCAAGAGGAGAGAGACAAGGCAAGCAGAAATGCAGAACAGTATAGGAAAGAGTTAACCCACACAAAAATTGTTTTAGAAGAAGCGAGAGCAGCAACTCGCTTCCTGGCAGATGAAAATAAGGCAGCCAAGGCAGCAGCAGGCCATCAGGAGTGTGAGGCAAAGATTAGTAAATTGCAGGTCCAACTTAGTGCCCATAAGGAGGTGGTAGCAGCTATAAGATTGAGAGGATTGTGATTTGGAGCTCCCTAGGAAAATAGAGACCCCCGATGCTG
Organism: Emys orbicularis; assembly: GCF_028017835.1. Taxonomy (NCBI): domain Eukaryota; kingdom Metazoa; phylum Chordata; order Testudines; family Emydidae; genus Emys; species Emys orbicularis. The sequence continues at coordinate 38,616,439 of NC_088684.1, forward strand.
TCCCCAATTGGCCACACATGCATCATGTTGCCCCTGTTTCCACCAGGGAGGTTAAACACATAGTTGCAGGAGTCAATCTTCCCACAACAGAGCTGGTCACGGACATAGTAAGATGTCCTAGTCAAGCCAAGGCTATTGCTGAGAGACTGGGGCCACTAAACTGTGACACCATCGTTGCGTGCAATGGCTCGCATTTGGCAAATGTATCCCTCTGCTGACGGCATGGACTTAACCCATTGGTTCAGTTATGCGCCTCTCCTTGTAATTCAGATGCTCTGGACGTAGGCATAGGTTCTTGGGAGCAGACTGCTGCTAGACCCTAGGAATGGATAAGTGCTCTTAAAATATTACTGCCTGCTTCTTCCCTTAAGAAACTATATATAATGGAAAAGCAGAAACCAGGAGAGGCCCCTGAAGCTTACCTAATTTGAAAGAAGATGCTGGCAGCTCTGTCTGATTCATTACCCCAGACAGAAGAAAATGGGGTTATCACTTCCCATTATCAGGGACCCAAATTAGTACAGAGCACTTAGGTAGGACTAAATTCTCAGCAAAAATGATCATGGGGGCTGTGGCTATAGAACACCTAACCTGGAATGAACTAGTGGCAAAAATCAAACAGGCAGGGGATTTGCTGCGAGAGACTGGTGTCTTAAAAAGACAAATCAGCAAAAAGACTACCTCAGAGCCCTTGCAGGCTATCATATTTGCAAATAATGGACCTCACTCTGCCAGTCGCCCTCCCAGGGCCGTCCCCACCCATACGCAAAGTACGCAGCTGCCTAGGGCACCAGGAAATTTGGTGCCCCAAATTTCCTGGTGTCCTGTGCAGCTGCGTGCTGCTCCAGCCCCAGCCCCGCCTCTTCCCACCCCTGCTCTGCCCCCACTCCACCCCTTCCCCAAAGCCCCGCCCATGCTCCACCCTGCCCCGCCTCTGCCCTGCCCCAGCCTCGCCCCTACTCCAGCCCTTCCCCAAAGCTCCTGCCCTGCTCCACCCCAGCCCCGCCTCTTCCCGCCCTGCTCCGTCCCAGCCCCACCCACAGTCCCCTGAGGACTGCAGCAGGGCTGGGTCTGCACTCACCGGCAGCGGGAAGTGTAGCGACCTGGCCCCAGCCATGCCACTAGTGAGTGCTGGGGGGCAGTTCTCCCTCTACCCCCCAAGCCAGCCCCCCCCCCCGCCGAGGCCTGGGGCCCCACACACACACACCCCATGGGGGTGCTGTGTAGAGCCCCAGAGTAGCTAGGAACAGCCCTGCACCCTCCCAATTCTAATCCCCCTACCTTCCACAACCCTGGGCCGCGCCGACACAAGGAGACCCCTAGGAACATGATTTGGAAGGAGCTGGTGAACTTAGAGGAGGATATAGGAAAATATGATCGCCAGCCCCTCAGCATCCTGACTAATGCTTTGTCTCAGGTCATGCGGAGAACAGAGTTAATGCAGGGAGCCCCCCCTCAGAACCACTGCCCTGGTACGGAGTGTGTTCCCTACGCCCACTCCATGTCAAAACCAGATCCCTGCCCTCTCTTCTGAGTGGAGGTTCTTGGTGGAGTCGGCCAATCAGTAGGGATGCCCAGTTTCCCATGGGCCTCCCCAGCTGACCACAAGACTTCAGTGCAACGTATGGGGGAGACCCACTGTGAGAGCTACAGTGGGGAACCCCGGGATGTTAGCCCAATTGCTAGTGGACATCGGAGCATCAGTAAACATTCTAAGTCCCCGGTGGCTCTCTGGAGGGAGACCCACTGCTAAACAGGTTCAGCTCAGAGGGTATGGGGGAGAAATCCAGGAAGCTCCAGTCTGGCAGGATGTTCCCTTGCAAATTGACAGACTACAGGGACAAGTAGAATGCTGTGCCCTGACCTGTGTGATCAGTTATAGTTTTCTAAACCTGACTTTTGTAATCAAATTTAAGCTAGATTTAATATTGTAACTGTTTTGTTTGTTCAGCTCTGCTTCCATGGTTATTACATGGCAATAAATAACTTTTATGGTTAAGGTGGTTACTACCCTCCCTCTCTCTCTCTTTGTCTCCTCTTTTTGTGTGTGTGTTTTTGGCTTCTGTATTTGCTCTGCAGCAACGGTCCTCTTACCTAAGCTAAAGATCCTTGTAGTGCCCAAAAATCTTGTGGGGTTTGCTCATCAAGTGGGTTACTACCAGAACAACTGTAACGTGAAAGGGACATGCTGAAAGGGGATAGGGACATGCTGAACCTGTGGCATAGGAGGGTGGCAGCTTGAAAGTGCTGCTTGACCCAGCCTCCTCAGGCATACTCTATTCCGGTGCGGTGCCTGTGGCATATGAGGGTGGCAGTTTGGAAGTGCTATTCGACCCAGCCTGCTGAGTCCAAGGGCATATAAGGGGTCAGCTTGGGAGTGCTGATTAACCCGGTCCTCTCAGACTGGTGTGTGTTCTCATCTGATTCTGGACTGGAGTAACCCAGCCCCGGGGAACCTAGGTCCTGCAGGGAGGGAACTTGGTCCATTGGGAGGGAACTTGCAGCAGGGAGAAGTAGAGCTCTGTATGAAAACACAAGTGACACAAGCAGTACATTGATAGAATTACAGAACATACACCCCCCCCCCCCAGAAGAGTAACCCTAATAAATGAGCATACCCCAAAGTAATGGGCAAATCTGGTCACGGGGGTGACATTCCAGCACCATTGATGTCAATGGCAAAGCTCCCTTTGTCTTCATTGGGCCAGGATTTTGCCGAAGAGCACTACACTACACCAAACTTCATTCAGAAATAGGGGGAAAGGAAGGAGGCATTCCTGCCTGTAAGCATTCCTGGAAGATCTTATCTCTGATGCCTGCTATAAACTGTTTTGCATGCTGCTGCCTGACACCTGATCTTAAAACATCTAGCACAGCAACTTGTACAAAATATAATTTTAATACAGAAACCATAAATTATTAAGTGTTTCATCTTCTTATATCTTAATGGAAGATAATCATAGCCTGGTATCTCTTCATTCTTAAAATATTGTAGCAAATACATTTCATTGTTCATTCTAGCATTCACCTTGGGGCCATACAACCTGGATGTTCTAAGTATGATACAAAAGACACGTATAATGGATGTATTCTAGTTAGGTGTGCAGGTGCAGGACGCTCTTATCAGAGACAGTGTCATAAAAGTCACCCTCATTTCAACAGTGCCTAGCAGTGCTGCTCACCTGGTAAACTTTTATAAACTAGGCATAACATTTTGCTAAATATCTCAGCCCTGGGACTAATTAAAAAAAAAAAAGGTGTGTCCAGACTGTAGTTAAGAGTGTGGAAGACATGACTAGATATTATGTTTCAGTTGCTCTTCTGCATTTCTAACTCAAAGCAGCTATGTTTAATTTAAATAAAATTCTACAGTCCATTGGCCACTCACTTTTATTCAAACCAATCAACTTTGTGGAAACCTCTCCTCCTTTTCCTCTACTGATCCTGTACCTTCAATATGGCTGGGAAGACAGCAGGGGTGAGCTAGCTTTCCTTCCTGACCCCTCTTCTCCCCCATTGGTCAGAAGGAAGGAGAAGTCATGCCAGCTGGATCCTTTACCAGAGGGAGCTATCAGAGAGGACCCTAACAATCACTGCTAGCTTGGCTCTGCTCAGACTAGGCCCAGTTACTACAGTGCTGATCAATGCACCCAGAGAGCAACAGACCCCATCATCTTCTATTATATTTAGGATTCTTGTACAAACTTTGTCTCCACCTACCCAGATCAAATAAGATGTTTGGCCAAAATCCAAAGATCCTTTAGTTTCAAATGCCCCAAAAGCTGAAGGGCAGGAAAAGAGCATCCCCTATGCCGACACTAATACAACTCCCACTTCAGCAAATGTAGGAAGGGCTTGAGTGGGGAGCAGACACCCTCCGCAACCTGGATACAGACAGACACACCAGAGGTGATTCCTGAACCAGACCTCCCATGTCATGCCATGCAGCGTTGTCATTGGGACTATGAGTCAGCTAATGTATCATGCGTGAAGAAGAAAAAGACACACTGGTTAATGTCAGCCCATTGTAATAATAAACAGAGTGTTTAGTACTGTGACAAGATTCTTCAAAATATACAAAAGAAGACAGTGACGAGCTGAAAACTGAACTCTCAAAGGCATTTCAGCCCGAACATGCAACAAACATGCACATTTTCCTTTGTAACTGTATGTAGATTTTTATATTGGTTCCCATTACCAAGAAAGGTGGGTTAAATGCAATCCATTGCAAATTAATGGGATATAATTAAAAAACCCCATCTCTTACTCTAATTATAAAACCATCAAATGTCTCTAAACAAATGGGGCCAGATCCTCAGCTGCTGTAAATTCACATAGAACCATTGACTTCAGAGAGCTACTCTGATTCTCATCAACTGAGGAGGTGACCCACAGACTTTCTAGCTTACCCTGAAGCTAACCAAATTAAGGTCAGATGAAGTGGCAGAGAGAGATGACTTCAAAGTCCTGGGCTTCCCATTCACAGCTAGAAATGCAGTTTTAAGGTACACATCAATGCAACCTTAACTCTGCTCCTTGGAACTGGCAATAGCCGCTAGGAATTATCTACATGCACTCCAGCTGCAGTCACTATGGTAGGTGTAGCTGTATTGAATGGTGGAGGGATTAGTGGAGCAGCTTGGCAGGAGCTGTGATTGTGATTTGAAATTATCTGGGGGGCCCTGCCCTTTGGGGGGTCTGAGCCCCATTCCCTCCCCTCCCCTTGTTTGTGTGTTCAAAGGAAAGACATACACATGTACCTTGAAGGGTCCTGTAGACCTTATCTTGGTGCTGAGTTTTGTAGGTTGTGTCAGAAGCAGTGCACAGAGGTCTTCTTACCATGAGGATTGTCAGCAGCAAGGTGGAATGTAAGAATGATCTGTAGGTGTAATGATGGGTAAGTGAAAGTAGAGTGTTAGATGGCAACTTGTGCCTAAGGGTGAAGGGGTTGTAAAAGAAGATGAAGATATCATAAAATGTAGCAGGCGTGGTGGTGTTCTGGAGAGTGGGCTAAGTATTTGAGTGTAGGGCACACATAGGTAGCTCCTGTTCGGTACAGCTGAACACCTAAACACAAGTGTGGCCTTAGCAAAGAGAAGGCATTACACTCGGTGCCAAAGTTATCATGTGCTCTTTCACTGCGTGTTCTGCACTGTCTGCAAAGGCAGAGTATGAGTCTGGGTGTTACGGGGCATCACTCAAAGAAGGCAGAGTTAAGTTTGCCCTGGTATGTACCTTAGCTCGTGTATTTCCTGATTTTCAGATGTTTGAATTTTGCTGAACTTGACATTCTGGAAGGAGCACGAGGCAACTTGAGTTCTTACATTAATGAAGTTTTTTGTTAGTGAATTTCCCAGTATTTTCAACAGAAACGTTTTTTGTAGGAGTTAAGGCTTGTCTAAAAGGCAAGTTAATCCAGAATAACAAGTGCAATGGCTATTCAGCACTAACTCCCTATGGTCATTTGTATTCCACACTAAGAGTGCCTTCATACAGTTTAGCTTAGTTCACTTAAAATCGGATTAACCTAAACTGGATACAGTCTTTATTTAGGCGGCCGTAGTTATCACATAGGTTTACACTGAGGCACTGATGTGGTTAGCTAAAGGTAAAGGATGCTATGTGATTCCTCAGTAGTCCCCCCCTCTCCTGTACACTATTTATAGTTATAATGGTCATAGGCACTGACTCTGGGTGCTCCGGGGCTGGAGCACCCACGGGGAAAAATTAGTGGGTGCTCTGCACCCACCAGCAGCCAAGCTCCCTTCACCCCCCACCCCACCTCCTCCTCCTCCCCCCCTGAGCGTGCTGCGTCCCCGCTCCTCCGCCTACCTCCCAGCACTTCCCGCCCGGCTGCCACCAAACAACTGTTTGGCAGCATTAGCATGCTCCAGGAGTGGGGGAGGAGCGGGAATGTGGCGCGCTCAGGGGAGGAGGCGGGGAAGAGGCGGGGCTGGGGCGGGGATTTGGGGAAGGAGTTGGAATAGGGGCAGGGAGGGGGTGGAGTTGGGGCGGAGACTTTGGGGAAGGGGTTGGAATGGGGGCAGGGAAGGGGTGGGAAGAGGTGGGGCGGAGGTGGGACCTCATGGAAGGGGTGGAGTGGGGGCAGGGCCAGGGGCAGAATGGGGGTCAAGCACCCACGTGAAAGGGGAAGTCGGTGCCTATGATAATGGTCATGCTTTGAAATGTTTGGAAGCTGAAGTTACTGATGGCAGGAAGAGAAATCTCAGCTATGGCCTATGTCCCAAAATCTTGACAGTTTTATTCCCTGTTAGTTACAGTAACTAAGCATGTGAGAGAAGACGGGTCTCTCTCTCTCTCTCTCTCTCTCTCTCCACCTTCCTCTTCCACCATCCTCTGCAACATAGAGCCCCCCTTCCAACATTTCTTGTTAACCTTCCTCTTCCCACCTCATTAAGTCACTATCACTTGAGAAGCCATTAGCATGTATAAAGTTGCTCTCTCTGTTTGGCACCCACTGTTGCTGTGTACACATGTCACAGGTAGCAGCTTGCTGAAAGATCGCACACTTCCTTGGTTATGTAGGCTGGCCTGTACACCATGCCAAGCACCACTCCCCTACTATCCACCCCCAGTCGGCCCCTTGTCCTCACTCTGGCCAGACCTCCCCAGCCATGTTCCTGGTCCACCCAATCTAACCCTGCTCCAAGCTGGCTCCCTCCATTCTCCATTCTGGCTTGCCCTAACCCCACATGGGGATGATGTGTACTTTAACTTTGTATTTCTTGGCTTTCAGAGGTTGAAGTTTAGCTACTCTCCACATTCTGGAAGGCCACTAGGCAACCTCAACTCTGTGTTAATTAAATTTGGGGGGCATTTAATTTCCTTGATTTTTTTTTTTTTTTTAAATTTTCAGCACCCCTATGTACCACAGCCCAGTTCTCCCCCTCTGCTGCCCCTGGCTCCTTCGCAATGATTAACCACCAAATGGACTGGCTATATGATGGCCACTTCGCTGCCTCTGCATCATCTCCTCACTGCCTTTTCTCTGCTGGTCCAGCACAGCCTGGTTCTCTCTCCCCAGCTGTTCACCCCAGGGAGAGGCAGGCATCAGCATGGGACCCACAGGTTGAGAAACTGGGGAGAGAATGTATGAATATTGCAGAGACTAGCATGGGTCAGTGGGGACATTTTTGAAGGGGGGCATTGATATGGGGTAGGCATGAGAAGAAGGGTGGTCCTGTGAATAGGACCAGGGCTTGGGAAACCTGGATTCAGTTTCCTGATCTGCAGCAGACTTCCTGTGTGACCATGGGCAAGTCACATAGTCTCTTTGTGCCTCAGTTCCCCATCTGTAAACGTGGATAATAGCACTGCCCTGCCTCACAAGGGTGTTATGAGGATAAATACATTAAAGATTGTGAGGTGCTCGGGCACTACAGTAATGTGTGCCATATAAGTATCCATCACTGATTGATTTGATGGCTGTGAGAGCTTTAGGGGGGCAAATGAAGCCTCCTCAACATCCTCCACTGTACTGTCCTTTCCATCCCACTTTCCCCTGCACTGTTCCAACACTCCCCCTTGCTGCTCCAACCCCCATATCCTCCCAAATTATTCAGACTCCCCTACCACTGCTCTAATTCCTCCATCGTGCCCATTGCCCCAAGTCCCCTCCTCACCTCTGCCCTGTCCGATGCACCTGTTAAGGTGGCAGCACTGGGAGGAGTGTGTATACCAGCTGGAGGCAGGAAGGAGAGGCAGAGTCCCTACCCCAGATCTGGGTCTAGTATATGGGGAAGGGGACTTTCAGCTTCCCTCTAGTTAATCAATGCTGATTAGGGTTGCCAGGCATCCGGTTTTTGACCAGAACACCAGGTCGAAAAGGGACCCTTTTGGCTCTGGTCAGCCCTGCTGATTGGGCTGTTAAAAGTCCGCTCAGCGGCACAGCAGGGCTAAGGCAGACTCCCTCCCTGCCCCAGCTCCGTGCAGCTCCCAGAAGCGGACGGCATGTCCCTGCGGCTCCTAGGTGCAGGTGTGATCACGGAAGCTCCATGCGCTGCCCACACCCTGAACGCCATCTCCACAGCTCCCATTAGCCGGGAACTGTGGCCAATGGGAGCTGCAGGGATGGGGCCTGCTTGCGTGGGCAGCGTGCAGAGTCCTGCCCGCTCCTGCACCTAGAAGTCAGAGAGAAATGCCGGCCGCTTCCAGGAGCCGCATATGGTAAGCACTGCCCAGAGCCCGAACCCCCTCCTACACCCCAACCCCCTGCCCCAGCCCTGAGCCCCCTCCCACACCCAAACTCCCTCCCCAGAGCCCACACCTCCTCCCTCACCCCAACCCCCTGCCCCATCCCTTAGCCCCCTCCCACACCCAAATTCCCTCCCAGAGCCCGCACCCCCTCTCACATGCCAAACCCCTTGACCCCATAGCCCCCTCCTGCACCCCAAAGCCTTCATCCCTGGCACCACTGCAGAGCCCGTGCCCCCAGCTGGAGGCCTCACCCTCTTCTGCACCCCAACCCCTTGTCCCAGCCCTTTGAAAATGAGTGAGTGAGCAAGGTGGGGAGAGTGAGTGACAGCGGGAGGGGGATGGAGTGAGTGGGGGCGGGGCTTTGGAGAAGGGGAGGGGCAGGGGCAGTGTCTTGGGCTAGGGGGTGGGGCATGGGTGTTTGGTTTTCTGCAATCAGAAAGTTGGCAACCCTAGTGCTGATGCTCTGCTGTAATAATCCTACAGGTGGGAAAAGTAGCCATATGCCGAGCAATCATTCTCTCATGTGCATAGAACATGTGTAATTTATGATCTTTCAGAAAATAGTTAGAGCTCCTTCTAAATTCACTGTACAAATTAGTAGCACACATTTCACAAAACCATAACTCCTTAACAGAGGCAGATAGTACCAACATGCCTGCAGACTTCTGTCAAAGGTAGGGTTATTCAGATTTACAGTGCATGGGTTTAGCTCAGGTTTCAATGGGCCCAGCATGTTCCCTTGAGTCACCCTTGTAATGTGATAACAGGCTGCCTGGAATTGCTTGCCCTAGTCTGCTGAACATGCATGTTTCAATCTCTTTGGCATGTGAGTGTTTGGCACATACTTATTTTATATAATTATAAACATAGTTGAGTCTGTAAAATGCTTTTTTGGGGGTAGGTTGTAACTCAAGACCCATAGTTCAAATTACCCCAAATTTGGAGCAGTGACACTGCCCATCTCCCCCATGAGGTACAGTAAATTTCAAAATAATCTAAATAAGCATGTAGATTTTAGAGCATTTAAATGAGTCTTCCTTTAAACATAAAGTGCTGCTCAACCAAAACTATAGTGGAGCTGGCTTTCCCCTATAATATATATATATTCTTCACCTCTGTATAAGGAGTCATCACCTGGTCACCTAAAGATTACATGTTGTCTGTATTACATGTGGTCTGTTGTTAGACATTTTACATCGTAAGCTCCTTGGGGCAGGGATCAAGTCTATTTCACATTCTTTACAACTCTAAGCACGTTGGAATTCAACAAATATATAAGAGAGTGGTAAAGATGGCTGCAAGAAACTGAAGAATAGTAGCTAGTCCTTCAGAGATACTTATTATGGGCTTCACGATCCAAATACAATTGTTTTCCATTAATAAAGTGAAGTAATGTTGATGAGGTGTGTTGGTTTGCTATGCAGGGAGGTTAGATAAGTGGAAACATTACCCATCTTCTTTTTCCTGTCCAATTAAAGGACAATAAAATCTCTCAATAACTTCCATTTCCATCCAGATTTTCAAAATAAATGTTGCGGGATGTTTTGTCACCTTGCCCAGTATGATAGGATCAATGGAAGGTACATGAATGACTTCCAGCGGCAACAAGTTTAGCAGAGTTCCTATTGGTTCAGCCATGGCAAAACTTGCTTTTTTGGCTCAGCTACCACCACAAAGGTTCTAGTTCAAGCCTCAGCCATGGCCAAATGCAAGGCACACACAGAGAGTAAAAGCACCAGATGCAGTATTCCCTTAACTGTTTAAATCTGCTCTAGTATCTGGCTGTTACTTGGCTTGTGTGTTTGTGTTCTTCCTGTGTGCTTTCCCAGCTCTATGCAGATAGCCGGTTCAGCTGAAATCTTGTTGCCTCAGTAGCGCTGTTTAGGCTGCTCAGTGCTTCTGTCCTTGAAGCTTCAACGTTATTAGTAGACAGCACGGCATATTAGTTTAGCAGACTTTGATGTTACTCATAAAGGAAGACCCACAGACATGGTTTAGTGGCCAAAGGCACTCGGCCAGGTTTATTGCTGTTTATTTACCCTCCTAGTGCCCTGGCTCCATGGTTACAGGTACGGTAACACATGAGTGCCCTGTGGCAAGGAACGACTCAGTCAGTGGTGGAACTTTCCGCTGCCCTCTCGGCCGAACAAAGAATTAAGGTAAAGTACCTCTACATTTATAGACTAAAACAAACAATTAACCTACAAAACTTACACACCACCTTATGTATTTCATGACATCTGTTTGTTACCTCCCCTTGTTCCTGATATCTTGGACAAAACCTCCCTAATCATTGTTTTGTCAAACCATCTTATCTTATCCTAGATTGAGATGTATCTGTACTACCTAGAATATATTTAGGTAAATATCTAGTGCCTAGTACACTTGCAACAGCTTTGCCAAGTTCATGTACTGAACAGTGAACTTGTAAGCATCTGCTTTAACACGTGGCCTGACTTTGCTTCACAGCCTCTGGTTCAGGCCTCAGACCATACACCAGGCCCAGTGCTCCAGCTCTCTCTCTCTACTACACTGGCCACATTAGAAGACACTATTGTGACACATAGGCCCATTGGTGCCCATGGGCAAAGGGTTCAATGTTCATTACAAGCAACCCGTTTCAGACCTGACAAACTCACTACACCCAATACACCACTTTCATGGTATTTATCCATAAAGGCTAGCATGTGTAGTCTCTACTGAAGTCTTGTAACTTATTGATACTCATAATCATTGTGAGATGTGCATATGGATGTGACATACCAGGGTGCAATCCAGACGAGCGAGGGCTGTGTCACCCTTCCCTGCAACCTTGGATGCCTTACAATACCCTGCTGCATTGGCTCCCATCTGGGCCACTCACAAACAGCCTGTCAGCATGCAAGCCACACCCTGGGTGTCTGAGTATAACTGCAGCCTGCCAGCCACACATTTACCAGCCATGGTTACCTCTGCAGGGTGACCCCAACACACTTCCAGTCCCAGATTTCCCCCCCAAAATGTATGTCTTGTACTGTCCAGCCCTTTCCTGGCCAGTTTCAAATGTATTATTCCTTTAAGAAATAATATATACTAGCTTGTTGCCTTAAATGGAGTTGCCCAGACACTTCAACTTAAGCACACTGGATTAGATAATACAATAAAACAAGTTTATTAACTACAAAGAGGTAGATTTTAAGTGAGTATAAGTAATGAGGCATAAGAGTCAGAAATGGTTACAAGAAAAATAAAGATAAAATGCTGCCTAATCTAACCAACTCTTTTAGATTCAAAGCAAAGTTTCTCACCATATGCTTCCAGCAGCATTACTGACCAAATCCTTCATGTCAGGACCCTTCCTCCAGAGTCCAGCGGCTGCTTCTTTTGTCTTCTCAGGTGCAAAGAGTGAGAGGGACGGGGAGGAGGGGTCTTGGAGTGTTTTCCCCTCCTTTTTATAGTTTTCGTCCCTCTTTGAGAAGCATTTCCAGCTGAGATCCAAGAGACAGGGAATCTGATGGAGGAAGGAGACTTGATGTTGTTTCTTTGCTAAGCTGCAGAGCTCTATCCCTACCCCTCTTTCTTGCCAAAGAATGGCCACTTGGTAGGTGACGGCTCATCAGTTTTGTTGACACCTGGCTGGGGTGTCAGCTTGCCTTTTGTTTTTGTCTTTGTCACAGTGTAGCTGGCTGACAGGATCCAAGAGGATATGGCAGCTTCGTGATTGGGAGATATCAGACTTGTCTATGTGAGAAGGAGGTTGTGGGTTTATCAGGGGTGGAAGGGGAAATCCAGACTGTAACCATGGGTTTGTCAGCCCAAGTGCTGTGATGGGGATTGCTCATTTGTTCCAGGGGACTGGAAAGGGGGATGTGGCCTTCTCAGTGACAGGAAGGTGTCTGTAGGTTTGTCAGTGTGGGGAGACTAAGAAGGGATTTTAGGATTGTCTTGGGGGATATCTTGTGGCTTGTCACAGGGTGAGAAGGGTTGTGGGCTTGACACTGAGAACACTGAGACATCTCCATGGCTAGGAGATGCCATCCCATCCTGGAAAACGAAGACCTGGCCTCAGTTACATACATCTTCATCACCTCCCATGTGGACTACAGCAATGAGACAGACCTGAGCACAAAGCCACTGGGCCTTAAGAAACTCAAACTAGTACAGAACCCTGCAACACAACTCTTCCGCCACACAGGTTGCTGCAAGCACATCAAACCTCTGCTTTCTGCCCTGGCTTCCCATAGAATATTGAGTCAAGTTCAAGGTCTTAGGCCTTTTCTTCCAGGTGTTCCACTGCGTGAGCCCAGGATATCTAAAATTCTGCCTGAAGCTCTGAGATGAAGACCGTGTTCAATAATTCCTCTGCTCAGGCACAATGGAACCTTCTACTACAAGGATAAATCTCATCTGTGGAAGAGTTAGAACTTTCTTGGGGTCTGGCTCCTATAGAAATTAAGGCCCATTGCAAACCTCACCACCACCTTCTGCTCCAAGTGTAAGGTGCATTTCTTTGACCTGCCTTCTGTGAAATAAACACGAGTAGCATGTACATTAACACAAAACGCCTAAACAAAACAGGACTCTCCATTGCACACGCAATGCTACCCATGAAGAGGATGAGAGAATGAACATGTGACAGATGTTAGTCTCACTGCTTAATGCACCATTGGAATGCACTCGGTTACTATGGTGATGAAGGAGGCACAAGAACCTATATAGAACAGAAGAGAGTGTATGGATGGTAAAAGCACAAGGATGCAGTTATTTGCAAGTCTGATAATCAGATCAGTGCTGTGAAATCAGATTTTGAGTGCTGTCCAGATGCACTCTGAGGTGTGCTCTGGATTTAAAAGTGTGAACATTTTGAAATACATGGATGGAAGGACAGACAGATCAATGAGGGGCCCAGCATAAATTCCAACGGACCTGAAGGGAGAGTCATTAGGACATCTAGCCATCTCCTCCACACACACTACCATTCAGCTGGCAGCAGAAGGAGTCCAACTGGTCTGAAAGACTTCCTCCCCCACCCTGCCATCTGTTGCAGATGTTGCAATATCTGAAAGGCATGAAGCACTCTGGGGCAAAGGGAGCCCACAAGTGTCTGAAATTTGAATTCAGTGTGTGATGACAACTTTTTGGAGAAAAATAAATGGAAGACAAGAGTATAAAGGCCAGAATGTGCATTGAGATCAGTGAGGGAGCAGAGAGGTTTTGCTTTGTTTTAATGTACAGTTCTAGATCCCTTCAGGCATCTGCCTGGTGTAGGAGATAAGAAAGTAAAAGTGTGTTAGGAAGAATTTTCCAAACATGATTAATACCTTTTTTAAAAGTCCCAGATCTCAAAATCAGCTTTTCTACTTCACATTACAGTTGTACAATAAGTTGTCTGAGGGCTGCCATCGAACCATATCCCCACAACACAACCTGAAGCAGAAAGGACCTTTCAAAAAAAATTATGGGGAGTAGGAGAAATTGGGAGCATAATGGAGGGCAAGTGACAGCCTGACCTGGGAAGCACCTGTTGCCTCTTCATAATATAAACTTTGATTAGGCTGTGACTCAATTATTATTAGTAAAGATGGGCCAAGAGTTGAACCTCAGATCCAAACCACCTGAGATCAGATCTTCCCCCAAGTTCTGAGATGTTCAGATCTGAGATTTAGAGAACTTGGGGGACAGTAGCAAATTTCAGATCCAGATCAGAAGTTCCCCAGAGTCTTAGGGGGGGTTGTGGTTCAATCTCACCTGAATACTCTTCAGAGGGGAAGAATGGCCTTGTGGAACTCAGATTTGGGTTCAGTTCCCGGCTCTGAGCCAGACTCCCTGTGTGATTTTAGACAGGTAACTCGGGGCCTGATTTTCAGAGGTGCTGAGCTTTCAGTGGAAGTTCTGGATGCTCAGTGCTTCTCAAAGTCATTACTGACCTGATATATTTGCACCTCAGTTCCCAGAATATCAGTTACTGTACGTAACTTGTACAAGAGAAAACCACTATGGAAAAGACCCATCAAAATGAAGAGAGAATGACAACCAACCTATGGAATTTCTAAACCAACATATTCTGTGGCAGGATTATAAATCTCTACTCATATCTACAGGATCCATTAAAATTTCTGTCAAAAGGATCTCATTCTCTGTTGAATCCTATTGGATTTTAGAGAAATGTCTGAAGCCCTCTTTCGTGCTATAGAACCTTATTGGTTTCATCCCTGTTCAATTATAAGACTTTTCCTTATGGATTAAGGGCTTATTTCTGAAAGGTGCTGAGCACTTTGGCCTCACTCTAGTAAAGCAAACATGTGTTTAGCTTTAAGCATGTGAGGAGTCCCATGGAAATCACTGTAGTGTGCTTGGCCTTGCAAGATCAGGCACTGAGCATGCTACTGAGAGACAGCCACAGAACTGCTAGTGTCCTCAGCACTGGTGCTAGTCAAAGTAATTGACTGTTAATTTACTTCTGAAATAGTGAATTTCATTACAAACATATTAGCTCACTGTAACACCTGCCTCACTTTTTCCCTTATTTATACAAATAAGTGCAGCGGCTCAAAAAAAAAGGCTTAGTATTAAAGCAGGGAAATGATGACAAAGCGAGAGATATTTGTGGCAAAAAATAAGGCTTGCATAGCAAAACAGCAATCCTATTATCTCATCAACATGGCACAGACTGAGGTGGAATTATAAATAGCAGCAGTGGTAATGCCTGGGAGTTGCAACTTGGCGCTGCTGCTGGCCACTTCTTTCTGGATGAAGTTCAAGCTGACGTAAAAAGGGTAGGAATCATAACAGCTAGAGATGGAAAATACCTATCAGCTCACTGATTCCATTCTCCTGCAGGGGCAGGACATAGTCCTCAAACAGAGGATGCATCAGATACAAAACTGACACTTGGGCCTAGTGAAAAGGCCAGCAAGGAGCAGAGGAGTTTATTTTGTTAGCAAATGCAATTTTAATGCTGAAAATAACTGAAAGATGCAAAGGGCAGAGCTGGGAGCCTAAGAAGGTTAGTTGTTTTTAATGAGTTGTCCTGACAGTTAAGGGTATGTCTACAGGCAGCTTGGCTGGGATTGTACTTGGGCAACTAGTCCCTCCCCCTGCTTGCACTGCCATGGTTAGACTCTATTTTTAGCATGTTATCTCCATCAGAGCTAGGGCAGGTATGTCTCCGTGGGCTGGGAATCACACCCCTAGATTGAAGTGTAGACTTACCCTAAGAATACAGGGTATGATACAGTGGTTCTCAGCCTTTCTGTACTATGACCCTATGTTACATTAGGAAACTATTTTTCCTCCCCTTACCACCTGCCATCTAACTATAAAGAACAGGAGGGGGGTTCACAACCTCTTTAGAGTGCTCATGACCCCCCAGTTGAAAATTCATTCATCCCTAAAGGAAGAGTTTTGTATGAATAGCCAAGAAAATGGACTACGTGCAGCACTGTAGCATGTAATAATTTGGGGGAAGTGTGGCAGACACAACTGTGAATGAATATATAGTGCCTTGACTGTTTCAGCCATTTTCAAAAAGACACAGGTACACTCACTGACCTTTGTATTTAGCCATTCTCCTTAAATGCTGGAATTCCAAAGCTTGTCTATGTACATTAATTTTCTTTTTAAGTTCAATTGGCTTCAATGGGTTATGGATCAGATGCTGCATGAGGAGTGCTGAATGGTGCCTTTACTTCCCACCAAGTACTTGTTCCTAAAGTGCCCTCTTCTATTCTACAAATGAATTAATAATGAAACTTAGTCTGCACTGTCGTCTGTTCATTTGAGCACAGGTTAATCGTCTACATTTCAAGAAAAGAGGACAAATCTGGGGAGGGGAAATAGTGCAAAGCTTATTTTTAAGGGACAGAGCCTCCGGAAGTTTTAATTGTGCTACAAAATTATGCACAGCATAAAATCATGTATTTGTATCCCAGTATATGATCCTTTTCATGATTATTGCTGAAATATGAAATAAAGTATATGCTATATTGACTTGATATGGGACATTCTGCACCAAATAACGACAACTTGTCACCTTAACTGGGAGCAAGGGACTTTTCAGATCTTATTTTGGCTCCACTGCTAATTCCCTTTGTGGCCTAACATGTCACTTAATGTCTCACCTCAGTTTCCCAATCTTCAAAATGGAGATAACAATACTATCTACTTCTCAGAAGTTCTGTGAGGATTAGTTAGTACATATTTAAAAAGCGCTTTCTGGATGAAAAATGCTGTGTATGATTTCAGTTGTCCTGCATATAGGGCAGATTAGGAGGAAACCATGCAAAACCTGGAAATTAGTATTTTACTTTCTGCAGCAGCTCAGAAAGCCAAGGTAGAAGAGGGAAGCCATCACAGTAACCAAAAGGCTGTAAATGACCTTCTGATTGAAAAGCGATAGCTGTGGCAAGAAGCCAAGGAAAATATAATCCAATCAGTCTATCTATAAAGTGTTTTAAAAATGTAACTCATTGAAGAGGAAAGCTATTGATGGGGCCTTTTTATGAGCATCTTCCAAAGGAAAAAAGGATAATGCTCAAGGATATGTAATTTCCAGATTCCCACAGACCTTGTAACAAATTATTGGACAGAGGGAAGGGACCATTTAATAAAGCAAAGTTTGCAGGAAACATCTTCTGGAATTGGAAAGAAAAGAGGCCTCCTTCCCTTTGAACTGAACGTATGTGGAACCAGCACCCAGCCCTTCTATAGCACTTTACATATCCAAAATGCTATAGAGACAAGTAAGTAGTCTTCACAGCACTACTGTGGAACTAATAGCAAGAAAACAGTCTGAGGATTCTAGAAGTGGTAACATTGCAGTCTATTCTCTTCGCCGTTTTCTCCTTTGTGTTTTCTTGGCAGCTCCAAATTATGTGGCTGCTCTCTGGTGGCAGCGAAACGACTGTACAGCCACAATAGTACTGCTCCTTCAGAATGTGCGGCATTACAATGCATTTATAGGGCTTAGCTGTAGCTTTTTAAAAAGTATCTCATTGTATCTGTAATATAGTGCATCACTCCAGTGTGTGGATGACAAAGAAATAGCAAAGCTTCACAGATTGGATGCTGCAGCAATTAAACTTTATAGCTCTTTCATATATGCAAATGGACAATATTTCAGAATAAAATGGGCAACTGAAAGCAATGATAGTCTTGAAGCATCTATTTGGGTTGGTTTGCTTGTTTCTAAGCTAGCTAACTTGTCCTTAATGACCAGAGCTAGCCACATAATGGAAACATGGCTTGCAAATATGTATTCGATGAGAAAAGGACAACATTTGCAATGAATGTCCCCTCTCAAGGACTTGCGGTGTTGATGGTGAGTGACAAAGCTAGAATATCATTCAGGGGTCTCGATTTAACTTGCCCCTCAAGGGATTCAGCAAGATTGTAGTGCATGGATGGGGGTTACCTGCAGCCATGTAGTCCTTCTACTTGTGATTATTTTTTATTTGTTATGTCCTTGTGTTTCAAGTAGTGTCTGTTTGTTAGGTCCTCTCAAATGCTCAGGGATCGGTATCCACTCTCAGCCCTCCTCATGCCCTTGGCCTATCCCCAACCCACACCCTACACAATGGGGAGGGGGAATGGGACTCAGTTGCAGAGAGCTGGCTACAGCAGCTTTACCCCATCTGGACATTCCACCTCATCAGGAGAATTCCCTGGCATGGCAGTTCTCCTTCCCCCTTTGAACTGCTGGAGAAGTGCAAAGGAGATGGAACCAGGATCTGGCCCTTCATCTTTCTAAATCACTGTGTTTATGGTGACTGTAAACATTTTTCTAAGGGGAGGGAGTTGTGAGAGAGAGAGGGAGTAAAACAAAAGCAATAAGGGAGGAGATGTGTGGTCCATGTAGTCTAGTATTCTGACACAGATACTTCTGAGGAAGTTGCAAGAGACCCCTGCAATAGAGACTTAGGGGATAACCTGCCCCCAGGGAAAGTTTCCTTCCAACCCCCAATAATTACAAGTTGGTTTGTGCCCCAAAGCATGTGTGTTTATATTCCTTCTATCTAGACGAGCCAGAGGGCCCAACTGTGCAAAATGCAGATGTCAATGGAAGTTAAGGGAGCTCAGCCACTTGGCTTGGGATCAAAGAGGGGAAAATGAGGATGGGGGAAGGCAGAGAGTGGGAGGAGGGAGTACGGAAGCAATAGAGGAGAACAGGCTGGAGTGCTGGATGATTGTGGGGGAGTGAGGTAGAGCGATGCTGTGAGGATTGAAGCATAATGATGGAAGCAGCTGTTAGAGGCCAGAATGAGAAGTCCACCAGGACTACGCTCTGCTCCTTGAGTGTTTGAGCCATCCCAAAAGGGCATGGAGGATGCAAGATCATAGCCTCAACCCTCTGCTGCCGACACACCTGCTAGAGTAACTGGTCAACTTCATAGAGGAGAACATGCTGCACCCCCACATAGGATGGCACAGTGGGCATGTTCCCACTGCATCCTGGGAGCTCCAGGAAGCATTGTGAACCCAGTGCTCCACTGGACAGGCCCAACAAGGACAATAACAGAACACCACTGGCCATCACATACAGCCCCCAGCTAAAACCTCTCCAGCGCATTATCCACGATCTACAACCTATCCTGGAAAATGATCCCTCACTCTCACAGACCTTGGGAGGCAGGCCAGTCCTCGCTTACAGACAACCCCCCAACCTGAAGCAAATACTCACCAGCAACTACACACCACACCACAGAAACACCAACCCAGGAACCAATCCCTGTAACAAACCTCGTTGCCTACTCTGTCCCCATATCTACTCTGGCGACACCATCAGAGGACCCAACCACATCAGCCACACCATCAAGGGCTCATTCACCTGCACATCTACTAATGTTATATATGCCATCATGTGCCAGCAATGCACCTCTGCCATGTACATTGGCCAAACCGGACAGTCCCTCCGCAAAAGAATAAATGGACACAAATCGGACATCAGGAATGGTAACATACAAAAGCCAGTAAGTGAACACTTCAATCTCCCTGGTCATTCTATTACAGATTTAAAAGTCACTATCATTGAACAAAAAAACTTCAGAAACAGACTTCAAAGAGAAGCAGCAGAACTAAAATTCATTTGCAAATTTAACACCATTAATCTGGGCTTGAATAGGGACTGGGAGTGGCTGGCTCATTACAGAAGCAGCTTTTCCTCTCCTGGAATTGACACCTCCTCATCTATTATTGGGAGTGGACTACATCCACCCTGATTGAATTGGCCCTGTCAACACTGGTTCTCCACTTGCGAAGTAACTCCCTGCTCTCCATGTGTCAGTATATAATGCCTGCATCTGTAACTTTCACTCTATGCATCTGAAGAAGTGAGGTTTTTACCCACGAAAGCTTATGCCCAAATAAATCTGTTAGTCTTTAAGGTGCCACCAGACTCCTTGTTGTTTTTGTAGATACAGACTAACACGGCTACCCCCTGACACTTGGGCAATGTAGCTCTGCGTTCTCTTTGATACAGTCAGAACAGACAAATTCCAACTAACGCAACAAAACACAGCATTTGGAACTATAGGGAAGCAACTTTATAATTCATTTAAATAAAGCTGGCCAAAGCTAGTTTTTCCCCTCTAGAGGAAGCAGAGTGTTTCATCCCTGTAAACCTTCTAGCTCTAAGGCTTACATTAAAAAACGTGTTAGCTGTTCATGGTTCACCCTGGTGCGTGGGTGGGGTGAGTGACTGGTAGTACATTAGCATCAGTATGTAGTTTGATTTAACAGAACCCCCTAGGGTAGTGGTTTCCAATCTGTGGTCCGCAGACCATGTCTAAGAGGTCTGCAAAAGATGACTATGAAAATAAAGTTTTAGATCCCAGAAAAAGCATTCCATTTTACTGATCAATCAAAAGTATGTGAATACTCCCACCTACAGGTCAAAACCTGAAGGTACTGCCATTACCATAGAAGCCCACAGTTTAGCACCCTTTCTCACGCTGCGTCAAATGCCGGGCCGAGCACATGCAACATTTGTACTTTAAATCTGTTCAGTCACTTTTCAGTCTAAGACTTCTATGATAGGGGTCCGCGGACCACAGGTTGAATTTCCAAAGGTGTCCGCACCTTCATTTGAAATTTTCGAGGGGTCCGCAAATGAAAAAAGATTGAAAACCGCTGTCGTAGGGTTAACCACAAACAGCTAATATGCTTTTAAACATGAGTGTCCTTGTCCACGCTAAAGGCAAAGTTGTGTTTAATATTGTGCTAGTTAAAATGTGTTGTTAATATGGTTTTTAAGGTCTTGTCTACACATAAAAGTTGAGCAGCTTACCATACAATCCTCAATATACAGACACAGTTTTGTCAGTGTAAGTGCTTATACCAGCATAGCTTATTCCCATATGGAAAGGGGGAATAACTATACAGGGGTAAATCACCATTATACCAGTATTACTGCATCCACATTAGGGATTTTACTGGTATAATTATTTCACTAAAAATAATCACATCCTTAACCTAAATAGTTATACTATAAAACTTTTAAATGCAGACCAGGCCGATTACAAGGCATTTTCTCAAGCCAGGGCAAGGGCAATGTGTTGCAAAAGTATAAAATAAACAACGTTCTTAAGATCTGGGGAAAATCCCTGTAAAAGTCACCACAAAGCCTGAGCAGAATTCTTGCAAACTTCACCTTTTTTCCCCTGCAGTTGCCCCCCACGGGTAAGCAGCGCCAGGGATAGAACATGAGCTACATGGGTTTCCAAAAGCTGTTGATTCTAATGTCATACTTAAAGTCAGTGGTGCAAAGATCAAAGGAGAAAATGAGACAATTGAATAAAAACCAATCCAGCGTACTAGTCCAAAAGGAAGTCTGCTGTCCTAACATATTACTCATCTACAAAAAATGGTTCTGCTGGCTAAACTTCAAGTGTCTGTATTCTCTCTTGTACAGTTGTGTGTTATTGTCACTCTCTCTTTATATTCTGGTTGATAACACCTCATGTCATTGTAATCCAGGCAGTACTGTGCAGTAGCCAGAGCTACTTTTACTGATGATGCATTTTCTAATCTGTTTATCACCAGAAGTGGTTTCTCTCAGTCGTGTACCAGACTTCTATCTCCTTTGCCTGTCACCCATCTCAGCACCCTTCTGATTTTCCTGCCTATCTCCTTCAATATTTGTTCTTTCCACTGAGTCACATAGTTTTTGTATCCCGAGCGTGCCTCAGAATCTCAGCTGCCATGGCACAAACAAGAGCCCTGAATGTATCTATCTTTTTGTTGAAGGCAAGGATATATGCAGAGCAACCATGCATGGTGGGAATACATGTATAAAAAACACAAAACACAAAATAGCAGAGAAAATATTTCAGAGGACATGAAGAGATACAGGGAAGTATAAAAGGCATTGAGCAAAGGCACCCTCCTGAGTTTGATATGATGCCAGAAGACCATAGGCTGATAGTAGTTCTGTCATTTTCACCATGCAGGTTGGCAGTCCATTTCTCCAAGTTTGCATTGTCATTCAGTTCCACTGTCCAACTCCAGTGCAGGTTTACAGAAACAGGGGCATCACAGAATCATAGGACTGGAAGGGACCTCAAGAGGTCATATAGTCCAGTGCCCTGCACTCATGGCAGGACTAAGTATTACCTAGACCATACCTGACAGGTGTTTGTCTAACCTGCTCTAAAAAATCTCCAATGATGGAGATTCCACAACCTCCCTAGGCAATTTATTCCAGTGCTTAACCACCCTGACAGTTAGGAAGTTTTTCCTAATGTCCAAACTAAACCTCCCTTGCTGCAATTTAAGCCTATTGCTTTTTGTCCTATCTTCAGAGGTTAAGGAGAACAATTTTTCTCCCTACTCCTTGTAGCAACCTTTTATGTACTGAAAACTGTTATCATGTCCCCTCTGTCTTCTCTTCTCCAGACTAAACAAACCCAATTTTTTCAATCTTCCCTCATAGGTCATGCTTTCTAGACCTTTAATCATTTTTGTTGCTCTTCTTTGAACTTTCTGCAATTTGTCCACATCTTGCCTGAAAGTGTGGTGCCCAGAACTGAACACAATACTCCAGTTGAAGCCTAATCAGCGAGGAGAAGAGTGGAAGAATTACTTCTCGTGTCTTGCTTACAACACTCATGCTAATACATCTCAGAATGATGTTTGGGTTTTTTGCAACAGTGTTACACTGTTCACTCATATTTAGCTTGTGATCCATTATGACCCCCAAATCCCTTTCCGCAGTACTCCTTCCTAGGCAGTCATTTCCCATTTTGCATATGTGCAACTGATTGTTCCTTCCTAAGTGGAGTACTTTGCATTTGTCCTTATTGAATTTCATCCCATTTAATTCAGACCATTTCTACAGTTTGTCCAGATCGTTTTGAATTTTAATCCTATCCTCCAAAGTACTTGCAACCCCTCCTAGCTTGGTGTTGTCTGCAAACTTTATAAATGTAGTCTCTATGCCATTATCTAAATCATTGATGAAGATACTGAACAGAACTGGACCCAGAACTGATCCCCATGGGACCCCACTCAATTTGCCCTTTCTTGACTGCAAATCACTAATAACTACTCTCTGGGGATGGTTTTCTGACCAGTTATGTACCTACCTTTTAGTAGCTCCATCTAGGTTGTATTTCCCTAGTTTTTTTATGAGAAGGTCATGTGAAACAGTATCAGAAGCCTTACTAAAGTCAAGATATACCAGATTTACTGCTTCCTCACATCCACAAGGCTTGTTACCCTGTCAAAGAAAGCTATTAGGTTGATTTGACATGATTTGTTCTTGATAAATCCATGCTGACTGTTACTTATCACCTAGTTATTTTCTAGGTATTCACAAATTGATTGTTTAATTATTTGCTCCATTATCTTTCCGGTACTGAAGTTAAGCTGTCTGGTCTGTAATTCCCCAGGTTGTCATTATTTCCCTTTTTATAGATTGCCCTTTTCCAGTCCTCTGGAATCTCTCCCATCTTCCATGAGTTTTCAAAGATAATAGCTAATGGCTCAGATATCTCCTCAGTCAGCTCCTTGAATATTCTAGGATGTATTTCATCTGGCCCTGGTGACTTGAAGACATCTAACTTGTCTAAGTAATTTTTAACTTGTTCTTTCCCTATTTGAGCCTCTGATCCTACCTCATTTTCACCGGCATTCACTATGTTAGACATCCGATCACAACTAACCTTTTCGGTGAAAACTGAAACAAAAAAGTCATTTAGCATTTCTGCCATTTCCATATTTTCCGTTACCGTTTCCCCCCCCCCCAATTGAGTAATGGCCCTACCTTATCCTTCGTCTTCCTCTTGCTTCTAATGTATTTGTGAATGTTTTCTTGTTACCCTTTATGTCTCTAGCTAGTTTATTCTAATTTTGTCCCTACATACTTGTGTTATTTGTTTATATTCATCCTTTGTAATTTGACCTACTTTCCATTGAAGATCTCCTGGTTAGGCCAGGATGGTCTCTTGCCATACTTCCTATCTTTCCTATGCAGAGCAATAGTTTGCTCTTGTGCCCATAATAATGTCTCTTTGAAAAACTGCCAACTCTCTGAACTGTTTTTCCCTTTAGACTTGCTTCCCATGGGATCTTACCTACCAACTCCCTGAGTTTGCTAAAGTCCGCCTTCTTGAAATCCATTATCTTTTTTGCTGTTTTCCCTCCTACCATTCCTCAGAATCATGAAATCTCCCATTTCAAATTCTCAACCAGTTCCTCCCTATTTGTCAAAATCAAATCTAGAATAGCTTGTACAAATCTGTAACAATACTCATGAAAGAACATAGGAATACTGCAAGACGTGCTGGAGTAAGTGGGTCACCCTGACTTTACAGGTAGTGGACTTTGATTTGGGAATGGAATTCAAGTTCAACAAGAGTCTAGGGTAGACGGCTCAGTTCTAGAGACCAGGAACTCTAATCTGAGGAGTAAGAATTCTGTCCAAGGGCCCTGGTTTACTCTAGCTTTCCCACCTGTAGATTCTAAACTGTGTGGAGTGATTCTGCAGGACTCCGGCAGTGGCAGTGCTAGTGCTGACTTCCCAGCAAGGACCTGACTAGCCCGGCAGCAGTGGTATAATGCTGACTTCCTAGCACCCTGACAGGTAAGAGTGTAGAGCTGAACTTTACAATGGGACCTAACCACACCAGCAGCAACAGGACTAATGTCATAGAACTGGATCACATAGCTACACATCAGAGTGGGCCTTGTTGGCAAGGTCATCTCTAGACTGGAGCAGCCACGCAGAAGAGAGGCACCCCCTGACTACACTGAGTCTGAATGGATCCATGGGTGGGGTTTTAGATGAGTAGGGATTGCTGTGTGATTGAGTTCAGGACCTAAAAAAGCCAGATCGTTAATAGTCAGAACTGTGGAGGTAGCTGTACTCCTGGTACACTGACTAAGTTTGCTCAGTCTGCTGTATATACATATATACAGTTATTGTGTTTCTTGTGTCTTTTTCACCCAAATAAAAGGTCCTTGTGAATCCATGTTCCCAAGAACTCTCAGTTCTTGCAAGTGGGGAAGAACCACCTGCAATGGTGATCACAAGGAGCTTCATGTTTAGTTTCCCAAAGCCAGAAGTATGAGTACAACTCTGGATGGCGGCTCAGGCCATTGTTTTATTTATTGTTGAAAAAGGACCCCCAGAAAGATTGAACACAGCTTTTGTTGCCACCCTTAGCACCTGGCACAAAGGCTACATAAACATGACTGTCTTTGTACACTGTAAAGTCAAACTTGTGCTAATTAACATGTTTTTTAATACAATGCATCTTCCCAACATAGAGAAGGCCATTGTGATGGTGATTCTATTCTAATCAGGTTCTTATACTGCGCCCATAGTGTCCAAATAGTGCAGTTTTTGGCTGAGATGCAGTTTGGCAGTCTGATGCATAATGACTGTCCAACAGAAACCGTGTTTCAGAGAAACTTGTATAATTCTGTTTCCAGGTTTTCCTTCTAATACAGAAACTCGTGGCTTTTTTGTAAAATGTTCATGAAGTGCTCAGCTTCCACATTTACTGGGGACCAATCAGAAATCATGTTCCTGTTATGGAAATCGAAATCTTGGGCAAAGTTTGCAAAATCTTGGCAGAGAAATGTTGGTTCATAAACAGAGATGACCTCCAAGACAGATAGAATGTTTTGTCAAGTAATGGGATAACCTTTTGTGAAGAAGTAAGTGAGGCAAGTTCATGACCATTCATAGAGGATAACCAGGAGATGGCTCAGCCACTGTATGAACTAGTGTCACACAGTCAAGAACGAAGCATGGAAAATAGTTGAACATTACAGGAGGCTGCGTACTTCATTGGAATTCTGTGGTGTTGCTGACAAGCTTTTGATGGCTGCTATCTTGTTAGGATCTGGTGCTATGCCAGCTGCAGAAAAACGTAAGGTCAAAAAACCCTAATGAGGTTTTATGGAACTCATATGTGTCTTGATTTAGAGTGAGGTTCATCTGCTGAAGTCTCTTAAACTCTGCTTTAAATTATTTGTCATTGGCCTCACAACGTATCATGTCATGTATGTTGTCATCGCTGAAATGTTTTTACTGCAGGGTTGCCTTGCACAACAGGCTGCACTGTGTTCTGGAACACTTCAGCAGCAGAGCAGATGCTGACAGTGAGCCCTGTGCATAGTTGATGGTGGTGCAAGCTCCAGCTGGTGATATCAAGAATTGTGCTCAAGGTTGAAGAAAAGTGTAGTTCTATGGATGAGATATACAGCAACTAGAGAACTGCAGTTTTAGGAAGACTCATGTTCACACATGTTCTGAGTTTCTTGGGTTTTGCACTTACTCTTCTAGACAGCAAGATCTGCATGCACAAAAGGAGTTAGGCATTGCGACACTCGGTATCAAACAAAGCATTGTGGTCCAAGTCCCCCCTCTGCCTGATAGGGAGAATGGATTTGAACAGGGATCAGATGCCTCTTAATAGAGTGCTCTAACCACTAGGCTATGAGATATTCTGATATGAGATTCCCTCAGTCTCTCCTGTTGAAGCTGTTGCACTTTGGATAAATAATGAGTCATTGGAGCTGGGGGACTGGATCCTGGGTCTCCCATAACCCTGACTGCTCTAAACACAAGGCTATACAATCATGCTCATGCTTGTGCTCTTGCTTTGTCTCTCTCTTGCCCAAATGACTCAGCATGAGAGTGAGCATGACTCTATAGCCTGATGGTTAAAGCATTTACTCAAAATGTAGGAGATCCAGTCCCCCTTCTCCAATGACTTTTCATTCTACCTTGTTGAATTCTAGGCACTACTGCAATATAAATGTTAAATAACAAATCCGAGCTGCCCACAATGTGTGTCTATTTACTTTTTCCATGATCTCCAGTTCTTCAGTATATTCAAGCTTTTTGTTCCATATTTTTCACGTTTTGAAATGGAATCAGGTGGCTCTAAGTGACTGGTGGTACACTGACATCAGCAGGTAGCTTTATTGGAAGCTTTTGATTTTCTCAGTGCTGTTGAGAAGGTTTTGGGTATCACTGAAACAGTTGGTCAATAGTAATTCCAGTGGGCCAGATGCTCTACTCCACTGAGGCCATTTTGCTTCATGTTTGTGACACAAAGTGGCTTTAAAGGAGCTAGAGATGCCAACAGAGAACTTCCACCATGTAGATGAAATCTCCACAGGTGTAATCACCTCCTTTTCCAGCTGCACTCTACCTAGGCATTGCATATTCATTTCCAGTTTCAGGTCTAGCAAAGACCAGTGTGACTGCTGCATTACATAGTGCAGTTACATGGCTCACTTTCTGGAATCATCTCAAAAGTTTGGTGCTCTCCAGCAGTTTTCAAAATACTGAATCCATTCTTCAGTGTGTCAAATTTGAGGACTGATGGGAGCCCTGCTGCTCTCAGTTTCCCCTTCAGTTTCTTTTTATTGTCTGATTTATGTTCTTTGCATTCTATTTTTGTATTGAAATTACTGAATTGTAGTTTATCCTTTTTTTCTCTCTCATTTTCTTTTCTATCCAGGTTTAACTGTTCCAGCATGCAGAATGTTTGGTTTCCTCTAGGCACACTTGGTAGGGCTTGTTTGCATTGTTTTTGCCACTTACAAGACGGGTGACAACTAGCTTCCTGGGCAGGTTCAGAGACCTCTGTCACTCATAAAGATGGATTCTACTTAGGTAAAAAAGTCTGCTTTCTATTGTAGTGGGGTTCAGAATGGAACAGTTTTTCCTTTGAGAAGCTCAGGATATCATCTACATCAGTGGCTCTCTGCTCCTGAGGGTACACAGACATCTTCCAGGGGGTACATCAACTCATCTAGATATTTGCCTAGTTTTACAACAGGCTACATAAAAAGCATTAGCGAAGTCAGTACAAACTAAAATTTCATAGACAATGACTTGTTTATACTGCTCAATATACTATACATTGAAATGTACAGAGAATATTTATATTCCAATTGATTTATTTTATAATTATATGGTAAAAATAAGAAAGTAAGCAATTTTTCAGCAATAGTGTGCTGTGGCACTTTTGTATTTTTATGTCTGATTTTGCAAGCAAGTAGTTTTTAAGTGAGGTGAAACTTGGGGGTATACAAGAGAAATCAGACTCCTGAAAGGGGTACAGTAGTCTGGAAAGGTTGAGAGTCACTGATCTATATTAAGATTTTACAGTATTCTTGTTTGAACTAAATCTGTTGCACTGGGCAGGTTTTGAGTCCTCTCTTAGTCCTCTTTTCAGCTGCATTTACATGCAATTTCTTGAAGGCTGGGTTTATGTTTTGCTTTTGTTATTCTCTTTTATGCTGGACATAGCTGATGCTGTTAGTGATCCTGGCTCCCTAGCTCACTGAGGAACACAGCCCATGTTGCACAATGTCAATGTCCTGGCCCAGATTAAGCAATCATGATGAATTTGGAATTGATTGCTAACTACAGTAGTTACTTACCTAGATCAGATTGCTTGTGCCTTACTAGCTCATTAGCTTTACCTAAGCAGTTATATTCAGGTAATCATTAGCTCAGAGCAGCAGCTGGAAGATCCTGAGTAAGCTACAGCAGGCAACAGAACTCAAACTTAGCTCCAACTAAGGGCCCAATTCTCCTCTCACACTGATATAAACTGAGAATAGGTCCATTGAAGTCAGTGGAGCGATGCTGCTGTATGTCACAGAGGAGAATCAGGGCCCAGAGGTTTTCATTCCACATATCTGTAAGGCACTGTCCAGAGTGCAGGCCAATTTGGGTAGCGAAGTGAGAAAGAAAAACCTCGGAGAGGAGGCAGCAGGGTGAGTAGACTACCAAAGCCATGGGAGGGGGAGTAAGTCTGTTGCCTTTCCCTAATGCCTGAGGAGGGCATCTGCCCAGCAGTTCTCCTACCACAAAGAGTGACTGTTGGGGGGCAAGGTGGCTGTGTGTCAGAGAGCCATGGAGCATGGTGGGAATTGCTATAGATTCATATAAATATCTATGCTGTTGAATGATTAGCCAACCCATTCACAAATGCCAAAGCTTCTGAGATCTCTCCATCAGTGTTTTCTGCATATATTTTGGCAGTGTCAGCACATGTTGCGTGGCTTTGTGTTTTTACAATGTTACATCATTATGATGAAATGTCACTTATTAATGCAACCTATAGGGCAAATAATATGTGATTTAGTGGATATTTTGTTTTAGTCCTGTTGGTCTGCTCTGTGAGATCTTTATCAGACAGAAAATTGTATCAATTTTGAAGCCCTGATATTTATATTAAAAATACTGTAACAAAGCTGTGGCCATCTAGGATTTCCCAGTTGTCAGTCACTGTGAGGAATATTATGGCTACTGAAATCTTCCCAGGAACACTAGGCATAGTACTCTGCTCCAAAACACATACTCTTACAGCTTGAGCTCGAGGAGAGGCGTTAGAAGTATACGGCATATGACATACAACTCAGCAGTTCTAATTCTAGCCGGTAGAGGGCAGTGGCAGACAGACACATTAGAAAGTACTTCACAGTAATCTAAAATTCACCAGAGTATGTACATACACACACCCTTGACATATTTTATTAAAATTGTTCTTTGGGGAAATTTTTTTTGCCAACTATGTTTTGAGACCCATAAAGTAACCTGACCACTGTCTTTCTCCTCTGCATCATGGCTGCTTGGGGGACAGGAAGAGGATTTCTCCTCTTTTGCTATCTATTTCCAAAATGACTTCTTTGTATCGCGCCTGACCTTTGTTAAGGAAACAGAAGTACAATGTTTTGAATGGCTGAGGAGTTCCCTGTTTTAAGGTCTGTTTTGTAAGTGAAGTGACTGCTTTGACTGTTGGGCACGAGAATTTCCACAAATATATAGCTTTGAGTTTTTTGAGGGTTTTTTTTCTCTTAGATTCTTTTTTTTTTTTTTTTAAGTATTACTTGGAATTTGGGACTGCACTGCCCAAAAGATTATCTGCCACTGAAAAGCATGTCTGAACTAAGTAGGCTACCAAAAGTACAAAGCATTATCAGTCATATACTCAGTTTAAGGTAACTGACACTCCCTTGTGAAAGCCACAGTTCCTTCCTTATCTCTCTGACACAGTTCCTCAGCCTTTTAGCTTTCAGAATAGTATTTTTAGCATATGGTATTGCACAGCAACTAGTTAAGAGAGGAAAAACTAGAAGAGGGCAAGAAAGATCTTGCAGTACCTGAGCTCAACAATGCAACACATTTGAATGCCAAGACTTTATTTTCTAAATCAAGCATTACCTGTGTTTTCAAATGACTAGACTAACAAACAAATAGCAAAAAACCTGAAATACAAATCCAGAATTAGCACATTTTGGACACAAATTTAAAACAAATGTTTTCCAAACCAAATTATAAGGTCTGATATGTATTTATCACTTTCAAGGATTAAATAGTATTTAGTAAACTTCACCATATAAACATTTGTGCATTAATACTCACAGTTCCACTTCCTATGGGGCAGGAAGAGAAATCTACATTAATAAAGTATTAACCAATGTCATTATTTCCACTGGAATCTAAAATGATTGAGAAATAAGTAAATTCACAAGTCATAATATTTTTGATACGAGGAAAATCTTAATTGTTTAGAGATAACTAGGGCCATACCAAATTCATGGTACATTTTGGGCAATTCCATAGTCATAGGAATTTAAAAATAATAAATTTCATTATTTCAGATATTTAAATCTGAAATTTCAGTGCTGTAACTGTAGGGGTCCTGATGCAAAAAGGGGTAGTGTGTGTGTGTATGGGGGGGGGGTCACAAGGTTATTGTAGGGGGATCGTGGTATTGCAACCTTGACTTCTGTGCAGCTGCTGGCGGTGGTGCTGCCTTCCGAGCTGGGCAGCTGGAGAGCAGTAGCTGCTGGCCAGGAGCCCAGCTCGGAAGGCAGCGCCACTGCTAGCAGCAGTGCAGAAGGATGGCATGGGATGGTATTGCTACCCTTACTTCTGTGCTGCTGCCTTCAGAGCTGGGCATCCGGCCAGCAGCCACCATTCTCCGGCCACCCAGCTCTGAATGCAGTGCAGAAGTAAGGGTGGTAATACTACAACCCCCTACAATAACCTTGCAATCCCCCCGCAACCGCCTTTTGGGTCAGGACCCCTAGTCTGAGAAACGCTTGTCTCCCCTGTGAAATCGGTATTGTATAGGGTAGACCAGATTTCACATCTGTGACGCATTTTTCACGGCTGTGAATTTGGTAGGGCCCTAGAGATAACCATTCCACTAATTCAGCTGTGCTTAAAGTTATATGTGATGTTTATTAAATTTCATGTTAGGTCTCTGCACTGAGTAAAGATTCTGAAATGGCTGACCAATGACTATTAGTGAAATATAACAAATATACTTGGCTTTTGTTCTCTTGTTCAATGGTTTCATTCTTATTTAGCTGACACTAGGCAATTTGTCTATCAGTCTTCAGAACTTCATCTGGATTGTGGAATGTTCCAAGGACCCATAATGAGAGAATTATCACTCCTTATACTCCTTACCCTGTTAGGCTAGATTCATCCAAACTGTAAAAAGAAGCTGTAAATTATCTCCCCATGCCAACTGGACCCCTTGTTTTAAAGGAAGATTTACCTTGGAGAGTGGCCATGCTTCTGCATGGGGGAAGAGCTTTCAGTTTACTCAGTTGTCCTTAGCATATATGATGACCAGGGATGCACTGAATATGGACGTAACCAGACCCTCTCCATACAGGGGCTGCACTGGTCTCCTATTGTCTTCCTGGTGGAAAGGAGGTCATGGTGAGCTGCTGCAACCTCCAGCAGGCAAGTAAGCAACCATCATATAGAGCAGGGGTGGGCAACCTTTCAGAAGTGATGTACCGAGTCTTCATTTATTCACTCTAATTTAAGGTTTCGCGTGCCAGTAATACTTTTTAATGTTTTTAGAAGGTCTCTTTTTATAAGTCTATAATATATAACTATTGTTGTATGTTAAGTAAATAAGGTTTTTAAATGTCTAAGAAGCTTCATTTAAAATTAAATTAATATGCAGAGCCCCCCAACCGGTGGCCAGGACCCGGGCAGTGTGAGTGCCACTGAAAATCAGCTTGTGTGCCGCCTTTGGCATGCGTGCCATAGGTTGCCTACCCCTTATATAGAGGTTGAAGAGCATCAGAGCCTAAATGGATCCAGGAGACATCATATATGACATCAGTAAAGATCAACAATTTTCCCAATTAGATTTGCACTATTCAAAGCCAAGTCCCACATTCTGTGTGGCATGTTATACACCTCTACCTCGATATAACGCTGTCCTCGGAAGCCAAAAAATCTTACCGCGTTATAGGTGAAACCGCGTTATATTGACCTTGCTTTGATCCACCGGAGTGCGCAGCCCCGCCCCCCTCTCCCCCCAGAGCACTGCTTTATCGCGTTATATCCAAATTTGTGTTATATCGGGTCGCGTTATATTGAGGTAGCGGTGTACTTAAATTACATAGCAGCTACCTTCCAGTTATGCAGCACTTTGGTCTTGAGTCTGCAAGATACTTAAGCATGTGCCTAACTAAGCATATTAATAGTCCCAATGAAGTCAAATGGGACCTGTTAGGCACATCCGTAACTAGCTTGCTGAACTGGATCTATAATGAGCACATTCCTCTCCCCAATCTACTTCACTTTCATTGTCCTCTCCCAGTCCAGTTAGTATAATCCAAGTGGACTCCAGTCATTGAGCAATTCTGGGGATGAGGAACTAAGGAAGTCCCCAAGGGGGAAAAAAGTGTTAATGGGGAGCATTACAGAGTGAGGGAGTGAACGCCTATTAAGTTCTGGGGGTGGACAGAAGGAAAAAACACTAACTATTGCCTGAGAAGTTGCAGAATGGTGGTCGAGTATGCATTTGGCCATGTGAAAGGCATAAGAACGGCCGTACCGGGTCAGACCAAAGGTCCATCTAGCCCAGTATCCTGTCTACCGACAGTGGCCAATGCCAGGTGCCCCAGAGGGAGTGGACCAACAGGCAATGATCAAGTGATCTCCCTCCTGCCATCCATCTCCATCCTCTGACAAACAGAGGCTAGGGACACCATTCCTTACCCATCCTGGCTAATAGCCATTAATGGACTTAACCTCCATGAATTTACCCAGTTCTCTTTTAAACGCTGTTATAGTCCTAGCCTTCACAACCTCCTCAGGTAAGGAGTTCCACAAGTTGACTGTGCGCTGCGTGAAGAAGAACTTCCTTGTATTTGTTTTAAACCTGCTGCCTATTAATTTCATTTGGTGACCCCTAGTTCTTGTATTATGGGAATAAGTAAATAACTTTTCCTTATCCACTTTCTCCACATCACTCATGATTTTATATACCTCTATCATATCCCGCCTTAGTCTCCTCTTTTCCAAGATGAAGAGTCCTAGCCTCTTTAATCTCTCCTCATATGGGACCCGTTCCAAACCCCTAATCATTTTAGTTGCCCTTTTCTGAACCTTTTCTAGTGCCAGTATATCTTTTTTTTAGATGAGGAGACCACATCTGTACGCAGTATTCGAGATGTGGGCGTACCATCGATTTATATAAGGGCAATAATATATTCTCAGTCTTATTCTCTATCCCCTTTTTAATGATCCCTAACATCCTGTTTGCTTTTTTGACCGCCTCTGCACACTGCGCGGACATCTTCAGAGAACTATCCACGATGACTCCAAGATCTTTTTCCTGACTTGTAGCTAAATTAGCCCCCATCATATTGTATGTATAGTTGGGGTTATTTTTTCCAATGTGCATTGCTTTACATTTATTCACATTAAATTTCATTTGCCATTTTGTTGCCCAATCACTTAGTTTTGTGAGATCTTTTTGAAGTTCATCACAGTCTGCTTTGGTCTTAACTATCTTGAGCAGTTTAGTATCATCTGCAAACTTTGCCACCTCACTGTTTACCCCTTTCTCCAGATCATTTATAAATAAATTGAATAGGATTGGTCCGAGGACTGACCCTTGGGGAACACCACTAGTTACCCCTCTCCATTCTGAGAATTTACCATTAATTCCTACCCTTTGTTCCCGGTCTTTTAACCAGTTCTCAATCCATGAAAGGACCTTCCCTTTTATCCTTTGACAACTTAATTTACGTAAAAGCCTTTGGTGAGGGACCTTGTCAAAGGCTTTCTGGAAATCTAAGTACACTATGTCCACTGGATCCCCCTTGTCCACATGTTTGTTGACCCCTTCAAAGAAATCTAATAATTAGTAAGACACAATTTCCCTTTACAGAAACCATGTTGACTATTGCTCAACAGTTTGTTTTTCTATGTGTCGGACAATTTTATTCTTAACTATTGTTTCGACTAATTTGCCCGGTACCGACGTTAGACTTACCGGTCTGTAATTGCCGGGATCACCTCTAGAGCCCTTTTTAAATATTGGCGTTACATTAGCTAACTTCCAGTCATTGGGTACAGAAGCCGATTTAAAGGACAGGTTACAAACCTTAGTTAATAGTTCCGCAACTTCACATTTGAGTTCTTTCAGAACTCTTGGGTGAATGCCATCTGGTCCCGGTGACTTGTTAATGTTAA
Organism: Emys orbicularis; assembly: GCF_028017835.1. NCBI lineage: Eukaryota > Metazoa > Chordata > Testudines > Emydidae > Emys > Emys orbicularis. Next base: position 38,650,622 of record NC_088684.1, read on the forward strand.
GTTTGTCAATTAATTCCAAAACCTCCTCTAGTGACACTTCAATCTGTGACAGTTCCTCAGATTTGTCACCTATAAAAGCCGGCTCAGGTTTGGGAATCTCCCTAACATCCTCAGCCGTGAAGACTGAAGCAAAGAATCCATTTAGTTTCTCCGCAATGACTTTATCGTCTTTAAGCGCACCTTTTGTATCTCTATCATCAAGGGGCCCCACTGGTTGTTTAGCAGGCTTCCTGCTTCTGATATACTTAAAAAACATTTTGTTATTACCTTTGGAGTTTTTGGCTAGCCGTTCTTCAAACTTCTCTTTGGCTTTTCTTATTACATTCTTGCACTTAATCTGGCAGCGTTTATGCTCCTTTCTATTTGCCTCACTAGGATTTGACTTCCACTTTTTAAAGGAAGTCTTTTTATCTCTCACTGCTTCTTTTACTTGGTTGTTAAGCCACGGTGGCTCTTTTTTAGTTTTACTGTGTTTCTTAATTCGGGGTATACATTGAAGTTGGGCCTCTATTATGGTGTCTTTAAAAAGCGCCCATGCAGCTTGCAGGGATTTCACTTTAGTCACTGTACTTTTTAACTTCTGTTTAACTAACCCCCTCATTTTTGCATAGTTCCCCCTTTTGAAATTAAATGCCACAGTGTTGGGCTGTTGAGATGTTCTTCCCACCACAGGGATGTTGAATGCTATTGTATTATGGTCACTATTTCCAAGCGGTCCTGTTATAGTTACCTCTTGGACCAGCTCCTGCGCTCCACTCAGGACTAAATCTAGAGTTGCCGCTAGATGGCAGATGGCACTGTTCACAGAATAGGTTGGAAGTGGCAGAAAAAACATTCTGACCATTATAACTGCATGTTGTGTTCTACAGGATATTTGTGAGAGCAAGGGAGAAAGTGTTCTTGGTGGGTGGGAGGCAGAGGTATGGAGACTTGCTTGGAAGTTAAAAGAAGCCAGCTAGGCATCCCACAGAAAATGCTAACGCCCAGGGGAATGCTGATGGGGATGCCTATTATTCGTATTTTGAGTCTTATGCCCGAGCATGTTAGCATGTGGAGGGGAGAGTTGGGAAAGATACATTGTGAGCACTAGGGTGCTGTGTATGGGTGATGGAAGTGAAAAGTTCCCTAGTTACTTTTGTAAAACCCTATGAATTATTTCAGCTTTATTTAAATAAATTTCAATTAAATGCAATGATGACACATAATGGATGCGTTGTAAGCTGTTTTTATTATTAAAGAACGATAAACCCAAAATAAAGGTTTTATGAAACCAATGGAAAAATATATATTTTGCAAATAAATTTAAACAATCTACTAATTTACCAACTAATAAAGCCAACCTTTAATCAAAGCAATAGTGCAAACAGAATTGAAAGTACAAAAATAAGAACACTGCAAATAGAAAAAAAACTGGGGAGGGAGGGAGTTAAAGTTACAGATCTGTATATGACTTCCATCTGGCTCTTCTCGGCAAGGGTTCTTCAGTCGAGTGTTGTGGCTCAAAGTTTTCAGGGGCATTGCAGGGCTCAAAAGAGCTCGGCTTTCAGGTGTAGAGTTCTTGGTGCCCAGAGGTTGGTTCTGAGAGGAGAATAGCATCAGGAGCACTGCTGGGGGTAGTTTGGTGGGAAGGAGTTGCTGCAGGTCCCAGAACCCAGTATTGCCCATAGGCTGATGGACTCAGCTGGGTCCATGATTGCAGGACCTGCTGGCCAAGCAAGAGCATGTTTTGGAGGATAGCATATTCTAGCTCAAAATGGCATCCATGAGTTACCACTACAGCTCCCTGTCTTTTTCCATGCTGTCCTTGCCCAATGCTACAATCTCCTGGGAAAACTGCATTTATTTCTTTCTCTCTCTGGGTCCTCATATACAGCTTCCACTTCTCAGACAATCTGGTTTTCCTCTGGGACTCTGCCATGAATTCTGAAAATTTCTAATCCCGTCTTCCCCCCTCACCTCTTCAGGTTAGCCAGCATCTCAGCAGCACATAGAGACCCTGTCCTTGAGAGTCTGACCATTGCAGGTGCTGTGGGAGTTGGAAAAAAGAATTGCTTGCTTTTCATATTCCAGACTGGCCATGGTAACATTTTTTATATAGCTACATGTGATTAGCTCCCTGAGACTCTTCCCAGTCTTGGGAGAATCTCTCAGATGGTAAATGATCTACATGTGAGGAGGAGGAGGGTGCTTGGTGCATTGGGATTTCTGTATATGCTGTTTGGGGGTGAAGGGGTTGGAGTTATGTTCCCATTGTGTTTGTGCACTAGAAGCATTTTATGATCTGAGTTAAAGGAGATTTATGGCGGGGCATGGGGATGAACTGGATAGTAATCCCCTCTACATCCCCTTTAGGCTCTCAATGTTGTGCTGAGGTGAGTGACTAGGAAGTACAGAATGGTTTTATTAAAAAAGGCAAGAGGCAGACCAGCAAGATATACACCTCTACCTTGATATAATGCTACCCGATATAACACGAATTCGGATATAACACGGTAAAGCAGTGCTCCAGGGAGGCGGGGCTGCACACTCCGGTGGATCAAAGCAAGTTCAATATAACGCGGTTTCACCTATAACGCGGTAAGATTTTTTGGCTCCCGAGGACAGCATTATATCGAGGTAGAGGTGTACTGTGAAGTTTTTCAACCAGGATAGGCCCCCTAGACGTGTGCTGGAGTGGGAGGGCCTTGCAAGCTATACCAAGGAGGGGGGCGCACAGCTATGCACTATCATGTGCAAAACAAAACAAATGGAGCAAATCCTCAGTATTCAGTTCTGCTGTATCTCTCTTGCAAACATGGAGAAAGTGCAGAGAAAAACAGACAGAGTCCTGTAATGATTGTCAGCTTGAATGCGTGTCACAGGTCATTTATATCTCAGCAGAGAGTAGTATTGTTTACACCTTTACTCAGGTATGCAATATGAATTTCTCTCTCACTAACCAAACACTATGAACACTAACCAAACTTCTTCTCCCATAACCACTGTCTCAGTAAACTGTTGACTTTTGCCCAAATGAATGCTTTTGTTATTTGAATCTGCTGGAGGAGATAATGGTGGTGTGGTGTAAGACTGCAGCTGCACCATGATGGCAGCCCCCATTTTGAGACAGCAGAAAGGGGGAGGGGGTGTTCCACCTCTCAGGACAGATGATGGAAAGGAAAACAGGCAGATGGGCAAAATTGCCCTCCACGCCAGAGACCTGTAAACAATTGATAGCTGTGGCATTAGCATGTTGCAGAGGCCGATTGCCAGGTGGAGCAGCTGCCATTTTGAAAACATGCAGGGGGCGGGTGGAGCTGAACAGATAGCATGGGTTGAGGGAGGGAGGTGAGGGCTGGATACTCTGAAGGACTCCTTGCTCACATCCACCTACAATGGCAGCGGTCCTGGCGCAGTGTTCCCTCTAATTTTTTACATCCATGTGTGGAATGAATTTTGTTATGTGCACCAATACATCACCTTCATTTTGGTGCACATAACAAAATTCATGTGGTGGGGGTGGGGCCGAGGGGTTCAGAGTGTGGGAGGGGATTCAGGGCTGGGGCAGAGGGCTGAGGTGTGGGGGGAGGTGAGGGCTCTGGCTGGGGGGTGGGGCTGGGGATGAGGGGTTCGGGGGGTGGGAGGGGGCTCAGGCAGAGGGTTGGGTGCAAGGGAGTGAGGGCTCCATCTAGGGGTGATGGCCCTGGGATGGGGCTGGGTATGAGGGGTTTGGGGTGCAGGCTGTCCTGGAGCTGCGGTGGGGAGAGAAGACTCTCCCCCCCCCCCATCTCTCTCTCTCACCACAACAGCTCGAGGCCGGGGAAGGGACTCCTCTCCCCAGCAGCTCCGGTGGGCTTGGGCCGAGGGAGGGGCTCTTCTCTCCCAGCCGCAGCAAGTTTGGGACAGGTCCGTGCTGGCCAGGAGGGGCGCCTCTCCCCGCCCGCTGCAGCAGGTCCGTGCTGGGAAAGAAGCATCTCTCCCCGCCGCAGCCCTGAGCCCCTTTGCAGCTTAATAGGCAGCTGCACAGCCATGAAGCTTAGAAGGAACTTAGGTCCTGGGGCACCAGAACTGAAGCCACAATGCCAGTATAGCACAATAATAAAAAATAATGAATTATAGATACTAACATGCTGAGGTTCTTTCCAGGGAATCTGCCTCTATGGTCCTGGCCTGGACTTGGCTCAGCTGATGCAGGGCAAGAATCAGGATCAGATGCAGTAGGGCTGGTCTAGGGCTGGCTTTCCAGCTGGCTGTCGTCAAGGACCTGAGTCCCAAAAAGATCCTGGTTGTCAGTGGACAGCTCCTCTCTGGCATCCTCCTGCTCAGCCCCTGATGGATTTTGCCAGTTGGCCTCAGGTGAGGGTGATGTGAGGGCAGAAGGCTCAAAATTGTGCCTTGGGTGGGTTGTGCTAGAATTTTGTAGAATACTGTCCAAGTCATCAAAAACCTGATAGGTCACATGTACCCTGCTGGACTGTCTCTTTTGTCCCTTGTTTCAAAGTATTTTCTCCTGAGCTGTTTGTTCTTTATCTAGCACTGGTCAACATCCTGGTTGTGACCACTCACAGACACCTGTTTTGCAATGTCCAGAGAAAAGTATTTTTTCGGTCACTGGCCACAAGAGTTTCCTGAAAAGACACTTTTCCCAGATGGCAATGAGATCCAGGGGCTCAGCAAGGCTCCAAGCAGCTGCACAAGGCATGCTGCGGGGTTTCCGGTATGTTATTGCATTTGTATCACAAGAATGCTTATAGACTGGGATTAGGAGCAAGTGGGCCACAGCTGACCCTGGGCCAGCTTTTAAACTTGGGGGAGTAGTGTTGTCCTGGGAACTTGACACCAGAGCAGGGAGGGCACACAGGAAAACAGACATCTGTAAGTCACCCTGCAAAGCACTGTGAGATAACTGTTGGAAGCATGCAAAAAGTGATGTGCAGGAGTTACATCCACACAAACAATAGACCAAACTAATTCAATTTGAAGCAAACCAAGTCCACTTTGTAAGAGTACTCCAGATAAATGCAGAGTTAATCCACAATGATGGACTGGGTCATGTGTATGTAAGCATTTTCAAACCAGATAAACTCAATTTGATCTGGTTTAAAACCACCATGTAGACAAACCTGTCTCAACAGCAACCAGAAACTATATATTACAGGAGCCACAGAGTGAAACATAGGGTCACTTTATCAGTGACCAGCAAAATTAACACCACAGTTTACTAGGCTCTCTTATTCATAATTCTATGAGTGACTGAATATAACCATCTAGTAGAAAATGTATTGCATCTGTTTTCATGGCTAATCAACATGGCTCCTAGCTTCTGTGACAGATCAACCTTCATCTGTCAACAATTTATATTTGACATAGAGAAGAAATAATTCTTCAGAGAAAATTATTAGAAAATAGGAGCACTCTATCTTTGTTTAAGGGTGTGCGAGAGAACAAAACACCATTTTCACCTCCCACCCCTCAGGCATCTCCATGCTTCTTGGCTGAAATCCTTCTGGATACTAATTAGGCTTCCATTGACTTGACTGACAGTGTTGCATGACCATTTGTTTTAATTAGTTTCAGCTGGAACAAGTACAAATGATCTTTATAGAAAAATGAAACCAAACACTATTTTGCCCAGGCCAAAAGGAACCAATTTTTTCCCTCCAAGATAAGTGCACCTGTGAACTCCATGTCAATATGATAATACAGTCTCACTTCAAAGTTCTATCTATAGGGGACATCTGCCTAAGACAAGGGGGCATTGTTGCAGCTTAGCGGAGTGGCACTCAAGTGACTAACACAGTACCATAAAGTTGCAAGCAGGTAATTTTCAAATTTCTCATTTCTTACCTATATACACCTCTACCCCGATATAACACGAATTCGGATATAACGCGGTAAAGCAGCGCTCCGGGGGGGGGGGGCGCTCCGGCAGATCAAAGCAAGTTCAATATAACGCGGTTTCACCTATAATGCGGTAAGATTTTTTGGCTCCTGGGGACAGCGTTATATCGGGGTAGACGTGTAGCAGACCCTGCTTAGATTAATTTTATCAAGTTAAGGCTACATAAACATTCATACCATTGTATTGTTTTGATATGACTTTCTCTACTTCCAGTAAATCATGTTTTAATAAAATCCATGAAGTTAGACTGAATTTCCCACATAATATAGGCTGTCTTCAAAGAAGTAAACACACACAACCACTCCATAATCAAAAAGCACACAGAGGACAATTGTTCTATGCTGATCACCAAAGGTACATCTTCCTCTGAAAGTATTGCTAGACATATAAATTATAACCATCTTGTTTACAGTATTTACAGACACTTAAATACCAAGTCCTGAATTGCGTAAGTTACTTGGTGAGAACAGAAGGTAGTGTAGTGGTGAAAAATCACATGTAGGATTGAAGACACGTGTATATATATAAAAACATGTGCTTCACATTTATTACAATCTATATGCAAGCTTTACCAAACTAATTATCTTTTCCAATTTTGAGATAACTGCTGATTTTTGAAAACTCATTAAACTTTCAAAATGCATTTATTTTCTCTTGTATTTATTTACAAACTTTTTTTGGCACTCAACATCGTAATACCTGAATACTTCACAAATGTGAATGAACTTAGTCTCCCAATACTCCTGAGAAGCAAAGAATAATTCCTATTTTTTAGACAGAGAAAATGATGAACAGAGGTTAGGTGACTTATCCAAAGCCACACAGGAAGCCCTATGACAGTACTAGGAATGGAACAAAGAGCTGAGCTTAATCTTGTGCCCTAACCATAAGACCATTCCTTGCCTTCTCCCCAGAGTGACTGACCTAGACCACATCTCACAAAGTTTAAAGGTATGCTGGATAGGATCCTTTAATGTAGTACAGGGGCATGACTGATGTTGTTTGGGTAACCTTAACTGCCTATTTCTACACTTCCTAAACGTTAGTTTTTCCTTTTTAAAGAGAAAGCTAAAAGTTGCTTGTCCAGTTTCATATTTTGTAGTGATGGTATATGATTAAACAGTGTTAATACAGTTTCCCTCCCCTCTATTTATTAATTTTTACATTTGAGCAAAAATAGTTCAGCTGTTTTTGTGAACTAGAGGAAAATAAATAGTTTTGATTAAAATTCTTACAACTATTTGAGACGCTCTAGCATATCCATGCTTTGGAGCAAGGATGTGAAATGTGGAGGAAGATCACCCTGTGGCAGAGAGGTTCCTTTATACTGCCCCCGTGAAAATCAACTCAAACTTCTGAGTTGTAAACCTATAAAAATCCATTTGCATATTCTCAGTAGAGGTTTGTTAAAGACTGGCAGTCAAATGCTGTGAACATTCCATTTCTACTGAGCACTGCTCCACTCTGGGGTGAAGCAGACTATTTTTGCAATTTTTTCTGACTGCCAGGTCATTATTGTGCTGGGTGATGAAACTGAGAACAGGGAAGGTAAGTCTTACATTACAAGCACTGAAGTAGCACAGTACAGCGACACCATTATAGCATCAGGGATGGGGAGGATAGCTCAGTGGTTTGAGCACTGGCCTACTAAACCCAGGGTTGTGAGCTCAATCCTTAAGGGGGCCATTTAGGGAATTGGGGGCAAAAAATCTGTCAGGGACGGTACTTGGTCCTACTGTGAAGGCAGGGGACTGGACTCGATGACCTTTCAAGGTCCCTTCCAGCTCTATGAGATAGGTATATCTCCATATATTATATTAGAGTGACATAAGGGGTTTTTCCCATCACTGTAGTAAATTCACCCCCTTGAGAGGTGGTACCTAGGTTGACACAAACATTTACCATCAACCTAGTGGTGCTTACAGTGGTGCTTAGGTTGGCTTCTGTGACATTATTGACATGAACTGTGACTGTGTAAATCATTGTTGCAACCAAGGTCCTATAGTTGCACCAAATCTTGTACAAAGGAGGTCAAGTAAGGTGCCTATGAAAAGGTTGTAATTTGCTGGTTATGATTATGCTGTCTGTATGTGTGTATCATTTTTGTATGTGAAGTTATGAATATGGGCTATGTACTTGTATCTCAATGTGTTTGATTCTAAGTAGCATTAGTGAAGCATTTGATTAGCTTCTTGAGAAAAAAATCTTCAGATTAAGTGCCCAATCAAGAAACACTTAACTGACAATCGACCTTGGGAGACACCAATCCACATCTGAGGAGCCTTCCTGGAGACGTTCAAGGAAGCAGAGCAGCCATTACTCACATATCTGTAAAGAACTGAGTCATGCAGGGACATGTGACTTGTCCATGTGACTCCAAATGCCATCTTGCTGCTTTGATTTTCCACAGTAAGAACAAAGGGGTTCTTCCACATGGCAGAGGATATAAAAGGCCCTGGAAACCCCTCCATTTGGTCTTCAATCCTGCTTCTAACCTGGAGGAACTCTGCTTGAAACTGAAGCTCTGAACAAAGGACTGAATGACCCATCCAAGCTGGGATGTTTGTACTCCAGAGACTTGATTGATTTAAATCAGCAGTAATCCCCTCAAACCTGAAACAAGCCTGAATTAAGAATTTTGCAATTGTTGTATGTATTTGATTCCATTTAATCAATTTTAACACTCATCTATATTTCTTTCTTTTTATGAATAAATCTTTAGATTTTAGATTCTAAAGGAATGGCAAACAGTGTGATTTGTGGGTAAGATCTGACTTGTATATTGACCTGGGTCTGGGGCTTGGACCTTTGGGATCGGGAGAACCTTTTTTCTTTTACTGGGGTATTGGTTTTCATAACCATTCATCCCCATAAGGAGTGGTGCTGGTGGTGATACTGGGAAACTGGAGTGTCTGAGGGAATTGCTTGTATGACTTCTGGTTAGATAAAACCGAAGTTCTCTCTGTTTGGCTGGTTTGGTGTGCCTTAGTAGTGAAGGACCACCAACCTTGGGCTGTGACTGCCCTGCTCTAAGCAATTTGTCCTGAATTGATACTCTCAGTAGTGTCCCGCCAAAGGCCGCTTTGTTACAGCTTCACTTTTTCACACCTCTAAAGAATGTGGCTAGGTCAACTTCAGTTTTAGGTTTAGACCAGGCCAGAGTGTGTCTCCTGTGTTTCCAGTACTCCCCTACTGATGCCGAGGCAGTATGGAGGAGGAGAAAGCAAGTTGACTCAGATACAGAGGGGTGAGAAGCAGGACCTGGCTAGGGGGAATGGAACAGGGTGGTATAGAAGCAGGGGAACAGAGAAAAGGAGACACTGGAGAACGGAAGAAGGGGGAGGCTAGTGGGGACAGAAGCAGAAGGGTCTGTAGCACACATTTGAGCATACTCATCTTCAAAACTTGGAATGAAACTCAAGATTCTTGAGTTACATTATTTCTCTATCAGTAAATATCTCTGAAAACCACTAGCAAAAACTGTCAGTCAGAAATATGGTTTTGCCCATGCAACATTAATTTGTATTCCTTGTATATAGGTATTAGGATAGCCCTCAATGACTCGACCACATTTTTTTTCCACAGGACCCTTGCCTCATACACAGGATGGGTCGTACTTAGGGTAATCAGGGTTGTGTAGTAAAGAAGGCTGTTGTCTGTAAGACCCTTGCCTTGTTTGTTGTGGAAGTTGGAAGGTATGTAGTGAATGAGGAAGGGAATTGCAGGAAGAGAAAGGATGGTTTTGTGGTTAAGGCAGTGAATGCTACCAATGAGAATTAAATTCTATCCCTGCCTCTCTGAGTCCCCAGGTGATGCTGGGTAAGCCACACAAACTGAATTTTCACAGCTGGCAACTGTATTCCTCATTTTCTGGGTATCCTATTTGAGAAAACTTTGGCCAGGTTTGCACAAGTGGTGAATACCTATAGTCAGGGGCGGCTCTATGTATTTTGCCGCCCCAAGCACGGCAGTCAGGCGGCTTTCAGCGGCGCGCCTGCAGGAGGTCCGCTGGTAACGCGGATTAGGCGGCATGCCTGCGGGAGGTCCGCCGGTCCCGCGCCTTCGGCGTACCCGCCGCCGAATTGCCACCTCCCTGACTGCCGGCCCCACACCAACCGACAGACCGCCCCCCGCGGCTTGCCGCCCCAGGCACGCGCTTGGTGTGCTGGTGCCTGGAGCCGCTCCTGCCTATAGTTACAACTGAAGTCAGTAGAAGCCATACTTCAGAGTGCTATTAAATGCTAAGTACTCTGAAAAGTCAGGCCATGGCTTCTCAAATTGGGCACCCAAAATTTTTGTTTTCTTATCTCGTTGCCTAAGTTCCCCATTTCTAAAATGGGGATAACAATACCACTTCAATTCACTGGTGTGTTTAATGAATGTCTTTTTATGTTTATGAAGTGCTCATGCTACAGTGAGCACCAACAAAAGACTCCTTGAGGAAATTACTAAGGCCGTGTCTACAATTACAAGCGTACAGTGGCACAGCTGTACCGATACAGCTCTGATGCTATAAGAGCGCTCGTGTAGCCATGTTATGCTGACGGGAGAGAGCTCTCCGGTCAACATAACACCAGCTCAACAAGCGGCGGAATCTATGTCGGCGGGAGAGCATCTCCCACCAACATAGCACTGTGTACGAGTGCTTATGCCAGCAAAACTTATGTCACTCCTGAGGGGGGAAGGTTCACACCCCTGAGCGATAAAAGTTTTGCTGATATAAGTGCTAGTATAGACATGGCCTAATTCTGTACTCAATACAGAGCTTGGATGGTATATAATAAGTAAGGAATGGGACCACATACAGAATGATGAGGATAAAAAAAATTAAATAGTTACTAGAGCTGACGAAACTCACAATTTTTGGTTCGTAAGAATTGTAATCTGGGTTCATTCCGCACTGGAACAAACCCAAATTTGCCAAAATTTCTCAATGAATCAAGAATTTTGTTTTGCGAACACTGAATCATAATGTTTCCTACGTGAAGGTAAATGAATTAATTTTTGCTGGAACATTTCCGACCAGCAACACATTCAGTGAGCATAGTCTCTCCTCTGCACTGAATGAGGCTAGGGTTCTGTGGAAAAAATTGCATGTGATTATGTACTAAGTCTGCATCAAAGTCTACACAAAAGGGTGGCTAAATTAAGGTTGCATGGGCAACTTTAAATTTGGCATTTCCTAATTTAAGTGCTTGACTTTGCAACTTTAGCACTCTTAGATTTGTATAGTGTATGCATATATACTTTCATCACTAGACTTTTATTTTAGAATTAAAGATTAAAAACAGCAAAAATAACTACTATAATGTAAATTAGCATGTAAATATAATTGGATTGTATCTGTTTTAATACATCTGACTACCTTATTTCTTCCAAATACATTTGTAAACAAGATTGTATTTGTCTGTTCTGTTGTAAAATAAAACCAGAAATCTTCATTTATTCTTAAATCTGGATTAAAACAATTTCATTGACAAATTATCACTATTAACATGCAATAATAGGTTATCACATTACATTGTTTGAATACCCAGTTGCCTAGATTATAATTTCTCCATTACAAAATTCAGTGTCTTCACGGGAGGACTAACTCCCTCCTCCCCATCTCCAGATACAATTCTTTCGGTGGGTTAAGGATTCTCACCCTAGCAAAATCACTCTTAACATGTGACACCAAAGACCACAAATAATCACTCCTGCAGCTCTATTTAGAGCTCAAGATGACAGATGTTGGTGAAAGGAAATGAAAACAAGATTTCAAATCCTGGGCTCTTACTCTTTCCCCTGAAACTATGTAAAGAAGCCTCAGAAGGGGGAGGGAGTGAAACAATCTAACAAAGATAAAAAACAAGTAGTATATCTAAGACTACTGTGAAGCAAATGCTTCTTAGCCTACGATATTTTAGGTATGTGTGTTGTAATGAACACAGCAGCCCATTTAAGCAGTTTTTCTTCACCGAGAATCTGAAATTTTATTTAATTATCCTAACAGAGTACAAAAGACAAGTCTATACAATTCTAAATGAATGCTAGATCCTCCACTTCTAAAATGGAGGATGTTCATAAAGAGGAAGTTTGGATTTTTTTAGGAGTACTGTCACACAGCCTTTCTAAACTGCATCCATGGTGTTTGCACCAGTTATTTCTTCCCATAATTAATGTCTTATGTGTTGAAGATCATGACAGTGGTTTGTGATAGGCTCCTAATGAAAAAGTTAGAGAAGAACTGAGCTGCTTTTTATCATCCAAAAATGCCCAGATGTGGTATTAAGTCTTCAGTACCTAATTCAGAAACACAGCAAACTGTGATAACAGAAATTCTGTGAAACAGTCTAACTTAACTGATCAAAAGTCAAATTTGTAGGTTAAGTGAAAGCAATAGACTAATCAGATAGAACAACTAGAGCAGAAACGGATGTCTTGCCTACACTAGAAAGGGTTTGCCAATATTGCTCTGCACACATCTTATTCTGCCCAAGTTCTTTTGCTGGTATAGCTTATATTATACCAATCTTCAAAAGGACTTTTTGCCAGTATAACTGCATCTACATAGGGCTTTTGCTGGCATAGCTATGTCAGTCAGAGGTGTCTTCTCCCCCCCGTTAACCAACATAGCTGTAACAGCAAAACTTAAGTGTTAACCAAGCCTTAATGTGACACAACAGAATGATAAAGTCCAGCAGTAAAACTGAAAGCCTCAATAATATGAAAGCCAACCTGCCTGGAACACAAATTCTCAACCAGTAAAACTGATTTCTGGAGAACGAAGCAAAAGCCCATAATTTGATTAAAAACCAATCTACCTTTAAATTTTTAAAACAATAGCTACTGGCACTATTAAAATAGAATCCAAAGTAAAATTCAATTTATTTTGAACAGATTTATTAGGTACCCAGATGGGGGCAAAATAGTTTGGCAAAACCAGCTAGTACTTATTCTCAGCTTTTTAGACTGGAAGATATTATCAATAATCTGCTAGCATTAGGATATCACATAACAACTATCTTGATCTGTAGTCCCATGCAAAGGGAAAAGAACTCCTTCTCCTTAAGCAGGCATTTATGAACAAAAATGATGAGGTAGGCTGCTGTATACTGCAAAACTTTGAACATGATGAAGTGGAGAACTGTAAATCCAAAGGACAAAATGCTCCACACTTGGGTCTAGATCCACAAAAGGACTTAGGCACCTAAAGTGGCAGTTCAGTGCCTAAATTCAATATTTAGGCACTACCGAGATCCTCAAAATCCCTGCTCAGCTGCCATCTAACTCTGCAGGTGCCAAAGTTTCTGCCAGTGAACTTGAGTACAACCATCTCAGTACAACCAAGCTCAAGCCTAAACCTCGGTGGAAATCCTCAAACTGGCCCATTCCATGCCTATCTTACCTGTAGAACCCAACCTGGTTGGCACTCACAGTATAACCTAACCCCACACTCACCTGGGAGGTAGAAGACTCAGGTTCAATTTCCCCCTATGCTTAATGTGAAGCAGGGATTTGCCCTTGGGTCTCCCCCTTCTCAGAAGTGTGCTCTAACCACTGGGCTATTGGATATTCTGGGGAGGCATTTCTCAATCTCTCCTGGTAAACTATTCCACTGTGTATAAATAATTAAATATGCACTGGAACAGGGAGGAATATGGATCTCCCAAATTCCAGGTGAGTGCTCTAACCACTGAGCTAAAAGTTATGAGGCGGCACCACCACCTCTTCCGGTATTTCTTGAAAAATAAAAAATTAAAAACAGCTCAGGTACCTAACTCCAGGAGAGGTTTCATGACTATGAATCCACGTGGAAATAGGTGCCTAACTCTCTCTGAGGGGAAGAGCTTAGGCCCCAACCCTTTCCTCATCATTTCCTATTGGCTGGCTGAAGCAGCTCCCTGCTCAGCTTGCTGACTTTAGTGGAAAACTTTTTTAGAGGCCTCTCTCCCCATGCATTATATAAAGATCCTGGGTGCCTAATTCAGGACTGTGGATTTCACTAGGTAGCAAAGTGCTACAACTCTGAGTCTTGCAACACCTAAGTCACCAGCTCTAGCCCTGGGTGCATAAAGTTAGACACCTAAAGAAGTGGTCTATTTTTTAGTGCTGGGAGCTGCAAATGCCTTAAGAAATAAAAATTAAAAAAAAATAAGAATCAGGCCACCTAGTTAAGGGCCCAACATAAAGCACTTAAAATTGAAGAAAAATTGCCTAAGGCTGTAGCACTGTTGCCAATTTTCACGTGATAAATAAGTACCCCAACTTTCACAATAAGCCAAAAATCAAGCGAATCCCATTTCAAAACAAGGCCAAAACAAGCCAATCCCTAAGAAGCCCAACACTCTATGTGACTAGATCCCCCTGGCATGCAGTCTGGGACTGTAGTGGGCCTGCTGTGCACCCCTGAATTTCTCCCCCCCCCTTGCCCCTGCTTGCCGGGAGCCGATCAAAAAAAAGAAGCAATAAGCTACAAGCCCAACAAGCCAAAAACTAGTCAACAAGCAACTCACAAGCCAATTAAGCCAAAAACAAGCCCAATTTCTGCATTTTTTCCCCACAGGTTTGGCTTGTCTGGGCTGTAGATGAACACAGGGTACATATGTGCTACGGCAGCACTGCAACTATAAATTCTTCCATTCACCTAGCAGGGTCTACACTGGGTTTTATATCACCTTAACGACATCTCGGGGGTGTGAATTTTTTACACCCCTCAGTGACACAGTTAGGTGGACCTACGTTTTAGGAGTAGACCCGACCAAAGGTAAAACTTGAGTTGTAGGCCACTCAGACCCTTAAAAAAACTTAAGTGACATTAAGGTGTCTGCAAAAAGAACAGGAGTACTTGTGGCACCTTAGAGACTAACAAATTTATTAGTCTAACTAATAAATTTGTTAGTCTCTAAGGTGCCACAAGTACTCCTGTTCTTTTTGCGGATACAGACTAACACGGCTGCTACTCTGAAACCTGTCATTAAGGTGTCTATTCTCCAATTTATTTAATTAGTCCTAAATAATTCAGCTGACTGTGCTAAGACCTCCTTGCAGGAAGGAACTGTTGGGTTTAGCTTTTTTATGTCTTTTTATGAACCCTTGCATAACTGTTGTAGTTAAAGTTACAGAGATTTAGGCCTGGTTTACATTAGGAAACTAGGTCAGTATAACTGTTGCCCAGGGGTGTGAAAAATCCATACACACCTCTGAACTGATCTAACCTCCGCTTTAGACAGCATTAGGTGCATGGGCGAATTCTCCTGTCAACCTAGCTACAGCCTTTCGGGGAGGTAGGTTGCCTACGCCAATGGGAGAAGCACTTCCCCAGGAGTGTGCACAAGGGCCAGGGCCCCCCAGTAATCAGTGGAGACACAGAACTCCTCCAATCCTGGGGCCATAGCGGGGAGAGCAAGTGCCTCTGGCCCCCTGGGCCATGGCAGGGTAACAGAGTTCCTCCAGCCCCCAGGGCCATGTCGGAGCTGACAGCTCCTCCAGCCCCGGGGCTGTTGCAAGGCACAGAATGTGCCCATCCAAAAACAGTCTAATTTAAATTTCTGTGCACATCCCTGGGCTTCACAGAAGCCCAGAAGCAGTGCCACATTAGTGTTTTAAGTGTAGACAAGCCCCCAGCCATAGATAGTTTTCATATAGCGCATAAGCAGGTCTCATATTAAAGCAGCAGCAGTTTCCAAACTATCATCAGCAGACAGCTGTCTAGTCACACAGCTCTAAATCTCCTTGCTGTTTCCATCTGTTACTGTGTTTTTAGCTGCTTTTGAATGTAGTTTATTTACCTACTCTTGTTTTTCGGTGTTATCAACTGCGTAGTTTCCACAAGGGTGCTGTATAATCAATCATGCTTGACTAGGAGCTCGATCTAGGTCAGGACTCTGAGAACTGCTGCCTTGCAGGTTGAATGTGTGCAGAAACTGGGCATGACCAAACTCTAGCCCAGGGCGGGTCAGGGGAGGGGGAGGATACGGATTACGGGTCTCCGCCTGCAAAGGCCAGTTTGAGCCCAACGCCCTGGTAAGGCGTTACCTCCCCAGCCTCATGGCGCCATGGGAACACACGCAGGCAGGGCAGCGGCTACTGCAGGCAAACGTCACCAGCCAGCGCCTTGTACCCCAGGCCGGGGAACAGAGGTAGACGGAGCCCCGCCGAGCAGCCCTGTCCTTCAGCGTACGGGGAGGCAGCGCAGCTCGTCCTCGCGCCCCAGAGCAGGATGGGGATAGAGATGCTGCCGAGCAGCACAGGCTGGCACCAGATCACCCAGGTGCTCCCACAGCGCAACCGCCTCAGCCGTGCGCAAAGCCGCTCTTCCCGCCTAGGCGGCTCAGAGAACAACAGCACCCCTACATGAAACGGCTCCCTCATGGGGCGCGCGCTGGAGAAGGGCACGAGCCACAGCTCAGCACAAGCCTCCTACCCACCCAGAGCGGCGACAGACTCCGCACACGCGCTCTAGGGCCTTCCGTCTCACACCACACGCGACGCGAGCGCTCAGTCCTATCACCGCGCGTGCGCGGTCAGTATCTTCCTGATCTCCCCGGCTGGGGACACACACCCCCACACGCCCCTCTAGCGCATGCGCTCTCTTCTGTCTCTAGCACTATGCACGCGCTCTCGAGATCCTTAGCCAGTATCCCTATCTAGACAGCTTGACTTTCAGCTGCGCATGCGCTTTACGTCTCATCAGAGTCGTCACACATCTCTGCTGCGCATGCGCTCTCTAGCTAGTTCGTTCTCTTCCCTTTGCACGTGTACGGTCGTCCCCGCCGCTATCACTTAGCGCATGCGCTCTCGTCCACTTCCCCTTCCCCCTGCGTTCAATCTATCGTCCACTCCCTATTCGGCGCATGCGGCTTTCCCTAACTCTCCTTGTTGCGCTCAGGCGCTGTGCGCGTCTCCAGTCCCCTGTGCTAGCGCCTGCGCGCTGCGTGCGGTCGGTGCGTGGCGTGCAGTACGGTGGGGGCGGGCGGGGGCGGGGCGGGTATATATAGTGCGCGGCCGGGGCGGCGGCCTCCCCCTTGTCCCCCGGCCGCTGTCGGTGCTGTGTGCGCAGTGCGTGTGCTCCGGCCCCCCGGACACGCCGGCCCGGCCCCGCCGCACCATTTATTACTAAAAATACTTAAAAAATCCAAAAAAAATCCAAAAATCCTGAAAAACCCATAAAAATCCCCCCGAAACCGGCCGGTTTGATATAAAATAACCCGGTGAAGCGAAGCCCCGGACCCGGCACAGCCGAGAGGAGACACCGAGCGAGCCTGACCCCCGCCTAGACCAGGAGCAGCCGAGACCTCCGCCAAGGCCGGCCCCGAGCGAGCCGGGCCCTCCCCGCCGAGAATCCGCCTCCCGGAGCCGTTAAGTTTCGAATCTTCCACTCGCCTCTCACGGAACCCGGGGCCGCCGCGGCCTCCTCGCGTCAGTGTGACCCCTTCCCCTGCTGGAGACGGCGGCAGGATGAACCCCAGCGCCCCCAGCTACCCCATGGCCTCCCTGTACGTGGGGGACCTGCACCCCGACGTCACCGAGGCCATGCTCTACGAGAAGTTCAGCCCCGCCGGGCCCATCCTCTCCATCCGCGTCTGCCGGGACATGATCACCCGCAGGTCTCTGGGCTACGCCTATGTCAACTTCCAGCAACCCGCCGACGGTGAGCACCCGTGGGGGGTAGTGGGGCAGACCCACACCCTGAGACGAGAGGGTCGGAACCGGGGAGAGTGCTCCCTCCCCCCAGCAGCACTGTGTCCCTCATCCCCGCGAGGGCTCAGTCTGCCTATCCCACCCCCTTGGGTGGCTGGTGCTGTGTTCCCCTTGCAGAGCCCTGAAGCCCCTCTCCTGCCTCTCCCTGGGAGGGGGCAGGGGCTCCTCTCCTCCCGGTATTTTCCCAGCTGGAAGTTGGGGTGAGGGGTGTTGGGACACGAGCAAAACTTGGCGCGGTGTTTGGGGAAGTTTGTGCGTTGGAGCCGCTGTTGCTGCTCGGTGACATGCGGCCTGGGGCTGTGTCTGCGCCTCGTGGCGGGGGGGAGGCGCTTACTCGGGAACCGAAAGCAAATGCGAACCCATCAAGCTCGAGAGACGGGCCTCGCCTCCCAAAGGCCTCCTGTCTCCGGGAAGAGCATTCGGTACCTCGCCGAGTTGTAACCGCCGGCCCGGCCGGCTCTGCTCAAAACTAGTTTCGACCTCGCTGCAGCGACTCCCGGGTTTCCAGAATCTGGGCTCGTGCAAGGATCGGTGGTCACCAGGAAGGGTGCGTCCAGGTATTTCTCCCGAGGTTAATGTGCTGAGTACACGGAGGGAACTGGAATTAAATCCTGTTTGAAGGAAATGCCACAATAATTAGCACCTCGACTGTTGCCCTAGGAATTGGGTGTAGGCATGATGTGGTGAAGTGGTAAAAGGTGGAAGTGTCAGGCCATTGTGAAATAACCTAGTACTCAGATATGAAGTCACATAAAGTCCATGGAAATGGATGGGTGTAAAAAAAATAGTTAAAGCTTTATATAGCAGGAGTGTGGATCAAAATGTAGGGTTTTACTTTTGAAATAATGTAGTGTTGAACATCTACCGTCTGTTTGTGTCATCTAGCAGTCTTGCTTTTGGTACTTAATTTGTCTGCAATAAATTCCTCAATGTGTACTGTTGAGTTGTAAAAGCTTGCATTACAGTGTTGGTGCAGCTATAAGTTAGGTTAAAGCAAAGCAAGACAAATTATTTTTATGCAGTTCACAAATGATCTGTAAACAGACCTTCAAGGTGAACCTTGGCATACAAGGCCTTCCTTTTGAATTATATTTTGAAGACTCCATCTGACCAATTTGAAATTGAATGACTTGTCTGATTATGAAATGTCATTATTTCAAATGGCTTTGATTAAAGCACAATTTGCCAAATACCAAAATATATATTTTTAGAAATGTTAAGGAGTCTGCACCACTTGATTTCCCAACTGTTCAGGCATGTGCATTAACTGGTGTTTGAAATTAGTTTTCCTATGTATATGCTATGGCCAAATTCCTAAGTCTGGTTTGCTGGCATCTATATGTATTAAATTAACTGTCAATATTTACTGGATGGTAGGTATGGTCTCTTCAGCCTATTTAACAATTCTCTCTCACTTTAGAGAGCTTTTAATTTAATTTGACTAATATTTCAGAATGAGAGGATTTAAATGTTTATTTTTAACATAAATTTGTCTGGTTTTAAATTGACAAAGGCCTACAACCATTGCCCTTATGTTGTGATCCAGACAGCTCTCACAAGGAAAAAGGGTGGGGTTGGGACTGAACCAGTCAGTACTTTGATGTGGTAACTTCATGGCATGTGTAAGTGCTTTAGGAAGTTGTAGGTGATTCAACATATGCCACTCTTCTTTCTGATTTTGTATTGAAACGTGCCCTTGTATATTACAAGGGTTGATCTTATCACTTTAGTCACTGGATTGAATAGGTAATTTCATTGTTCTATATGCCTAAATTCTATTTGCAGTTTCAATTGGATAAGATGTTTTCTTAATACAGATTTCAGAGTAGCAGCCGTGTTAGTCTGTATCCGCAGAAAGAACAGGAGTACTTGTGGCACCTTAGAGACTAACAAATTTATTAGAGCATAAGCTTTTGTGCATATGCATCCGAAGAAGTGGGCTGTAGCCCACGAAAGCTTATGCTCTAATAAATTTGTTAGTCTCTAAGGTGCCACAAGTACTCCTGTTCTTTTTTTTTAATACAGAGTTGTTGGTTCTTCAACACCTGCTGTTTCACCCAGAGGCAGTTGCATTTCAGTGATGGATAATGATCCTTCCATATTGTTATGGTGTCATTTAAGTTTGTAAATTATTTTGAGATCCTTTGGGATGAAAGGCTGTATACACACAACTAAATCTTTTTCAAAAGTACAACTTCTTTGGTTGAAAATCTCTCCTTCCCCTACAGTCTCATGTTCAAGTGACCGCAATGTTCAAAATGTATCTAAACTGTATCTAGTGAATTAAAAATTAACAAGTTTTGCAAATACCATCAAAAGCTGTATTTGTGGAAGAATTTTGCAGATAATCCTATAAAGTCCTGAAAACTGAGTTGAAGCTGAACTACCATCCTTGACTCCTACTTAATAACTAGTTTTAATTTGAATTTTGAATTATCTGCCTTTTCTCAATCTAGGCTTAATACTTATCTATACTTTAACATATTTTATTTTTGTTTTATTAACTATTAGTAACTAGTTAAGAGGTCTTTGAAATTCTTGTTTCACATATAGAGTACCAATAATCCAGGACACTCAAAGCTCTTTTCAAACACTAATTATGTCTGATGACATCCTTGTGAGGTATGCAAGTATCTCCACTTAATTCTGTGATTTATCTGATGAGAGTGAGTCAGTGTCAGTCAGGGCTAGAACACAGGTATCTTGTCTAATCCCTGTATACTAGAGATAATTATGGGCAAATAGTGTCTCAAACAGCAGCTTTTTTCAGGCGATTTCTAGATTAAATGATGTTTGCAGCATTTTGTTTAGTGTACTAAAATATATTTCTGTATGTTTAGCAGTACCATTCCTGGTTTTATGGGATATATTCCATGCAGAGTCTCTATAAAGTGATAAAGTGCAGTCACTTCTGAAGCTGACTGTCCGGTTCCCAACTAAAATGGGAACTAATGACTCATTCAATAGACGCTTAAGCAGAATCAGCAAAAGTATAACATGGGTAAACTCAGTAGGTGTGGCCATTTTGTAATAAGTTAACTATTTAATCTGTTTGTCTCTTACAAACTAATGCACAGTCCTTTACGGAAAAGAAGCTAAAATATGTTGGATGCAGTCAGTTTTATTAGTTATAACTTTACAGATGTGTAAAAAGGCCAGTGACTGATTGGGATATCTAGTTTGAGGTTAAAGGGTATTCAGTCCTCATTTTATGCCAAGTGACTATAGCTTTACAGATGGAAAAGGAATTTAACCTTTTTCTCTATACAAAGGTTATTGTTTAAGAATTGCTGTGAATTCAATGCTTAGGAAAGGTGCCAAATTGGCAATCATAGAAGCTGACGACAACTGTTTATCCAGACCAGGTATATCATGGGCAACAGCAGTTCAGATTTTTTGCGCTGGCCTTGTCTACATGGGAAAGTTGCACCAACCTTAAAGATGGTCATTAACTTACTGTAGTTAACGTTTGTACTAAGATAGTCTGGACTCACCCTAGAACAAATGTTTAGGGAATGTGTCATGGAACACTATCCTTTACAAACAATTAATGTGTATGCCCAAGTCCTTAAGTGTTACTGGAAACAAATAATGAACTCATTTTTGGCCCCTCTTCTAAGACTGCCAACAATGATTCTAATTATCTCCAGTTGTGGTACCAGTGAGAATCTTACTGAACCCTCCAATTCATTTCACTTGGCCACCAACTGGTTTGATGGTAACAACTTCTGATTTTTATTAGTCTCGGATGAGACTCCATTTCTCACTACTGATAACCCAAATTGTCCATTCTCCCCTACTCCATGTTCATAATTAAATTTGTGTGTACATTGCATTAGTTTATTCAGTGGGAGAATAAACTTTCATTTTGTACAGCTTTAATTTTTATCCAGTTTAACAATTTTAATGAAATGTTTTATGCAACCTGATATTTTCTCCAGAGCAAATACTATTCTCATTTTATTCTCCTTCCACTTTATAACTGATACAGTTATATCTGAATATAGAGATAATGTGTCTGTTTGGATGAGAGTTTAAGTGGACCCAATTTTCCATCAATTTCTTTCAAGTAGTAGACCCCCATCAGTAGTATGTACCTACTTACTTTCTGCAGAGCAATAATCTTTCAACACAAAGACATCTCCAGTTTAATGTGAAAATCTGAAAATAAGATAGAAGTAACAGAGGCATGTGCATTATCAAAAAAGGCAGTGATCAGGATATAAAGATTTTCTTTGGGCTATGATATGCACCTGTTTGAATAGAAACGAGATGGCAATTCAAAAATGCATAAAATATTAGTAATTTAGGCAGCATTCTTCTTGTTAGAAATAATTTTAAGTAGATTTTGAAATGGAAATTGGCAGTAAATTCTACAACTCCTTATATGTTTGACCCTTCTTCCACTTAGAAAAAATGATTAAATGACGTTACTATTTTAAAAGAACAGCTTACTAATACAGTACAGTATTTTGATTTTCCATTAACATTTTCCTACTATAACACTAAAATGATTCAAAGTCTCCTTTTGTTGTGAAAAGGACAGGCTCCATTTTGCTTATAATTTTTCAATTCTGTTCTTTTCATAGAAGTCATGTTATCTTTGTGGATGACTACAACAGTAAAGAATGCTCTGTAAAAAGTATGGTGCTTAAGGGCTCATAGGTTAGAAGGGATAATTCCATAGTTGATGTTCTTTTGAAAGTGAACAACATTTTAGTCCTGATAATTACAGTTTTTTATTTGTATCAAAGGTTTTTCTGATTTGGTTGTTGCTTACATCGCATCGCTTTCTCTGAATGCAGATAGCAGTTCAACAGGCTATAGTACCATTGGTTGAGACTTAAGGCATCTACTGGGGCTCTGCTTTGAACGCCCTCTCCAGACTTATACGAAGAGATTAACACTGAAAGAAGCTGGTCCACCATAATTTAGTACCATCACTACTTCTTGCTTAAATAACTGCTCATTCTTTTCATACATGCCTGTGATTTTTAATCATGTTACTGCTAGGAATTACCATCCCATGGATACTGAGGATTACTTTTAAAAGATGGAAATGTCAAATATAGTGACATCAGAAATCCTACTCTTTCTTCTAAAAAAAAAGTTGGCCTTGGACCTCTACTGGATAAGTTACTCCGCGGGAGTGGTTTAAAAACTAACTTACATTATTTCATATTACACCTCTACCTCGATATAACGCTGTCCTCGGGAGCCAAAAAATCTTACCGCGTTATATCGAACTTGCTTTGATCTGCCAGAGTGCGCAGCCCCGCCCCCCTGGAGCACTGCTTTACCGTGTTATATAAGAGTTCGTGTTATATTGGGGTAGCGGTCTATATGTAGCGTTGTAGCTGTGTTGGTCCCAAGATATTAGACAGACAAGGTGGGTGGGTAATATCTTTTTTGGATCAACTTCTGTTGCTATGTGAGACAAGCTCTTGCATTTACACAGAGGTGTTCAGGTCTGGGAGATGTAGTACATTTGTGTAAACTGTAAGCTTGAAAGCTTGTCTCTCTCCTAGCAGAAGTTGGTCCAATGAAAGATATTATGTACCCACCTTCTCTCCATTATTTCATATTGCTGTTTTAATACTTAATACTTTATGCATCTTGCACATTTTCTAAAAATTTTTTGCTTTTATCTGTAGAAAGTGTTTGTATATGAAAAGTATGGCAAAGTGTTTCCTTAAATCCGTTGTTTAGAAGTACAAATAGTATTTCTATGCTAATGAGTTAAATGCTTGCCGCATGCATTGTTCACTCTGTTCACTTCTTTCTTTGAATATTTGAAAACCATATAAGCTTGGTTAAACTAATATGTCCTCGTCTTGCTTTTTCATCCTCATCCCTCTTGGATCCCCCTTCTACGCATCACACCATCTTAGTAAACATGTTGCTCTAAGGGTTGTATTGGACTTATTCAGGAACTAGACTTAGGTCAGGTCTACACAAGAAACTGCTGGTAATTTTAGTTAGAGGTACAATTTTTTGCAACTTTTTATACCAATAAGAGCCCCTATGTTAGATATAGTTGTATCAGCATAAAAGTGCTTTTGCTGTTGTAACTTATTTCATGCAGAACTGATATCCGTTATATTGGCAAAAGCGCTTTTTTTTTTTTTTTTTTTGGTATAAGCTATATCTGCACTAGGAGGGTTTGCTGGTGTAGGTATGCCAGCAAACCTTCTCTAGGGTAGAAAAGGTTGCCACCAATTGATACATTGTGAACCTTGCTCTTCCATACTGTATCTTCAACACAAGGTGTCCACAGTGATCACAGATCTTGTTAACCCAGGAACAGAGAAAATCCTACCATTGGCAATCCAATCTATGTATTTTTCTCTTTGGTTGAATGGAGTTAATTACTTTTAATGTTCATTCAATATCCATACTTAATTTTTTGTTCAGAGATTTAAGTTATTTTGGTGATTGAGATGGGAGTATGAAAGTCATTATCAAAACATCTCTAATGGCTACAAGTTTACCAAGAATTAATGAACTTCAAGTGGAGTTAGTGTGTTGCTAAAGATAAATGGTTTAGTACGACCCATTAATTTTAGTGTCTCTTCCAGCTGAACGAGCTTTGGATACCATGAACTTCGATGTCATTAAAGGAAAGCCAGTGCGCATCATGTGGTCTCAGCGTGATCCATCTCTACGCA
This sequence comes from Emys orbicularis, assembly GCF_028017835.1. NCBI lineage: Eukaryota > Metazoa > Chordata > Testudines > Emydidae > Emys > Emys orbicularis. The sequence goes on from NC_088684.1 coordinate 38,674,856, forward strand.
AAAGTGGTGTTGGAAACATCTTCATCAAGAACTTGGACAAATCAATTGATAATAAAGCTTTGTATGATACATTTTCTGCTTTTGGAAACATCCTCTCCTGTAAGGTAAGGGGAAAGTAACACATGTGCCCAGTGATTTGATATTAGAAGCTACAAAACTGTACTGGGGCTGTTTGACATGTTATGACATTTTTTCTTTAATAGGTAGTATGTGATGAAAATGGGTCCAAGGGTTATGGATTTGTACATTTTGAGACACAGGAAGCAGCAGAAAGAGCTATTGAAAAAATGAACGGTATGCTGCTTAATGACCGCAAAGTGTAAGTACAGAAATACATGCTCTGGGGCTCTCAACAGACTGTAATTCAACCTAAAGTAGATTACTTTCTGAAGTTTATCTAGAAAAGGCAGATTTTTCTAAATATGTTGCTAATTTTAAAATGATTAAAAATCTATATTCTGTAAATATATTGATTACATGTGCTGAAGGTAAGAGGAATGTGAATAAAATTGACATCTTAAAGTCTTTAAAGCTCAATTTTTGGTGGTAAAATAATGTTGCAGCTAAGGTGTTTACAGTTGGACACGAGGACCTGTTACTGGTCTTCTCTTTTTCCTGTTATCTTCATTTATACATAGAGAGAAGGGGGAGTGAGGCAGCAGCCACGGAGAGTCCATATCTTAGAGGTATGAGACCCTGCTCTGTAAAAGGTTGCTATGGGAGGGTCTTAGAAGTAATTTTATACCATGATTTTAGCTGAACTGAGGCACTTAATAGGTGGTGGTGGTTTTTTAACTAGCCCAATAGTTCCAGCAGGTTAATCACTGAAAAAACCTGTAATTTAAATAACTAAACATGATTTAGTGTATCATAAAAGTTACATTTGCTTCAGGCTTCTATTTAGATCATGTAATCGTAGAACTGGAAGGGACCTCAAGAGGTCATCTAGTCCAGTCTTCTGAAGAACATTTTAAAGTAGATTAACAATTTTCCTGACTATCAAAATCTGCGGAGTACCAGGCATCACCAACATTAAAGTCCAAATGTAGCTACAAACCAAGTCAAGGCAATGTTAACTTTAGACTACTGAACCATGTCGATTGGGATGTGGGTTTACCAGTGGGATAATTTTAAAATATAATTGGAGAGACGAGAAGACTGGTATAGAAATTGAATCGTTCATGTAGTAGCATTTGTGATTGTTGGCCCACAGAATCATTTCAGCACAAAGACTGTGCTAAAAGCACGTTCCTCCCCTGGTGGTAGGAACTGACCTCACTGTTCTCAATCAGCTTTTGGCATTGGCCAATTCAAGAGCAAGCCAGTTCCATAGCTCCTTACTAGTAAGGAGGAACACTATGATATGAGAGAAGAGGAAAGTTGGGGGTTTAGTGAAAGTCCCTTGCCTAAAAGTCAGATGGGATATGGAAACAATATTTGAAGGCTACAAAAAACTTTCAGTGTAGCAGAAACCACTATGCTAGAATTTCCCCATTGTCTGATTAATGATGCTGAAAAGTAAGCTTTACACTAATGAAAATTACAATTCTATCAAGTCTTTGGTAAGATTATCACAATTACTCTGATAAAAGAGATTTAAATGGTAAAGAATAGTCTAATTGTCTCTTGTAAAGTTGTATCTTAAGTATTTTATCTGTTGGGGATTTCATGCCTATCATTATATTGATCAATGCCACGTTTAAGAAATAACCCATGGTTGAATATTTGTCTGGCCATGTGCTGTTGTATGTAGTCTAGGAAAAACCTTAGACCTGGATAGATTCATTTTAACCCTATAGTCACCTTGGTTTCCTGTAACTAGATTTGTTGGAAGGTTTAAATCCCGTAAAGAACGAGAAGCAGAACTTGGAGCTAGAGCAAAGGAGTTCACCAATGTTTACATCAAGAATTTTGGAGAAGACATGGATGATGAAAGACTTAAGGAACTCTTTGGCAAGTTTGGTAATGTCTTAATTTTCCACATTGTTTATACAACAGCAAATAGACAAGCTTCAGTTTGCTTGTTAAAACCTTTTAACATTAGGGTTCAGGCCATTGTGTAGAGACAATTAAAATGCATGTATGCTGAACATTAGTTGCCAGTTCAGTGTTCATATCCAGAGAAGTGATTAATTAATATCCACTAAAGAATTTCAGTTGTCCAGAGTAGCACACACAAGAACTTGGCCATCAGAAATGTCCTCATCCAGTTTAAAAACAGGAGGACATTACATTTGAATAATACATATAAATTATTTTGAGGATCTTCGAGTTTCAAACGAAATGAGGAAGTGACCTTTTAGGTTTGGTGTGGCCATTGAATAGTGGATCTTTGAAAGATGTGAAAATGAATGATGCCTTTGTTACATCTCCATTGCCATGCGGGTACCCCTGTGCATTCTTCCCTCTGTTGAGGGTCTTCTGCTATTCCACACAATTGTTTGCTTGGTTTCTGAATTAAGGATGGAAATATAGAAAATTAAGCTATCGGCAATATTAGTGTCAAGATGTTAAATTTAATCTTGCATAGCAATTTTGTTTAATGCCTGAAGTCTGTATTGGTGCTGTCATTCATGGCCTAGTAATTCTTACTGTATGACATCACTATTGAAGCTAGTGATGTTAAAAACTTTGTAAATGGTTTTTCCAAACCTGTTAATACACCTGTCAAGCCATCTTCTACTTACTGACTTGGGTGGTGATATAGGACATTTAGCAAATTATATGGAGGAAAGGGTCTAGTTACAAAACTTGAAATTCTAGTTCTGATTTATATGGATCATTATGTACTGTTCTAATTCCAGATGTCATATGAGGTATCTTGCTAGTGTTTCAAAAAGTATTTCATAATTCATATGCATGCTTGATGACTAATGTCCTTTTAAAGTTAGTATATGATGCCAGCTGTCATTTGTGAAAGGGTGGAGTGTGAAGTAAATTCCAGGCTCTGGAAGTGCTATAGTGGGCATAGACTCTCCTGCTTGCAGAAATGGGCAGATGTCTTTTGACCCATCCCCTCCAACCTGTTTTTGGAAGGCTTATAAACTGGCCGAATTTGGTTGGATTTTCATGGGGCCAGCAAAAGGCATGTCCTTGACAGAAAGGCCACTCCTATGCCAAATTCAAGTCCTGCTTCAAAGCATGGGGCACTAACACTTTTCAAAGAAAAGGTCACCAGAATTTTTTAATATGGGCTAAACAATGTATTTTCCCCTAACCTTGTTCTCTGAAATGACTGGACTGTTTCAGCTGGAATTTTCTGGAAAAATTGGGCCTGAGGCAGACACCAAGTGTGGAAAATTTCAGCCCAAATTGTTGTTTTGGCAAAATTATAAGGAAATGAAAACAGTTCTATAATGAGAAGTATCGGGCAAACTTAATAGGTGGGGCTACCAGCCCTGCCTGTGCATTTGTACAGAGGAAATAAAATATATTGAAATTTGTCATAAAATTTCAGGGTTATGTCAGTTAAGGTAAACTCATCAAGGAAAGCCCCATTTGTTTATGCAGAATCTTGCTGTCAACTTCAGTGAAAAACACCAAGTGCCTAATGTTAAGCTCCTAAATACAAGTGACTTATTTCTCAGAGGTGCTGAGCTTCAATTGGCATATGTAGGGTTTGTGGATGCTCAGTACTTGTGAAAAATCAGGCAACTTCTATTTAAATCTACATTTTGGTATTTAAGAGCCTAACATGAGGCAACTGTGACAGAAAGTTTTGGACAAGAGTCTTAAATAAACATCTCTCATATAGAAAGTTGCTTCTAGGGACTGAGGATGGCAGCACACTTGGGGCATTCTTTGGGAAAGGAATCTGCTGTACGCTTAGCAACTGGAAAATTTCTGGACCAATAGACATTCTGTATAGCATCAGTGATAATGCAAGCCTTAGTTAGATGCTGACTAATATAAATTAGATTGTAATCTCTTCAGGACCGGGACTGTGTCCTTTTGTACTATAAAGCACCTAGCAAACCTGTGGATGTTGTAAAACTTTAATAATTAAAAAAAAGAGAGAAAGGGGGGTTAGAAAATGGATTTTTATGGAAAACCCATATCTTCAAGTGGTATGCAAGATTTCATAACATCATATGGTATTGTGAATGGAACAGATTTACTAATTCTGTAGTGTTTTTAGGATTTAACTTCTTGCAGGTAATACTAAGATTTAACCACCAAACAGACGGGTACATATAATATAAATATTGCATACTTTTTTCAGGCCCTGCCTTAAGTGTGAAAGTTATGACCGATGAGAGTGGAAAATCCAAAGGCTTTGGCTTTGTTAGCTTTGAAAGACATGAAGATGCCCAGAAAGTAAGTTTACACAGGATTTTTTTCTTTTAGATACATCATTCTGGGAGACTAGTAATTTTGAGTCTTGAATACAAACTTCTTTTTTGCATCCTGTAGATCCTTCCAAATTTTTATTGATTTGATTTTTATAAAAAGATGTGAGGAAACAGGAATGAAATCTGCGCTGCTTCCCCAGAAATATTCCTGTCTAGAAATGATATAATGGCCTTTAAATTATTTAACATTTATATTGTAATATTGCCTAGAGAGCTCAGTGGGGTTTGCGTCTTGTGCTAAGCATTGTGGAAACAGTAAGTAACCCCTGCTCCAAAGAGCTTATGATCTGAAAGACAGGATACAGCAGATGGCTATGACAAGTGGGTTGGGAGAGTGCATTGTTTTTTAAAAATTACTAAGACGAGACTTTACACAACAAACCTGTTTCCTGTATGTATTCAGCCATATCTACTCGCTTTAGTAACAGCATATGGTTTGCACTGCTTTTTATTTCTTTTTGCATTGCAGAGCCAACACAGCTACGACAACTGACCTGAGTACTCTATTCCATCTTGTATACATGGACAATTCTTTAAACTATAGTTACTTACACCTTTGCAAAACACATTGAAAAAAATAGGACATAATTTGGCCTATATAATCTTTATTACTATTGATTTGCAAGACAGAAAGAATGCTGCTTTGAGCGCAGGCTGATGTTACAGGGCTGGAAGTTAGAACGAGCATCTTAGTTTCCCTCAGTTGTCACCAGCACAAATGTGCACACAACAGATTAGAATAAATCCCACCTTATAAATATATAAGTAACATTTAGGTTTGCACATTTTCTTAGTCTGAGTGTACTTAAGCTCTCTTGTGTTCTATATATGTATTACATTCTTACGGAAAATGGTTCACTTTAGTAACTGTAATGCAATTGCACAATGGTAGACAAGTGATTCCGGTATATTGGGTAAATACACATTAAAAAACAGCTTTTAAATTAATAGACACAGACCTGTACTAAAGCTTTCACACTGAAGGGGTTATACTATAAATTCAAAATCTTAGTGTCAAGTATTGCCTCTGCTAGAGTGCCCTTACCAATTTAGAATTGATGTTCAATATTGTCCTATTTTGAAAATGCGTGAAAGATGCAGGAGGAAAAAAGGGAAATTGAGTATATGGATGGCGCTGTCAAATGCACAAAGTGAACAAAATTTGGAAAAGTTTTTCTTAAAACTTTAAATGACAGTAATTTTACATGTTTAACAATTGAGTAAAATTCAGATGTATGATTTTTGAGCTTATGGCCCTTTAACCGTCTTCTCTTTGCATATGATTCAGAGTATGCCTATACTAGAAATGCTATAGGGGCACAAGTGCGCTGCTGTAGTTGTAGATATTGACCTACCTCTGAGAGGAGGTGGCTCGGTTGACTGAAGAATTCTTTCAACCTAGTGGTGTCTACACCATGGGGTAGGTCGGCTTAACTAAGTCACACAGGGCGTGAAATTTTTCACAGCCCAGACTGATGTAGTTAGGTCAACTTAACTTAGACTAGCCCTGAGTTAAACAGGGCTATGAACATGTTGTGGGTTTTGGATATGTATTCTCTATGGGCCTTGGGTCTCAGAAAAATTCTTAGGGGATATCTTCAGTGCATTTAACAGTACAGTTGATGAATGTTTACTTCTGTCCCCTTTTTATTTTTCTTTAGTCCATATACTGGACAGAAAATACACTTGTACATATCTTATACTTAAATGAAATATGATCCAAGAGGTTCTAGAGATGGCTTTGTTTCAATTAACCATATTTTACATCTGTTTGTTGGGGCAGAAGGTGGGGAAAATATTTAGTTTTTATTGTTGGAAATTTTATATACCTTGTGCACTTAAACTGCATTAGTCAGTGGCTGAAAAAACATGTTAGGTTTAATATACTATGAGCATTGGTAACCCTTTGTTTATTTATGAAGGCTGTGGATGAGATGAATGGAAAGGAGCTCAATGGAAAGCAAATTTATGTTGGTCGGGCTCAGAAAAAAGTGGAAAGACAAACAGAGCTCAAGCGCAAATTCGAACAAATGAAGCAGGACAGGATCACCAGATACCAGGTTACACTTTTAAATTGAATGAACAAGCTTATTTTATTACTAATCTTTTTAAATAAAGCAATTCTGTCTTTTCTAAAGAGGGTAGTTTTATTTTTTTAGGGAGTAAACCTTTATGTGAAAAATCTTGATGATGGGATTGATGATGAACGTCTAAGAAAAGAATTCTCCCCATTTGGTACAATCACTAGTGCAAAGGTAAAGTTAGCATTTTAGACTTAATTTGTGTTTTGCAATGTCTTGTATGAAAGAAGGAAAGTCATGGTTTGTCACCGAAGAAGTGAGTGGCATTCAACTTTTTCTCAACTGGCAAAAATAAGATGTGGAGATATCGTACAACCACTCCTACAGCCAACCATCATTAAATTTGAGTACTGATTCTTATTAAAAACTCATACACTTTTAAAAACTGTATATTCATGTTGTATTTTTGGATGCAGTGATACATAATAGTTTTTAAAATACATGCGTTATAGACTGTCTACAGTACCTTATTACTCCTTTTTGTGCATCACATTCATGGTCATGAACCATTGCATGAGTGTCTTTCTCTCATTTTTTCACAGTTCTTTAATAAAAACTCAGACCAATCAACCATAGAAAAACTCCAGATATCTCCATCTATATCTGGGATGGATGGATGCTGACATTACTAACAAAAAATCAAATATTTTTTCAATGCAATGGTTCATTCATACTGTTCCTCACTAATAGGCCTGAAGTGACTAGTGTTGTGAGAGGATAGACTTATAAATAAACCAGCTCTGAAAGAAAACAACAAAAATCATCCTGTGCCATTCGTGGTCCTGGCACAGGAGCTGGCAGGTCCATTGTATCCAGAGCGACTGATCAAAAGGGATTTTTAAATTATATATTCCTCAGTTCAAAGCTGGAACAGATTATTTGATTCTTAGAAAACTGTAGGTTAGATCAAAATTTTGAGATGTTGCCTGTTTGCAGTCAACTGGGTTGGATTCTTTTTCCCTAGCAGAAGGCAGTATTGACAGTGGGTACACCTCTACCCCTGTATAACGTGACCTGATATAACATGAATTCAGATATAACACGGTAAAGCAGCGCTCCGGGTGGGCGGGGCTGCGCGCTCCAGCGGATCAAAGCAAGTTCGATATAACGCGGTTTAACCTATTTTTTGGCTCCCGAGGACAGCGTGTTATTGGGGTAGAGGTGTATATTATGTCTCAAAACTAAGCAGTATACATCATATACCTTCCACTTGCAGAAAGTGTAAAAAAATAATTCAGAAACCTGGAATTCAATTCTTACCTGTACCAAATTGTGCATCCTGCCCCAGACTGGTTTTAAAAAACTACCTTGTTTTTTTTTTTGGCAGGTCATGATGGAAGGTGGCCGCAGCAAAGGGTTTGGGTTTGTATGCTTTTCTTCACCAGAAGAAGCAACCAAAGCTGTCACAGAAATGAATGGTAGAATTGTGGCCACTAAACCATTATATGTAGCTCTAGCCCAACGCAAAGAAGAGCGCCAGGCTCACCTCACCAACCAATATATGCAGAGAATGGCAAGCGTGAGAGCAGTACCTAATCCTGTAATCAACCCCTACCAACCAGCACCTCCTTCAGGTTACTTCATGGCAGCTCTCCCACCGGTATGTATAGAAATAATTAATTTCTTATTTTATACCATTGATAGAATCTATTTAGATTTAGCAGTAAATTATGACTCAATCAAACATCTGTAATGTTAGTATGTTAACACCAAAATCACCAGCTTTATGAATTTAAGTAATGAAGAACCTATGAAAATGTCTAAATTTCTGGATGGAATAATACATTAATATTCTATAAATCAGTATTTTTTCAGATATTTTAATTAGGAAAGTTTATAGAAGAAAGTACTTAGAAATGCCTGGGTGGTGGGTGGAACAGGTACATCAAGATTAATAAACAGATGTCATTTTATTTTTTTGACAGACTCAGAACCGTGCTGCATATTATCCAACTAGCCAACTTGCTCAACTCAGACCAAGTCCTCGCTGGACTGCTCAGGGTGCTAGACCTCATCGTAAGTAGTCTCCTTAACTTTCTAAATAAAGGGGCATTCATGGAACGCTTATTGTCTAGTGAAGGTTAACTATGTGGCACTAAAATAAAAATGTTTGGTCATTACATGTAATTGATAGAAAGGTAATATGCCAGTTCTGGCTCCTGTTTGCGGATGTTTGCCAGGAAACCTAATTTAACGTTAACTTTTTAAAATATAACTCATGAGGTAGTTTTTATAATAAACCACCTAGGTTTTATTAAGCAGCTGTATCACAAATTGTCATTGGGTTGAATTCCAGCCCCCCAAAAACTAGACTGCTGACTTTTCCCTTTCTGCCCTTATCTGTAATATTAGTTGTCATGCCATGTGAGGATGGCAAAGGGAAAAAAATGACTGACAGTCTTTCGTCACCATTCAGTATTGTTACATGATGCAACTTAAACACTCACTGTTTTAAATGCAGCATTCCAGAACATGCCTGGTGCTATCCGCCCAGCAGCACCCAGACCACCATTTAGTACCATGAGGCCAGCTTCTTCACAGGTTCCACGAGTCATGTCAACACAACGTGTTGGTGAGTTTCAGGTTTTAAAAATTGCATGTTCCTTCATCAGGCTCCACCAATATCCACCTTTCTTTAGGTATGTAACTCATTTGTGGCCACACATATAAATCATGTTAATCTTTACAGCTAATACATCAACACAGACAATGGGTCCACGTCCTGCAGCAGCTGCTGCTGCGGCCACTCCTGCTGTACGCACCGTTCCACAGTACAAGTATGCTGCAGGTGTTCGTAATCCTCAACAACATCTTAACACACAGCCACAGGTTGCTATGCAGCAGGTACGTAGTCTTGGTTTTGGTAGCTAAGTGATGTCTTTGCTGAGGAAACTTTTCTTTTGCCTAATCTGTATCATAACTGTAAAGCATCTGCCTTCACCACTGAGATCCTTGAAGCCACAGAGTCTGATGTTAAAGCTTTATTTTTCACAAATCTAAAATATATTGAGAACAAAACTTATTTTCTATTGTGATATTACATATTTTTGAGTTTTCTCACCTTATGTGGTTGAGATTTTTTTGTGCTTCTGCATTAGTTTTCCCCCCATTGTGCCAAAATTCAGGTACACAAATTGTGGCACCAAGTTTGCAAGCCTGGAGTTTAAAATAAATTTCAAGCATTCTTAAGGAGGACATGACCCTGTTCTTCTTGTTTTGTACTACCCAAGTGCTTGATGATACATTCTGGGCTTGAGCTTTGCTTAATATATAAATTATGCTCAGCAAGGGATTGAGTCAGCACTAGTGTGCCTTGCAGTATCAGTCATCTTTTACCAGCCTCTTGATGAAAATTACTCAGCCATAATTTTTTCTAATATTTGACAAATATGCAGGCATGATTGTTACATTGAAGATTCCCTGTTCTGTTCATTCCCTCTGAAGCACCTTGCATTGGCCACTGTCGGAAGGCATGATACTGGGCTAGATGGACCATTGGTCTGACTCAGTATGGCCGTCCTTATGTTCTATGTCGTGGAGGTATAAAATATGTTTAAAGTTAAATTCTGGAACATTCAAAGTACAATGTTTTATTAACTTGCAGCCAGCTGTCCATGTGCAAGGTCAGGAACCCTTGACTGCTTCCATGTTGGCTTCTGCCCCTCCACAAGAACAAAAGCAGATGTTAGGTATGTACATTTGATCCCACTAGCCAATTGTTGTAGAGATTAAATAGTTTTCAACCTTTTTAAAATATATGCTTCTAATCAGTTGTAAAGGAGTATTTTGAATGTTACTGTTGTAGGATACATGGTTGAGTTTTTAAGATGAAAGTACTTGCCCCTTTTCACATTGTAGGATTTGGCATCTGACTATAGCACTGCTGTCTGTCCTCAGCAGATGTAGAATGGAGAGATCTATTCCCTGGAGAAGTTTTAGTGTCATTTAACATGAATGAAATATCGGACCACTTTAGGTTAGGATTAGGCAGTTGATATATTTTCTATTCCAATAAACCAGTGATTTGTTTACCTAATGCAAAAGCCTTAACTAGATGAGAGCATGGAATGCATAGCAGTGGGGTTGATACTACTTTTCTGCAACAGTTAACCTCTATGCAAAGCAAAGACTCCGTTGCTGATTACTTTAAAGGCTCCTTTAATCTTGTTTTTTATGACTGATACTCTAGTTTTATACAATCATATTCAGGAGTTTTTATTTTTAGCATTCAAGTGGGTAGGATATAATACTTAACCTTTGAATGATTTTGAGGAATTTAGATACAAGTCCATAGATTGCTTAACAGATTTTAGTGCCTATGTTTAGCATTGTTAAAGGCTAAATTAAATTTTAATGACATTGATCACTGTAGCCAACTGTAGAGTTTCAATGTTTTTCTAGGTGAACGGCTGTTTCCCCTTATTCAAGCTATGCACCCTACTCTGGCGGGTAAAATCACTGGTATGTTGTTGGAGATTGACAACTCTGAACTCCTTCATATGCTTGAGTCTCCTGAGTCTCTTCGTTCGAAGGTAGATAGACTTTTAGCATCTAAGCCCTCCTTTTGATGTTACATGTGTATTGTGTGTAACTTAGCTGCTTCACTATCTTAAATTTACTGAAATTAAGTAAAGCATTGTCTTTTGTAACAATTGTTTTATCCTATTAGGTTGATGAAGCTGTAGCTGTACTACAAGCCCACCAAGCTAAAGAGGCTGCTCAGAAAGCAGTTAACAATCCTACTGGGGTTCCAAGTGTTTAATATGTAAGTTTTCCTACAGAATGCATTCTTAGTAGAACACCCTGATCAGATGAGAAAAACTGGCATTTTATGGTGTGTATAGTTAGTCAAGAATGTTTTAATATGACCTGCCGTAGCTAAAGTTTCTGTACTCCTAGAAATAAGTTTCTAGTTATAAGCCACTGTTAAATAGACTATCATTAGACAGATCTGGCAACAATAATTTGGAAAGAAGGGAATAAACTAAAGCTACATTTTTTATATAAAGTTGACCTATTTACTAGAGCTATTGGGATGCAGGACTTCACTAAAGCTTGTCTGTAATCTGGGATCTTGTAAACTTGAGACTACTTAGAGATGGCCTTTTTATTCCTCAAACAAGAGGTATGTGAAGGTTAAATTCTGTCATAAATTACTCATGTACACCTCTACCCCGATATAATAATGCGGTCCTCGAGAGCCAAAAATCCCTACCGTGTTATAGGTGAAACCTCATTATATCGGGGTAGCGGCGGCAGGGCTCCAGCGGTGAACCATGGGCATGGGGGGGGGGGGCCACACGGGGTTACCTGCCACTGGGCTTCTCCCTCTTCTTCCCCTCCCCCACTCCCCCTTTCTGCAAGTGCAGAGCTGCCCAGCTGAAGGAGGTTGTTGGCTCAGCTGACTCTGTAGCTGAATGCCACCTCCTGGGTCCTAGTGCCAGTCGTGCTCCCCTTCTGTGTGCTTGGGAGCCTTCCTGTTTTCTGTGTAACAGTGAGTGCCCGCGGTGGGGCTGGGGGAAAGAGGCAGTGGGGAGGGTAGAGGGGGTAGAACAGGGCAGGGGGAGGGGAATGAGATGGGGAAGAAAAGGGGATAGGGGAATTACGGGGGGGAAGCAGGAGCCCAGCATGCGGCATCCCCAGAATGCGGTGTCCCCTTGGCAACACCTGAGGCTTCCCATTAAGCAGGTCCATCAAACCCTCATCCTGACAAGCCCTACCCTCCTACATCTGGACTCTCCCACTGAGCCCCAACCAGCTGCACATGGACCCCGACCCCATCAAGCCCCCCAGCATCCAGACACCCCCCTGCCAAGCCTCATCTCCCCACACCTGGACACGATACACCTAAACACCCCCTACTGAGCCCCAACCACCTTCACCTGGATCCCCTTCAGAGTTCCTATTGCCCCTGCACCTGGAACCCCCCCCCCCCCCCCCACAAGCCCCTGTGCATCCAGATCTCCCACTGAACTGCCCACACCCAGATTGCCCCACACAGAAACCTATTGCCCCTCCACACTTGAACCAAACTGTAAACCCTGTATATAATGGAAACCACTTCAAGCCTGGGGGTGCTGTAGTAACCCCCGCACCCTTAGTTCCAGTATCTATGCACCTGGTGCAGAGGGGCAGGGCCCCAGGGTGTTTCTGGGGCAGGCCCAGCCCTTGCACTGTCAGGGTTGGTTGCGGCTTCACTGCCAAGTCCCTGTACTGGGGGAAGTGGGAGCTTCAGAGTGATCTTCTACCTCAATGTAGCCAGTGGCCTGTGCTCCACACTGCCATGCTGGAACCACATCTATTCATTGAGAAAATTTGCAGAATTTTAAAATATCGTGCACATAACTTTTTGGTGCAGAATTCCCTCAGCAGTGACAGTTGTCCAACTAGCTGTGTATCTAGAATTCACTCTACAGGGTTTTCTTTACATGCTGATTAATTTAATTTTTATATTGCAATTAAAAATTGTCCTCCCCATGAGGTTGCTAAGTTTGTCTCCGTTTTACAGATGAGAAACTGGGGCAGAAATGTTAAATAACTTGACCAGGTCCAGAAAGGGAACAGAATTGCAGAGTCATGATTACAGTGTAGGAGGTCCATCATTCAATCCAGTGTTTAGTCCAGTTAAAACCACATTACCTGACTTTATATATATCGGGGTAGTCAATAGGCGGGCCGGAGGCCAAATCTGGACCGCTAACGTTTTTGAACGGACGCTGAAATCTTTTTATTTACATATTATTATTTTTTTTATTTTCTGTGGAGTCTGGATCTTGGCTAGACCTTGACCAAGAAATTTGGACCTTGACAAAAAATAGACTACCCCTGATATAAGTTAACATTTTTCAACTGTCTTCACCAGAAATGGCTAGGGACATGCTTTTTAAAAATGAAAGTTTAAATTCTATATCTAGGTCCCTAAAATGGGGGTTAGGGAAGTGAGGAGAGAGAATTCAAAACATCTGGTTTCATCATGATCTGTTACTTTGCAGGAGCAAATACAACAGTTGTACGCTAATTTCAATATAGTCTATCTAAACGGCCAATTGTTGCCATCATTAGTTTGTGCCTAGATGAACAGGGGAAAATGTGTGCACACTACTTGAAAAGAAAATATGCTTTCAATTCTAATTTTGGCCCAAACTCAGTATGTAGTATCTGAAGAAAAAGGATTATTTGGTAATGTTATCCAGGAAATTTGCTCCTATTTAATGTAGGTTGTCTTGGAGCTCTACTTGGGTACCTGATGCATCTTCTCCACTATTAAAGGAGAATCAGATTTGATGTCCAGCAAATTACCATCATTAAACATTAGAATTACTTGCAAAGATCCTTCACTACTACTATCACAACACTACTTACCAGCATATGTGCTTGCCCATACTGTGATGTTTTTTGGGCTTCATGACTCATTACTACTTGCCACTGGAAATAGTTACTAAATTAGGTGTTCTCCATTGCTGTAATTAACTGTCTGGTAATAGTTGTCCCAGAATGAGGCAGTATAGTCCAGTGCTTAGAGTAGGGAGGACTTGAATTCAAACTATTTATTTGTATTACTATGGCCCCATTGTGCTAAGCGCTGTATAAAGATAGGAGATCTAGTTTCAACTCTCATTGACTAGCTATGACCTTTGGAAGAGGCACAACTTCTCTGTACCTCTTTCCACCATCTGTACATGACATAATGTTTGTGAAGGTCTTTTAGATCATTATATAGAAGATACTATGAAAGTGAAGAATATTCCTGTAAGTTACTATTTTTTTCACATTAGCAGCTGCTAATACTGTTCTTGTTTACAGAAAGATCCGGGACTTCAAACTAGAACTTCGCTTCACCGAAGAAAAAAAATCTAAACATGGAAAAATGATTAAATATTGAGAAAAACATTGCAAAATATAAAATAAATAAAAAAAGGAAAGGAAACTTTGAAGCTTATGTACAGAGCAAATGCCAGGGCTAGCAAAACTAATGCTGGTCCTAGATTTACCTATTGATTTAAAACAAAAAAAAAATAGTAAAATAAAAAATACAAATTAATGTTTTATAAACCCGGGGGAAAAGAATTTTCAGCACAGTACAGAAATTTAAAGCATTCCTTTCTTTAATTTTGTAATTCTTTACTGTGGAAAAGCTCAGAATATCACTACTGTTTTAGTTAACAGTGAGAATTGATAGCTGAGCAAAGAAACGTAATTTGGATTATAAAATTCTTGCTTTAATAAAAATTCCTTAAACACGGTTTTATTTAATACTCTTTCCTTTTTCCTGTCATGTTGGTATGCCTCAAACTACATTGGTGTCATTCTAGAGTCTGAGCTGGAATCCCACTCACTATAATACCTTTATGCAGTTTCCAGATCAGATTAACCTACTTTTAGCCACCTGTCGTAAGATTTTGAATTACTTCCTGTAGACCACCCTAAAACATGAGCAATTTAAAGTATAGGACTATTGAAATTGGATCTCACTCCCTTGTGCAGCAAGGAGAAATTTACCAACTCTTCCCATTTTTTGGAAGGAAACATGATCTCCATGCATCCTTTTGGCTGGCTTTAAGAAGGCTGATTTACTCTGAAGGAGTTTCATCCACCATAGCTGAAGCAAGAACTTGAGTGTGGGCCAGTCTAAAGAAGGGAGATTCTCAAAACAGATACCCCCAGGGATGTGGAAGAATTAATGGGGATTCTGTAATTGACACCTGCAAGTTTCCTCTGCCAATAAAGGATGTTACGTAACTCACACTTAGATTATCTTAAAGTAATGCAGATTTTTTTATGCGTTTAATTCAGTCAGTGGACCTGGTGATTTAAGAATCCGAAGTGGTCTGAGCCTAATCATTGTCCCCAATTACTGAACAATTTATTCACTTATAGGTATTTCTAGGGTAGTTCACAGCAGTGGTACGTTACTAATGCTTTATATGCAGGAGCAATAGAAATTTGCAATGAAATCTGTTAATAACTTCCCCGTTCATAAGTGATTTCTACCTTTTTTTGAGAGAGAGGTGGTGGTTTTTGGCAGGTAGATGATGGATGGCCTGAACTCCTACTTCCCCTTTCAGAAACACTTGGTAGCAACCAGCAATCCCACTGTCCCAAAATGAAATTATGAAGCGCAGCTCTCTGGCAGGGTCGGGATCCCGTGGCAAATTTAAAAAAAATAAAGTTGTCTATAATCTGTATGTGACCATTAATGTCCTACAATAGGTCTAAACCTGTTTCTCCATGTAAAGTTGGCTTCTTGATTCCTTCCCACTGTTTAGAAGATGACCTAAAACTAGGCATTTCACAGTACCTGTTCCCTCTATTTGGTTTGTAAAATAAGTTTTCCCCTTAATATAAAATTGTGACCTAGGGCAAATAATGTGGAATGACACAAAAATCAGCCTGCGAGTATTCACTGAGGGTAGAACAGGAACCTGTGTTCATCTTCCTTATAAGGCGAGAGATGTTGAATGAAGTTGAAAGGTGGCAAATTCAAAAGTGAAGAAAGGAGGAGATGCTTTAAAACAATTTACATTCAGCTCCTGGAACTCATTGCCACCCTTGAGGCCAGTAGCTTAATAAGGTCAAAGTTCTATGCATAACAGGAATATCTGAAATTGCAATGAATACTAAAACAGTACATTTGAAAGGATACAAACCCTTTGAATGTAAGCTATCCTCTAACTGCTGGTGTTAAGAAACTCCCTAGGGACAGGTTCTCTCAGAGCTGCCTATTACAGTGTTTATTGCCCTTTCCTCTGAAGAACAGTCACAAAGGCCCTGCTGAGTAGGGACTTGTGGGCTATGTCTACACTTCGAACTTAAGATGGTGTTCACCTGCTCATAGGATCTCAAAGGACCTTGAGAGGTCATCGTGTCCAGTCCCCTGCACTCAAACATTACTGTGGGCAGGAACATCAGTCCCATGAATGTTCGCAGAAAAGATGATTTTCAATACAAAAGCAAATTCGTGGGTTTTATTTGGACAAATGCTTTTGAATCCTTAATTTACAGTAGTCACCCAGCTCTGCCAACAACCACTACATAGGTGAAAGTTTCTCATGACAACCATTTAACGCTGTAGGCAGTACTTTCCTCTTCAATGGGCAAGAGATGGGGTTTGGTCCCGCACAGTGCTGATGCAAGGAATGTTGCGCATGTGAAAAGTCAAAAATGATCAGCAGAGCTGAGTGCACAGGAATCCAATCCTGCATTAATGAGTGTGCTGCTGTGCACTGCCAGGGCCAAGTGACTCCTGCCTACCAGTAGCGGAATATGTAGTGCAGGGGTGGGCAACCTTTCAGAAGTGCTGTGCCGAGTCTTCATTTCTTCACTCTAATTTAAGGTTTCGCGTGCCAGTAATACATTTTAACGTTTTTAGAAGGTCTCTTTCTCTAAGTCTATAATATATAACTCAACTATCGTTGTATGTAAAGTAAATAAGGTTTTTAAAATGTTTAAGAAGCTTCATTTAAAATTAAATTAAAATGCAGAGCCCTCCGGACCGGTGGCCAGGACTCGGGCAGTGTGAGTGCCACTGAAAATCAGCTCACGTGCCGCCTTCGGCACGCGTGCCATAGGTTGCCTACCCCTGATGTAGTGAAACAGCTCAGAGTGAGGATGTCTCCTCAGGCTCATTCTCCACACACATCCTGCCCCTTTTCCACTCTGCATATTTACAAGACAGAAGGGGTATGAGGGGTGGGGGACTTGACTCTGTTGCTCAATGCAAAAGTTGATGCCTAGCAATATCCACTTGAACTGGTACTACATGTACTCAGTAGCTCTCATCGAGCTAGCAAGAGTACAAATAGCAGTCTAGCTACACTAGCACAGGTAGCAATAGTGGAGGCATGGATTAGCTGGGCTGACTCTACACCCTGAATTTACAAAAAATTTCCCTTTGTTATAAAGTGAGCATTAGGTTAATTACTATAATCTCTTAAAAGACATTGTGCTAGATGTGGCCTTTTTCTTTGTCTGAATTTTTTAAATTCATCCTATCCTAAAATAATAGACTTTGCCATATTCTGAAATGATTTAAAGTTCTCTTAAATATGGAAGTTTTAGAAGATCTAAACAAGACTGCCTGGAAATGTGGACTTCTAGCATATGCCAGACCCCCTCCAAACCAATTGAGCACACTAATATATAGTCTTCTACAAAACAACAGGAGTATGGATCTCTGATTTATTCACAACAGGGTTTGAAATCTTTTTTTCATAGTCCCTTAAACATTCTCTAGTCATATTACTTGATTTTAAAACAAGCTATACAATGTGCTATACAACATACAACCACTAGGCACACAAGATTAGCTGAGCCGAGCCTGGCCTGGCCCTCTGTCTCTTCACATTCTCCCCTGAGAATACTTGGGCTCTGACAGACAGGAAGTGAATTCCAGAACTAAGAGTCCTCTTCTGAGCTTGCAACACACAGATTTGCAGCAATTTGGCTTGGCAAAAAGGAAACCTCTATTAAACTCCTCCCTTTTCTAGTTATAAAATTGATAAGATGTCTGGGCTGATCCTTTTATTGAGTGGCAGCAGTGCTCAGTGCTGAAGAGAACAGAAGACATGGAGTGGGAGTTTTATCACTGACTTCACTGGAAGCAGGACTAGGCTGTATGGGACCTAGTCTCAAAACTGGTAGTCCCACTGAAGTCAATAAGAAATGGTTTGTGGGCTTGGGCCCTAAATCAGATCAAGTCAGTATAGATCGTACAATGTACAGAAGGCATATACATGATTAAATGAAAGGCTGAAGGTCAAACCTTGTCTGGCCCACAAATTAATTATATGCAGTTAATATTTGGTGGATTGGAAGGCCTTGTGGGAGAAATGTGTTGTGCCCCGTTCTGTTCTATCTTAAAACCTTTTTTCTGTTTGGAGACTCAGGATCATTAAGACAAAACAAGAGGATTTCTTTATAGCCTGTGTTATTTGGCAGGCCCTCTACTCATTCTGATGCTTGGGTAGCAAGCTGCTAGGTGCTATGGTAATGCAAATAATGAAAATTAAGTACAATAGACTTAATTATTAATTATACTTAATTACTTATACAAGGCTCTTTGACCTTATCAAAACAATACATGATAATTTTTCACAAATTCAGATCAACTCATTGAGTTTCCATGAAACTGATTTTAAATCAAGATTTTTTTGATGGAAAACTGTTGACCAGTTCTACGTGAGAACTCCAGACCAAAATTTACTGCTATCCCTGGAAAGATTATAGAGCTGCTTAGTGGGACTGACGTATTCTGGGCTGTATCATGGTTTCCAGTATTCCCCACAGATTAGAGAAAGTAGTGGAAAACTCATTATAAGCAGGACTCCTTATACTTCATGGCACAATGGTGTCAGATTCTGTGGTGGTAACCCCTAAATTCCACAACAACATTGGTTTAGCCGGTCAGCATGAAATCTCCTTTGTTCCCAGCCCCCAAAACACACAGCGAGGCTCAAGCAAAGGCACTAATTGATATAAACGTTGATTTTTCTACCATTATTATTGTTTTCAAGGATGGGTTTTTCATCACGCTCTCTATCTGCTACAGATCCCCATCTCAGTTCCCATGATGTTGTCTTGGAGACCCAGCTCAAAACCGCTTTTTCCCAACATGCCAGGGAAGCGGGGAGCTTGGAGTCTTCTGTGACGTTGTGCAGTCTATATGGTTTTATAAAAACATGATAATAAGTGAATATAATGTAACTGGGATA